>NC_070617.1:10721182-11971182 GCF_027172205.1 Podarcis raffonei
GTGATGCCCGTCTTATTTTAACACTTCCTTTTTCTCAGAATAGCTAAACCAGGTTCAGCATGCCTAGCCCACTGGAACCTGGTGTTTGCCAACCCTGGGCCCTCCAGATGTTGCTTGACTGCAGCTCCCATCAGCCCCCAGCCAGCAAGACCAATGGTCATGGATGGTGGGAATTGTAGTTCAACAATGTCCTTGGACTCCAAATCCCATCACCCCTCAGTCAGCATGGCCAATGACCAGGCATGATGGGAGTTGTAGTCTAGCAATATACAGAGGCCGGGTTGCTTATCTGTGCTCCCAAATGTGACAGAACAAGGTGTTTCATTCTGGCATTCTGGCATTTCACATATATCATCATCATCATCAATTATCTCACCTTCCACATTCGTCTCAAGTCGGGATCAGCGAATTTTCATTTTTCCAATCCAAGTTCAGTTCTTCACCTTTCCAGATCGGTTTGTGATTTAAACCAAAACCAAAAACTATTCCTCATGAAACTACATCAGCATATTTGCGCAAATTTCTTCGGATATGCTTATTTTTGGATGCACTTTTGTCGAACACACACATTTTTGCAAAGCCGTTTCCCCTAAGATCACACATTTTGTATGGTGCTTTCACTAATACAGTGGAACCTCGGGTTACATACCGTCCTCCTTACGAACGCTTCGGGTAATGAGCTCCGCTAACCCAGAAGTAGATGCTCCTGGTTGTGAACTTTGCCCCAGGATGTGAGCGGAAGTAACGCGGTGGTGGTGTGAGGCCCCATTGGTGAAAGCGCACCTCATGTTAATAACAGTTTCAGGTTAAGAACGGACTTCTGGAACGAATTACCATATTTTTCCATTTCTAAGACTAGGTTTTTTTCACCAAAAAATTAGGTTTAAAATTGGGGCTCGTCTTATACACTGATAGTTCTGAGGGGTGTTTTCTTAATTTGGAGTCCTCCAAAATAGGGGGCATCTTATACATGGGGGCATCTTATACACGGAAAAATATGGTAAGTTTATAACCGGAGGTACCACTGTATACGCAATTCTATGCATGCTTTAACCTAGTAGATGCCTTTTCATAGACTTGGCTGTTTGTTCCTTGTTAGGAAACCCCTCTCACAGAGTTCCCTGGGAAGAAGGATTGACTCTTAAACCACTCTGGGAGTTGCAGCCCTATGAGAGAGAAATCAGGGGTGTGGGGTTCCCCTACGAACTCTCAGCACCCCAGCTGATGACAGCTCCCATAATTCTTTGGGGGGAAGCCATGACTGTTCAAAGCAGTATCACAGCGCTTTAAATGTGTGGTGTGAATGTGCCGGCCCCTGTATATCTCACAGCTGGAACAGTGTGGTGTTTTGAGGCGCCTGCTCTTATAAACACCATTTTCCATCGTGAGATTCCCTCTGGCCATCCTCCTACTGCGTGGCTCCAGCCTAGCCTGGGCCCCTGAGCCTTCGCATACCTAGCGTAACAATTAATCCTGCCTGTATCCAAATGTGCAAGGTCTGGGCAGAGAGCTGTCCTCAATGTATCAGTTGGAATTACCCTGGTATTTCCAGCCTTCTGTTACCGCTAATCGCCTTCCCTCGGTAACATCTTGTGTTAGTGCACAACAGGGAGCAGAGTCTAATTGACTTTGTCATTAAGCCCCCAGGATCTCCCACGGTTAGCGGCTTAGCCACAGCCTGGGGACATAAGCTGGATTGTACCTCGCCAGGCCTGCCTTGAAATAGATTGTGGCCAGGCCTCAGCCAGCCCCACGGCCGAGGCACGATGTCCCCCTTTTTTGGGGTGGGTCAGTGGGGGGAAAAAATAAAAGCAGCCCACCCACTCAGAGGAGAAAACGAAGGGAAGTTTTCACCAGGATTTCTCAAAGTGGTCGATAACTGACCCCTTCTGGGGTCGAAAAGGGGTTTCTTTCTTTATTTCTGGAAATAACCTTTGTATTAAAGGTTTCATGAACTACAAAGAACGTGCGATCTCTCTCTCTCTCTCTTCTTTTTTGATCAGATTATAAAGTCTTCTAGTTATGTTCAATGTAAAATGTATAACAATATGATATCCATGGAACAGGCTAGAAGGTTGTCGTTTTGCTAGTTTGGTAGGTATGTGGGTTTTTTTTATGTCAGTGTCAATTGTCAGTTGAGTATTTCTATATATTTATTGGTTTACATCAGGGGTCCTCAAACTTTTTCAGCAGGGGGCCGGTCCACTGTCCCCCAGACCTTGTGTGGGACCGGACTATATTTTGGGCAAAAAAATGAATGAGGGGCGGGCTCTGGAGAGGGGCTGCTTTAAATGGCGGCAGCTTCAGAGGGGAGCTCAGCCAGCCAGAGCTCGTGTGTCTTGCGAGTGGCAGGGGCTGGCGGTGGTGGTGGCAACGGGGGGATGATGAGCGGCGTGCGAAAGGGCTCCAAAGGGCACCAACAAAGCCCAGCCCCCTTCCTCCTCTAGGTAGGGCAGGGAGAAGCCAGAGAGGGAGGGAGGAGGCACCGCCACCGCCGTGTGAGGGAGAGGGAGGGAGAGGGAAAGAAAGCGCGTGCTGGCGATCCATGCAGTGATTCCTGGACCATCCACGGGCCGGATTTAGAAGGCAATTGGACCTGATCCGGCCCGCGGTCCTTAGTTTGCCGACCCACAGTTTACATAGACAATGAGAGAATATTGAGGGAGGCAGGGTGTGTTTGTTTGCCTGTGATCAACTGCAGTGAGATTTGTTTGCGTTTGCATTAGGTCAGGTTAGCCATATTGATTTGTATGGTGTTGGTAGATCCCTGCTATCATTATTGTCCGTTTGAGCTGTGTGTGTAATAAAAGGGTGCCATGCTGGGGCGAAGGTGTCCTTTTTCTTTTGTCCTCATGTCAGTTTTAGTTTATTTTAGTTAACTTTTCTAATAAGGCCATTCCCCATACAATTTGGTCCCAATGGTCCACGCTGACTCCTGACAAGCCTATCCAGTGCCTAACTATGACATTTCTGGCTGCAAAGAGTAGATAGGTTATAATAAGCTCCTTATGGTGCAAGTGAACATTACTGTCTTGGAAAACATTTAACGAGGCCAGTTCTGGGGTGGGTTCCAATACCTGTTTGAAAAGGGGTTTCTGAGGTATGGTGCACAAAATTTAAAACGGGACAAGGGGCATCAAAAATCAAGTGGAACGAGCATGTGCAGAGTGCACTCCTCTTGCCAGCTTTATTGCTTAAAAAAAATCTGTATACAAAGTTTCACTTTGGAACAATTATTTCTTATGGTGTCAGAAGAATAAGTCTCACACCCTTCTTTCCCTCCTGCAAAGATGCAAACCTATTAAAGCGAGCTGCCTTCTGAGAAACTTCAGTGAAGTGTTTTTTTTAAGGCTTTAAAGCTTTTCAAAGGCGCTAGACCAGACTTTATTTCATTTACATTCCAAAGAATCTGGGTTGAGGTCAACAGCAACTTTAGAAGCTCATCAAGGGGTCAGTGGACGGAGAGGTTTGAGGAACCCTGGTTTAGGCTGTGTTTTCCACAAGGGATAGTTCAAAGCACCAGCGATGGGACTCATTGATAGAAGTTAGGAATGGAGCCTCCCTGGTCAAAGGCAGTATACCTTTGATGGTCAGGAAAAATGGACAAACCAGGATGGTTATCAGCAATGCAGTTGTGCATGTGAGCATCTTCAAGACATTTGGCTGGCTGGTGCTGGAAAAATAAATGATGGCCTGAGGCTGTATGATGATTCCTGGATTTCTGACTCAGCTGTAGGAAGCTTCAGGCTAGCCGTTAAAACAGGTGCGGGAAACCTGTTCCGGCATATTTCGCTGGACTACATCTCCTATTTTTGAATTATGGTGCTGGAGGAGACTCTTGAGAGTCCCATGGACTGCAAGAAGATCAAACCTCTCCATTCTGAAGGAAATCAGCCCTGAGTGCTCACTGGAAGGACAGATCCTGAAGCTGAGGCTCCAATACTTTGGCCACCTCATGAGAAGAGAAGACACCCTGGAAAAGACCCTGATGTTGGGAAAGATGGAGGGCACAAGGAGAAGTGGACGACAGAGGACGAGATGGTTGGACAGTGTTCTCGAAGCTACCAGCATGAGTTTGACCAAACTGCGGGAGGCAGTGGAAGACAGGAGTGCCTGGCGTGCTCTGGCCCAGGGGGTCACAAAGAGTCGGACACGACTAAATGACTAAACAACAACAACAACACATCTCCTATCAACCCTGACCATTGGCCTTGGCTGATGGGAATTGGAGTCCAACGACAGCTAGAGGAAGCCATGTTGGCTGTCCTTGTTTTGCTCTACAACTCCCTTCATCCCTGACCACTGGGCATCCTGTCTAGGGCCTGACAGCAGCTGGATTCTGACTAGTGGCAGTTAGCTCAGTTGGTTAGAACGTGGTGCTGAGAACTCCAAGGTCGTGGGTTTGATCCCCATATGGGCCACCTGCATATTCCTTCACTGCAATTTCAGGGAGAACCCTCTGGGCCCCTTCCAACTCTCCCATTTTATAATTCTATGATAGGTGGTGCTCCACCCACTTTGGGCCGCCCACCACCATCAGGTGTCTTGTGAGAGGTTACCCCCTTCCCACAGGGCACTGGCAGCTGGTGCCCATTGGAGGCTGGTAGAAAGCATGGAGCCCAACAGTAGGTGGTGCCAGAGTCAGTGCAGTGGGAGACAACTTATTCTCCTTTTGTCCCCGTCTTCCTCCTCCCTGCTGAGTTCTGCAAGGGGCAACATGGAAAGGAAGGAGGAAGTTGAGAGACAGGGCCACCCCTTTGCACAGGCTGTAAGGAAGGAGGCAGGCAGCTGAGGACAGACTCAGCTTGGTAGGACAGCCCTCCGTTTCACCCCAATGGAGCAGCCTCCTCTGAACCAAAGGAATGGGGCCTTCCCTGCCTTAAAGGAGCATCAGTTTTCTTATTGTCATAGCTCTCAACATTTCCCTTTTTTAAAGGGAAATTCCCTTATTCCAAATAGGATTCCTTGCAAGAAAAGGGAAAAGTTGACAGCTATGCCTATTGTATTGCATTGTCTTGTACAGTGGTACCTCAGATTAAGTACTTAATTAGTTCTGGAGGTCCGTTCTTAACCTGAAACTGTTCTTAACCTGAAGCACCACTTTAGCTAATGGGGCCTCCTGCTGCCGCCGCGCCGCTGGAGCACGATTTCTGTTCTCATCGTGAAGCAAAGTTCTTAACCTGAAGCATTATTTCTGGGTTAGCGGAGTCTGTAACCTGAAGCGTATGTAACCTGAGGTACCACTGTATTACCTATCTGTCTGAAAGAACTGCTCCCTCCCTCCTTTACATTCCAGACTCTCCCTCACCTGAGCAGGTGCGCTCTGAGCTAGTTACTAGCTTCCAACCATTGAACGCACTCCCCTCGGTGCTTATTTTAAGCAGCCATCCTCCATCCGAGAAAACACTTTTCACCTACATGGCATCTTGGAACGCAGGTAAGTGAGCAGCTGATAGAGAGGGGGAAATCTACACACAAAATTTTCAACTACAGGAATGCCAACTTTTGTTCAGAAATTAACCCGGAGCGAGACTCTTAATCTCAGGGTTGTGGGTTTGAGCCCCACACTGGGCGAAATATCCCGGCATTGCAGGGGATTGAATTAGGCGACCCTCAGGGTCCCAATTCTACAATGCTGTGATTCTATAAGTCATGCCAAACGAATCCTTCACCTGACCCCAATATTTTGCCCTTTCATTTTCTGGGACCTTTGCTCAGCATTTGAGACAGCTGAGGTTGCAAAGGAGCCAGTACCCCCTCCCTTTCTCCACACCCCACACCCCCCTTCTCCATCTTGGCTCTGTGCCTTGGAGGGCATTTATGCCTCCCCATTCCCTCCCCCCCCCAGCCACATGGGAGATGTTTCTCTCATCTCCAGGTTGGCCCCAGACATATTTAGTGTGCTTAATCTTTTACCCGCGAATAATCTCTGTGGCTAAGATCACTCTTGGTATCAAGGCGAGTGTCTGATACGAGGACTCTAATCTGCTAGCCAGCAGGAAGGCACTCAAAGTGATCTAACAGGGATTTTCCTCCCCCCTCCCTCCCCATTTGCCCTCCCCAAAGAGAGGCAACAGAGAAGCATCTCCTGTGGCCTCTGATATCAACGTCTCCAGGTTGGGAAGCGACTGGCCCTAGGGCAGTTGTGTGGAGTCTCAGACCTCAAGGGCCAGATGTGGCCCCCAGGCCTCTCTGCTTGGCTCATGGGACCCTCCCCAGACCATTCTCCTTGCCACACTGGCAGAGTGGGTCAAAGTCAGGGAGCCACATTCTCTCCTGGGTAAGTTTCCAGGGGCCACTTGCCAGCAGATAGTGCGGCCAAAGCCATGCACAAGCACACACACACACCATTTCCACACAGTGCTGCAGAAGCAAAGGTACACTTTCCGGAATAGCAGTTATCACCACCATTAGATAGATTCATGGAGAAGATTAGCCTCCTTAGTTTCTGTCCTCCCCCTCCCCCATCTTAAATTCGGTTCTCCACATTTCTGCAGCATTTTGTGAGTTTTCATGTTTAAAATCCTCATGGAAATTCATGTGCTTTAAGCACATTTAAAAATAAATCCATTTTTGTACACTGTTTTGGTTAACATGCACATTTCTGTAAGCAATTTCTTCTAATATAACGGATTTTTGTGTGCCATTTTCACCACTATAATGCCGCTCAGTAGGCATTTTCATAAATATTGTTTGGTAGGCCAGTAAAGTGAGATGAGCGCTGCAACCCCAGAATCGTACAGGACTGGTCTTAACTGTCAGGGGTCCTTTACCTTTAGGGGAACTATATAGAGCATATCAGATAACTGGATTTTGAAGGGTGGCTGTGTTTCAGAATAAGTACACAAGTTGGATAAATTCAACTTTACATGCAAACTGAAACATTTCCCCCAATCACTTGCGAACCCTTAACGGTGGAAATGCAAATGGGGGGGGGCAGACGAGGTTGCATGTAATATTTAGAGAAAAGTCTAACGTGATTCTTTTAAGCCGCATGGTTACAACTCTGAATTCTACTTTTTGAACCAGCAATATTCTCCCCGAAGGGAGGTGCACCGTTCCTGGAGATACTGCAATACCAGGTCGATGCATGGAGTGGACGGAGCAAGCCCCTATTCCATCTCCCAATTCCAAAAATCCATTTAATATATAGTCCTCAAATAGAGGACATATCAGATATTAAACTGATAAGAACAGATACTACACTTGATCTTAGCCAAAAGGCCGAGAAGCGATACCTCAAGCAACAAAAATTACGCGGGGCTCCTTTCCGGACGGATTTTGAGCTGTCGGAGGGCAACTGGTGTTGCAAAGCGCTCACCGCCCCACTGGACTCAGCACCGTTTCCAATTCCACAAAATACACTCGGACAACGTTTCTGCTTCTGTTGTCCAACTCAGCAGCCTCTTGATGGACAGCTTAATCTCAAAAATAGTGTATTCCATCCACTTTGTCAATTTCTCAGCCGTCTGCCTGGTTGCTCGATGGCCATTGGTGCTAAATCTACATAAACTCGCCCATTCACTCGCCCAGGTGCTGCATAATTTAACTCGCTGCCTGCCAGCAGAGGTCCCAAAAGTTTCCCTTAGATAACTTCCTCCGAGAGCATCCTGCAAAAACACAGCTGTGCAAAAGACACATCCGTGCTGCCGTTAACTCTAATGCTCATTGGCAAAGGGGTGCTTGCAGGGCAAATGTTTCCTGTAAAACATTGTAATGCTGTAAAGAAATGTAACTGCAAGGAGAAAACGTATCTGCGTTCTCATTCCCTTTGTAACTTTGTAACCAGAGTCTGGTTGATTAGAACCAGTGGCATCACCAGAAAAAAATAAATTCGAGTGCGGGGAGCCATGTACGTAGCCAGGTTTTATTTTAGATGGGGGCAGGCTTTATGTGTTTTTTTTGAGGGGGGAGAACTGAGTTATCTGTGATGCAATTGGTGAGTTAGTTAAGTATTCTTATTTATTTGCTTGATTTGAGGGGGGGCAGCTTCCCCCCCACCCAGCTACACCCGTGGAGGGAGCACAGAAGGGGCAAAGTAGTGTATTTCTTAGTGGACAAGCTGTGGGCCACAGGAAGAAAAATAGCAGAATATTTCATGTTAAGATTGTCGTCCTAAACAGTGCATTTTCAAGTGAAAATACAGCAGTGCCTACTTAGGCATCCTTCACCCATACTGCTCCTCAGTGCTTTCCCTTGGAGTGCTCAGACTTCCTCACAACAGTCCCCCAAGGCAGGCTACGCAAAGAGTTGGTGGCTGGGTCAAGATCACCATGATGTGCTTGAGCATAGAGGTACAGTAGACCCTTGAGTTATGTTACTCTCGAGTATTTTTCTGGGTTTTGCCGCTTGCACATGCGCAGAAGCGCTCAATCACGCCGCACACATGCGCAGAAGCAACGCCTCTGGATACAGATTTTTCAAGGTGTGCACGGACCCCTGGAACAAATTAAATTCGTATCCAGAGGGTCCACTGTACGCTCCCAGGACTAGGTCCAACACTGTCGAACCATTACACCACCCTGGCCTTTTAACAGAGGGACAATTTTATTCCTGCATTGCAGGGGGTTGGACTAGATGACCCTTGGTGTCTCTTCCAACTTCCAGATGGGCGGGGTATAAATAGTCAACAACAACAACAACAACAACAATTACAATTCTATGATTCTAATGTAATTCTGCCGTTTTGTTTTTGGAAGATATTAACTAGTCTGAGCAGCAAAATAGCTGCTGTTTTAACATTTTGCACCAATATTTTATGTCTCAATATGAGACATATTGGTGGCCTCAAAACTATCAGCCAATATGTAATCTGCAATTTCTTTTTTTTAAAGTTGCTGTCCTACAGCTGGTTGTAAGGCAGCCCTGTTGAAGTTCCCAGAATAGGACCTCCTTCTGTCCAGAATAGGACCTCCTTCTACCTCATAAAGTAAGGTAACAAAGTGAGTCTTGTAGTATCTCAAGACTAACTTATGGCGTTAGCTTTCATGGGCTACAAAAGATACTCCGAGCGTATGGTTTTATGACTCTCACATGAAAACAATGTGACAACCTTGATAAGCATTCCAAGCATTTGCAGTTTAACATTTTAAACTTACTCTCACTTAGCTCTTCCAAGGGCTCATCCACACCTCCATTTCCCATGGAGAAATCTGTTCTTTACTTCTGAATCAGAGCAAACAGCAATTGAGTTTTCTGCAGATTGACATTTGTTCTGATTCAGGGGTAAACAGAGGGTTTCCCAGGAGAAAGCCATAATGCTCGGACCCATGCCTAGAAAGCGAAACATGGACAAGCCCTCAGTGGGTGTTTTTATCCCAGTTGGCTTTGGTCTTGTTTCTATAGATGCAATTTAATTGTTTTTATATAACGTTAGTGTTTTGTATATGTTTTTATTGCATTGTGAAATCACTTTGAGGTGCTTTGAGCAATGCATAAATGGAACAACAACAAAAAATGTCACTTTTAAAACAGGATGCTGCTCTTTTGTGGGCGCATCTTCACTAGTAGACCCGACACAAATCTCCCTCATGGACGGAAGCAAGCTAACAGTAAATCACACTGAGCAAGCTGGAGGTTCCCTATTAGCAAAACAGGATCTGCGCAGGAGTATCAGGCCCAATGAGAGCACAGCAACTCAGAACTTGCCTCCATGAAGCAGTTGTTGAGACTAGCGGTCCCCGCCTCCTATGTCTCCTCCTTTCCCGTGTTATTTCCAAACAACTGGACGCTACACCAGTGTGCCTGTTTTTGCTCTTCCCGCTTCATGCCTCTCCTGGTTCTGGGAGATGCAGGGGGAGAGAGAGACATTGTGCACCTTCACAAGCCTGATCCATCTCTGCCTCTTGGCCTCCCTCCTCTCCAGCCTCCGCTTCTGCCTCTGATTCTGAACTGCTCTCTGCCACAGCCTCTTCCTGCTCACTAAACCCTGTTGCCTCTTCAGCTTCCCACACCTCCTCCTCCTCCTCCCAATCTTCTCCCTCTTCTCCCAGTTGACCACGCCTTGTTAACCCACCACTACTCCCTGAGCCTTCTTCCCCTGGGGGTTCCCCATCTGGTTCTTCCAACCATTCCGCTGCGTCCAACCGCTCCACAACACTGACCTAGATGCTTGCTTTTTACTGCCTCGCAGGGTTGTTATAAGAATTTTAAGGTCTTAGATATATAATAAATGTTCATAAATGTACCAAGCAAACACGTACATAAATATATAAACCACATGTCTGGAGCAGCACAGGAATACAGTCCTGAAACCATTTTGACTCCCAAACTGACCAAATGTTTCTCTGCAAGGAGGGAGAGGGAACCTTCCCATTATCTCAGGAATTAAGTGATTACCATCTCAAAGGAATGGCCAGACTACCAGGAAAGGCAATCAGATAAGGCATTATCAGATAATCTGGCGGACAGAAGATAAAGAAAGCACTCAGATTTCTGTTGTAGACCACCTTTTCTATGATGTAGGTATGATGTATCTGGGGGGTGGTCTTGGGCTACACCCCTTCTGTGAAGTATGTATGTATGTTTCTGGGGATGGTCTTGAGCTCCAGGGCAGGGAATTTCAAAATGTCTATATAAGGGGAGGCACACCTTTGTTCTGGGTCCTCCTCCGTCCTCCTGCGTGTGAGGGGAGCACCCTGTTGCAACAGCGTTAATAAAGATCAGGCTTACTAGCTGCTTTGCTTCTCAATATTCTCTGGTTGGCCTCTAATATTTCCTCCTATAATGGAGAATCTACAAAGGACTCCATAAGGGCTCTTGTGCACCCCATAAGGGAACGAGACCAGATTTTGTTTACAACAGGGTGAATTTCAGAGCCGGTAAAACCTGTACAGTTGTTAGAATCACAGTATATTCTGGTTCAAGTTTGCTCAACAGGCAGAAATCCACCAGGGCTGGTAGCCTTTCTCAGGGTGGAAAAAAAAAGAGCATGAAAGGGTGTTGAATTCCCCTGTGCCCAGTCGAATGCCGTCCATGTCTCCAGATCAAAAGTCTAAAAAGCATTTGACTTTTAATTCCTAATCAAGGGTTAAAACATTAAACAGTTTATTGGGGAATGGAGAACTGGAAATGTGGAATGGACTATCCTAGGAAAGGGCGTGGCTGGCTGGCAGGCACCCTGAACAGGGACGCTCCATTTGTCTTCTGCATTGTATACAGAATAAAATCGCAGCAGGCAGCCAGCAATGTAAAAAGGGGAACATCATTGGAAGGCTCGTTGCTCCCCCCTTGCGGAAGAAACCTGCATCTGCAACCTTCCAAATTCTGAGAGTGAAACGCTGGCTATTTTTGGATGGGATTCGATCACACATTGGCAAAGGCAGGTCGCACAATGAAAGCTGATTAGGAGGCCGTGCAGAACTGACCCGCTTCACCCCTTGAGACTGGACTTTTTGATTAAAATGAACATGCGGTATGAAGGTAAACAATGGAACCAGGGAAGATAATAGGGGGAAGTCAACTCTTTTTATTTTTATTTTTTATGTTTGAATATGTATTGTTGTTTTTATTTTTTGCTGTTTTTGGAAAATTAATAAAAAAATTAAAAAAATTAGATTGGGCTTTTTGTGAAAAGGGAACTGGCAGCAAAATGCCCCGGAAAGTATGGGATAAGACTGTGGTTTTGAAGCAACAGCCTGGATAGCTCAGTTAGTTAGACTAGAGTGTGGTGCTGATAATGCCAAGGTTGCAGGTTCGATTCCTGTATGTTGCAGGGGGGTTGGACTAGATGATCCCCGGGGTCCCTTCCAACTCTACGATCATCATCTAACCTCTCCACCAACAAATTAGAATAAGTGCTCAGTAACTCCCCCGGCAACTCAATGCAAACAACTCAAACAGTCTGTTTATGGCCCAAGCATTACGTTTCATTTCTTTTTAAAGGTTTATTTTAAGACACCCCTCTAATCTTGCCACCGTGTACAGCATCAAGACACCAATCAACAGATTTTAAAAACAACACAAAATGCCACAGCAAACAGGGGAGGCATATAGCATGCAAAACTAGTTGAGAGAAGCTATTGGGAGTTTTGGAACTTCTGGTAGTTCCACCCACCAGACCCCACAACTCATACAGTATATCTCCTTGCTGTAATGAAATATGGACATCACCAAAGTACGAAATGACAATGCATTATGGGAGTTTTGAGAGTTTGTGCTTCGCTTTTCATCAGGCCTCCTCTCTCTTTTCACTATATCCCATTGCACATTCTGCCCAGTAGTAAATGCACATTTTAGAGCAGCTGGTTCATTGGGGAGAAGGTGGCACTGCTCCACCAACCTCTGCTTTCCCTCAGCCAGATCCTCGGTTGCTTGCCTTCTTGCTTACAACCACATGTGTGTGTGTGTGCGCAATCTTCCTCCTCCTTAAAGGTAAAGGGACCCCTGACCATTAGGTCCAGTGGTGGCCAACTCTGGGGTTGCGGTGCTCATCTCGCTTTATCGGCCGAGGGAGCCGGCGTACAGCTTCCGGGTCAAGTGGCCAGCATGACTAAGCCACTTCTGGCGAACCAGAGCAGCGCACGGAAACGCCGTTTACCTTCCCGCCGGAGCAGTACCTATTTATCTCCTTGCACTTTGACGTGCTTTCGAACTGCTAGGTTTGGCAGGAGCAAGGACAGAGCAATGGGAGCTCAATCCGTCGCGGGGATTCGAACTGCCAACCTTCTGATCGGCAAGCCCTAGGCTCTGTGGTTTAACCCACAGCGTCACCCTCGTCCCTTCCTCCTCCTTAGTGTTGCCTTTGTTGGCTGGTGCTCATTGGGGACTGGTTGGGCAGAAGGCAGGGAGCCCAACAGCAGATGGCGCCAGAGCTAATAACAGGCAGAGCCAACTCATTCTAGTTCTGTCTCCATCCTTCTCCTCCTGCTGATTTGTACCCTGAGACTGAGGAGGAAGCTGGCAGGCAGGTCCACCCCCTGGACTGGATGTAGGTAAGCAGGCAAGCAGGTGGGGTGTGTCAGAGGGTAAAGTGAGGTTAGTGGGGCAGTGCCCCCATTTGCCCTAATGGACACTGTTTCCTAATGGACATTTGGGCTCCCAGATCCCAAGCAGCTGTGCTCTCCTCAGTTCCAGGAGGGTTGATCTATCTCTTTGCGTCTTTCTTGCTTTCTCCCAAAGCCTGGGGCTGCCCAGAGGATGTCCTGTCCATTGCAGGAGCATCTAGAGATAATTCAGCTGGAACCATCCCTTCTCTCCTTGTGAACCCAGCTCCTGCGGGTGACATAGTGCAGCTGTCTCAGGCTGGCGTACATCTGAGGATGAATCACTTGGAATTTAGGCTCTTCTGAAGTTGACCCAGATCGAGATTTGGGGGGTGGCGGTGGTTGGAGGAGAAGAGTTCAGGGTGGTTTCCCCTCTCATTTTTTCCTGCTGATTTCTACATGAACGATTGGGAAATTGGTGTGTGTGTGTGTGTGTTGGGGTGGGGGTTGGGGAAAAAAGAGCAACAAAAGCCAGACTGCATTTTTGGACCCACTGCCAGCCCTCCGTCCACCCGCAACATTGCTCTTGTGGAAAGTTGGAGCTCAGCTCTATTTACAGTCCTGATTGCTTCCAGATGGGAGCCCGAACCTGTGTCAGCAAAAAAATAAAATAAAAAGTAGGGAAAAGAAAAGGAGAGGGGGAGGGCAGAGGAGTGTCAAAAACCCAGTTGGTCTGGAAAGAGGAGACTCTAACAATGGGGAGAAAATTAGGCCATTCTCTGCCAGAGCAACAGAGACATATAAAGAGGAAGGATGATGGGAGGTGGGAAATGGAAGATACGCTCCAGCGAAAGTGGAGAGACAGGCTTTGTTCTTGGGAGATTGTGGGTTGGAGGGGGGAGAACCACAGGGCCTGACCCCAGGAGGGTAATTCAGGATCAAAAATTGGCACGGGAATAATTCTGGTGCTCAAGATGGAAAAGCCCCAAATGGCATCCCACCTACCACTGACAAACACAGGATGCAACTAAGGTAAAGGGACCCCTGACCATTAGGTCCAGTAGTGGCCGGGTTGCATCGAACTGCTAGGTTGGCAGGAGCAGGGATTGAGCAAAAGGAGCTCACCCCATCGTGGGGATTTGAACCACTGACCTTCTGATTGGCAAGTCCTAGGCTCTGTGGTTTAACCCACAGCACCACCTGTGTCCCTAGGATGCAACTAGGGATGGGCAAATTTGCTGTTTTTGGTTCTGTAGCCTTCTAGTCTTGCTAGTAGTGTAGTGGCAAACTGAGAGGTGCGGGGTCCTTTTATGGTGGTCACAGCCACGCCCTCCCCCTCACAGCCACACAGCTGCACCCCCTTATAAGATTATACAATACGCTTAGACAATAATAATACTTAGCAAGGCATTGCAACCATCAGCGCAGATCACCATTGGTTGCCTTTCGGCGAGACCTACCATTTTCTGTGCATGTACATGGGCAAATGATTTGGAGTGCTCCAATATATTTATTTCAAAGTGACTTAAATTGTGCTTCCATTGTATGTAACAGAGCTTTCATGCCACAATCTTGAAGCTGAAGCACCTTGAGATTTCAGTGTTCTGAAATGCTTCGCTTTGGAGAGTACAAAACAATAGCTCCTTGCTGTTGTTCTTGCCCACCTTCTCCAGAATGACCCTGGGAGCTGGTTCTCAGTGGCCAATTCATCCTTTTTCACTCTGCTTGACTCCAATCAGTGCAAAGGATGGAAAGATCTGCTCAGTGGCTTAAAAGCTCCCCTTTCATGCTGACCGGGTGGCTCTAGGACAGGGGTCAGCAAGTTTTACCTTCCCTGGGCCGGTTCACTCCAGCGGAGATCCCTCCGTGGGCTGGATCGCGCATGCGTGGGAGTGAGCGCACCTGCGATTTCCAGCATCTGTGTCTGCGCAGACGTGATTTCCGGTGCCACAGAAGCGAGCCCCTGTGCTGTGCTGGTTTAGCGCAGCATGCAGGGACTCGCCGAGCAGGCGGCTCAGTTCAGGGGCGGCTTGTGGGCTGCTTAAACGACCCCCGTGGGCTGCTTGTGGCCCATGGGCCTTAGGTTGCCAACCCCTGCTCTAGGATGCTGGAGGCAAGGACCCTGCTGCAGAAATAGTAACTGGGTCTTTGACCTCCTGCAACCCCAGACTGTGGGATGCGGGTGGCACTGTGATCTAAACCACAGAGCCTAGGACTTGCCGATCAGAAAGTTGGCGGTTCGAATACCCGCGACGGGGTGAGCTCCCGTTGCTCGGTCCCTGCTCCTGCCAACCTAGCAGTTCGAAAGCAGGTGAAGTGCAAGTAGATAAATAGGGAAGGTAAACGGCGTTTCCATGTGCTGCTCTGGTTCGCCAGAAGCGGCTTAGTCATGCTGGCCACATGACCCGGAAGCTGTACGCCGGCTCCCTCGGCCAATAAAGCGAGATGAGCACCACAACCCCAGAGTCGTCCATGACTGGACCTGATGGTCAGGGGTCCCTTTTTTAACCCCAGACTACTACAGCTATGCATTATGCAAATGTTAAATTCACTTATTCACATTTCCACAGCCATTTGTGATTATATTTTGCTTTAGGCAAAAATCCTAATGAGAATTCATCAGCAATTTTAGCGCAAGTTTATCCAAATAAACGTATTTCTGTATGCAGTCCCAACTAATACTAACAACTTGGCAAGTGGCTTTCCTAAATTTTATTTTCACTAATATGTGTGAATATATGCACATTTACTTCGAACAGATTCATTTTTCCACGTGTTGTTGGGCTGGGGAAATGTTATGCAAAATACAGAGAAGTGCAAATATCAAAGAACAGCTGCATTTTGGATCGTGAATTGGTCAGAGAAGTGCAAATGAATGAAAATGCATACAAAATTGAATTTCTCCTGCATCCCTAGACGCAATCCAAGGGGCAAATGGTAGGAACAGGTGACCATCCAATTCAGACGGCCTGCAGTGTGTTTGTAAAAATACAGGTGAAAATCATAGAACTGGGATAGCTCAGCTGGCAGACCATGAGCCTCTTAATCTAAGGGATGTGGGTTTGAGCCCCATGCTGGGCAAAAGATCCTTCCATTGCAGGGGGTTGGACGAGAAGACCTTTGTGGTCCCTTCCAACTCTACAATTCTATGATCTTGCACAGTGCATTACAATTGCTACAACAGGTAGGGAGAGTTATTAAGTGCTCCACCACCAGGAATTCCTAAGTGGTCCATGGGTGGAAAAGAGAACCACCATCCTATATGGGTTGATGCTGTTGTTGTTGTTGAAACGGGATTTGAACTTCCTGCAGAGGACATTCAACGTCCTAGAGGACAAAGTGTTCCAGAGCCCTGTGCATTTTTGTATGTTTGTGTGTGTGATGTGTCCTCTTCCAGAGACCTTCATATCTCCCTCTCCATAATCTGATCTGACCTCTTCAAATTGTGCCCTCTCCTCAGCTATGCTGGGCCTTTCCAAGTTCTCTCTCTCTCTCCTAATTTATATCCAAGTGTTACCTGCCAACACATTCCGGTTAGGAGTTCAGCACCCCGGGTGTTTGGCAGTGGCTGAGATGCGCAGTGCACAGCGCCGAATTTGCTAATCTGCATGCTTCAACGAAGGAGATCGGGTGTTAGATTACAGCCTCTTCCCCCATTCCTATAAAGAAAATAAAAAAAGTAACAGGCTATTAAGGTACGGAAGGTGAGGTGCTGCACAAATGGAGAGCGACAGAATAAAATTAAATTCAGGAAGACCAGTCCCAGTGTTATTGGAAAAATGGTGTGCTAGCCAGCTGAAATGCTGTCACTGGGAAGGACCTAACATCTGGCGAGAGATGGGGCAAAACTGTCCATCTGAATTTCTTTCTCATTTTTCCAACCCTAAATTCAGTTCATCAGCACTTTCACATCAGTTTGCAATTAAAAAACAACAAACTGCTGGATTCTCTAATATATACACGTTTGATGTAATTTTGCAAAATAGATAGATTTTCGCAAAGCAATTTCTCCCTAATACAATGCATTTTGTACATTTATTTTCACTAATCTATGTTTTCTTATGCATATTTCATCCCAGAGTATGCATGTTGGGGAGAACACTACTTGGCTGGAGAACTGCACTGCAAATTTCTGAGAGACACAGGTTTCAAAGAGTGGCTGCATTTTGGCTCCTGAACTATTTCAAAGAATATGGATTAGGTAGTTTAGGCTTTACATGCAAACCAGACTGAATCTGTCCCCTGTGCCTGCTTCTGGAAATGGAGTTAGTATGCAAAAGTGAATAGATTTTAATAGATGGATTTATCATTCCACACCCTCTGCTTTTTAATCATACACCTGTTTTATCGTTTTACTTACTGATTTATACATACATGCTGAACAGGTTTATACAGTCAACTTTTGCCACTTGGCAAAAGAATCACAGTTGAGAAATCCTGCTCACAGCCATCCTTGCTTGGGTGGACCCGATCCACCAACCTTCTGGTTAACAGCCAGACGCACTCACCCATTGTGCCACTGAAGCAGTTGAGCTGAGCCAAAGTATTTTGGGGTCCAGGATGGGAAACCCAAGCAGTGCTCTTTTCTCCTGGTAGTTGACATGTGACACGATCACTGAGGAAATTCTTCCATGAAAAGTGGATTGCCGGTTTCAGCAGGGCTTGTGGATCAGTTTAATTAAATGAATTAATGAATTGCATTCATACCCCACCTTTTTCTCCAGGGAGTTCAAGGTTGTGTGCGTGGTTCTCTCCCTCCTCCTTTAATCTCCACACAACCCTGTGAGGTGGGTTAGACAGAGAGGCAGTGGCCAACCAATGAGCTTCATGGCCGAGTGGACATTTGAACCCTGGCATCCCTAGTCCTAGTCTGGCACTGCACCACGCTGAATTATACACCCCCCAGTGAGGCTGTATCTGTTCCTCTCATTCTCCTGCTCTCAATTGTACCCCAAAACCTTATGGGAAGGTTTAAAGGTAAAGAGACCCCTGACCATTAGGTCCAGTCGTGGACAACTCTGGGGTTGCGGTGCTCATCTCGCTTAACTGACCGAGGGAGTCGGTGTACAGCTTCTGGATCATGCGGTCAGCATGACTAAGCCACTTCTGGCGAACCAGAGCAGCACACGGAAACACCGTTTACCTTCCTGCCGGAATGGTACTTGCACTTCTACTTGCACTTCGTACTTTCGAATTGCTAGGTTGGCAGGAGCAGGGACTGAACAACGGGAGCTCACCCTGTCATGGGGATTCGAACCACCAACCTTCTGATCGGCAAGCCCTAGACTCTGTGGTTTAACCCACAACGCCACCCGCATCCCTATGGGGAGGTTTAGGTGTGGGCAAACCTGTCCATTTTAGTTTCCCTACATTTCTTATTTTTCCCACTCTTAAAACTTCAATTTTCTGCATCTCCATATCAGTTTGCAATCATTATTTATTATTATTTTGAAGTCCTTCCTTGTGAAAACGCATCGGCGATTTAGTGCCAAGTTCTCCTAAAACATACATGCCTGTACGCAATTTGCCAAATGCACACATTTTTGCAAAGCAATTCTTGCAAGTCATTTTCACAAGCCCACCCCCCAAAAAAACTTTTCGCACTTTACCCCAGCATATGCATTTTTGCAAACATTACTGGGCTGAAGAACTGCATTGCGACACTCAGGGTACTTTGAAGGTGTTTCAAAGCACCAATTTCTAAAGGTGGCTGTGTTTTGGTTCACAAACAACTGCAACCCCCTCATCCCAATAAAATTACAATGCCATCAATCAAAAATTTCCTCAATTTACGTGTTGGGAGTGAGGTGGGGGGAAAGCCACCAAACCCCAAATCCCATCTACTGGAAATCCATCCCTACATATAGACCATGGGTAGGCAAACTAAGACCGGGGGGCCGGATCCAGCCTAATCCAGCCTTCTAAATCCAATCCGCGGACAGCGTGTTTTTACATGAGTTGAATGTATCCTTTTATTGAAAATGCATCTCTGGGTTATTTGTGGGGCCTGCCTGGTGTTTTTACATGAGTAGAATGTGTCCTTTTATTGAAAATGCATCTCTGGGTTATTTGTGGGGCATAGGAATTTGTTCATATTTTTTTCCAAAATATAGTCTGGCCCCCCACAAGGTCTGAGGGACAGTGGACTGGCCCCCTGCTGAAAAAGTTTGCTGACCCCTGATATAGACATTCACACTGAGACAGATCTGGTTTATTCACCAGGCCTTGATTTCCCATTTGGGGAACTGGGGGCTACCTCGGCACAGAACCTGATTAAAAGGAGTCAGAAGAACCTCAAAGGGTGAGCTGCAGAACTGGCGTGGACCAGCTGGGGGCACTGCTTTTCACCTCAAATAAACATCAAAATGCACAATGCTGTGTCCTGTGGTCGGCTGGTCCTTCTGGCACCCCACAGTCTGACCCCATCCCAGTTTCAGCTGCTGCTGCCGCTGCCTGACCCTCCCTCCACAAAGACAAGCGGGTGGGTGGGAATGAACCGTCTGAGGTGGGGCAGGGGCTTGGAGAGGGAGGCACACACATCAGCCAACTATTTCCTGACACAGCTAAATATACATTTATATCTTTTCATTTTTCATTGCCAGGGTCTGGCATGAACACATAGGCTGTCAAAAGCCCTCTCTCGCCCCCTGTGGAGCCTGTGGGAGATAAATTTGCCCACCACAGCCTGAACATTGGGGGTGGGAGGTGAGCAAGAAGGAGGCAGGCGCAAGATAGCCCCCTGCTGCGAGGAGGAAACTTTGCCTCTCCACTCACCACAGCTGCTACCTCTATGGTATGTCATCTCCCCCCACCCACAATCAAGTGAGTGTTTAAAGGTTATGAGGAAAACCAAATTACAGTATTGTTATCATTATTACATTTAGAAATTCCTGCCCATGTTTTCAAAATGCTTTGCTTAGAAATATTATTGAAAGGCAACCGGATATGCCGGCATTTATGCGCCAAAAGGCATTGTTCTGTTGTCGGCATTGTTCTTTGTGGGCTTCTAAAAACAGATTGCTGCTGTTGTTTGTATATCTTTCTAGGGCAGGGGGTATTTTCCCGCTCGGGGGCCACATTCCCTCGTAGGAAACCTTCTAGGGGCCACACGTGCCAGTGGTGGGCAGAGACCAGAAGTGAAAGTGGGTAGAGACGGGCAGACCAGAGGGATTTAGCCATGTTTTCTGCATTGCAAGGGGTTGGACTAGATGACCCTGGGTCCCCTTCTGCAGTTCTATGATAATCACAATCCAAGGGCACATACCAGGCAGGCAAAAACACTGGAGGAGGGGGTGCAGCAGGGCTGGCCTCAAGAGAGTCCCAGGAGGCCAGATGGAGAGGACTGGAGGGCCACATTTTACTTCTGGTTCCAGAGTTCACTTTTGATCAATGCTGTTTTTCTTTCATGGAAAGGTGAACTTAATCCAATCGGATAACAAAGCCAGCTCAGTTAGGGCTGGGCTTTGGGACAGGAGGTCAGGGCTGCACTCAGCAAAATGAGTAGGGTGGGTCCCTTTGAAACCAGTCGGAATGGCTTACCCAGTTATGAAGTACGTATTTTTCGCTCTATAACACGCTCCCGACCATAACACGCACGTAGTTTTTAGAGGAGGAAAACAAGAAAAAAAATATTCTAAACGAAACAGTGGATGTATGATTTTTGTGGTTCATGCTGTGGCCACAGACATGTGATCTGACAGTGAGTTTGGAGTAGCCCAATGCAAAAATCCTGAGGATCCATGTGGACCCATGCTTTGTAACCATGTTTGTGCACCACTGCGGCCCCAGGCAACAATGGGTGCGTGATTTTTTTGGTGCAAGATGTAGCCATGGGCATGCTACGTGATCTGATGGTGAATCTGGGGTGACCCAGTGCAAAAATCCTGAGGATCCATGTGGATCCGTGCTTTGTAACTATGTTTTAAGTGGGGAGGGAAGGAAAAGCACTCAAGGGACAAGGAGCACGCGTGGGATGTGTGGAGAAGGATGCTGCTAATAATGCAGAAGAGGGGTTTAAGGGGAGAAGGAACATGCGTGGGGTGGGTGGAGAAGGATGCTGCTAATAATGCAGGAGAGGGGTATAAGAGGAGAAGGCTCCTCTCCTCTCCCACTTTGCTCCTTTAAAGAAGCAGGCTCTCTGTCTCTCTCTCCTCCCCACTCAGCGGCTCTTCTCGCGCTTTGCTGTTTCAAAGTGAGCCACGGAGGAGGGAAGGAAGGGGAACCATGGATCCTCTGCTCACGACTGCAGCAGACCCCCCCGCCATCCGTAGGCATTCCCTCCATAACATGCACAGACATTTCCCCTTACTTTCTAGGAGGAAAAAAGTGAGTGTTATGGTGCAAAAATTACGGTAAGTGAGGGACTGTGGCTCAGAGCACCTGCTTTGCATGCAGAAGGTCCCGGGTTCACACCTGGTATCTCCAGGTAAAGATGGGAGAGACCCTTTTCCAAAATGCCAGAGAGCTGCTGCCAGTCAGTGCAGAGAACACTGATTTAGTATAAGACATCTTCCTATGTTCCTAAGTAAAAAACATTACTGCCTAAATAGGTGTGGAGGCTCAAAAACGCCATTGTTCCCCCCCCCAAATATCAATGTTCTCCCTCTGTTCTCCACACACTTTTTTACCAATGTGTCTTTTTAAGGGGGAGTCCAAGGCCACATCCGCACCACACACTGAGAGCACTGCGATGCCACTTTAAACAGTCATGGCTCCCCCAAAGAATTCTGGGAGATGTAGTTTAAGGGAACTGAGAGGGTTAGACAATGGGCAAATCTGTCCTTTTCGGTTTCCTTCTGTTTCTTAGCTTCACTGATCTTTATTCCCCACACAGAGCTACAGTTGCTAAAGTTCCCTGTGAAGAGGGAGGGGTTTTTAAGCCGCTTTGGGAATTGCAGCTCTGTGAGGGGAATAAGGGGTCTTCTTCACAACTCCCAGCACCTTTCACAAACTACGGCTCCCAGAATTCTTTGAGAGAAGCCATGCTTTTGTAAAGCGGTATTGTAGAGCTTTATATTTATGGGGCAAATGTGGCCTAAGATTGGGAGACTTTTTTTCCTCACTCCGGGTTTTTTTTTTGCTTTTTAACGGTTTCTGAGTTCCATCCAGACTTTTGACTCATGTTTGGCATGTTGGCAGGCCAGGATCTTGCACCCTTGACCAGAACACAAGGCCTCCTGTGGCCTCCAAGCAAAGAGATAGCCTGTCTGCCCTCCTCTCCCACAGAATTCTCCCCCACTTCCCCATGGGACACAAAGGAAGAGTGCAGGAATTTCCTGTGTCCGTTTTTTTTTAATAAAAAAAGCCGCTTGGGGTGAGCCGCTGACTCACCAGGGACTTGGCGCGTGAGCTGTTCTCCAGCTGCGCTTTTGTCTGGATGCTGCGGGGAGGTCAGCAGGCCACATAAAGTGGGTTCTGGGAAGTGCTTCTTTTGCCCACAGAACCCCCCATAATGACTCACAGGGGGATCCCAGATGAGACCATCCCATTTGGGAATTGTTGGTCGATTGAACCGGGAGTTTATTTCATTTAATGCAACACCTCATCAGCCCCAACTGAAGCCCCAAAGGAGTGAGCGAGCAAGCTTCCAGGTTACTCAGAATTCTTCTTCAGACTAGATATTGTGTAAAATAAAATGAGAAATGAACTACAGTGGTACCTCGGGTTAAGTACTTAATTTGTTCCGGAGGTCCATTCTTAACCTGAAACTGTTCTTAACCTGAAGCACCACTTTAACTAATGGGGCCTCCTGCTGCTGCCGCACCACCGGAGCACGATTTCTGTTCTTATCCTGAAGCAAAGTTCTTAACCTGAAGCACTATTTCTGGGTTAGCGGAGTGTGTAACCTGAATCGTATGTAACCTGAAGTGTATGTAACCTGAGGTGCCACTGTATCAGAGTTTAGGTCGATTTTAAAAATTATTTTCAGGCACGCGAGTCGAACACGTGTTAAGTGGGGAGACTCATGTACTTTATATGTGTAAATAAAGCCTTATAAAACCACAGCCTCTGCTGGCTTTCCTTCCAAGGAAACAGAACCCTGAGTAAGCGCTGGAACCCACTCAGAGACTGGGGTTGCGTGTAACAGCCTACACACGGCCCTGTTTACATTGGCAGATGAGGTCAATCTCTTGGAACAATCCCGTTGGAGAAGACGATTAGCAGGCAGGGCAGTTGCGACTCTCCGCACCTTCCGGATGGAAGGCTTGTTGCACGAGCGTAGGTGCGGCAGGGATCCGGGCCAGCTCCAGCTTCAAAGAGCGTGAGGCCGGCTTTGATGCAGCGCAGCACAAAATTGCACATGGACAGGAACAGGCGACTTCCAAGTAGGAAGGAAGGGCTCTGAAAGCATCTGTCCGGCTATAATGCCTGTGGTTTTTCAATGACCCTGGAATAGGAAGCGTTGGTTTCTGCAGCATCCAACTTGGCAAGCAGCGCTCAGGATGGCCGGCAGCTGCTCACGTTGCTCCTAAGCACTGGGGTCACTGTTCTTCTTCAGCTGGCAGGTCACACAGTTGCTCATAATGCATTCTGCATTCCTGGTTGCATCACCCTGCTAGGTTGGCTGCACCTGGCATTGGGCGAAATCTGACCATCTCAGGCTGCCAATGCACCGCGAAGTTAAAGCACAATTTCAGACCCCAAAGAATCTTGTGATCTGCAGTTTGTGAAGGGTGATGGGAAGTTCTGCTGTTGGGTGGCTGGGATCTCATCAGACCTGCACCCAGGAGTGTGCCCAGCCACTCTGTTGGGGGCGAAAGGAGAGAAAGAGCAAGAGATCTGGGGCTCTGGGTCATCCCCTGACAAGGCTCCCATCGTTATATTCAAGGCTGGTGGGGCAGAAGGTGGAGCCATGGCCAATGATAGGTGCAGACATCCCTTTTTGCACCTTGAGGCGAAACAGGAAGTGCTGTCCTGTGCTGTTGCGCCTGCATCACCATACCTGCCGCTGCCACTGTTGCCTCCACTGCTGATGGAGAAGCGGTGATTTTGGGCAAGATCTTGGAGGCGGCAGGGCAGAAGGGTTAGGAGGTTAGGAGGCCTTGGAGGTTTCCACTGCCTGAGGCAGCACCCTCGCCACACCCAATAGCTGGAGAGAATCATAGAGTTGTAGAGTTGGAAGGATCATTTAGTCAAGCCCCCTACAATGCAGGAATCTTTTCCCCAATGTGGGGCTTGAACCCAGAACCCTGAGATTAAGAGTCTCATGTTCTGCCACATGTGCTATCCCAGAGCCAATGACAGGCGGAGTCAACTCATACTAGTTTTCTCCTCCTCCTCCTCCTTGCTGAGTTTTAGATCAAGACTAAGGAGAAAGACGCAGGTGGCGCTGTGGGTAAAACCTCAGTGCCTAGGACTTGCCATCGTATGGTCGGCGGTTCGATTCCCCGCAGCGGGGTGAGCTCCCGTCTTTTGGTCCCAGCTCCTGCACAGCTAGCAGTTCGAAAGCACCCCTAAGTGCAAGTAGATAAATAGGTACTGCTTTATAGCGGGAAGGTAAACAGCGTTTCTGTGTGCTGTGCTGGTGCTGGCTCGCCAGAGCAGCCATGTGACCCGGAAGTGTCTTCGGACAGCGCTGGCTCCCGGCCTTTTAAGTGAGATGAGCGCACAACCCTAGAGTCGGACACGACTGGCCCGTATGGGCAGGGGTAACTTTACCTAAGGAGGAAGAAGCTGACAGGAATGGATACCCCTTGGACTACTTGTAAGAAAGCAGGCAGATGGAGGGTGGCCGAGAGTAGACTGAGGTTATTGCGGCAGTGCTCCATTTGCCATAATGGGCCAGCCTCCATTACAAATGGATTAAAAACAACAACAATGAGTTACACAGACTACAGCAGGACTGTCAGGATAAAAGCAAGTTTTATTTTGTTTCTTTAAGAGATTTCTGGGCTGCCTTCTAAGGCCATGCCCACGTTTGGATGTTTCCAAGAAATAGAACACAACACCTCATTGCACTCAAACACATTAACACACCATAAAACATCAGAAAGCAACAAGAGAATCCAGCTACAAGCACTATAGCCTTAAAATCACAAAAACTATTTTCAAGCAGCTTTTGTTTTTAAAGGAAGAATCTAAACCCCAATCCTTGTAGAACTCACCAAAAGATCAACTCAGACTGCATCTGCTCCACACATTTAAAGCACTACGATACAGTAAAATGTAAAGGTAAAGGGACCCCAGACTATTAGGTCCATTTGCGGCTGACTCTGGGGTTGCGGTGCTCATCTCCACTTTAAATAGTCACGGCTTCCCCCCAAAGAATCCCAGGATCTGTCATTTGTTAAGGGTGCTGAGAGCTCCTATTCCCCTCAAAGAGCTACAATTTTCAGAGTGGCTTAATAATCAGTTCCTCTTGAATGTAATTGGAGCTCTGGGAGAGGAATATGTAGAGCTCTCCTATCAACTCTGGGAGACCAAGGTTCAAATCCCCCCTTGACCAAGAAGCTGACTGGATGACTAGTTACTGCCTAGTCTACCTAACAAGGAGGTTGTTGTGGGAATTAAATAAGGGGGATGACGACCACGATGACGACTGTGTATGCTCCTTGGAGGAAATGTAATTACAAAAAGAATAAAATTAAGAAAGTAGTTGTGATTTGAACATGTCAAGGGCTAGACGTTCATCCTGTATGCTTTTCCCACTGGGCTACAGTTACTGAGCAGATGCCCATCTTGGAAAAACAATTTCAAGGGCTATTTTCCTAAGCGAACTGGTGGTTTGAACTTAGCACCACAACGTACCACTTTCCCCCACTGGTCTACAGACGGTGTTGCCAAACCAACACAAGGAAACCCGTGCCCAAACAATGCTTCACTACTAAGACAAGGGAATGCTCTTAAACCCACAGAAATTTGAAGTTGCTATTGTAGGTTTTACAGCCGGGGCCCACCCTACAATTACTGCTAGAGGACCCTCCAGATCTCTAATCGAGGAAGACCAATTCAAAGTGGCTTTCTGAGGGCAAACCAAACCACCAAAACAGAGCTGAACCCGCAAATGTTTCCTATCTAATATATTGGCTTCTTAACCAGAAAGATGAGGACTTTGCCACCACAAAAGAAATAATTAGGGGCACTGGTGCCCATTGGGATTGATAGGGCAAAAGGCAGGAAGCCCAACTGCAAACAGAGCCAAAGACAATAAGAACATAAGAACAGTCTGGTGGATTAGGCCAATGGACTATCTAGTCCAGCATCCTGTTCTCACAGTGGCCAACCAGAGACCTGTGGGAAACCAGCAATCAAGACCTGAGCCCAAGAGCCCTCTCCCTTCCTGTGGTTTCCAGCAACTGGTATTCAGAAGCATTGCTGCCTCCAACTGTGGCGGCAGAACACCACCATCATGGCTGGTAGCCATTGATAGCATTCTCCTCCATGATAGGCAGAGCCAGCTAGTTCCAGTCCTCCTCTCTGCAGAATGTGACATTTTCAGCAACAAGAAGGCTGTCACATACTGCCACAATCTCCACAGCAGTGTGAGATTCCAGGGGTCCACATGCTTGAATCCAGGTCCAGGTGTTTCCTTTGGAAATGAGGAGCTACGGACACTGTGGTATCTTTGCGATATATGGTTTATTTATACATATATACAAACTGAGCTTATGATGGAGAGGTTTCAAAGCATTACACTCCAAGGGGCTCCTGTTTCTTCCATGGCCACGGTCCTGGATTCAAACTCTCAGCACACATTATGCTCTGATGCTCCCGACCATTACAGTTTGCTGCATTTAACAAACTGCAACCTCTTTTTCCTAGGTCACATAATCAGCACTGCAATCCTAAACTCAATTGGTTTGTTTTTGCTAACTCCAACTCCTTGCTGTCTGGCACTGCCTATATAGGCAACTGGCAGCCCATCTCAACACTCCAAGCATTGATTAAATTCTAGCACTTACTAAATCAAGGCGACCAAAAACTTTGGCACCCAAGAACCCATAACATCACTCTGGCCTCCTAAACTGCACCCTAATCCCATCTGCTAGCAGTGAAGGAGTATCAGGGATTGCTTAGTCAAAGGTAGACTGATGACTCAGGGTCCATCAACACACACTGTGCTGTTGATGGATTTTTCTGAGGGGGGCTTCCTGATCCTCAACATCCCCAAACTGTGGGGTGTCCAGTTCTCCCTCTGAAGAATCCATGCCCGGTACCAGGGCCACATTCACACAATATATTTAGGGCACGATGATACCACTTTAAACAGTCACACAGCGCACACCCACCCCAAGAATTCTGGGAGATGTGGTCTGTTAAGGGTGCTGAGAGTTGTTAGGAAGCCCCTGTTCCCCTCAGATCTACAATTTCCAAAGTTCCATGGGAAGAGGGGTTGACTGTGAAACCACTCTGGCACTTGTAGCTCTGTGAGGGGAAGTTGGGGTGGGTGTGTCTCCAAACAACTCTCAGCACCTTCACAAACTGCAGCTCCCAGAATTTGGGGGGGGGGGGAGCCATGACTCTTTAATGTGGCACCACGATGAGAATGTGGCACAGGTCAGGGCCAGACATGACATATATAGACTATGGAATATGTCTATTTATGAATATGCCCTGTGATAATATAAGGCCACTGGAAACGGCATATGTCCTCTGTGGCCTTTTTTGTTTAGCTGATCATTCCTACATTTGTTTGCTTCCCTTTCAATAAGCAGTTAAGAAGAAGAATGAGGAGGCCACTTCTCTATCACCCAAAAAAGGAGGATATGTGTCATCAAAATAACAGAGGGCAAAAGAGGAGACAGATTGGCATAAAATTTGCACGGGCTAATTTATACGTAGAGGTGCAAATTTAGACATGATTGCTATAATTTAAGGAGAATGAAGGAATCTGCCTTCTACTGAGTCAGACCATTGGCTCACCCAGCGAATAAGAAATCCAGCACTTCTTACCAGTCTGGGGAAAGCTGTTACCGAGTGACCTGTGTGGCTGCTCAGTCTTGCAGTCCTGGGGCTCACAGTAGACGCCCCTGCCTGCTCTCCTTTCTTGGGGTCAAGAACATAACAAGAGCCCTCTGGATCAGGCCAGTGGTCCACCTAGCTGGGCATCCTGCTCTCCCAGTGGCCAACTGGATGCCTGTGGGAAACCCACAAGCAGGATCTGAGCCCAAGAACTCTCTAGTGGGGTAAGAGAGCTGAAAACAATGCCAATATGTTTCACATCTGGCAACCAAAACATCAACCTTTGGTTTCAGTCCTCTAGTGGCTTATTTACCAGAAGTAATGCATTTAGCGTTAACTCTGATTCTGACCAAACTAAGCCTCCTAGAGCAAAATGTACACTTGGTAGCTCGGTCTGAAGAGCAAGAGACTCTTAATCTCAGGGTCGTTGGTTTGAGCCCCATGGTGGGCAAAATATTCCTTGCATTCCAGGGGTTGGACTAGATGACCCTTGTGGTCCCTTCTAACTTTACAGTTTTATGATTTTCAGGCTTAGTTTGGTCAGAATCAATTATACACTTCCAGAATTAACACTAAATATATTACTTCTGGTAAATGAGCCACCATATTCATTAAAAGGGCTGTGAAAATTGGTCTCCCAGGCTTTTCAGACTCTTCTAGGTAAAGGTAAAGGGACCCCTGACCATTAGGTCCAGTCGTGGCCGACTCTGGGGTTGTGGCGTTCATCTTGCTTTATTGGCCGAGGGAGCCGGCGTACAGCTTCCGGGTCATGTGGCCAGCATGACTAAGCCGCTTCTGGCAAACCAGAGCAGCGCACGGAAACACAGTTTACCTTCCCGCCAGAGCAGTACCTATTTATCTACTTGCACTTTGATGTGCTTTCGAACTGCTAGGTTGGAAGGAGCAGGGACTGAACAACAGGAGCTCACCCCGTTGCGGGGATTCGAACCGCCAACCTTCTGATCGGCAAGTCCTAGGCTCTGTGGTTTAACCCACAGCGCCACCCGCATCCCACAGACTCTTCTACCCGTGTACTGTCAGACTCTTCTACCCGTGTACTATCTGAAACCATAGGGGCACATTGGTTGCCAGATGTAATCCCCCCCCCCAGTCTCCTACCCCACTCCTCCCCTGCAGTTTCTAGCAACAGATGTTCAGAAGCATACTGCCTACAACCATGGAAGTAGAGCTTTGCCACCAGGGCTAGCAGTCATCTGTAGGTTCTTGATCTTTAAACTAGACAGATGCCTTCCAAGCAAGGACCGCCCTTAGGGTGCACATGGGCACCCTAAGAACATGAAGACTGCTGCAGCTGGATCAGGCCAATGGCCCATCAATCCCAGCATCCTGTTCTCGTAGTGGCCACTCAGATGCCTCCAAGAAGCCCTCAAACAGAACCTGAGCACAGCAGTGTTTCCCCTATTTGCTTGTGCAAATGGGACTCACCCCACTTCCTCCTTGAAATTTGTCTTGGAAGTACCCCCAACCTTCCAGGGCGGATCTGGGGAGGGTGTGGAGCATGGGCCTGAGGAGGTGAGGTGGGGGGAAGTCGTGTTTTGCAAGCGGAAATCCTTGTGCTGACGTGATGGTTACTCAGCGCCGCCTTGGATGCAAGCCAGACCCCAAACAGTTTACAAGAAAACAAAACAAACATTAAAATGATGGATAAAACACAACGTTAAAAGCAGGTGTTTGTTTTTTTGTTTCTGTTTTTTTTTTAAGGAAATCAATATCTTAAACTAATAACCAAATAAAACACCTGTTGACTTCTACATGTCTGAATAGACTTGCTTAAACAAACATCTTTTTAGCAGGTACTCAAGAGAGCCTGGTGACAGTCACAGCTTGAGGTCAAGAGGCAGGGAGTTCCATAGTGTAGCTTGGAAAACCTGTGACAAAGTGTGAAGTTCAACGCACCTTCAGAGTAGAGATCTGAAGGTTTGGATAAAAATGGGGAGAGACTATTCCCACCCCTATGTTTTCTGTCCCTTCTCCAATTTTGCAGAAACAAGGGGGAGGGACCCCCAAAAAAAAACAAAAGAAAGAAAGAAAAGGAAGGGGGAACTGGTTTTCCCCTCATTCCCCGCTCCCACCAGCCTTGACATCTCTACCACGGAGTGCCACAAAACACTGTCCTACAATGGAGCGAAGGGAATGTCACGCCTCCATCACAATGTTCTGAAGGCGGGAATGAACTGAGAGCTGCCTGTTCTTACAGATGAACCACTAACAGGATGCAACACTGCCGACAGTTCAGTCCCCTCTGCAGTTTTCCTTTCCATTCCAAGCCCTGTGCAATTCCCTGTAGAACAGAGACTTCATTGTTCATATCAAAGAGACAAAACGATTATGGGAGGAGATTCAAAAATGTGGGGTCTTTCTAGATAAACCTGCCTGTCCAAAACCCTGCTGAGTAATCCCAGCTAGGCATCACTGCAGCTGCTAGACCACACAGTGGGTCGCAAAAGCCTTGCCTTATAAAACTGCAGGAAAAAAGGCAGCCTTCTTAGTTTGCTTGTTTACGAGTAGTTATACCCCAATCTTTAGCCAAAAAGGCCCTCAGTTTACAAAAACCACCTCTAAGAAGGTTCCTGGCCCCAGGCTTGTAATCTAAGCCTGCACCTGCACTATACATTTAAAACATCAATTTATCATGCCACTTTAAATAACCATCATGGCTTCCCCCAAAGAACCGGGATCTGTAGTTTGTTGTGGGCTTGAGTTGTTAGGAGAGCCCCTGTTCGTCTCAGATGATGGCTGCAGGGCCTGGGTCAGTTCATGTGCTTGAGGTATAAGCTGTTTCCCCACATATAGTGCATTTTTGTAGTTATTTTCTACAGGAAATGCATTTTTACGCACAATTTCCTTAATTTATGCATTTTCATCACACCCATTACTTGAGAACTGCGCTGGAGAAGTGTGGATTTCAAAGGACGGCTGTATGTTTTTTGGTGCATATTCTTTCATGAAGGGCAAATTAGGAAACTTGCATTACAGAAATAAAAACGGGAAGCAATTGGGATTTCTTCCCCACCCGCTCACTCCAGGCGTTAACTTGCAGCAGCTGGGACTGGAAAGCTCCGGAGGCATTTGTCTTGACTGGCTCTGTCCAATCAGTAGCGCTACTGTTAATTAACAACAGCCTTTTTACAGTCATTCTAATGGTGACAAATTGCGCAAAAGCAACCCAAAAACCAATGCTTTCCCTCCTCTTCATTGTTTTGCCTCAGATCCTGCAATCAGAGTCAATTATGGAAACATCCATCAAGTCTCACAGCAAGAGAGAGCGGATTCTGATACATCTTGATGGGGATTTTTTGTTTGTCAATTTTGCCTCAACCCCCTATTGCTGATGCAGAACATATGTTGAAGCTCCAGGGGCAGTGCATCACGTTTCGCCGCCTGAGGAAAATGGGAACGTGCTGCACGCCGCCACCAATGCCACCCTTTCCTGGGTCATGTGACAGTGCCCACAAAGCAACCACAATGACAGTGGTTTCTGGTGATGCTGCTGTCGGAGGTTCTCCGACAATGGGGCAAGTGTGGCATCCATGGAGGCTCCCACCACCTGAGGTGGCTTCTCCACCCTGCCTCATGGGAGGGCTGGCCCTGATAAGCTTCAGCAGAAGCTGGTTCATTAAGGCAGATGGGGCCCTGCCGTTTTACTTACAGCCTTTCTGTAGGTAGCACTGTCTGTCATGGGCTCTAGTGCCCCCTACTGTTGGTCTCCTTGCTTTCTGCCCTCTGATCAGGGTGAACCTGTCCATTTCAGCTTCTTTTGTTTTTCCACCCTCAAGTTCCATTCTCCAAATTTCAGTCAGCAGTTTTTAAAAATCAGCACGAATGCTCAATAAGAAAAAGGGTGTCTCTGGTTCTGCAGCGCTGGAAAGAGCTGGCCCGGTCTCAGCTAAGAGAGAGGGAGAGAGAGCAGCAGGACTTAGGTTAGTTGAGAGAACTTTGTTCTGTTGGTTTTTGACAGGGCGTCATCTGCAATCCTATTCACATGGCCTTGGATCCATCCAGCAAAATGGGACATACACATCCTGGCATGGCTCCAGGTTTCAAGGGCTAGGGACTGGGCATAGTGCTCTCTGATGTGTCCACTCCTGATGTTGCTGAACTGCAACTCCCATCATCCTTCATCACTGACCATACTGGCTGGGGCTGATGGGTGCTGGAGCTCAACAACATCTGGAGGGCCACAGGTCCTCCATCAGTGTATTAAAGCATTTTTTTGTGTTTATGTGCCTGTTGTTGTTGTTGTTTACTCATTTAGTCGTGTCTGACTCTTCGTGACCCCATGGACTCCATGGAGCAGAGCACTCCTGTCTTCCACTGCCTCCTGCAGTTTGGTCAAACTCATGCTGGTAGCTTCAAGAACACTGTCCAACCACCTCGTCCTCTGTCATCCCCTTGTCCTTGTGCCCTCAATCTTTCCCAACATCAGGGTCTTTTCCAGGGAGTCTTCTCCTCTCATGAGGTGGCCAAAGTATTGGAGCCTCAGCTTTAGGATCTGTCCTTCCAGTGAGCATTCAGGGCTGATTTCCTTCAGAATGGATAGGTTTGATCTTCTTGCAGTCCATGGGACTCTCAAGAGTCTCCTTCTGCACCAGAATTCAAAATCATCAATTCTTCGGTGATCAGCCTTCTTTATGGTCCAGTTCTCACTGGACCATGTATGTGTATGTATATCCATGTGTATGTATGTATGTATGTATGTATGTATGTGCATGTGTGCTTTAATAAACTATGGTGATGATTTTAATGCACAGCAGGCAGAGAAAAGGCTTATGAAATCTACAAAGGACCGGCAGAGGGAAGGTCAAGCGGTTTGCAACAAACTAGTAAAACTTCACAAAGTTCCCTGCTCAGTTCAGCAATCTTTGAGCTACACTTGCAAGAAGTTCCCATCATTGTTGAGCAGAGCAAATGTGAAATAAGTTTGTTTCGGGGGTATAAGTCAGAGCAATTTCTAGTTCATCTTCAAATTCATTCCCTTCCATGGCTTTTCCGTGACTTAACAATCATAATTGCTGGGGAAACATAAATGATTTGCATCCCGCTCTGTGTTTTGATGTTCTCTTAGTCCTCTTAAGTATCTTTTATACTTCAGCACAGAAGCTTGTAACATTCTGAATGCTGCCAGGGGAGCGGAGTTACAGATGGTCATTTGGATGAACTTGAATTGAACTGTGACCTGAACTAGTTTTGTTTCATAGCGGGACAAACATAAACTCGAATTTAGTTCCTTTGTGGACTTGTTGAACTTGAACTCATTCCTTTCCATGCTCTGGGCAGCAATTCTTACTGTGAGAAGAGGTGCAACGTACAACACAAGATCTGCTGGCACGTGAGAGGCTATGGCTCCTCACGCACCAGGGAACAGGTCATAGCTCAGTGATAGAGCATTGGCTTTGCACACAGAAGGTCCCAAGTTCAATCCACAGTGTCTCCAGGTAGGGCTGGGAGAGACTGTCTGAAATCCTTGAGAGCTGCTGCCAGTCAGTGTTGACAACCCCTTGCTAAATGGACCAATTCAGTAAGTATGTGCGAACATCCCTGCTGGAACAGGCCAGTGGCCCATTTAGTCCGGCATCCACTGGCCAACCAGATACCTGAGGGAAACCTGAAAGCAGGACTCGAACACAAGATCACCTTCCCCTCCTGCCGTTTCCAGCAACTGATATTCCGAAGCATTCAGCCTTCAGGGAAGTAGAGCACAGCCACCCCGGTCAGCAGCCACTGATAACCTTCTCCCCCATAATGTTGTCCCATCCTCTTTTAAAGACATCCAGGTTGGTAGCCATCACTGCATCCTGCAGCAGTGAGTTCCATGGTTGAGCTATGCAGTGTGTGCTAAAGAAGTACTTTATTTTGCCTTGGATGTCCATGAGCTCTAGAGTTATTCGGGGGGGTGGGGGGGACAAACCTTTGCTGCCTTTTTCCACAGCATGGATTTTACATGCTTTTATCCTGTTGCCTTTTCTGGCCTCTTAAACTCCCTGTTTCACCTGCCCTTCTCTTGCAGTTCCCCTGCTCACTGCTTTGCAGTGGATGCTCAGGTCACCCACTGACAGCAGACGTTTTCTGTGTCCCTGATGATTTACAGCTGATCTCTCTCTCTCTCTCTCCCCCCCCCGCCCCACCCTGCTCTCACAGCCTTTTGGCAGCGGCATGGCAGATTGACAGATCCCCTGGGTCAGGGCCAGCCAGCGCCTGCGTGGCCTAGAGGGGCCGTGACGTCTCCCAAGGCCCGCCAAGAACAAGGCCTGGGAGATTCTCGGAAGGGAATTGCGAAGAAGGGATTCTCTTCTGGAGCCCAGCCCTGAGAAAAGAAGGAAGTCCCCCTTTCCCCCATGTCAGGCCCTGTGAAATCTCGGTCATTCCCGGGCCTATCATCCCTCCCCACATCCTTCTGGTTCAGTTCTGTACGCCACGATCCACAGCAGCTGTGCCGGGAAGAAATAATAAATCCCAGCCAGGCTGTACTTCTGACAGAAGCACTTCAGGATCTTTCTGACTCAAGCCTCCATCATCCCTGTTACGAACCTCATAAATTTGGCCAGCCTTGAGGAAGCCTAACTAGCTGGCAGGGTGACCCAAGATGTTTGGGTGCCTGAGATAGAAACTTACACTGTGAGCCGCTCTGAGCCTCCTTGTGATGCCTTCATGCCGATTTGTGCTCCGGGTGGCATTGGGACGGCTATATGTGACCCTCATTTCAAAATTTGTTTGTGCCTGCCGAAGCTTCAGGGCAGACGGAGAGCTTTATTTTGAATCAGTGTGTATCTTCTACTCCAGGGGTGCCCAAACTTATTTCAAAGAGGGCCAGATTTGATGAAGTGAACATGCGTGAGGGCTGACCCCAGGACATATACTGCCACGGGGGCCGGATTAAATCAACCGGCGGGCCGGATTAGGCCCCCGAAATGAACTTTGGACATGCCTGCTCTATTCAGAAAGAGGCCTGAAAGATCAGGCCAGTAGCCCATCTAGTCAGTGGTGGACCTACATTTTGGGGCCCCTGAAGCTCAGACTGTTATGGGAGCCCCTTCGCAAGCAGCCATGAGGTCTGGGTAACCCTTGTTATCTTCTTCAATGGGATAGTTTGCAACCTTTACAACATCTTGTTATGTACTGAAGTTGTCACCCTGGGCCAGCAGGGGGATACTGTAGACAGTTATGCAAATGAAGGATCGAAAATGACATTCAGTGATTGGCTAGTTACAGAAAATGGTTACTGTTGCATTTTAGTGGAGCTCTACATAAGCAGGCTGACAGAGCTCCTCAATTCAGTTCTGTTCCAGCTTACAAATAAAGAGCTGCTTTGGAAGAATCACTGTGTCGTCTGATATGTTCGCCCACAACTTAACACATCTATGCTACTGACTCTCAAGCTTTGGGATTGTTAAATAGATACAGCAACAAAAATAATCAATTTGAGTCATGCAACTCAAATTGGGTCTACTCGACCAATTTTTTAAAAAAAGCAATGTGGACTAAATTCGCTTCTGGGGCCCCTCCAGGATTAGGGGCTCTGAAGCTTAAGCTTCATTAGTTTCATTGCAGACATCTGCCTCTGCATCTATCCAGCATCCTGATCTCATAGGGGCCAACGAGATGGCTTTGCGAAACCTGCAGGCAGGACCCAAGTGCTCTCTGTTCTCCTACTGCTTCCCTTAATTGGCATTCAGAAGCATGACTGCCTCCTACAGTGAAGGTGGAACACAGACATCAGGCCATCACACACACTGGTAAAGCAAAAGATGAGTAGACACAACCTCACTTGCGTTCCCATCATGACTAATGCGCCACTCAAACCTTCAGGCAGCACAATTCAGAATTTGCCAATTGGGTTGTAAAATCCGGAACTGGCATAACGCATTCAGGCCACGGAATATGGAATTTGCACAACACATTCACGTCACAAGATCCAGAATCTTTGCAATGCGTTCAGGCCACAGAATCCAGAATCCAGTGTGATGTAGTATCGGACTAGGACCTGGGAAATACCAGGGTTCAAATCCCTACTTGGTCATGAAGCTCACTAGGTGATCTTAAGCCAGTCACTGCCTCTTAGCCTAATTTAGCTCGCAGGGTTGTTGTGGGGATTAAGTGAGGAGGGAGAGAACCATGTAAGCGACCTTGAGTTCCATGGAGGAAATAGGTGGGATATAAATTCTATAAATAAATAATTTTGCATAATGCATGCAGGTTTCAGAATCCAAATTTCTTCGAAGTAGAAATTTGGGAGCAGATAGTTGGGTTTGTTCTATTTTATTCATTCAAAGCACATATGAGTCCTGGCTTTGTACGTCCCCAAAGCTCCTTGCTGCTCTGTCTTTTTCAGTCCATGTGGTGGATCCAGATGTTCCCCACAAGGAAGCCATGTCAGGAATCTTGTCTCAAACCAAATCCAGATGGCCATTTCCAAATTAAGCCTCTACTTACTGTCGTTAAAAGAGCCTGAGGCTAGCCCATGGGGGCTGAATAAGGGGGTCTCCCCAGACTTGTGCATCTGCCAAAAAGGTCTGGCATGATTTGCCCAATTGCTTATCCAGAAGAGCAAGCTGTTATGTACTGAGTTGAATAGGATCCAAACTGCAGCAGTCTGATTGGTCCTAGAACAATAGGATCCAAAAGGCAGCAGTCTGATTGGTCCTAGAACAATAGGATTCAGAATGCAGCAGTCTGATTGGTCCTAGAACAATGCAGCAGTATGATTGGTTGGCAGGAACCACCCAATCATGCTCCAGATAGAAGTGAATCCACAACCTGATTGGCTTACAGTAGAATTCCGGAATTAGCCAATCATGTGCAGCCCATTGTGTAAATAATGTATATAAAGCAGATACTTTGAGGGGACTTGCATTCATTCCTCCTCACCACTATGAGCTGAATAAAGAGCATGAAATCACTTTGCGACTCTGAGTATATTTCACAAGCCATTTGAAAACCAAGTGCCTGGGGGAAAGGTTAATCTGAGCTCGCCTTCCCCAAACCCTCTTTTCATTGCCTGGACTCTGGAGGATCAATTGTGTGAATATTAAGAGAGTTCCTGAGCATACACAGAGTACCTTGCCCAGGTACAGAATCATAACTATGAACATGACTGGAAATGATTTGCAAATAAATGGAGCTAAGAAATTTTGAAGTACAGTGGTACCTCGGATTACATACGCTTCAGGTTACATACGCTTCAGGTTACAGACTCCACTAACCCAGAAATAGTGCTTCAGGTTAAGAACTTTGCTTCAGGATGAGAACAGAAATCATGCTCCGGCGGCACGGCAGCAGTGGGAGGCCCCATTAGCTAAAGTGGTGCTTCAGGTTAAGAAGAGTTTCAGGTTAAGAACGGACCTCCGGAACGAATTAAGTACTTAACCCAAGGTACCACTGTATAGGATTGTAAGCAGTGGTGCTGCCAGGGCAGAACTTGGGGGGCAGTGCCCCACTTAGCAAGATAAACAGGAGTCTCCAGCTCAATTCAGAGATACAGGGTTGGAAGCAAGCAAAGAATTACACAGTAGTATCTAAAGAGAGGGAGGCCTCGTTAAGACCATTAAGTCCAGAGTCTAAAATTTCCAAACTACAGCAGTATTGATAGCAAATTTGGGTAAAGCATACAGGCAGTGGGGCCTGGCCCAGGAGGGCCAATAGGGTCACTGCCCCATCACCCTCAGCCTGCCTTCACCTGCCTGCCTTCTTTCTTCCAACCATCAAGGGGTGCCATTGGCTCTGGCGCCACCTACTGCTGGCCTCCCTGCCTTCCAGTCCCACTGGCCAACTGCATACAAGCTGTGGGGTAGCTGGTCTCCTATGAGAAGATCTAGATTTGCTCTCTGGGATGACTTCTTTTATGACTGCGCCCATGGGCATAGCCAGGATTTTTCTTGGGGGGGACAGGATTTGTTTGGGGGGGGCCAGAACCAACGTAGTTAGTTAAGTATTTCTGTTGTTTTACTTGATCTAGGGGGGCAGCTCCCCCTGCCCACCACGGCTACGTCAATGACTGCGCAACCTCATCCCCTGCAACATCCTCATCCATTTTTGGAAATTTCACCCGGATGCAATTTTTGATGGACGAATCCCAGATATGCCCAGGAAATTCAGGATGTATGGCAGCCCTACCATTGGAATTAATGAGCATGAGGAACAGCCCAATGCTATGCATGTTTACCCTAAAGCTACATTTTATTGTGTTTAGGGGGGCCTACTTTAGGGGACGCGGGTGGCGCTGTGGGTAAAACCTCAGCTCCTAGGACTTGCCGATCGCATGGTCGGCGGTTCGAATCCCCGCGGCGGGGTGCGCTCCCGTTGCTCGGTCCCAGCGCCTGCCAACCTAGCAGTTCGAAAGCACCCCCGGGTGCAAGTAGATAAATAGGGACCGCTTAATAGCGGGAAGGTAAATGGCGTTTCCGTGTGCGGCTCTGCCTCGCCAGGGTAGCTTCGTCACGCTGGCCACGTGACCCGGAAGTGCCTGCGGACAGCGCTGGCTCCCGGCCTATAGAGTGAGATGAGCGCACAACCCTAGAGTCTGTCAAGACTGGCCCGTACGGGCAGGGGTACCTTTACCTTACTCACAGGACAATAAAGCGAGATGAGCGCCGCAACCCCTGAGTCGTCCGTGACTGGACCTAATGGTCAGGGGTCCCTTTACCTTTACTCACAGGTAGGTGTGCTCAGGATTGCATGCTAAGTTGGGTCTATTCGTATCAGTGGGCCTAGTTGCATGCAACCCGTATTATTGTCACACTTCCTCCAGAGAACGCAAGGCTGTGTATATAAGTGTAGTGATCAGACTGTTGGACTAGGACCTGGGAAGCCAGAGTTTAAATCCTTGTTTAGCCATGACCTTCGGCCAATCATAGTCTCTCAGTGGAACCTACCTCACAGGGTTGTTGTGAGGATAAAACGGGGTGGGGTGGGTAATCATGTATACCACCTTGAGCTCCCTGGAGGAAAGCGGGGATATAAATGCAATAAATAAAATAAAATAAGAAATGTTGCCCTCACAACAATCCTGTGAGGTAGGTTAGACAGAGGCTGGTCCAAGGTCACCCAGGTGTATGTGAATTAGGATACTAACTGGGGTTACCTGGTCCTAGTCCGATGCCTCTAATATGCTCCACACACCTCTACTTTTTTAAAGAGCCAAAATCAGCTTTCCTCTAGCGCTGCAGATGGAGAAACGGTTAAGTGTTAGGCTGGAGAGAGAAAAAGTGTGCATTCCTTCCCAGGCTTTGTGCCTGCCAAGCTGGAAATGTTATATCCAAGTTCTTGGAACGCTTAGCAGGAGCAAAAGGAGAGCGGAACGGGGCCAAACACATCTCAGACCTCTGGCTGACAGCTCCCTCTCTTGCAGTGTAGTTTAGAGCTTGCCATTATTTTTTTATTTTAGCAGCTGGCAGCCTGGACAGAGTGTCTATGGGCATATGCAGAGTGCCTTTACCCTAAAATATGAAGGCAGGACAATTCTCACCCCTTTCCAACAGATGACTCCTGCGCTTTTAGATGGGCATTGCAGAGACATTTGGGGAGAGCCAAATTGACTTGAACTGAGGTGTTCCCTCATCCAGATTTGTTATCATCCTGATTCATTGGCGCGGAGATTAGACAATGCTTAGCACTTTGGCCCTATCTCCTTTTTTTGACCAAAATTCTGATCTTATGGAGAAGTTGGGTTGTTAAGCAAGAGCCCTTGTGAGCAGATGGCTGTTATAGGGTCTTTTGAGGAGTGGGGGAAACTGGTTAGTGAATGGCTATTACAGAGAGTTTTGGGAGTAGATCAAATGGGCTTGAAATGCTTAAATGCCTTGATTTTTATCTACACTTCGTGCTGGGTTAACCAAGCAAGTTTTGACACTTTTATTGTTAAAGCCTCTCTTTTATTATGCAAGATTTTTACTGCCTTTTTTGCCATCTCGTATATTTTGCAAGACGTCTCCAAAGCTTGTTTAACAGAAGTGTGGGAGGGAAATGTCTCAATAAATGCACTCGGTTTCAGTTTAAGGATTTGGTATTCGGGAGGAGGATGTCATGGGTGGGGAAGGGCCATAGATCAGCGTGAGAGCATCTGCCCTGCATGCAGAAGGTCCTAATCCCCATGACATCACCAGGGATGGTTGGGAGACAACCCTGGTTGAAATCCTGGAGAGCTGCTGCTAGCCAGGGTAGGCAGTGATGAACTAGATGGACCAGTGGTCTGGCTCAATATACGGCAGCATCCTATGTTTCTTGTCTTAATAAAGGTACCCAATGATTCAGTTGCACCGAGGATGGATGTGCTACCTGACATGAGAAGGGGAAGAAGCACATTTCCTTCCCTCCCCACTGAACACGCTGAGTCATGGGCATAGTCAGGGGAGTGCAGGGGGGCAGCTGCCCCCCTAAACAAAGAAAATAAAGGAAAATAACTAACTGACCAATTGTGTCGCAGATAACTCAGTTCTGCCCCCCCTAACATAAAGCCTGCCCCCTAAAAAAAATCCTGTCTATGCCCATGCATTGAGTATATTGAGTATCCTCCAAAACACTTAAAGTAGGGACACAAGGAATCAGCAATCTTCAACCCATCCTTGCAATCTGTCCTGTTTCAGCTCTGCTACAGTTTGGTTTCTGCTGAAATCTATATCATCTGCCTCACTCTATGCTGTGGCGGAAACTAACGGAAATAATTATGAAATTAATCTCAGTTCATTTCTGTGGAAGGCAAACGTCAAAAACAAAGCAGAAGTTGATGTAATTGTTTTACGTAATATTTGTGGGCTAAAGAAGAAGAAGAAGAGGAGGAGGAGGAGGAAGAGGAGGAGGAGGAAGAGGAGGAGGAGCAGCAATATTGAGCACCGCGCTTATTTGCTTGCATGTTCTCCATTCCTGACCTTGGACAAGCAGTCAAATCGTGGCCATTTCTTCCCCTGTTTCTGTTTCTGATAGGATTAACGTAAGAGCAGAAGAAGAACAGCTGGATCAGGCCAAAGGCCCATCTAGTTCAGCATGCTGTTCTCACGGTGGCCAAACAGATGCCTGTAGGAAACCAGCAAGCAAGATTTGAGCACAAGAACACTCTCCCCTCCTGTGGTTTCCAGCAAATGGTATTCAGAAGCATTTCTGCCCCTGACCACCATGGAGGCAGAATGTCTAGTAGCCAACCATAGCCCTCTCCTCCACAAATGGTTCAAATCCTCTTTTAAAGCCATCCAAGTTGTTGGCCATCCCTGCCTCCTGTGGAAGTGAGTGCTGTAGTTTAACTATGTATTGTGTGAAAAAGTGCGTTCCTGGACTGGATAGCTCTGTTGGTTGGGGTGTGGTGCTGATAACGCCAAGGTTGCAGGTTTGATTCCCATATTGGACTGCTACATATTTCTGCATTGCAGGGGGTTGGACTAGATGATCCTTGGTGTCTCTTCCAACCCTACGATTCTATGATTCTATCTTTCATCTGTCCTGAATCTTCCAGCATTCATCTTCATTAGATGTCTCAAGTTATTATAATAATAATAATTTATTATTTATACCCTGCCCATCTGGCTGGGCTTCCCCAGCCACTCTGGGCAGCTTCCAAAAAAATATTAAAATACTGTAATACATCAAACATTAAAAGCTTCCCTAAAGCTTCCCTAATAAGAGGAGGAGAAAAACTTTTATCTACTTTTTCTATTCCACACAAGATTTTGTAAGCTTCTATAGTATCACCTCTTACTTCCCTTTTCTCTAAACTGAAAAGTCCCAAACTTTTCTTTCTTAATAGGGGGGTTGCTCCATCGCCTCAATCGTTTTGCTTGCCCTTTTCTGAAGCTTTTCCGACTCTGCAATATCCTTTCTGAGGTGAGGCGACGAAAACAGTACGCAGTAAACTGTCCAACATCCCCCCAAGATACAGCAGAGCCTTAGAACGGGGTTTAACATGAGCCAGGGATAAGGGCTGGAAACTCTTTTCTATGCCAGGGTTGGCAGCGCTGCAGCTGGGGGCAACCATCCTCAAGGTTAAATCACAGCAGGACATTCTTTGTGTTGGCACCGCAATATGGAATTCCTTTCCCATGGAGATCAACAGAACGTCTTCTATTTTAACGACAAGGGGGAAGACTGAAGTATTCAGAAAGCCTGTCTTAAATTGCTCAGAAGAACATTATTGCTGGCTGATGAACTGGAATGAACCGGGACGTCTCTCGCCTTACGTTTTGTTTCGTTTTGCAAAAGACTTCTTTATTATTGTTCTTTTGTTCCTAGCATATCCATATGGATCTTAGATACTAATCTGCTTTGAGCTTCCACTTTGGACGGAAACACAGTAACCTAAATACAATAAATATGAATCATGGGGTGGGGATGGGGGGAGGAGATGATTACTTGTTTTACAATTTGAGGAGGAAACAGAAGAAGGCAGAAGATAAGGAGTGAGAATCTCAGGGCAGAATTGGCGTAAGGTCAGAGCCGCACTATTAACTGAAAGCGCACAGCTTGCCCCAAAGAATCCGGGGAAATCTCCCTTGTTAAGGGTGCTGTTATGTACTGAGTTGAATAGGCTCCAAACTGCAGCAGTCTGATTGGTCCTAGAACAATAGGATCCAAAAGGCAGCAGTCTGATTAGTCCTAGAACAATAGGATTCAGAATGCAGCAGTCTGATTGGTCCTAGAACAATGCAGCAGTATGATTGGTTGGAAGGAACCACCCAATCATGCTCCAGATTGAAGTGAATCCACAAGCTGATTGGCTTACAGTAGAATTCCGGAATTAGCCAATCATGTGCAGCCCATTGTGTAAATAATGTATATAAAGCAGATACTTTGAGGGGACATTCATTCATTCCTCCTCACCACTATGAGCTGAATAAAGAGCATGAAATCACTTTGCGACTCTGAGTATATTTCACTGGCGACGAAGGTGGGATCCCGCTGAGCTGACTGCCACACACAGCACCGCAGCACCGCCACCTGCCGCACCGCTGCCTCGCACCGTGTATCCAGGCTTCAGCTCCGGGACACAAGGAACTCAGAATGGCAACCGACAACAGCTTCTCGCCGTTCAACCCAGCATCGGGAGACTGGGAAGCGTACGCCTCCCGTTTCACCTTCCTCCTAGAAGCCAAAGGGGTCACCGACGAAGAAGACGCCAAGAAGAGGGCGATATTCTTCAGCGTCTGCGGAGAGGAGACGTTTGAAATCGCCCGGGCCCTCCTTGCGCCTGAAGACGTCGCTACTGTTCCATACAAAACAATAATGGAACAGCTGAAGGGGCACTTTTCGCCACAGCCCTCAGTGGTGGCTCGTCGAAATGCCTTCTACGCAAAGCGGCAAGCCCCTGGGGAAACCATAACTGGGTTTGTGACCTCTCTCCGCCAAGCCGCCCGGTTCTGCAACTTCTCAGAGCTGGAGAACATGCTTCGTGACCGCCTCGTCGGTGGCCTGAAGGATGAGAAGCTGCAACGACGCCTCTACGCTAAGAAGGACCTAACGTTCCAGGTCGCTCTGGAGGAGGCCCTGGCAACGGAAGCTGCCGAGAGGTCGACGCAAGAGGCACGGCCGAGCCAGCTGTCCCAACCGAGGGTCCACCACGAAGACCTCACCGACGACTCAGGATCCGACAGGGAGGAGGTGCACCGAGTACAGCAGCGCACTCAAGCAGCCCACATACCACAGCTGCCTCGACGAGAAGGAGGGAGCTGCGCAAGCTGTGGAGAAAGTCACGAGAGGAGGACCTGCCGTTTCCGCAACGCAGAGTGCAGGCAGTGCAGAAAATTGGGACACATCGCCCGGGTGTGTCGGGCTCGGCCCACCCGACGCCAGGCATCAGATGACCAATCCAAGAGCCCCAGGTCCCGGGGCCCAACGCACCAAGGCAACTCGACAGAGCTCACGGACTTCCAGGTATACCAGTTGCCCCACCCCAACGTAGAGAAAATTTATGTTGACGTACAGATAGAGGGGGCCCCATGCCGCATGGAGCTTGACACGGGTTCAACTCTATCCATAATCTCGGCAAGGACCTTAAGGAAACTGTGTCCTACTGGGGGTCCCAAACTCAGGCCGGCCCCATTCACCCTCCGGGACTTCCAAAAACGTAAGGTCCCCACAATGGGGGTGGGGACCTTCAGGGTGCAATACCGAGGGCGGACGCGGCAACTGGACTTGCTTGTGGTCAAGGGCCCCTACATTAGCTTACTGGGATTGGCATGGTTTGGACCACTGGGGCTAGCCGTCACCGGGGTGAACCACACTAGCTTACAAGTGGACGTGGACGCCATATGCAAGGAATTTCCGGGGGTTTTCGATGGGAAATTGGGACAGTATACGGGCCCCCCCATTGCTCTACAGCTTGACCCCGCAGTACGACCGGTCAGGCTCAAGGCCCGCCGGGTCCCGTTCGCCCTGAAACCCCGTATAGACGAGGAATTGGACCGGCTCGTGGAGCAAGGAGTGCTGGAGCCGGTGCCTAATGCCCCCTGGGAAACCCCAATCGTCACGCCCGTCAAGCCTAATGGTTCAGTCCGCATCTGCGCAGACTACAAATGTACCATAAACAAGGCCCTCACGGCCCATGCATACCCAGTGCCAGTGGTCAGCCATGTTCTTGCCACCCTGGCTGGGTCGAAAATTTTTGGCAAGCTGGACTTGGCCCAAGCATATCAACAGCTGCCAGTAGATGAGGCCACAGCAGAGGCACAGACGATTGTGACGCACAGAGGAGCATTCAGGGTAAAGCGGCTGCAATTCGGTGTCAGCGTGGCACCAGGCATATTCCAGAATCTAATGGACTCTCTACTTAAAGGGATTCCTGGCGTCACCCCCTTCTTCGATGATGTGTTGATTGCCGGGCCCACACCAGAGGAGTTTGAGGACCGCCTCCGCACCGTTCTGCACCGTTTCCAGACGGCGGGTCTCAAGGTGAAGCGGGAAAAATGTCTACTAGGAGTGCCTCAGGTGGACTTTCTGGGATTTATGGTGGACGCAGAAGGGGTCCACCCGACTGGGGACAAGGTACGGGCCATTTGTGATGCCCCAGCGCCCAAGAACAAGACTGAACTTCAGGCCTTCTTGGGACTATTGAACTTTTACCATTCCTTCCTTCCCCACAAGGCGGCGGTAGCAGAGCCCCTACACAGACTCCTGGACAAGCGGGCCCCTTGGGTGTGGGGCCAGCGCCAGGAGGCCGCATTCCAGGCAGTCAAGGACTTGCTTGTCTCAAACTCGGTCTTGGCACACTTCGACGAGAGGCTGCCGGTGGTGCTAGCATGCGATGCCTCGCCCTATGGAATTGGCGCTGTCCTGGGACACCAACTCCCGGATGGAAGAGAGGTACCGGTGGCATACTTTTCCCAGACACTCAACGCAACCGAGCGGAACTACTCGCAAATCGACAAGGAGGGTCTGGCAATCGTGAAGGGAGTAAAAAAATTCCATGATTTCTTGTACGGGCGGCCCTTCACCGTGGTGACTGACCACAAGCCGTTGCTTGGCTTATTTGCCCCTGAAAAGCAGACCCCCCAAGTGCTGTCTCCTCGCGTCCTCAGGTGGTCAATTTTCCTTGCCAGCTACCAGTATGCACTGATTCACCGTCCGGGGAAGGCGATGGGCCATGCGGATGCCCTCAGCAGGCTACCACTACCGGAAACAGGCCCCGACCCAGCACCTGCACAAGAGGTTATGAGCCTGGAGCTGCTTCCCGACCGCCCCATTCAGGCACAAGAAGTTGCACACCATTCCAAGAAAGATAGGGTCATCTCCCGGGTCCTGGACTGGGTGTGGAGGGGATGGCCCAGCAGCAGCCCCGGGCCAGAATTCGCCGGCTACACAACCCGCAAACATGAACTGTCGGCCCACAAGGAGTGCCTGTTATGGGGAAGCAGGGTCGTTGTTCCCCAGCCCCTCCGCAAAAGGGTCCTCACAGCCCTACACGAGACACACCCAGGGGTAGTAAGAATGAAGGCCCTTGCCAGGAGTTATGTGTGGTGGCCGGGGATCGACGGAGAGATAGAGGCCTGGGTCAAACACTGCCAGGCCTGCCAAGAATCCCGCCCAGATCCCCCAAGGGCCCCAGTCCAGTCCTGGGAGTCCGCCCGAGCACCATGGTCACGCCTGCATGTGGACTTCGCTGGCCCCTTTCAGGGGAAAACATTCTTCATAGTGGTGGACTCCTACACCAAATGGCTGGAAGTCGCACTGGTACCGTCCACTTCTACGTCCGCAGCCATCCGGGTACTACGCAGGCTGTTTGCAACCCACGGGCTCCCTGACACTCTCGTCTCAGACAACGGGACTGCATTTACGTCAGGAGAATTCCAAACCTTCACAGCGCAAAACGCCATCCGCCACATCTGTTCGGCGCCATTCCATCCTGCCACCAATGGCCAAGCAGAACGCATGGTGCGGACCACCAAGGACACCCTTCGCCGCATGACGCAAGGGGATTGGGAGTACCGCCTTGCCACATTCCTTCTAGCACAGCACAGCACCCCCAGCTCAACAACTGGCCGGAGCCCCGCTGAACTACTAATGGGTCGGCGCCTTGCAATCAGATTGGACCGCCTTCACCCCGATAGAGCTCAGGATGAGGTAGTGGTGGGGGAAGGCAGGAACCCCCGGACCTTCGAGGCCCAGGACCCAGTGTACGCAAAGAATTTTGGGGCAGGCCCAGCATGGGTACCCGCCACAGTCACCAGGGTCACTGGCCCCGTGTCGTACGAGGTGCTAACAGATGGGGGGCAATGCTGGCGCCGCCACTGCGACCAGATACGGCGACGATTCCCGGGAGAAAACCAGGAGGAGGAAAGGTCAGAGGAGTCCCAAGGGAACAGAGGGGCAGTGAGGCCCATAGAGCACGAGGGGCCAGCAGGAGAGGCAGAATCAGTAAATACAGAGAGGACCTGCGAGGCCGAAAGGACACCGGAACCAGAACCACGACTGAGCGAGCCGGTTGCGCCAGACCAGACAGCCCCATCACAGCCAGCATCCTTGGAACACGAGCCAGAACCTGAACCCCGGACCAGGGAACACCCCAGGCCGCAACGCACACGTAGGCCGCCAGCGTACCTCGAGGACTATGAATGCGACCTCCCGGGCAGGACGGGAACTTAGAGGGGAGGGGTGTTATGTACTGAGTTGAATAGGCTCCAAACTGCAGCAGTCTGATTGGTCCTAGAACAATAGGATCCAAAAGGCAGCAGTCTGATTAGTCCTAGAACAATAGGATTCAGAATGCAGCAGTCTGATTGGTCCTAGAACAATGCAGCAGTATGATTGGTTGGAAGGAACCACCCAATCATGCTCCAGATTGAAGTGAATCCACAAGCTGATTGGCTTACAGTAGAATTCCGGAATTAGCCAATCATGTGCAGCCCATTGTGTAAATAATGTATATAAAGCAGATACTTTGAGGGGACATTCATTCATTCCTCCTCACCACTATGAGCTGAATAAAGAGCATGAAATCACTTTGCGACTCTGAGTATATTTCAGGTGCTGTGAGGGGTGAACTACAATTCCCAGACTCCTTTGAGGGAAGCCATGACTGTTAGAGGGATATCATTGTGCACTGTGGCTGTAGGGTTCTCCTCCAGATTTCCAGGAAACCTTCTGGGGGGTCACATACAGTGGTGGGTGCAGCCATAGGCAAAAGTGGGTGCTGCAATGTGTGTGACTTTTACTTTGTAAAATAGCCTGCTTTCTACACATGCTCACGGGGCCCCCATTTCTGCTATACATTTAAAGCAGTATCAGGCCAGTTTCAACAGTCATGGCTCCCCCCCCCCCCAAGAATCCTGGGTAGCATTGTTTGTTAAGGGTGCTGAGATTTGTGAGGAGACTCTGCTATTCCCCTCACAGAACTACAATTCCCAGAGTTCCCTGGGAAGAGGGACTGGTTGTTAATCTACCCTAAGAACCATAGTTCTCTGAGGGAACTCAGGCTGTGTTTGGTTCTCCAAACAGATCTTGTCACTGATAATAAGCCACAGGATTATTGGGGGGGGGGGCGAGCCATTATTTTAAAAGTATGGTGATACTTTAAATGTATAGTGCAGGTTGGGCCTAAAAATAAACAGGAAAAGAGGATGGAACTGTAATGCCCTGAGGGGAATAGGCTGCTCTCCCAACAACTCTATAAGCACCCTTTGCAAACGACAGCTCCCAGAATCCTTTGGGGAAAGCCATGTAGCGCTTTACATGAATGGGTGTGAATGTGGCCTAAATCTAAGACAGCATTATTTGTTCTTCTGTGGGTCCCAGCTCATCCAACTCCTCCTCCCACTTGTTGCGAAGCATATCTGGAGCCCAGCTGTCAACTGTGAGCACAGCCTATGTGAAGTATTCCTTGGCCCATAGACGCTTGCCAAGAAGAGTCCCTTCTTTATGTCCCTCCCGGGGAAGAGGATTTACCACAGTACAATCCTGTTGCGTTACCCAACTGTCCTTACTGTTAGGACGTCCCGTTTTTCATCATTTGTGTACTTTGCTGAAAACTGCGGTTGCTTTTCAGCGCAACCAGTGAGTTTCCTCTTGGCTCACTCAGAAGGGCACTCCATCACAATCTCCTCGGGTTGATTCACACATGTTCTTGCTAAGAGTTAGGGCCTCCAATCCAAAAGAGCCGCTAGCCTGAATTCTCCACAGGCTGCTCGACCAATTTCCTGAAATGTTGGGGTGAAAGTCACCTTATAAGGAAATGTGGGCCACCAACCATCCTTTCAGCACAGTCCATCTGCGCAAAGCCTCCCCGGCAGATACTTATCTCACTTCTGTTTCCTTCAAAAAATTGCAAACCCACAACGACCTCCTTGGCTTAATCTCCTCCATCGCCCCTGCTGCAGCTATGGTTAGAACATTGGTGCTGAAACTTCTCCAAGAACGTTCCTTCTTCCAGTTTAAGTCCATCTGCTCCAAGTCTTGACATCAATAAACACAAGAACCATAGCACTGTAAACAATCATGGCTTCCCCCATAGACACTTGGGAAATTTTTAAGGTGAGAGCTGTTAGAAGACCCTCACAGAGCTACAATTCCCAGAGTTCCCTGGTCCTCATCCCTGAAGTACAGGGTGATCATGTTGAGAATACATGTAGATAATTTTTGTCTTTGATTCTGCTTGTAACAGAAGGTCTAGGTCAGAGAAGGCTGGAGAACCTGTGGTCCTACAGATGTTATTGGACTCCAACTCCCATCAGCCTCAGCCAGCACTGCCAATGGTCAGGGATGATGGGAGTTGTAGTCTACAATATCTGGAGGGCAACTAGCTGGTGTTCTGGTGAGCCCTGCTGCTTGTTCCCTCAACTATGACAATATTAGCTGTGGTCCAAAGCGTACTCTGATTCCACATCAGGTGGGAAGCTGAAATGTGCAGCTGGGCCCCCTACGGGCTTAGCAGCCTAGCATCACTTCTTGTGCCAGCAACACACTGAGGGAAGCTTTGTCTGGGAACATCTTCAGCTTGCACTGCTCAGTAGCAGGCCCCCAGGCAGGCACTGAGGTCTTTTTGTTGTAGGATCTCGTAGCCTCCTTTGTTTTCCTCTTGAGAGGGCCGAGGTTTGTTTTTCATGTGTCCTCGGCCCTGCGGGTTTAGCGATGTCTCCTCTAGATACGTCCTGCTTTTGCTCCTCTTCACCTCTCTGGGCAAAGCCTTCATCCTCTGCAAGCAGGCAGTGTTGCTGGTGTGGGGGCAGGAGTGCAGAGGAAGAAGTGCACGATGGGAGACGAGATGGGCTTACGGCAGAAGCATTCATTCTGTCAGGCCCCATCCGCACCGTACACCCAAAGTGCTATTATACCACCTGTGTCAGTCACAGCTTCCCCCCAAAGAATTGTGGGAGATGTAGCTTGTTAAGGGTTCTGTGAGATGTTAAGAGGCCCCAGTTTGTCTCACAGTTCTCAGAGTGGTTTAACTACCAATCTCTCTTCACTGGTAACTCTGGAAAGGGGAATAGGGCGACTCCTTAACAACTCTTTGCACACTTGACAACCAACAGTTGAGTTCCCAAGATTCTTTGGGGGAAGCCATGACGGTTTAAAGCGGTGTAAACATGGTTCATGACATGTATGGGGTAGATGTGGCCTTAGTCTTTTCTTTCTTCCCTCTTTAGAAAACGCATTGGTGAAAGAGTGTGTGGCGTGGACAGGCACTTGAGGAGAACAGAATGAGCGAGGGGATATGTTTCTTGGGAGCCATGGTGTACTTAGGTAAGGGTGCTGAGGGTTGTAAGGAGACCCCCTATTGCCCTCACAGGACTGCAATTCCCAGAGCAGTTTAGTAATCCATTCCTCCTCCCAAGGAGGTTACATAACCAACGGCATGCACAGCCTGAACATCGGAAATAGATAGGAAACTGATATACATACTTAGTCCTCTTTTCCATACAGGATGAGGGTTGTACTCAAAGGCTCACGGGAAAAGGTGTGTTTGGAGGAGGGATTTCAAGGGAAAGGGAGAGGAAGCACCCCAAAGGTGTTTTGGGGAGGAATTCCTGGCCTAGCGGAGCAACTGATGCGTCACAGTAACAGTACGAAGCCACCTTTCTTTGTCTCTCTGTAGGTGAGGAAGAGTAATTCCCGACAGCGCGGAAACCGAACCTATTAGAGCAGGAAATTTTCTGCTTCCTCCTGCTGCAGTCCAAGCCCTGCCTCTGTTTGCTCTTCTGACCAATAGTCTGGAAACTGGTTATCAGGGCTGAGGCAGGAAAATTGAAAGCAAGGTGATCATCATATCCCAGCAGGAAATGGAGGGGAAAGCAAGCAAGAAGGAATCACCATTTCCTCTAGGACAGGCTTCACCAACCTGAGGTTGTCCATATGTTTTGGGATACAACTCCCATCAGCTCTAGCAAGCATGGAGCTCATGAACGCTCATGGTCATATAACAGCCCCACAAATAATATTGAGTGTCTTTTCTGAGTGTTTATTTTTTATTGCTTCACAAATGCTTTGTACAAAATGCAATAAAGACTATTTTAAAACAGTTAAGAAAACAAGAGAAGACAAATTTAAAAACAAGAGAAGACAAGAGAAGAACAAAGAAAACGAGAAGACAAATTTAAAAGTGTGGTAGATACCTATCCATTCAGCTGGGAAGGCTTGTTGGAACAAAAAGGTGATGTTTTCTGAAAATCCAATTTGTTATTGCAACAGTAATGCTCTTCCACAGAACGGGGCAGCCACACCTAAAGCCCTGCTCTAAGTTAGGTCCCATTTGCTCCATACATTTAAAGCAGTATTGTGCTACTTTAAACAGACATGGGTTTACTCGGTTAAGGGTGAGGAGAGTTCTAATAGGAGATGTCCCTATTCCCCCACAGAGCTACAATTCCCTAAGCGGTTTAACAATCCATCTCTCTCCCCAGGAAACTCTGGGAACTGTAGCTCACAGCAGCTAAGCCAATATATGTGAAGGGATTCGCAGGCGAGATAGTAATGCATTTGGCTGTTTCAGCATATATTTAAAACATAGCACATGCAAGCTATTCAGCATTTTGTATGCAGAAAAGTGCTTGGGGTTGTTTTTTTTTAAGTGTCCACATAAGCCCAAACTATTGTGTCAATGAGGCAAACTCTCAGATCAAATCCAGAGGCAACTCACAAATCATGGCTGGATGTATTCTTAGAAAGACGCTCGAAGGTCTGGCTGGCTTTCCCAGACCATGAGAAAATAAATTGCAAAGCTGGCTAGACCTTCCTATAGACTTCTCTCCCCCACCTCCATCTGCTTCCAACACAGAGACAAAATATTTTTTTAAAAAAACAATAAAAGGGGTGAAGGGGTAGACAAATAAACACAGGCCATTAATCAGGCCTGGGTGAAATATTTCAGGGTTTTGAGAGCTGGTATTGATTATTTTTAAGAGGCGGCCCTCATAAGCAGGGTTGGACCAATGTTACAGATTCCTAAATAGGAGGAGGACCACTACAAAACTCCTAGGTAATAATTCCACCCCCCCCGGCTTTCCCCCAAAGAATCCTGGGAACTGTGGTTTGTTAATGGTGCTAAGCTTGTTTGAGGTACTCAAGGGTACACAGTACCGGCACCCTTTTCTCTCTGGAAGAAGAGCGCTGGATGTAGGGAAGGAGCCCAAAACAGGCCACAGAAGACTGAGCATGTTCAGTGGGCACAGGATACTGGCTGGCTGCCTGTAGAGTTGGAAAAGATTCAGAAAAGGGCAATCAAAATGATCAAGGGAATGGAGCGACAGCCCTAAGAGGAAAGGCTGCAGCGTTTGGGACTTTTTAGAGCAGCAAAAAGGCAAGAGGTGACATGAGAGAAGTTTATAAAAGTATGCACAGAGAAAGTGGATAAAGGTCTCCTCCTTCTCCTCTCATAGCGCTGGGACTCATGGACGTGTATGGAACTCGCTCCCACAAGTGATGGCCACCAACTTGGATGCCTTTGAAAGAGCATGGGGCAAATTCATGGAGATGAGGGTATTAATGGCCACTAACCACAATGTATGGAAGTGAGAGCTGGACCATAAAGAAGGCTGATCGCCGAAGCATTGATGCTTTTGAATTATGGTGCTGGAGGAGACTCTTGAGAGTCCCATGGACTGCAAAAAGATAAAACCTCTCCATTCTTAAGGAAATCAGCCCTGAGTGCTCACTGGAAGGACAGATCCTGAAGGTGAGGCTCCAATACTTTGGCCACCTCATGAGAAGAGAAGACTCCCTGGAAAAGACCCTGATGTTGGGAAAGATTGAGGGCACAAGGAGAAGGGGACGACAGAGGACGAGATTGTTGGACAGTGTTCTCGAAGCTACCAGCATGAGTTTGACTAAACTGCGGGAGGCAGTGGAAGACAGGAGTGCCTGGCGTGCTCTGGTCCAGGAGGTCATGAAGAGTCGGACACGACTAAACGACTAAACAACAACAAACCACAATGGCTGTGCTCTGCCTCCATGGTGGGAAGCAGTGATGCTTCTGAATACCAGTTGCTGGAAACCACAGGAGGGGAGAGTGTTCTCAGGCTCGGGTCCTTCTTGTGGGCTTCCCATTGGGGCATCTGGGGAGCCACTGTGAGAACAGGATGCTGGACTAGATGCGCCATTGGCCTGATTCAGTAGGCTTTTCTTATGGTCTTACAACTCTTGGTGTAGGACACAGAAAAAACAGGGTGGATGATGGAATGGAATAGCCTTGAAGGAGGCACGTCTGGTTGGCTGGAAACCTGAGCCAGGATCACTTCACGCTGCAACATTTTGCTGCAGCATCCACTAGTTATTTCATTGTTTTTTCTCAATGCCTCTTAGCGTGAGCAACTCTCTTTCTCTTCTACTGGACTCATCTGAGTCATGTTTTCCTGTATGCCTTTCTATGGAGCGAAAAAGGTAACAGCCGCAGTGTGTGTGTGTGGTGCTGGGGGTGGAAATGGACGGAAGCGAGACTTTGTTCTGCAAGCGGATGGAGAGCACTTCCTTCCACAGCTGCCTGAGCAATCAGCCCCCGCCCCCTCCCCTTGCCCCATCCTTCCCCTTCCTACTACTGAGTCAAACACCCAGCACAAAAGAGGGTGGAAAATGGCTCTTCCAGTTCCAGGTCCGGTTTCCTTGACCAGGCTCCCGCTCCAAATATAGGCCAATAAAGAGGTATGGTGGATGACGAGTTCAGCCCGTTGGACCAGTCGACCAGAAACCTCAACTGAACACAGAGTGGCAACAGTTCAGAGCTGTGTGGTGCCGTTTGCCGAGAAAAAGAACCCCTCTCTCACACATGATGAACTCATACATTCCAGTGCACTAGTTAGCATATTATTTGGTTAAAAAAAATGAGCCCAGCTGCAGGATGGCTAAGCCACTGTGATGCCACAGAATGCTCACAAACATTCCAGCTTCTAAACGGGAGGGGAAAGGTCTGCTGCAGAGCGCTGCTGCTTTGCAGGCAGAAGTTCTCAGGTTAAATCCTGGGCACCTCCAGTCAAAAGGGTGAGGTAGTGGGCAATATGAAAGACCCTTCTCTGCCTGAGACCCTGGAGAGCTACTGCCAGTCAGAGTTCACAATTTTGGGCAGGATGGACAAGTAGCCTGACCTGGGGAACTATAAAGCAGTTTGTTGTGAAAGGCAGCTTGGCCAGAAAACAAAACCCCAACCCTGCACTTTTCTGAGGTTGCTGTGCCCTTAGATTTGTTGTCTGGCCCAGAATTTGTGTTTCAGGTTATCTCGGATTCCTCAAAGGACATAACAAGCGCACATATGTTTGTAGTCCCTACACCTGCTGGAAAATCTCCAAAAACGGCAAGTGCCTAACGCAAACTATGTCCCGTAAACCAGCAATTTACGCGAGGATTATGTTCCGGGAATCACACCTAAGGCCAAAGTCGCGTATTGTCAAACCATATGGGGTTTGATGGCGAGTGGCCTTGCCAAAATCTTTTTTTTTCCTGGACACCTGCCTGCTTTTTTATTATTTATTTATTTTGCCAAGCACATAAATCTGAATGCGCACAACTTAAATGTCCCTAAATTGTGGGCTTGCAGTAATGCAAAACTTAGCCAATGCATTATATTCAATGTACAGTGGTACCTTGGGTTAAGTACTTAATTCGTTCCGGGGGTCCATTCTTAACCTGAAACTGTTCTTAACCTGAAGCACCACTTTAGCTAATGGGGCCTCCTGCTGCTGCCGCCGGAGCACGATTTCCATTCTCATCCTGAAGCAAAGTTCTTAACCCAAGGTACTATTTCTGGGTTAGCGGAGTCTGTAACCTGAAGCGTATGTAACCCGAGGTACCACTGTATGTAGTTCTTCCTTGCTGAAGCACTATTATTACTACCTACCCTCCACCCGCAGGGTCCCAGGGCAGGTTACAATAATTTAAAATTCAGAAATTAAAAACAGTTAATACAAATGACAGCCAGAGGAATACAAAGCACAGCCACTTGTCCACCCCTCAGGCCAGCTCTGAGGAGCACAGCGAATGACTTCCCATATACCTTTTGAAAAGCTGTAATGAATGGAGGCAATTTAAAATACCTGACCTAGTTTCCTCAGCTTGATATTTGGCCCCCGTGTGAAGAAGGGCTGGGACCGTGATATCAGGAGATGGAACTTTTGATTCAGGAAGAAGCGGGTGGGAGGGATATTCAGAGAAAGAAACCGCAGCCTTCCCAAACTTGCTTTGTACATTTTAAGTTCTACCGTTTCCATGATGCCAAGGTGGTAGAGATGGCAGGCCGCCAAGAAAATGAACCAGAGGATGAGGGTTGATTTTGTCGCCGCTTTGAAAGAACTAAGAATGGGCGAGGATTTGTGTTTGTTTTGCCACCCGTGATGGGTTTGCCAGGGTTGCTAAAAATTCCCCCCAGGGTTTTTGCGTTATTGTTGCTCCTGACCTACAATAGTTGTAGCCATTTCCAGGTTGGAGCTGCAGACTTTTTCATCTCCTGCAGCTCAGTGCTGCAGAGCTTGGAGGCGGGCGGAGGAGAGGGGGTGTAAGAAGGGACTGGGAGAGAAAAGGAAAAGATGAGAGTATATTTTTGGCCGCAAAAGGCTTCTGCACACGGGCGGTGTGTGTGTGTGTGTGTGTGTGTTGGAGGGGGTGGAACAGATGTGAAAAGGGGGAATGGGGAGAGATGGAACAAACCACACTAACATGAATTCAAGACCTACAGAGAGGGTGAATAAACGTGGTGAAAGAATGAAAATAATGCTAGGAGGTTGGAAAGAAAGACAAGAGGCAGGCAGTTAAAGGTGGGGGGATGAATGTACAATGCAGCTATAGGAGGCGGAGGTAAATAATTGGTGTTTTTTTAAATCAGCTTTTTTTTGCTTTTTTTTTCTTTAGTAACTGAGTTTTTCCATAAAGGGGTCGCTTAGGTTTCAGCAGAGGGCCTGGTGAGCCAGAGGGATCTCCCCCTGCTACTTTGGCGGAGCTGGAGGGGAGTCGATCCAAGGAAACCTGAATCCAAGAGAGAGACAGAGAGAGAAAGGGAGAGAGAGAGAGAGAGAGAGAGAGAGAGAGAGAGAGAGGCTGAGAGATGGGGTTAGAGGAGGACAAAGAAAAATAAGAGAGGGGAGGGAGGAAAAGCGAGCGAGTGAGAGAATCAGATATAATTTGTTCATTGTGGTCATAACATTGTATAGACTGTGACTAGATACCAAGTAGGTCTCTTGGTTTGTTTGTTTTTATATAAAAATACAACAAAGAATCCATTCTACTTATTTTTGAAACCGTGGGTCCTTGCATATGACCTGTTTGACTGTTCAGTGCTGACTGACTTGCAGAAAGCTTACGTGGAGGTTAGACCAATGTTCTTCAACCCTGAGTCCCCCTATTTTTATTGGACTACAACTCCCATCATCCCTAGCCACTTTAGCCAATGGGTCGGGGTGATGGGAGTCATAGTCAAATGACTTCTGGGGGCCCAAGTTTGCAGAACACCATCATTAGACTGTGTCCAACCTATACTGAGCTGCATTAGTTCTGATTTGTATGCAGGGCTGGTTATATGAGCGTTTGTCCTGCATGCATTTTGATCTGCTTGCCGGGTGTATATAGGTTGTCCATTTAGTCATCCCCTATTACTTTCCAAACCGCAAGAAGTCAGTTGTTCTTTTTTGAAAAGTTCACACCCACACCATGCATTTCAAGCACCACCCATTAACGCCACTTTAACAGCCAAGACTTTTCCCCATTGTAGTTTGTTAGGAGTGCTGCTGAGAATTGTTAGGAGAAACCCCTCACAGAGCTACAATTCCTAGCACCCTAAACAAACTACAGTTCCCAGGATTAGTTGGGAGAAGCCATGGCTGATAAGATGGTTAGAAGTGCTCTGTAGGGATCGACAAATCTGTCAGTTTTGCTTTCTTTCCATTTCTCGTCTTTCTAGTTTGAAGTTCAGATCTTCAAGTTTCTGAACTAGTTTGCTTTTTTAAAAAAGTCATATATCCAGCAATTTCTTTTGATATGCACTATAATTCTCAGAGTGGTTTAACAATTCATCCGTCTTCTAAGGGAACTCTGGGAACTGTAGCTCTGAGAGGGGAAGAGAGTCTCCTAACTCTTAGCACCCTTCACAAACTTCAGCTCCCAGAATTCTTTGAGGGAAGCCATGACCGTTTAAAGTGGTATCATAGTGCTTTAAATGTAGCTGGTGTCTATATATAATTTTTAAAAACCGCATTAAAATTCATAATCAATAGAAGAAAGAGCTCCTTCTTCTATGGAAGGAAGGAAGGAGAGATAGAGAGAAAGAGAGAGAGATCACCGCCACAGGCTAAGGAAAGTATAATTGTAGTGCTCGGCTGCCAAGCCACGAGAAAGATTTCTCTCTCTGGAACTAAGCCCGATTTCCCCCTTCTTTCAAAAGCGCGGAGTTTTCCAAGGCCTTAACCCCTGCTACGTCTTGCTCCGCTTGGCCTCTCTCCTGGCTTTCCCAAAGGAGGCCCAAGGGACTGTGGGAAAGCTGGACAACATGTTCTCAGAAGAACTCTCTTGGTCTGGGAAGGGCAGGGAGGCTGCCATAAAATGGCAGCCCTTGTCTGACTCCCTCAAGAGTGAGAGACTTTTCTTGTACAAAGACACCATCACCACCATCATCACAAATAGCAAAATCATCTGGGAAGTCATGAACAAATGCAAAGCTGACTGTCCCAGAGGCCAACTCAGAGGCCTGTCATTTTGCTATGGGGATTACTCAGATGGGCACAGGGGGTCTTGGCCAGGCCTGGCTCTACCGTTGGGCAGAGGGAAGTGCTGCCTCAAATGACTTGGGATATCATGAATGGCGGCAAAGTGTTACTTATTCAGTGTAGATAGCTCAGCTGGTAGAGGTAGAGTATGAGACTCTTAATCTCAGGGCTATGGGTTCAAGCCCCATGTTGGGCAAAATATACCAGCATTGCAAGGGGTTGGACCAGCTCTACAATTTTATGATTATTACTGATGTACGGTGGCCAGTGGCCATTGGAACTAGTAGGGTGGAAATCAACAATAGGTGGAGCCAGAACCAGGGAATCGCAGGCTCAGCTAGAGAGCCAATCACAAGCAAAGCCACCCCTTGATTGGTGATGATGATGATGGTAATAATAATAATAATAATAATAATAATACTCCGCCAGCCACTCTGGGCATCTTCCAACAAATATGAAAGCATAATAAAACATCAAACTAAATGGAGATGGCTGGCTGAGGGCAGACTGAGGTTGGTTGGGCAGGGCCCTATTTGCCCCAATGGACCAGCTGCCCCTGTTTTTACTCCCAGTGGATTAAAATCTGTGGAATGGAAACTGATTTCCTGTCAAAGGGCAAGGAGCGACTTCTCAAGTCTTGATGTGAAGTACACTTCCCATAATGATTTGTGGAAGGCTGTGGTAAGAGTTAATCCAGATTAATGGCTGTTTACATTGATCTTGTTGATGTGCTACTGGTGTCCTTGCCTGCCAATGTATTTGTAAAATATTTCCCCCTCTTTTTGATTTTTATTCATCAGTATTCCCAAATGTAGAACAGATAGACAGGAAGAAGGGAGAAAACTTACTGCACAAACAAATGTGGATGCAAACCTAATTGCTTTCTACACCGCTAAGATCACAAACAGCAATGTTTATTCCCTGTTTTGGTTCTTTCTAATGCCTAGCAAATAACTGTGTTTATAATTTTATATACATTGCTTTTTATATAATTATTATATATACATTATACTTTGTTATTATAAGTATGTATGCACATATTTAAATAGACACACATGTAATATATATTTTCTATTTTATATGTACACATAAGTATATATAAATATACACGTAATGCATCTCTGTCTTCCATTGTCCTAAACTTGGCCTCTTTCATGTGCATGTATGTAGCTGATACCTAGTAGATTATTATAGTTATAGAACATCCAATGTTATTCAATATAAAATAAAAACAGCTTTTGATTGGGAATGTTAAAATATTACTTTACTCAATGGATGGACCAGTTTTTCCTCAATATATTTTGCTGCTGCTGTTGTCCTTCTAAAATACACCAGTTTTGACATCAAAGCTCTTCCCAGCTTTTATGTATCCATTTCTTAACTTTTGGTATGTCCCGTAACCTCCACCTGCTTCCTTGTATACTTATTTTGCCAGCCAAAGACTGCGCCATTTGCTTGAGAACTGACTTGGAAATGAGTCCCATACAGCTCAATGGAACTTACTTCCAGGTAAGTGTTTCTAGGATTAGGACAGGTGTTGAGGAATGTGTGGCCCTCCAGATGTTGTTGAACTCCAGCTCCCATCAGCCCCAGCCAGTCATGTCCAAAAGCTGGGGATGGGGGCCCTGAAGAAAGTACCTTAAAACGGATCTTAAGTTTCTATGATACCATTTCCCACACTTTAAAAAGCATTCAGGGTTCAAACCATGTGGACTAGTAGCAATCAGAACAGGGAAGGCTCCCACCCTCCACTGAAAAGTAGGTGTGGGTTTTGGGTGATTTCAACTCTGAAACAGCCAGCATGCTTTCACTAACTGTAGCAACATCTGTAGTAGTAATAGTAGTAGTAGTAGTAGTAATATCCTGTACACAGCCAGAGATAGCAAAAGAGAATCTACAAAAGAGAAGGTTTGGACACTGTGTTTAAAGATGAAGAAAAAAGCTGTGTCAGAAATTGGCAATCTGTTGAGTCACAACTGCAATTCCCACCCTTAAATTGGCTTCTAGCCAATGGATGAACCATCATTTCCCTCTGCAACCCACTCCCCCCCTTACTTTGGACGGAAGAAAAAAGAAAGAGAAAAAAAAACCCACATACAAACTGTTGTAATTTATGATCTCATCAAACGACTGCCTGCTTGCGTCTTTTGTACTTCAGCAAAATTGGAGGGGGGGCCAAGGAAGGCTATAAAAAAAATTACCTTGCTTCAGCCAATCAGCAGAAGCCAAAAACAGCTGTTAAAAGGAGCTGGATGCTTGAACGAGCAACTGTAGCGCAATTTAATAAAGGAGGAGAGATTAATACACACATATAAATATATATATCACATACACACATTTTCTCTCTCTTGCGCTCTTTCAAACTCAAAAAGTTCCCAAGGATTCTTAGACAGACGCGAAGAAAAGAGAAAACGCCAACTGGAATTGACATCGATTTCTTGTGGTTTCTTTTCCTTTTTTCCCTTCTTCCACCGGCTTTTCATTCAAGCTCCTTTATTCAGAAGGAAGGAAGCCCCCTTTTTGAAGAGAGAGGTATATTTATATATTTGTATTTCTTTAAAAATTTGGAACAAAAGGAAAGGAAAACCTCAGCTCCATCCTGTTGCACAGGCTTCCAGATCGCTGCCGGGTTTTTTGTTTTAAAGAAGAGTGTGTGTGCTGAAAAGAAGACAGCTCAAAAAGACTTGGCATTGAGGTGGGGAAAGAGAGAGAGAGAGAGAGAAAGAGAAACCCCACAATTCTGGAAAAGGGACTTCTTGATGGTCCATTTTTAAGAAATTTAAATAGGCAGTGAGGGACTTCATGCTGGGGTGTGTGAGGTGGTGACTGGAGGTGGATTTCAAAACCCAAAGGAGAGTGGATGACGCTCCTTGCTTAGGTGCTGTGAGCCACAGCTAGGACAGAAGGAGTGACCTCAATTGCCTCCGTTTACTGCTCACATCCTTTGTGTGCATCAGCCAAGTTGTTGATTTGCTTTTATTTTTGCTAATCTCAGGGGCTCCTCTTTTTCTTTAGAAGAATCTTCTCCCTCAAAGATCACCAAGCTTTGCCCTTTCTCCCTGCAAGGTTGCTTTTAGCAAAAGAAAAAAAAAAGTTCCAAATGTTTCTTCTTTGGTTTATCACCTGCTGCCACCTGGTCCTCGCTGTGGACGAAAGGGCCCGTTTCGGCCAGTATCAAGAAGAAATAATTTTCCCCGAGAGACTCAATGCCACATTCCATCCTGCGGGCTGGGATGAGGGCGACATGCTAGACAACGGCCTGGGAGGCAGCGGCAGCTCGGATGAGCGGCTCTCCTACCGCCTTCGCGTGTTCGGTGAAGAACTGGTCCTAAATTTAGAGAAAGACCCCAGCTTCGTCGCAGAGGGCTTGACGGTCCAGTATTTGGGCAGGTCGGGACAAGAAGTGGACGGCTTGGCCGAGCAAGGGACCTACTTCACTGGCACGGTGAACTCTGACCCGGAATCGATTGCGGCAGTCAACTACGACGGGACATCGCTGCTGGGGGTTCTTCAGTACCGTGGCACCGAGTACCACGTGCAGCCCCTGGAAGGGGGAGCCCCGAACACGGCAGGAGGAGCCGGCGCCCACGTGGTGAGGAAGAAGATGCCAGAGAAAGCGGACGGGCCAATGTGCGGCGTCGGGTCCCAGGCGCCAGAGAGCATGACAGCCCCTGCAGGCAAACCACTGCCCAAGGACGAAGCATCTCCCAGGAGAGCAAAGGTAAGAGCGGGAGCATGCTGGGATGGGGGGGGGATGCGGCTGCCAAAAACACTTACCGGGAATACTTTGCACACGTCATTTAGTTCCACGTTGCGCTCGGGGCCGGCTTTTGAGTCCTGCTTTAGCATTTCTGTCTTGCTGTTAAAAGAAGCTGCATGATACAGGCTCAGACCACTTGTCCATCTAGTTCAGTGTTGTCCACAATGGCTGGTGGTAGCTCTCCGGGGTTTCAGTCATGGGATATGAACAGACTGACCTGAAGGACATCGCGATTGAACCTGGGTCCCTCTACATCCATTTTGGTACGGCCCTTCTCCCCACCCAAAAGGTTCTTTGGAGGTTCCCGGTGGGAATGTTCTCAACTGCCCACTATGTCCCCATTTTCCTGGGAGCCCGTAGCAGTATCAGGTATCTAATATAGGTTTGATGCTCACTTCCGTGTCAATTGCAACCCAGTTAACCCAGGAAATTGTGGGGCTTTTGCACTTTCTGCAGTTTTTGTACTTTCTGCAGTTTTCATGCATCAGGCCACCGCCACTCACGTGAATTTGGGGCGGTATTCCGGCATACAGTTCGTTTCTGTCATTTCCATTGGTGAATCATGGGGAAACAGAGGCACGCATGCGCCTAAAGGCTGGAGATGTGTCCAATGATAGGTCAGGTCACACCACGCCCACTGGTGTGAATGAAATTTAGTACGGCGGGATAAGATGCCAATATGAAAGCCACTGTTCCATAATGCAACAGGCAATGCGGTGGAAAAGGAACTTTGAGAACCAGAACAGAAATGCCTGCATTATAGCCAGGCAAACTACCGCAATAAACTCCATGTCTGAATGCCCCTTTAGTTGGACCCAAGAGAGGTGGTTACTGCTGTTGCTGCTTCTCCTGACAGGCTCCTGGGGTATCAAAAGTAGGGCCCCTTTTGGGATGTGGGGCCACAGTAAATGCCCAATGGGGTTGATCCCTGACACTGGCTGTGTACAGGGACTCTTGAGCCAATGGCACTTGGTCTTGCCAGACAAGTTATGAATTGTTCCTGTTTCCTTAACCTTCCTCGACCTCATGCCTTTCAAATGTCACTGGACACCAACTCCCATCAGCCCCAGCCAACATGGCTATTGCTCAGGCATGATGGGAGCTGTAGTCCAAAAGCATCTAATGGGAGTTAGGGAAGGCTGTCATTGTCAACAACACTGGCCTGGTGAATCCATCAAAGATATTGATTCCTGGCAGGATCACAGACACAGCAAAGTGTCGCTAGTAAGAACCATAGATACTAGGCAAAACTGCATACAGAGATTTTAACATTAGGGGAGATTTGCACTAAAGTGTTGATGAATTTTCATGAGGACTTCCCTCCCCAGCCACCACCAAAAAAAATTTGCAAAGTGATGTGAAAATGCAGAAAGCCAAATGTATGGAAAGTTGGAAAAACGAGACACTGAGAGACGTTGAAATTGACAGATTGGCCCATCCCTATCCAGGACCTAGCACGCTGTTTCTGCCCAACCCTATTGTTAAGAAAGAAGTTTTCTTTTTCATGTTTTCATTTTGTTTGGGTCACATTTTCTAAAGGCATGTTAATTATGATATCTCTGTCACTCCCACTCAGTGGCAGGCAGGCGGTGGGGTATATGGTTGCAGTGTCTGCATCCTTCAGATTCTTCCTTGGGGCCAAGTCTGAGAGATAATAATGGAACAGAGTGAAGCAGGGAACGCCCAGCCCCCAGACAGCGATTCTACACTTGCACCCACCACCCACCACAACCCTCCCCCTCCTCTGACTGCTCTTTGCCCTGGCTGTGAGGTGTCATCAGTTGGGGTTGGGAAAGAGACAAGAAAAGTCTTGGCAAAGCTGTAGAAAGCCATCGGGGAGGCTGGGGAGAGAAAGCAGCTCCATGCAGATGCAAGCCATGGCCTCCCTGGTCTGGGTGCCATCTTGGAACAGCTGCTAGGATGTCTTGAGAAAGCAGGCCAGTGGTTAGAGGAAGGGAGGCTGAACGCAAAGGAGGACAGTGAAGGCTCCTGTCATAAGAACGCAGGAAGTTGCCTCATGCCAAGTCAGAGGACTGATCCATTTAGCTTAGCAGCTACCAGTGGCTCTCCAAGGTTTCTCCCAGCCCTAGCTGGACATGGTGGCTCTCCCTGGGATTGGCTATGGTGCCACCTACTGTTGGCCTCCTTGCCTTCTGCCCTGCTATTCCCAATGGTCACCAAGAACCCGTGTTGGCAGCTATGCACATAAATTATCGTGTGCATTTTTTTGTGCAAATCTACATCATCATCTTCTTTCTTTTTTGGGGTGGGGGTGGTTTTCCTCTTTCTTTCGAGATGCACAGTTGGCCCCTTAAGTCTGATTGTGGCTCTACCTTTGCACACCAGCTTAAGCTCATTCAGTGCCACCAGCCAACCTGAACACATCTCTACTGTTGGGATGGAAATCTGCCTAGCAACTGTTGGGTGTTCAGGGTGCTTGGAAGAAAGTTCGCTTTAAAGAGAAAGGGAGAGGCTCCTGGCAGTGGCTGGTGCCCATTGGGACCAGCAGGGCAGAAGAGAAGGAGGCTAACAGCAGGTGGTGCCACAGCCAGCGGCAGGCAGAGCCAAGTGACTCTAGTTTTGAACCCATCCTCTTCCCTGTTGAGTTCTGCAAAGCCAACACTGAGATCTCAAAAAGATTGTGGCAGAGAGCATAAGAAAAGCTCTGCTGGATCAGGCCAGAGGCCCATCTATTTGCAACCCCCTCCATGAAGCAGAGGTTTTATTATTTATTTCAATCATTTACAGACCACTTAATTGCAATAGTCTCTAAGCATTTGTTCCAGAACCTTGACACAATAAAAACGAGCTAAAGCTATAAAATCAGAATTCCTTTGAAATTGCCAGCTAGAATAAAAGTCTGGCCTCAGCTGGAAGGGGGTTCCATAAAACTGGGTCCTCAATATTGAACACACAGCTCCTAATGGATACGAGCTATTTATATTATAAGTAATATATTTCTTAAAAGCACTAGCCTCCACTGTGCCTCAATCTTCCCAGAGGAAGCAATAACCCTGGATAAGCGCCTGGAACCCCTGGAATCTCACACCGCTCTTGGAGATTGGGGTGGTGGTGTGTAACACTGTGCCTCTGAGAGAAGTGGGGGGCTCTGAAAGTGACTACCCCAAAGACCTCTATGACTGGGCAGGGATATAAGAGATCAGGTATCCTTGGCTCAAGTTGTCACCAATTAAGCCTTGGCCATGAATACCAGAACCTTGAACCTGGCCCTGACAGAGTAAGAGCAACCAGTGCAAGCTTTTGAGCACCAGTGAAAGTCTGTCCCCATCAAATCTGACATGAACCCCGTTCGTATTTTGTCACCCTAACCCTTCACCTCTGGGTCTTCATGACGCATGTAATGCAGCGAAGCCGTGGCAAGCTCTGACCTCACACGGTGGCGGAGATGTCTCAGCACTGCACAGGCCCTAAGAGACCTCGCCTCCTACTTAGCGGAAGGCAGGCACTGGTGCTTGGTCTCCTGCTGCACCGAAGGAGTCGAGGCTTGAGGCTCTGAGCCAACAGCAGAGACAGCCCTCAAAGTCTCCCTCCTTCCCTCCCTCAGGAATTTTGTCCAGCAGCCAGTCAAGAAAGCTACCCCACAAGCTCTCCGCTACTCATCTTCTTCCATGCTGCCTGGCTGGAGACATCAAGGCATTCAGGCACATATGTTGTTTATTTGCTCAAATGGGGCCTGACAGATTAATCAACAGAAGCCCGGGGTTGATTAATCCATCCGTCAAAACTGTTGGGCCTTGTCGCCTAAGCTCCCTAACCATCTCCAGCTAAAGAACTGTTTCCCCACCAAAACTGCTTAGTTTCAAATTCCCCAAGCCCTAAATCCTTTTTGGTGTCAGATATTTTACTTGCCACATATCCTTTACATGCAATCGTTTCAATAAAATCTATTTGATTTTAAAAGGTTGTTTTTTTAAAGTGTTCCCTGCCCTGCCTATTATTAACAGGAATCTAGGAAGCAGCCTAGTATAGCCCAGTATTGTCCACACCGACTGGCAGCAGCTCTCAAGAATCTCAGGCAGAGAAGAGTCTTTCCCATCACTTTCTGTGGCAGGGTTGGGGAATCTAATACCAGGGGGCAAATGTGGCCCTTGGGTCTCTCCACAGGCCGCAGCCCATCTCACAGACCATATCCTCAAGTGCTTTTGGCTGGCTGAATGTGTCCTTGAAATGTGATAATACTTCTTGGCTGGAAGGAAGATGGAGAAATCTCTTTCTGTGTGTAGAAGCCCTTGGGGAAGTGCAATAGCTTAGAGGTAGAACGACTGCTTTGCTTGCAGAAGGTCACTGGTTCAATCCCCAGCATCTCCAGATACAGGACCCTGGAGAGCAACTGCCAATCAGTGTAGACAGTACCGAGATAGATGGGCAAATGGTCTGGCTCAGTACAAGACAGCTCCCTATGTTCCTGCATTTTGCATGGCTGGAATGGAACCTACCATACAAAGATAAGAGTCAGATCCATTGCTTCACCCACTTCTACATCTGCCTGCACCCAGCCCTGGTATGTGGCCCCTGGAAGATCACTCTGAAGAAATGCAGCCCCCAGGCTGAAAATTAGGTTTTCTGTAGTGTACTTCTAACATGAAACAGCGGGGAAGTTCCTGCATTCAAAGCAGGTGCTCTGCCATTGAACTACAATCCTTCTTCAAATATGGCTAAGCAGACTTGTACCTGACGCTGCTCAGGAATTCTAAGAAACAGAAAAACCAGCGCAGTCTTGAAATCAGTGCTTAAAATCAGCGTAGTTTTGAAAGGTTCGCTCTGCCATCTTGATTCAAAATGGTGTCCAATTGTATCCAAAGACAGACAAAAACCTGCTCCTCAACCTCAGGAACCGCCATGAAAAAAATCGGTTAAAATCAGTGCAGTTTTGAACAGAACGGTCTGCCATCTTGATTCAAAATGGCATCCAAATGTCTCCAAAGATAAGACAAATACCTGCTCCTCAATTTCAGGAACTGCCACGCAAAAACTTGTTGTGGTATCGTAAGAGGTGCCCAAATGCATAGACAACAAACAGCTTCTCAAAATACATAGCAGATAACATTAATTAAATTGATGGATCTGTCATTTCATGTATCCCCACCCAGTGTTCTGTCCTTGCCTAGGCACTTGGGGCAAAGCTTGCTCCCCCATGGTGTGTGGGGGGGGGGCAGAATGAGGTTCACTCGCCCTCTTTCCAACTCACCTCTCTTCATCCCTTCTGTTCCCTGCAGCGGTTTGCTTCCATCCCACGCTATGTGGAGACTCTGGTGGTGGCTGATGAAGAGATGGCGCATTTCCATGGCGCAGGCCTCAAGCGCTACCTTCTCACCATCATGGCAGCGGCCGCCAAGTTCTTCCGACACCCCAGTCTGAAGAATCCAGTCAACTTGGTCGTGACCAGGCTGGTTGTGATTGGACAATCCGAGGACGGGTTGCGGGTGTCTTCCAACGCTGCCGAGACGCTGCGGAATTTCTGCACGTGGCAGAAAGGCCTCAATAAGGAGAGTGACGAGGATCCTGAGCATTTCGACACAGCCATTCTCTTCACCAGGGAGGTAAGTGAACTGCATCCAGGTATCCCCCTATATGCTGCACAGAGAACTCGCACAACTAAAATTCTGCACCAAGAAAAGTGGCCAAATTCTGCATAAAATCTGCAAATTGGTCACACTGGCATTTAGCAATAGGCTCCTTACTTTCCTAACCTGCAAAATGTTCCAGGGATTGCAGCAAAAGTCAAATTGGTTTCCGTTGGATGAAAGAGAGCCCCCAGAGGCTTAAGGGGTATTTGCAATAAGTAGCTAGTTGAGAGCTGGAGGGTAGATAAGACTAGGACCAGGAAGTTCTGGGTTCAAATTCCCTATTCAGCCATGAAGCTCACAAAAAAACCCCAAGGACAGATGATATAGATCGATCGATATATGATAGATAGATAGATAGATAGATAGATAGATAGATAGATAGATAGATAGATGATAGATGATAGATAGATAGATGATAGATAGATAGATGATAGATAGATAGATTAGATAGATAGATAGATAGATAGATAGATAGATAGATAGATATAGATAGCTGCCAAGAAAAAGAAAATTAGAGGGGGGGGCATTTTAAGAAGCTACTACATCCAGGTGGTGCTGTGGTCTAAACCACAGAGCCTAGGACTTGCCGATCAGAAGGTCGGAGGTTCGAATCCCCGCGACAGGGTGAGCTCCCGTTGCTCGGTCCCTGCTCCTGCCAACCTAGCAGTTCAAAAGCATGTCAAAGTGCAAGTAGATAAATAGGTACCGCTCCGGCGGGAAGGTAAACAGCGTTTCCCATGTGCTGCTCTGGTTCGCCAGAAGCAGCTTAGTCATGCTGGCCACATGACCCGGAAGCTATCTGCGGACAAACAGCTGCTCCCTTGGCCAGTAAAGCGAGCTGAGTGCCGCAACCCCAGAGTTGTCTGCGACTGGACTTAACGGTCAGGGGTCCCTTTACTTTACCTATGAACTTTTGTTTACTGGAGGTTTTGAAAGAGATGCTGCATGGCCTTCCATCACAAATTTGTTAGCTATGATTCCTGTGTTGCAGGGAATCATAGCTAACTAGAACCTTCTAGCCCTACAGCTCTATGATTCTATCAGTTCTAGCTTGGTCTGAACGCAAGCGTCTGACCATCTCTCCCCCTACTGACTTGTAAGGAGAGCTGATTTGGCGGCCAGTGGGTGCCTTCCCCTCCAAAAAGATACTGTAGACATTGCCTGCTGAGTCCTGCAGAGGGTGCCATCCCACGTGGCCAGTGCCACCTTGGAGGCTCCTTTAATGGCTGTTTCTGCCACACTGTGCATTGGTGGCCTTGACAATATGCATTTGTCTTTCCCTGGCAGGATCTTTGCGGGCGCTCTAGCTGTGGCACTCTGGGCATGGCGGACGTGGGCACTGTGTGTGACCCAGAACGCAGCTGCTCCATCGTGGAGGACGACGGGCTCCAGTCTGCTTTCACTGCAGCGCATGAGCTTGGTAAGTGGGGACTGGCACCTTGCACTCAACCAGCCACACCTGGGGGCATTCCCATGGATCCACCCCTGTCGAAAAGCCAGGTGGTCTATTCCCCAAAAAGACAGAGGTGTGGAGTGCAAGCCTAGGCTTGTCTAGTCAGCAATATGAGTTTCATGAAGGATAATGTATCAATGACTATTAACCATCAGGGCTATGCCCTGCCTCGACTCTCAGACGCAGATTCTGTTCTTGAATGGCCAAGTAATTAATGCAAAATATCCTGCAGCTTCACAAGTTTATGGGGAGCTGGAGCTGAATTTTCTTTCTTTCTTTCTTTCTTTCTTTCTTTCTTTTTCCTTTCTTTCTTTCTTTCTTTCTTTCTCTCTCTCTCCCGCTTTCCTTTCCCCCTTGTATAGGCCATGTCTTCAACATGCTCCATGACGATGACAAGCACTGCAGAGAGCTGAACCGCCACTCGAACTCACGTCACATGATGGCCTCCATCATGTCCCCCGTGGACCCTGAAGAGATGTGGTCCCCATGCAGTGCCCGCTTCATCACTGACTTCCTAGACAACGACCACGGTAAGACTTCTTCCAATCTGCGCAGTCCTTGACTGTTCAGTTGGATCTTTTCAGCCCCGGTGGTCGAGCTTCCTTCCTCACCATCCTGGCCTCATGTGACAACTTAAGCACCTAGGGAGAAGGGGGAGCAATTCAATTCAGTTTGCATTGAAAGGAGAACCAAAACAATGCAAAGACGGAAAGCAGCCATTTTCTGAAATTCACACATCTCTAAACGTTGTAATGCTGTTGTCCGGCCAAGTGATGTGCAAAGGAACATAAAATGCATATGCAGTAATGGTGAATAGGGCATACCAAAATGCATTTTCATTAGGGAACATTGCTTTGCAGAACTGTATACTCAAAACTGACAGATCTGCCCATTCCTAGGCCTTGAATTAACCAATCTTCTGGTTCCCCCTTCCTCATCCCTTTCCTTGCAGGTCGCTGCCTCTTAGACAAACCACGCGAACCCCTGCACCTCCCAGCTGCCTTTCCCGGCAGTGATTACGATGTGGACCAGCAGTGCCAGCTGAGCTTTGGGCCCGACTCACGCCACTGCCCCAGCATGCGTCCCCCTTGTTCCTCACTGTGGTGCACGGGGCAGATCAACGGGCAATACATGTGCCAGACGAAATACTTCCCCTGGGCCGATGGGACACCTTGCGGCGAAGGCAAGAGTTGCATGAGCGGCCAGTGCATCAGCAAAGTCGACTTGAAGGCGTACAATGTGAGTAGACCCGCCAGCAGTGTCTCTGCATTCTCAGGGTAGACATAAAGGACACAGCGCTCACTTTTTGAGCTGGGGAGGACGCATTTGTACAGTATTGAATGCACTTGTTCTGTTAGCACAGTAAATTGTGCTTGCGTAATGGTGCTTTCCCTCTTCTTCTCCCCTGAATGGACACCATGCCCTCTCTGCTCCTGAGGGGAGCATCAGGACAGATTTAAGGGGTGCACAGGGGAAGGAGGGGAGATCTGCTGCACAAGCACCAATTCTTGCGCTAGTGGATCGAATTGCTTGGCACTACACTGGATACAAGCCTTGGAAACCCAAGAACACAAGAGGCACGTAAACTGATGTGGAAATGTAGGGAACTGAACTTAAGTTTAGAAAAGGGAGAAACAGATACTGACAGATTCATTGCCCATACCGTAGTGCTTGTGAAGTGCTTTGTACATTTGAAAACACCGTATGACGTATCAACTGACTCACACAAAGCACTTTTTCACTCTCTCTTCCCTTTTCTCCTTTTTTGCAGATTCCCACCCACGGCGGCTGGGGACGTTGGGGCCCGTGGGGCGACTGCTCCCGCAGCTGTGGAGGGGGAGTGCAGTACTCCACCCGCGAGTGCAACAAGCCTGTCCCACGCAATGGTGGCAAGTACTGCGAGGGGAAACGCACCCAGTACCGCTCCTGCAACGTCCAGAATTGCCCCGATGGGAACGGTAAGATCATTTACGCCACTTTCAAACAGCGTTTCTCAGCCTGCCCTGGTGCTTCCTCGCTTGCGTTTATTACTGTCTGAAAACATAGCTAGCCAACTGCCAGCAAGTGCAGGCAAGAGTGAGCCAGAGGGACCAATTGTCTGACTCCACATAAGGCCGCTTCCTATGTTCCTGTGTGCTAACTGGGTTCATTATTCCAAGTGGCGCACAGGGGTCTTGCTTAATTGTTTAATATGGAAGAGAAATGTGAGACGGAAGCAATCGTCTAGAGGTTTAACATGAAAGTTGATGCCCATTTCACACCCAAAATGCACCTGGGGCCATTTTATCCGTGTCACCCAGCCCTAGTTGCAGGTCTTAACCCCTGTGTGTTAATTCTCCTCCAGCTCTGACCTACCGGGAACAGCAGTGTGCTGTCTACAATCACCGCACGGACATGTTTAAGGACTACCCTGCCCCCATGGACTGGGTGCCCCGCTACAGCGGTGTGGCTGAGCGTGACCAGTGCAAGTTGACCTGCCAATCCCATGCCCTGGGCTACTACTATGTCCTGGAACCGAAGGTATGTGTTACCATGGCAACGTGGGCCTCCTGTCCCTCAGGACACCCTGAGGTTATTTTACACTTAAGAGAACAGGCTTTCGGAAACAAAATGCAAAGCAATGGACAGCTATCTGAGAGTGTGTAGGCGGGAGATGGAGAATCTGGAAGGTGTCGTGGGGAAGGAAGTAGAGGACCGAAGAGGAAAGTGATTTTCCCATAAGTCCTTGGGGCAGCAAACTGACTCTTGCTTGGTTTTAGGTGGCTGATGGAACACCCTGCTCCCCCGACTCCACCTCAGTCTGCGTCCAGGGGCGCTGCGTCCACGCTGGCTGTGATCGTGTCATCGGCTCAAAGAAGAAGTTTGACAAATGCATGGTGTGCGGAGGGGACAACTCTGGATGCACCAAGATCTATGGTTCTTTCACCAACCCTCAGTGAGTGACATTTTTTTTGCAGGCGCTGCTTTGTGTGGCACAATGCACAATGTGTTTCCCTCCTTCCCAACCCCAAGCATTTCTTTACAGATAGTTGAGACCCTGCTGATGCCATTACTTCAACAGTTAAATATAGGCCTACGCCAAAAGTATCCATAGAAACCCTAATTCAAGAGCCCAGATATAAATGATGAATAGTTATTGCATTTATGAATTTCAGGTTGTATCCAAGAGTATGCCTACTTGGAGCAGATCCATTGAAATGAATGGAGTTGACGCTGGGCTCTGAGTATAACTTAGATGCTTTTTTCTGGGGGGGGGGGATGCAGGGGGATGCAAAGCCCTAAACATTTTGTGAATCTTTGTACTACTGTCCATTTACTGTATTTATTTTTCCTGATTTGAACTATAAAATGGTTATTTTCTTGAGTCAAAATGAGAGTACCCCTAAACATTTTTTTTAAAGAAAAAAGGCACTGGATACAAATACATATATATTCATACTTACATGATTTGCTCCAATTATAAAACCATCCTGTTCCCATACCTAACAAAAAGGTGTAAGAACTCTCATGCATTTTGAAGGGAAAACTTCCCCTGCATGCAAGTAAGTACATAAATTAATTCCAACAGAACTGGGCGATTTTTAAGAGCCCCTGATTCCTAGAAGACCATGGACTGCTGTTTGCAATGAATCATGTCCATGGGTACACTGCTCCTGTATGACTGGGATTAAGCAGTATACAAAGTGTTGAAACAAATAAAGAATGTGGAACATGTGGGACCTCTCACTCCAATCCCATCCATCCCTAAGACATGGCCTTTCTCGGACCAAGAGGTTGGCTCCTATTCACAGCTTCCTAGGGCCACATTCACACCATTCATTTAAAGCCATAGCACAGCACCTTAAGCAGTCATGGCATCCCCCAAAGAACCCTGGGAGATGTAGTCTGTCACGTATGCTGAGAGTCACCAGGAGCCCCTTATTCCCCTTGCAGATCAACAATTCCCAAAGTTCCCTGACAATTACCCAGAAAAGTTGGGTGCTCGGCCACACTTCTGCTTGTCCCACGCCTAGAAAGCACGGCTCAGAGCAGTTTTCCACCACTTTCCTCTGGAAAACTTGTTCTTCTGCACGAAATCAGAACAGCAATCCGCAGAAAAACCGGATTGCCCTTTGTTCTGATTCAGCGCTAAAATGCAAGTTTTCCCAGGGAGGAAAGTGGCAAGAAAAACAGAAGTGTGAATGAGCCCTGAGTCTTGTGGAGACCTGGCCACCCTGACCCTCAGAGGCAGGGCTTTGCCGCTCTCCATCCCAGCTGATCCCTGATCTTTCTCGTCCTTCCGCCCAATCAGGTACGGTTACAACGACGTGGTCACCATCCCAGCAGGAGCCACCAACATCCTGATCCGCCAGAGCAGCGGCCCATCGTCCTCCAGCGACGGGATCTACCTGGCTCTCCGCCGGCGGGACAGCACTTACGCCCTCAACGGCAACTACATCCTGGCACCTTCCGAGCAGGACGTCCACCTGCCAGGCGGGGTGACCATGCGCTACAGCGGGGCCACCAAGGCCATGGAGACGATCGTGGGGCGCGGGCCCCTGAAAGAACCGCTCACCTTGCAAGCCTTGGTGGTGACCGACCAGAAGACCCCGCGCCTCAAGTACACCTTCTTCGTCCCCAAGGCTCCAAAGAGGCTGTCGAGCCAGTGGCTGAAGCAGAAGGCTCGCATCTTGGAGGTCCTAAGGAACCGGCGAGGCCGCAAATAGACATGCGCACCTCTTGGGGAGAGGTGGTTCCTGGCCAGGCCTCCTGACTTGCTCTGGCCCCTGCAACCCACAATGGAGGCAGGTGTCTGCGTGGGGAGGGGGCTCAAAAGGCACGTCTTCTTAATGTCGCTTTCCTGAAGATGACCAAACTGCACCAGACCTTCCCCGCTGACCCCACAAACAAGAGACCCTAAGCAGCAAAAGCTGGTGCTAGGTTTGCTTAATGGCTCAGGGACCTTCCGGAACCTTCTTCAGCATGTTGTGGACTCTCTTTCTTGGCTCTGCCTGGACATTTGAAGACTCAGGACACAAACCAAGTTGTGGGGGAAAGGGGAAAGCACCCAGAGGCTTAAGGCCTTGTATGTCTGAAAAGGCTTGACCTCAAGTGTGGGGTTGTCAAGCCAAGCCGTTTCCTCCTCCCTGCAAGGGATCTGATAAGTTATAGGGCGATGGTCAGCCGGGCTCCAAAATGGAATCCAGGGTGCGGAGGAGATGAAAAAAAGCCCCTTGCTGTTTTTTTGTGGTTTTTTTCAGGGGGGGATGAGCGACAGGGAGAAGCAACGGAGCTGACTGAAGAGAAGAGGCATCAATTCTGCAAAAACAACATCTGGCTTAGCCCAGGCCGTCAACGGGCCTATTCTCCATTGTGCTTGTTCCCTCAGTTTTTTTATTCCTGTCCGCTCGCGTACTGTATTTATTATCCTTTTTATTTATTCACTACTCTGGATGCATAAAGAGTATTAATTGTGGGGAGGGTTTATATATATATATTTGTTGTTGCTGCTGGGGTTTTTTTTTTAAGCAGAACAAAGGAGGCAGCAATGTTCCTCAGCCTCACCAAAACTTGGCAACTTTACACCACACGTTTTTTCTGGGGGAGCCAGAAAATGTGCTCGAATCAGCGGCGTCTACCTCAGCCTCTTAGCGCCTCCTCCTTCCCCCACTCTCTGCTCTCAAATGGGCTTTTTTTTGGCCCACCCCACAGCTGTCTCTGGCTTTGGACAGGCGAGCCTCTCTTATTTTTTTGGCAGCACGTGCCTTTCTCCTTTTTCTTGCGGCAATGACAAGGCACCAGAGAAATTACAGGCCTTGGTTTGGGGGAAAAGCCGTCCCAAAGTGGTCAGGCTCTGGGGCTTTTTCCTCATAGTAGGCCGACCTCAGTTAGACCTCCCTTCTTCTATCGTGTCGAGGGAGGGGCGAAGGGACCAGGCCTTTGTGCCTCTCACTGTTATGGCCTGCAGAAGAGGCCACTCGAAGAATTTCCTCCCCTCAGCCCAGAAAATAATGTTGTGTCTGGGCTGGTTCCCAATTATCACAGGTTGCGAGGGGAGCTGACGGCCCTAACATTATGGGCTAGGAGGCACTGCCGAGTGAGTGGCAAGGGAATAAGCAGCAGCTTAGCATGAGGAGGCCGTTAAAAGGGAATTATTTTTCCCAGCCTTAAAAAAAAGTGAGGGAAAGCAGGTGATTTCATTGAGGTGGCAGGGAGAGAGAAGGTTGCATCCAATGCCTGTCTAATGAAATCAATGGTTTGGACTAGCTTAGGTCCACCAATTTCAGTGGGGCTACTCTGAGTAAAAGTCAGTTGGCTATCATCTCTAGACGCTGACTTCTAAAATGAGAGCAGAGGTTAGTGGTTGCAGCAGTGAAGTAGAGCGAAGGTGGGAAACAATGGGACTCCACCAGCTCTGAGAGCGAAAGGATGCCAAGCCAGGGTCTTCTCATTGTCTCTCCCCTCCCCAAACACCTGAGGAGTAGAAGCACATGGGCCAAGAGGCAGCAAAAGGGAACAAGAAACTCATTCTGCACATTGCCGTGCCAGAAGCACCAGCCCTTACAACAGGGGTAGGGAACATTGGGCCCTCCAGATGCTGTTGAACTGCAATTCCCATCATCTCTGGCCTTTGGCCATGCTTGCTGGGGCTGATGGGAGTTGTAGTTGAGCAACATGAGCTATGCCCATACCGAAGCTGATACACACTAAGTTTCCCCCTGGAGGGGGTGAATTATATTTAAAACCTCTGTAGAACCAGAGGCAATCCCCCCCCCCAAACAACTCCCCAGTTTTGTCAGTGATAGCCCTTTCCCTCAACCACAGGGACTCTGATAGTTAATAATTTAATTAAATTATAAATCAAGGAGGATAGCAGCAAAAGCCTTAACTGGCCCCGGGGCAAGTCCCCAGGGGTCATGAGGTTGGGTTTTATATTTGTTTTGTATAGAACAGTGTGTTTGATCTTAATAACTATTGTTGGGGATCTGGGGTTATTTTTTTTCGTTTTGAAATAATAAAAACTCCGCCAGGTTATTTAATGCTATTTATAAACCCGGTGTCTTGGTGTGACTCTTTTGGTGGGTACCGCTATACTGCCACCCCTGGTATTTAGCAGTGGCTTGGGAGAAAGAATTAAGAGGAGGGGTGAGGAACCTCAGGCCCAGCAGCCAAATGCAACTTTCCAGATCTTTCTAGCTGGGCACTGGGACTGAGTTATCTGTCCTGGGCAGCGCTTCAGTTTCACTTGGGCACATAGCTCAGTGGTAGGGTGTCCACTTCCCGAAGCAGAAGGTCCCAGGCAACCCCAGATAGTGGAGAAAGATTCCTGCCCCAAATCCTGGGAGACCTACAGCCTGTCAGCTACACTGAGCTACATGGCGCAATGGCTGGACTCTGTCTAAGGCAGCTTCCTGTTGCAAAGTCTTGTCTCTGACCCCATGAGCTCAGCTGGCCAAAATGCAGCCTGTTGGCCAGATGCGACCCTGAAGCAATATCATCTGTATCTTTAAGGCGGTTTCATCAAGAAGCAGTGAAAAGCCGGACCTCGGCTTCCCTCGCTAGGGAAAGAAAAGCTTTCAAGCTGTAAATGAGAGAGGGAACATTTTATACTTTTGGGGTGGGGGAACCAGACACCCTTGGCCACTGGCCAAGCTGACTGCGGCCTGCTAGGAGAGGAAAGTGCAACAATATCGCCTTGTTAGATCTTGCTTTGGGCTTGGTATGCAGTGCCTCAGGAATTCCGGAGGACACACACTTCAAAATTATATGAACGTTATGACACCCATACTATCTGTAAGGGGATGAGGTCGTGTGGCAGACTGTTGTCTATGGAGAACAGGCTGTGCCACAACCATCCAAATTTTAGAAGGCAACTCTTTTGTCTGTTAATGACTTTGCTGAGTTTACTCGGTTATGGAGGCCACTTTCCAGGCAGATGGGTTGGACCAGCCTTTAAATTTCCCAAAAGGCACCAATGGAGAAGTGAAGTCAAACTGTTGGAAGGTTGCAGCACCTGCTGTGACTGCAAAGACAGATACGGAAGAGACATGTTTTGTTGCAGCTGGGGCAGATGGTGTATGGTATCCCTTCCGACAAGATTATAACTGTTGCCTCCCACATTGTTTTTGCTGCTTTTGTAGCACCAAAGTGACGTCTCTGGGGCACAAACCTGAGCAGTGTGTTATGGAGGTCCTGAGCTACCCAGATGACAAGCCACCCCCCCTCTCATCCTTGCCAATGTGATTCAAAGGAAAGCAGAGCAATATGTTTGGCACCAACTTGGCTGCAGGAGTTGCCGGAAGGAGGCATACCAGGCACCCTCTAACCGTCTTAGGGACTCAACTATGGATTTGTGTAGGCTTGACGCCTTAGCTTTTTCTTCTCCTGAAGATGTCTTGCAAGGCACCAATACTAAGCAGGGGATATTATGGGAAATCAGAAAGAGTGACTAGATACAGGTACCTGGGGCTACTTGACATGGTAGGGACAGGGCTGGCATCAGCAGTGGTGCCCAGCCAAATACTCAAGAATAACAGAAGAATCCAGCTGGATCAGGCCAGTGGCTCATCTAGTCCAGCATCCTGTTCTCACAGCAGACAAACCAGATGCTGGTGGGATACCCACAAGCAGGACCCGAGCGCAACAGCAGCTTTCACCCCATTTGTGATTCCTGGCAACTGGTACTGTGAGGCATATTGTCTCCAACGGTAGTGGCTGAACACAGCCACAGTGGTTGGAAGCCATCAACAGCCTGATTCTGCAAGATTGTGTCCAATCCTCTTTTTAAAGCCATCCAAGATGGTGGCCATCACTTCTTAAGGGAGCAAATTGCATAGTTGCATTACGTGTTGTGTGTAAAGAAATGCTTTTGTCTGTCCTGAATTTCCCAACGTTCACAAGCTGGCCATTCCCGTCACCTCCTAATGGCAAATCCCTCTTCCTTTAAGGCGTAGCCTCCCAACGCCTGCATGGCAGCTGTTTTTGTTACTCTGCTGCTTGGACCTACGCACAAAGCAAAAAATTGGGTTCCAGGCTTTAAAATAAAAAAGGAAGGAGTCCTCAAAGGTGAGGTCCAGAAGAAGGATTGTCGCTACATCTCCTCCTCCATGTTTTCCTGCTGCCTCTTCAAATCTTCTTTCCAGACGTTCACCTCCTGCATCGCTTTTCTCTGACTCACTCAGGCGCTGAAAGGTTCCTGGGCCCATCTCCAACTCCCCAAATCTCCCAAGGCCACGGAGCTGCCGGCTCGGATTCCAGAGCCCGTACAGAGGCTGCAATTTCCACTCCTGGTCTTAGAAGGGGGTGGGGAATCTGGGTGTGTGGGACGGGGAGGAACGCAGAAACGGTTAGCCTCTCCGGCTGAGATTTTAAAATTAAGATCGGATGAGGGCCAGGGGAACTGATTGTGCCTGCTGTGGGGGAACGACTGAGCCACAAATAAAGAAGAAGCGCCTCCAAACAGAATTCAGTGAGAAGGGGAGGAGGAAATGTTTTTATATATAAAAAATCCTTGCAGTAAATACAAAGAGCAAATACATACAGAGATGACCCGTTATGTTATAATACTGCTAGGCTGCAACAGGGTCAGGCTTCATAGCAGCACCCCCTTTGGGCCCCCAACCCCAAAACACACATTTTTGGAGTGTGGCAACGGCCCCTGTCTGTGGCCAACCCCCCCTCCCCTCAAGCACAAATTTCTGTGGATCAGCCCTTAAATGACTGCATACTCAACAGGCAGCTGGACTCCAGCTAGCTAACACTGCACTGGAAGTGTTATGGTCCCTCCAGTTGTCGAGTTAGACCTGCGACGGCTCATTCATACATGCCAGTGAGCGCTGGGGCGCTATGCCTGCTGAGCGTGCATGGATGAGCAAGTCTGTGGCGTCAGCGACTAGGGCAAGGTCGGCCCACCTCCCCTTTCCTACAGAGAGACCATTGTTGTTGCCGCTCCACCAATCTGCTGTTGCATTATTATGTTTAAAGGCATGTTTGCATCCCCACTACCACAGCAAAATAAGAGGAGACAGGCCGCTGGATCAAATCAAAGGTCTCCTTGCCAGCGGCCTGCTCTTACAGTGGCCAGCCAGACACCTCGAGGGGAAGCCTGCAAACAGGACCTGAGTGCAATGTTCACATTCACAACTGAGAGAGCTAAGATGACTTCTTGAGAAAGCTAACTGCTCCTCTACAGACGAGGCGGTGGGGATTTCAGGAACAGGGCACCAAGCGTGAATGCACACGCTGCTCCTGGGACTCTGTTTTTGACATCAAGACTGAGCTCACAGCCCCCCTCCCCCCAACCCACTCCTAGTCTCCCCTTCTTTCTTTGTTTCAGCAGCTTAATTTGAGAAGGGAGAAGAGACTTCTCGGTTGTTGTCATTGTTAAACAGTCAGGAATCTGAAGCCCTTGCCAAATCAAAGTCATCCAGAGAGCTACCCGCTGATCCCAGTCTACTTTCTGCCCGTCTCCCAGTTGTGCTTGGCCTCCATATAAGATGCCGTTCAAGCTGTGCGTAGTTAAGAGACCGGGGCCACGAGAGCTGTGTTAAGATTCCAACACCACTGCAAGACACAAGCAAAGGATTCTATATCCTGAAGATGCATGCTCTTTTAGGAAAAACAACAACACGTTTCTAGACAGCAGGGGGAGGACAGGGAGGGCTTTGCCTGCCAAAGTCTCACACCTGTCATCTATCAGAGGTTCAGGGTGTTGGATGGCTGGTTGAAGACTAGGCCCAGCAGAAGAAAAAAACAAAGGGATGCAAAAGCCTGGATCTTATACAGGCAACTGAAGGCAGCTTTTCCTCTGTGCCACCCAGCAGAAGAGAGCTCAGCGATGAGAGTCTGGAGTTTTGCACTAACAAAACAGAAGTTCCCAAACTGTGCAACTGGAATGAAGTGATGTAACTGGAATGAAATGACCTACAATAATTTAGACTCCTAGAATCTTAAGAGTTGGAAGGGACCTTGAGGGTTATCTAGCCCGACCTCCTGCAATGCAGGAATGTTCGGAACGGCAATATATCTTTTTCGGAGGGAATCATTGCACAGGTTTTGATCTGGGTAGTGGGTGGTGGAGAGACTGGAAGATTAAAGCTGCAAATCGCAATACTAGGGCAGATGACCAAAAGTGGGGCAGGCAGCAAAGGCATGCAAAAGGGGCAGAAGAGCAGCAGCAGTGATCTCCTGGCAGCGGCACCGTCCTTGCTGGGATGGTGGCAAAGCCCGCTGCTGCCTTGCCCCAGTGTGCAGTAGTGCCACAACTCTGCCTCCTGTGCCCCTGCTGAGAACAGACTGACTAAATTTTACTCAAGACAGACCCACTGAAATTAATAGATCTAAGTCAGTTGTGTTCATTAATTCCAATGAGACTATTCTAAGAGTAGGGTTAGCAGAGTCTTAACTTTGGGAGCCCGATAACTGTGCAAAGAAATGAGGAGACTCCTTCAGAGCACTGGATTCCCGAGTGAGAGATATTTTCTTTCTCTCTTTCTTTTAAATCAGAAATTTGGCTATTCTCTGCAGCAATGAGGACCGGAACCTTGCTTTGAAAAAAAAGAAGCAGCAGCAAAATGTGCTCCAGTTGCCGGATTCCTTGCTCCTTGGCACCCTCTCGAGCGTGAAGATGTCAAGACCGATCGTCTGTGGGGTTTGCAAAACAAGCTGCTCATCTTTGAGATGGGCGGGCATCACATTTGGTTCAAAGGGAACAAGTGGCATCCTGTTATTAAACGAAGCATCAGTGCAAACACATCCTGAGAAAATAAATAAAGCGGCAGAACACTTAAGACTTAATCCACAGCCAGAGCTGCTTTGTCCGCAGGGCACCGGGGGCAATCAATCGCTCACCCTCCAGTTCCTGACACTTGCATCTGGGGCTGTCTAGACTTTCATTAGAGGGTAGGAAATTATCCCAATTAAATCCCAGAGACATTCTTTCCCTTCCTCACCACACACACACACCCCAATCGTGCCACAGTTAGGTTCGCAGCTCAAAACTTGTTTGCCAAGTCTGAGCGAAAACCACCCCGCTTTTTAAAAAAGTTGGATGGATAGCAGGGTCAGGCATCAGGGAGATAGTGGTAGAAAAAAGCCTCATTCTAGCACAGACCAGAGCACAGGGAATTAACACAGCGTGTAGAAAGGAGTGGGGGAATGAGAATGCTGCAGTATAGGGATGTGGCTGGACTACTACCCCCATTATCCCTTGACCACGAACCATGCTGGTTGGAGTGGACAGGATATGGAAACCAGCAACATCTGGGGGAGGGTGTCTCACACTGACTCCCCAGGTTGTAGCACTCTGCTGAAAGTAAGGCTGCAACCTGATTTATTTATTTTTTAAAACCAATTACTGTACGCTGTATGAGCCTGGCTAGATTTAGTTTGCCATTTCAACTTGCACATGGGTAAAAACACTTCTGAAACAGAAGGCATGCTTCGTTTTCAGACAATGCACATGCACAGGGCATTGTGTTAGAAGAGGCCTTCCTCTCTGCTTTTGGTTGCAATGCTGCTGCTTAGTTGCTTTACCCGTTTAGCATACTTAAAAACATATTCTATTCTAACATGATATATTTCTAGCCGCCTTGAGAAGTAGAATCGAAGCCTGGGCTATAAGGCAACATAATAAATAGATAAGTACCACCCAACCCAAGGGCAGCAGTGTAGGATTAGCAAGTCGGGGGTGTGGGGGAAACACATGACACAATGGGTATCAAATGCGACACACTTCTTGTGCTTTGAAAGGCAGTGGAGGCTGCTCCATTCAGGGGAATGGGGCACTGCCCCACAACCCTTAGTCCGCTCTCAGCCATCCCCAGCCTGCTTGCCTTCTTACTTACAGCCGGTCCAAGGTGGGGCCCTGCCTGTCACCCTCCTCCTCCTCAGTCTCGGGAAAAGGATGGGGACAAAACTAGACTCCATTGGCTCTGCCACTCATTGCTTGCAGCTCTGCCTGTCATTGCCTCTGGCTCCGCCTCCTGCAGGGCTCCCAGATTCTGCCCTACAAACTCTAATGGATACCAGCCACCATTTTAAGATGAGTTTCAGGGAGTCATTATTTCAGAGGGGGCCGCCACCCTCTGCTGAAGTACTAGGGGCAGGAGAATCTCCCCTTTACTAAAAAGGGCTTCTCTGGTGCCCCCCCCCCCCAGAAAAATAGGTGCCAGAACTCACCATGAAGTTGCTACAGCAAGTTGCCAGGTGACTCGGGGCAGCCTTGAATAGACAGATGCCTGTTTGACAACAGCAGTGTTCACCAGCCACGGAGGTGATAAAAACTACGGCAAGCTGTTTGGTTTGGGGGTCGCCCCTGGTTCTGGTACAGGTCAAATAAATGTGCCCCGCCCCCCGCCCCATTCTTTTAGATTCAGGCAGGTGGCTAGGGCAGCTTGGAAGGGCCCTCGTGCAAACACGCCCACGTGCAACAGTAGAGGCCTGGCTGGACAGCTTAAAGCCCACTGCCGCTATACGGGAATTGGACTGAAGAAATGGAAATACGAATTGGCCCTACCCCATAGCTTGACCAACTGCGGCTAGGTGGAGACATAGATCTAAAAAAAATGTAGACTCACATGCTGGCCAGCTTCGCTTTTGACCTGAAATGTTCATTTTGGGCCTCTCGGAAGTACGTAAAGGCAAGAAGCAGGTGGGAGGGTGCTGGCCTGCAATGTCACCCACCTGAGAGGTGCCGGAACCATGCTCCGGTGTGCTCCAGCTGAAAAAAAGCCCTAGGCCTCTCTTTTCTCCAGTTAATGAGCAGCTCAAATGATGCTGGAAACCCAGCCTCTTAATTTCAAGGCCTCCGGGGAACCTTGGGGTGGGGGCCAATCCAGCAAAGGAAACAAGGAATCCCCCCAGCGATTAGACACCAAAATGACAGAAACCTCCTGAACACCTCCCCAAGCAGAGGATGCAGCAAGTCCCTGCGCACCACAAAGCATGATGTTCCGACTCTTATGTTTCAAGAAAGCTCAAGGAACTGCTGGGAATGTGCTGAAAGGCAATATACACACAATGCTCACAGCAAACCAGAAGGATAAGCAGAGATCCTGATGTGGCTGGTGCCGTGTGGGGAGGTGCGGCTGCGTGCTCTTAACACCCACCTGAGCTATCTGTGGTCACATCCACTGGAGGGCAGCCAGCCCCCGCCCTCTGAAAAAGGAAACCCCAAGGAGGTTGCTAATACAAGGTACTCCCTCCTCTGGGACAGCTGTTCACCATCAGCCTTCGATGTGCTTCCAGGCCACAGCAGAGCATCAGAGGCTGAAGCAAGCTTGAAGTGGAAGCATGTACCAAACACTGCCACCCCCAGGGCTGAAATCAGGTGAACAAAAGCAAGGCTGGGGTCCCTAGTGGGCAGAGGTCACAGCTCTCCAGAGTAGGAGGCTAATGCCCGCATTATTATTATTATTATTATTATTATTATTAGATAGGCCAGAGCTTGATCTCTTTGGGAAACCTGGTAAAGGACGCAGGGCTTAAATACGGCCTTCACAGGCAAGGTGAGGCAGGAAGGAAGGAAGGAAGGAAGGGGCTCAAATTCACATGCTTCACACCAGGGCCCAAGACGCATTAAGGGCCGCTTCTGAGAGTGATCTCTGCTGTGTGCAGCACCCCAGTTCTGAGTGTTACACAGGTTGAGCCAAGAGTTCAAAATACGAGGACCTCCTGCTGAGCTCCACTTCAAGGGAGAGCGTGCTCTGTTCCCATTGGGATGAAGAGCATCAACACTTATAGTACACACACACACACAAAAACACACATACACGCACGCAAACACTCCCCTCCCAAGAAAACTGTTTCCCCGCCTGGGGGAAAACGTTAAGAAACTGCAGCCACCATTGCCTCCACAGAAGGTGGCCAATGAAACTGAACGGAACCTCTGCCTCCACCAATAGAAAGAGAGCACGAAGAGAGAGCAGCCCAGGAAGTCACACGTCGTAGTTGGGCAAGTAGCTGTAGGAGGGTCCGCTGGCTGACGGAGAGCTGCAGTTGCACGGGAAGAACCAGCAGATGACGAGACCTAGGTGGTGAGAGAGGGAAGGAGGGTTGGAGGCACACAGCTCATTGTGGATGTATTGTATTGTATTGAACTTTATTACGGCCATTGGCCCATCACACGACAGTTTCCCATACCAACATAATGTACTTAAACCTCCAAATTTAAAACCGCCAAAACTTACAAAAAACAGACAAGAACCAAAGCAAAACAAAAACAAAAGACCAACATTATACATTACAGTAAATTTGTAACATAATCATCACCCTCTACTCATAAATTAGTAGAAGACATCAATGGTGATATCACCTAATTACATCCTAAAACATAGATCATAGTTTAGAGGGATTATCCGAGCCGCACAGGAGTCCGTTTCTCTTCTTTAGGGATAGAACGCTGATCAAGAATCTGGCAACCATGAGTGATCTTAGGGGGTCATCATCATTTAATAGGCTCATTGTGGATGCTTGCCTCTAATGCTGGGACAGGGAATCCAGCGCCCTCTGGCTGAGGATGGACCCCCGGCCCGCATCAGCCCCAACCAACATGGGTGATGGCACAGAATGATGGGAGCTGGAGTTCAGCATCTTCCAGATACAGGTGTGTGTCTGGTCCCCCAGATGTTGCTGATTTACAGCTCCCAGCGTCGCTGGCCATGACGGCTGGGGATGATGGGACTTGTAGCACAGCAACATCTGGAGGTTCTCTCTGCCTAATCTAGAGGGCCACTGGCTTCCCGGCACTGCTTTAACGGACCAGCAAGAACATATGCCAGTCATCACCACCCCAGACTTACCTCGGCCAAAGACTTCCCGCAGGAGGGCGATCTTGGGCTTCCGCGTATGCGAGACTTCCCGCCGTGCCTCTTTCAGGAGCCGGTTGCGCAGCTGCTCAATTGGGGTCTCGTCTGTGATAATGGAGACCAGCTGGGAGAAGTGATGCACATTAGGCAGTTAGGGGGTGGGCAGGATATGTTTTGAGACACACAAACACACACACACACAAGCACTTGTGTCTGTCTTTTGCTCCATGCGATACTAACATTCACTTTCTCCTAATAGCACTACCACCGGTGCATCTTTTTTGGGGGAGGGTTATCCTTGGCACCTCAGGAGGTCCTGGGCAAAATCTGAAACCTTGCCCACCTGTCCCCCTAGTCCCTGAACAACACACTGTGATAGCCGTGATGCTTCATTGCTCTATCTGTATGCAGCCTTCCTACAGTTAAACCTCCTTCAAGGTGGCTTACAACTAGGGCTGGATGAGATATCAATATATCGTCCAAAACCAGTTTGAAGTCCATATTGTGATAACAGTTTCATAATTTTTATTTTTTTTTCATTAAAGAAAAAACTTTATTATTTATAATGCACGTACAACCACACAATTACACCAACTCAAATACCGACAATACAAAAATACAAACATAAATGCTACACCTATGTGACTCTCGTAATTTTTGACCTGGCAATATATCACAAATCTCGATGTGTGTGTGGTTGCTATGCAAAAATCATGATGCAGGAAAAATTGTGAAGCCAGCCAATGCCTCTACATAGCTCCAGCCTAATTTCAGACATTGTGGTGTATCAATATATTGTGATGTTTAGCTGGTGATACATCACAATGCTGAAATCCAGATATCGCTCAGCCCTACTTGCAACCTCAAAAAACGTACATAATTCACTCTAACAGTTACCAAAATGTAACAAAATTTAGCCACAAACAATAAACCAACAGAAACATCTCAATAAATATGCAAGCCTGATGTACATGATTCACAGTAAGATCTAACAAGACATTGGGAAACCACTGCTGTTCACAGTAGAGAGGACCCAACCTGCAAAAAGCTGCACCCTATACTCAGTGGGGCTCATAGCTCAATGGTACAGCACACTGCTTGAAGTCGCCCCCACCCTCCCCAGTTCCAACGTACAGCAACAACGCCTGCCAAGACCGTAGAGAGCCACTGCCAATTAAAAGAGGCCACCTTGGGCTCCACAGTCCACTGATTGGACACTTTACAAGGCAGCTCCATGCAGCTGCTGATATTTGATAGTGTCTGTGCCATGGACACGGTTTCTCTTCTAGTCCTCTGCAGGAAAACCAGCACCAGCAACTGGAAGAAGGCTGGGGAAGAGGACTTGCCACTCTTGCCCTCCCCAGCATCTCCCTTTTGCTGCTGTTAATTCTTCTCCAGAGGAGAGATGAGGGAGCCAGCTGTACGCCTAGTGAGAAGACCCCTCCCTCTCTGAACTGTGTCTTAGTCAGGCTGCTGAGGCTCTTTGGAGTGGAATCAGCCCAGCGCCAGCAGCTGGAACTTAATTGCTTGTAAAATAAAATATTAAAAAATTGCTCTGTGCTGGCATATTCAAGTCTAGATTATTTCTAGTACAGAATCCATTCCAATGTTGTTAAATTGCTGCTTTCTTTAAACTTGCTTCAATTTATGGATTCATTTTGACAACAGCTTTCTCTCCCAGCCTACAAAGTTTTGCGTTTTGCTAATAAGTGTTGTAGCCACACTGGGCCCAGCTCAGTGTGGAAAGGTGACATATAAATAAACTATTTTAAAAATTTATTGATTTGGAACAATTTGTAAAAAAATAATTGGTTGGGGGGCGTTGCTGTTGTTTTTAATAAATGGCTGACAAACTAAAAAGGTTGCCAAACAATTAAAAAACCAAGTGTCCCCCCCCCCCGCTGCAAGCCTTAAAACCAACCTGGTCATAAAATATGACTGTGACAAAGAGGCCAAAGAGGATGGATTCCACCAGCAAGATGATGCGGTGAGCACTAGAAGGAGGAAAGGGGAAAGTACAGTCAGTCTGTTAACTAGGAACACTACTACTCCAACTTGTGTTTCCGGAGGGGCCGCAGAGCGCACGGGACTATTTTTTAAAATAGGGCTGAGCTGTGCTTCACATGTGTACCAGGCACCTCCAAACAGCTATTCCCCTCACAGAGCTACAATTCCCAGAGTTCCACGGGAAGAGGGATTACTTGTTAATCCACTCTGGGAATTGTAGCGCTGTGAGGGGGTGGAGAGGTGCCTCCAAACAGATCTCCGCACCCGTAACAAAGGAGTTCCCAGGATTCTTTGGGGGGAAGCGTGACTATTTAAAGTGGTATGATACTGCTCTAAATGCAGAGTGCAGATGGGGCCTACGTTAGGCATGCCTAATTAACTGGAGAACTCGAACGTGGTATAACCCATTCTTTCAGTTTCTTCTCCACGTGAAATTGTTCTAACGCTGATCCCTTCGCTGCTTAAATCGCTTCGAGGTCACGTTCGCAGGAAGCGATTCAGAAGTGAAACAGAATAAATAAATAGCCCGTGGCAGCAGGGGAATACAGCCCTCAACGGGAGGGGGGGAGCCTTCCCCCACCCCCACGATTGTGGACAGAGAGACCCTAAGCAGGAGGAAGCAGGCGAGGAGGCTGCGGGGGTTGGACGAAGGGACAACGCCCTACCCTCGGCTGCTCCCATTTTCCAAAGAGAGAGGGGGAGAGGGAGGGAGGGTGTGCTGCTCATTTATAGAAAAGCCAGCATGGAGCCTCCTCCCCTCCCCTTGGCATTGAGCCAAAGCTCTGGAGCTCCAGCTGTTCTTGGCAAGAACTGTGTGACATGGCAATTTCTTTTCTTTCGTTCGTCTTTCTTATTAATTTTTTTGTTTTTGCAAAAGGCCGAACTGAGGCATCTACAGGGTCTCTAGAACTCTCCCTGCCCCAGCAATGGGGGGAGGGGAGGGGGAGGGGAGAATCCTTAGCTTGATGGCAGGAGGAAGAAGTGGGACTCACATTTGGATGCGATTGTTGGAAACGCCTCCTTCGGCTCCTTCGGCCTTCCCGGCTGAGCTCTTGTCCGTGGGCCAAAGCCAGGTGGTCAAGACCAGCCCCATGGCGTAAAGGCTGGCCAAGCCTGTGGCCGGAGAACCAGGTCAGCGAAGGCCAAGAGGGAGAGGAAACACGAAAAGAAAAAAGGGTTATCAACGTAGGCATTGTGCATTTCATCATTCCCTCAAGGATACATGTCATAAATCCCCAAGTATGGTCAGGACAGCGCTGAAGCTTGAAAGGGTTTTTTGGGTGGGGAGACAGGCTTTCTGCTCAACTTCCAGATGCCTTAGACTTTTTCGACTTTCAACAAACTTCTAGCTTGCAAGAGCAGGAGATAAAGGAGATAGTGAGTAAGAATGAGGGGTTAAGCCAAATCCTTTACAGCAGGGGTAGGGAGTGGGGGTTCATTTTATTTTAGTCTGGAGTCACATTCTCCTGGGAGCAATCTGTCAGGGGCTGCATTCTGGTGGTCAGTGGAACCACTCCAACTTAATACAGTGGTACCTCTGGATGTGAACAGGATCCGTTCTGGAGCCCCGTTCGCATCCTGAAGCGAACACAACCCGTGCCTGCGCGTGCTGCGATTCGCCGCTTCCACGGGTGACGGCATTTTGAGTGTCTGCGCATGCGGCGAAACCCGGAAGTAACAAACTCCATTACTTCTTGGTCGCTGCGGAGCGCAACCCAAAAATATTCATCCCAAAGCTCCTTCAACCCAAGGTATGACTGTAACATTTTCATTCTTTCTATGCCGCCCATCTGACTGGGTTGCCCCAGCCACTCTGGGTGGCTCCCAACAAAATATTAAAAACGCAATGAAACATCCAAAGTTAAAAATGTCCTCTCCCTCTGACTCCCCTGTCTCCTTCTCCTGACACCCATCTCCCTGCTCTCTCTTGGCACCATGCTCTTCCTCCCAGAAGTCTCCCAGGGAGGAACAGGCTGCTATTGCCAGAGGTCTGAACTGATTCTTTGAAGAGGGCTTCTGACATCAGGCCAAGGGTCAAGGTTGCTCTGGTCCAAGGCTGCTTACCCCTGCTCTACACAAAATGTTAGGTTTTGATAAGTCAAGAGAGGAAAGTGTTATTTTGTCTTGGGAGGGAGGCATTGGCAGGGGGCAGCCTGGCAAAGGAGCAAAGGGGTAGGAAGGCAGAACGAGGAGAGTGGCTGGAGGAAGCAATGAACCTAGATGACCCTTCCAACTCCTCTATGATTAAGTGATTCTATGAATCACTCAGTTGGTGGGAGGTGAGTTGGAAGCAACGAAGGACATTAAAAGTTAAGCAGGTAAACAAGCAAACAAGGACTCTCAACCCTCAAAGAGACAAAGAAACTTGTCAGAAGCTGAGAACAATTCCAAGTTTTACAGTGAGGAGGAAAAGGAAGACTGCCTGCCTTGGAGAAGAGCAGCCCCTAGTGGGGAAAGACAGGGATCGCTGCTTTGATTTCAGAGATTAACCAGAGGGGACATCTAATAAACTGGGCTGGATCGATTTCAGTCGCCGCAATCCCTCAGTCCCCAGTGCTCTTCGGACAGGAACGAGGGCAGCTCAACCAACAAATGCAACCTTAAACCCTAATTTTTTTGTTCTGGGGAGGCAAAGAAGGGGCCCTTGGGGCAGTGGGGCATTAAGCAGGGAGGTAAATTGCTACCCACAATGTCCTGGGACCCACCCCACCCTCCACAGGAACTCCCCCCCCCAAACCACAGCCCGGTAGCACGTTCCCGACATACCTGTATAGAAGAGAAACTGGATGAAGTATTTCTGGTTCAGTTCCCCCACACAGTTGTTGATCCTACCAAGAGAGCGTTTGGGCGTGTTAGAAAGAAAACTGGACAACTAGGAACGAGATGAAGCTGTCAAGTGGCTTCTCTCGAGTTTCTCCAATCTTCAGTTCAGCTCTCTACATTTCCACATGAGTTTGCAATTAAAAAAAAAATTCTCATGGAAATTCATCAGCGTTTTTCTGTGAATTTCTCCTACTATACACATTTGTATATGCAATTTCCCCCTAATACAGTCATTTCTGCAAAGCAATATTAACTAATATAATGTGTTCTGTATGTAATTTTCACTAACACGTGGATTTGCATGCACGCGTTAGTACATTCATTTTTGCACACGTTACCCGGGTGAAAGAACTTTAAATGCCTGCTGGGCACTTTTCCATTCCGTTCAGTTTAGGTGGACAATTGAGCATCCATCTTTCCACAACAGCCAGCCGCTTTCTGATTTTAACTTTTTATATGGATTTTATTGTATGGTTTCATAGACCATTGTCATAAACCACTCTACTGTTGCTTTTACTGAACAGTGGCAGATAAGTATATTTCTAACAAATAGGTAATTAACCTGCATGCAAAATTTGGAGAAGCGTAGAGTTCTTTTTTATTGGTTTTTTTTTAATATAGTGTGAATTTTGAAGGATGGTTGTGCTTTGGTTCACAAATCATTTCAGAAAATGGGAATTGGGGAGGTTTGCCTTCATATGCAAACTGAACCACGTTCCTCCTCTCCCCCCCCCCACTCCCTAGGGACAACAGCTCAAGTTAAAATTAAAAAGGGTGGTTCTTCTGGTTCCCAAAGAGGAGATGGGGTTGGGGAGGCCGATGCTGTCTCACTGGGTCCGTCATACCACTGACTGAGATGGGAAGCCCTCTTCTCTGGGGAGGAAGCAAGGGGGAGCAAAAGGCACCATCGAACCCTGACACACACAGATCAAGGCAGGATCCTCACCAAGGGCAGTGGTGGTCCATGCGGCGCACGCAGCGGTGGCAGACGCGGCAGTGGTGCGCCCGGGGCGGCCGGTATGTCTCACAGCGGTTACACACTGTCCAGTCCTCATTGTTCTAGGGAGGCAAAGAAGAGGATGGCAGAGGAACCCAAGGGTGTTTGTCACCTGCTCTGCTTCTGTTTCTGATGGTGCTTGAGCTTGCTTTCACCTCCTCCCTCCCATTCCATTTTTCCTTGCCTGACATATCCTCTTTGGACAGAAGCCCAAGGGCAGGGGCCACCTTCATGCTGATTTTTGAGAGCCTTTTGAGTTAAAGTGCAGGGTGCAAATGCAAGAAACCATCAAATGGAATTAACACCACCTCCTTCAGACTACAGTTCATCTGCACACAAGGGGTTTAAGTTCTGAAAGATTAAACCTTTGTCTGGACTGGACTGCTCCAGAATGAACCTATGAAGAGCCCTGCTGAATCAGGCCCAAATCCCATGTAGCCTAAAAGCCTGTTCCTTTTCAGGGTTGACTCCAGGGCTGGTTCCATCGGTGGGCTCTGTCAGCCTTTCCCTGCCATGAAAGCACTGCTCCAAGAAGCACCAGGAGGCTGGACTCAGCCACCCTTTTAATTTCACACCATGCCCCCGAGCTAAAGCTGCACCTGGGGCATTCTGGGAAATTTAAAAGGTCAGCAAGCCACAGCCTCCCTGCACTGCTTGCAATTGTCTATAGAAAGCAATCCTGTGAGTTGTATATATAAAGCATAAACACGGGAGCTGCGTATATAAAGCAAGACTGTGGGATGGAGGGGTGATCTGAGTCAGAGTCCCAGAAACTCTGCTCCGTTGGAGACCACAAGAGGAGAAGCAGCTGGAATCTATTACTGTTGCTCTTTGGTGCCATTCTATTGAAGATGTTGTTTCAGTAATTTTATATTTGTTGTTGATGTTGTTTTTCCACTGTAAACTGCTCCGTATATTACAGGAGACCTTGCCCTGGGTCTGTGAGCCACCATTTTGTGATTCCCACAATGCCCTTGGGGGCGTCGCCATTTTGGATTTCCAGCAAATAATCCTGGGAGCTGTGGTTTGCTAAGGATGCTGTGAGTTGCTACAAGGCCCCTCTCCCCCTCGCAGAGCTACCCTTCCTGGAGTGGCTTAACAGTCAATCCCTCTTCCCAAGGAACTCTGGGAACTGTAGCTCTGTGGGCAGAATAGAAGCCCCCTAAGGACTTTCAGTTCCCTTAACAAACTACAATCCCCATGATTCTTTGAGGGAATCCGTGATAGTTTAAAGTGGTAGGATTGTGCTTTGAACACAGTGCCGATGGGGAAGCCTGCATGCCTTGCATTCACAGCAGACAAGGTGCTTACCTCTCCAGCAGCTTGTCAGAATGCAAGGTAAAGGTAAAGGGACCCCTGACCATTAGGTCTAGTCGTGACCGACTCTGGGGTTGCGGCGCTCATCTTGCTTTATTGGCCAAGGGAGCCGGCGTACAGCTTCCAGGTCATGTGGCCAGCATGATTAAGCCGCTTCTGGAGAACCAGAGCAGTGCACGGAAACGCCATTTACCTTCCCGCCAGAGTGGTACCTATTTATCTACTTGCACTTTGACGTGCTTTCGAACTGCTAGGTTGGCAGGAGCAGGGACCGAGCAACGGGAGCTCACCCCGTTGCAGGGATTTGACCTGCCGACCTTCTGATCAGCAAGTCCTAGGCTCTGTGGTTTAACCCACAGCGCCACCTGCGTCCCTGAATGCAAGGTAGCTGCAGAGAATTAAAGTAACTAGCTGCAGCTAGATGGTGTTGAGCTTGACGAATCACTGGGCTAAGGCAGGTATGAGGAGCGTGCAGCTGGAACACAGCATTGCTGGTCCATAACTCCTGCCATTCCTGACCCTGGCCATGCTGGTTGAGGCCAGTGGGAGTTGGGAATCCAGCCCCCATCTGGAGGGCCACAGGTTCCCCACCCCTAGGCTACGGGCAAGGCAGCTTCACATTCCCCTCTCCCCAGGTACAGACTCCTTGCAACAACTCACCCGACTGTTCTTGTGCGATCCGCCACTGCCGCTACTCCGCAAGTCAGAGAAGTCAATGGCTGTATCTGGGAGCGGGACCATGCCTGAAAGAGAGCCACAGGCAAGGCTGGGTGTGAGCATGTCAAATCTAATTGATTTTTTAATTTTTTTTTATGGTGGGGAGCTGTTTCATAAAGGACAAGGCTATTGGTGGCTACCAGACTTGATGGCTGTGTTCTCCCATCGCTGTCAGAGACAGTAAAGGCGGCGTCAGCGTCCCCCAAACTTACCCCCGCACAAGTAAGTGACATCATGTAAAGTGGGGGGGGGCGCCCTCTCAACACCTTTTAAATGCCCTTTCTGCTGCTTTCTCTTCAATCCAGACCAAAAATACTGTGTCCAAAAATATCCACAAGAACTGATATTCTGGGGTCGGCAGGAGGCCGAACAGGAAAGCTGCTGCGCTACCCCACACACTGGCTGTTAGGGAGTTGTGACTGTTAAAGTGGTATAAGAGTGTTTTAAGTACAAGGTGTGGATATGGCCTCAGGCTAACATTGTTGCTGTGAAGATACAAGGTGTGGGGGGAACAAATGTGCCACCCTGAACTCCTTGGGGAAAAGAACAGATTAAAAAGTAATGAAAGAAAGTTTTTTTTAAAAAAAAGGCTCAGAACAGACAGACAGGAGACAGCCTGATGAAGAAATTAACTTCACACCCATTTACTTATGCTCTTCCTCCAACCTCCCCCTGTTATCTACCATTCCTTTCATCTTTGTTTAGTGGGTGTAAATACATGCATGCACTAATCGCATTTACCCACCAAGAGGCCTCAAGGGGATCCCACTGAGTTGTGCTGCAGGGCTGGGGAGCCTGCAGCCTTCCAGGTGTTGCTGGACTCCAGTTCCCATCGTGTTGGCTGGGGCTGATGGGAATTGGAGTCCAGGTTCCCAGCCCTGGGGTACTAATTACTTCCAGCATGGCGTTTTTTTCTGCAGAGAAAAAAAGTTAACTTTCTCGTTTCAGTTTTTGCGGTTCTTATCTCAGCAACAAAAAGCTGTTTTAAATGTCCAAAAAAATGCTTTTTGTGTGTGTGCTTCTCCACTGCCAGTTGACCAAGTCTGCATCAATCATTGGCTCCCTTTTTATCCCTTTAATAGCTGCCATATTTAGGAATGGAACCTCCAGGTTTACCTCTGAGCGTCTGATGCTTGGGACAAACAGGCAAAAGTGGCTTTTATCCCTCATGCCCTGCTTATGAATTTTCCTGGAGTTAATGATTGCTCACTACTGGAGTGATGGACTAGATGGATCTTAGTTTTGACCCAGCAAGGAAATTCTTTTATTTTTAAGCAAAGAAATCACAGAAAAATCTGAATGTGCGTGGAAGGATCAAGAGAACAGAGCTGTTCTCCTTCTCCCTCCCACCCTGCAAAAGTATATCATGAACTAAATAAACTCCAAGAAACGGGAACAGAATGAACTTCTAACAATGATGCAGGCACATTACTCAATCGAGATGTTCCAGCTCTCAGTGACGCCAACAAAGGCACATTTGCTCAATAAATATTTTGATTTTGCATTTGGAGAGACAGAGAGAGAAAAGATGAAATGTGCAGAGCAGGCTGATTAATGTCAAATATGCCACTTCAGCTTTCTGTCCCAAATGCCACTGGCAAAAGATGATCAAGGACTTCGCTTTTGCTGATCCCATAATAAACACTCGCAAAGATCCACAGGCCCAAGGGCCCTCTTCCAGGGTAAGATGACACCTCCAAGGAAGCCAAGGCAACGACCTTCAGCAGGATCCGGGCAAGCAGTTGCGGAAAAACAACACCCGGCAAAGGAAGGCTGGGCAGCTCCAGTTTCTGCAGCTGCTTTGCTTGGATATGCTGAAAAGGCAGCATCACAGATTGGGGGGGGGGGGGTGGCAGCCTGGCAATAGGTGTGGCCTAAAGTGTGCCCCACTGAGGATTAGAATACAGCTCCTAACACAGAGAGAGACCCAGGAATCTCCACTTTCATGGTTTCAAAAAGAATGACTCTAAAGCCCTTCTGTTTGCAAGGGTGGGGGACACCAAGCAGTTGTTTACTATTCTGCAAAAGGTACTGAAATAGGAAGGAGGGGCTGGGGAAGAAGGCACCTAATGGCGAATGGGACGCCTTGTTGAATCAGACACGGGTCCGTCTAGTCCAGCATTCTCTCTTTCACAGAGGCCAGACAACTCGTAAATAGCACAATAAAAAGTGCTCCATCTAGTCCAGTACCCTGTTTCCACAGTGGCCAACCAGATGCCACTGGGAAGCATGTAGCAGGACCTGAGCACAAGGACACTCTCCTCTCCTGGGGCTTCCAGCAACTGGTATTCGAAAGAGGAAGCCCATCCCTTGCTTTGTTCCCAGTATCAGATCAGAGGCGCTGCTGGTGTCACGTTGCAGCTGACATCTGAGGCCAGGAGAGCACACAGTTCCCATCACTGCACTTGCCCTGCAGCCTTTATCAGTGTCCTCTGCCACCAGGAAGCTGCCCAGCTGTTTAGGTGAAGAGATGTTCCCTCCAGCCTGCCCCCAAAGACCTAAATGTAAGGTTCTACGTTCTCATTCAGGGGTGCCAGCCTGTTGCGCTTTGCCTGCCTGGGTACTCAGCACAGCAGCAACACAGGCTGGAGGGTCAGGGTGGGGTTGCAGTCATAAAATTCTGAAACCTGGGAAGTGATGCTGGGCTGCAGAGACAGAACAAAGATCTCCTGAAGCCCAACAACCTCCTTGTCTGAGCTGATATGGTCTTTAACCATAAAGACAGTAATTCTGGGGAGTCTCGATGTCAATGCCACATCCGCCTTATCTGGTCCAGCTCAGGAATTCATGGCTGCCATGGCAACCACGGGATGTCTCAAAACATTACGCAGCCAGTGTATGTTGCAAATCATACTCTCGATCTGGTCTTTGCTAGAGTGGGGGGGCGGGGAGTGTCCAGGCTGACATGGACACATCAGTCTCTAGTGAGATTTGGATTGACTGTGACTGACATTCCCTCATTAGGAAGGTCTGCCTGCCCCCAGATACTTATGCAATCCAAGGGATTCCTGAAGGCTCAGGGGGATTTTCCAGACATGGCTGGCGCTTTGATCGAGGCCCTGGTCCTGTTATGGAATTGCAGAATGGCAAAGGCAAACAAGCACAGTGACTCCTGAGCCACGGGACATTCCTGCACTACTGAGAAGTTGCCCGTTTATGAAATGCCTTCCCAAGGAAAGTATGTCGTGTAGACACTGCATTCTTTTCAGACTAGGCTTTCCATTTGCACAGGTATTTTAAATGATTTTGTTCTTAGCTAGTCGGGTGATTTCATTCCTCTTAATCTTATTGCATTATTGGCTGCTTTCATTTTCTTTTTTTATTTGCATACTGCTCCAAAATCCGATTTTGGATAAAGGGCAGCTTAATTTTTTAAAAAATAAATAAATCCCTTTCCTTCCTGTATTATTTGTCTGAAGCTGAAAGTGCACATATACTTGTGAGGGAATTCCTATTAGCCATAGTGGGGCATTATTTCCAAGCACACAGGATTGTACTTCAAATCATTTTTGAAATGCCATTTAAGATTGTGGCCAATATTAACCCATTTTGGGACATCGAGTCCCATAAGGTCACCGTGTACTGGTTAGAGAAAGTGTGCATAGCGGAGGCCGGTCCATCCAGGGCAATTGGGACGAGGCTGGGCAGTGGGGGGGGGGAAGGCTGGGATGCCCAGACAACAAGACCCCCCTCTCAGGCCTTGCTGATGTGGTCCAAAGCAAAGCAAAACATTTGGCCCCAGCTTGACTGCAGGAGTTGCCAGAAGGAGGGATACAAGGCGCCATTCAACAGTATTAGGATCTCCACTCTGGATTTGTGTAGCTTTACTCCTCAGCCTTTCTTGGGCTCCATGATCACTGCAGATGGTGACAGCAGTCACAAAATTAAAAGACGCCTGCTTCTTGGGAGAAAAGCAATGACAAACCTAGACAGCATCCTAAAAAGCAGAGGCATCACCTTGCCAACAAAGGTCCAAATAGTTAAAGCTATGGTATTCCCAGTAGTGATGTATGGAAGTGAGAGCTGGACCATAAAGAAGGCTGATCGCCGAAGAATTGATGCTTTTGAATTATGGTGTTGGAGGAGACTCTTGAGAGTCCCATGGACTGCAAGAGGATCAAATCTATCCATTCTTAAGGAAATCAGCCCTGAGTGCTCACTGGAAGGACAGATCGTGAAGCTGAGGCTCCAGTACTTTGGCCACCTCATGAGAAGAGAAGACTTCCTGGAAACGACCCTCATGTTGGGAAAGATGGAGGGCACAAGAAGAAGGGGACGACAGAGGACGAGATGGTTGGACAGTGTTCTCGAAGCTACGAACATGAGTTTGACCAAACTGCGGGGGGCAGTGGAAGACAGGAGTGCCTGGTGTGCTCTGGTCCATGAGGTCACGAAGAGTCGGACACGACTAAACGACAACTCCTCAGCCTTTTCCTTTCGCAAAGATGGTTCCGCAAGGCAGCAGGTATGGACTGATCCTCAAGGCCCCACCAGCCTCAGCTTGTCCTTGGCCAGCTCCCACCAACCTGCCTACTTGCAGTCCAATACGGCCAGTCAGCCCTCTCCTCCTTAGTCTCAATGTTGCCCTTCAAGAACTCAGTAAGAAGGAGGAGGATGGAAGAAAACTAGAATAAGCTGGCTCTGCCTGTCGCTGGCTCTAGCTCTGGCTGTTGTAGGACCCTCTGCCTTTTGTCCTACCAACCTCCACTGAGAGAGAGCAAAGCATGGAAGCTGATGACACAGACAGGGCCCAGGTAAGGGGTGAAGGTGGCTTACCTGGGTCGGCAAAGACAGCTCGCGTGTGACAGGCCAAGAGCATAACGACAATGAAGTTGAACGCCACGGCATGGAACGGACACCAGAGGCTGTGACAAATGGAAGCAGTGAGGTCATCAGCATCTCGCAAACTTTCTTTCTTTTTCTCCCCCCCCCCTTCCCCTTTCCCAACAGCTTTTCCAGAAGGCTAACTCAGTGAAATACGAGAGCCCATTCTATCCCTGCGTCATCATAATCATCCCCAAAAACTCGTTATTATCCGGTTGCAAACAATGCATTCTGACAGCCAAGCAGGGATCATCTTACTAATGCAGCAAGTCTTGGATTACTTTGTGCATGAAAGGGAGCATATTCACATTTTATTACAGCTGGGACCCAAAAGGCCCCCCATGATTGGACATACTCAGTGGAGGTTTTTTATGTTGTTCTGTTGTGTTTTTGATACTCCCCACTTTCAAAGGGTGGCATTGGGGGTGTAAAGGGGAAGGAAACACTGTTTTAGAATTCCAAAGTCAAACGTTACTACTGATCCTGGCCTATAAATAACTGACTCTGCATGGTTTCTTGGAAGTAAAAGCCCATGTTTTTCGATCTTTACTCCTTAGTGTGTGTGTTTAGGATCATAGCAGAATTTAGCTAAACTGCGGGAGATAAAAAAGGTGGGCACCAGGTAAGAAAAAAAGGCATGCTCAGGACCTGTAAGAAAATCCATGTACCCAAACATAGCAGACACGCTGAACTGGACCAGGTGTATGTCTCTAGCCCAACATCCATTTACCAGCCAGGCAAATGCTTCATGAAGGACCACCACCAAGGTTTGAAGGATACAGCCTTTTCTCTGTTGTAATCTCCCAGTGACAAGTATTCAGTGGTAGACTTCCTCAAACATACAGGTTCTGCATAACCATTATTATGTCTATTTAACTAACAGAAATTAAAGGACTCCTCCTCCATGACTGTGCCCTGTGCTGGTGCCCTGAAAATACATGCACTAAAGGAAAAAATATACATCTATTAAGCAACAACAAAAAATAAGGCTGCAGTCTTCTACCTACTTATCCAGGAGCAAGTCCCACAAGGGCAGGGCTGCCTTATAATAATGATAATTTATTATTTGTACCCCACCCATCTGGCTGGGTTTCCCCAGCCACTCTGGGCGGCTTGCAACAAAAATTAAAAACACATTAAAATGTCACACATTTAAAACTTTCCTGAACAGGGCTGCCTTCAGATGTCTTCTAAATGTCAGGTACCGGGTAGTTGTTTATCTCTTTGACATCTGATGGGAGGGCATTTCACAGGGTAAGGAATCCAGAATCCACTAATAGACAATACTTATATTAGAATCAACCAAAATGTCACAAAAGAGTGAGCAAGGTTTTAGCCCACCAGATTTCTTCATCAGGCCAGTTGTTGCACAAAGCAGAACTTGGGGAAGTAAGGGGGGGGGAGGCAATTAGGTTGGATGTTGGCTCCATGAGTATCCAGCCTCATTTTTGTAGTTATTCACTACCCCACTCCTGGAATTACCGAAACCGATGCAGAGCTCTGGAGAAGCTGAAGGTTTGCTCACTGGCATTTTGTGCCGGCTGGGTTGATCCTAAGCAAAATATTGGTGAAGGGCAGGAAACACGTCCAATAACAGCAGCAGCAACATTTTGGCTCGAGGTAGATTCTGAAACTTTCCCCCTTTTTTCTTTCTTTCAAGAAAACTCTGAGAAAGCACCTCTGAGCATGTGCAGAGTACAGAACCTGCGACCTCCTCCTGCCCCTGAGCTACGGCCCTTCTCCGGCATCGCTTCTTTCCTTTCCCCCAACACCGTGGGGCAAGGAAACCGGTGACGGGGGGAGGAACAAAACCGAGCCATCCCAAGCATCCCAAGGGCACCGTGCCCCTGAGCATGTGCAGAGCGAAGGGGTGGGGACCTTCCCTGCGGGGCTGGCGCGCCCTACCTGCCCCGGAAGCCCGGCTGGAGCAGGACATGCTCCAGGATGACGTAGTCGGCGTAGCCCACACTGAGGTACGTAAGCAGCAGGCAGAGGACCCCGCACGGGTCCGCCCGACACCGCCCCTTCCCGCAGCACCAGCACCGACACCGACCCCCGGCCGCCACCGCCGCACCCATGGCAACCCCCGGCAGGCACTTCCGGCGCCGCCTCCTCCCCGCTCGCCAGCCAATCGCAGATCGGGAGAGGGGAGGGGCCGCGGAAGCCGAGGGCGCCGCCGGACCAGCGTCTCCCTCGCGCTCCTGTTGCCATGGAGACGCGGCCTAGCAGCAGCAGCCCTCGCCAGCCTTTCCTTTTGGGGCCGGGGGGGGGCGGGGTAGCGGGGCCCACCTCAGTTTGGGGACCGGCGTGCGAAGGCGCGTCAAAGGCCAAGCAGGCCTTTGGGGTCAAAAAATCTGGGAAATGAAATCAACAACAACAACAAGCAGAGGTTGGGTGTCCATCTGTCATGGATGCTTCAGCTGAGATTCCTGCACTGCAGGGGGTTGGACTAGATGACCCTCGGGGGTCCCTTCCAACTCTACAAGTCTCTTAAGAAGAAGAAAAAACAATGGTATTGGAGGGTGTGAAGTTATGTGACCCCGAGCCAATGGGATAAGTAACTATGCAACCTTAGGAGACATCTGAAGGAAACCGTGTACAGGGAAGTTGTCTGATGTTTAATGTTTTATTATGCTTTTATATATGTGGGAAGCCACCCAGAGTGGCTGGGGCAACCCAGTCAGATGGGTGGAGTATAATAATAAAAGGAGGAGGAGGAGGATGGAATAGAACGTTCCCATTTTCAACAGAGAATTGTTGGAGGGTATGCAGTGTGTGGCGCTGCGGGTTAAACCACAGAGCCTAGGACTTGCCAATCAGAAGGTAAGCGGTTCGAATCCCCGCGATGGGGTGAGCTCGGTCCCTGCTCCTGCCAACCTAGCAGTTCGAAAGCACATCAAAGTGCAAGTAGATAAATAGGTACCACTCCGGCGGGAAGGTAAATGGCGTTTCCCTGCACTGCTCCAGTTCGCCAGAAGCGGCTTCGTCATGCTGGCCACATGACCCGGAAGCTGTACGCTGGCTCCCTCGGCTAGTAAAGCGAGATGAGCTCCGCAACCCCAGAGTCATCCACGCCTGGACCTAATGGTCAGGGGTCCCTTTACCTTTACCTTTATGCAGTGTGCCATGGCATCCAGATCTTGGTTGGTGTCACCTGGCTTTCTTTTCACCCCATATATTGCAGAGGCCTCCATTTTATAGCATTTTTGCAGCTTGTAGGAATTTCTAATTTTCGGTTTCCCTCGAAGGAAGGTTTCCGAAGGGCTTGTCATGTGAATGTCTCTTAGAGAGGTACCTTTCGCATTTTAAGCATTTTTGTACATAATGCTTGGCTTGAGAACTGCACTGCAAATTTCAGAAAAGTGCCGATTTTGGAGGATGACCATTTTTCAGTGATCATATAGTGTTGGAAAGCATTCGTTAGGTTAGCCTTTAAAAGCAAACTGAAACAAAACTCTCTGCATCCCAAATGCAGTCATATCTACACAGTTTAAACCACATGCTCCCCCCCCCCAAGGATCCTGGGAACTGTAGCCTATCCTCTCTCACAAACTACTGTAGCCAGGATTCCATGGGGGGAGCCACAATTACTTAAAGTGGTGTGGTACTATTTTAAATGTATAGTGCAGATGGGACCTGGGTGGTGGAGACAGACATTATATTGGTCACATGCACACCGTACACTTAAAGCACATCTTCCTCATAGGAATCCTGGGAACTGTAGTTCACCCTTCACGGAGCTACTGTTCCCAGTCTAACAGTTCTCAGGGTTCTTGGGAGGTGGGAGGGAAGCAATTTATTTAAAATGTATTGTGTGGATATGACCCCAAGCCAGTTCAAACAGTGGGTTTTGTCAATAAATATGGATGCCTGGCGCTCCGATGTCTATAAGGACCTAAGGGTCTCCCATAAGGCTAGCCTCCCCCCCCCCGAATGTTCCACAGACTCACAGATCTTTCTCCTCATGTTCTCTTGTATCTCACTTTATCCCTCAGGGAATGTGGAAAGGATTCTTTGAGAGTCTGCTTGGAGAGATCAGAGAGATGCTGGCTTTCATTAAGGAAAAGTGCAGATTGAAAACCATCATATTCATCTGCTGTCGTCTAAGTATACTGTATATCTACATCTGCCAAACTTCATATAAACCTTCACACATCTACTGAAGGGGACTCTCGTCCAGGAAGAGTTCTTCCTTCGATTTGCTAAGAGCCCATCCAGACGTCCTTTTTATTGTGCATTCATGATTATTTGTGCTCAATGTTCCCAGTGAAGAGGAACTCTGAGAATAGTAGCTCTGTAAGGGAAATAGGGGTCTCCTAACAACTATCAGCACTCTTAACAAAGCACAGCTCCCAGAATTTTAGGTGGGGTAGAGAACCAGGACTGTTTAAAGTGGTATCATAGTGCTTTAAAGGCATGGTGTGAATAAGGCCCATATCAGCCACCAAACTATTGTCCACCTAATTATTGGCTGTGCTGCCTGGGGCTGATGAGAGTTCCCCATTTTGGTCCAACTTAAACTTTTTGTTGTAAAATCAATCAAAAACAAAGATGATTGACATATGCATCCATATTTCTTAAGTAAGTTAAACGAAGAGACATTAGTTATAAATATCATCATGATGATGGAGATACGACATAGGATCATTTATACACTTGTGGGGGACATGTCCATGTGTTTACTCATTCTGGACAAAGATACTCCACAAAATTGGCCTGATCAGTTACCATAGAATCATAGAATTGTGAAGGTACCCTGAGGATCATCTAGTCCGCCACAGATCCTAAAAGAGCTTTATTTTCAGTCTTTACAGAAGATACACAAGACCTTAAAGATAGACTTATTTGTTCCTTCTCATGATCCCTGCACACCTCACAATAACCAGATACTGGATATCATTGGATATGGACTTATTGAAGCTTGGTCTGCACAAATTTAAGAACTGTTTTTGATGGAAAAGCTGACCAATTGTTGGAGAAAAAAACACAATAAGAAACTATAAATTTTATGCTACTTGGCTTGATTTTATTTCTTGAGCTGCTGTTTAAAAACATGCTTATAAATTTCCAAAGGCTTCCAGGAACACGATTAAACACAGTGTTTAGTCCTTCACTGACCATGATGTGTTATCAATCATACTTGGGGAACATGTGTTTTGAATTACTTATGCTGTTTGGGGGGGGGATGAAATGTTGTATTTTTTGAAAACCCTTAAATATAATTACATATTAGAAAAAGACAAAGATGGTCCATTCTGGGCTGGAGAACAGAAAAAAGTATTGTCAGTGGGACCACCCCTAACCTGCAGGAAAGGGAACCCATGGGGTCATCCAGATGTTGTTGGGCTCCACCTCCCATAAACACTGACCATTGGCTGAGCTGGCTGTGGCTGAAGGGAATAGGAGGGCACCAGGTTGGCAAAAGCTGATATAAAGACTAAACTCCATCACAGGGGTAATGTAATGCTCCTGACATTTCTGGCTGTTCTGTTCAAGGATTACAGGCTGCAGTCCTATCGCCCTCTTACCCTGGGTTTAAAACCTGTTGACGCCCGAAGGAGTTACTTCTGAGTAACATGCAGCGAATGGAGCATTTTTCTTCAAGAGTGGACAGACCCAAGGTGCTTATGTATTCCCTCCCAAAACCCCACCCTGTCAGTAGGGTCTGATTCCTTTTTTATTAGTAATATTTTATTAGAATTTCATTTATAAAAAGACGAGTGAGGAGGGAAAAGAAAGAAGTGATGAAAAAAATACTGTTACATTACCTTACTTGCATATATTCTTATCCTAATACACACATAATTGTCAATAAACTAATATACTCTGTGTAAATTCATTCCAAATATCATTGCATTTTATCCAAAGACAGGGTGCACCTACAGCTGTCCGTTCCTAAGTTGCCAGTGTTGTCATGCAGTAGGGTCCGATTCCTGCTAGCGCGGTGGCAACAGGCGAGGAGGGAAACGGGCCCTCTGTGCATGCTAGGGCTTCTCTCGCCTTTCGGACGCCGCCGTGCCTCAAACGTCCAAAGTCAACCAAATCCTGGGGCTTCCGCCGTGGGGGGGAAATACTGCAAAAAAATCAAATCGGATCAAAATCTCTGCAACCTCCGGACTTTCTGCTTCCGCGCGCAGGGCGCTTTAAAGGGAGGAGTATCCGGGCCTGCCCTGTTATTCGACGTCACCGGCCCTTCTCTTATCCCCCTCCCCAAAGCATCCCGCCCCTTAATTCCATTTCCCCCCCCTTTTTTCCCTTTTACCTACTGAAGATGGCGGCGGCGGCGGTGTTTCTGATTCTGGGGTGGGGTTAAGAGCCGGGCGTTCCTGGCGCGGAGGGCTCCCAGCACCCAGGTGAGCAAGGGCGGGGCAGGAGGTGCGGGAGGGCAAGCGCGCACCCTTGGGGGCCGAGGGGGGTGCGCTCTTGGCAGGAAGGGTGGGCGCCGCTGGGAGAGGCTCTTCCACCCGGCGAACAGGGGACACCTGGGCTCCAGGGTGGCGCTGAGCCTTGCACCTGGGCGAGGGAGACGGGGGGCGCCTCTTGCAAACCCCCGCGCCCTCCTTTTCCCCCCGGGGTTGGATTGGGAAAGGGATCCTGAAGGGGAGAGGGTGGGGGAGGGGCTCGGCTTGGGCTCCATTCCCCTCCCTTGCCAACTGAGCTTTAGCCGTAGAGATCATCCCAGATTTTTAGCAGGAGGATGGAATTGGTGCTTCCGTTGCGAAATAATTAGATATGTGTGTGCGATATCCATATCTGTATCCCGCTGGGAGTTCAAAGGCGAGGCTTTTATAAGGAGCTAGCTGCTTAGAGCAGAGATTGGGAAAGGGACCCGGTGGAGGACAGGTGAGTCGGTCGCGCCAGGATATATATACAGGTGAAAGCAGGTCAGGGAGGAAAGGAAAGTTGCTGGATCCAGCTGTGTTCAAATGGAAGTGTGCTACCTTTTGAGTTACTCAGGGCTCTTTCATTTTCTGCGGGATGTGTGAGGGAAAGGGTGGGATGGGGTTGGGGAAAGGAACAGGGGGAGCCAGGCAGCGCCAAGATGGAGAGTTCTTACTTGAACCTGCTGCGTTCAAAATGAACCGCGCCAGCTTTTGAGTTACACAGGTCTATTCCTTTCTTGTTGGCTGTTCAAGTAAGGGGGATAAGAAGTGGTGGTGGTGCTGGGTGAAAGCGGAGAGTGCTAAAATATTGCCATGCCTAGTTTATGCTGCTCCCAGAGGATTTCTCTCTTCTCCCCTCCCTCAGCCATTTTCCTAGGACCGAATACAGATGAAACTGTGTCTTTGTTGCACGGCTTATTCTGACACTTTGAAGATGACGTATGACATATTATGCTTCCGATAATCTGGAGATTATGCAGGGAATGGAAGCCCTGTGCTCTGCCACTGCCAACCTTATTTTGCCAGCTTTCGGACATTTCCCAAAGTGCTCTTCTAGCGTATCTCTGGAAACATGAGGTCTAGAATCTTAGTTTCTTAACACACAAACACCCCTTTTTGAAATTGGATTTTGCACCCCAAACTGTTACGTGCATACGTGGAACTGTGATATCTGTGTAGCTTTGCATACAACTGTTTTAACCTTAAACTAAGCCTTCGGTGTGTGAATCGCTCAGGAACATTGCATGTGAGAGTCCAGTTTATTTCTTAGTGCCAAAATGCAGGATGCGGTACGAAGTTAAACTATGGAACTGCTCCCTCAGCAGGTGTTGAAGGCTACTAGCCCTGGTGGCTTTAATAGGATGCTGGACCAGATGGCATATTGGCCTGATACACCAGGTGGTTCTTAGGTTCCTGTGCAAACCTTTTTATTCATAAATATAGGGGTTGGACTGGGACCAGGGACAGCTGAACGCCACAACCCACCACACTGGGTGACTTTGAACCAGTTGCACAACGTTCATATTCTCTCTCTCGCTGCCTAACCTTCTTCACAAGGTCACAGTGAGGATAAAATGGGGGGTGATGGCTTCTGGGGCTCCCAGAGAAGAATGGGGCAAAATATCATTTTTTTGGCCTGTGCACTTTACCTGCTCCCCCTAATTGGTAAAAGTCGCAGGTTTCAGTTTGCAGGAAACCGAGACAGGTTTGGGCAGCATGCTGCCTCGGGGTTGGTCAGGTTCTCTTCGGGAATGCTGATGCGTGTGTGTGAGCGCTCGCCAGTTCTCTTTTGTCCCGCTGCAAAGCCGTCTCTCGACGCTGCCTGTAAGGGGGAGAAAAGGAAACCTGACGCCTTGTTGCCAGTTACTATTGTTAAAACCAAAAATTATAACAATAGCAAATTACGTATAAAGTAACAGCAAGGCTGTCGGTCCATTGAAGATTTCTGAGGTTGGTTAATCATTTTTTTCATTTGGCCTTGCCAACAGGTTGCTAGTCCATAATGTTGTTTCATAGAAAAGAATTGTAGAGTTGGAAGGGACCCAAAGGGTCATCCAGCCCAACCCCTGCAATGCAAGAAGTTGGACTAAATGACCCTCAGGGTCTCTTCCAACTCTATTTATTTATTTCAATATATATTTTTTGTCCCACCTCTTCTTCAAGGGGGGGGGCGTACATGGTTCTCCCTCTCCCCATTTTAAGCTCACAGCAACCCTGTGAGGTAAGCTATGGCTGAGAGATGGTGACCGGCCTCAAGGTCACCCAGTGAACTTCATGGCTGAGTGTGACATAATAATAATAATAATAATAATAATAATAATAATAATAATAATTAATATATTGTTTATAAAGGTAAAGGGACACCTGACCATTAGGTCCAGTCGTGGCCGACTCTGGGGTTGCGGCGCTCATCTCACTTTATTGGCCGAGGGAGCTGGCATACAGCTTCTGGGTCATGTGGGCCAGCATGACTAAGCTGCTTCTGGAAACCAGAGCAGTGCACGGAAACACCGTTTACCTTCCTGCTGGAGCAGTACCTATTTATCTACTTGCACTTTGATGTCCTTTCGAACTGCTAGGTTGGCAGGAGCAGGGACCGAGCAACGGGAGCTCACCCCGTCGTGGGGATTTGAACCGCCGACCTTCTGATCAGCAAGTCCTAGGCTCTGTGGTTTAACCCACAGCGCCACCCGCGTCCCTAATTTATTGTTTATACCCCGGCCATTATAACCCCAGAATTCATTAATGACCTCTCCCTCCATAATCAAAGACTTTCCAAAGACAAAAGGGTAAATGAAGCAGGAACCCTTCTTTACCAATTGGTACTACGTCTAAACTTAGTGATTCTAAACGGGAATTGCCCGCCTGACGTACCGGGTGAGTTTACACACATAAGCTCCTCTGCAAACAGTGTCCTGGATTATATGTTAGTATCTCATGACATATTCCCCAAATTTTCCCACTTTAAAGTTGAAAATATTCAACTGAGCGACCACCTACCGTTGGTCGCCACAATGACAATAGACTGGACCCCAGATGGAGACAGACACCCAACACATTTGATTACGAACTCAGCATTCCAAATCAAAAGTATAAAATGGTCCGAACTACAGGCCCAAAAATACTCAGCATATTTCCAACAAGGACTAAAACAAGCATACTCAGGCCTAATCGAGGATTATTATGATTATGACCAAACTCTAAGACTATTCTCGAACCTGTCGGAAGATCTAACGTCTTTTTTCTCTGTCCCGACGCATAAAATAAATTGAACACAAAGGAAGATAGGTGCACTGTGGTTCAATAGTGCTTGTAAACAGGCTAGACAACTTCTTGGTAACATATACAAAGAGTATAAAGCCTCCAGGGCAATGGTCCTGCCAAAAGAATATTTCCAAGCAAAATCAGCCTACAAGCAAATTCAAAAGGGAGCCAGACAGGAATGGCAAGTGAATCAATGGCGGGCAATCATAGAAGCCTCATCATCACGGAACTCCAGACAATTTTGGCTCCTGGTAAATAAAAGAACTAAAAGATACCCTTTAACTATTATTCCTGCCCCGGTTTGGGAATCTTACTTAAAAAACTACTTTGCCACAACTGACTGTATTGTTAACACAAGAGATGAATCTCAAGATCAGCTTCCCCTCTGGCCCCCCACCGATCCGGAAGACATCCATGACTTGATCGTTAAACTCAAAACAGGGAAAGCGCCTGGACCAGACCTGATCCCGGCTGAAGCTATAAAATACCACGCGGACTGGTGGGCCAAAGCCCTGGCAACCATCTTCGATGCCGTTAACAACTCTGGAATGATCCCGGAAGTATGGAAGGACGCTGTTATCGTTCCAATCCACAAAAAGGGCTCACCAGATGACCCGGGGAATTACAGAAATATCAGTCTGCTCTCAATAGTGGGGAAACTGTATGCCCGCTTCCTGTTGAACAGACTTATTCAATGGGCCAAAGAGAAAAAATTAATTGGGCCTGAACAAGCTGGATTCCGCCCAAAACAGTCAACAATAAATCATATTCTAATTTTACAGCATCTTGCCTGGAAATATTCCACCCCAAAGGGTGGCCAACTCTGTGTGGCATTCATTGACCTAAAGGCAGCATTCGATAGTATCTCCAGGAGCATCCTCTGGGAAAAACTCACCCGCTGGGGCATCGACAGAAGGCTTCTCTGGCTAATAATCAAACTCCATGAGAACTCAGCGGCTAGAGTGAGCCTCACCCCAGAGGGCGATCTCACCAATTCAATTCCCATTAACAGAGGTGTCCGACAGGGTTGTATATTGGCTCCATTCCTGTTTAATTTGTTCATAAGCGACATGAGGACTCCCCTAATAGAGGCTCAAGAAAGGATTCATGCACCCCGCCTAGCACTTTATCGCTGCCCTTTGTTACTATATGTGGATGACGCAGTCATCCTTTCTTTTTCTAGAGTAGGTCTTATGAGGGCCTTAAAAATTTTTGGATCATATTGTAACGCAAATTCCCTTACAATTAATTATGAGAAATCTAAAATTCTAATTTTCTCAAAGAGCCGGAAACTCCATAATTGGAGAATTGATGGGAGAGTCATCGAACAAGTCTATAGATTCCAATACTTGGGAGTTTGGTTACAACATAACCTTAGATGGAAGGCCCATGTAGCCTATGTTACAAATAGAGCCAAAGCTATCTCCTTGGCGATCTTGCGATTTTTCTTCACCGATGGGGCCCTTCATATCCCATCGGCGTTGAAAGTCTTCAAGGCCAAGGTGATCCCAACAATTGCTTATGCCATCTCAGTTTGGGGGACTTTCGTCAACTTATCCCACCTAGAGGTTATTCAAAATCAGTTTTTAAGAGGGATATTGAAACTGCCCAACTGTGTAAATAATACAGCGTTACGCATGGAACTTAATATTGTATCCCTGGAAAACGCTCTGTGGAAGCACATACTTTGTCACTGGTTATCTCTATGGCACAATCTCCCAAACTTGTACTTGATACAATGCATGTGGAGAGATGATTTCCAGAGCCCATGGGTAAAAAATTTACAACTGAAAATTACGGCAATGGGAATCTCCCCATCCAAATTACTAGAGCAGGATATAGTTCCAGCTAAAAGAACAGTAACCTGTAAACTAGAGGAGATGGACTTGCAGCAGAAAATGGTCTTGGGCAATGGTACCTGCTCACCTCTAAACCTTGGTTTATTACCCCTCTTAAGGCTCCCAAACTGTTTGAATTCCTTAACTTCTTCGGCTCATAGATATGCCTTTGTAAAGGCAAGATTCAACACCTTCCCATCGAACGTGCTGAGAAATAGATTCTCCAATGGACAGATATCGCTCTTATGTGATTGTAATTGTGGGGCACCGGAATCGTTGCATCACATAATTTTTGATTGTGCATTTCACTCATCGGCCAGGAGCAAGTTTCTTGCTCAATATCTAAAGGGAATTGCCGATGATACGAATGAAGCCAAACTGAGATATCTATTAAATGATGATGACCCCCTAAGATCACTCATGGTTGCCAGATTCTTGATCAGCGTTCTATCCCTAAAGAAGAGAAACGGACTCCTGTGCGGCTCGGATAATCCCTCTAAACTATGATCTATGTTTTAGGATGTAATTAGGTGATATCACCATTGATGTCTTCTACTAATTTATGAATAGAGGACGATGTTTATGTTACAAATTTATTGTAATGTATGATGTTGGTCTTTTGTTTTTGTTTTGCTTTGGTTCTTGTCTGTTTTTTGTAAGTTTTGGCGGTTTTAAATTTGGAGGTTTAAGTACATTATGTTGGTATGGGAAACTGTCGTGTGATGGGCCAATGGCCGTAATAAAGTTCAATACAATACAATACCCCGGCCATTTGACTGGGTCTCCCCAGCCACCCTGAGCGGCTTCCAACAAAGTATTAAAATACATTCTCACCATTCCACCACGCCTATCTTCCCTACTTTGTTTCCATCATCTTCAGCAGGCCAAGAGCCTGAAGGCAGGGAGGAGAGGCAAGGACCTGGGACCTTCTGCATGCCAAGCAGATGACCTGCCCCTGAGCTTCATCCCTCTTTCCCTGCTGCTCCCCAGGAACAAGTCTTCAGAGATGTGCTCTCCTACCTTCTTGCAGGTGCGACTCCTTCTGAGGCCCAGGGAGAAGACCTTGCCCCCCACCCCACCATGCTCCGAAGGCTCCTGGACCGGCCCTGCACTTTGGCTCTCCTCATTGGCTTCCAGTTTGCCTTCATGGCTTACTTCTCCTTTGGTGGCTTCCGGAACTTGGCCTCGATATTTGGGCACGACGCCAACCCGTCCTTCGACTACTCCCGGACCCACGACGTCTACACCAACCTCAGCCTCCTGCCTCAGCAGCCCCGCTATGGGAGCCCCACGCAGTCTCTGCCCTACTGCCCGGAGCGGTCGCCGTACCTCAGTGAGTGGGGCCTGTGACCATGTTGCTCAGTGTGGAGGTCAAAACTGCTGGGTGAGGGGTGGTTCAGTGTAGGTTCCGACATACGAGGGGCTTGAGAGTCTTCCTTGTCCTAGAATACAGAGAATTACGATCGGCTTTGAAATGGTGATTGGGAATGTTGCGCCCATGGGCTGAATGTGGCCCTTCATGTGTCTCTCTCTGGCCCTTGCTACTCTCTCCAAGTTGCACACCACACCAGCCCTGCCTGCTCCATGCCCTCCTTGCGTGCGTTCACTCTTGAACTGTAACAATGCCTTCTGCTTACCTGCATGGAGAGAGGTTCGTGTGTGCGTGAGGAAAAATGCTGGCTTTGGCCACTTCTGTGCTATACAGTGGTACCTCGGGTTACATACGCTTCAGGTTACAGACTCTGTTAACCCAGAAATAGTACCTCGGATTAAGAACTTTGCTTCAGGATGAGAACAGAAATCGTGCTCCAGCGGCGCAGTAGCAGCAGGAGGCCCCATTAGCTAAAGTGGTGCTTCAGGTTAAGAACAGTTTCAGGTTAAGAATGGACCTCCGGAACGAATTAAGTACTTAACCCGAGGTACCACTGTACATGTAAGGCACTATTATGCCACTTTAAACAGCCATGGCTTCCCCCATTGCATCCTGGGATCTGCCGTTTGCTAAGCAAGCTGAGAATTGTTAGGAACCCCTCCTATTCCCCTCACAGAGCTACAGTTCCCAGAGTTTCCTGGGAACAGGAATCAACTGTTAAACCACTCTGGAAATTGTGGCTCTGGGTGGGTGGGGAACGGGGGTCTGCTAACAACTCTCAGCACCCTTAACAAACCACAGTTTCCAAGTTGTATTACGCTGCTTTAAATCCACAGTCCAGAGGAGGCCTTTTGCATGGCCTACAGTAGAAAATTAAGAGCTGCATCTGTTGCCCTGACACTTTTGCCTCTAGCTCTGTCCTGCACTGGCATGTGGCCTCCAGAATACTACCTACGAGGGAGCGTGGCCCTCAGGCTGGAAAAAGTCCTCTTGCTTTGTTTTCCAAAATGTTTCAGGTTCTCTAAGGCCGCAGAGAAAACTACTCCCATGAAAGCTCAGTATTGCAGGATTAAAACCCAGACACAAAATGTGGGTGGGTGGAGGTGGGAGGCTATGCAAGATTACAAAGTCTCTCAAAGCCACTTAAAAAATAAATAAGATAAGGCGGTTATCACAGCTTTATGCCTGGCAGTCCCTTTGTCTGCTGCTTGGGCCTGGGTAAATGTTTAATTATTAGATCACATGGCACCCCATTAAGTGGCTGAGCCTTTTCAGAGTTGCTGAAGGAGCAGTTTCGTATTGCTGTGTATGAGCTTGATCACTTTTCCTGTGGAATTCCTATTGCAGGGGGGAAATCCCACCCTCAGAGGCCAAATACGGCCCTTCGGGCCTCTCTGAACGGCCCTTACAACTCTCCCCAGGCCACACCCCTCACCCATCCTGCTTTGCACCTTCCTTGTGGTTTTGGTCCTGTTGAACTCTGCCTCTTGCTTATCTGGAGGGTGGATGGAGAAGGGCGTGAGAAAGCAGGTGCAGAAGCTAGCCTGTTGCACAAGGATGAAATAAATGTGTGTTGCTCCACCCACCACTGGCATGCGGCCCTCAAGAGGTAGCCAAGAACAGAATGTAGTCATTGGGCTACTCCCTTCCCAGTTGCAATGAACCGTTTAACCCTGTGTTTGTCTACTCACGTGTCAGTCCACTGAGTGCAGTGGGGCTGATCTTCCAGGGATGTGTGTGCAGGATTTTCAAGCAGGCCCCAATACCTGTCAGTTGTCTGCGATTTCCGTGCTACTCGTTGCTTCTCTTTTCCCCTTTGTTAGACGTTGAGACTGTAAGCTCCTTGGGGCAGGGGCGTGTCCTTCTGCACTCTGTAAAAATGGCATGCAAACTGACAGCCCCACGAGTACACACTATAAAGGTAAAGGGACCCCTGACCATTAGGTCCAGTCGTGGCTGACTCTGGGGCTGCGGTGCTCATCTCGCTTTTTTGGCCAAGGGAGCCGGCGTACAGCTTCCAGGTCATGTGGCCAGCATGACTAAGCCGCTTCTGGTGAACCAGAGCAGTGCACGGAAACGCTGTTTACCTTCCCGCCGGAGCAATACCTATTTATCTACTTGCACTTTGACATGCTTTCGAACTGCTAGGTGGGCAGGAGCAGGGACTGAGCAACGGGAGCTCACCCTGTCGCGGGGATTCGAACCGCCAACCTTCTGATCGGCAAGTCCTAGGCTCTGTGGTTTAACCCACAGTGCCACCCATGTCCCTAGTACACAGTATAATTGTGTACTAATTGCAACAGTAACTTGAGCAAACCAAAATTACCACTCCTCCAAGGGTGGAGAACCTGTGGCCCTCTGGATGTTGCTGAACTATAAGTCCCATCATGCCTCACCATTGACCATGCTGGCTTGGGCTGGTGGGAGCTGGAGTCCAGCAACATCTGGAGGGCCCACAGGTTCCCTAGACGTAATTTAAGGCAAGGGCTCTGAAACTGTGGTCCACAGATTGCCAGTGGACAGCGAGCGTCAGTCAGGTGGCCCCCGGCATGTCAGTAAAAATGCATCATTTAGCACAGTGCATTACAATTTCCAGAACTCAGTCCTACTGGATTCAGCAGCACTTACTCCTGGGGTGTGTATAGGATCGCTATCTATATTTTTAACTTAGGCCAGGAATCCTCAACTTTTGGGGGCCCAGGGGCACATTTGGAAATCTAAGAAACTTCTGGCCACCATAAAGTACCCATTTCACAGGTGGAAAAACCGGTGAGTCTCTTGCACACATCCAAAGAGGCAAAATGCTTACATGCACAGCAAAATAAATGGACTGCAGACCAACAGATAAGCAGGCCACCCTCCCTTAATTATTATTATTTTTTAAGAGAGTGGGAGGGGGGGTTGGGGAAACTGAGGGCACCATAGTGGGTGCCATGTTAGCTACCTCAGATCTAAGCTGACAGTGCAGTCTAATAGGAAAAAGATAATATAGCAACCCATCTACTTGTGCCAGGATGGTTTCAAGAAAGAAACACACAACTTCCAAAAGTCGATAGAAAAGGAAAAGGCAGAAGATATATTTTTCACCCCTGCCTTAAAGCAAAAGCCCAGAATGTCCAGGAAAATAGTTTTAAGGTTAAAAACAGAGCTAACGGTAAGAATGTTAATAGCGCCAAAATGATACCTTGCATGATTATATATAGCAACAGTGTTTTGGTAGTGAAGATGTAGGAATGTAGAGTTGTATGAAGCTTATTTTTTTATTTTTTAAAACTTGTACACCTGAGGGGAAAGAACCCCTCAAGTTCTACTCAGAGTTTAGATCCATTGAAATTAATGGAGATGACCAACTTGGCTCCACGAATTTCAATGTGTCTACATGTTCATACATAAAACAATTTTGAGTCACTCCCAGAGCTGCGATTCCAAGAGTAGTTTTAACAGCCAATTCCTTTCCCCAGGGAATTCAGGGTATTGTAGCTTTGGAGGGACTTGGGAGTGTCTCGTAACACACTTAACAAATGACAGTTTGTTTGGGGGCAAGCTGTGTCATAGTCCTTTATATTTATAGTATGGATGCGGAACAGAAGGTAAGAGAGAGGACCTGGCCACCTCCCTCAGCAGAACGGCCTGGATTAGGAAAAGGGTGGCAGGTCTGGAACCCTTTTATAGTGGGTAGTTGCACAGGATTGGCTGCCCGGTGTCACATGACTTCTTTGGGCCTGGAGGATGCTGGGCTGTGGTGATGGTGCCTTGGCTTGAGATGCCCACAGATGACTCCTCTAGTGATGGCAGCTCCAGTGGCGCAGGGAGCCAGAAGGGCCATAGCTTGGTGGCAGGGCATCACTTTGCATGCAGCAGGTCCCAGGTTCAATCCCCAGCCTCTCCCAGACAGGGCTGGGAATCTGAAACCCCATCTGCCATCTGAAACCCCAAAGAGCTGCTGCCAGCCAGTGTAGGCAGCGCTGAGCCAGATGGACCAGTGGGTCTGACTCAGTTTAAAGTGTGCTTCCTGTGCTCCTGACTTGTTGCACTCTCCACCTGGGGCTGCTGCTGTCATATTAAGAGCAGCAACTCCCAACCCAGATTGCTCTGACTTATTTTATTATAAAGGAAAGATGTTGAGGGTGCTTCTCTCCAGTCTTGTGGGATTATCCCTGACTCAGATGTCCTTGGCGTGGGGACAAAGCAACATTTGCTCCTAACAGCTTGTTATCCTTGCCTTTGCGTGCACATCCCTCGTTCCATTTTTCTGGGAAATCCTGCTTACAGCTTAAAACTTTGTCGCCACACCTGACACGCACAGAGTCTCCTCGTGCCATGGAAGGAAAAGGTTAGTTTAGCTCCCTGCCTCTGGGGTGAGAGATATTTAGATAGAGGCCTTCGTGTTGGGTATTCATGCAGGCCTCATGAAGACTAGAAACTTGGGCAGATTCTTTGGGGGTTTTTTGGAACGCTGCGTCAGAGAGATGAGGCAAGCAGCTCTCGCTGGAAGAGCCCGCTGGCTGCACGTGAATTTTTGATTCTGTTCCTGTTCTCTTCTCACCCCTACCGACTCTCATCTCAGTTGGCCCCCTGACAGTGAGCTTCAGCCAGGTGCCAAATCTGGAGCAGATCCAAGAGAAGAACCCGGCGGTGGGCCTCGGGGGCAGGTACCGCCCTTCCGCCTGCGAGCCACGCTCCCGGACAGCCGTCATCATCCCGCACCGCAACCGGGAGACGCACCTGCGCCACTTGCTCTACTACTTACACCCCTTCCTCCAGCGCCAACAGCTGCAGTATGGGATCTATGTGGTCCATCAGGTGCGTTTGGTTGGGATTTGTGTACATGTGAAAGAGAGATTAGTTCAATGCAACCCAGGGGTGGGGGCAGTGCTGGATTTACGTGTAACCTAAACAAGCTGTAGCTTAGGGCCCCATTCTCTTGGGGCCCCCCCCCAAAAAAAAAGTTAAAGGGAAAAAATCTGGATGTACATTTCCAAAATATAAGATAAAAAACAAAATAAAACCTACATACAGCAACAGTGTTTTGTGTTGTGTAGGCTCCTATGAAGTAAGTAATGGGTCCCACCTGCTCCCTAAAATATCATATACAGTGGTACCTCGGGTTACATACGCTTCAGGTTACAGACTCCGCTAACCCAGAAATAGTACCTCGGGTTAAGAACTTTGCTTCAGGATGAGAACAGAAATCGTGCAGCGGTGGCAGCGGGAGGCCCCATTAGCTAAAGTGGTGTCTCAGGTTAAGAACAGTTTCAGGTTAAGAACAGATCTCTGGAACGAATTAAGTTCTTAACCGGAGGTACCACTATATATATATATGGCATATATTCAACACAAAAAACAGCAAGAATTTGTTGTTGACAAAGGACAGCTGGACATATAAAGGGCCCCATTACCTTCAGTAGTTTAGGGCCTCATCAAACCTAAATCCGGCCCTGGGTCCCCGCCTCAGGCCCAAAGCAGCCAGCTAGAGGCCTGGCCCTCAGGACTCAAAGGTGCCATGGAAATTTTGCGCCCAGCCTTTGACCACTTGTGACCAAGTGAAGATGCCCCAGCACCAGGATGGCGCCTGACATCTCCACCATCTGGGGATCGTTGGAACTTGGCTGTTTTCAGGCACTAATACACCGCCCTGTGGAATTCTACTAGTTATATTTTATCTGCACAATCGGAATGAGTTTCGGGAACCAAAACGCTTTTTTGGGCAGCCTGAGCAGGAGCAGTCACCATTAAGGAAAGGTCGGAATAGGCCAATATATATGTGGACTCTCCCTAGATCAAGTGACTTTTCTTCAAGTTCTCTTTTTTTAAAAAAAATGTTTTATTAAATTTTCACAAGAAAAAAGGTTACAGAAACAACAACAAAACAAACATAACAACAAACAATAAATAAAATAAACACCAGAAAAACACAAAAACCAAAAATTCAACACAAAAACAGGAAAAAAATAAAAATCCCTCCCTTCAATTTCTACCATTCTTTTACTTATTTTCCTGACTTCCTCTCACCTCCCTCTTTGTATTCCATTTAAAAATTTATTCAGCAAATTCATACCCTCTTATCTTACCCTTAATTATGTATCCCCATATAATATTACTTCATATTTTCATTTATAATCAAACCATTCTTGCAAATTCTTATTTCACCTTATTACTCAAGCCACTTCATTTTTTGCATTAATTTCATTAATTTTATCTTACCCTCAAATCTCTAAAAATTCTAAATTTAGACAATATTTAACCTATCTGTTAAAGCCAATTACTTCCTTTCCAGCATCTCTTAATACTTCATTACTATTACACTAATTCCATAAATATAGATTTATTACAAAAAGCATTTCTCATTCTAAGTTTATCCAACGTCCTTTTTCCTGGTTCTGGGTGATGTCAGTCCTTATGTCATTATATCCTCATCAGTCAGGTGTTCTAATATCTAAAGCTCTCAAGTCACTTCCAAGCCCCCTCTGCGAGTTTTCTTGTTTCTGTTTGTGGTTGCATACCTCCTTGTTCCCTGTTGGATTCTTTCGCATTTTCTTCTCTTTCTCTTTGGGGAGCCAATCACCGGGGAATTCCGTACAGTAGTATTCTTCATTTCCTTTTGTCCGATTGTCCCATTCCCCGGTGTTGCACTCCCCAGTGTTTAGTCTATAATCCAAAGAGTAATTGTTCCAAAAAAGATCTTCCACTTGTTTCACAGTCCCACCAGAGATAGGAATTTTCTTAAATCCAAAATTTAGCCAGTGTCCTCCAAATTCCATCTCCCAGTGTTGCAGCTTTTGGTCATGTAGGACTTGAATTCTCTGTGTCTTTTGAGATGCATTCACAATCTCTTCCATCTTTTTCTGCCCTTGCACTTGCTCTGTTGAACCAGTTTCCTGGATAGATTGTTGTGCAGTTTCTGTAACTGCATTTCCCATTGGCACCTCTTTGCTGACTGCAGCTGTTATATAGTCCATCTTTTGATTCATCAGAGACACTTTCTCATCCAGCTGTCGCAGCACATCATGTATTTTGTCCAGGGCAGATAAAACTTCCTCTCTAATCATTTCTGTCAAGGTCAGGGAGCTGGTCCCACGGTCTGATTCTCCCAGTTACTATGTTCTCTTTATAAATTGACACAGACACACTGGTAGGCTTCCTCTAGGGGGTGTAGTTACTTTTTGGCATCCATTTTTAAAATGTATCCAACAAGGGGGGGAAAAAGAATTACTTTCGATTTTCAGATATTTTGTTTCCTTTCAATATAAAACAAACAGGCAGAAAGCAGCGTTGGAATTATTTTTTCTTTTCCCTTTTCCAATTCTATCTGTCAATTTTTCTATATTCAAATTGTAAGCATCACCGACAGTTTCTTTCCTTTCATTCCGTCCCCAGGTTAGGGACAATGGAAACTTATTTTCTTAACTCACTCTCTGCAGGATTAGAAAGTCTAGTTTTTCCCCCCTTTCCTCCTGCTGTCTAGGGGGATTTGGTGGTAAAAATGCAGGAAATTTCAAGCTTTCAATTTATCCGGCTTTTAGTTTGTAAAATCTTTGCTTTAATCTTTATACAAAGAACGGGAGGCGGACTTCCTGTTTGCACCTTCCAGTCTCGGGTCAAATTCAAAGGTATATTTTTAATCCAAAGTTTCAATTGTCCTACTCACGGGTTGTTGTTTAAAATCCGAATTGTCACAGGAAAAAGGACAGCGCTCTCCGACATCAGCTGTGCAGCTTCGCTCCGCAGAAGTAGCGATTGACTCTCAGCACCGTGCCAGCCCCCGTCTCACTCCGGAGCCCTTTGTAGGGTTCCTTTGCCGAACAGGGGGGCGCAAACGGTGCCCGCCGAGTCCCACGGCCGCAGGCTTCTTCCGCCTGCGGTTTTCAAAAGGGTCCCCGCTTCGCTGCAGCAGTAGACCCGATTTCTGTGGAGCTGTCTCCCTCTGAATCAGAGGGAATCCGCCATTGTCGGAGGCGCCGCCTCCGGAAGTCCCCTTTTCTTTTTTAAGTTCTCAGAGCTCTTAACCTAGCTCAAGGTTGCCATCTAAACTTGCCAGATGTTTAACTGAGAGTCAAACACAGTCAGTCCATTATTTGAAAAGACAGATTTTAGAGTCGTATCTCCTCACAAAATGGCAACTAAACCTTCTGTTCCGGCGACTGTAACCTTGTTTTAAGGAGCCATTTGGCACTGAGCTTTTATCTCTGAGTTTCTAGCACTGCTGACACCTGAGGCAGTTGCCTTGTGGCAGGGCTGGGCCTCGTGAGTCTTGCTCCTCGCCCTGTTGCCACTTCTTCCCACTCAACCCTGCTTCTCTATAGGCTGGCAATGCGACTTTCAACCGGGCGAAGCTGCTGAATGTGGGCGTGAAGGAAGCCCTAAAGGATGAGGAGTGGAACTGCCTCTTCCTCCACGATGTTGACCTCATTCCTGAGAACGACCACAATCTCTACATCTGCGACCCGTGGAGTCCCAAGCACGTCTCTGTCGCCATGAACAAGTTTGGCTACAAGTGAGAAGGCAGGGATAGGGGAGGGCAGGACTGATCGCACCATGCTTTGTGGTGGGTGGTTGTCTTCAGGGCTGGCTCCATGGTGTTACTTTTTTTTGGGGGGGGAAATATATGTATTAATTTTTATACAGCATGTAACAACCAAGAGCAGAACGAACGTATAAACATTAGAAAATGTAAAAACAAGTGCAGAATCCAACAGGTTTCCAAAGAAAAAGGGGAAAAGTGAGTGCCAAATACTGAAATTATCGTCTCTTCAGAGCTGGCAATGTTTGTGAGGTGGTTTCCTTGTTTGATTAGAACAATTAACGTATTTTGAAGAAAGGGAAACCAATCAATAAGGAAATGATCCTTGCCTTGACTTTCCTGAAGCCTTTTTAACCACACTGGTTGGTTTTTCCAGACAATGAGATTATTCGAAATCTGTGTCGAATGTCTAGCTTTCACCATTTCTGGGCTATTTCAAAACACGAGCAGAAAACATAATCAGGTCCTGATGCTCCTCCTCAAAAAGGCTCTTGTGTTTTGAGGGCACTCACTCCATTTCATTAAATTCATAGAATCAGTTCAAAAAAAGAATAAATCCAAACTACACCCAAAAGTAATTTCCCATCATTGCCAAGCAGACCAAATATGAATTAAGTTTGATTTGGGCTAGGACTTTCCATCCATATGCAGTACACTAGCACATGCGAAAAAGCAAATGCTTTGCAAATTTGTGTCAAGAGCCTTTCCCACCCCCACCCTCCGTGTCTTTGAAATATCTAGTGCGGGGGATTCCCATTGTCACTTAAAATGACTAACAATGCTGGCCTTTCTCTCCATTTTCTCTTCTGCCCCTTTCCCACTCCAGCCTCCCATATTCGCAGTACTTTGGCGGTGTGTCGGCCCTTACCCCGGACCAGTACCTAAAGATCAACGGCTTCCCCAATGAGTACTGGGGCTGGGGAGGCGAGGACGACGACATCGCCACCAGGTGAGTGTCCCTCGTTCACCCCTTTCTTTCTGTGGTGGCCATTGTCTCTTCGCCCTCTGCTTTCCAACCTGTAACCATTTCTCCCACTCGCTTAGAACATGCATTGCTCTTTTTGTTTTGGCACCTGACATGGCGGGAACTGTAGCTGAGGGGTTGGCGGTGGTTCGTTCAGTTGTTTAGAGCATGGTGCTGATAACGCCAAGGTTGCAGGTTCGGTCCCCGTATGGGACGGCTGTATATTCCTGCATTGCAGCGGGGTCAGACTGGATGATCTCAGGGTTTCTTCCGACTCTACAATTCTAGGATTCTGCAGTTCAAACCCTGTTGGTAACCTTGCACGCCAGTCTCCGGAAACCACAGGAGTGCGTAGTTAAATGATGGCGCTCTCTCCTGCAGGAGGCAGTGATGACCAGCAACTTGGTGGCTTTAAAATAGGATTGGACAAAATTAATGGGTTGTTGTTTTTTAAGACCTGCTGTTGTACTCGGTTCCTGCTTGCAGGTTTCCTGTCGGCTTTGGTTAGCTGCTGAGAGAACAGGATCCTGGATGCCTTTGGCAATTCTACCAAATTAAAAAGGACTAGAAACTTTAAAAAAAAAAAAAGCGAGAGAAAGAGAAAGAAATAAAAAGTGGTAGAAGCAGCTCAGATTCCTAAATTCCAGGCCAGATAATCATTCTTCCTGCTTTTTTTCCTGCAATTGTGAAGAACTGTGGCATAAGTGTAGCCATGGTTTTTAGGTTAAAAATGGGCAGTGGGAAGAGTAGCTGCAGCTGGTAGATTTACACTCTTTGGTATTGTAGTTTTCCCTGCCTGTTGCAAGACTCGGAGATTATTGGAGCACTGATTTCCCCACCCAGCCTCTGTTTGTTCCACTCCCTTCTTCCCACTCTGCAACTGGAGTGCTGTTTTTCTTCTCATCGCCTTCATTATCATCTCTTTTTATCTCTTTCTTCCACCCTGCCTTGTGCACGCTGTCGGATCCTTGCATGCTCATTTTTCCCACGCAGGCTGTGGCGGTTTGGGCTGCAGCATTCAGGTAAGGTGAGAAAATTGTGCCAAGCCTGATGACGCGCCCAGCTCAGTAGTCCCATGTGTTTGTTGCATTAGGGTTTGAACTTGTTGGCAAATTGAACGTCTGTGATGCCATGGGATGTTCACAAATGCTCCAACACTGGGGGTGGGGTGTTGTGAGATATTGTTGGGTCAGCTCAGCAACGGTGAGAGAAGGTGGAAAGGGAAACTGCACAGAACAATGAGATTTTTAATGGAAAGGTGGGGCTATAAATGTTTTCTGTGGGTTGTGCCCAACTTAGTTTTACTTGGGGTAAAATTCATGGAGATTATCCATGTTTTTAAACTTCATTGGGCCTATTCTGAATAGAACTAGCTTTGGATATAGTCCAAAGATCTATGCTCTTGTAAGGAACAGATGTGAAGCTTTAATTTTGCATATTTGATCCCAAAGAATGCATGTCCAGAATTTTTGAGGTGATAAAAGAATTATCTAATGGGGCACCAGAAGAAAAACTTAATCTATCCCTGCAGACATTAGAATTTGAGTACCTAACACCTCACCAACCTGGGTTTAGCACACTTGTGAGCTACTTACTAGGAATTGTTCCACACCTGCCCCATACATTTAAAGCACTATGACACCACTTTAAACTGTCAATTCCCAAAGAATCCTGGGAAGTGTAGTTTGTTAAGGGAGCTGAGAGTTGTTAGGAGAACGCTGTTCTCCGAGAACTACAGCCCCCAGAGTTCCCTGAGAAGAAAGATGGATGGCTAAATAACTTTGGAAATTGTAGCTTTATATTCAAGGAGGGTGTAGAGCAGGGCAGTGAGGTGTAGTCTTTATTTATTTCATTTGTTAGTTGCTTTTCTCACAGGGGAACCCAAAGCAACTTACATTAAAACCAATTAGGAACATCCAATAAAAATCCAAAAACTACCACTAAACGGATAAAGCAGAGTACAACTTAGCGATCCCACCTCATTCAAAGAAGCCAGGGTACCTGGCACCTAAAAATAAAGAGATGTCTCTCTGGAAAGAGCATTCTGCAAGTGGGGGGCCACCCCCAAAAAGGCCCAATATTGTGTTGCCACCTTCTGAACCTCCTGCGGAGGGGGCACACGAAGAAGGACTGCAGATGATGTTTGCAGGGTCCGGGTCAGTTCACGTGGGAAGAGAGAGGTGGTCCTTGAGGTGTCTTGAGCCACAGAAGTCTGTATAGGTCAAAACCTGCACTTTCAATTTTGCGTGGAAACCAATTGGCAGCCAGAACGATCGTGCCAGAACTGGCACTATTTGTTCAGACTGTCCTGCCCTAGTCAGCAATTTGGCCTCCGAATTCTGCACCAGCTGCAGTTTCCGAATGGTCTTCAAAGGCAGCCCCCTGTGTAACACATTGCAGTAGTCCAGCTCTGAGGTTACCAGAGCACAGGCGACAGAATTAGGCCGTGCCTGTCCAGAGACGGATGCCAGCAGCTGAAGCTGATGGAAGGCACTCAGCGCCACTAAGGCACTTGAGCCTTGATGGATTCAGAAGTACTGAAAGACTATGCCTATTCCTTCAGAGAGAGTGTAACTGCAGCCAAGGTATGACCTGTGGAGAGAGTTCTGAGGGCCAAATAGAGAAGCCTGGAGGGCCGCATTCACAACCACCCGGGGCTTGAGGTTCGCTATCACCGCTTTGCAAAAAAACCCCGCATAAGCCCTGGAAAAGAGGCAGGATCCCAGCCCCAGGGATGTTACAATCTTAAGATTTGCCAGTGAGGGGTGGCAGGAAGGAGGAGGAGAGGGAACTAAGAGACATGGATAACAAAGGATTAATAAAATTGGTACTTGGTTCCAACAGGCTCACCCAGGGAAGCATTTTGGCTCCCAAATTGTGCCTCTCTTCAATGGATTTGACTAGGACTGTGCGTCGCCATGGCAACTGTTCCACCTCCTGCTGCGAGGGAACAGCAGTGGAATGCTTAACCTTGGGCGAAGATAAAGGAAAAGCTTGAGAGAGACCCGAGTAGGTAGGGGTAGGAGGGAATTGGCTGTGAGGGCGTGCCTACGCTCTGCTTCTGGAAAATTCCCTGCACAAAAGAGTTGGCGTTAAAAGAGAGGGAGGATGTTTAGCGCAGCAATGCACATTACCCACCTCCTGATTGGTCAGGAGTCCATGACCTCAGAGCAGGTTCGACGTCTCTGTTAGGGAGCTGCCCAGGCAAGGTGCCTCTGGAGAGGCCCAAGCCCATCTGACTATAAATCCTCAGCGCTGGCCCAACATATTTTGCCACCTGAGGCAAAAATCAAAATGGCGTCCCCTTCTCTTCCTTCTCGCACTCCCCATTCTGTGTACAGAAGCTGGCAGGCCTAGGAGTTGACTCTTATCGAACATTGTCAATGAGACAGAGTCACCCACTGTTCTTAAGGCTGCATACTGCGTGTGTCTGTGCATTTATTTGGCCACATCTGCACCCTGAACCATACATTTGAAGCATTCTTGTACCACGTCAACCGTCATGGCTTCCCTCCTGACAAAGGATCTTGAGAACGGCTGTTAAGGGTGCTGAAAGTTGTTAGGAGACCACTGCTACAACTCCCAGAGTGATTTAATAGCCAATCCTGCTTCACAAGGAACTCTTGAGAACTGTGGCTCTGTCAGGGTAGCTGAGCACTCTTAACAAACTACAGTCCCCATAATATCTTTGGGGGAAGCCATGGCTGTTGAAAGGGTTGCCGTGGTGCTTTCAAAGTGTGGTGTGGACAAGGTCTAAGTTGGTAATTAATGGACAGCCTTTGCCATGCTTCCAGCAGCAGTGTAACATTATAGTGACAGTCTGTCCCAGTGAGCAGTTTGGCTTGCTGTGTGACAGGCCTGTGGCAGACCTAGCTCTGGTCTCCAATGGAGGGGGGTTGGCGGTGGACATTCTGTTGCCACCACCACCCCCTGCACTCCTAAACATGTTGCCTGAGGCATCTGCTCCACTGTGGCTAACAACAGGGCCAGGCTAGCAAATCCTAATTTGGCCTCCTTGCTTCTGTGTCTCCAGGGTGCGCCTGGCCGGCATGAAGATTTCACGGCCTCCTGTCTCTGTCGGCCACTACAAGATGGTGAAGCATAAGGGAGATAAAGGCAACGAGGAGAATCCACACAGGTGTGCTGCTTCCCCCCTCCTCCCACCCCCCCAAAAAAACCCTGCAGTTGGAGGAATAATCATTTTATTATTTGTACCTGTCCATCAGGTTGCCCCAGCCACTCTAGGCGGCTTCCATCATATACAAAAACATAATAAAACTTTAAATTTCAAAAACTTGCCTGAACGGGGCTGCCTTCAGATGTCTTCTAAATGTTGTGTAGTTGTTTATCTCCTTGACATCTGATGGAAAGGCGTTCCACAGGTAGGGGGGCCACTACCAAGAAGGCCCTCTGCCTGGTTCCCTGTTACCTCACTTCTTGCAGGGAGGGAACCAGCCCTCGCAGGTGGACATCAGTGGGTGAATGATGGGAGTGGAGATGCTCCTTCAGGTATACTGGGCCAAGCCAGTTTAGGACTTCAAATGTCAGCAGCAATACTTTGAATTGTGCTCAGAAACGGTCCTGGGAGCCAACATAGATCTTTTTATATATAGTTATCCTTATCTCCTGCCAACCTAGCAGTTCAAAAGCATGTCAAAGTGCAAGTAGATAAATAGGTACTGCTGAGGCGGGAAGGTAAACGGCATTTCCATGCGCTGCTCTGGTTCGCCAGAAGCGGCTTAGTCATGCTGGCCACATGACCCGGAAGCTGTACGCTGGGTCCCTCGGCCAATAAAGCGAGATGAGCGCCACAACCCCAGAGTCGGTCACGACTGGACCTAATGGTCAGGGGTCCCTTTACCTTTATCCTTTATTAGGCATAGCAAACCACACATTATCAAACAGACACCGTATACAAATTGTGCAAAATATGAGCTCAACATAATAAGGTTTGTCCTGGTCAGATCTTTAACTCCAGAGAAAATCAATTTGCATAAATAATACAATACAGCACTCCCGAATCCCCAATCAATTAAGAACCACTAATTTATTACTAGCGGGAAGGTAAACGGCGTTTCCATGTGCTGCACTGGTGCTGGCTCGCCAGAGCAGCTTCATCACGCTGGCCACGTGGCCCAGAAGTGTCTCCGGACAGCGCTGGCCCCCGGCCTCTTAAGTGAGATGGGCGCACAACCCTAGAGTCAGACACGACTGGCCCGTACGGGCAGGGGTACCTTTACCTTTACCTAATTTATTATTATTCTGACTCCCTCCTTTGGCAATCCTCACAGAACTTCTAACCCAATGGTTGCCATTAATTTGATTGGAATTAATTTTATAATGAAATGATTTTAGAATGTTTAATCGTTTTACTGTTGTTAGCCTCTCTGAGCCCGGCTTCGGCTGGGGAGGGCGGGATATAAATAAAATTTATTATTATTATTTATTATTCTCTTTATAATGACCCAGTCTTTCTACATGGACAGCACTTTCAGGACTTGTGGCAGAAGAGTGCTTTAAATGTATGGCACAAATGTGACCTTGCACATACACACTCTCTCTCTGTCTCTCCCCAACCCCGTAGGTTTGACCTGCTGATCAGGACGCATCGGGCTTGGACCCAGGACGGGATGAACTCCCTCTCGTACACCCTCCTCTCCAAGGAGCTGCAACCTCTGTACACCAACATCACGGCCGACATCGGCACCAACCCTCGGGCCACCCGGGGCGGCAAGGGCTCAATCCCCAGCCTCGGCGGCAGGAACTATCCGAGCGGCAGCAACCACGACTTCCGCCAGGAGATGCTGCGCAAGACTCCGTTTGCCAAGCTCTCTCGGGCCATGGGTTGGGGGGAAGTTCCCCTCGGGACGATCCAGGCCCTGCTGGATTCGGCGACAGGAGAGCGGGGGCCTCCCAAACCGGAGAAGACGAAAACCAGCCCCACAGCGGGGAAGGCGGAGCGGGAGGTGGGGTCCCCCCGTGTGGCGGCTGGCAGCGCCAGGCCAGCAATCCTCAGAACGGTCGTCCAGGCGGCGGCACCCAGTGCGGAAGCTGCGAAGCGAGAAGCAGAGGATGCTGGGAAGCATCTACCCGGGCGAGTGGAGGCAGAGTTTTTCAAGACCTCTGCCTCCCCGGTCCAGAAGCCCATGAGCAATCACACTGGCCCAGGAAGCGCCGGCTAGGGCGGGTGCTGCAGTCCAAGCCGGTGGGCGCTAGGCACCACAGCCAAGCCTCAAGCCTCTAGAACCAATCGTAGGAGTTGCAATAATAATCAGGCTGTGGCCTAGAGCCCATTGGGCTGCCTTTTCTGTGTCTGCTGGGTCACCAGGGCCCAACAAACCTGGACTGGACAATGGAGAGAGACCTGGGAGGGGCAATAAATGGTAGTTAAATTTCCACTGGGGCGGGAATACACTCCACATTCTGATTCCTCAGCGATTGACTCCTCGTTCCACCTGCGGTGCCGTCTCCTCCCGAAGACTTTGGCCCTACCTCAGAGGTGCCACCAACTTTCTGCAGAAGAGTTAGGCCTCGCTGCTGCGCAGCCATACCCCCTTGACTTTGGGGCTGACTCTCACTGTGGGGCCTTGGGGTGTTCTGTACCGTTAAATGGGGTCATTAAGCTGCTGTGACATTTGCATGCTGGTGGATTTTGTCGGAGGCAGTGGACAGAACAGGGGGAAGAGGTGGCTGCGTACGATTGAAGTGAAGGAGGGCACACCCACCAAGCCCCATCCTGTTGCTGGTGCCAGGCTCCCTCAGAAGCAAAGGCCGTTCCTGCAAAAGCCCTTGGGCTCATGCCGTCCCAGTGGAAAGATGCAGGCCTCTTCCCTGCCTGGTTTGGAGAAGGGGCACTCCACAGCCTGGCGCTGCTGGGTGCCTTCTTCAAAAGGCTGGCGAAGCGGGGATCTCCTGCTTAGCCAGACTTGTTGAAAGAAATACGTCCATATACAAACACTATTTTTCTGGCACCCTCCTTCCTTAAGAGGAGGAACTCTGCCCAGTCAAGGTGCTGGTGGTGAACCTAACATTTGGTAGGAGAGAGGTCTGTCCCCGTCATCGTCCGTCTCCCCGCCCCCAATCGAATTGAAACCTAGATGGCTGCTTCCTGCAGTTCTCTGAACCAACCCCTCTCACGTTTTCTGGAGCTGGACGCAGATGGATGCTGGAACCTATTTAATCATTCTGAGCCAAGCAAGAAATCCCCCTTTTTTTAAATGTCCAAGGATTAGGGCCACATTCACACAACGCATTGAAAGCATTAAAGTGCCACTTTTGCGGTCATGGCTTCGCCCAAAGAATTCTGGGAAATGCGGTTCGTTTGGGGTGCTGAGAGTTGCTGTGGTGTCCCTAGTTCACCTCACGAACGGGATTTAACGTTCAATTCCTCTTCACAGGGAACACTGGATTTCAGCTCCATGAGGGGAAGGTCAGGGGGTCATTCCCACAACTCTCAGCACCTTAATAGTTCCCATGAATATTTGGGGGGAGACATTTAAAATGGTATGATAGGTCTTTAAATGTATGGCATGAAGGTGGCCTAGGTTCATTTTTGGGTCAAAAGTGGGGCTACTTCTCAACTTTGGGCTTTCGTGCAATATATTCCTTCCCAAGGAGGACCCTTTTTAATGGTGTAGTGCCATTTTTTGTACCCTAATCCCCATCCCAAATAGGCTAAGGTGCCCGCTGGATGCCTGCCCTCCCAGGCTGTTTTTAGCACCTTGGGCCCCCTTCCTTGCCTGAAAAAAGGCCTATGTGGACCATTGGAAATGGGGTTTGATCAGCCCTGTACTTTCTGTAGCTGCTGAATCATGGTGGTTTTTAAAATAAAAATAAGCTGGAAAGGGGATAGATTGTAAAACTTCCTGTGAACGGAAGTTATAGTGATATAGTTAACATTACACAATGCCCTCTTCCAGCTCTACACATTCACACACACATTTTTCTCTCTCTTAGGGCTGGTCCCAGCCTGCAACCTGTTCCCCACCCCACCCCACCCCACGGCCTCAGAAAAGGCCCTTTCCTCCTCCTCTTCGCAGGTGTGCGTCTCACAATCGCTCTAGCTGTTGGCAGTGGTGTGTAGTTATTTATTCTATTTATGGAGTCCTCGTTCTCTCTCGCTGTAGCTGCTGTCCCTTGCCTCAGTTTTTGATAAACCGATTTTTTTAATGAAATAAAAACATGGTCCGTGGATTAAAGAGGAAAAGAGTGAGCTGTCTTCCCTGGTTAAGAGTGGCTGCCCTGGCCCTCTGCAGGCAGGAGTGGCCAATCTCTGGGCCAGAGCTCAGATGTGGCCCTCGGGCCTTCTCTAGTTGGCCCTTGGGGACTGTCCCCTCCAGGCCCTCTCCTTGGGTGCCCTTGCCCTTGAATAATGTTGCTAGGAGGGTGGAGAGAGGTGTGGGTAGAAGTAGAATCTTCTGGCTTTTGCTTGGCTGGAATATAACCTCCAAATGCAGCCACTTTTGCCTCTGCCCCGCACCAAACCCCCAATATGCAGCCCCTGGAAGGTTGCAATTAGGGCATGTGTGCTTCAGGCAATAAAAAGACCAGCTGTGGGACAGGTAGAATAGGTGTCCCTCCCCCCCCCCCCAGTACGGACCAGAAATAGGATGGGCATCACCTGGTGAACTTCTACCTCCACCAAAGAGGAAAGGGCACAGGGCATAGAGTTGGTTGTGGAATGCCTACGTCCATTGGAAGGCTAATAATTATTCACAAACAAAGCAGCAACAGCAGCCGATGCTGATCTTACTTGCTAGAATAATTTCTGTCGCAATCCTGTACCTGGAAGTAAGCCCTGCTGCAAACAGGCACCTACTTCTGAGCAGGCACATGTATACCATTGCATTGCAAGTTAAACCCGCAACTTAACACACATTTAACTAGTGCACATTCAGCTTCATGCATATGACAGTTTTTTTAGAAAATTAAAAGGGGGCAGGATTCCAGGAAAAGTGGCTATGGCAATTGACCCTCCAGCTGTTTGGGGACAACAGTTCCCATCATCCCTGACCACTGGTCCTGTTAGCTAGGGATGATGGGAGTTGTAGTCCAAAAACAGTTGGAGGGCCAAGTTTGGCCACCACTGAGCGATTTGGGCTTCAGGCATGAGCCCCAGAATGTAACTCCTGTGTAAGTTGCAGTCTTCCTGCACAGTGAATTCTAATGAATGCCTGCTATAGATCTCCTGCACAGGAGGAGACCTGCGTAGATTTCACAACTGCCTGAATCAGGCCTGAGTCCTCAAGCTTTGCACTTTTATGTACCCAAATAATGGGAGCGAGAAATCAGCCCAGCCTCCCCAGCAGTAGGGCTGATAGATATATTATTTTTATTAGTAGACATCTATGAAATAGTCAATTATATGAAGAACTGACGGGTGATGGGAAGGAAGCAGACAGGGCACACACAAACCCCACCATCCCAACAGCAGGGCCAAGGCAGCCTGCAGAGCATCTCAGACACCTTCCCCATAATCTTCAGACAAAGCAGGGAACACTTCCAAGCACCAGGGGAAACCTCAAATTGCAAGGGAGGGAGGAAAGCCAGGGACTAGACACCCGCTTTTCCAATTGCAGCAACGCATTCTCCAGACGGTGCTCAGCACAGAGTGTGTGGTTCTTGCAGACCAGAAAGATATAAGCTCAGAGGAGCAAATCCATTCCAAGCTGAACCAACACAACCACCCCCTTCTGCGTTTCAACGCGAGAGGCCTGGATCCTGTGCCAAGAGATTCATCAACTCCACTTCCAGGCAGTTAGCAGGATAAGAACCAAGGCTGCCAGCGGAGAGAAGCACTTTGGGGCAGGAGTCCCACAAGCCGAGGAAAGATGAAGTCCCCTCTGCCTTTCTCAGGAGACATGGCCAAGAAGCTTGGCTGTGGCAGTGTGGGCACTGGAGATGCAGTCGTTGACTGAGACGCCCTCGTAGGAAGCCCCAACCAGGCTGAGAGGCAGCTTGTGCTGCTCCAGGTAAGCCGCTGCGCTCTCTAAAGGACAGAGCAAAGGGTTAGCAAGGAACATATGTCACTGCCTTCTTATACAGAGTCAGGCCATTGGTCCATCTAGCTCAGTACTGCCTGCACTGACTGGCAGCGGTTGTCCAGGGTTCCAGGGGGGAGCCTCTGCCAGCTCATTTCTTGCAGCCAGGTGCATGCCATCCCTTCCACTGAGTTACCACCCTCCTGTTACGAAAAAGGAGCAATGCAGCTGGGTGCTCCAGATGGCTGGAAAGCCAAACAGGAAGCTGATGTTATGGGACTGTACCGTGGGAACCAGGGATAGTCTATTCTGTGCACTGAGCGCCGGATGTTAGCTCAGAGTGTCACATGACCCTGTACTGGAAGTACATGGGTGGAGTTTTTCTCTCTCTGCAGTTGGGATGAGAGAGTACAGACATGATTTCTCTGTACTGCTGGAAAGACAGGAATAAAGACATGTAAATATATTTCTGTCTGTCTCTTTCCCCTCCCTGGCAATGGGAGGAGGGGGAGGAGTGGTGTGTTCTTCTTCACGTTGGGAAGAATCGCCGATTGGAGACCTCCCCTGGTCTTGCCGGGAGTCGCTGGCAGGGAGGTCAACAAGAATTCAAGCCGGGCACCTGGAGGGTGGCCAATTCCTCTGAACTTTGTTGGCTTGAATCAACACCTCCTGCATTCTGGTCCCCATCATTCAACTGTTCTGGGAGAAGTCGAGAGAGCCACACAAACAGACCAGAAAGCGAACAGTGTCGCAGCTCCCTCACAGCTTGCCAGAAATATCCTTCTTATGGAAAAAGGCTCTAGCCTTTCAATTTGCAGCACCTGTGGCAAAAATATGTGTGTTGTCAGAAGGGTGCATCCTGGGCCAGACACCACACGCACTGTGCTCTTTTGGTTTGGTCAACTGTAGCTGGAGTACAACATGGCAAGAAGAAAGAGCTGTGCTGCGACCCACCTGGGGGTCCCAACCCCCTGGCTGAAGACCTGTGCTTCTATATACATAGAAATGTAAGGTGTTGCTGCGCTGGGCTTTTTGTGTGTCTTCTCTCTCTCTCTCTCTCGGGAAAAACACTATAAATAAGTCAAAAATTAAATCGTTATAATGAAAGAAAGAAAAAAACGCTACGCAAAAACCACTTAGAAATTTTTCTTCTCTCTGGCACCATCTGGTGTTGCATTTTTATAATGAATTCAAAACATTATTTTTTGATTAATGTAGCTGAGGCCTAACTCTCTCTCTCTCTCTCTCTCTCTCTCTCTCTCTCTCTCTCTCTCTCTCTCACACACACACACACACACACACACACACTCATATTGGAAGGCTGCATAACATGAAAATAGCTGAATTAAATTGCCTTGATAGTTAAAAAAGAAAGGCCTACCTATGTGTTTCCAGTGGCCAAGTGTATACTGAGGAATGCAGGCCTGCAGAGACAGGAAGGGGAAAGGGGTTTGCAGGTGGTCTTGAGCAACTCAAAATGTTTTCAAACAAATTGGAGTTATATATATAAGAAGAGATCCTGTACCCCTTTCTCTTCACCCCTTCAATACCCCTCCCCGACTCTTTTTCTCTCTGCCACCCAATGCAGCACCCTCTCCTCTGCTTCTTCCACACACAAGACACAGAAATTGAGGCTTGGACAGCAAAGAGCTGGGTTCAAATCCCCACAGCCTCGTCATGCCACCAATTCTCCATCTGTACCATGGGAACAGCCAGCACAGTGGCTGTGTCATCACAAAAGCAACATAGACGGTGAATCACAGCACCATAGGTCTTAACCTCCGCCCAATTCTGCATTTTTAAAGCTCTCCATTTGTGTCATGCTGTACAGCATCTTGGCAATCTTTACATTCACCACCAGAAAAGTGAATGTTACCTTATTGTTGGTTTTCATTATTTAAAAAAAGTTTTTAATAGTTGCTTTTATCTTTTTTTTTAAAACACACACACACACACACACTGATAATTTCATTTTCATTCTGCTTGTCAACCACTTTGAGGGTTTCTTCTTTGCAAGCGGGGCCTGTAAGACAGAGCTATTCCGCCTGACCTTTAATTTGAATTCAGCCTGATCTTTCATTTCCCTTCTCTTCCCTTCCTCTTTTATGAAGATCACCCGCTCTGTGACCCCACAGCTAATTCTCCCCTGGCCTCCTCGCTGACCCAAGTAGGACCAATTCAGCCAGCTAGCCCTGGGGATTATCTAACTGATTTTTGAATTCTATTGTTATTCATGTTTTTATACTGTATTTTATGCTGCTTTTATAATCAAGTGTTTTAAAATTGTTATTAGCCGCCCTGAGCCCGGTTTTTGAACCAGGAATGGCGGGGTATAAATAAAATTTATTTTTATTATTATTTATTATACGTTTTGTGAAATAAAGGAAATCAATATAATCATAATAAATCAGTTCACTTTTCTCAGCTGGTTAGAGAATGGTGCTGAAAATGTCAAGGTTGCAGGTTTGATGCCTGCATGGGACAGCTGCGTATTCCTGCATTGCAGGGGGTTGGACTAGATGATCCTCAAGGTCCCCTTCCAGCTCTGTGATTCTGTGATTCTTGAACTTAATGGGAGCTGTGCATCCAGCTGGAACACAGAAGGAGGTTTGTGGAATTAAGACTGACGCTCTTCCCCACCCCCATCTCTCTCTCTCTCTCTCTCTCTCTGCTCCATGGTCTGTACCTTCTGCACCTTGACGATGCTGTGGGAGGGCTCGGCTGAGACCCCCAGGTGCTCCTTAACAGCTGCCTTGGCACGGCTCAGCAGCACAGCGTGGGGGACGGTGTCCGGATCTCCGAGCCCCGATGTAAACCATGCACCGCCCAGCATCACCTGGGCAAAAGGAGTGGAATGTTAAAAAGCTGGTTTCCCAGCCTGAAAGCTGCATGGCCTTCTGGGACCCGTGGCTCATTGGCACAGCACCCATTTTGAACTAGAACTCCCAGCCGATCTGAGGCTGATGGAAGCCGGAGTGTCCAAAAGGGCTGGGCTGCCTGAGCTGAGGGAAGCTGGGCGGTGGTTTAGTGGCCAGGGTGGGTCAATTTCTGCAGGACAGTTCCCACTTCCAGCATCCTAGCGCTCCCCCCGGGGCAACACGGAGCCTAAGGAGGAGGAAGCTGCCAAGCAGTGCCACCCCCTGGACTGTTTGTAAGACAGCCAGGAAACAGGGGCTGGCTCAGAGCCAGCTGAGGTTAGTGGGGCAGTGCCCCATCTGCCCTAAAGGAGTAGCCTCTAAGGCAGGGGTCAGCAAACTTTTTCAGCAAGGGGCCAGTCCATTGTCCCTCAGACCTTGTGGGGGACCTATGTCCCAGAAATAACCCAGAGATGCAGTTTAAATAAAAGGACACATTCTACTCATGTAAAAACACACTGATTCCCCGACCGTCCGCAGGCCACATCTAGAAGGCGATTGGGCTGGATCCGGCCCCGGGGCCTTAGTTTGCCTACCCATGCTCTAAGGGCACCAGGCTGATGAAGCCTGCATTAAGTCATATTTAGAACATGATCCTACAAGGGGGGTGGGAGGTTAGCCCCTCGCCTCCCACCGGCTCTTACTGTCAGGCGCATGCAAGGACCGCTGGATCCATCCTGCCCGGGGAAGGCGACAGAATCGTACACGATGCCCAGCAACGAGCTGTCCTCGAAGGAGGGTACCAAGTGCCCAAATCCCTGGAAGAAAGAGATTGGCAATCACACAAAGCGTGAGTTTCTTTATTTCTACTTCAACTCTGCCCTAAAGGTTCTGGAAAGAACTGTTCAAAAACAAAACAAAAAATGCAAATGAAACCCATTCAAACAAACACACACAGTATTTAAACCTATTCCTAATGGTTGGGGCCACTCTGAAGAAGGCCCTGCCTGGGGTTCCCAGCCAATCTCACAGATCAAGGGGCAGGTTGGAACATGGCTGGGCACACCTCCTTGAGAAAATAGGGGGAGGGCTGATCATGGCCTTTTGCAAGGACATGCAAGGACCACTGACTGTAGCTGAAGTTAACATTACAAAAATGTACACTCCAGATCTCTCAAAATTTAAGACTTAAGCCCCAGTCCTTGTCACATCACTCCATTTCTCTGTGGACATATAGAAATCTTTCCCGTGACAGCACCCAGCAACTTTACCTGTTGAATTTCTAGCTGGGAAGGTGTCCCCACCCACTCCTCCAACCGCTACATCTTCCTATGGGCATGTGGAGATTTTTGCCACATTCCCCTTTTATTTGGTTTCAAAGCTGTTGCACTCTGTGACAGGTAGAAATTCACCTGGTAAAGCTTCCCAGTTCCCAAAGCAATAGATCTCACTATGGACATTTACGGATTTTCTCCTGTGTGACACAACAAGGGGGAAAACCCTGAGAGAAACGAGAGACATTATTCCTGCCTGCATTGCAATGGGAACCGACAAGCTTCGCGTTTTGAGCAGGGGGCATCGTAAAAGCCTCTTACCGTGACGGGGAGATGCACATCTCTGTACTGTAGGTTCACCACCCCCACAGAAACAGCCCGGATGGCCAGTAGCTCTCGAGCAAGCGGTTCGGCCCAGCCGGGGAGCGACTCAGCAAGCGCTGGAGAGAGACAAGAGGCAGGTTGAGTCTATTCAAGGTTGCCTAGGATGAAATGTGGTCCTTAGGCTCCACAGTCCCTGTTCCTGGACAGAGGATTCTCCTACCTTGGGCAGGCAAAGCGCTGATGATGTGATCTGCCTCCACAACGCCGTCCTCAAGCACTATCTAAGGGAGAAATGCAGAGCCAGCATCAATCAACGCTGCGCCAGCTGCAGAAGGGTCTCTAACACAAGTGCAGTGATTTACCAGATAGTGCTACACTCAATATGCCAGCAAGTTTGGAAAACTCAGCAGTGGCCAGAGGACTGGAGAAGATCAGTCTACATCCCAATCCCAAAGAAGGGCAGTGCCAAAGAATGCTCCAACTACCGCACAATTGCACTCATTTCACACGCTAGCAAGGTTATGCTTAAAATTCTACAAGGAAGGCTCAAGCAGTATGTGGACCGAGAACTCCCAGAAGTGCAAGCTGGATTTAGAAGAGGCAGAGGAACCAGAGACCAAATTGCAAACATGCGCTGGATTATGGAGAAAGCTAGAGAGTTCCAGAAAGACATCTACTTCTGCTTCATTGACTATGCAAAAGCCTTTGACTGTGTCGACCACAGCAAACTATGGCAAGTTCTTAAAGAAATGGGAGTGAAGAGTCGGACACGACTAAACGACTAAACAACAACAGCCTCTGGCTGAAGTCCAGCCCTCCTACCACAACCACCAATGACCACTCAGAAAACTCTGGGTGATGTTCCCAAAATTAGCCTTGGCACCAAGCCCAGCACTGGTTACTGCAGTATCCAACACATTGGACTAGGACCTGAGAGACCGGGGTTCAAATTCCCACTCGGTCACGAAGATCACTGGGTGAACTTTGGCCAACCATTGTCTCTCAGCCTGACCTACCTCACAGGGTTATTGTGAGGTTAAAATGGAGAAGGGGAGGGCCATGCATGCCCCCCCCCCGTGAGCTCCTTGGTGGAAGTGGCGAGATAAAATGCAATAATAAAAAAGTAGGTCAACTCTTGAGTATGCTTCAGTGGGACACAACTCAATTTATAGTCAGGGGCAGCCGGCTAAGGCCTACACATGGTTACAGGTGCTTCCGCAAGGAAATGGCGGCTTGTTTCTTCATATCACTTCAATTTATTATCGTTCATCATCCCACTTCAGTCCCACCTTTTTTCCCAGACTCTCAAAGTGGAGCATGTGGATCTCGCCCTCCTCACACAACAACCCTATGAGGCAGGTTATTTTATTTATTCATTCATTCATTCCCCAGCCACTCTGGGCGGCTTCCAACAAAGTATTAAAATACAATAGTCTATTAAACATTAAAAGCTTCCCTATACAGGGCTGCCTTCAGATGTCTTCTAAAAGTCAGATAGTTGTTTATTTCCTTGACATCTGATGGGCGGGTGCCACTACCGAGAAGGCCCTCTGCCTGCTTCCCTGTAACTTGGCTTCTTGCAGCGAGAGAACCGCCAGAAGGCCCTCAGCACTGGACCTCAGTGTCTGGGCAGGTTAAGCTGAGAGATAGTGACTGGGCCCAGGGTCGCCCACAGTGACCCTCATGGCTGAGAAAGGGATTTGAACCCACATCTCCCAGGTCTTTGAGCCCAACACTTTAACCACGTGACTTGAACAGGCCTCTGTGGAAATATCGCAAGAGGTGCGAGTGGGGCAAAATTCCTCCAGAGCAGCTGAAGGGAGATTCCTAGAGAGGAAGCTGCCTTATGCTCCTTTCTCACTCCCCAATGGCCCTTTTCTTACCTTCCAGGAGCCGGTTGCCGCCCTCTCCAGCCGCTTCACAGGGGCGCCGCAGTGAATCTCCACCCCACGCTGCTTCACAAAGCCCTCCAAGGCTTCAGGGAGAGTCTGCATGCCGCCACGCAGCGACCACTGGCTCCATCGCTCGTCCCGGGCTCTGCGGATCAGAGGAGAATCCACAGGGGGGCCTTTCCCTAAAAGATAAGGAAGTTTGATATCAGAAATTACTCTATGTGTCCTTTCCTTCTGAATTTACAAAACATGCAATCCAAAAGCCTCCTGCTTTTTCTCCGGCTCCCCTTGGCACCTCACCTCCGCCCAGGGCCATGCCCAAGATGACAGAACGGTGTCTCCGCTCGGCCTGGAACAGCGCTGGGAAGCAGGAGCGCACGCTGAGGGTCCGGCAGTCTCCGGCAAACACCCCCCGGCAGAGGCTGTCGATGACAATGTCGGCCAGCTGGGGAGATCAAGGACGCAGCACTCAAGGCAAGAAAGCGGCAAGCCGCCCTGATGTTGGGTGAGGCGCTTTTTAAAATCAAGAGTGGGGAATCTCAGACCCTGGGGCCAAATGTGGCCCCTTAAGCCTTCCTATCTGGCCCTTTGGAATCTCCCACAGGCCACATCCCTCTCGCTGGTCCTTGGGTGTTTTTGCCTGGCTGGAATGTGTCTTTGAATTTGGATCAGGCCTATTACTTGCCTGGATGGAGGATAATAATTAATAATAATCATAATAATAATAATAATAATAATAATAATAATGGGGACGTAGGTGGTGCTGTGGGTTAAACCACAGAGCCTAGGACTTGCCAATCAGAAGGTCGGCAGTTCGAATCCCCGTGACAGGGTGAGCTCCCGTTGCTCGATCCCTGCTCCTGCCAACCTAGCAGTTTGAAAGCATGTCAAAGTGCAAGTAGATCAATAGGTACCACTCCGGCGGGAAGGTAAACAGCGTTTCCATGCACTGCTCTGGTTCATCAGAAGCAGCTTAGTCATGCTGGCCACATGACCCGGAAACTGTATACTGGCTCCCTCAGCCAGTAAAGCGAGATGAGCGCCGCAACCCCAGAGTCGGCCACGACTGGACCTAATGGTCAGGGGTCCCTTTACCTTTACCTTAATAATAATAATACCCCACCCTTTTGGGCAGCTTCCAACACATATAAAAACATAATGGAACAGCAAACATTAAAAACTTCCCGTTACAGGACAGAGGGGGCGAATGAGTGTTATGTACAAACTAGTTCTCTGCGCAACGGTAAAATTCACATTCACTGCTCTGCTCACTTTTGCCTCTGACTCAACCCTGGCATGTGGCTTCTGGAACGTTCTCCTGAAGCGAATGTGGCCCTTCACCTGAAGGGCCCTTGTTTTAAGCAGACAGTAGCCCTGTTCTTTTATGGACAGGATATCTTTGAGAACAGCTTACCCTGACTCTGTTGGGAGGCTTTGTGTGAGAGAAACAGGCAGGGCAGGGAGAGCAGTGGGACCCACCCTTCTTTCAGGCCCTGTGTGGAGCTGATAAGACACACGGACCCCGCCCCGCCCTTGGTCTGCTTCTCCTTTCCCCCCTGCCCTGTGCCAGCCAAAACAAAACGCCCCTCTGTAAGAAAACCTTCCTGGCTCACTCCCTCAAATGAGCGTTGCCACATTTCCCCTCTGGGCACGTACCTCCTGGCCAAAGCGACGCCTCACAAAGGCGTGGATGGTCTCGTCCGTTTTGGAGCTGCGGGGGGACAGGAGCTCTTTCAGGCCACTCCAGACCAGAGGGCGGGTGAAAGGAGGAACAGTCCTCACGACACCACTGGAAATTGGCACCCAGAAAACACAGCGGAGAAAGTATCACCTTCCGGGCTCAGATAGGAAGGACGGGTTGATCTCAGGGCTCCCGAGAGCCACCCCCAGGGTTTCTGGAAAGTACCTGATACTCGAGGGGAGTTTATGGAGGGCTCCGCGGACATAGAGGAAGCGGTTCTTGGCTGCTGGGTGGTCACCGGGGACAGGAAGGACATCTGCGTCAAGTCCAAGTTCAGAGACCTAGAAAGGAATCGCAACCCTCTTAACCCCAGTGCAGATGCTCGACTTCAAAATAGTGTACAGTGGAACCATTCCAGAGGCCCATTCGCAACATGAAAAGCCTGCAACCTGAAGTGCTGTATCTGTGCAGGTGTGTGGCGCAATTTTGCGCTTGTGCGCATACGCGAAGCGTGATTTGGCGCTTGTGCGCATGCGCAAGCAGCGAAACCCGGAAGTAACCCTTTCTGGTACTTCCGGGTCACCGCGGGATGCAACTGGAAAAAACATCATGAAGCAAACGTAACATGAGGTATGACTGTATTATAGTGGTACCTCGGGTTACAGACGCTTCAGGTTAGACTCCACTAACGTAGAAATAGTACCTTGGGTTAAGAACTTTACCTCAGGATGAGAACAGAAATCGTGTGGTGGCAGCGCAGCGGCAGCAGCAGGCTCCATTGGCTAAAGTGGTACCTCAGGTTAAGAATGGTTTCAGGTTAAGAATGGACCTCCAGAATGAATTGAGTTCTTAACCCGAGGTACCGCTATATAGCAAACATGATTGCTTATGGGGGCTGTTTCGCTCCCCGAGCAATGCGGATCTGAAATAATTTATAGTTTGTGGGACTTAGAAAGTCAACACCGAACTTCTAAAGATAAAACGACCCGTGACCATTGATGCATGGATAACAGCAGCCAACGCCGCCCAGATAAGGAGCTGCTTTTGGGGAAGTGTCATCGCTGAATAGCAGAGCATCCACTCCCAGGTTCAAACTCCGGTGGCCTCGCATTTCCCCCCATGCTTGCTGGGGGCTGATGGGAACTGTAGTTCAGCAACATCTGGAAAGCCAAAGGGTTATGGCAAGCAGGTCCTTCTTGTGCCAATTCTCAAAATGGAAGAGAATTCAAGAGAAGGAGTAAGAGGAGATTAAAGAAGAATGAAGTGGCTGCACGGGGAAGTAATGGACATATGTTTGCAACAGGAGTGGGAAACCTGATTTTTTTTTAAAAAAAGCAATTCTATTAAATTAAAGTAATTCGGACTGATTTGTGATAATTTGGAAAACCAGTAATAAGAGAAAATAGGCAAGCAGGTGATTTCAGAAGAAGTCCTCTAGGTTTAAGTATGATCTGTCTCTGGGTCAAGTGGCCATGTTTCCAGGGACAGGCTAGCACAGCTGGGAGTATCTTGCCAGGGATATATCATAGAATTGTGGAGTTGAAGGGAACCTCAAGGGTCATCTACTCCAACCCCTGCAATGCAGGAATCTTTTGCCCAATGAGGAGCTCAAACCCACAGCCCTGAGATTAAGAGTCTCATGCTCTACCACCTGAGCTATCAAGGGCCTCAACTTATCAATTTATTTGATTTCATACAACTGATATCTACTGCTTGATTTGTAAAGGGCTTCCGATTTGCAAAACACATACCATAAGGAGGGTGTTTCTTCCCACTGCCCCAGCAGGGCGGATCCCCCTGGGCCCATGCTCAAAAACTGCCCCGTCTTCTGTACGTGTGGAATGGATCCATCCTCCGAGACGGCTGCTGCTTTCTAAAAGGATTACCTGGACAGAGAAAGGGTGGGGTGTGTAAAAAAAATACAAGCTAATTGCTAAATGGCACCTTAAATCCAGGTTACGGTCACCACAATTATTTTTACAATGTATTTTTATTTTTATTATTATCATTATTGTTCTTGTTTCTACCCTGGAAAGCAATTCTCTCACCAATTTTGCTGCTGCGCAGGTGGTACGGCAGCAGAAAACTTTTCTGCGTGCCAGCCAGAAGATGGAGATACCAAGTTGGCAACGGGACATCTCCATTTGGTCGCAAGTGGACTGTTCGCAGTCGCAAAATGCACTTGGGGAATTTTGAACACTAGTGTGTGCATGAGAATGTGACCGAATAGCATCAAATGGGACCCATATTTATCAGGATGCTGGGCTGACTATTATCAGAACCATCTTCCTTATTTCCTATGGGCCAGATCCAATGAATGGGTTCTGTTATAGAAAACCATACAAGAGCTTCCACTACAACAACAACAACAATTTTGTTATTTGTACCCTGCCCATCTGACTGGGTTGCCCCAGTCACCATGGGCAGCTTCCAGTGTAATAAAACGTTAACTATTAAAAAAATACCTGATGCAGGGCAACCTTCAGATGTCTTCTAAAAGTCACAAATTTCTTTATTTCCTTCACATCTGAAGGGAGGGCGTTCCACAGGGCGGGTGCCACAACCAAGAAGGCCCTCTGCCTGCTTCCCTTCACTTCTCACAGTGAGGGAACCGGTGGAAGTCCCTCAGAGCTGGACCTCAGTGTCCAGGCTGAACAATGGGGGTGGAGACGCTCCTTCAGATATACAGCGCTGAGGCTGTTTAGGGCTTTAAAGGTCCACGCCAACACTTCAAATTGTGCTTGGAAACGTACAATGCGGCCTTTCCCCACTCTGTTCCCCTTGAATCCCCCAAATTAGGTGTTGAGAGAAACTCCAGAACAGCACCCGGGGGAGGAGAGTTTGTTAAGGGTACATTCTTACCTCGGGTTACAGACGCTTCAGGTTGCGTTTTTTCAGGTTACGGACCCGCCGAAACCCGGAAGTACCAGAATGGGTTACTTCCAGGTTTTGGGGGTTGCGCATGCGCTGAAGCGCTAAATCGCGCTTTGCGCATGCGCAGAAGCACCGAATCGCAACCCGTGTGTGTGCAGATGCGCCGCTGCAGGTTGTGAACCCTGTGGGTTGCAAACCTGCATCCCACACGGATCACACTCGCAACCCGAGCGTTCACTGTACTGAGAACTATGAGCACATGCCCAATTCCCTTCACAGAGCTGCAGTTCTGAGTTGAATGCTCAGCCCTTCTTCCCAGGGAACTGTAGCTCCGTGAGGGGAACAAGAGTCTCCTAACAACTCTCAGCACTCTTAACAAATGGCAGCTCCCAGAATCCTTTGGGGGGAAGCCATGCCTGTCTAAAGCTGTGGCCTTGGTCACACACAAAATGGCCAACTTAAGCAGCAAATGCAGTGCTGTTTCCCTCCGGGCCTCCAGAGAGCAACAGTACCTCACAGACAGTCCCACACTCACCTTGGGTGCCTGGGGGCTTCTGGCGAGGTAGTAACAGGTTGCCAGGCCGCTCACCCCCCCACCAAGAACAGCCACCGTCCTCTGCATTGGGATTCTAGAGAGAGTCGGGCAAAGGATCCGATTACGTACAGGGGGTCACCCACAACACCATGCCCCCAAATTATTATTTTTACATTTATTATTCCACAACATTCATATACTGCTTGGCTGCAGTGAAAACCTCAAAGCAGTTTACATCTCTTCCTCCAAGGAGCTCATAGTGGCATCCATACTGACAGCCGTCTTCATTCCTTACAACAACCCTGTGAGGTTGGCCGGGCCGAGAGATAAGAAGTGGGCTGGCTGAAGGTATCCATGCCATCTCCAAGACCATACCTTGAAAGCACTTGGCTTCCTACAAGAAGTGTAGTTTACCCGTCACAGAGCTATAATTCCCAGCATCCTTAACAAACTACAGTTCCCAGGATTCTTTAAAGGCAAGGCATGGATGTGACCCCAGTCAAACTGGAGAGAGGAATGTGTACACTTTGAGCGCCTCTGAGAACAGGTGGGAGGCGTGTGTGTGTAATAAATAAATTAGATTTATTTAATATAAATATAATAATAAAAATTAATATAAATATATGGGTTAACGTGATATTTAGAATACTCATGTGTTTTTAGTTAATTGCTGGTTTTTATTTTTATGGGGTTTTTTAAACTAATAAACTTTTTGTAAATGCTTTGAGGTTTTCTACAACCAAGTAGTATATAAATTTTACAAAATCAAGAAATTAACCTCACCATGTGCACTTTAATCATAGAGAGGAAATGTTCCACTCTGAAATTGTCGTCCTCTCAAAATACCTCCCCAGCCCATATATTTACAGAACTCACAACTGAAAGTTTTCTACCCCCAGATGAGTCTCTGCAGCCACTCCTGGTTTCCTGGTTGCCATTAACACACATGAGAATACATTTTTCAGCCCACACAACGCAGTCTGGAAGCCTTCATAAATGCAGCTTGTTAACCAATTGTTGCACAACCTGAGGTGCTCAGCAAAGTAGCCAACACTTAATGGGGTTGTGACTACACAATATATTTAAAGTACATTTACCCACCCAAAGAATCCTGGGAAATTTAGAATGCCTTCTCACAGAACTACAATTCTCAACACCATTATCAAACTACAGTTCCTATGATTTCTTTGGCGGGGGGTGTGTGTGTGTGCTTTAAATGGATGGTTTGCATGCAGTCTATATTAAGTGAGTTCAATTCCCCTGTCTGGTCACCCCACCAAACACCCCCTTCAGGGAAGATTGCTCTCTTCCCTCCCCCCATTCACTTTACTACGTTATTTCCACCTAGCCAGCCACACCCACTCCGTGCCCCCTGTAAAGACCAGGGGTTATTTGTGAACACAATGAAAGCCTTCGGTGGCATAGTGGTGAAAGTGCTGGACTATGATCTGGGAGGCTAGGGTTCAAATCCCCCCTCTGCCACAAAATTCTCTGTCGGTGACTTCAGTCACCAGCTCTCTCTGCCTTACCTCGCAGGGTTGTTGCGAGGATAACATGGACACCACACTTCAGCTCCTTGGAGGATATAAATGCAGTAATTGATGAGTAAAACTCTTTCCAATTGCCCCAGAACCTCACCAGCAAATATGCCTTCCAACCCGTCATTTGATGACATTTCTCTTCCTGTCTGTAACGTGCACCCCGCCCGCCCCCGATATCCTACCCTTCGAACAATTTCCCCAATTTGCCCTCCTGTTACCCCCCAACCGGCTCTACAACGCACCCCCTAACCCTAGTTCAAGGCCTCCTTTAGTTGCCACCGATATAATTTCTCTCTACCATAATAAACACACACTCCAGACCGACCCACCTCGATTTACAGCGACTGACTCCTCCTACACCAATATGCCCTCTACGCCACTCTCTGGCTGCGTTCACACGAACACAAAACACACGTGTAGCACACCCCCCCCCGGCAGTCCTCGGGCCCCCTTACTCTGATGGCTGCACGTTGCATCCACTTCCCTCTTTCTTTCTCTCCTTCTCATCCCCCGCAGCTGAGCTCAGGGCTCCTCCCCTCCGCCCAGGATTGGCTAATAGGGACAATGACGTAAGGGTTCGGAAGGCTGCAAAGGGAGGGGAGGCGGGGCGAGTGGAACGTTGAGCATTCTGCAGCTATTCCTACTTACGCGCACCGCCTGGTGGGCGGGGTCTGGGGCGCTTTTATAAGTGATTGATAGACATCAGAATTTAAAATACTGTACTGAGAGCTACCAGTTCACAAAGGTCTGTATAGTTAAAGCTATGGTTCTCCCAGTAGCGATGTATGGAAGTGAGAGCTGGACCATAAAGAAGGCTGATCGCCAAACAATTGATGCTTTTGAATTATGGTGCTGGAGGAGAGTCTTGAGCAGGGCTAGGCAACCCAAGGCCCCTGAGCCGGATGCAGCCCAATCACCTTCTCAATCTGGCCCACGGATGGTCCAGGAATTAGCATGTTTTTACATGAGTAGAATGTGTCCTTTAATTTAAAATGCATCTCTGGGTTATTTGTGGGGCATAGGAACTTGTTCATCCCCCCCCCCAAATATAGTCTGGCCCCCCACATGGTCTGAGGGATGGTGGACCGGCCCACAGCTGAAAAAGGTTGCTGACCCCTGCTCTCCCATGGACTGCAAGATGATCAAACCTATCCATTCTGAAGGAAATCAGCCATGAGTGCTCACTGGAAGGACAGATCCTGTAGCTGAGGCTCTAATACTTTGGCCACCTCATGAGAAGACTCCCTGGAAAAGACCCTGATGTTGGGAAAGATGGAGGGCACAAGGAGAAGGGGACGACAGAGGGCGAGATGGCTGGACAGTGTTCTCAAAGCTACCAGCATGAGTTTGACCAAACTGTGGGAGGCAGTGGAAGACAGGAGGGCCTGGCGTGCTCTGGTCCATGGGCTCACGAAGAGTCGGACACAACTAAACAACAACAACAACGTGATTCACGTGTATCTGAAGTGTATCTGAAGAAGTGTGCATGCACACGAAAGCTCATACCAAGAACTAACTTAGTTGGTCTTTAAGGTGCTACTGGAAGGAAAAAAAAATTTGTTTTGACTATGGCAGACCAACACGGCTACCTTTCTGTAACTGGAACAACGTGATTAATAGACATCGGAATTTAAAATGCTCAGAGCTACCAGTCTCTGTGCGACTCAAGAGGAGGTAACAAGGTCAAGGATTCATGAGGTGGCATTAAGCAAAACACACTCAGCCTCAGTGTTCCCCATCTGCAATATGGGCACAACAACAGCCTACTTTACAAAGTTGTTGTAAGGACAGCAGCTAGATAATGCATGGGAAGTGGCTTTGAGTATGGCACGTTGAAGTTTAAATCTCCCAGGGTTGTAGCTAACTAATTGTACTAAGAGTAAACCCACTGAAATGAATTCATCTTTGGGTTTCCCTGGGCAAAGCAACTAACAAAGTTACTTATTATTAATAATAATCCACTGTCCATCAACTAGCATTGGCTATCATAATTTGTGTGCAGGTTTTCCACACCATGAAAAAGACATAATTCACTGTTACAAAATATAACAAAATTTAAACAATAAAAAAACAAATTAACAAAAACAGCTCATTAAGAAATATACAATAAAATTAAGCAATCCCTTTGTAATTCATAAGGTATAATAATAAAATACAAACACAGTCCCAGTAACAGTGAAAATAATGCACTTCAAAATTAAATCTTGACCCCAGCAGAAGCCCCTAAACACCACTGCCATTCTGATAATCTCTAGGATACAATTCTTTCTCTTTCTGTCTCTGTCTCTCACACACATACATTTCCTTTGTCTCCTGTGTTAAAGACAGTTATATTTTAGTTCACAGAAGTCTCAAATAAAGACAAATGACACTCTCAGGGCTAGGGGGAGAAAAACTTTTTATAAACACACCAGAGAATTTTAGAAAGAAAAAGTAACCCAGAGAGAGATGCACACCCCTTCTCTGGGGCTTCCTGCATCCCAAATGAGTAGAGATACTAATTGGACTCTGGTGGGGTCACCCCAGCAACCAACTAACGCCTTCCAACAGAGTTTTGCCCAGGAATCAGTTGGGCTTCATTCTGCTAGCACAAAAAGTACCAGTGTTTTTTTTGTCTTGCAACAAGAAAACATGTGCCTGCTTCTAGATTACACAGAACTCTGTGCCAAGATGTAAGCGTTATGTTACAAACACACACACAAAATGAACACACTCACACCTATAAACCATTTCACAATTGGAAATAAAAATGATAATTAAGTACCTTAATTCTTTCTCATCCAAAGGGACCAGTGCCTGAGTTTCCCCAGTCTAAAGGTCACCCAGTGAGCATAATGGCCGAGTGGGGATTTGAACCCTGATCTCTCCTGGATCCTTGTCCGACACTCTAAACCAGGCTTCCTCAACCTCGGCCCTCCAAATATTTTTGGCCTACAATTCCCATGATCCCTAGCTAGGACCAGTGGTCAGGGCTGATGAGAATTGTCATGTCAAAACATCTGGAGGGCCGAGGTTGAGGAAGCCTGCTCTAAACCAATACCCCAAAATGTCTCTTCTTCCCCCCGCTGAGCATCAACCCCACGACCCCTTCCCCCAAACAGAAGTGAGACAAACACCATTTTTGTTATTATTTTTTTAGTAAATTTATTCACAAAAAAAGTTTCAACCTCTTCATTTTTCTCTTGTCATCTATGTACAAACCCATCATTATATATACAAAGTCACATAGTCGTTTAAAATCAGTAGTGGCTGCCACAGTCAGACTGAGGGGTAAGCGCATGTTATTTCCCCTGAGGGCTTGGGGGGGGGCAAGCGGACGGACAATGGAGGCTCTGTGCATTCTTCCTCCCACACACACATATCCCTTCACAAGCTCCCACACATACACACTCGCTCTCTCTGCCAGGCCTTGCCCTGCAACCACTTCGCTCCCATCCTGCCTTAAGACCTGGTGATTTTTATTTTATTTTAAAAAAAGAACAAATGAGGAAAAAAATAAAATAAAAAGGAAACCTGGGTACGTATATGGAGAAGTGGATGACCCGGGTCACTCGTAGAAACAAACCCCACACAGTGTCGTTTGTTTTTTTATTGTTGTTTTTTTTGTCGTCGTCGCTTTTTTAAAATGATTTTTTTTAAAAAGACCCGAGCACCAGTCTCTATGAGGTAAGAGGGGCGGCAGGGCCGAAAGTGCTGGGTTCCAATACTATTACTGCTTCTTCCAGTGCATGTCGTCCAGCTCGTAGAAAAGGACGTAGCCCTCGCTGGACGGGACCTGGTTCTCGCTGATGGGAGACACACTGCAAAAGGGGGGGGGGAGGGGAGAGAGAAAGGATGGCACATTAGCAGAGAAACCTTACTTGCCTGCTCATCTTACTCGCCTGGAATACTCCTCCAGATGTTGCAGAACTACAACTCCCATCAGAGGCGGATTTAGGCAGAGTGACCAGTTCTGCCGCACTGAGCGCTGAGCAGCGCACCACAACTCTAATGTACTGAACTGATCAGATTGGAAGGCAAGAGGTGGATCCACAAAGGGCGCTGGTGAAATTTGAAAGTCTGCCCCTGCTCCATCATCCTTGCCCATCTGCTGGGACTCACAGGGAGCTGCAGTTCAGGTTCCCCACATCTGTCTTACAGTAAAGGAACATGAAACTGGGCATCTTAAGATGAACTTCAGACTTGGTCACACGGGAGACGGCAGCCCTTATGGTGTGCTGGTTCTAGGAAGTTAATACCAGCACTCTGAATTTAGTCTAGAAACCAGTAAATAACCAAAGCTGATGGTATTGAGATCACATCTCCTCCCAGTGATCTGATCTCCTCCCAGTGTCAAATAAGCAATTGCATTTTGAACCAACTGGAAATTTGGCGTTGCCTGTACTGCCGCCCCTCCCTGCCCAGTACTTTTGTAAACTTCCATGTGTATAAGGTAAAGGGACCCCTGACCATTAGGTCCAGTTTGGGCGACTCTGGAGTTGCGGCACTCATCTCGCTTTATTGGCCAAGGGAGCCGGCATACAGCTTCAGGGTCATGTGGCCAGCATGACTAAGCCACTTCTGGCGAACCAGAGCAGTGCACAGAAATGCCATTTACCTTCCTGCCGGAGCAGTACCTATTTATCTACTTGCACTATGACTTGCTTTCGAACTGCTAGGTTGGCAGGAGCAGGGACCGAGCAACGGGAGCTCACCCCATCGCAGGGATTCGAACCGCTGACCTTCAATCGGCAAGCCCTAGGCTCAGTGGTTTAGACCACAGCGCCACCCGCGTCCCTTCCATATGTGTAGAGGATACTAAATAAAATTAATAACCACTGCCAAGTGTACAGAAGAAAGCCAAAGTCACAGGGTCACATAATTTATCAATCTAATTGCCAGGTTCTTATTTTTCTGTAGCCATTTTGATTTTGTGGTGATACTTGAGCTATGCTAGATGAAATCTTAGAAATCACTGTGACGGCCAAAGAAGACTCCGAGAGGTTGGAGGGCAGTGCACCAATGTCCAGTATCCCATAATGAGCAGGAGAGGATTGTATCGTGCAAAAGAGCAGGGGGGGAAACGTGCCAGTGAGGAAAACCAGAGATTTTGGTTGCTCACTCCTGCTCAGTCAGCTAATTAAAATAATGAACTTTAGTCAGTCATGCCTGTTGAATTCAATGGGTCTACTCTATGTTGGATACAACCCTCTTGCTGTTGTTAGCATTGGTTGCAAAACTGAGCTGTTCACATGCAGAATTTGGGTTCTAGGGCAGCCGGGTTTGAATGGTTTTGAAGCTGGCTGCAAGGCTGCATCAAGGGTGTTCAGGCAGCAGCCTGGCCTGCTTTAAACCCTTGCCAAGCAGGGCACACATTAGGAACAGGTGTCTTAAGCTACTTAAGTTAGTACAGCTACCTAATTATATTAGCATCCTGGTCCAGAGCAGAGCACAGGATTTATGGTGCAAGGAAGCAGGCCACAGGCAGGAAGGGTTCAGGAAGTGACTTCTGACCCATAAAAGAGCTGGCCTGGGTGAGCGCCACAATCCCACAGCGGGTGTGGAATCACAGAATTGTAGAGTTGGAAAATGCTGACAGAGGGTGCATTCCTGCCCTTCCTGCCCTTCACGGTTTGATTTAAGAACAAAAAAAGGACTTTTCTACTCCGTATGCCTACAAAACAGCTGAAAGTGAGAGTGAGAGTGAGAGAGAGAGAGAGAGAGAGAGAGAGTGTAACATCAACAAGTGCGGCTAAATGAGAGTGGGAGAGGAGCTGCTTTGCATGCAGAAGGTCCCAGGTTCAATCCCTGGCATCTCTAGGTAGGGCTGGGAGAGACAGACCCCTGCCTGAAACCCTGGAGGGCTGCTGCCAGTCAGAGCAGGCAGCACTGAGCTAGGTGAACCAACAGTCTGATTCAATACCAGGCAGCTTCCTATATATCCTAGGTTCCTTTTTTGGGAGAATGGGCCACAGCGCAGTGCATGTTTTACATGCACAAGGTTCCAGGCTCAATCCTTTGCATCCACCCCCGGGCAGGTCCTGGAGAGAGAGCACCTGCCTGACTCCAGAGTAGACAGACGCGGCAATATTGAGCGATCTGGACCAACGGTCTCACTCCCTATCTCCCTATGAGATGCATGGAAGAGGCCTTCAGTGTTGGGGAATTCTCCTCCCCAGAATTACTCAACAAGGAAATTACGCATTTCGAACCCGGGTTGCAGAATTTGGATCGCCTGACCAGCGTCGTTTGGCTACAAAACCCTGGAGAGTGTTTACACCCTCGCTTTTGATCTAGGAAAGCTTCCTTAGAACTAGACTAGAATCAGCGCAGTGGAGATTTGGAAAGGAAAGGAAAGCCATCATCTTCTCTTTGCTCACCGGGAGTCGTTGTAAACCCGCCAGCCGGACTGGTCCTTGCAGAAGGCTGTGTAGTGGCCGTAGTGGACGCTGCCAGAATGATTGCACAGGGCATAGAGGTTGTACACAGGGGTGCCTGGAACAGGGAGAGAGAACAGGAGGAGCTCAGACTACCCCTTCTCCAGCAAGCAGGCCCTGAGACGGCACAGGAGGGATTGGCCCAGACTTGGCATGCCAACTCACCCGCCTTTTCGCTGGCAAACTCTTTCAGGTTGAGCTGCTGGAGGGGGAAATCCACAAACACGGAGCATTTCTTAATGGAGTAACGGGTGGTGGAGAACCGGTTCAGGTCTGGGATAGGGTGAGTTAAAGAATTTTGTTTATTCAAAACTGATATCCTGCTTTTCACCGTCTGTTTCTCAAAGTGGTTGACGATGATGAAAAAAAACACATGAACCAATATAACTGGCTGCAACTTGAAGTACTCAAGTTTGCTTTTTCCTCCTCCCTTTCTTTTTTCCTCGTGTGTCATGTCATTTAAGAATGTGAGCCACACGGCAGGGATAGTATTTGTTTTTTGTAAACCTGCTCTGAAAACCATTTTGGCTAAAGGTGGCATCAATGCTGAAAATAAATGATTAATAAAAAATTAGGTAAACTCATCCTTTCAGTTCTACACCTGATGGCAGGTGTGCATCTAAGTGAATCTCACGGGTTTAGCCTGCTTTTTAAGCACGATCCTTATATGTCTGTGCTGTGCCTGTGATGGAAAAGCAATTAAAAGTGCTGGGAGACTTGGGTTCAAGTCCCCACTTGGTCATTAAACTCGCTGGGTGACCTTAGGGGCCAGTCACTGCCTCTCAGCTTAACCTAAATTGCAGGGTTGTTGTGAGGATAAAACAGGTCAGGAGAAAAGAAGAAGAAGAAGAAGAAGAAGAAGAAGAAGAAGAAGGGGAGGAGGAGGAGGAGTTTGGATTTGATATCCCGCTTTATCACTACCCGAAGGAGTCTCAAAGCCGCTAACATTCTCCTTTCCCTTCCTCCCCCACAACAAACACTCTGTGAGGCGAGTGAGGCTGAGAGACTTCAGAGAAGTGTGACTGGCCCAAGGTCACCCAGCAGCTGCATGTGGAGGAGCAGGGAATCGAACCCAGTTCACCAGATTACGAGACTACCACTCTTAACCATTACACCACACTGGCATACAACCATGCACACCACCCTGAGCTCCTTGGAGCAAAGGTGGGATATAAAGGCAATGAAATATATGCCTATGTTGGTTAAAGGAATGGATAAAATTAGAAAATAAGGAATTATTAGATCTTGAAGGTTTTGATAACAGATTTGGATGGCACGCATATTTATGGTGTGATAAGAAGAAAATCCACAAAGGTTTTGGGAACCACATCTTCAGGAATTCGTTAATAGAAATATGGGACAGGTACAAAAATTTATTGGAACCAAGAGTTCCACACTGGCTATCTCCGCTAGAAGTTATGAGTGTAAAGAAAATTAATATGAGAGGTAATTGGATTATGTATGGTGAAATGGTAATCAAAGAAGAGGGGAAATGGAAGATAAAACCATATGAACAAGTTAAAGAATATGTATATGATTGGTTGCATTATTTTCAGGTTAATGAAATGTTTAAAAAAGACATAAAAGAAAGTGGCTATGGAGAAAAAGAGTCAAAATTTCAAACAGATGTAATAAATAATGAGTGTAAAATTTTATCAAAAATGTATAAAATATTGCTAGAATGGAATACGAAAGATGAAGAGGTTAAATCGGTAATGATACATTGGGCCAAAGATTTTGGGTATAATATCCAATTTGATGATTGGGAAAAACTGTGGAAGGAAAATTTAAAATTTAGTGCATGTATGGCATTGAAGGAAAATGTTATGAAAATGTTTTATAGATGGTACATCACACCGGTTAAATTAGCAAAAATGTATAAGACATGTAATAAGTGTTGGAAATGTAAAGAAAAAGAAGGATCGTTTTATCATATGTGGTGGGAATGTAAGAAAGTGAAAAGCTTCTGGGAAGCGATTTACAATGAATTGAAAAAGATGTTAAAATATACCTTTATAAAGAAACCAGAAGCTTTCCTTTTAGGGATTACAGGAAATGAAATAAGAAGAAAGGACTGTAAACTTTTTCAATACGCAGTTACAGCAGCTAGAATTTTACTGGCCCAGAAATGGAAACAAGAGGAAATACCGACTATAGAAGAATGGAGAATGAAACTGACAGACTATGTGGAACTGGACAAACTAACTGGGAAAATCAGATATGCGCGAGACCAAAAGTTCATCGAAGACTGGGGAAAGTTTGTAGAATATCTGAAAAATGTTTGTGATGTACAAACAACGCTAGTGGGATTTCAAGAGGCACTGTAAAAGTTGAGATGTATTGTCAAAAGAAATAGAAGGGGGAGGGAAAATAAATGGCAATACAAACGAAGGGAATGCGTACTGAAGAGATAAATACGGATGATTATTAGAGAAGCTGAAGGAAGCTCAAAAAGAGATAATGTGTTAAAATTTGGATAGAAATGTACAATTGTATTGGAAAATTAATAAAAAATTATTTTTTTAAAAAAAGAAATATAAATTTGTCGCTTCATGCGTCAAGCTGTTCTAGGGGACTAGGTGGGCTTCAGCAGCTTCCTGGCATTCCACCTTGTATTGCAAAACCTTGCACAAGCTATTTTATTATATATAGTTTTCTCCAGGACTCAGCCTGGAGAAGGACTGTAATGCCTGTGCCGAGTGCAGCGAGGGCACTTTGACCATTGGTCCCACTGCTGTAGAATACGCCTCTTGCCTTCCCCCCTAAACTCAGCAGGACTGGAAAGGAGCAAGATACCCAGTATCACACACATCAGTGCAGCATAACCTGATGCTTCACCATAAAAGAAAACCCAAGCCAGAATAGCCTTGGCAGCGTCATATTTAGAGGCCAGCAGAAGCCAATCCCCAATTCCTTAGGAAACCCAGGAAAGCATCCGATTTTGATTTGCAGTAGTACCTCTACTTATGAACGCGATCCGTTTCGGGATGCCATTTGCACCCTGAAAAGTAGAGTGCCGCTACTGTGTGTGCACGAAGCATGATAGTGCGCTTCTGCGCATGCACGAAGCGTGCAGATCGCTTCTGCGTGTGTGGCGAACCCGGAAGTAAACACTTCTGGGTTTGCCACGTTTGCAACCTGAAAAGCCGCAACGTGAAGCAAACGTAACACGAGGTATGACTGTATGTATAGCATTTCACAAGTACTTTGTGTAATTCTGCAGAACCAGCCTGAAAAGTAGGCCAGTTTGACCATCTTAACATTTTTAACAGACTGTTCTAAGCAGCCACTTTCTCCCTGCAGTGTGGCGCAGTCATACTACAGGACAACAATTGTACAACTGTAGAAATTGCTATTGTTGCTTGTAGTTTACTGAGTTGGCAATTCTTTTGGGATTTCAACTTGATATTTTTCTGTACGCCGCTTTGGTAACCTTTGGTTGCAAAGTGGCTTCTACATCCACAGATAAAATACAAACAGAATACTTTGGGCAATCTCCCGCCAGCTGCAACCCTGACTGGCTCCCAATTCTTGGGGGAAGTTGGGGCGGGAGGGGGGGAGAATGTAGAAAGGATACGTAGCACAAGGATGCGAGGAAAGCGCTGGATGGTCAACTTCTTGGTGCTTCGGGTCCTCTGCCGGCATTTGTCACACACCTGCTCAGAGAGAGAGAGAGAGAGAGAGAAAAGAAGAAGAAGAAGAAGAAGAAGAAGAGAAGATGCTTATACTTCATTTTATTTCTGTAAAAGTTTTTATAAACCACTGGAGATTTTTTTGTTAAAAAACCTCTCAAACTGTGAGACAATTACCATTTAAACAAAAAGACACCACAAATTCAGTAAAACAGGCGCTACTGCTAATGCCATCACCCACGTGGCAGAAAAGCACGATGAACTTACTGGTGCGTTTTCAGAATCCAGCTCCTCCTCCTTGGTGAAGAGGCTGAAGCAGTCTAGCAGAGATACCTTCCCACCGGTGAAGCCTTTCTGTGAAATCAGGGCAAGGGTTTGGTTGGAAAGATCATCTTTACCACCACCCTATCCGTTAGGCTGAATGTTCGAGGAGGCTTACAAACATCAGTGCTCACATGTAAAAACAAAAGCAGGGATGAAGATCTCCACTTCTGGCAGTCTCTCTGCCCCACTGCCAGGCCAGCAAGCGCCAAAATTTACCCAGAAGCTGGGTGCAGGGACCTCTCCTCCCCCAGCTCAGTCTATCTCCCCTGCTCAAGGGGATGTCAAGTCCCTTTGCTCAGATGGCCAAACCCCTCCCTTTTCCTTCTTGCTGCTTCTGAGCCACTGCAAAATTATAGGAAAGGCCCACAGTCCAGTAGTTTGCAAGGGAAACGGGGGGGGGGCGGCTTTGAAAGCCCTACAGTTCACTTCGAAGTCCTGACAACTGGGGCTTCAAAAGGAAGCATCGCCTGATGTCAGTGTAGCACCAGTGGTCCATTTCCGACATTGCTCATCAGTAGATAAACACAAAATGATGACCAGGAATCTTAATTTTAAAATCACCACCTTTTCTTTTTCTTTAAAAAACCTCTCTCTTGAAGTGGTTCACAGCAGCAATTGGGAAGCTGTGGCCCTCCAGAGCGCAAATGACTCCAACTCCCATCATCCCAGTCATCAGGGATGATGGAAACTGGAGTTCAGCAACATATGGAAAGTCCCACCTTCCCTACTCCTGGCTTACAGGATAGGGGGGAAACCCCAATACTTTAACTAGTTAACCAGTTAAAAGAGAAAACACTCCAGAGGATTCCCAGATTAACTCTCCAGTTAAAAAGGATCCCTTAAGGTACCAGTCATATTAGTGGACAGTTCTGAGCTGGCCAGGCTAGCTATCTGACTTGCTGTAGGGAAGCTTCATCAGTCACTTAACAGCATCTGCCCTGAAGCCTGCCGTGACGACACCAGGAGCCTACCTTTGGGATAGGCAGGGAGAGGTCACAGAAAACTTCAAACGTGGTCGACCGGTAGCCACACGCTTGACACTTGAGGCAGCTTTTCAACTGGCCGACAAAGAGATCTAGCAGAGAGAGAGAGAGAGAGATGCTTCTGTTACTGTGTGGGCCAGCTTACAAACAGCGTTTGACTTGCACATTCTGCTACAGCTCATGCGTTCTGACTCCAAGAGAGCATTTCAAGTTGATAATAGATGGAATCAAAAGGACCCTGTAGGAGTTGCACACTGGCATTTGCATTTGGGTCTACTCTCGAGTGGCCCTCATGTTCCTATGTGACCAGGTGGGCGATTCTTAGACTGGCTTAGTCACAGGCAAATCATTTCGGCCTTATGGCTCAGCTCAGACCATTCCCATGCTATAGGGCAGGGATGGGGGAAACCTGTGGCCCGGCAGGGATTGCCGGACTCCATCTCCCATCAGTCCCTGGCTAACTGTCAGGGATGATGGGAGCTGGCAGCCCAAGGTTGTGCAAGAAACATGACCTGCTCACCTACTATCTTGCTGTCTTCTCGCTCCAGGTAGCGCTTCCACATCTGGTTGGCTTGTTCGTCATCACTGGGGGGGGGGGGAGAGGAAAGAAACCCAAGAGGAGAGTGTGAGCAACATCAGGAAGTGGGAGAGGGTTGGATGGAGGTGGGGCATTGGTTACTGGGGCAGAGCACAGAAGCAGAGCCCACCTGCAAAACGATTATTATTTTAATTCAGCAACATCAGTATCAATGCATCACTGCAGAAGAATGAAAGCCAAAACAGGCCCCTGATGAGCTTACAATCCCAGGCACTGATGGTGAACTGGAAGCCCATCAACCCCTGAAATTTGGAAGCTCAGTGGCAGCAAGCTGATAGCTGGTATGGGGGTAAGAGGCTAAGCCGGGAACCTTTAAGTTCCTGGTTCGAATCCTGCCTCAGGAGCAACCTCACTAGATGGTCTTTGGCAAGCCAGTCTCAGACTCCATCTGAAACGTGGGTGTGACGATACCAGCCCAGGTTAAGGGGGCATTGTAAAAATTACCTGAGAATGTCTGCGATGTCACTTGAAAACTGGAGCGCTACAGAACGGTTAGATATTATTATTAAGTAAGCAACAACCAGTCACCGCAGGGAAGATTTCATCAAACACCTCCTCCACACACAAATGCTTTCCAAGCATGGCAATTCTCACATCCAAGCTCTGCACTGAGCAATGGAGATGCAGGTATGAATCAGGCTTCAAGCCCACAGCAAAGACGAGAAACCCAGCCTCCAGCATTTATGTGCTCAGACACACTCTGAGCGCTGCTAGTAGTTCAGCTGCACTGAGAGGTCAGGCCCAACTGTTCACCACATTAACCCAGGTAGGTCAGAAACACCCTGCACCGGGACAGGCCACTGGACCAGGAAAGATGAGCCCATTGTAAGAACATAAGAAAAGGCCTGCAGGACCAGAAGGCCCATCAAGGCCTGCTCTCACTGTAGCTGACCAGATCCCTTGGGAAGTGGCAGCACTCTCCGCAGTTGCGCTTCCCAGCAACTGCCTCTGATGGTGGAGGGAGAACACAGAATCTGTGGCCAGCAACCATCGAGAGCCTTCTCCTCTATGAACCTGCCTAATTTTCTTTTAAAGCCATCCAAGTTGCTGGCCACCACTCATCTTGTGGGAGTGAGTTCCACTGTTTAACTCTCTGTACTGCGTGAAGGACTTTCTTTTGCCTGTCCTGAATCTTCCAACATTCAGCTTCCTTGGGAAGCCCCTTCTAGTATTATCTCCTCTCTCTTCTGAGGTGGTGTTTAGGGGAGGCGGCCAAAAAGCAGTAGCAGAGCCTGCGCTTTGCATGTAGCGGTTCCAGATCCAATTCCAAGGATCTCCAGTCGCGGGAAAGTCTCCTGGAATCATCCTGGGCAAGCTTTTCCACCTGCCTTGCCCCCTAACTGGGACTCTTATAAAGAGGAGCCGCTGCTTAAAGATTTGATCTTGCTCTCAGTTTTGCGGGGGGGGGGGGAATGCTCTTTGCCTCTTTGGCAGGAAAACGAACGCAGTCAAACACTCTTCAAATGTTAATTATTTTGAGTTTTCATCATTTGTGTTGGCGTTTGTGTATCTATTCTCTTGTGAGCTGACTTGGGGGTCTCTTTTGGCTGAAAAGCGGCATATATTGTGTCAATAGTAGAAACTGGCACCATTCAAACAATCTCTTTACATACAGTGGTACCTCTGGATGTGAATGGGATCCGTTCTGGAGCCCCGTTCGCATACTGAAGCGAATGCAACCACCGCTTCCGCACATGCGTCTGCGCATGCGTGAGCGGCGAAACCCGGAAGTAACACGCTCCGTTACTTCCGGGTCGCTGTGGAGCGCAACCCGAAAAGGCTTAACCTGAAGTGACTTCAACCCGAGATATGACTGTAAACAGTAACAAAACATAAGAGCTCTTAGATAGCAGAGTTGCCAAAAACCCGAGGCTGTGGAGAGCCTCTATCAGCAGACAATGCAATCAAGTTGCATCACATGTGTTGCGTATATATGTGAAAACCATGCACAGCCAAAATTACTTTTCATTTGGCTGCTGGTGGAGAAGTCCCAGGGGGAGGCCTCCCCTATGTTTCTGCTGCCTCCCCTCACTCCCCCATGTGAAAGTGAGCAGCAGAAGGGAGGAGGGGGGAGGTGAGTAAGAGAGAGAGATGGAGGCAGAAGAAAAAGGCTGGAATGGAGCCGCAGCTGGGCATGTAAAGCTGAATTTGTGTAAGTAAAATGCCCGGATGATGCAACTTGACTGTACTGGGATAGATGACCTGGTATACAGCAGCTTGACACATTCCGGGAGGAACTGTAGCTGTGCGGTAGAGCACTCGCCTCGCAAGCCAAAGGTCTCAGGTTCAATCCCTGCCCTCTCCCCTTCAAAAAATAGAAGCATGCTCCGATCTGTGGTATAGAGCAGTTTCTTCTGCCCAGCTCACAAGACGGCACCACATTTTCTGCACTCACCTCAAGGTGTCCGTGTCCTCTAGTACTGAGGGTCGCTTGGCGTCAGAGAGGATGCTGGGAGTCTTGCGCCCTTTCCTGTTAATCTCCACATGCAACCGATCCATGAGAAATTTTAAGAACTCCTGAGCGTCCTGCTGGCTAGAAAAGGAAGAAAGGCAGAAGCATTGGGCAGGCCGGGGTGGGGGAAATGTTGGGGTGGGTAAGAAATGTGCAACCGCACTGGGGCAGGGATAAGGCAACAGGCACCCCAACTTGCCTCACCTGTATCCTGTGAAGGATGGCACGTATTTCTGAAAGACGGCTTTGAAGCGGCTGGGGTTGGCGGCCTCCGTGGAATCGGGGTGCCATAAAGTGGCAATGACATCTGCAAAGGCTGGAGAATGAAGAGCCACAAAAAAGAAAATAAAGGAGTTGTTCCCTTTCTCCTTCTCCATTTTTACACTGGGGAAAACACTCAGCAAACTTCGTTTTGCTTCCTCTTCCTTGAAACGTGGCAAATATGCTACCATTCCTGGTTTTGTCTTACAAATGAGGAATTGGGGCTTGGAGTTAGGTATGTGGCCTGTCCAAGGCTGCACAGGGAAGACTGTGGCAGAGGCAGAACTCATACCTAGACCCTCTCCCTCCCAACAGGACAGGCTCAAAGATACTGCTGGTGGAAAACTATCAAGGGGGTCAGAGGAGGGGCTGGAGCAATGGAAAAAGATGTGCAAACACAATGCAATATCAAACACCCGCTCCTTTAGGAGTGACTTTCATAATCCTCTCCCTGTCCCACCATTCCACCCCTCACCTCAAAATTGTGGATTATAAGCCTGGGCAGTTTGACCCACAATATTTATTTAGGTGTTTCCTGTAATATGTTTGCAAGCTGAAGGCCAGAGACGGTGGCCTATGAATGCCTCGCAGGTGAGAAAGGGACAGGACAGGACAGTGCTGGAATTAGGTCCTCTAATTATATAATACTTTGTTCAAGGCAGAGGTACTTATATAATAGTGGTCAACCGGGATTGGATTAAGGCCCTCCAGAGACCAATTTAGATTGCTGGCTCACTACAAGGATCCTTTTTAGCTGAAGCTCGTTCAGACAGTGATCTGGTTACATAACCGACTCTGCCGACGGGAGGGAAAACAACAACAGAAAAAGCAGGGCAGGGTCTTTCCACTTCCCCCCTTTACCTTCGGTCAGCTCCTGCTGGGTCCGCAGAGCGCTGGGCTGTTCCTGCCGGAATTCCCGACGGAGGCAGTAGTCCCGCAGGGACTTGGTGCTACTCAGGCACTGAAGCACAGCATTCATGAAGCACTGGAGGGGGAGATACAATGGGGGTATCGTCATGGCCTGCAGCGTTCCCGTTCCCCCAAAAGGGATCGTCTGCAGACACACAGGATGCAGCTACCTGAAAGGTCACCTGCCCCTGTATAGTCCCGGGAGAACCTTTAAATCAGCTGGGAAAATTCTACTTGCAACACAGCACCCTGCAGAACATCACAGGGCGGGGACTTGAAAACGGGACATTTTCTGTCCTTACCCTTGTATTACAGAATGCCGTTACTTTGTCTTTGCCATCAATTTCAACGGATCTACTCTGAGCAAAAACAAGTTGAGTAAACCCCCCTCCCATTGGGGTTTATCCAATGATGTTCCAACTCACAGGGGGGGAAAACCAACATTGCAGGAGATTTAGTTTTGTTTCATTTAGTGAGTTTGTTACAGAGGCTCTGCGAATGGTTGTTTGCTGACTGTAAAGGTAAAGGTAAAGGTAAAGGTATCCCTGCCCATACGGGCCAGTCTTGCCAGACTCTAGGGTTGTGCGCTCATCTCACTCAAGAGGCCGTGGGCCAGCGCTGTCCGGAGACACTTCTGGGTCACGTGGCCAGCGTGACAAGCTGCATCTGGCGAGCCAGCGCAGCACACGGAAACGCCGTTTACCTTCCCGCTGGTAAGCGGTCCCTATTTATCTACTTGCACCCGAGGGTGCTTTCGAACTGCTAGGTTGGCAAGCGCTGGGACCGAGCAACGGGAGCGCACCCCGCCGCGGGGATTCGAACCGCCGACCTTTCGATCGGCAAGTCCTAGGCGCTGAGGCTTTAACCCACAGCGCCACCCGCATCCCATTGTTTGCTGACTGAGGGAAGTATAATTATGTAATACAGTTGTATCAACATACAGTATTTTCCCATCTATAAGATGCCCCATGTATAAGACGCCCCCCCCCCTTTTGGGGACTGAGTTTTAAGAAAATGGGGGGGGGTGCCCCACAGTTGTTGAGGGTTTTTTTGCGGAGGGTTGTCCTCAGTTGTTCAGCTTTTTTTGGAGCGGATTGCCCACAGTTTTTGAGGGGTTTTGGGGGGGGGGCAAAAACAATCACCCGCCAGCAACTGCCATTCAACTGCCCACTTGCCGCAGCAGCAGCCTATCAGCAGCAGCCCTCGCCGCATACACAAATCAACATCCCTATCGCCAATGAAACATTCCTGCTCACAGCAACAATCAATCGCCAGTACACCCTCGGCACTATCCGTGTATAAGACGCCCCATAAATTTTGACATTATTTTTTTGGAAAAACAAATTGTCTTATACACGGATATATACGGTAGTTTACTCAACAGGTAACTTCCTCCGCTGATGTATTCCTTATTCTTGAAAACACAGTAAGAAATATTTCAAAAACCAACACACCTAATTTAGGTCCATTAATTTCAATAGGTCTACTCTGAATAGGATTTGCATTGGCTACAACTCATTGTTTTTATGTTGCACACTGTTTAGTGAATAAGAATACAGTTGTACCCTGGAAGTCGAAAAGAATCCGTTCCGGAAGTCCGTTCGACTTCCAAAATGGATGGAAACGAAAGCACGGCTTCTGATTGGCTGCAGGAAGCTCCTGTAGCCAATCAGAGGCTGCGGAAGCCCCGTCAGACGTTTGGCTTCCAAAAATAGTTTGCAAACAGGAAAGTCACTTCCGGGTTTGCGGCGTCTGGGAGCCAAAATGTTTGACTTGCAAGGCGTTCAGGATCCAAGGTACGACTGTAATAAAAAAAGCTGTTTTTAAATGCCTTTAAATAAATAAAACCTTGCTGGAGCAAAGAAGGCCTGGGGTGAGTCAGTGCCTGGACAGGAGGGGGACAACTGTGAACTGCACATCAGCTACAGAGTGCTCCAGTGCAGAATGCAATAAAAGACCCATATTCCTAGCCAGCAATCCTGACTTCAATTCCATGTTCTCCCCTTTTCGCCTCCTGGTGGTGGTGGGAAACAGGAGTATGCTGCCATTTTGGAGCAACCAACCACAGCGTATGTTCTTAGTTATGCTGAGGTTGGCACAGCTGATGGGTGTGTGTGTGTGTCCTTGTTGCTAGGCTCCCACAACTTCCAGATGGGGATCAAGGGTTAGGAACGGGGACTGAAGCGGCAGGGTTGCAAGCAGGCTTCAGGCAGCAGCTAAAATCCCATTGAGTTTCCAAAGATGCTGGGTCCTGCGTCCGATTTTGGTGCTTAGTGCAGAACATTCGTGGAGCATACCACCCAACCTCACTTCCCTCAGCGACACCTGGATGCAGAATTCCAAACTTGTTTTCTGTACACGGCACAGAGCGGTTGTGCAGAATATGCACACATCATACAAGCTGAAAGTCAAAATCATCTGCGGTGGGGAACCCACAGGCCGATCTTGGCCTACCAGGTTGTCAAATGTAGCCTCTGGAGTTTTAAAGAGCAGCGGGGGCAGTTTGCAAAAGGGCTTTCAAACAGCCCCACGCTGCGCTTTGAAGTCCCGAAAGTCAGGACTTCAAAGCGCTGCATCGCAAGATGCCACTGCGGATCCAGGCAATTGGCAGGTGGGCAACCCCACCCACCTGTCAAATGGGGTGGGGAAGATGCAGATCTCACCCACCACCAGAAAAGATTTGCCACCTTTGCTTTAAAACACACACACAACAAACTCAATAAGAGACATCACTTCTGCTGCGCTCATTGTGGCAAGTCTGACACGGCTACCTCGCCTCCTACCAAGTTCGACTTCTCAATGCCGGTTATTTTAAGGCATCTTTTGAATAACAAAAATTGCACATTGTTGGGGCCTTTCAAAAGAAACCTTTGTGACAAGTCCTTTATGCAGGGGGGGGGAGTTCTCTTCACCTGGGGCTGGGGAGGCTAAGCGCCCACTTCTTACCGTGTTGCCAAGGTTGCGGAGACCTATGTGCCCAGAGCCCAGCAGGAGAGTGTGATGCGTCTGGAAAAAACAAAAACAACAGACAGAGTGAACGAGAGAGACAGAGAGGGAGGGATGTTTTGCGTGTTGTGACAGCGGGAATAATAGGCTCGTCTCATCTCATGGCTCCACATGCAGGATGGACAAATACATTCGTACTTAAGTACACATACAGAGTGAGCGTCCCAACCCAAAGGTCTCTTTTGTGTCATTGCCAGAGCTCCCCAACCCCCAGTATGATTCCTCCCAATGGTCTAGGGGTCGCTCCACTGCACTTTCTGGCCAAGCTGCCTTTTGCAGGCTTCTCAGATCAATCCACCTCTCCCTTCCAGCTGTGGAGGAGTTCCAGCTCCCCTACCTAGTCGTCTCGAGCAGAGAAGGAGTGAGCAAATCACAGCGGCTCTGAAGCAGGTTAGCTTGAGCGGTGACCGCTGAGGATTTAAATACACGCAATTATGTTGTGCGACTTGCCGTGACAGGAAGGAAATCTGAACACAATCAAGAAGTTGGGGGGGGGAGGCACCCTTGGGGCATTTTTCTAAGACTGCAACCAAGACGTTCTGAAACAGGAGCTGCATGCCCCCAAACGAGTCCGGATACCAATCCTTCCTTAGCTCCAGAGGGAGGGAATCAGGCACCCTTCAGACCTTTTTGGGATCAGACGTTGTTGGAATCCAACTCCCTAACCTTGGTCCTGTTGTCTGGGGCTGATGGGAGGCGGCTGAGCAACATCCAGAGGACCCAATAGGCTCCACACCAACAGCCATGCCTTTCTAGAACTTCAGAGTCTTTTCCACCTAAAGATGCCAGGGATTGAACCTTCTGAGGGCAGAGGAGGGGCTTGATCAACTGAACTATGGTCCTTTTCCAATGTAAGAGAACTGTATGAGCATATGAAGTTGTTGTTGTTGTATACTCCGAAGGGGGACACCGTGGCCCTGCAGATATGGCTGGCCAAGGCTGATGGGAGTCCAGCAACATCTGGAATTGGAGTCCAGCAGCCCCATAGATCCTGCCAACCTCTTCTTTAGACCACTGGCCCTTGACAGGAAGGTTGTGCCCTGACCTACAGCCACTTCACCCCAGCAGAAGCACTAACTGGTCGCTTTACTCAATTTTCATTTTTGTGTGGTGGAGGGGAGGAAGAGCTTGAGATCAGGGAGACCAACTGCAAAAGAAGACCAAGCCTCTTCATTTTTAAATAGCTGTGTGGTGCAATAAAAGCAAGCCTGCATCTGTACTGGAGTGGTGTTTTTAAGACATTCAAATTGTTTTCTTGCTTGTGTGTTTTCCACTCTGGACAACTCTGGGAGGAAAAAGTGGGGTATGAATTTAGTAATATAGAAGGGAACTGCAGCAAATGCAGGTTTCTCTCACAGGGTAGATCCTCCAAGAAAAAACTCTTTCAAACAGCTATTAAAAATGTCCTCTCCTCTTGCAGTGGGAGGAAGAGGAGGAGGAGGGAAACATCTCATCACAAACATTGTAACTGGGTCCCTAGTCGCTGGCCAGAATTAAAGGCAACTACTGGGTCAGAAACAAATAATTCAACAAGCGCTGCTCTCATCCACTATGAAATCAAGGGAAAGCATTCTCCACGCTCTTCTCAGCTGCAGCCTTGTCCCATAGGCCAAAGCTCCCTGTTCCTCAAATTCTCCCAGCAAACAGCAGGGTTTTTTTAATAGTCAAGTTTCTTAATCATCCTTCATTACAATGAAAACTGTCCCATACGGAACGGAATGGTATAAGTCCAGCCAAAGAACCAAAAAGGTAAAAGGTAAAGGATACGGAGAAAGAGGCTCAGGGCACCTCTGTACAATAAAGCCACGCAATGAAGCCGCGTCAGACATTATCAACTTAGTGGCAGCAACGGGGAGAGATTGGGGGGGGGGCGTGTTACCTCACTGGTCATCAGCAGCAGCCCCATCACCGCCGTGTGGACCACGGACTCAGAGATGTCGGCAGCTCGGCCATGAAGCTCCCGCTTGGTGGCCAAGGTGCGGTGCAGCTTCCGGGGCAGCTCCACCAGAGTGGCCCCCTGGAGCCCCGGCATGGCTCCCCCGCTGCCTGTTCCCGCTTGAAGAGCCGGCGAGAAAGAGGCGCAGCCCTCGTCCTGCGCGGCGCCAAGCGGGGAAAAGGACTGGCGGGCCCTCCCTCACGTCCCTATAAGCCAGCAGCTCATTAGCTGATCCGATTTCCCCTGGCTATTCCTGGCTCCTCCTGGAGGCTCATCTCGGCGGGATTAATTAGCAGGAAGAGCTACTTTGGGGAGCAGCAACGCTTTCGGAGAACTGCGGAGCCAGGGAGGGAACGGCACGGCAAAATAAAAACACAACCAAAGCAAATATACACAGCTCAGGGTGACCAGGGTTACGGCTAGCAGCTTCCCCAAGAGGCCCCTGCAGCGTCCTCGAGAAAAGCCCCGAGACCCAGCGGGTAACTGCTTCGGACAACTTCTCAGTGGGCCAACCCACCTTGGCACAGTGGGACGTTCCCCAAAAGCTACCTCGAGCAGGGCAAGTCGGAGAGTTACACAGACCTATAAAAACTGTGCAAGTGAATCCTTGCCCCAGGGAATTAATTAGCCGTTACAACTCTGGAAGATGTCAGCACCTGAGTCGACCAGAGTCACTAGCCGGGGGAACCGGGTGCAGAGAGTGAGCTAGGAGCTGGGCGTGGACATTCTACCCCCAAATCAGTCCAGGTTCAGCAAAAGGGCTGCCAGCTTGGGACAGCAGTGGAAGAAAATGGGCACATTTGAGAATGTGCCTTCCCCTAAGCCATCCCCACCCTCTCTAATAAAAGACCATCCCTGCCTGCACTCACAGAAAAGATTTAGGGGAGACATCTGCTAACTCTATACATTTTGTTCCATGCATCTGTTTCTATGGAAACAAATGTGATTTTCGATAGGCTATCACCAAAGAAAAGTCTCCTTTCCCTCCCTCTCATCTGCCTCCTGCTTTCGAGTGTTGAAGAGGCCACAAGGAGGCATCTCCTGAGATGGCTCCAACAGGGGCAGATGGACCAGTGGAAGCAGCTTGCAATGCAACTGTGCAGAGGCTGCTCTTTGAGACAACGTTTGTCCACAAAAAGCTTCACTGATTTTCACCATGCAATAAACAGAAAGAAGAAAAGAAAACCATGTGTGTGGGTGACAGCACCATGAACAGCCATCACCCCTTGGGGAAGGGCCATAGCTCAATGGGAAAAGCATCTGCCTTGCAAAAGGTCCCAGGTTCAATCCTGGCAGCATCTCCAGGTGGGACTGGGAGAGAACCCTGCCTGGAATCCTGGAGTCAGTGTACGCAATACTGAGCAGCTAGGTGGTCTGACTCAGGAGAAGGCAGCTTCGTATGCCCTCCTCTCTGTCTGGACCACTGTTGAGAGTGAGGAGGGCTGCAGCTGAGTGGCAAAGCATCTGCCTTGAATGCAGAAGGTTGTAGGCTCAACCTCTGGCCTCTCCAAGTAGACCTGGGGATGCCAACCGCCTGAAACCCTCAAGAGTCAGTTCCGATAAAACTCAACTTGGTATAGAGAGGCTTCCTAAGTTTCTCACTGCCACCCAAACGACACCAAAAGCGCCTTGCTGTAAGAAGCCGTGCCTGTGCTGTCTCACTTTCCAGCAGCTGGCATGTGGTGGGAGTCAGGCCAGAACTCCACCCTCCTGCCTTGGGGAACCGGATCCATGCTGGCCACCTGCCAGTATTTACAGGACTGTAAGTAATTGATATGAAGGATACAGAGGCAGCCTTCCTGTGAGGCAAAGGGGAAAGCAAACAGCTAGGGGCAGCTCTACAGGAACCTATTCAACGGTTATTATTCTTTTGGAGGGATAGTTCAGAGGCGTAGAGCATCTGCTTTTATACACAGATGGTCCTGACATCTCCAGGTAGGGATGGAAAATCCCAAAGAGCTGCTGCCAGTTACTGCGGACAATATTGAACTAGATGGGCCAGCATTCTGCCTTAGTAGTATAGGGGAAGTTCACGTGTCGCAAATCTAAACCAGGCAAACTACCACCAGTTCCCCTAAACTTCCTTTGGTGGTGGATTCCTGCGAATTCTCAGAGAAGGATCTCTGTCCGATTCGCCGAAGCACAACCCGCAAGGTTCCATGGCCGATAAACCCACTTAAGTGTGTCTAATGCAGCTGAGCCACTTAAAACCAGCTTAACGACTATGGCGCTCCCCGCCCCCACAGACTCACCCCCAAGGAATGCTGGGAACTCTTGTGGCTGTCTATTCTGTTAGAGATACTTAGCCGCCTGCCAAGGAGAGTCCTGCGTGCGTGCATGTCTGCCTGGGAGGAACATGAAACAAAGCAGTTAAAAACTAGCGGGAGCGGACAGCATAAACATCAAGGGAAATCCAGCGAGCGTCAATTTCTGCTCACGGAACCCTCTGGGGCAATTATTTTTTGGGGGTGGGTGGGGATGCACCAGAAGAGGAGTGAAAGAAGTTGGCTCATGCTGGGGCACCCACAAACAGGTTGTGAAGGCAACAGCCTGTCCCCAGCATTTGGTATTCAGCGGTATACTGCTACTGAACATGGGAGCTTTATCAGGCGATCAAGAGATGAACAAAAGTCATCCACAAATTTGTCTTCTCTCCTTCCTTTAAAGGAGGGAGTGGGAACCTCTGGCTCTCCAGAGTAAGCCCCAGCCAGCATGGCCAATGGTCAGGGAGGGTGGAAGCTGGAGCTCAGCAGCATTTGGAGGGCCAAAGGTTACACCAATCCTGCTTTAAGACAAACCAAAATGGCGACTGTGACTGCACTTCACAGCAACGTACTGTTTCTTGGGGTGGGGGGGTTATTGTTTTATTTTGGTTTTAACTATCTATTTTGTGCTTTTATCCTGCATTTCCCCCCCTTATGAACCCACCCTGACATCTTTGGATTAAGGGCGGAATATAAATTGAATAAAAGTAAAAGTATCCCACACTTTGTTTTCTAAACACTAGCTTGCTAAGAGGCTGGTCCTCCATGTCTAGTATGGAAACCCAGGACACCGGATTCTTAGCAGCCAGGGAGGAAGGGGGGAGGAAGGGGAAAGCATTCTGCAAAGTATTTTGGCTGAGGAGGGACAAAGGTGACGGGTGCAGGACAGAAGAGGAATCTAGGACCCTTCTGCCACAGGGAATTCCTTCGTGCCTACAACTCCCAGGCAACTGCTTAAATACAGAGATGCCAAAAGTGAATCTACATGTGCTGAAGAGAAATTACTTTCTTCAGTTTGCCCCTGGATCTACTGCCAATCGGTTTCCTAGACAGCCCTGGATTCTAAGGTTAAGAAAGTTCCTTCTATCTACTATCTTCACACCGTGTACCCTACTGTAAAGCCTGGGGCCCTCCATTCCCCCAAAGAGGATCATTGCTGGGCACGCCTTGCCAGTCCCTTACAGCAGTGGCCTTCTCCTCCAGCCTGCTCGGAACAGGGCCCTTGCTCTGGGGTGGGCTGGTGGATACCGGGACGTCTTGGGAGCGAGCGTATTCCGTGGCCTGCGGGTCGAGGGCGCGAGTCCTGGGGCAGCCCTCCGTGCGGACGGACAGCAGCGTGGGCGACGGCCTCCCATCTGCCCCGGGGGTGACGTTGACTCTCCGCAGAGACGAGCTCCTCTTCAGGGCCAGGGCGCCCAGGCCGTGTTTGTGGCTGCATGACGGGCTGCGGTCCCGGAGAGCAAGCCGGTTCAGCACGGCGCTCAGCTGCTCCTCCCCGCGGCTGCCGGACTGGCTCAGGTCGCCGATGCTGATCGACTTGGAGCGCAGCAGGTTGCCGCTCCGGCGGTCCGAGTCCGGCCCGCCTAGGAGGACGCCGGGTGGCATGGTGAAGGAGGCGCTGCTGGAGATGGTGCCGGCCTGCGGGCAGCCGGGCACCTTGAGGGCGTGGTCTGCCTTGACGGGGCCGCGGCGGGAGGCGGAGGCGCGCAGTGTGTCGCTGCGCTTGGAGGCCCGGCCTCGGTCGAGCTCCAGCTTCTTGCCCCTGTCATCCAGAGGGCTCGGCCTGGGCGGCAACGGGCGCAGTTTGGACGCCACGGAAAGTCCATTGGAGGCGGCGGAGGAGCAGCCACGGTGCTCTTGGCTCGGGGCTCGGTGTCCATTGGGGAGCTTGGAGGTGGCTTTCGGCTGAGAGGTGATGACCGACTGCTCTCTTGCCCGGCTCATGCGGTGCTCGGAGGCTTGCGGCATTGCGGAGAGGAGATAGAGGAGGGCCCTGGGGAGAAAAGCAACAAAAGCAGGAAGTGGGGAAACAGTCAGGTCTGTTTCTTCACATTACGTTTTTGAAATGCAGTGGTACCTTGGTTTACGACCTTAATCCGTTCCGGAAGTCCGTTCTTAAACCAAAGCATTCTGAAACCGAGGTGTGCTTTCCCACAGCAGTGGGGGACTCAATTTACAAATGGAACACACTCAGCAGGAAGCGGAACATGTTCTGCTTCCAAGGCAAAGTTCACAAACCAAAACATCTACTTCCAGGTTTGCAGCGTTCTTAATCCAAGTTGTTCATAAACTAAGCTGTTCTTAAACCAAGGTACCATTGTATGTTTGTTGGCTGTGCATTCGGATACCTGCTAAGATATCATAACCAAATTTGGCATAATGGTTCCTCCAGAGCTCAAGGACCAGGCTTTTGTCTACGTTTGAATACAGCTGGGCATCATTTGGAATCAAGATGGCAGACTGAACCTTTCAGAGCTGCACTGGTTTTTTGGTTCCTTATCATTCCAGAGCAATGCCAAATATGAGGCTACTGCTTATTAATACTGGGTTGGAGCCAATCCGATAAATAAATAGCTATTACTAATTTGTCCATTGACTTAAGTACATCTGCTCTGAGTAGGATTTAGCTGGATAGAATCAGTTATTAACAACTTTATATACCACTTAACATTCAGAATAGGCTTCTGTGCTTTTTACCGTGTATAAACAAAACACTGAAGTAGAAACATTCCTAATTAAACTACACAATCACCTTACAATATAGACACCCTTAAGTGAAATACACATTAAAACAATGCAGCAATTAAACCAGGAGACTGTGGGAAAAGGTCAGTTCAGAGGACTGAGCATACAGACTCCTGGGAAATCCCAGTTTCCAATTTAATAAAAGCACGGAAATTTTTTAGCCCTTCAAAACAGGCACTCAACAGGCACAAAGCCAAGCAGCACAAAGACCCCAGCCCAGCAAGCTGGAAACGCACCTCTCAAAAAGTGCTAGGCTCTCACCCCCGCCAGCCCCTGGCTCACACCTCACAGAGGTGGCTGACCGCAGGAGGGCTCCTCTTGGCAGATGCCCTGCAAGACAAAAAAACAGCAAAGGAAAACTGGTAAAATTCTCCGCCTTTACTCAGAGATGCTCCCCACAGCCAGATTCCAGGATAGGTGGTCCCAATGGAAAGGGAAACGCTTCCCTGCATCTCAGGGGGAACCGAGGCCACATCTTAACTCCAATTCCTCAGAAACAAGGGTGAGCATAGTCTGTAAACACAATGCAGGATTCAGCTCAGCTTCTGGCTTCCTGAGAACCTTGGCTTTATTTCTGCGATACAGGTTTAATAGTTCTCGTCATTCTAAGGACGGAGTGAAAGGAGCTCTGGAGGTACGCAGATTGTCAAAACCTTGGAAACCAAAGCCTAAGGCCACCTGGCTGGGAGTACCTGTAACATAATGGGTGTTTCCTTCACATTTTTATTCATTTGCTTAGACATTTTATATAGCTCTCCATTATATCACCTCTATGCAGCACACAAAAATCTCAATACAATGACATCAAAACCCAATTAAAATTACAAAATCAGAATTACCGCATTTTTCGCTCTATAAGACGCACCAGACCACAAGATGCACCTAGTTTTTGGAGGAGGAAAACAAGGAAAAAAAATTCTGAATCTCAGAAGCCAGAACAGCAAGAGGGATCGCTGTGCAGTAAAAGCAGCAATCCCTCTTGCTGTTCTGGCTTCTGGGATAGCTGTGCAGCCTGCATTCGCTCCATAAGACGCACACAAATTTCCCCTTACTTTTTAGGAGGGGAAAAGTGAGTCTTATAGAGCAAAAAATACGGTAAATTAAAATGCCTGCTGGATTAGTATTTTTTTAACCCAGTTAAGAAGGCACAGAAGTTCAACAGGGAGGGGGGCCTGTCAGACCTTGGCTAGAAGGAGGTTCCATAAAACCGGGCCCACATTACCAAATGCTGCGCATCTGAGCCATGGGGGGAAACTAACACTAACAGTGACTCCCCTGAATACCTCTGTGATTGGGCAGGGATACAAGGGAGAGGTGGACCCTGAGGTGTCCAAGTTGTTAAGAGCCTTGAACCTGGCCCAGTATGGCCAGTCAGTGCAAGCTTTTGAGCACCAGAGACTCTGTGGCAGCATGGCCAGTGGTCAGGGATGAGGGGGGTTGTAGTTCTGCAAAATCAGGAAGGCCATAGTCTTCCCATTCCTGGGGTACAGTAAGTCACAGAGAGGTGTGCAGAGAGGTGCCCGCCTGCAAGGAGCTTCCAATCCAAGACAGACAATGGGAGAAATGAAGAAGGGAGGAGAAATTGTGGGCAGATGCAGTTACATTGGCCTAAAACTTGGTTAAAGTTGGAAAGAAGAATTTGGGAGGAAAAATCCCTTAGAAAAGGATTAATTTTGAGAAGTGATTCGAAGGAAGGGAGGAGAGGTAGCGCCATTACATATTTAGGGAGGAGTTCCAAGCTTCGAGATCAGCAAGGGGGAATAGACAGTGCCGCTACTCACTCACATTTGCATCTAAATTATTTCATGAATTAAGCTTCATGTGCATCTACTTAACTAAATGGGACATTTTATTCCAAAAACCAGGACACCTAAAGGTTGACCAAAAAATCACAAACACTCTATAGGGCAGGGAGGGCAGGCATTTTTTTCAGCCCACGGGCCGCATTCTCTCATGGGGCATCTTCCAGGGGCCACATGCCAGTGTCAGGGCAGAGTCAGTGGTAAACTGGGCAGAGAAATGGGTGCAACTCTTACTTTGTATAGTAGGCCACACAAAGGTCACACATCTTTCCATCCTGGCAAGCCAGAGGCAACCTGGCCCAGTCAGAGAAGCCTGAAGGGCCACATTCGGCCCCCAGTCCCAAAGTTCTGCCATGGTGGTATCAGCCAAACAGCTTTAGGGCATTGTGTAGTTATATGACTTTAGGTGGTACTGCAAGGCATTTACACGCATTTGTGAAGGACCGGTTTATGAATGGGTAGCAGCCACGAAGGCTAGTGGAGTTCAGAGGCTGTATATCTCTGAATACCAGCTGCTAAAGGGCTATTGCCTCCTTGTGCTGCTTGTGAGCGTCAGAGAGCTGCTGGCCAGAGCTCTTCTGAGGTTCTCCTCCAGTTTCCTCTGCTACCATTGGCCAAAGGGGATTTCTTCTGCATTCCTGGCACAATTCTTTTGGAAAACACAATTCTCTGGAAATCAGAACTCAAGGAGGTCTTTACAGAGGCAACAAGATTCTGAGCGACATATTTAAAAACAGGGGGAAACCAATTTTCTGTGCCAAATTCAAAAAGCCTGCTTAAGCAGAACTATGGGAATTACATGAATTATGCAGACTTGAGGAACAAAATAAGCAGCAGAGGACCGGTGCCTTCATGCTCAGACTGTGGAGCATTTGGCAGGTCACTGGGAAAGGCAGGATACTGGACTCAAAGATGAAAGCTGCAGTCCAACAACATGTAGAGGTCACAAGGTCCTGCCCCCACCCCAGCTTTAGTGCAATCCAACAGGGCTCTTCTTATGGGAGACAGAGCTATGCCCACTGAGACCCACTGAGACCTAAAGAGCCACACAGGAAACAGGCTGGGACACACGAATTCCACCCAATCACAGAATAGGGGATCAAAGTAAAGAGCTAGCCTTCAGAAAAGCCTTTCCTTTTTTGCAAAGTAAGATTTGAAAGCAAGCAGGGGAAGAGAAGATTCTGTAACCGGTATAGTTATTTGTCGCTACACAGCAGAAGCAAGAGAAAGTAGATGAAAAAAGAATATGCAAATGTATTATCAGCATAATTTCTGCCACGGTTATGGAATCTAGCTTTTCTCGGCACACAGAATTTCAACACATTCTCATATACAGAGAGTCCCATTTACATAAATGACACTGAAGAAGCCTGAATGGTCCTTTGCTTATATTCTAAAATATTCATAGGGACACAGAGGATAGAGGAATGAATAGAGACAGGCACTGGAGATGCAACAGAAGAACAAAAATTGTGTAGGTCCCTCAGATGGTGGTGGACTCTTCTTCCTTGGGGTTTTTAAAGTAAATGTTGGATGGCCATCTAATGATGCTTCAGTTGAGATTCCTGCATTTCAGGGGGTTGGACTAGATGACTGCCAGGGTCCCTTCCAACTCTACAATTCTATGATTCTATGAAAAACAAAAGAAGAACAAAAGAAGAGCCTGCTGGATCAGGCCAACACCTAGTCAAGCATCTTGTTCTCGCAGTGGCCAGCCAATTGCCTGCGGGAAACCCACAAGCAGGCTTCAAGCACAAGAGCACTTCCCCTTGGTTTCTAGAAGCTTATTATTTACATACACAAAAATCCCAGAGTTCTCTTTATTATCAGCCGGTCAACATCTGTGTCCCGCTCCCCCGCGACATAACTGGAATCCAACTCTTAGCATGGCCAATGGCCAGGGAAGATGGGAGTTGGAGTCTAACATCTGCAGGATCACAGATGTGATCCTTGAGGACAACCACCACTGGCCCTCATATCTTTCCTTTGCTCTATTGCTTCTTTTCACTGTGGCTGAAATGGAAAACAAGACATCCCCTGGGAGTTCCAAAGCTTCATTGACATGCAAAACGTTACTGGGAGAGATGGAGCACACCCAACCAATGTCAGGCAAAGGTCCAGTTCTCCAGTACAAACTTTGTCCAGCCAGGTCCCTCCAGAAAGCTTCCATCATCCAGGGATAAAGCAGCAACAATCTTCCCCTCATGTTTGTCCTCAGCATTGGAGAATTCAAAGGTAGTCTCAACCTGTACATCATGGATGGGGAATCTGTGGCCCTTCAGATGCTGCTGGGCTCCAATTTCTGCCTGCCTCAGCAAGCATGGACAATGATCAGGGATGATGGAAGTTGTAGTCTAATGACATATGGAGGGCCTAAAAGGTTCTCCACCTCTACTGGATATGGAAGTTCAACAGCCTTCTCCTCTCCTATAAGTATGTCTAACCCTGTTTGAAGCCATGACACCTGGTGGCCTCCACTTCACCATTAAAAAAAAAATCCTTCAAATCTTTACTACTGCCATATCTTGCAGCAGCAAAGAGACACTCAGAGCTCTATCCTTTTCTGTCAATTTGACCAAATCTTCAGAAACACCATAAAGCCAGATAATGACACTGCCATACACCATTTAAATACTAGGTTTTTATCCAACTTCTACTCACAGTAGATTCATTGAAATGGAACTGAATTAGCCATGCCTATTCATTTCTATGGGTAGAACTAGCCCTGGATACAACCCAATAACATATCTAAACACCTAAAACACATCTATTATCCTCCACAAATCCATCTTCTGATTTGGGGTGCATCTTCCCATTTAAAAAGACAGTCCATACCTTCCCTGTTTTAAAACCTATATTATCATCGTTATCAAAGCTCCTAAAATTCTCTAAGCACTGTTTGTAAACTAAAGGATAAGACAATATCTGCCCACAAGCTCACAATTCAATAGACACAATGTGAAAGGAAAATGGAATGAGGAGGGAAGAGGAAAATCAAGGACTGGAGCAGCTGATCCTCCACTGGCAGATAGATGAAGTTGGTTTCGCCCTCGCCAGGATGTCCTTCTCAAGAGGCAGCCTCCTAGTAGCCCCTGTCCATGCATCTCATAAAACAGTAGTTATCAACCTTTTCACTCCCAGAACCCACTTTCAACACATCCATACATTTTGGGACCCATTCCCTAATATTTTCACCGTGTATCTGCATGATGTCCATGCTCTGCTGCAACCCACCTTGGAACAAGCCGTGACCCACTAGTGGGGTCCCCGAACCCACCAGCTGAAGACCGGTGCCATAAAAAGCATACTGACACCCAGAACAGCCCCCCCCAATTGTTTTACTTCCAAGCCACACTTCAGACCCACTTACTCCATAGAGGTTGGGGGTCTTCCTGCTGTCACCTGGAGCCCACCCCAACTCCTAGGCAGCACAGCCTCATCTGCCGACCTCTAGAGCCCTCCTCCTTCGCAGTCCAGAGCCCCCATGAGAAGCCCATTCCCCACCCCCTTCACCGAGGACCCTGGGCAGAGAAGTCCCCCCCCCCCAAAAATAAAAACCACAAACCCCACCCCCACCCCGTCAAGACTCACCCCACATATTATTATGCCGCGATTACATAATAATGTCAAATTGTGCTCCCTGCCCTCCCCCTCCCCTCGCGTTATACAGGCACAGCGTGTGCATCTCGCCTGCGCTGGACACCATCTAGGCAGGTGGGCCTTACCTATGTCGCGTTGTGCCCCTCATGCAGACCCACAGCCGGCCCCACGACTCAAATAAGGAGAGGAGCCCCCAGAGCATCCTTTTAACCGAGCCTTTAGAGCCCCCCTCTTCTTAACCCTTCGTGCTACACGGCCCTCGCCCCCCCAGCCCTCAAACCCCACCCCGTCCCGCAACAGACCCCCGGTGCCGCAAAGGAGTTCAGGTGTGTGGGCCTCACCTCCTGCAGGACGCCATGGCAACAACAACTCCTGCAGCACGGGCCGCCATCTTTGTTCCTCCCCCCTCCCCGCCGCACTCCGCGCTTTTGCCCGGCCAAGGCCGGCTTCGCGCGGCTCCAACGCGCAGGCGCCGGCACGCCTTTCGGGCCCCGCGCGCGCAGGCGACGGACTGACGGGACCTGCGCGTGCGCAGCTCATCCTCCCTAGGCTCCTTTTGTTGTTTTGGTAGCGTCACAGTCAGCTTTTGCTTTGCCCGACCTGCCACTCTCACCTTTTCCGTCGCCATGGAAACGGCGGGAAGCGTCCCAGAAAATTTAAAGGCGCAGTAGCCTTAAATAAATAAAAAAAATAATAGAGGTTGTACGCTTTGCAAGCCGGATCCGGTCTATGTATTGTATATTTCTTGGGAATCGTTCGCTGTGATTTATTCGCAAGCTGCAACCAGATCCTATGAATGTTTATTCAGGAGTAATTCACACCACTTAAGAGATTTTTGAAATATTAAGCAGAATAGAAATGCTTTTAAATTTAAATTTTAAACTGTTGTTCAGAATGTATTTAACTATTTCCAGGTTGCTGTGTGTGTTTTAATGTTTATTGTTGATGTCTGCAGTCCTGAACTCCTTTGTGGGAAAGGGTGAAATATCATTTAAGAAATAGGAAATGATAATAAACAAATGGGGCTTACTTCCTTGTTAAGTGTGCATAGGAATTGCAATTGCAGGATATTTAATCATAATTATACCCACTTTGTTTGACGGGAGTTAATTCAAATGTAACAAGAACTTCCAGATCTTGGCTGCACCTTGAAGGCTAACAAATAGATACTTGTTACATTGTTACTTGTTACATTAGTCTTTTTAAAATGCTACAAGACTGCATTGCTGGTGCAACATTCTGCAGTCCTGTGCACACTTACATGACAATAAGCCCCATTGAACAGGGCAGGGCTTACTTCTGAGCAGAGCAGGGCAAGGAGTTTGTTGTAACACTGAAGTAAACATTTTTCCTTGCAAGTGAGCATGCCTTACTGTTCTTACATCAACCACTAGTGAATCAAATAGGGCTGAACCCCCTAAGCAAAAGTGTATAGCGGACGACACCTGCCCTAAAAGCTATTTTTAATCAAAATGGAATACTTGGAGGGGGACACACACACACATGTTTCCTTGAACCATATACTGTAATTGAAAAACATTAAACATTAGCATTTGTATGCAAACCAACCATATGTGAGATATCCCGTTAATGTCATAACGAGCCTTTGAAGATGCTTATGTGCTTATTGTTGCCTCTGAGCCAATTCACTCCTCTTTCCCAGGGAGAAGGAGAATTGTTTCCTTGTGATGGTGGTAAACTAACCCTCCTAGATCAGCTTGCAAAAATCTGCTCATCTCAATACTCACGTTCCTCTGTATTAATTACTCGCTTCATATCAGCTTACTGAGAAGATGAAGGGGAGAGAATACTGGACATGTTAACTGGATGCTACCTTCCACCCATTCATTAATGGCTCAGCAAATATCAACTGGGGGGAAAGGCAGTGTTGCTTGCACAGAATAAAACTCACACAGGGCCTCATCCAGTCACACTGAGGAAGCCCCCAGACTGGTGTTTTTTCATGGGCGTATTCTGCAGCATGCCACGGATGGAATAATAGAGCACTCAATGGTGGATCATCTGGACCATCCACACTAGGGCTGGGCAATATCTGGTTTTTAACATCATGATATATCACCATGCCATCATTGATGCCAAAATCCAGCATCGTCTGAGCTCTGCGAGTGCGGCTTTCTCCCGATTGAAGTGCAGAGTGCTTTAGGACTGGGACATTCGCAAGGAAACCAAAATGCTTGTTTACAAAGCTATTGTACTACCAACCTTACTGGATGCTTGTGAAACATGGACCACTTATAAACACCATCTCCAGCTCCTCAAAAGATTCCATCAATGGTGTATCCGAAAAATTTTACACATCACTTGGGAAGACAGGCGAACTAATGTCAGTGTACTGGAAGAAGCAAAGCTCACCAGTGTCGAAGCAATGATTCTTCAACATCAACTTCGTTGGACTGGTCATGTTGTGTGGATGCCTGGTGATCATCTTCCAAAGCAACTACTCTATTCCGAACTTAAAAATGGAAAGCGTAATGCTGGTGGTCAACAAAAGAGGTTTAAAGACTGTCTCAAGGCAATTTTTTAAAAAATGTAGTATAAACACCAACAATTGGGAAACACTGGCCTGAGAGCGCTCCAGTTGGAGAACAGCCTTTCCCAAAGGTGTCATGGGCTTTGAAGACACTCGAACTCAGGACGCAAGGGAGAAACGTGGTAGGAGGAAGGCATGCTTGGCAAATCCACACCGTGATCAACTCCCGCCAGGGAACCAATGTCCCCACTGTGGAAGGATGTGTGAATCCAGAATTGGCCTCCACAGTCACTTACGGACTCATTGTTAAAACCGTGTTAATGGAAGACAATCTTACTCTGCTACAAGTGATCACCAAAAAAGAAAAAGAAGAAGATATCACCATGCAAAACATCACAATATTCTGAAAAATCATGATGCCTGAAATAAGGATGGAGCTATGTAGAGGCACTGGCTGGCTTCACGGTTTCCCCTGCATTGTGATTTTTGCTGCCCCCTGCAGGACACAGGGGAGAGTTGAGCCGGCCAAGCTAACAGGAGCCGCAGAAATTGAGAGAAGCGTTGTCTGGCTCCACATTGTGATTTATATTGATATATCGCTGAGCCCTAACCCACACACCATTCTACTTTATTAGTTTTTCTGTGGTGCATTCATGCTTTTCAGTGGGACACAGTTGTTGCAATGTAAACCAACAAAAATATAACAATCCACCCACCCCTCTGAACATTTATAGTAGGGTCACCATATTTCAAAAAGTGAAAATCCAGAGGAAATTCACCCAAATCTACACTTCCAACATGGGTTGCTATATGTCCGGATTTTTCCAGACATTACAGCCAAAGCCATATGGCAACCCTAATTTATGGTATGAAAATGAATTTGTCCAATCCTCTTTCAAAGCCACCACAACATATTGTGGGAGCAAATCCCATGGCTCGAATCTTCCAACATCAATCTAGCTCAGTATTGTCTGCCCAGGGTTTCAGGCTGAGGTCTGTCCCAGCAGTACACAGAGATGGAAGATGTTCTACCCTGAGCTAGTCTTTCCTCATAGCTTATTCTCCTCTTCCTGCACACACACCTATCCCTCCTAGGTAGCAGAGATAGAATGCTGCTCCCTGCAAAACCATACCTATACTATGTATTTGGAAAGTAGTTTGTCAGATCGTAATGCATTTGGATACCTCTTAAGATATCGTAACCCAATTTTGCTTGATGGTTCTGGAGATCAAGGATCAGGTTTTTCTCTATGGCTGCATACAATCAAATGCCATTTTGAATCAAGATCGCAGACTGAACCTTTCAAAACTGCACCAATATTTGCCACCAATTTCAAAACCGCACTGATTTTTTTGGTTTCTTAGAATGCATGAGCAGTGCTAGGTACAATACTGCTAAGCAATGCAGACATTTGCCTTCAACACCTCTTGGTTTTCAACTGTTTCAATTTTATTACGTTTTTAAAGGGTTGTATCCAGTGCCTCCTCAGAGCAGACCCATTAAAGTTAGTGGGCAACATTCACTTAGCTCTATTAATTTCACTGGTTCTACTCTGAGTAAAACATAGTTGCTTACAACCCTAGGTCTGCTTTTATTGCTATTTTTAAATATATATACCCTATCATTTTATGTAACCCATCTAAAGTTGTTTTTTTCCTGATGAAGTGGTGTATAAATCTTTCTCAATAAATAAATAAGATTTGCCACAACAGTGCGGTCAGGTGGCTTTTCAAGAGACAAGCAAAACAGCAACTCTTAGGAAAGGCTTGCTTTTCATTTCTTTTTAATTAGTGAGTCATGTTCTGTGGATCAGTCGGAAGTCCGGGGTTCAGAAGTTACACAGAGAAGCACAAAACAAAGTCACTGGCACATGTTTGAGTCTGCAGCTGTTGATGGCTGAGGCCTAGGAGAACAGCCGAGGCCTAGCCTCCACCCGCAGGCCGCACAGCCTGCCTCATTTCTCCTTGTGCTCAATCTGGCCTTTCGATATCAAGTCTGGGATCTCCACAGCCAGCCAGGGTCCCAGCTGCAAGACAAAGAGAGGACCGTCAGGAGGTCACCAGGGCTGCTTCCTTTCCCCTTCCTTGGCCATGTGACATACCGTACTTAACAGAGAATAGCCCTCTCCTCCATTTTTAGGATTGTTAAACAATATTTCCAATTACAGTGGTACCTCAGGTTACAGACTCTGCTAACCCAGAAATAGTACCTCAGGTTAAGAACTTTGCTTCAGGATGAGAACTGAAATCGTGCGGTGAAGGCGGGAGGCCCCATTAGCTAAAGTGATACCTCAGGTTAAGAACAGTTTCAGGTTAAGAACAGACCTCCAGAATGAATTAAGTTCTTAACCAGAGGTACCACTGTACAAGGCTTTCCAGTTCACATCAAACATATGAAGTTGCCTATCTAGGCTCAGTATTACCTACAATAGAGGTGAGGAACCCATTTTTCAGCCTGAGAGCCACATTCGCTTCTGGATGACTTTCTGATCCTAGCCTGCCAGCTGCTGGGGAATGAAAGATCTGGCCTACAGACCAGAATAAGTTCCCCACCCCTGATGTATCATGGATACAACTGACACGGGCTCTAGTCCACAAAAACCAATGCAATGCATTTCTTAAACTTTAAGAAACCGGAAGACTTCCGTGTTGTTTTCATCCTTTGATACTTATTTGCAGGACACAGTTTTTCAACAGGAAGGTTTGCTGCCAATGCAATTTACTCATTTGACAAGAGCAGCCCTTTGGGGCTTACTAAATGATGTCCCAAGCAGCCCAGTCAAACACATGTGTGCACTCTCTCTCACACACCTACAACTCACCCCCAAGGCCATGAGATGAGCCAGCCCAAATTTAGGTACGTTCCTGGCCCACAAAGGTTTGAAGTGGTCCGTCAGACATATTTTACCGCCCCTGCAAGAAGACACACAGAGGTATTAAGATGGGGCATTAACGGGACAGATACAAGGGGAAATTGTGATCTAGACCACACCATAAAAAGGTAAAGGTACCCCTGCCCATACGGGCAGTCTTGAGAGACTCTAGGGTTGTGCGCTCATCTCACTCTAGAGGCCGGGAGCCAGCGCTGTCCGCAGACACTTCCGGGTCACGTGGCCAGCGTGACGAAGCTGCTCTGGCGAGCCAGCACAGCACACAGAAACGCCGTTTACCTTCCCACTAGTAAGCGGTCCCTATTTATCTACTTGCACCCGGGGGTGCTTTCGAACTGCTAGGTTGGCAGGCGCTGGGACCGAGCAACGGGAGCGCACCCCGCCGTGGGGATTCGAACCGCCAACCATACGATCGGCAAGTCCTAGTCGCTGAGCTTTTACCCACAGCGCCACCCGCGTCCCTAGACCACACCATACAAACTGGCTAAAATATAGAGGAGGAGAGCATCTGACCTGTACATTTTTGCTGTTTTTCCATCCAGCTCTGGGATGGCGATTTCCGGTGCAGTCGATGGATATGTTACCGGAATCTGCAAATGGGGTTTAAGCAGAGCTTAATACTTAGAAATCCTGCATAGGTTGGCCTAATTAGCCCTCACCAAAATCCACAGGTAGCCGACCGTCCAACGGTTTCTGAAAACTATTTCATTCCAGATGGCTTTTTAATTGAACTCTGATTGTATAGTTTTAACTCATTTTCAGTCATATTGTATTGGGTTTCTTGTTCACCGCTTACAGGCAACTGTGATTAAATGATATACAAATTGTTGAAATAAAATATATAAAAGTAAAAGAAGCAGCTCTCACACGGAAAGTGAGGAATGAAAGGCAGGAGGGCCAGGAAGCCCAAAGGAGGGCACGGGGCAAGGACTCACATCAAACTCAACAGCAAACTCATACTTCAGGAGGTTGTGAATGTACCAGCATTTCCCAAACCACCTAGCAAGAAAAGAAAAAGAGATAAGAGAAGGTTACATCTCCTGTCGCACTAAAGTCACATCCACATAATAATCAATATTAATATTACTATTATTCCTACTATCACCCCACCCTTCTACTCAAGGTCCCAGGGTGGGTTACGGCAGTTAAAACAGTGTTTAAAACAGAAATAAAAATATACATCCCAATTACTAAAAGCTAGGGTAAAAATGTGTGTCTTCAACATTCTCCAAGTGCTGTAGAATGTATTCACAATACATGTAAAGCACTATTGTGCCACTTTAACCATGAAGAATCCCGGGAACTGTAGTTTGTTCAGGGTGCAGACCTCACAGAGCTGTAATTCCCAGCACCCAAAACAAACTACAGTTCCCAGGATTCTCCACAAAGTTTTGGGGTCTCCCTTGTACTCACCTTGTGCCTTCCTTGTTGGACTCTAGCCTGAACCAATCGTTATCAGCATTCTTGTTGTTTTCCACATACTACAGAAAGAATCCATAAAATAAAATAGTCAGCAAGGTAACCTCCATAGCATGATGTCCGTAATGAACATTTTTTGAAAATCTGACAGAGGCAGGTTACAGATTATTCCTGCAGCTGTATATTTAAAATACCCCCCCACACACACACACATACAGAGATTCCTGGGAACTGTAGCTTGTTAAGGGTGCTGTGAATCATAGCTCTGTGAGCGGTAAGCAACAGATCCCAGGGTTCTTTAGAAGGGTGGATTTATTTATTTATTAAATTTAAATCCTACCCTTCCTCCCAAAGGAGCCCAGGGCAGCAAACACACCCACTTATTATTATTATTTTAAAAGTAAAACTGTTAAAATATTACAAAAGTAGTTACAGTTAAAAATATAGTCGTCGTCCCCCCACCCGAAAGATCTCATCTCAGTAAGCTTCCAGAAAACAATTGGGGCGTGGGGGGGGGGGAGAGAGAAAAAGAAAGGTGAACTCAGACACAAGTCCTAGGTGTGTTTACTCAGGAGTGCCATCCGCACAGAGCGGCGTGCGGGACATGGCACTTAGGTTGGCAGCTTTCCTGGGCACAAACCCTCCTGAAGCGCAGTACAGTGGTACCTTGGGTTAAGTACTTAATTCGTTCCGGAGGTCCGTTCTTAACCTGAAAGTGTTCTTAACCTGAAGCACCACTTTAGCTAATGGGGCCTCCTGCTGCTGTTTCGCCGCTGGAGCACAATTTCTGTTCTCATCCTGAAGCAAAGTTCTTAACCTGAAGCACTATTTCTGGGTTAGCGGAGTCTGTGACCTGAAGCGTATGTAACCTGAGGTACCACTGTACAACCATCTGGCCGGGGACCCTCAGTCCAGGACGTTTCGCACTACAACTCCCATCAGCCCCAGGAAACAGCCAAAGGCCCTGCACGGTGGGAGCCGTAGTCTGAAACAACTGGCAGGCGTCGGAATGGGTGGAGGTTGGTCTCCTCGGAAGCAAGTCCCACTGATTTCGATGGGGCTCACTCCCAGGGAAGTGGCAACAGTCCTGCAGCCTCAGGCCCCGCAAGTTTCTCCTATTGCAGCAGCACCAAAACGCCTGCCTATACTTGACCCTCTGAAGCCACCGTAGTGCACCGGAGCCACGTCAGCCTCCCGGCACATAGCTCCCTCTCCTCACCGGGAAGGACCACGTACCTTAATGAGCGCCTGGTATTCCTCCTTCAGCCGCTGAATCCACAGCTCCTTGTCCCGCGGACCCGCGTTCGTCTTCAGCAGAGGCAGCTCGGCCACTACCCGGCGAGTAGCCTCGTCCGCCATCTTTGTTGAGGTACGCCAACCGGAAATGACTTCCCGTTGGGCAGGGCGAGGAAACGTCGGACGTTGTTGTCATCCTTGCCCAGCACGTGAGCAGTTGGGCGGAAATGGATCGCGTGGCGCTTTCCCCAACATGATTGTTGAGGGCGGAAATAGAGTGTAGAGCGGGGCGGGGGAAAGGAAGAATCACAGAGCTGGGAGAAAAGAGAGGCTCCATGTAGGCTGTTGGTGGAAGTTGTTTCTTGTGTGGCTTAATTAGGGCGCTGTGGTTTCCTTGGATTCCACTTTTACCCAACATCAAAGGACTGGGAGAGCGGACGGATTCCTCTCCGCCGCATGCGCTTGGAGCAGCCAGCCTCACCCTAATGCCCTCCAGATCTTTTGGACTACAATTCCCATCAAGCCCCAGTCGTCGTGTGCTGGTTGGGGCTCATGGGAGTTGTAGTCCAAAACTAAGCTCTCTGAAATCTGATGTAAAGGTAAAGGGACCCCTGACCATTAGGTCCAGTCATGGCCAACTCTGGGGTTGCGGCGTTCATCTCGCTTTATAGGCCGAGGGAGCCGGCGTACAATTTCCGGGTGTTAACGGAAAAATCCGAGGGCTCCCTTGGACAAAAACAAAGACACCAACCAGGATAACTTGGAGCAAAACAGCAGCCTGTAGGCTTGGCCTTTATTGAACTGTTGCAACAGGGTGCTCCCCTCACTTGCAGGAGAGAGGAAGGACACAGAAAAAATGGTGTGCAAAGTCTTATAAAGACTTTTGAAATTCCCATCCTGTAGATCAAGCCCACCCCCAGAAACATCATGCATACATCACAGAAAGGAGGGGTTGAGGGAGGAGTTGTGGTGGTAACCTGAGTGTCCTGTCACCTGGCTGGTTCCCCCTTTCCCCCTCCCCATGAGTACCGTATTTTTTGCACCGCAACACTCACTTTTTTCCTCCTAAAAAGTAAGGGGAAATGTCTGTGCGTGTTATGGAGGGAATGCCTATGGGTGGCATGCCTACGGATTTTCCTCCTCTAAAAACTACGTGCGTGTTATGGTTGGGGTCCGTGTTATAGAACGAAAAATACGGTACTTTCCAGGTGACAGAGGGGAGTTTGCAGTTTCCTGCCCCCAGAGGGAAGGGCTGATCATTGTCCTTTGTTCCAGTCTGTGCTGAATCCACTCCCATATGCAAGTTCTTTGTGATCTTGATGGTCTTCTGTCTAGGACCATCAGGGTTGGCATAGCAACTGGGCAGGGCTCCTGTGGTTGTGCTGGTATGCTGAAGGGATTATGGGTGCCCTGTATCAAACCTTCCCCATTTTGTAGTCCTTCCTTCATGGAGTAAAATAAAAGTGGAACAGTGCAAATCCGATGTATGGTTGATTTTCTATGAATTTATAACAGAAGTGTAGCGTATGTAGCGTGTGAGTGTGTGTGAAGTTTGTACAAACTGAATGATTGGGGGGGGGTTGTTCCTGCTGCATGTATAGCAGTGGTTTTCAACTAGGGTGCCTTAAATGATGGTCAGGGGTGCTGCGGGCAACACTGGCCTCTGTCCCTCTTTCCTTCCCTCTCTCCTCTGATTCCTTCTTGTGTCTCTGCCTCCCAAAGGCTTGCACAGCTGTTTGTTGCAGCAGCCCTGGCTACAAGCTCCTTAGGCGAATGGTGACTCTGGGGCTGGCCAGGGGGTGCTATTTGCCAGAAGCTGAGGCAGCCTTGGAGTAAGCGAGCAAGCAGGCAAGGGAGCCCAGCCAGCTAGTCCTCCAGCCCTTGTTGTTGGGACTGGACAGTGTGAGGAGGCACATCTCTTTGGGGCAGGGGGCAGCTCAAAGACTGGGGAGGGCAGCAAAAGAGGACTCCCAAGGAGAGGGGAGAGGAGAGGAGGCTGAGGGAACACTCCACAAGGGGGTGTGTTCGGAAAAAAAGCGAGAGGCTGCCAGCCTCACAGGGGTGCCACAGAAAAAATGTAATTGGCCAAGGAAGCCGTGGACTCAAAAAAGTTGAAAACCTCTGCTGTGCAGGAAAATACATAGAGAATTATAGACTTGGAAGGATCATGAGGGTCATTTAGTTCAACCCCCTGCAATGCAGGAATCTTCTGCACAATGTGGGGCTCAAATTAATGACTCTTAGGGCTGCCATACGTCCAAAAAATCCCAGACATCGCCGGGATTTGGCTTCCAAAACGGCATCCTGGCATTATTTTCAACGTCCATTGTAAATGTCCATGAAAACCTGGACATATGGCAATCCATGTTGTAAGTGGGTTTCACTTCTGATTTTTGTTTTTTATTTTTTGCCAAAAAAAAAGCTTAACAACTTTGACACCCCCACCCCCACTTTTGTGACCGGATATTCACTTTCTGAAATACAGCAACCCTAACGATTCTGAGATTAAGAGTCTTATGCTCTACTAACTGAGCTCTCCCTCCCAGCAGTGTATTTTAAAGATGTTGTTTAATTCCCAGTTTGTAAATCACACTGGGTGCTTCCAATTTAAATAGAGTGTGTTTTATATTAAACAAACGGAGCGTTTGCTGGATCAGAGCAAACTCTACCTTAGTGAACAATATCGGCAGAGGGCAGTTGCAGTGGCGAAGCTGCATGTTCTGCTACCGGGGGCGGAGAGCAGGCGGGATGGCGTGGCACACGTTCTGGGGGTGTGGCGCGCCGGGAGGGGCGCAGCGCATGTCGGGGGGGGCACTGCGATGGCACCCTACTGGAATAGTGGTGCCAGGGACGGTCTGCTCCCTCCGCACCCCTGTTCCTCCGCCAGTAGGCAGTTGTCTTCAAGTCCTGCTTGCAGGCTTTCCAGAGGCACCTACCTGACCACTGTGGGAAAGAGGAAGCTGAAGGAAACAGCCCTTTCCTCTGTTTGGCGGGGGGGGGGGCTCTTGTAGCATTGTGCAGAATAGAACCTTCAGTGTACAGTGCCAGTCTACCTTGGGATGTGTGTTAAATATACTGTATTTTTCCGTGTATAAGACGCCCCCTACTTTTGGGGACCCCAGATTTAGAAAATGGGCATATGCACTATCCATGTATGACGCCCCCAGATTTCTAACCTTATTTTAAAGTTAAAAAAAAACCCCTAGTATTATACACAGAAAAGTACAGTACTTTAAATTTACAGTGTGGTTTTTAATCAAGTGTTGTTGTTGTTTAAATAGTTGAAGCTCATTACAGCAGTTTGAGGAACAGCAAACTGGGATGACGTACCAGTGGGGCAGGGAACTGTGCATGGTATACAAGAAAAAGATGAACATGGAGGGGGCTTCGGGGTCCCCATTTGGCACCCACCCCATTGCTGGCCATTTTAAGTGGAGTGGACATGCAATATCTTGGATACTCTGCCTGTATCAAAAGCCAGACACATGCACACACTTAGATAATAAGGCGCCTTTATTACAACCAGAGGGAGATCCAGCCAGTCTTTGGATTACAAGAAGATGCTAGATTTTCCCTAGTTTCCTTTTCAGCAGATGATGAGGACGGAGCCTCTCTGAACGCAGCTTCCACTACTTTACTTGGTCTTTTTCTGGATGGTACTCAAAAGGCTGGAGAAGAACTCGGTAGCCTGGTCCCTGAGTTGTTCAGCCATAGGAGTCACATGCTCTTGTGCCCGCTGCACGTAAGCCCTGTCAGAATGAATAAACGGACCAATAAAAGAATCAGCAAATGGATCAGGCCAAGGGCTTCCCTCTAATCCAAGCATCCCCATACTCGGCCCTCCAGATGTTTTGGGACTACAACTCCCATCACCCTTAGCTAACAGGATCAGTGGTCAGGGATGGTGGGAGTTGTAGTCCCAAAACATCTGGAGGGCTGAATTTGGGGATGCCTGCTCTAATCCTATCCATTTCCAACAGTGATATGACAGACACTTTTGGGAAGCCAACAAGCAGAGCATGAAGGCAAATGGCTCCCCCCTTTTTCTGGTAGTCCTCAGTAGCTGTTCTTTGGATAGACTGCCCCAGTGCATAGCGGTTACATTCCTAGCCATACTGCCGATTATGAGTTAATTAATTACATATATATGCCCAGATTGCTTCTAAGCAGTTTACAAAACGTAAGAACCAACTGCACAGTACAGTACATGCAGTTTTCAGAATGCAATGCGTTCCTCAGGAAATCGTTCATTAGGCAAGAGTTTGCATAACGACAATTTCCATTATTTCCCATGGGAACATTTCTGATCCGTGATTTGTCCAATCTGTCTTCTCTCTCACTCCATGGTTTCATCCTGAAATGGCCGCAGCCAACCAGCAAAAGAGAGACAAAGGAAAAACTGATTTCTCCCTTCTCTCTGCCTGTTCCCCTTTTCCATGCTTTCTGCCCGAAAATGGCTGCTACTGACCAGCAAAGCACAAACAAGTAAGGAAGTGGGCAAACTCCAGATGTTCCCATATCTGATTCAGCTGTTCTTTGGGCATAATTCTTTATGTTTGGAATTTGTAGATAAGGAGCATTCTGATAGCGGGACCTGTGTGTATTGTTAAAATACAGACTAATTGTTTAAAATTCAGTGTAATTTAAATGCATGGTAAAACAATCCAGCTGAAACATTAATATATAAATGACCGTAATTAACATGTGCAATGAAACAATCCCATTAAAATGAAACTGCAATTAAAACAAGAGGCTCGGGCTGAGAGAATAAGGGAATGCCTGTATAAATAAGTATCTTCGAAAGCCGGCAGCATGCCAATGCAGATGGAGCATCTCATATATCAGCAGGGAGATTGCATTCCACAACACTGGTGCTAGCAGGGAAAAAGCCAGTCTCTTATTCACCACCAGCCAATAACCATCAGGCCTTGGTAAAAGTAACCAGGTTCCATGTGTAGAATTTGGTGCCTTTATTGGGCAGTGGAGGAGAAGGTTACCTGATCCAGAGTTTTTTTTAGGTTTGTATAAAAAGGGTCCTCACCCCATTTCAGTTGAAATGTGATTGGATCTGGCACTGTTTCATTTATATGTGTATTTGATCTGCTGTTTTTGCCTTGAATCGAAATATTGCCTCTTTTGTACAAGTTATGTTTTTAATGCTTCATCTCCTTACCTGACCATGCTCAATCGCCTTTCGTTCTGTCTGTCTTTCTGAATTGTTGGGCTTTTAATAAAAATACATTTAAAAAGAAAGAAAGATGTGAGTGGGGGAAGAAGCTCTTACATTGTCTGGGCCTTGAATTCCTCTATCTTCTCTTGTGGCACGAGTTCCTTTTTGAAGTAGTCAGATAAGCTATTAAGGTAGCTCTGCACTTGCTGCACGACATCAGAAGCCGGGGCTGGAGCCTGTTCCGCCTGCCGTCTGACCACAGTCCCTGCAAGGACACGGGGAGACTCATAAATAGGGGGTCACTCGACAGTACAAAGGGAAAAAGCCATTAACCAGTACACCCTCTTAGTTCAAAGGGAGCTGCCTCATACTGAATCAGACTAACAAGCTCAGTATCATCTTCACTGACTGTCAGTGACACTCCAGGGGTTCCTCCCAGACCTACCTGAATGACAGGAGCGAGCCAGCAGTAAATCACACAGTGCATGTTGGAGTTAAAGCTTTATTAGCAAGAACAGGATCTGCAAAGACTTGGCTGAGTAACAGGCCTAAGGAACATAGGAACCTACCTCCAGGTGTTTCGCCCCCCATGAATCAATTGCTGAAACTAAAGGTTCCTGCCTCCCCACAATCATCTAGGTCTTCTCCCCACCAGGGTTTTCCCCCTCCAAGCAATCAGAGACTGAGCCGGCACGCAGTCTGTCTTTGCTCCTTCCACTTTATGCCGCTTCTGGTTCTAGGAGACCAGAGCTTGTTGCAGCAAGACGGGGAGTTCCCCATGACTCTTCAACAGCCCGATTCATCTTGGCCTCTCTCCTCCACCTCTCCTGCTTCTGCCTCTGATTCTGGACTTCTGTCTGCCACAGACTCTCCCAGCTCACTAAGCCCTGTTACCCCTTCAGTTCCCAGCACCTCCTCTTCCCAGTCTTCTCCCTCTCCTCCCTCTCACCACTCATTGTCATCCCACCACCACTCCCTGGGCTCTCGGAGATGTCCTTGGGGACTGAACCAGGGACCTTCTGCATGCAAGGAAAATGCTCTACCTAGAGAGCTTCAGCTCTGCTCCTCACACATGCAGTATCCTCTCTCCTGTGTCCACACTGTGTCATTCGAAGTTCAGTCCAGATGGAACAATACCGGAGAAAATTGAATAAGTGGAAAACAAACACCCACCCTCAACGGTTGCCAATGACCTGAGGGAGCGTCTCCATCCCCATCGTTTAGCCCGGACACTGAGGTCCAGCGCCGAGGGCCTTCTGGCTGTTCCCTCATTGCGAGAAGTGAGGTTACAGGGAACCAGACAGAGGGCCTTCTCGGTAGTGGCGCCCGCCCTGTGGAACACCCTCCCTTCAGATGTGAAGGAAATAAGCAGCTATCTTATCTTTAAAAGACATCTGAAGGCAGCCCTGTTTAGGGAAGTTTTTAATATTTAATGCTGTATTGTTTTTAACACTCGATAGGAAGCCGCCCAGAGTGGCTGGGGAAACTCAGCCAGATGGGCGGGGTATAAATAATAAATTATTATTATTTTATTATTATTTTATTATTATTATTATGTTTGCAAATTAAGTTCCACCTGGAAGCACTCTTTGATTCCCTCACGGTTTGCAATGAAGAACGCTGCCAGCCCCCTTGCCCCAGAGTACCTTCCATGCAGCAGACGCTGACCAAGAGGATTGCGAGAGCGAACACCTTCATTTTGGCACGCTTGGAGCACTCCTTTACTTTCTGGGGGGAAAGGGAGGACGGGGAGAGGTTGTGAGAAAAGAGGTGAGGAAGCAAGACCAAGCCCGCACACTCTACGGCTTGATTCGTACACACTATACCTTTAAAGCACATTCAAAGCACATTCCCCCCCCACAAAAAATAATTCTGGGCACTGTAGTTTGTTAAAGGAATTACTGGGAATTCTGTGAGGGGTGAAGTCCTGTGCCCAGAATTCCTTGAGAGAGAAGATGTGATTTGAGGGCATTGTGTGTACGCAGGCTACCCCCACAGTGTACATTTGACACGTGGCTCTCCTCAAAGAATCCTGGGAATTGTAGTTCGTTAAGAGTTACTGGGAACTGAAGCTCCCTGAGGGGTCAACTACAGTGCCCAGAATTCTCTGGGAGGAAAGAATGTGCTGGAAAGCAGTAGTACGCAAAGCGATGGCCCACAAACCATTGGCAGTCCACAAGCTATGAGCTCAAAGGCCACGTAAACCCTCCCACAGCTCAGGTTGGGTAGGGAGCTTCAGAGACCAAATATGGTGCCAGTCCCTGGCACAGTGAGGCTGGGGGAAAATGATGGCCCACCATATCATATAGTTTGATAGAAGCATTGCTGTAAAGGTATAGTGCAGGGTTTTCCAAACTTGGGTCTCCAGCTGTTTTTGGACTACAATTCCCATCATCCCTGACCACTGGGTCCTGCTAGCTAGGGATGATAGGAGTTGTCGTCCAAAAGCAGTTGGAGACCCAAATTTGGAAAACCCTGGTATAGACTTAGTTGGCCAAGTGAATTCTCAGGCTTTTCGTGAGGCAGGTTTTTTTTTTTTTTTGCTTGCTTGTTAAATACTTTACTGTTTTAAAAACAAAGAATATAGTAAATATGTGAACTTTGTGAACAATTCCCCCCTCCTCCCAAAAAACTACTTCACGTTTTCTGCCCAACTGCATGGCACGCTTTAAAAAAACCAAAACTTTTCATGAGGACTAGAAACTATTGTATCCCTCCTTTTTGTCAATAGAGAGCAGCCATTCTTGAAGGCTGCAGTGCCTGTGTTAGAGAGGAGGCTGAACAGCTAAAGGTGTTGGAGGGGGGACAAAGGGAGGAGAGAAGCTGTACCTGTCTACATCTACCACCCAGACATAATAAAAGTAATTTAGAAATCCCAAACTCAGAAAGGTGGCACAGAATCTTTCTAAATGAAAAATTAAAATGTACATTGGTGGTGTTGAATATCAAACAATAGTAATTTCACTTCCCTTAGTTCAGGTGCTTACGCAGCCAAGTTGGGACCAGTGTAGAGTTTTTTAAAGCTTTTTTTTAAAAGGAAATTCGCCAAAATCTACATTTCCAACACGGGTTGTCATATGTCTGGATTTTCCTGGACATTTAAGCGATTTTCGCCCGGACATTGTTTCTGATTGCCAAATCCCATCTATGTCCAGGAAATTCAGGACGTATGGCAACCCTAGCACGAGGGGGTAATATCAGGAGGCCGGGGGAGCCCCCAAGGTTTGCAGAAATAAAGAAAACATTGTGCGGGGGGGGGGGGAGTCTACAGGAAACACCAGTAGCAGCAGTTGAGGACTGAGAATGCAGACTGACTGTTGGGAACGGAACGGAACCGGTTTATCCCAAATCAGAGCACTTCACGCTGCAACCCTTTGTTGCAGCCTAGGAGTAGCCAAACAACAACTACAGTATTGTCAGGGACAACCCCTCCGTTTCACATTTGTCACCAGCTTCCTTTTAGATTTTCTACTTTCCCATCCTTCTACTGCTCAACCCTTGACACCTTCTTCCCCTCTTGAGAACAGGCTAAAATTAAACTGGGGCAGTTACCCCCAGCACCACAGCGGGGCTTAATTCTGTGCTTTGACATCCGTTGCACAACTGCCACACCTCAGACCCATATGAACACCCAGGAGAGTGTGTTTTTCACCCGCCCACTGAAAGAACAAGTGCCCCCCCCCACACCAAGGTTTCAAGAGCAGGGCTTGTGGATTCACTTGAATTCTGTTGTAATCCATACAAAAAGTCAAGCTCTATTAACAGAAGCTCCACCGGTGTGCCTGTGTCACATAGCTGGTAAAGTTTCAATATTTCTGCCGGGGGGTAAAGTGACAATTCCATTGCTCCACCCCACCCCAAACCCTTTCTTCTTAAATAAAATAAAGTCAATTCATTCTTACCCAAAAGATCAATTACAAGGAGCCAGTCAACATAGAAGTGATTGTTAGTTTGAAGTTGTAGGCTCTTATATAGGGCATCAAAAGACCAGTCTGTTTCACCCGATCTATTCTCCCTGGTGATTGGTGCTTGCGTCCTGTCCTGTCCCTCCTCCTCCCCTTCAACCTGCCACCACATCAACTGTCCCTCTTGGAAGTGCAATGTGCGATTTCTGCAACTGCTAACTAAGGCAATTCCCATGTCAACAGCTTCGGGGTCTAAGGGTTAAGTACACACAGAGGCCCACACTTACTTCAGTGATAACATTTAGTATGGGCAAGGGAATCGTGGCCATATCAGAGTTAATGCAGAATGCAAGCCCTGGCTTGAGGCAAGCGCCCTCATATAAACCTTTGGTGCAGTCACATCTAGAGTAACGTTTGCAGTTTTGGCTTCCTCCTTTTTCATGATCCTGGCCGACCTTACAAGGACGTTGTGTAGGGATAATAAGAACAGAGGAAGAGCCCAGCTGCAGTGGATCAGGCCAAAAGCTGAACGATTGGTATTCAGAAACGTTACTATCTAATAGCCATAAACATCCATTAATTTTTCTAACCCCCTTGTACAGTCGGGGAATCACAAGAGTTTTAACTACTGTATTTTTTGCTCTATAAGATTCACTTTTTCCCTTCCAAAAAGTAAGGGGAAATGTGTGTGCATCTTATGGAGCGAATACAGGCTACGCAGCTATCCCAGAAGCCAGAAGTCAGAAGCTGTGCGCCTTATGGTCTGGTGCATCTTATGGAGCAACAAATACGGTAGATGCTTCATTTTGTCTGTCCACTCCTTAATCTTCCAACTTTCAGCTCCATTGCATGATTCTGAGTTCTAGTACTACACAAGAAGGAGAAAAACTACTCAGGCCCCACATGCACCAAACATTTAAAGGAGTATTCAAGGAGTATTTAAACAGTCACGTCTCCCCCCCCCCAAAGAATCCTGGGAACTGTAGATTGCAAAATACACAGAGAGTTATTAGGAGTTCCCTTCACAACGCTACAGTTCCCAGAGTTTCTCCTGAAGAGGGGTTGATTATTAAACCACTCTGAAACAGTAGCTCTGTGAAAGGAGCAGGGGTCTCTGAAAAACTCCCAGCATCCTTAGCAAACTGCAGACAGTTCCCAGCATTCCTTGGTTGGGGGGGGGAAGCCATGCTTGTTTAAAGTAATACAATACGGCTTTAAATGTAAAATGCAGAAGGAGCCTGGCCTCACTTTGATTCCCCCTCAATACAGTAATGTTATACATCTTTTCTAAGCTAAACCACCCCCCAAACCCAAATGTTGTCATCATTCCTCACAGAGTGGCGGCTCCACCCCCCTGAACATTTTGGCTGTGCTTTTCTGAACCTTTTATAAGAACAACTGAGCTGGGGCGACCAAAACTGAACAAAGTATTTTGTGTACATAGCAAGTTTGTCACATGACAGATAAAAATGATGCTTTAATAACTTTCCTAAGGTTAACGACTTAAAAATAAATAAATGGTCCTGACAATAAAAAGAAACAAATTCTGCATCTTTCCCCTCAACTCCCCCCATTCATTTCCATGCCAGGAAAAGTTTTATCTTGCTGAATTTGCCTACTGTGACTGCTGTTAAAGGCATGGGAGCTTTGCTGGAGGTGGGAAGGTGGCAACCCTAGCATCTCCTGCAGCTGAACTGGAGCAAGCTCTGCTAAACAATTCTTCGTTTAAATGCTGTGTGTGCACCTCTGGTGTTAGAATCTTCCTCCTTCATCAGTTGCCAACTGATGGGGAGGGAAAGGGGCCTAGCCTGCTCTTGTGCATTTTAAAATAAAGTGGCAACAGGGGGAAGTTTTTTGCCCCTTCACCTGCAAACATAATTGGTGCATTCTGCACCAACATTTAAGGCACTATGATGCCACTTTTAACAGTCATGGCTTCCCCCAAAGAATCCTGGGAGTTTGTGAAGGGGGCTACGAGTTGTGAGGAGACCCCTAGTCCCCTCTCAGAGCTAGCTACCATTCCCAGAGTTCCCTGGGAACTGTCGCTCTGTAACAAACCTACAGTTCCCATGATTCTTTGCAGGATGGCGTGACTGCTAAAGTGGCATAAGAATGTTATACAGTGGTACCTCAGGTTACATACGCTTCAGGTTACAGACCCCGCTAACCCAGAAATATTGCTTCAGGTTAAGAACTTTGCTTCAGGATGAGAACAGAAATTGTGTTCTGGTGGTGCGGCGGCAGCAGGAGGCCCCATTGGCTAAAGTGGTACCTCAGGTTAAGAACAGTTTCAGGTTAAGAACAGACCTCCAGAACGAATTAAGTTCTTAACCTGAGGTACCACTGTAAATGCATCCTGTGGATGTGACCATTGGCTGCCCACATTTGGAGACTGATACGAAGTAGGCAGCATATAAGCAGCACACAAAACACTACCAAACCATTCTACGTTCTAAATCTTATATTAATAATCCAAAAATTGAGAGAACAAGGTACAAGATCTACTACAAAAGCCACAAACCAAAAACTCATTCAAATTGTGTCCAAAAGGAAGATTCAGTCTTTAAAATTTCTTTAGCCAGGCTCCTGTCGATTTCAGTCTACAACGAGAATTGGCAGCATAAAAGGTCTTGTCAGCTCACATGAGGCTGGCCAGGGTTTAATGGCTGGGAGGTGAAGGACAGAGTTTGGCTCTAATCTTATCGCTGGACATTAACCTCCAACATGTCAGGTTGACTAATAGGGGCAGATGTGGAAGTAGACAAGGGGAAAAACAGTGTCAGCAGAAAAGGAAGCCGGGAGTCCACGACGTGTAAAGAGGTCCTTAAGAAACTCAGTAGACCTGGTCTGTGGAGGAAACCTGTCAGGCAAACAACTCCCTCCCCATCAAAAGGTAGACAACAACAACCGAAATCCAAATCTTTGGCATCTTTCCCTTTGACCTCACATGGAATGTGCTACCGTAGTTTTGCTTGGAGTTGCAAATAAAGGTTTTATGGAGGAATGGTTTAAGCCAGTGATTCTTAAGCTCCCCCCCCCCTCTGGGCCACACTTTCAGAATAAGAATTAGCTTGTGCCACACTGAATTTTTTATTGGTAGCAAATACGTTGGGAAACAAAAAGAAACAGCAACTAGCAGTGCTTGATTTAGAACATACGGTAGAACACAAACTACCTTTATACAGTGGTACCTCGGGTTAAGTACTTAATTCATTCTAGAGGTCTGTTCTTAACCTGAAACTGTTCTTAACCTGAAGCACCACTTTAGCTAATGAGGCCTCTTGCCACCGTCGCGCCGCCAGAGCACGATTTCTGTTCTCATCTTGAAGCAAAGTTCTTAACCCGAGGTACTATTTCTGGGTTAGCGGAGTCTGTAACCTGAAGTGTATGTAACCCGAGGTACCACTGTAATAGGATCGTGGGACAGCCAGAAAGTATGAAACAATGCAGCTACATAAGGATCACTCCCAAAATATAATTATAAACAAGCCTCTTACATGTGTACGTTAAGTATGTACAGTGGTGCCTCGCAAGACGAAAAGAATCCGTTCCGCGATTCTCTTCGTCTAGCGGTTTTTTCGTCTTGCGAAGCAACCCCATTAGCGGCTTAGCAGATTAGCGCTATTAGCGGTTTAGCGGCTATTAAAGGCTTAGCGGCTGAGCTGCTAAAAGGCTATTAGCGGCTTAGCGGCTTAGAAAAGGGGGGGGAAGCGGGGGGGAAATGGCAAGACTCGCAAGACATGTTCGTCTTGCGAAGCAAGCCCATAGGGAAATTCGTCTTGCGAAGCAACTCAAAAACGGAAAACCCTTTCGTCTAGCGGGTTTTCTGTCTTGCGAGGCATTCATCTTGCGGGGCACCACTGTATACAAACTCAGTAAGAGGTGTGAGCTTGCAGTTTAACTTGATGCTCCTACTCTCATTTTGAAAAGATATCTATCCATTTCCTGCAAATAAAAACAATTATCTTGGTACCATGCTATGTTGAAATGTTTCTTTGCTTGTCCTTGAACCTTCCCACCACCTCTCCTGCCACACCAGTGTGGCACACCAAACCCTTTGAGAACCACAGGTTTAAGTAATTTGCTGTTCGCAAAGCTGGCCTCCCTTAATTCCCCCTCATTCTTACAGTGTTTTCCTCCAACTACTGCTGCCCTAGACTTTTCTCCTCTTCAAGTCCAGAGATTTCCCTTTGCAAAGGATGTGGCTTTGCTGTTCGGATTTTTCAGGATACAGGGAATCTCTGGGTTTTTGCAGGAGTGGTTCACAATCCACGTTAGGTAGGGACAGGCCCTAAGACTCAGGCAGGCTTGGGGAATAATACACGACTCTCAAACTGGTACAGCCTGTGTGCTTGCTTCTGTACTCTTTCACCTTGGTCAACTTGTGTACGTTTGCAAAACAAGCAATTTTTCAAAAAAGACCACGCCCAAAGTTCCTCTTCTACTTGGGGGCGCGGCAGGATGGGACCTGCCCGCTTAAAAGAGTGAGCATTTGTGCTCAGAGCACATGAAGGACTGTACCCCAGTGGGCAGGCCATCTGCTCTGCATGCAGAAGGTCCTGGTTTCCATCTTCCAGGTAAGGCAGGGAGAAATCCCTTACTGAAACCCTGGATAGATACTATCAGTAGAAGCAATGGTCAGTAGAAGCAATGGTCTGACTCCAAAAAATACCACATTCTTCGCTCTATAAGACGCACCAGACCACAAGACGCACCTAGTTTTTGGAGGAGGAAAACAAGAAAAAAAATATTCTGAATCTCAGAAGCCAGAACAGCAGGATGGATCGCTGTGCAGTGAAAGCAGCAATCCCTCTTGCTTTTCTGGCTTCTGGGATAGCTGTGCAGCCTGCATTCGCTCCATAAGACGCACACACATTTCCCCTTACTTTTTAGGAGGGAAAAACTGAGTCTTATAGAGCAAAAAATATGGTACTACTTCTTACATCCCAATGTGCTTGGCTATCTGTGTGTGTGTGAGAGAAGAAACAAACAGGAGACATCAGCGCATAACTATGAAAACTATTAAACACATCAGGATTTCAACTCTCCCCCCTGCAGAAGGACTCCTAGGCCTTCAACACCTGATGATCAACAGCACCTTCCATCTCGAACTCTACGATCGACAGGTGAAGCCCCAAGTTAGTGGCTAAATATCTCTATTTGGTTTTTAGTCGTCGAAATACACTGCAGACGTCTGATCTCCCTGGAGACCAAGAGATATGACGATAGACTGCTCTGCCTCCTTTCTTTTAGTAAATGTTTTGTGCCACTGGGGAAGTGGTAATTCTGTATTGATTTGTTTTGGATGTTGTATGTGATGCCAATAAAGGTTTTACGATACGATACAACAGGGGAGGCCTTGCTGCCATTCGGGGCTGCCCAGTTGGCACTGACCTGTGACAGGGCCTTTTCAGTGATGGCTCCCCATTTGTGCAATGCCTTCCCTACTGAGGTGCACCTGTCTCCATCACTAATAATTACCAGGAGGAATATGACAGCGTTCCTGTTAACCCAGGCTTTTGGTGGCTGAAGAATACTGTCCCTGGCGGAAGAATGTTTTTAATTGAGGAACCCGTTTGCATGATCCAAATATTCTTATTAGCATAAACAAGAGGGTAACGAACCTGGATCAAGCGGGTGGGGGGAAGGAACGAAGGAGAAGAGGGGGGAGGGAGCCCTTTTTGGCTTCATCCCCAGCATCGAAAATTCTGGGAAATTGTCCATTACAAACCATTGGGTTGGCAGGCACCGGTGCTATTGTACATAAACATAGTGGGCACATTCAGCCTGCTTCTTCCGTCACCGCTGCACATCATGTGCCCCTGTGTTTGAAGAGTCGCTGTGTGCTCTTCAGTCCAAAGGCTCAGTTAAGCAATCATCACCCCTGCAGTATTTGACAAAAATAAAATAAATAGATCACCCTGATCCAAGCTGAAATAATTGGAAAGCATTTTTCTGAAAGCTCCAAGGAGCTCCAGGAAAAAAGTCTTATTTTATTTTGGAAAAAACACAGAAAAACCTAATTTCCAAAAGAAAACCACGCGGGTTAACAAATCCCGAGCACCACATAATATTAAACATCCTAATTCCATGCAGAATATTAACGTCAACGAAACAGAATCAGTCATCAAAAAACAGCCATAAAAAAAAATATGCACAGCTGAAGGTGGATCCCAGAAGGGGAAAAAAGGAATTAAAATAATAAAGGAGATGGAGCTACCTCCGTAAGGAAAGGTTGCTTTCTTTGGAACTTTTTAGTTTAGTGAAAAGGTGAGCAGGTGGTGGCACAGAATCATAGAACTGTAGAGTTGGAAGGTACCCCGAGGGTCATCTAGACCAACCCCCTGCAATGCTTGAACCACCGACCTTCTGGTTAACAGCCGGGTGCACTGACTCATTGCGCCACAAGACTGAAGTTCATAAAATTTATGCCTGGCATGGAGAAAGCAGATAGCAAAAAGCTTCACACTCTCTCCCCTTATATAACACCAGAACCTGCGGACATCCAGTGAAATTGAATGTTGAAAAATGCAGGGCAGAGTCACGCAGCACAGTTAAACTGTTGGAATTCGCTCCCAGGAGAGGCAGTGATGGGCACCAACCGAGAAGGCTTTAAAAGAAGATTGGGCAAAATGATGCAGGCAGCTATTTTTGGGGGGGGGGGTGCACAGCACATTCTTATTTATTTATTATTATTGGTTTGTCTTTTTTTAAAAAATGATATTTATTAAGATTTTTCCATTATCAAAAAATCAAAGAAAAACACAAAAACGAAAACGAAACAAAGAGGAAAAAAAATTAAAAACACATAAAATTCAAAGTCATTATTTTCAATAACATATTTTCCTGACTTCCCCACACCTCCCCCTCTTGTATTCCAGTTCGAATTGTTGGTTCAACAAGTTCTTGTCCCCAATTTTTAACCTTTTTATATTTCAATCATTTTAGAAAAACCAATTTTAACTTTTAAACTTTTAACTTATAAATTTATAACTTATAACTTATAAACATCAATAATTATACATCTGTTCTTATTCTTAAAGCCTTTTTCTAAAGTCGACCTAAATTCCCTTCCACGATTTCCTCAATTCTCATACAAATAACAAAACAAAATAAAAGCAAAACAAATTATAATTATGGACCCTTTGGATTCCCAAACTCCACCCCCCCCCCCGATGCAGGCGGCTATTGATGGCTGCTAGCCTTGGTGATTCTGTGGTCAGAGGCAGATGCTTCTGAATCCAAGGGAGAGGGCTTTTGTGCTCTGGTCCTGCTTGCAAGCTTCCCTTCGAGGCATCTGTTTGGCCACTGTAAGAACAGGATGCTGGACTAGATGGGCCATTTTGACTGATCCAGCAGGCTCTCTTTGTGTTCTAAGGAACCAGAACTTGGTTCCGAAATTCTGGTTCCTTATTTGACACAGCAGGGCACGAATTTAAGTTTCTTTGCCCTTGCACCCCAAAATAAATGCTGGGTTTCTGAGCACAATTCAAAGTACTGGTGCTGGCCTTTAAAGCCCTAAACGGACTCAGTCCAGTATATCTGAAGGAGCGTCTCCACCCCCATCGTTCTGCCCGGATACGGAGGTCCAGTGCCAAGGGCCTTCTGGTGGTTCCCTCACTGCAAGAAGCCAAGTTACAGGGAATCAGGCAGAGAGCTTTCTCGGTAGTGGCGCCTGCCCTGTGGAACGCCCTCCCACCAGATGTCAAAGAGAACAACAACTACCAGACTTTTAGAAGACATCTGAAGGCAGCCCTGTTTAGGGAAGCTTTTAACTTTTGATGCATTACTATGTTTTAATATTGTGTTGGACCGCCCAGAGTGGCTGGGGAAACCTAGCCAAATGGGCGGGGTATAAATAAATTTATTATTATTATTATTATTATTATTATTAAGCATATCCCCACATTTCATTAAGGTCTGAGAGGGTTTGCCCTGGGCAAAGCGCCCTCTACTGAAGCCCACCTTCTGTTGATGGGTCTGCCAACCATTTTAATTTCCCATAATGCCCTGTGGGACATTAAAATGGTGGCTAGACTAGCCCATCCAGTTCTGCTCAGAGTGCCATGCAGAGGTTTGGTTTTTTAAAAAGGTGGGCTCAGAACAGGCACGGGTGGTCAATCTGACGTCCCATTCCATTCCATAATGATAATCTTACTATTTACACCCCACACAACTTATTGGGTTGCCCCAGCCACTCTGGGCAGCTTCCAACCTATATAAAAAAACATAATAAAACATTAAACATTATTTTAAAAAAACCTTCCCTATGCAGGATTGCCTTCAGGCAATCCATACCCTCCAACATTTCTGTAGTGAAAATAGAGGCATCCTAAGGAAAAGTGGGACATTCTGGGATCAAATCAGCCCTGTTTAGGGAAGCTTTTAATGTTTATTAGATTATTGTATTTTAATATTTTGTTGAAAGCCGCCCAGAGTGGCTGGGTATAAATAAATTATTATTATTATTATTATTATTATTATTATTATTATTATTATTATTATTATTAGGGTTACCTTGCAATCTGAATGTGGCCCTCAAAGCCTCTCTGTCTGGTTCTTATGACTTTATTTAAGCAACACTTCCTGGCCTCTGGCCTCACCATCTCACAGCTCCCTCACTAATTGCTTGTGATTTTAGAATTGTAGAGTTTTCCCCTCCCTAAGGGTCATTTAGTCCAACCCCCTGCAATGCAGGAATATAAATGTCAATAAATAAAATGACTACGATTCCCTCCCTTTTCTTTTTAAAAGCATACAATACCAAATTAAAATCCACCAAAAGATTAGAAGGCACTTTTAACTAAAAGCGCTCATCCTGCAATCGCATAAAAAGGACACATTGTGTCCCACCCAGCTAAAAGATTACACCAATTAGGAGCAAAATCTCTGGGTGAATATTTACTTCGAAGTGAACCCGTTGCGCTCAGTGTGTGAGGAAGTTTGCAGCCCGATCCAATGCATGCCTACTCAGAAGGGATCCCAAGTAAGATCCCAAAGTAAGCATGGATTTTAGCCTTCCTCCCCAAGGAGCCTAGATGGAAGAACATCTGGAGAGCCACAGATGTCCCTGATTTAGCGGCTTGGAGGGAGAGCGGCGCTTTCGGAATGTTGAATGGAAGGAAGAAGGCGGCGGCAACATTTTCACCCAATCACAGAACAGTTCCGGGCGGGGGAGAAGGAAACAACAACAGCGATTGCAACAGTCCTATCCAATCACAGCCCTTGTTTGTTTGCTTCCTCTCCTCTGCGCGCGCGTGTGTGCGTGTTGCGTGCCCGTTTCAAACATGGCCGCTGAAAGCACATGTTATACTTCAACCGTTGAAAATCGCTTCCTGGAAGAGGGCGGGTGGGGTCAAGGGGGGCCCAAGATGGCTGCCCCCATCAAGATCACAGAGTGGGTTTCTTCCTAGAGTCTAGTTTCTGGCTGATGCCCCTTATTTCCCCACCACCACAAGCTTCCCCCCGCTTTTTGCCAGGACGCTGCCTGCTGTTTTGTGTGCGTGTATGTGCCCAGTTACCCGAGCTTCTCCTTCTGTGCATGTTCCAGATCTTGCTTTAGAAGCCTCTCGTGAGCATCCAAAACATGCACTGACAGGTTTCCCCCTGCTCAGAACCCTCATATCCTTTGTCTTCCTTTGCAAACCCCGCAAACCAGGTCCCGCTTTATGTGGCTGACCTGGCAAGCTTCTTGTGAAACTTCGTTAACTCGTTGGCAATAAATATCCGAAGAAGCGAGTTGTCCTGGGATGTTGGAAGTGGTTATCATGGCTGCGGCTGCTGGTGTTAAAGCGCTCCTCCGCTTAAAACCTGGCGTTACTGTAGTCTTTTCTTTAAACTGAGAGGCAGGAAGTGGGACGCAAGAGTTTGTATAAATAGATTTCTACCTTAAAAAGCAAACGAACGCCAAACCAATGGGCCGAAGCTAAGCTTCTTAGCCTGGTTCTAGAGGGCCATGGGGAACATGCTGTCCCCTCTGCCTGGGCTGCGCAGGGGGTCGCATCGGAAGGAGCCGCTTGCTAACCCGGGTAGCTTCGATGAGCTCCATCGGAAATGCAAAGGTAAGCCGTCGTTTGCTCTTCCTCCTCATCCCTCCTCAAAGCTCTCACCTTTCTCATGAAGCCTTTGGTGCAGGCAGCCCCCTAGTCCTCAGGACGGTCTAATGCTAGGGCGGGGAACCTCGGGGCTGGGGGCAAGTGCTGCCCTCCAGGCTGCTCTGTTTGGCCCTCGGACTTCTCTGCTGGCCCTCACCCTGCTCTACACCCTCCCTGAGTAGTTTTGTGTGCCTGCGGAAGGGCCATAGCTCTGTAGGTGGAGCATCTGCTTCGCATGAAGGAGACTCCTGGTTCAGTCCCTGGCATCTCCAGTTAAAAAGGACCAGTAGGGGAGAGGAAAGGAAAGACCCATCATAAGACCCCAGAGAGCTGCTGCCAGTCAGAGCAGGAGTCGCTGCACACTTCCAGACCCCAAGAAGCTTTCCCTGTTGCCCGCATGATCTCCCTCTTCATTCCTTCCCCGCAGCTGAAATTCATGAGAAATTCATTCATACCGAACCACAAGGATCACAATTACTACTTATAAGGAAGATTCCTATGTTCCTTATAGGTAGTGACTCAATACAAGGCAGCTTCTTCCCTTTGAAAGTGACTCGGAAACTACAACTAATCCAGAATGCTGCAGCTAGACTGGTGACTGGGAGCAGCCACTGGGACCATATAACACCGGTCCTGAAAGAACTATAATGACTCCCAGTTTGTTTCCAAGCACAATTCAAAGTGTTGGTACAGAACTTTAAAGACCTAAACAGCCTCAGCCCAGTATACCTGAAGGAGCATCTTCACCCCCATCGTTCTGCCTGGACACTGAGGTCCAGCTCCGAGGAGCTTCTGGTGGTTCCCTCACTGTGAGAAGTGTGGTTACGGGGAACCAGGCAGATGGCCTTCTCGGTAGTTGTGCTTGCCCTGTGGAACGCCCTCCCATCAGATGTCAAGGAAATAAATACTATCTGACTTTTAAAAGACATCTGAAGGCAGCCCTTTATAGGGAAGGTTTTTTTCTTCTTATAATGTTTTGTATGTACAGTGGTACCTCGGGTTAAGTACTTAATTCATTCCGGAGGTCCGTTCTTAATCTGAAACTGTTCTTAACCTGAAGCACCACTTTAGCTAATGGGGCCTCCCGCTGCCGCTGCGCCGCCGGAGCACAATTTCTGTTCTCATCCTGAAGCAAAGTTCTTAACCCAAGGTACAATTTCTGGGTTAGCAGAGTCTGTAACCTGAAGTGTATGTAACCTGAAGCGTATGTAACCTGAAGCGTATGTAACCTGAGGTACCACTGTATGCTGGAAGCCACCCAGAGTGGCTGATGCAAACCCAGTCAGATGGGCAGGGTACTACTACTACTACTACTAATAGTAATAATCCTCTAGAAATGCGTCCTTGAGCTATGATCATTCCTCTTGCTTGCTGGGTGGAGGTTGGAGAGATCTGTGCATGCAGAAACCTCTCACTTTATGCGTCTGTAAAACAATTTTGCCTTTGGAAAATCAACTAGCTTCTCCATGTGCTCACACACACTTCTATCGCCCATCCAGGCATGTAGGAGGCATAAAGGGAGTTCAAGGATGCATTCCAGGCAGGCAAAAACACTCAAGGAGGGGGGGAAGCAGGACTCAAGAGGGGTGTGGCCTGGGGAGAGGGCCAAGGGCCAGGTAGAGAGGATTGGAGGGCCGCATCTGGCCCTTGGGGCTGCAGTTCTCCATCTCTGGTCTAGGAATTCCTGGATCATTCATATTCTTCATTTTGTAAATACTGCTTCTGTCTCTCTTCTCCCACCCTACTTCTGTTCCAGAAGTCTTCCCCCAGCAGACAGAAGGAGTCAAGCTTATCATTAATAAATCCCTCACCAGCCATTTTCAGGTGCGTACCCTTGCCGCTGTTAATCATGCTGGCTATTTTTATATGACTAAAAAGTGGAGAAATGGGTCCAGCTCCCAGGGGAAGCGCTGTGGCGCAGCGGAACAGCGTCTGGTTTGCAGGCAAAAGGGGGAAGCGGGAAATACTGTTCAATGTTTATCATATTGCTCCCTGTAAGGTGTAAGGGGAGGGGTAGTGCCTCTGGTGGGGGACACATGCCATGATCTTTCTGGGGCAGTATTTGTCCACCTTTGGTCCCCAGCCTGCACTCAAACCTCACCTGTGGCTCCCAGAAGCTGTCAGCATGCGACAGTGGCCACACCCTGGCAACTAAACCAGGTGAGGGGAGCCGATGGGTTTCAAACCCTCAATGAGTTAGGGGCTTCCCCTGCACGCGAAGACAGGCTCTGAAGGATTGAGTGGACGGGACAAAGAGTGGGTCCAATGGGAGAAGGAATCTTCTGATCCTAAACCTCCACTATCTTCAGGAGAAAAAAAGTGATGGGGTAAACCCTACAGAAATCCGGAATAGCATCCCTAAGACGGTTGGATGGCACCTTGTACGCCTCCCTCCAGCAACTCCTGCAGCCAAGCTGGTGCCAGACGTCTCGTTCTGCTTTCCTTTGGACCACATCAGCAAGGCAGTGAGGAGGGTCTTGTTATCTGGGCAGCCCAGGACCCCCATACACACTGCAGAGACTTACACCCTGGGAGACCACGTCAGCGCTGCTAACGCAGTGCTTAGACTTCACCCCTGGAGGTCCACTCCATTGTCTCTCAAGACAGATGGATGCCAACAAAAAATAATTCGCCTAGGGATGAATTTCTCAAAGGAATTCTCCAGAGAGTTTCTTTTTGGAATAATAGGGGGGGGGGGTAGAATCTGTTTTTTTGCTGATGGATGGGGATCTCCATATAAGGTTTCTATGTTTGCCATTGCAACCCAACGAACCAGATACAATTTTACTGTACAACAGGTTCTGTGTGAAGGGACCGCCTATTCTAAAACATACTTCTGTGCTACCTGTATTTTTGTGCTGGCCAACGGTGGCACCCAGTCTTAACAGATCCCAGAGCTCCCAAACCTGGAGTATGAACTGTCTGCTGGATCATGGTGTTCATTTTTCAAAGACGATAAGACTCTCTTCCATCAACGGAGTGCATCTTTTTTCCTTCTTCCAGGTGACCCATACTATTCACATGAGCACAATTGGACAATCAAGTTATCATCTCAATACAACGTATGTGGGAGACCAGCAGTTGAGCCCCACAGAAGTGAGCAAAGCATTTATTTTTTTCCTGGGGGGTGGGGTTATGACAAGTGGGGAAAGTGCTGAAAAGAGCAACATGGTTCTAGATATGTGGTTTTAGGGGGCTTGTGAAAAGTGTTAATAAAAGTTTATTTTAAAAAATGATCTAGGAGTTGGAGCAACTCCCTGGGAGGAAAGATGACAAAATTTGGGGCTTTTTCCTGATTTAGAGGAATCTTTTGCCCAAGGTGGAACTTGAACTCAGGGTCATTCCTTGAAGCCACAGGTTGCCCAGTCCCCCAATTTTATATTTAAGTATTATTTGCTGCTGATTTGAGAATTAATTTTATTGTGTACTATTATATTCCAGTCGATTCTTGAATATTACTTTTGAAGTTATGTTTCATTATGACTTTCTGTATTGGATCAGATTACTATAAGGTGTGTATATTTTGTTCCTGTAAGCCTCCTTGTGTACTGAAAGGCTATATACAAGTTAAAAGTGAAATAAATATGTTCTACCCAGAATTCCCACTTGCTCAAAGAAAAAGCTGCATCTCTTTTCTTCCTTCCATCCTGCTGCTTAGTCACCGCCTCTGCAGAGGCAGAGATGCTTCCAGAATGATACCTGGCATGCACATTTGCTCACCCCGACGCCATCTTGAATAAGGTGGAAGGAAAAAATGGCAGCATCTATGCGCCATATGTTCTCTTGAGCATGGGTTTCTAACTCATTCAGTCTTCCTTCCTTTGAATGCCAGTTGCTGGAACACACAGGTGGGGCGACTGTTCTCTAGCTCAGGTGCTCCTTTGGTGCTAAATTTCAGTGCTTGGCGATGGCGAGACGAGATGGGCCATTGGCTCTCCTTACCTTCTCACTGCTTCCATCATAGGCCTTCCCAACACTCATTGGAGACATTAATAATGCTGGGAGCCTCAACGCTCAGGTGCTCCACCTACTGGCTGAGCGGATACGGACAAAAGCTGTATTCCAGGTAAAAACTACACAGGGAGTGTTTGGGTCTGAGGCCAATGGGGTTGAAGGCAGGATCTTAATGCTTTTGGTATTGCCAGGCTGAAAACTCATCAGCGTATATTTTTTTGAGTGTTCAATGGTAAGCAACAGGCCTATGCAACGGTTAATTTTTAAAAAAACTATCCTATCTCCCCCCCAGGGACGCGGGTGGCGCTGTGGATTAAACCACAGAGCCTAGGACTTGCCGATCAGAAGGTCGGCGGTTCGAATCCCGACGGGGTGAGCTCCCGTTGCTTGGTCCCTGCTCCTGCCAACCTAGCAGTTCAAAAGCACATCAAAGTGCAAGTAGATAAATAGGTACCACTCCGGCGGGAAGGTAAATGGCGTTTCCGTGTGCTGCTCTGGTTCGCCAGAAGCGGCTTAGTCATGCTGGCCACATGACCCGGAAGCTGTACGCCGGCTCCCTCGGTCAATAAAGCAAGATGAGCGCAGCAACCCCAGAGTCGGTCACGACTAGACCTAATGATCAGGGGTCCCTTTACCTTTTTATCTCCCCCCACCCCGTTTTTAATGGCGTGTTACACTATGTATATTGTTTATGAATTGGTAGTATGCAAATATTTTTCTAAATAAAAATGAATCCTAAATAAAGAAATTCAGAGGTGGCATCTCACACGCCTGTGAGGCTTTGTCACGTTAACAACGGCATCCTGTCTGAGAGGTTGAAGAGGCTGCAAATCAGGGACTGGGAACCTGGGGCCCTCCAGATATTGTTGACTGGGGTTGATGGGAATCGGAGCCCAGCAGCATTTGGCTGGTACCTGTTGGGACTGGTAGGGCGGAAGCCATGGAGCCCAACAGTGGGTGGCGCCAGAGTTAAAGACAGGCAGAGCCAAATAATTCTAGTTTTGCCACCACCCTCCTCCCTGCTGTTGAGTTCTGTAAGTGGCAACACTGAGACGAAGGAGGGGGGAAGCTGGTAGGCCAATACTGCCACCTCCTGGACTGGTGGTTGGTAAGGCAGGCAGGTGAGAGCTGGGGGGCAGACGAGATGGGTGGGGCAGTGCCCCATTTTCCCTAATGGATCAGCCTCCGCTAACATGTGAGGCTGCAGCCCTGACCTACATCCTAACTTGGGAGCTTTTGCTTCTCTGAGAACTAGGCTGTAAACTCGTTTTGAGAAATAGCCCATGCCCAACCCTGTTCCCGCCCCCTCAACTTTTTTGTGTTCCAGACTCAGCAGTCCAAATTCGTGACTTGGCAGTTTGATACCGAGTACCGGGGAGATGACTACACGGCCACCCTGACACTGGGCAACCCTGACTTGATCAGCGAGTCGAGTGAGTGAGTGCCCGTCTGCCATCTTGGCAATCTTTGGCAATTGCCGCAGGCTTGTTTGCATCCTGCCCGCCCCTCTCTGGGGGGAAAAACCTTAGTTCTTTGGTTGGCAGCTTGTCCAGGAAAATATACAAATGTGTGTGTGTGCGCACATGTGCATAGATAGATACAGGCAACTCTCCATTTACGCAGTGGTTACGTTTTGAAGCACCACACATTTAAGCGAAATCACATATATTGGGAACACAATTGGAAAAAGCCTGCAAGCGCCGCAGTTGCTCTCTCCCAGCCTCCTTCCTCAGACTCCCAGCTCTCCATGGGCCTCAGCGGTCAGTGCAAAGGCTCATGGGATTGCACTTTTGCTAGCGATTGCTAGGCGCTATTTTTGTGCCATTTTGGGGCTCTTTCGGGGGCCGTTTTTGCCCCTTCTGGGTTTGCGCGATGCACATGTTCGTTGTCACATGTGCCTTGAGCATGCACAAATGGAGAGTTGCCTGTACAAATGTAGGGAAGCAGGCAGAGAGAGAGGCTGACATAATGGGGAGAGAGGCAGGCAGGCAGTGAGAGGGAGCCAGACTCTGGATAAATGCAGAATAAATAGGTCACGATGCAGGGTTTCCCAAATGTGCGTCTCCAGCTGTTTTTGGACTACAATTCCCATCATCCCTAGCTTGCACAGCCACTGGTCAGGGATGATGGGAACTGTAGTCCAAAGACAGCTGGAGACCCTAGTTTGCGAAACCCTGGTGTAGTGGTTAAGAGCGTTGGACTAAGACCTGGGAGGTCAGGGTTTGAACCCCACTGGGCACGAAGCTCACTTACGATACGATATCTTTATTGTCATTGTCCCATACAGAACAATGAAATTGAAAACGAAATTGAAAAAATCTACACCAGACATTAAAAAACCAACAAGCCTGCTATCCCAACTATCCCAGCCTGGTTAGCCGCTTAAAACTCTGATACCCCATAATTGAATACAATATGCTCACATAGAGACTACCTTACACTGCGTTTAAAACCAAAATCGCATTTGGATAGAAATTGTTTCTCAGGTGGCTAGTCCTAGTCTTGTAGGTCACCTTGGACCAGTCAGTGTCTTTCAGCCTAACTTACCTCACAGGGGTTGCTGTGAGGTTAAGATGGGGAAAAGAGAACCACCTCGGAGGAAAAGGTGGTAAATAAATGTAGTAAAAAAAGAAAGAAAAGACATTTGGAGGCCTAGAATGGGAGGGGGAGCCCCTAAGACCAATGTTTCCCTCGAATGACCACTAGAGGGGGCGACTCTCCCACAGCTGCTGTGTTGCTTAGCAACCAACCCCAGAGAAGGATGGAGTTTCTACCATGTAATGTAGGGCCTGCTAGACAGTGAGAGGCCCTATGTCACCTGGTGGCAGCTTCTAACATGGGGCAAGAACATCATGGCTTCTTTGTGGCCTACAGTGATGCCTGGAGAGGGGTGGAATAGCAGCCTAGCAGTTGCCCCCCGGGTGGGACAAATTTGCTTCCGTCCTCAACTCCTGACTAGTGTGTTATTTTATTTCTTTATTGAATTCCTGTCCCACTCTTCCTCTCCCAAGGAGCCGAGGCAAACAGATTTGCACAATTTTAAAATGGATTCATATTCTACAGCCTTTTGAATCCGTCTGTGGGAAAGGGGGAGGTTATTGTTTCGCTGTTTTGTATTACTTATTTTTCATGTTTTTATCCTGCTTTTGCTCTGTGAACCGCCCTGATATCTTAATGAGGATATAGAGCTAATAAATAAATCTAATAAACAAATAAAAACAAAGATCAAGCAAAAACATTCTGGAAGAAAGTAAAACGTTCTTAAAAACAGCAACAGTTGAAAACCTCTCAAAGCAGTTCCAGGTAAAAGCATTCTAAAAGCAGCCACAATTAAAAACATCTTCTTAAGTTTCCATTAAATTTCAGCATGGCTGTTTGTAGCTTTTTGAATACTGGGTGTGGGGACAGGGAAATTGCCCTGGATCACTTGGATAAACTACTGAACGTTGTTGAAGGTCGTTTCATTAAGGGACAGACATGAACTGTAATTAGATTCCTTTTCGGACATGTTGAACTTGAACTAGTTCCATTTTTAAAACGAACTTCCCAGGCTCTGCTCAAAACTGCCCAGGCCACAGCCCTCCCTGGCCCTGCTGTCCCCCCACCCAGGTGTTTTTCCCTAGCTAGATCATGCCTTTGAACTCTGATAATGCCTCTTGGCTTGCCTGGGTGGAGGAGAAAGAGAGGTGTTTGTGTGTTTAGAAGGCTGCCTCCTGTGCAAAGTACAAATTTGCATGCATTGCTTTGTCTACTTTGGCCTCTGGCCTGCTCGTCGTTGGCATGTGACAGCTCTTGGGAGGTTGCCTTCGGACTAGAAAAAGTTCCCTTTGTCCGTGCTGATGGACCAAAGTTGGTGTGACCTATAGAGCAGGCATGTGGAACCTTTGGTGCTTGACTGCAATTCCCATCAGCCTCAGCTTCTTTTCCAACCCTTCTTTGCTGCTCACAGTAAAATACTTTTTTCTTGATTTATAATACTTGCCCATCCATTGCTATTTCCATTGACTCTGCATCTTCAATTCCTGCTTAGACTTTTTTCTATTTTCCCAGTTAATCAAGTAGCGCTAATCTGTCCATATAAATCATTAATCGTAATTTTAAATCATATTTCCTCAATAATATCCTCTCATTCGTAATATCCGAGTTTTACAAACCTCACAAACATCCAGAAAAAAATCTCCTCGTCTCCCTTGTTATGCCGTTCCCTTTTCACAAAACAAACCAGTCACTATCCAGTTTACCAGGTTTAATACACTTCCCTCCCATTATTCACAGATTTTATTTGTTTCTACTTCCATCGGCCCTGGCCAGCATGGCTAGTGATAAGGGAAAAATTGGAAGCTCAGCAAGATCTGGAGGCCAAGAGGTTGCCCATCTCTGCTGTAGCTGCCCCAACACTTGGTTAGCTCAGTCTAGGAGGGGACACAGGAAGCTGGCTGATACTGAGTCAGGCTGAGGCGTTCTCAAAGTAAAGGAAGGATTGAACTCTGATTAATAAGAATACACACAGAGGCTTGAACCAGCAAGACTCTGGGAAGCGTGCGTATAATAATCTCTCTCCCTCTACCCCTCAGCCCAGGTCGTTTTATTCACAAAAGAACTTTTTACAGAGTGTTCATAAGAACCAATCAGATTTCTTCTGATCATTTCAACAAACCCCACGGGGGACAAAGTTAAACTACAAACACTAGTTAGGCATGCATACTTTGGGGTAAATGAATGAAAACTACAAAGGAGTGCATTCAGCAACCCCAGAGGTCATAATCAATCAATACACATGATAAGAACGTTGGCCAGGAGAACAGTGATCATTATCACCTTTATGTGAGACCTGTTTCCTGGCCCTAAGATTAACATCCTAAGATTAACATAGCAGAAAAGCTACATCAAAGAAACTACCCACTGTCTTTGATGACCCAGGACGCCTGCCTGTCTAAGTGGGTACGTGACTTGTGAAGAAAGAGAAATGGAACAGGGATGCAGAGGTGTGGCTTGATCAAGAATCGTATCAAAATAGTTTAAACCCAGTCAACACAATGCTTTCATTGCTGACACAGATGGCTTACTCTATATTTGTTATAATTCCTCATAGCAATCCCACCTGATCACTACATCAGGCCACAGGTCCATCTAGCTCCATACTGCCTGCACTGACTGGCAGTGGCTCTCCAGGGTTCCAGGCAGTGATTTCTCCCAGTGCTTCTCTGCCTGGAGATCCTGGGGATTGAACCTGTACACAAGGCAGATGTGCTACCACTAAGCCACAGCTCTTCTCCAAAGGGTGTTGGTTATTTTGCAGCTGCATGCAAGTCTTCTTTGGGGGGACACACTGACTTGCTCTTCCTTCGTTGCAGTCATTGTCGTGGCACACTTCCTGCAGAGCATCACTTCGCGGTTAGTCCTTGGCGGGGAAATGGTGTACCACCGGCGGCCGGGGGAAGAGGGGGCCATCGTCACGCTTGCTGGGAAGTACACAGGTTGGTTCTTCAAAGAGCAGCTTCTTGATATTGCTGATTCGGCATCAGATGCGATCGGCATGAAAAACCTTCAGCCCTCCAGGTGTTGCTGAACTACAGCACCCATCATCCCTGGTCCTTGGCCATGCTGACTGGGGCTGATGGGAGTTGTAGTCCAGCAGACATCGGGATAGCTAAAGTTTCCCCACACCTGAACAAGAGCACACAGAGCTGATTGAAACACTTGCAGAAAGGCTCATTTCTCAGTTTCCCTCAGACTTTCCTGTTTCGGGATGTGGCAGGAAGAAGCCTGCATGTCCAAATGCTTCTCTGTGTCAGAGGCTTAGTATCAAGGGCAGAATCAGTTTATGGCTGCTAAATTTTTCCCTTGTTCCCTTGCGTCTGGGAGATACAGTGGTACCTTGAGTTAAGAACTTAATTCATTCTGGAGGTCCGTTATTAACCTGAAACCGTTCTTAACCTGAGGTACCACTTTAGCAAATGGGGCCTCCCACTGCCACTGCACCACTGCCGCCCAATTTCTGTTCTCATCCTGAAGCAAAGTTCTTAACCCGAGGTACTATTTCTGGGTTAGCGGAGTCTGTAACCTGAAGCATCTATAACCCGAGGTACCACTGTACTGTGAATAATCCAGCTGCAGACACACACACACACACACATATGAGAGCAGGGATGAAGAAACCTGTGGCCTCCCAGGTGATGGCCACATCCACACCATACCTTTAAAACGCTTTTGTACCTCTTCCAAACAGTCATGTTTAATTACTGGCACCCAAAGAATCTTAGGAACTGTAGTTCGTTAAGGGAGCTGAAAGTCGTTAGGCTATCTCCCAGTTCCCCTCACAGAGCCATAAATCCCAGGATAGCTTAATAATCAACTCCTCTTCCCAGGGAATTCTGGGATGTAGCTCTGTGAGAGGAACACCGGGGGGGGGGGGATCTCCTAACAATTCTCAGCACCCTTAATGAAATGAATGTGTTTTACTTTCTGAAGGAAGGTGGGAGGAGAGGCAAGGAAAAAGATCTACCCTCCCTCCTTTTTTTCTAAGGATTCTACTCTCCCTTCCTCAAAACAGCAGCAGATATTTTGGTTTCCCTGGAAAACTGTATAATGGTTCAAGTGGACTCTTGTAGCCAGGAAAGCTGCGTCAAGAAGTGTCTGCGTAGTCTAACACACACTCTTAGCCAAGAATAGAGACAGGATAGAGGTGTTGTTACAAAGATGTCATTAAGCCACACACATCTGCCCCCCACCCCCCCAAAAAACCCTCATTGGGGTCCATGAATTTCAATGTGTTCCTTTGTGCTGTATTTCCCCCCCTTTTCTGTAGCCCTCAAATGGATAGCCACCCTGAACCTTGGCTATGGCGGGGCTCACGCCAGCTATTATCACCGTGCCAATGACCAGGTGAGTCAAAAAGGAGTTTCTTTTGCGCCCCCGCCCATTGCCCACTTTTTCTTTGGCCAAGTCTGACCTCTTGATTTCTCCCCCTCAACAGATCCAGGTCGGGGTAGAATTTGAGGCCAACACTCGGCTGCAAGACACGAGCTTTGCCTTTGGATATCAACTCACGCTGCCACAGGCCAACATGGTTTTCAGAGGTGAGCGAGGGGCTGGGACGCCCTCCCTGTGCGAGGCCAGAGTGTGATCAAATGCCTGAACCTTCATGCCACAGGACCTGCTTCCCATAAGCCCTTCCTTCATCCGCCGTTGCCTGTCTTCCTGTGACAGGATAGTACGCACCCCGGAAATGATCTCTTTCAGCTTCTGCCTTCTGGAAGAAGGTATAGGGTTATAAAGGCCAGGACTAGCCGCCTGAGAAACAGTTTCTACGCAAATGCAATTCTGGTTCTAAATGCAGCATAAGGGGTCTCTATAGTATAGTGTATTTTAAAATGGGGTTTCAGAGTTTTTAGGGGGTTTTGAATGTTTTATATAGTTTTGTAGTAGTTTTATGTAGTTTTGTAGTAGTTTTATGTAGTTTTGTAGTAGTTTTATGTAGTTTTTCAATTTCATTGTTCTGCATGGGACAGTGACAATAAAGATATCGTATATTGTATATATCGTATATCGACAGGAAATGAGTTTGGCAGGGATAGGGAACCTGAGTTCCTGTCTGTCGTGAGCCCTGTGGAGATGTCATGGGGGGGGGGACAGGAACATCCTGAGGAGATGAGGGGAAAAGACATCAGGAGGTTGCAGCTAGATGACCCCAAGCAGCATGAAGAAGGCAAAATCGGGGCCTCAAGAAATGTCTGAGCTGGAGGAGGAGGGCTGGTGATTGAGGAAGCCAGGTGAATCCCAGGAAAGGTTTAAGTTGGATTGTCAGAGAGATGTCCCATCTTGGACATCTTCCCTGAGTGTGAGGCTCTCCTGAAGCCAAGCTTGGGGGCTCTCAAGGCCATCCAGCAGAGTCTGAGAGAAACTGGCCAGACTTAAGAGAGGAGATAGACTGCATCTCAGCAGCTTGCTTGAGAAGTTCCGGCGGTGGGGAATTGTAAACTGGGCAGCTGCTGTTGCCATCTTAACTTGGGGGTCCCCCACTCCCCTGAGGTTCAGGTGGCCTTTACCAGCAGCCGAGTCCCTAGTGTGACAGGACCTCCCCTGTGAAGGCCAGCAGAAGTCCACCCTGCTTTCTTTGAGGCACCTTTTAAAAACCATACAGTTCAGACATGGTTCTCTCCCCCTCCCTCCCTCCCTCCCTCTCTCTCTGTGTGTGTTTTACCAGACCAATCTTTATTGATGTTATAGTGAATAGGGTTGCCATATTTCCAAAATCTCACCAACAACAAAATGATGTTTTTGAACTATTTTTAAGGAAATTCGCCAAAATCAACACTTCCAACACAGGTTGCCTAAGTCTGGATTGTCCCAGACATTGCAGCGATTTCCACCTGGACGCTGTTTCCAAGTGCCATATTCTGGCTATGTCTGGGAAATTCTGGACGTATGGCAACCCCGTTGTAGTACAGTGGTACCTCGGGTTAAGTACTTAATTCGTTCCGGAGGTCGGTTCTTAACCTGAAACTGTTCTTAACCTGAAGCACTACTTTAGCTAATGGGGCCTCCTGCTGCTGCCGCACCACCGGAGCACGATTTCTGTTCTCATCCTGAAGCAAAGTTCTTAACCCAAGGTACTATTTCTGGGTTAGCGAAGTCTGTAACCTGAAGCGTATGTAACCCGAGGTACCACTGTAATACTATATTTTTTCATAGGGCCCTACTGCCTTATTATCCTTTAAGAAAAAATCAAATTAGTTTGTAAATATTTAAACCTACACAAAATGTGCCCCCTCTTTCCCTTTCTAGGCTTCCTGGACAGTAGCTGGTGTGTGGGGGCTGTCCTGGAGAAGAAGCTCCCCCCTCTGCCCGTCACCCTGGCCTTGGGCGCCTTCCTCAACCACTGGAAGAACCGGTTCCATTGCGGCTTCAGCATCATCGTGGGCTGAGCGCCCTGACGATCCATCTCTCTCGACTGCGCGAGGCAGTTGGATTTGATTTTGCGAAGCTGCTTGGTCAGAGGGGACCCCCGTTCTGTCCGTGTGTCTGTGTGTTTTGTGTGGGCAGAGCGGGGCACTTCACCACAGGCTTCTGCAGTGGGGCAGCGATGATTTGGGGGCCCCAGCATCCTCTCAGTGTGCCTGCATCACAGCCCTGCCTTGAGGAGGTCCACGGATTTTTATTTAATTTTTTTTTTGTCTCCAGAAGGACATTTACTGTTATTGGTGTGGCAGGGAGATGTGCTCTCCTCCGAAAACATGACCATGTATTGTTTTCTTCCAGATCGTGCAAGGCATAAACTCCGCGGCAGGTGTTATGGTGTGGGTGATGGGGCAGGGGGCTCGTGGAAGGACGGATGCCTTCATTTGCTGGGGCTTGGAGGATGTCAATAATGGCATTCCCTTGAGGAACTGGGAATCAATGCCATCACTATGTCAGTTCTGGCCCCAAACTCTGAATTTTGAAGAGGGTGGCATGCATGTGGGCATTGTGCCACTCCCCTTGCCTGGGACTGTGACGAGGGCAAGGGCTGTGGCTTCTGTATAGTGATGGCTTGGAATATACAATTAAAATCATGCTGGGGACATCCCACCCCTCAAAAATGTGTGTCTTGGTGCTTATTTGGGGGACCTGCAAGAAGGTTTGCCTGTGATGTACTTTGCCCACCCAGTCCCAGGCAGGAGAGAACTAAGGCATTGCATCCAATATGTTAGCTGACTTCTTCTAAAGCAGGATTTCCCAAACTTGGGTCTCCAGCTGTTTTTAGACAGCTATTTTTTTAGACTACTACTCCCATCATCCCTGACCTGTTAGCTAGGGATGATGGGAGTTGTAGCCCAAAAACATTCACGTCCTCAGAATTTTCATCTTGACCCTGGGGGTGATCCAGCAGGGCTGCTGTTCTGTTCTGTTAAAATTCCTTGGGGGTGATGGAAAAGCTCAGCATAGGAATGAAGGAAAGAAACAGGAGACTTCAAAGGTGTACTAGGAGCAAATTTTATCAAGGCTTCAAGCCTTTGATCTGCAGTTCAATTCACTTGCCCCTGAAGAAATCTCACAAAGAGCTAGCTAGAAGCTTCTGTAAGCTATTAGTAACTAATTCTGGCCAGCTTGAGGGCCTTCTGGTAGTTCCCTCACTGCTAGAAGTGACGTTACAGGGAACCAGGCAGAGGGCCTTCTCGGTAGTGGCGCCCGCCCTGTGGAACGCCATCTCATCAGATGTCAAGGAGATAAATAATGATACGACTTTCAGAAGACATTGGAAGGCAACCCTGTATCGGGAAGTTTTTAATGTCCGATGTTTCGTTGTGTTTTTATATTCTGTTGGAAGCCACCCAGAGTGACTGGGGCAACCCAGTCAGATGGGTAGGGCATAAGTAATAAATTATCATCACATTTTCTTACTCGAAAGTCACTTGGAAAAGTGTGTGCTGCAGCAAAAATGGCACTGCCTCATTTTTAAAGTGCTGCCAAAGGAGTCTAGGGGGGACAAGATAGCTTTCATACTCTAAAGCCTGCTGCGATTAGGTGCCTGTACTGATTCTGTTGTGGCCCTGGCCTTGCATCTGATGTGCCCCCGGAAATCCTTCTCGAGCTGTAAATAAACACATTAAAACACACACACATACACACACACACACAAATATGCTATCACTTTTTCGGGGGGAGCTCTTTTCCTCCCGCAGGACACCAGCTTGATATGCAAAAGCTGCCCTGAAATTCTCTCTGTCTGGGGGTGGGGCCCTGGCAGTTGGGCTTCGCTTTCATGATCTCGGAAGCCTAAAGAGGGTTTTGAGGGCCAGCGCAGGGGAAGCTTAGAGAGGATCAGTGGATCAGACAAGGTTGGCTGCAAGGAGGCTCTTGATGATGCTTGGCTAAGCCAGGATCAGCTTGGGGGTGAGGATGGGAGGAACAGGGTTGGCTGCTATTGGATTAGCTGTGGAAGGAAGATTAGATTGTTTGTGGGGGGGCGGGGGGCGGGAAATATGGGTTTGCAGCAGATGGAGGGGGAAGAGACTACAGTTCTGCAAAAGTAACCAGCCCTTGCTCAGGGTAGCAGCAGAAGGGAGCAATGCCTGGCTTTCCAGCAGATCCCTAAAACTACTGGATCTCGAGGGAAGTCTTGGAAAACTTCTGGATCCGGTCTTCCAGCACATATATCCCATTTTACACCTAAAGCAAAACATGAACGAAAGATGCAGCACTCTCCTGGTGCAAGCTTTCAGCTGATAATTTCCGAAAGCAGTGGCGTCATGGTGGTGAGGTCCTGGGTGTCGTGGATATGGAGGATCTGCCGCGTATTTTCGACTTTCAGCGTCCTCAGCTCTGTCAGCAACAAGAGAAGTTTGGCGTAGAGGAACCTGGAGAAGTGGAAGGGAGAAGGAGGCGGCCATCAGTCCTTGCCGTTCCTGATCGTTTGAGTGGGTGCTCTCTATTACACACACCAAATTTCCATTGGCTCCTTGCCTGAGCACCACCTAGGGCCCCATCAGCACCACACATTCAAGTTACGTTGCTTTAAGCAACTACGGCTTCCCCCCAAATCACCCTGGGGGCTGTAACTTGCTAAGGGCGCTGAGAGTTATTCAGGAGACCCCCTCGCAGCTACAGTTCCCAGAGGGATTTAACAATATCCATTCCTCTTCCCAGGGAATTCTGGGAATTGTAGCTCTGTGAGGGGAATAGGGGGTCTCCTAAAAATTCTCAACACCCTTAATTGTTAAGTTGTGGGTGAACATATCAGAAGACACAGCGATTCTTCAAACAGTTCTTCTTTATTTAGAGGCCAGAACAGAACTGAACTGAAGGGCTCAGTCAGCCTGCTTATATAGAGCTCCAGTACAACGTTACTGCAGCAACTTTCTAAAACTATCCAATCACTGAACGTCACTTTTGATCCTTCATTTGCATAAAAACTATCCAGTCACTGAACGTCACTTTCAATCCTTCATTTGCATAACTATCTACAGTATCCCCCTGCTAGCCCAGGGTGAGAACTTCAGTACATAACATTAATAAGCCACAGTTCCCAGGATTCATTGGGGGAAGCAAAGGCTGCTTAAGGGATCTTAAAAGACTAAGGCCTCCATCCATACTGTACATTTAAAGCAGTATCATACCACTTTAAGACATCATGGCTTCCTCCAAAGAATCCTGGGAAATGTAGTTTGTGCTGAGCAGGGGTGCCAACTGAGGAGATTTCACCCCTCCCATATCCAAGAATCTCCTGATGATCTCTGCTGATTCTCCAGAGAGGAGGAGCAGTGTTCTGCTCTCTATTTATTCTGCTCCAGCACCACATCAAAGAGTCAGTCAGTCAGTCAGTCAGTCAGTGTGTCGGAGAGAGAGAGACTGAGTGTTAGAGATCGTGTGTATAGATAAGGTTGCTGCTAAGAGCAGCTGCAAGGGACGCAGGTGGCGCTGTGGGTTAAACCACAGAGCCTAGGACTTGCCGATCAGAAGGTCGGCAGTTCGAATCCCTGCGACGGGGTGAGCTCCCGTTGCTCGGTCCCTGCTCCTGCCAACCTAGCAGTTTGAAAGCACAAAGTGCAAGTAGATAAATAGGTACCGCTCCAGCGGGAAGGTAAACGGTGTTTCTGTGCACTGCTCTGGTTCGCCAGAAGCGGCTTAGTCATGCTGGCCACATGACCCGGAAGCTGTCTGCGGACAAACGCCGGCTCCTTCGGCCAATAAAGCGAGATGAGCGCCACAACCCCAGAGTCGGTCACGACTGGACCTAATGGTCAGGGGTCCCTTTACCTTTACCTAAGAGCAGCTGCAGACACTCAGTGCAGTTTAGCATTCATTTATGCTTAGAACCCATTTAGCTCTGTATATAGTTGTATGATAGTCGTAGATAGAATAAAGAAGTTACTCTACAGAGCTGCTCTCCAAGTCGTTTATACTCTGCTATACTCTGCTGTGCGACGACTGTCTTCTTGTTGGAGTGAATCCGGTGCTCACAACTCTAAGCTGTCTGTCCACAGCACTTTGACCTGTTCCTGTGCAGAAGGTGGTCTCTGGAAGTGCTACCCAGCTCGCCTAGCCCAGTCGGGGCTGAAGTGGATGAGTCCAGTTGGTGGCACTGGCTCAAGGGCGATGCTGACACCAACTTGAATAAAATATGGGGAGGGCCCCAGGTAAGCCCCACCCCACATAATCAATCACAGAACATGATGCACACACACCACTTGAATGGCAACGCCGCCAACTTTGGGTGGGCGGCCCCTTCAAATGTTTTATTGGGGGGGGGTGAAGGGACCTTGGCCCCTAGGAGTTGGCTCCTATGGTGCTAAGAGTTGTTCAGGGACCCCTATTCCTCTCGCAGAGCTACAGTTCCCAGAGTCCCCTCGGAAGAGGGATTGATTGGTAAAGCACTCTGGGAATTGCAGCACACACACCCAGCACAAACCTTCATTTTGCCCATTGTGAAGCACGATAACTAGGGGCTGGAAAGTTGGGTTTGTGAGAGAGTGGAGAAGTAGTAACTGTTGGGACAGGTCAGAAAATACGTAACAGAAATGTTCTGTGAAAAACTGACTACAGCAGAACACCTATGGCAATCCTAAAAAAGCAGGGAGTGTGGTCAGTTGCAAGTAAACAATCACATTTGCAAAATAAAGAGCCCGTCTGGAAGCCCCAAAGCAACATCGGGACGGCCACAGGTCGCCCACCCCTTGCAGAGAGCACCCCTCCCCCACCACAAAGCACGTTCCCTGCTCACCTTCCTTCGGGCAGAGCATGTCGCTGGTCAATGTAGTTTTTTAAAGTTAGAGCGATTTTCTCTTGGGTCTGGTCAATCACCTCTCGCTGCGTGACGTCCATGTGGTCTGCAAAGTCGCAGGCTTGGGCAGTGAGAGACAAGGCAGAGGAGATATGGGGCAAAGGGTGAGGAATTCCCCTCTTACCCAAAGGGAGCGTTGGCAAAAAAACCAAAAAACCCCACCCACCCAAATGGGTTGCTACTTAGTGCATGCTCAGAGGCACATAGAAAAATGTCCCCCTCTTGAGGAAGATGTACTCTGCATGCACCCAGAGGCCCTTGTCTGGAAATGCCGGACTTCTTGAAATAAAGAATGAGGTTGACATACTGTGTCTGTGTGTGTCTGTGTGTGTGTGTACACACACACACACACACACACACACACACACACACACACACACATACATATACATATATGAGCAAACAGCACTTCACCCACGTTTTCTCTGGATCCCTTTTGAGATTCAGTTAATCACGGGAATACGAGATACAGGCCACTCTCCATTTACGAAGGGGTTATGTTACGAGGTAGGGACGCGGGTGGCGCTGTGGGTAAAAGCCTCAGCGCCTAGGGCTTGCCGATCGAAAGGTCGGCGGTTCGAATCCCCGTGGCGGGGTGCGCTCCCGTCGTTCGGTCCCAGCGCCTGCCAACCTAGCAGTTCGAAAGCACCCCCAGGTGCAAGTAGATAAATAGAGACCGCTTACAAGCGGGAAGGTAAACGGCGTTCTGTGTGCTGCGCTGGCTCGCCAGATGCAGCTTGTCACGCTGGCCACATGACCCGGAAGTGTCTGCGGACAGCGCTGGCCCCCGGCCTCTTGAGTGAGATGAGCGCACAACCCTAGAGTCTGGCAAGACTGGCCCGTACGGGCAGGGATACCTTTACCTTTTATGTTACGAGGTACCACGTTTAACTGAAACTACGTATATTGGAAACACCATTGGGGAAGCCTGCAAACACCCCCATCGCTCCCTCCCAACCTCCTCGCTCAAACTCCCAATTCTCCATGGGCCTCAACGGTCAGCGCAAAGGCTCATGGGATTGCACTTGCAAAGGCTTGTAGGATTTCTAAGCGCCCTTTCCCCCTTTTCTGGGCTCTTTTAGGGCCATTTTTGCCATTTTTAAAGACACTTCCAGGTTTGGTGTGACGCCCGTGCGGTCACACACCAATGGGACGTGTATTGACTGGCCGTTGCCTGTATGATACTGCGGTTAACAAAAAATATTTATTTATTTTTAATGACAGATATATAAGCACACCCGCATACAGACAGGCATTTTTTATTCCACCTCTCCTTCCAACGAGCTCTAGGTGGCGTACACGGTTCTATTGTTGTCCTCTGAACAACCCTGTGAGGCAGGCCAGGCTGAGAGGCTGCGACTAGGTCACCTGGTGAGCTTCCTGGCTGAGTGGGGATTTGAACCTTGGTCTGCCAGGTCTTGGAGGGATGTGGGTGGCGCTGTGGGTTAAACCACAGAGCCTAGGACTTGCCGATCAGAAGGTCGGCGGTTCGAATCCCCGTGACAGGGTGAGCTCCCGTTGCTCGGTCCCTGCTCCTGCCAACCTAGCAGTTCAAAAGCATGTCAAAGTGCAAGTAGATAAATAGGTACCACTCCGGCGGGAAGGTAAATGGCGTTTCCGTGCGCTGCTCTGGTTTGCCAGAAGCGGCTTCGTCATGCTGGCCACTTGACCCGGAAGCTGTACGCTGGCTCCCTCGGCCGATAAAGCGAGATGAGCGCCGCAACCCCAGAGGCGGTCACAACTGGACCTAATGGTCAGGGGTCCCTTTACCTTTTCCCCTGCCAGGTCTTAGTCCAATACTCTAACCGAGCAGGCGTGGAAACCTCCTGCCTTTCAGAAAGGGTGGCGATGGTGCAATCTGCCGCTACTGGGATGCGGAGGACTTACCCGGGTAGAACAACACCAGGGCTTGGAGCAGAACGTATTCAGCCTCGTGCAGCCTCAGCTTCTTCAAGCTGATGTGGAACTTCAGCAATGGCTCCAGGTAGACCTGCTGGAATCCAGCTGGAGGAGAAGACAGGGGTGTTGATAAAGTGGGTCTCTGTGTATTGTGGGCCTGTGATGCTTATGGCATGTAGCATAGTGGATCAGTTTGCCCACAGAAGGAACCAATCTGAGGTCAGAGGACTGGCCCCTCCAGGATCCTCTGCTGTGCTAAATACTCCCCTCTGGCCACAGGAGGGAGCACTCACACAACGTAATCCAATTATGGGTCTCTTGCTAGATTGGTTGTATGAACCCCATGAGCAAAATTGGTTCCAGGAGGCAACCAGGTCAGGAAAGAACCCAGGAAGGAATTCAGCGCCCCAAAAGGGCTCTTGTTCCCACTTAGCATCATTTGCCTCAGAAAACAGGAGCGTATTAGTAGTAGTAGTAGTAGTAGTATTTCTAGACCGCCCTTCATCAGAGGATTGCAAGACAGTTTACAATATAAAAACACAAAAATGCATAGCAAAAAACAATAGCTCATGTGAATTCTCCATGAATTCATCTACCCACACTGCTGCTTCCAGGGTAATCTCTCTAACCCAGCCCAGGAAGCATAATCACGGCAGCCATAAATTGTGCTCCATACACTCTGTTTGGTAGGAATGCTAACAATTGGATTGTACAGACTGAATACTAAATTTATGGAAGTACTAGCGCCTGGAAACTGCAAAACAAGACAGCTTTCCATGTACAATTAGCAAAGAGGCTAGGAAAGTGATACAGTGGTACCTTGGGTTAAGTACTTAATTCCTTCCGGAGGTCTGTTCTTAACCTGAAACTGTTCTTAACCTGAAGCACCACTTTAGCTAATGGAGCCTCCTGCTGCTGCCGCGCCACCAGAGCACAATTTCTATTCTCATCCTGAAGCAAAGTTCCTAACCTGAAGCACTATTTCTGGGTTAGCGGAGTCTGTAACCTGAAGCGTCTGTAACCTGAAGCGTACGTATGTAACCTGAAGCGTGTGTAACCCGAGGTACCACTGCATTTGGAAGTTTAAAAAATGCTAATAGGCTAGGCCATTCATGGCCCACAGTGACAGCCACCAACTTGGATGTTTTTACAAAACAATTGAACATATTCATGGAGGAAGAAGCTATCAATGTCTACTAGCCATAATGACTGTGTTCTGTCCCCATGCTTGGAAGGTGGCCTGCCTCAGGATACCAAAGGAGGGGAATCACAAGTGAGAAGAGTGCATTTCCACTCAGATCTCATTTGTGGGCTTTCATTAGGGATCTGGTTGGCCACTGTGAGAACAGGATGCTAGACAAGTTGGACCGTGGCCCTAATCCAGCAGGGCGCTCTTATAGGCAAGCCTGAGAGAGCCCATGGAATGTGTCCTGCTCCCAGTCACATGGCAACTGTGGAACTCTCTAGACTTCCTGTGACTTACTCAGGGCGCCATCTTGGATGGTGTAGCAGTGTTGGCCGCATTCCCAAGCTTTGGTCTCCTCATTGAAGACTGTGTTGAACCGGATCTGACAGATCTCCAGGGTGGCGCCTTTGAGGAGTGAAATTTGATCATCGATTGGCAAACTTCTGGTTGGGGGAGAGAGAAAAAACATGTTAAGCGGTAAGACAGGCTCAAAGTTTCTGAACCAATCCTTAGCCTTGAGGTGGGAACCTTGTGACCCTCTAGATGTTGTTGAACTCCATCACCCTTGACTTAGAGATTGCTTCATCTGTCAATTCTGGTTTCTCTCAGTTTCTCGTCTTTCCAACGTCCTCCACGTTTCCGCATCAGTATTGCAAATTTATTTAAAAAATAACAACAGTGCAAACTTCTCCTAATATAAACGTTTGTATGCAATTTTGCCTCATATACATAATTTTGCAGAGCAATTTTTCCTAATAGAATGCATTTTTGCCTGTTGCGTTCACTATTTTTTTTTTAATGCTTGATTTATTAAACCTTTAAAGTCAGCCTTTTCGTACATGTGACTTGGCCAGAGAACTGTGTTGCAAAACTTGGAGAAGTGCAAATTTCAAAGGCCAGCTGCATTTTGGTCTGCAGACTGTTTTGGAAAGTTCTAATCACAGAACTGTAGAGTTGGACGGGACACCAAGGGTCACCTAAGTCCAACGCCCTGCCATGCAGGAATCTCAGCTAAGCATCCAGGACAGATGACCACCCAGCCTCTGCTCAAGAACCTCCAAGGACTTGCATGTACTTTGCTAAAGGGAAATATAATGAAAATGATGTATAGATGGTACTTGACTCCTGTAAAATTAGCAAAGATATATCATAATTGTGACAATATATGTTGGAAATGTAAAGAAAAGGAAGGAACCTTTTATCATATGTGGTGGACCTGTCCCAAGGTGAAAGACTTCAGGGAAAAGATTTATAATGAATTGAAAAAAATGTTGAAATATACATTTATAAAGAAACCAGAGGCCTTTCTTCTTGGAATAACAGGTTTGGAATTGCCCAAGAAAGATGTTAAATTATTTCTGTATGCCACAACTGCTGCTCGTATTTTGTTAGCTAAAACGTGGAAAACCCAAGAATTACCAACAGTAGAAGAATGTCAGATGAAGATGATGGATTTTTCAGAGCTAGCCGACCTAACCGGAAGAGTCCGCGACCAGAAGGAGGAGGAATATCAGGAAGAATGGAATAAATTTAATGATTATTTAGTTAAATTTGTTAAGTTAAAATACGGTAACCGCAAACAGCTTGCAGATACTTAATAGGCTTAGGATTCTGTCTATGTTAAGTGATGAATTAATATGTTTAATTATATCAGGTGAAGATTTAAGGATGTTAATGTTTAAGTTAAATTTTATAAAAATTGGGATTTGGAAAACCGTTAAAAGGACATGCAATGAAATTCAACTAAGGGGAAGCGAGGAAGTCACTTAACAAAGTTAATAACGGTAATTTTCAATAAGGCTATGATTTATGTTTGTTATGTTTGTTTGTCTTGTGTGTTTGTTTGTTTGTTTATAATATTGTGAAAACCAATAAAAAAAATTTGGGGAAAAAACCCAAGAACCTCCAAGGAAGGAGAGCCCACCACTTCTTGAGGGAGTCTGTTCCACTGGCAAACAGCTCTTACTGTCAGAAAGTTCTTCCTGATACAGTATTTAGCTGGAATCTCTTTTCTTGTTCCTTCAACTGAGCATGTGCTCAGAGGCACCCTGTTCACAGAGTGGCTATTTTACACCTGGTTCTGGTTGGCAGATCTCAGTTCTAGATGAAAGCAAGAAGGCAGGGCAGGTGGGGACTGGCTGAGGATGGTGGGGGAACTATTATTATTTTATTACAGTCATGTTGTTGTTGTTTAGTCGTTTAGTCGTGTCCAACTCTTCGTGAGCCCATGGACCAGAGCACACCAGGCACTCCTGTCTTCCACTGCCTCCCGCAGTTTGGTCAAACTCATGCTGGTAGCTTCGAGAACACTATCCAACCATCTCGTCCTCTGTCGTCCCCTTCTCCTTCTGCCCTCCATCTTTCCCAACATCAGGGTCTTTTCCAGGGAGTCTTCTCTTCTCATGAGGTGGCCAAAGTACTGGAGCCTCAGCTTCAGAATCTGTCCTTCCAGTGAGCACTCAGGGCTGATTTCCTTCAGAATGGATGGGTTTGATCTTCTTGCAGTCCATGGGACTCTCAAGAGTCTCCTCCAGCAACATAATTCAAAAGCATCAATTCTTCGGCAATCAGCCTTCTTTATGGTCCAGCTCTCACTTCCATACATCACTACTGGGAAAACCATAGCTTGAACTATATGGACCTTTGTTGGCAAGGTGATGTCTCTGCTTTTAAAGATGCTATTAGAGTCATACCTCTTGTTAAGTTCAGTTCAGGTTACGTTCTTTCAGGATACGTCCCACGGTGACCCAGAAGTAACGGAACGGGTTACTTCCGTGTTTTGCTGCTCGCACATGCACAGTCACTCAAAATGACGTCATGTGCATGCGCAGAAGCGGCAAATCGCGACCTACGCACGCGCAGACACAGGTTGCGTTCTGCTCATGTTGCGAACGGGGCTCCGGAACGGATCCCGTTCGCAACCAGAGGTACAACTGTATTTATTAAATTTCTATACCGCCCTTCGTCCAAGGATCACAGGGTGGTTTACAATGTGAAAACCCAAAAATGCATAACATAGTAGCAAACAAACATTCCCCCACCCCAGTATTTTGTTTATTATAAATCCCCCTGTATCCATTATTCAAGCCATCAATCACTGACTGCTGAGCTATAAACAACCTCTTTCCCCTTCCCCAAGACAGGGGACGCCCTCCAGTAACTGATCCTTACCTTAAACCTTTTAAAATCAGTTCCATAATTAATTGATAATTAGTTTTAGATTAATTTCATTGTCTTACAGCAGAGCCGCCTGCCTTACACACATTTTTTCGGCATTCATCACCTATGAGTTATCAGCAGGCAACACGGGACAGAGGTCACCTCTGGGTGACTGGTTTATTGAGCACCCACCCTGATCTGTTTGCACAACCTTCGTGGAGAGTTCAGACAACATTGCGTCAAGCAATTGCCTCCCTACACTTTCCAGCATGTTTCCGCAATGCTTTTTCTTATTGCAAAAAAAGAGAAGGATTTTTTTGGGGGGGGGGATGAAGCAGGTCTGATGCACAGGAGCGACTTTAATCATATGACCTAAATATGTCCATATGTGATTGAATCTCCCGCACGGAAATAGCAACAGTCTGGAAGCCTCCTTAATTTAGATCAGAGTTCCCCATTAGTAGTCACATATTGACTCCCGGAGGGACACGGGTGGCGCTGTGGGTTAAACCATAAAGCCTAGGACTTGCCAATCAGAAGGTCAGCGGTTCAAATCCCCGCGACGGGGTGAGCTGCCGTTGCTCGGTCCCTGCTCCTGCCAGCCTAGCAGTTCGAAAGCACGTCAAAGTGCAAGTAGATAAATAGGTACCTTCCGGCGGGAAGGTAAACGGCGTTTCCGTGCGCTGCTCTGGTTCGCCAGAAGCGGCTTAGTCCTGCTGGCCACATGACCCAGAAGCTGTACGCCGGCTCCCTCGGCCAATAAAGCGAGATGAGCACCGCAACCCCAGAGTCTGTCATGACTGGACCTAATGGTCAGGGGTCCCTTTACCTTTATTGACTCCCGGAGGATGATAGGACTTTGCAGGGGGTGAATAAAGACCCTTTGATTCACAGCAACGCACTCACCTGAAAGACGGTATGGCCTTGGCAAACTGGATCACTTGCTGGATCATGTAGGTGCTGATGTCGGCAAAGAGCGGCAAGAGGTTGAAGACATCGGGGAGGACCTCCTCCGGAAAGCTCTCCATGTGGTCTTGAGGACTGTAGGGGCACATGGGAGGGACGGCAGCATCCTGGGGGCTCTGAGATCTCTGGCTGTGGATGTAGAGACGCACCGCTGGCTGGAGGGGAGACGCTGGTTAAGTGGGGCTCACAATAAATTTCCCTTCGTTGAACCCCAAGACCATCTCAGCTTTCTTTCTTTCTCCCACCAACCTCTGATCCTAAGCATCTAGTCCTCATGAGAAATACATGGAAATTGGTCAAGCGGGCCTGTAAGGCAGCCATTCGCCTGATCAATCGCAGTGAGTTAAGGATCATTATTTGTTTATTTGTTTGTTTATTTAATGCCACTCATCTGACTGGGTTGCCCCCTTCCAACAATTATGAAGCCACAGTAAAACATCAAAACTTCCCTATACAGGGCTGCCTTCAGATGTCTTCTAAAAGTTGTGTAGTTCTTTATCTCCTTGACATCTGATGGGAGGGCATTCCACAGGGCTAACCTCGGGTTAAGAACTTAATTCGTTCTGGAGGTCCGTTCTTAACCTGAAACTGTTCTTAACCTGAGGTACCACTTTAGCTAATGGGGCCTCCTGCTGCCGCCACGCGATTTCTGTTCTCATCCTGAAGCAACGTTCCTAACCTGAGGTACTATTTCTGGGTTAGCAGAGTCTGTAACCTGAAGCATCTGTAACCTGAAGCGTCTGTAACCCGAGGTACCACTGTAGATATTTTAGGACTGGTGATATTTTATTTCCAGCAACATCTGCAAAGCATCGTGTAGGTCTCTCCTGGTACATTAATCAATTCAGGGATGAGGGACCCCTCTCTAGAAGACGATGAGCTCCAATTCCCATCACCCCTGACCATTGGCCAGACTGGCTGGGAGCTGGGGTGCAACAGCAGCACCTGGGGGCCACAGGGTGTTCCTCCCCCCTCATTCCTGAAACAAACCGTCTGGAACTCCTGCAAAGCTCACCTGGTAGTGGTTGAACTGAGAGAAGCTGGAGTCAAAGGTTTTCTTGTGGGCTTCGGTGAGGAGTTCAATCAGTTGTTCCTGCTCTTCTGTGAGGCTGCTTTCCTCAGGTGGCTCCACTGAGGCCAGACTCTGTCCTTGGTGCTTCTTCTGCCACCTCAGCGCACGCCGCACATGCAAAGCTTCCTCTGACATTATCACTGTGTCAGAAATGAAAAGGAAGCAGTGCTCAAAGGAGAAGCTTTGTGGACCCCGCTGCCAAGCTGAGTGCGGACCTTGGGCAGGGAGCTACCAGGGACCTGATAAACCAAACGCTCCACCAGTAAGGGTGGTGATACGGAAGGGGGGGGATGTCTTCTTCACCTGCTTCTTCGCTACAATATATCCATTTATTCCCAATTGTCAATGTCAAAAGGGACTAAAATCTATAAAATTCATAGAAAATCAACGTGTCAATTTGCTCAATTTCTCTAGGACTCCATGACACCTCCCCTGTCCTCCATAATCCCTCAAGCAAGGTGTAAAGACCCTAATCCTGTCAAATCACTCTGCCAAGCCTTTCCTGTGGGCAATGCCAGGTGGCAGACCATGCATACATGGACCATTGTCTTCTCATCACCGGTAATCAGGATGTGCTTATCTGCGCATATCTCCAGCTCTGCATATTCCCCCCTCCCTCCTCCATATGTTAATCCTGTGTAACCCAACCTCTTCTTAATGTATTCATGATGTAATCTGTGTAACCCAACCTCTTCTTAATGTATTCATGATGTAACTGGGATGTATTTTGCACTGTATTCTGGGACATGGAGGGAGTTTCAAAAGTTCATGTCACCCCTTTCTCGCTGTTCAATCTCATCTTGAACCTGTTGCGCAATAAACTTGGATCTTCTGCAGTTTGCTCCTGTGCCCAGCTGAGCTCATTTTCTTCCGCAGGGACCCGCGGACTTAGTCCGACGAGCTGGATGGCAGAGTAGCCCCGCACCCAGATTTTAGCCGTAACAGGTGGGTATAGGGGTGAGGGAGGGATTTGATTCACGTCTCCTCTGAAGCCGAATCTTTCCAATCTACACTTTCCGAATGGACCATAACACAGCCATCCTCCGAAATTCACACTTCCCTGAATTTTACTATTTTACTGAATTTTACTACGCGGGTTGTCAACCAAAAAACGGATCTATTAGGTGAAAGGAAGCATGAATATATTGGTGAAAATGGCACACGCACAAAAACATTATATTAGGGGGAATTGCTGGCAAAGATGTGTACATTAATCAAAACTCCATATACATACGTGCTCGTTGGGAGACGTTTGCACTAAAATGTGGATGAATAGTCATAAGAATTTAAACAAACAAACCCCACAAATTGCTGCAAAATGTGGCAAACTGAATTTAAAACGGGAAAGATGAGAAAACAGAGAGAATCGGAATGAACTGATCCTTCCATCCCTGAGCAAGTGGGATGCATTTGGTTTCTCTCAGTTTCTCATTTTCCCAGTTTCAAGTACAGTTCTCCACATTTCCACAGCAATATGTGGAATTTTTTTAAGTCAGGAAAATTCACTGGCATTTTAGCGCAAATTTCTCCTAACAGACACATGTTTATATGGATTTTTGCCCTATATACTTTTTTTTTTTTGCAAAGTTCCCTAGTAAAATGCATTCCTATACACACTTTAGGGACTACTCCAGTAGCTTCCTGTGATTAAATGTGTAGTCTGGGAGCATCCCAAGGGCCAGACAGAGGGCCCTCGAGGGCCACAATTTGCCCCTGGCCGGTGGTTCCCTACCCCAGCTCCTAACCACGGCGCCATGCCGACTCTGTTATTACACACTCTCCATTATTATTAATAATACAGTGGTACCTCGGGTTAAGTACTTAATTCATTCCGGAGGTCTGTTCTTAACCTGAAACTGTTCTTAACCTGAAGCACCACTTTAGCTATTGGGGCCTCCTGCTGCCGCCGGGCCGCCGGAGCACAATTTCTGTTCTCATCCTGAAGCAAAGTTCTTAACCTGAAGCACTATTTCTGGGTTAGCGGAGTGTGTAACCTGAAGCGTATGTAACCTGAAGCGTATGTAACCCGAGGTACCACTGTATTACACATTCCATGGCTATGTTGTAGCTCTTGAAACCCCCATGGACTTCGCCACTGTCCAAATTAAACCCTGTTGCATCATCCCTGGGCTTGGGGGTCAGCCTCCTGCTGCAGGCAGGGCACAACACTGTCAGAAAGGATTTGCCGCTCTATCGGTCTCTTTGCAATGCTGCTTTCTTTCTTTCTTCCCCGCTGTCAGTGTCCAGCTGAACTTGCTTAAGATTCTGCAGAGAGAAACCCCAATTGATTTGCAACACTCCCCCCCCCTTCTCAATTCACTTTACAGGGAGTGCCTCTCGCTAGAAGCTCCTTAATGGGATTCTGCAGAGAGGGTCAGGTGCGATTCGGAGCTGTTTGCGGGCAGATCCAGGCGGTATTTCTTTTCTTAAAACACACACACACAACAACGACGTGTGTGTGCCCACGGCTACATCACAGTCCGACTGCAGCGCGGAACACCCTCTTGTGTAAGGAGACTGCAATGCATCACCCTCTGACAGTCTCTTGCACAGCGCTGACGCTCCCCTCTCTCCTTCCTCTCTCCACAAAGCCCCGGGGTGTGCAGCAGGATTCATCCTGGACCAGATTATTGTCTGCCCACACACACACACCTCACCCCACCCCACTGCCCCCATCAGATTAATCTGTGCTCAGGCAGAGGCCCGTTTTGTTTTGTTTTTATTGGTTTGGCTCTGCTGCCAGCCTGCTCTAAGAAGATCTTTTTTTGCTTGTGTCTTGCTTCTGCAGCTGGAAGAGGGAGATGACTCTATTCTTGCTCCTCTCTGGCATTTCTTTTAATGAAATCTGACCCTTTGGGCCAGTCGATGCGGAGGAAAAGCTGGCTGGGCGGCCTCAAATCCACCCTGCTTTCCAGCGCAGTGTATTGTTCCCTGGAGAGGGGATGCGGCTTTGCTGACAGCCGCCTCCTCCTCCTCCTCACCCCTCCCTCTCCGCACAACCCTACAGCTGCTTCCAATCCTTCCTCTTTACTGAAGATGGCTTTGCAGAAGCAAACAAGCTGAAGGCTTCTTCTGCTCAGGATGACACCGAAAGATGCTTTGAGAGTGCCCATCTTGTGCTGCTTACCTGTGTGTCTGTGTGTGTGTGTGTGTGTCTGAATGTTGTTGCTATTGTTATAGAGCTGGGCAAAGTTTCCCAAAAGGACCACCAAAATAATAAACAAAGGGCCGGAGAAACTCCCGTGTGACAAAAAGTTACAACATTTGGGGACTTTTTTTAGTTTCAAGAATAGGCAAGGAAGAGCAGGCATGACAGGGGGGCGTGTGAAACGAGGCCTGGTTGGGGGGATGGGAATGGACAGAGAGGTCTCTCTCATAACATTTAAACTCAGGGACAACCTATGAAGCCTGGATGTTGGAAGATATGAGACAGGCAAAAGAAAATACAGTGGTACCTTGGTTCTCGAACAGCTTAGTTAACAAACAAATTGGCTCCCGAACGCCAAAAACCCGGAAGTAAGTGTTCTGGTTTTTGAATGTTTTTCAGAAGCCAAACATCCGACGCAGCTTCCGCTTGGCTGCAGAAGCTCCTGCAACCGATAGCAAGCCGCACCTTGGTTTCTGAAAGTTTTGGAAGTCGAACGGACTTCCGGAACAGATTGCGTTCGAGAACCAAGGTAGCACTGTTGTTCTTTGCACAGTGCAGAGCCAAACTGTGGTAGCTGCATCTGCAAGAGGAAGCGATGGCCACTAGGTTGGATGGCTTTGAAAGAGGACTGGAGAAATTCACAGAGGACAGGGCTACCAATGTGACCAGCCCCGACGGTTATATTTTACGTCTGCTGGGAATCTGATCTAGCAGGGGTCTCTATATACTATAATTTATTAAATTATGAACCACCTTTTACAAAGCAATTTGCAAACATGCCATTAAAAACAGCTGGAAATAGCTTTAAAAGCAGAACATTGACAACAACAACTAAGGATGAGTTTTGAAACTATACAAAATGAACCCCTAAGACCAGAGACCTTTCCACCCTGCTGGAAAAGCCTATCAAAACAAACAGGCCTTCAGCTGTTTCCTGAAAGTGCAGATAGTAGTGGTCTGCCTGTCATATCTCTATATGGGACAGTTATATGGGATAGCGTCCCACAAATGGGGGCAGCCCTGCTTGGAGCAGCCATCTGATATTTTTGGGACTTCAAAGAGAAACTCTCCTGCAGAACGCAGGGAACTTTAAGGAGAACCTCTCTTGCCGAATGCAGTTAAGTGCAGGACAAAAGGACCAGGCCGAAAGAATTGGGGGGTGGGGAAAGAGAGAGAGGCTTCCTGGGTCATATAGTAATAGGAATTAAAAGGAACTCCACAAGCCAGGGCATGAGGGCAGAAGCCATCCAGTCTGTTTCTTCCCCACAACCCCTTCCAGGTCTAGTATGACTTTTGCGTTTGACCAGACAGCTTCATTAACGCTAATAGCTATTGATAGGCAAATATATGGAGGATGGGTATCACAAATGGGATCTGGTAGGAAGATTCAAATCCACCACAGCTGAACTTGTTTAGGCCATAGGATGTAATTAGGGTTGGGAGAACGTGTCAATTTCAGTTTATTTCTGTCATTTTTCCAATCTTAAGTTCGGTTCCCCAGAGTTGCACATCAGTTTGAAATTATTATTATTATTATTATTATTATTATTATTATTATTATTATTATTACTACTACTACTACTACTACTACTACTACTCAGAATCCTCATGAAAATTCATTAGCATTTAGTGCAAAATTTAGCCTAAAATATACATTTCTGTGCAACCCAGTAAGATGGGTGGCATATACTGTAAATAATTAAATTATTATTACAGACTTTTTTCAAAGCTTATTTCTACACACACACACTCACATTTTTGCATATTAATTTCACTAATATATGCATTTATACGCACACATTCCCTTAACACATAGCAATGCAAAATTCAGAGAGGCACAAATTTCTAAGGATGGCTCTGTTCCGCTCTCCCTAGTGTTTTTAGAAGGTGCAAACGACATGGGTTTGCCTTTAAAAGCAATCTGAAGCAAATTTCCCCCTCATCCCTGGATGTAAGGCAGGGAACAGTTGGCCTCTGTACTGTCAGCCATTTTTAGAATTCAATCAATTCTAATGTTTTTTTCATTATGCAGCCACAGGAGTGGAGGAGTGGCAAGAGGGGCTGTCGGTGTCCAAAGATGCGACAGGGCAACCATATGTATTTTCCGTGTGTGTGTATGTGTCAGTCCCACTCGCTTGCCTCAGAAGACCTTACTGGGAGAACCTAAGAACATAAGCTTGTGGAATGCTCTCCCCAAGGAGGCACGCTAGACGCCATCTTTATCTATTTTTAGATGCCAGGCAAAGCCTTTTCTCTTTACCCAAGCTTTTGGCCTTTCATTTCAAGGGGGGGCACTGTGGCTGCTTTTAATGGGGGGGTTACTCCTGCCTTTTATCTGTATAGCCGTGTTGGGGTTTTACTCGCTTGTTCTGAATCCATTTTAATGTACGTCACTTTGCATCAGTCTGTGGGGAAAGTGACTTAACAAATTAATAAGATTAGGAGTAGTAACAGTCCAACTGCAGGATCAGGCCAAAGGCCTATATAGTCCAGGATCCTTTTCTCACAGTGGCCAAACAGGTGCGGATAGGAGCTGTTGCCTAGCAACCGCCAACAGGGAAAGCCAGGCCTCCATGAGGACCTGAGTGAGGCCCAGCTGCTAAGCATCACTCTTTTGCCTCAGAGGATCTCAATGGGAATTCTGTTTTTGTTTTTTCCCTTGCATGCAAAAGCACCCTAGGGACGTCGCTTTATTTCTTTTCCTGATACTAGCCTTGAATGTGATTTTTTTAATATAGAAAATTGTGATAATCTGCTGTAAGCCACCCTAAGAGCCCCTATAAAACAGGGTAGAAGTTTTCTGAATGAGTAAATAAATAAATAAAATCCAGTTGCGTACCCTCCAACATTTCTCCGATGAAAATAAGGGCGTCCCGTTCCATCACGGTAATTTTACTTATTTATACCCCACACATCTTACTAGGTTGCCTCAGCCACTCTGGGCAGCTTCCAACATACAGAAAAACATAATAAAACATTTTTAAAAAACCCTTCCCTATGCAGGATTGCCTACAGACGGCTCTGGGGTCGGATAACTCCATACCCACCAACATTTCTGCAATGAAAATAGGGACATCCTAAGGAAAAGTGGAACATTCCAGGATCAAATCAGAAACCAGGATGGTTTCTGCATTGAAAAGGTTGAAAAGGTTCTGCATTGCCTGGTACAGTAATTTGCCTGTCAGGGGCTGAGCAGAGAAGGAGGAGGAGTGGTGGAGACCACAGGCCCTTCCAGGGAGGAGGAAGAGGAAGACAGTATAGATTTATAGCAGGGGTTTGAGGGAGGTCACAGCTCAGAGGCAGATGAGGGGGAAAGTTGGGAAATAATGGGAGGGCAGGAGCAAGCAGAGCCAGAACAGCAGCTGGCTGACACATTGTCACTTGAAAGCATTCCAGACCCCCCATCTCCCAGAACCCGGCGAGCCTTAAAAGTAGGGGAGCAAAGAGCTCAAAGACAGAGGGCACTTAGCGGCAGCCGTAGAACTGATGAATGAGGAACTGGGAGAGACTGGATGGGGTGGAGATTCACTCGGGACAACACCATTATCCAAGAGGCTGGGTTCTATAGCCTCTCTCTGCAAAGTTTGAAATAAAAAAGGACCGTAATAAACTTTTCCTAGCCTTTATACTTTCCTGGGCAACCAGCCGGGAGCCGTTGACATTGCCTGGGGCCAAAACCAAGCAAGGAAGAACACTGGCCAGCCACACTTACTGTCTTTCCTCATGCCCGCGACGAGGCATTTCTGGTAGCGGCACGCCTGGCACTGCCGCCTCTTGGCTTTGGTGATGGTGCAGCTTCGGGTGAAGGGGCAGGTGAACTGGATGCCCTTGATGACGGTCCGCCTGCAAGACAAGGGGGCGGGAATGTAAATTACCTCACAGTCGCACCGTGGCGTTTCTCTGACTTCTGCAGCCACCTAATGTGTGTAAAAATGTGTAGACTACAGTGTGCCTATAAATGTCACATGTTAGCGACGACTACACACAAAAACGTCTCTCTAATGTCTCTCTAGGGGACACAGGTAGCGCTGTGGGTTAAACCATAGAGCCTAGGACTTGCCAATCAGAAGGTCGGCGGTTCGAATCCCCGCGACGGGGTGAGCTCCCGTTGCTCGGTCCCTGCTCCTGCCAACCTAGCAGTTCTGAAGCACCTCAAAGTGCAAGTAGATGGCGGGAAGGTAAACGGCGTTTCCGTGCACTGCTCTGGTTCGCCAGAAGCGGCTTAGTCATGCTGGCCACATGACCCGGAAACTGTATGCCGGCTCCCTCGGCCAATAAAGCGAGATGAGCGCCGCAACCCCAGAGTCAGCCACGACTGGACCTAATGGTCAGGGGTCCCTTTACCTTTAATGTCTCTCTAAGCACACTAACCTCAGTCGCAAAAAAGGTGGGGGGGGACCCAAACATTGAGTCTTTGCATGCAGGGAAGATGCCCCCTAGATCATTTTCAGAAATGGGGTTGCAGAAGTGGGAGGAGGAGTGGAAACCGAGACGAGGAACTGTACCGAAAGAAACCCTTGCAGCCTTCGCAGGTCATGACGTGGAAATGGTAGCCTGTGGCCCGGTCCCCACACACGGCGCAAGTTTTCTCCTCCCCGTCAAGGTCTGTGTCACTGCGACTGGAGGCCGTGGTGGCTGGGCTGCCTCCGCTGCAGCTGCTCTCACCGTCGGAGGGGCACTGCACGGCGACCCCACGCACCGATGCCATGGGAGCTGCAGTCCTGGTGTGAAGGGAGGAAAATCGGTGACAGGCAGGCCCCCATCAGTGCCTGAGGCGGAAATTCCAGACAAGCATTTTGGAATATGACTGCATTTCCTGCATTGTAGTGGGTTGGACTCCAGTACGTTTTGGAGCACAATTCAAAGTGTTGGTGCTGACCTTTAAAGCCCTAAACGGCCTCAGTCCAGTATATCTGAAGGAGCGTCTCCACCCCCATTGTCCAGCCCAGACACTGAGGTCCAGTGCTGAGGGCCTTCTGGTGGTTCCCTCACTGCAAGAAGCCAAGTTACAGGGAATCAGGCAGAGGGCCTTCTCGGTAGTGGCACCCGCCCTGTGGAACACCCTCTCACCAGATATCAAAGAGAACAACAACTACCAGACTTTTAGATGACATCTGAAGGTAGTCCTGTTTAGGGAAGCTTTTAACTTTTGATGCATTACTGTATTTTAATATTGTGTTGGAAGTCGCCCAGAGTGGCTGGGGAAACCTAGCCAAATGGGTGGCGTATAAATAAATTATTATTATTATTATTATTATTATTAAGCATATCCCCACATTTCACTAAGGTTTGAGTGGGTTTGCCCTGGGCAAACCCACTACTGAAGCCCACCTTCTGTCGATGGGTCTGCCGACCATTTTAATTTCCCATAATGCCCTGTGGGACCAGAACAGGCACGGGTGGTCAATCTGACATCCCATTCCATAATGATAATCGTACTATTTATACCCCACACAACTTATTGGGTTGCCCCAGCCACTCTGGGCAGCTTCCAACCTACACAAAAACATAATAAAACAGTAAACATTATAAAAAAAAACTTCCCTAAACAGGATTGCCTTCAGACGGCTCGGGGGTCAGATAACTCTATACCCTCCAACATTTCTGTAGTGAAAATAGAGGCATCCTAAGGAAAAGTGGGACATTCTGGGATCAAATCAGAAACTGGGATGGCTTCTCCAAATCAGAGACATCCCTGGAAAATAGAGACACGTGGAGGGTTTTCCCTAATTGGTGCTGGTTGCTGAGGCTGGCCCTGCATACAATCCCGCTGCCCCTGGTTTTTGGCCGGATGTGGCTAACTCTGAATTCTTGAATGCCTCTCTCTATTCATCGAACACGGCTCTGCAGTGTTCAGGCTCCATAAGAGACCTGGCATTGTCTTAAATTGGTCCATTTGGCCATATCTGCACCATACATTTAAAGCACCACCACACCACTTCTAAAATGTTCTGTGACTTAATGCCAAAGAATCCTAGGAACTGTACTTCCTAGTAAAGGGTGCTCTCCCACTTAAAAGCAAGTAAAGGGGCATTACCGGAGTTCAAGGAGACATCGCAGCCAGGCGAAAACACTACGGAGGGTGTGGAGCAGAGCAGGTGAGGGGTGTGGCCTCAGGAAGAGGGGGTGTGGCCTGGGGATTGTTCCGAGAGTCAGTGAGAGGAGCTTAGCAGGGGGCATATAAGCCTCTCAGGCCTGAAGTGCCCCATCCTTGCGGTAAGCAGCGGCCCCAATAGTGGGAATTGAGTGACACCTCTTTGGGGCAGCTGGGGTGGGGTGGGGGCCTGCCCCGAGAACCTACAGTGTCTCCTGAATCTGCATTAAGGCACCTTGAGTTTACCACCTGTGCGAATGTCACGTCCAGCTCCTTGCAAGCGCCTGCGCCTTTGGGTGTAGATAAAAGGGCAGCCGTTACGCAACCTGGAAAGGAAAGAGAACGAGGGAGGGGAGAGAGAGAAAAGGAAAGGAAAGGTCAAGAGAAGAAAGCAACTCTCTCTCTTCTGAGTGTCTGGCTCGGCTCGCGGAGAAAAACAAAGAGCTGTGAAGAAGAAAGCAATAAAAAGAAAAACCCCGTTTGCGGTCCTGGTTCATTCTGCCCATTCTACCCCAAAACGGCCGACCTTCCTTCCTTACTTTTGGTATATACCTGTTGTGTACTGAGAAAGGGGGGCTTTGGAGAGAAGCAGCTGTTCCTGACCTCTGACCTTTCCTAGGTCCTCTTTCCCCCTGTCCTGCTGTTCTTCCTCATAATGCCTTCCCCCACACTTTGAAAGCCACCCCACTCCCCCCCCAATCCACCCCATAAAGCTGAGCTTACCAGTTGAGTTTCCAGCAGCGTGTGTGTTGGTGAGTGGGTGTAAACAAGGGGGGCAGCTGGGAGGGTGGAGGGTCTCCCCACAGGGCTGTCACTCAGCGCCGGACTTCTTGTTTGCCTCCCCACTGGCGTTTGTTTCTCCGGTGGGGAGAGAGAAAAGGATCTGGATTCTGATAAGGCTAAGTGAAATTTGTACTTTGGCCTCGAGGGCATGCACAGCTGGCGTCCGCAGGGCGGAGGCAAGAAAAACCAGGGGGGCACAAGGTGAGGTGAGGGAGGTTAGGAGCCAGTACGGAAAGAGAGGGAGCAAAAATGAGGGCTGGGTGGAATCATAAATGGGGTCAGTGGGTGGTGCTCCTGGCACCACCGGCTCCACTCCTGTCTTGCTTTTGTAGCTGCATCTGTTGGAGTTCGGCCTGTCACGCAGCTGCTACACAAGTACTGGAGCCTGATGTACAGTGGTGGCAGCAGGGGGGAAATCTAGTGTGAGTGGGAAGAGAAGAGGCAAAGTTTATCTCTAGTAGGGTGAGTTGTGTCCCACATGTTAAGCTCTGTGAAAGGGGAAAATATCAATTTATGTTACTGGCAGGAGCTCAGCAGTGGGGGAAGGAGTTGGGGGTGAGCTTCTTGTTGGGGGGGGTGCTTGCCTTCCCCTCCTCTGGCACCACCCACATTGATAGTAAGGAAAGAAAATGGGGGGGGGGAGAGTATACCTGTCCTTAAGTGTGTGTGTGTTCAGTTCATTCCTTGTGAGTGCTGAGTGATGGTCTTCCTTGGAGCTATGAGAGCCACTGACTACCATTTTTAGGGTTCCTTTATGTGCTTTCCTTCCTGGGGAAGATGAGCAATTCCTGTTGTTTCCATTGTTCCCCCCTCCCCTCCCCCCCCCCCCGAGTTTCTCACCTCTCTCATCTTGCAAATCAAATTAAGAGTTTGAAAGACTCCCATCCTAGTGGGCTGTGACTGAACTACAGTGGTACCTTGGGTTAAGTACTTAATTCGTTCCGGAGGTCCGTACTTAACCTGAAACTGTTCTTAACCTGAAGCACCACTTTAGCTAATGGGGCCTCCTGCTGCTGCCGCGCCGCCAGAGCACAATTTCTGTTCTCATCCTGAAGCAAAGTTCTTAACCTGAAGCACTATTTCTGGGTTAGCGGAGTCTGTAACCTGAAGCGTATGTAACCTGAAGCGTATGTAACCCGAGGTACCACTGTAGTTTTTTTCGACTCCTCTTTCCCTTCAGTTTATCCTAACATTATCTTGATGGTCTCCATTCAAGGGCTGAATAGACTGTACTCAGGTAACTAAATTTGCATGTGCTGACCTTTCTGCAAGGTGTGAGGAACTCAAGATATCCCCGAATGCCTTTCGGGAGACAAGAGGCTGGGATCAGACTGGTACCAGCGTCACCAAAGGTCAAGATGAAGTATCTCTTGTTATATTAGGTTATGTCAACCTTTCAAACTTACGCCATAAACCAGGGTTTCCCAAACGTGCGCCTCCAGCTGTTTTTGGACTACAGTTCCCATCTTCCCTTGACCACTGGTCCTGCTAGCTAGGGATGATGGCAGCTGTAGTCCCAAAACAGCTGGAGACCCACGTTTGGGAAACCCTGACATAAACCAGTTCAGATTGACAAACGTCTGTTCACAACTGCATGGATCTGATTGGATGACTTGGAGTTGAACGTGTGACCAGCCTTGGATTTTGGGTGGAGAGGTCTGCTTGTGGCTTTTCATTTCTTTTGGAGAGGTAGAAGATTCCTGTATTGAGCAGGGGGTAGGGGGTTGGAATGGATGACCTTTAACATAACACCGGTTCTGAGAGATCTGCATTGGCTCCCAGTACGTTTCCGAGCACGATTCAAAGTGTTGGTGTTGACCTTTAAAGCCCTAAACGGCCTCGGTCCTGTATACCTGAAGGAACGTCTCCTCCCCCATCGTTCAGCCCGGACACTGAGATCCAGCGCCGAGGGCCTTCTGGCGGTTCCCTCATTGCGAGAAGTGAGGTTACAGGGAACCAGACAGAGGGCCTTCTCGGTAGTGGCGCCCGCCCTGTGGAACGCCCTCCCATCAGATGTCAAAGAGATAAATAATTACCTGACATTCAGAAGACATCTTAAGGCAGCCCTGTTCAGGGAAGTTTTTAATATGTAACGCTGTACTGTTTTTAACACTGATTGGGAGCCGCCCAGAGTGGCTGGGGAAACTCAGCCAGATGGGCGGGGTATAAATAATAAATTATTATTATTATTATTATTATTATAAGGTCCCTTCCAATTCTGTGATTCTGGAGCAATGGGGAAACTGTGGCTCTTCAGATCCTGTTGAACACCCAACTCCCACCAGCCAATATTCAGGGTGATGGGAGTTGTAGTTCAATAATGTGCTTTGACTCCAGTTCCCAACCACCACAGCCAACAAGGCCAGTGGACGGGGATAATGGGAGGTATAGTCTGGCAACATCTGGAAGGTCACAACTTCCCCATCCATGCTATAGTGTGTTGTCAGGAGATATGCTCCTATCTCCCTTTATTTATCTGAGGTGGTCCCTATTTCCTAGGTAAAGGTAAAGGGACCCCTGACCATTAGGTCCAGTCGTGACCAACTCTGGGGTTGCGGCGCTCATCTCGCTTTATTGGCTGAGGGAGCCGGTGTACAGCTTCCGGGTCATGTGGCCAGCATGACTAAGCCGCTTCTGGCAAACCAGAGCAGCGCACGGAAACGCCGTTTACCTTCCCGCCGGAGTGATACCTATTTATCTACTTGCACTTTGACGTGCTTTCAAACTGCTAGGTTGGCAGGAGCAGGGACCGAGCAACGGGAACTCACCCCGTTGCGGGGATTCAAACTGCCGACCTTCTGATCGGCAAGTCCTAGGCTCTGTGGTTTAACCCACAGTCCCTGGTAAATCATTTCCCCTTGTGTGTGTTTTTTTTTGGGGGGGTGCATCTCGTTCATATTTTCAGATGGGCATATATTGCTCTCATTGCCATCCTTCAAGGTTCCGCTGTACCCCCAACCCTGGGTTTCCTGAAGTAAAATAATGCCTCTTGGCACCTCAATCCATGCGCATGAGCCAGGCAATGCACAACCCGCTGTTTTACACCTTGCGCTGGCTCAAAGTGTGCTTTGAAGTGTCCGGCTTATGGTGGCGCCTTCTCAGGAATCAGGAGCAGAACACGTGTCTGAATGTGTGCAGTGTATATTTTTATTCATTACAAACCAGACCTCACAATTTATGGGATTTATGGCATTGCAATCTGGCATCTGAGCTGGCTTAAGCAACAGCACTAATAGATGCACATCGGGCAAAAACACAGAAGGTGAAGCCTTTGCCTTTATAAAGGCAATATTTACATTTTTTGCTCCACCCACTTTTGCTTCTGGCCCCGCCCAGCACTAGCATGCGGCCCCTAGAAAGTTGCCCAGAGTTGAATGTGGGCCTCAGGCTGAAATAGGCTCCTTAAGGCTGATCCTTAGGCCTCAAAATCTGTTCTCATCCCCAGGGTGGATTTCCTTTCCCCACGGACAGCTCTCATTTCTCCATGCGCCAGGCACATTTTCCCAGCCAGCACCTGCCTCCTCAGGGTTGCCACTTTTTCTCCCTGGGCCTGCTCCTCTGCCTTTAGTCAACTGCCTGACACGCAGACACTTGCCAGATACAGTGGTACCTCGGCTAAGTGCTTACCGTATTTTTTGCTCTATAAGACTCACTTTTTCCCTCCTAAAAAGTAAGGGGAAATGTGTGTGCGTCTTATGGAGCAAATGCAGGCTGTGCAGCTATTCCAGAAGCCAGAACAGCAAGAGGGATTGCTGCTTTCACTGCGCAGTGATCCCTCTTGCTATTCTGGCTTCTGAGATTCAGAATATTTTTTTCCTTGTTTTCCTCCTCCAAAAACTAGGTGCGTCTTGTGGTCTGGTGTGTCTTATAGAGTGAAAAATACGGTAATTCGTTCCGGAGGTCCGTACTTAACCTGAAACTATTCTTAACCTGAAGCACCACTTTAGCTAATGGGGCCTCCTGCTGCCGCCGCGCCGCCGGAGCCCGATTTCTGTTCTTATCCTGAAGCAAAGTTCTTAACCTGAAGCACTATTTCTAGGTTAGCGGAGTGTGTAACCTGAAGCGTATGTAACCCGAGGTACCACTGTAATGTCCCTACCCCACCCCACTGCCAATTTTAACCTTCCTCTCCAGGCCACTGCAAAGGTTCACCCACAAAATTCCGGCTAAAGGCTAATTCAAGAGGTGGCAATCCTGAGAGGAGCAGGGCAGAACGAAAAATGAACCAGATCCCATCCTTTCATTCCCCAGCGTCTGATTAATCCCCCAATCCCCCGGCAATGAAGACCAATTTCCTGCTAATGAAACTTTGAAGAGCTTGATTAATCTGCACTGAGGCAAGCCGGGCCGATCCATTCTTCCCACCGCCGTCTCTCCACTGCACACCCTCCCCACCCACCCCCATCTCGCCGGTGGTGGTTGAGGCGGAGAGGATAATTATATTTGAACAGGATGTCTTCATTTTCCCATGACAGCTCCATCACATCCTAGCTTCCCACCCACCCTGCCCTCTCCTCCCTCCACAGCCACACAGGCCCCTGGGATGCGGTTGGCACAGGAGCAAAGTCAGATAGAGAGAGATGGCAAAATCAGAAGGGGTTCTGTAAATTCACTGAGCAACACACACACACACACACACACACACACACACACACACACACTTATTCTCCACAGCCCAAACTCAGTGGCATAGCACATGTTTGCATTTAATAATAATAATAATAATAATAATAATAATAATAATTTATACCCTGCCCATCTGGCTGGGTTATCCCCAGCCACTCTGGGCGGCTCCCAACAGAATATTAAAAACACGATAAAATATCAAACATTAAAAACTTCCCTAGACAGGGCTGCCTTCAGTTGTCTTCTAAAAGTTGTGTACAGTAGTACCTCGGGTCAAGTACTTAATTCGTTCTGGAGGTCCGTTCTTAACCTGAAACTGTTCTTAACCTGAAGCACCACTTTAGCTAATGGGGCCTCCTGCTGCTGCTGTGCTGCCAGAGCACAATTTCTGTTCTCATCCTGAAGCAAAGTTATTAACCCAAGGTACTATTTCTGGGTTAGTGGAGTCTGTAACCTGAAGCGTATGTAACCTGAAGCGTATGTAACCAGAGGTACCACTGTAGTTGTTTATTTCCTTGACATCTGATAGGAGAGCGTTCCACGGGGGGGGGGTGCCACTACTGAGAAGGCCCTCTGCCTGGTTCCCTGCAACCTCACTTCTCGCAGTGAGGGAACCGCCAGAAGGCCCTCGGAGCTGGACCTCAGCGTCTGGGGCTGAACGATGGGAGGCAGGGCTGGCTCATTTCCTGGCATCTCCAGGAAGTCCCATGCCCTCAACCCTGGAGTCAGTGGTGCCTTCAGCCCACCCTCCTTCCTGGACCACTCCCAGAGGGCTGCAGGCCAGAGATGGGCGGGGCCAGGGGAAAAGGTGGGCGGAGCAACGAGTGCAATGTTTACCTTTGCGTGGGGTGTTAATTTCTCGACCTGCACACCCTCTCCATCCTCCGCATAGAGCATGAGGGCCAAACAAAGAGGGCCAGAGGGCCACACACCCGTGTGGGACACGCCCCTTTGCCTGTTCCTGCGATCATTATACCTGCTAAAGGCACAGAAGTCTCCCCTCAGCCTCACAGCCAGTAATCTTATGGAAACTACACATTATTTGGCGAGGTGACGCACTTACCCTGTCGCACTGAAGCCTGAGCAAAGCTTCGTCCCAGATCCCTTACTGCTCCTGTCGGTGGGGTGGGGGTGCTGCCCGCCTGCCCCCTCCCTTAATGCTTGTGGGCCTTGTCCGCTCCAGGAAGGCCAAATCTCTGCTGGGGTCTCAGCCTGGTGGTGGTGGCGGTCAGCCTACGGAGCCGTCCACCCCATGCCTCCGGGGATCACAGGCGCGGCCAGCGTCCCTCCGCAGTTCTGCTCCAGGGCCCACTTGCCAGGAAATGCCTCCCATAACAAGCTGGGAATGAGACCGGACTGGTTCAGGTCCGGCAAGACACAGGCGGAAACTGGACAGTTGACATCTGACTCTTGCTTAGGATGGGGCCAGAGTGGGGGGAGGAAGATGAATGGGAGGTTGCCTGCTCTTGATGGGGTTAGACTCTCACTGAAGGAGCAGGTACTTCTGGATCCTTTGCTGTCACTTGAGGTGGCCAAGCTGTGCCCCTATCTAGACAGGGCTAGCCCAACTACAGTGGTACCTTGGGTTACAAACGCTTCAGGTCACAGACACCGCTAACCTGGAAGTAGTACCTCGGGTTAAGAACTTTACCTCAGGATGAGAACAGAAATCGTGCTCCGGCAGCTGGAGGCCCCATTAGCTAAAGTGGTACCTCAGGTTAAGAACAGTTTCAGCTTAAGAACGGACCTCCGGAATGAATTAAGTTCTTAACCCGAGGTACCACTGTAGTGCTGCCTAGCCTCTGATAACCTCTAGGTTAGATTACGGTAACATTTTATACTAGGGCTGCCTCTGAAGATGATTCAGAAGCTTCAGCTGGTGCAAACCAGGTTGCTCACAGGGGCAAGATGCTTTGAGTATGGTATATTATACTGATCCTGGCCCGACTGTGTTGGCTGCTGATTAGCATCCGAGCCCGATTCAATGTGCTGTTTTTGACCCATAAAGCCTTAAATGACTCAGGACTACAATATCTCAAGGACCGCCTCTCCCCAAATGAGCTGGCCAAGCTCCTACGATCTTCCTCTGAGGCCCTTCCTCATGTGCCTCCTCCACGTGAGGTCTGGAGGGTGGCAACATGAGAACGGGCCTTTTCTGTGGTGGCTCCCCATTTGTGGAATTGCTCTCCTCAGGGAGGTTCGACTGAAACCTTCATTATACGTCTTTATAGTGGTGTGCAGTGAAATTTTCACAGGGGAACAGTTAGGGCTAGAGGCACCAGTTTGTGAGGGCGATTGCGGGGCGTGGGGACATCGTGACGTCACTCGTGTGAGCATCATGCCTCCCTAAACCAGGCAGAAGCTTCCCTAGCTTTGGGGAGGAGGTGCTAGACTTTAATACTTTAATACTCTAATTTACTGGGAACATTTAGGGGACTAACCTAGCCCCCTAGTCCACTGACCGCACGCCATTGCGCCAGCTCCTCTTTGGCTGATTAATTTTCCATGGCCTTTTAATGTGTTGGGTGTGTGTTATTGTGAATATATGGAGACTTGAAATTAAGATTGGAAAAATTAGAAACTGAGGCACATTACCAGCTTAGAATGCAGCTGGGTCACCCTGTTTCTCAGTTTGGATTGCAGCTTGTTTGGTGAGAAACACATCAAAATGAATTATTTCCTCAGAAATGACCAGCTAGATATGGATTGCGGCTAGTGTCATGAATGTGTCTGCACCTGAGAGAAACCAAAATTGATGGATTTGTTCCTGCATCCCTGAGGGGACGTTTCCCTCCTCAGGCTGAGGCTGTTTTGCTCAGATTTTTATCCCCTGGGGCTTCAATCCATTCTCTTCTTCCTTCCAACTGAGGGGAGAGAAAAAGAGAGATCTCTCCCTGTAAATCTCTGCCTCCCTTGTCACCTTGGAGGCACCGTTCTCCTTTTCCAGGTTTTCTACCTCTGCAGCAAGTGTGTTTGCTTTGCTGATAAGGCGGTGCATCCTGGATTCGGATATGGTGTTAAGTTTGGTACCACACTGGAAATACTTCAGCAGGTAAAAAGAGGAGAGGGAGGGGGGAAATTTGGATACATAATACTAGAACTTGGGGCTTGCCAATAAAACTGAATGTTTGAAGATTCAGGACAGACAAAAGAACTTTATTTACGCAACGCCTAGTTAAACTGCAGAATTTGCTCCCACAAGGGGTAGAGACGGCCACCGACTTGGGCCACATCCACACCATATATTTAAAACACATCTAGTCCACTTTAACAGTCATGGCTCCCCCAATGAATTATGGGAAGTGTAGTTTGTCCCTCAGAGAGCTACACTGTACGGTGTGGATGTCAACACAGGTAAAGGTAAAGGGACCCTTGACCATTAGGTCCAGTCCTGACTGACTCTGGGGTTGCAACGCTCATCTCGCTTTATTGGCCAATGGAGCCGGCGTACAGCTTCCGGGTCATGTGGCCAGCATGACTAAGCCGCTTCTGGCAAAACAGAGCAGCGCACGGAAATGCCGTTTACCTTCCCACCGGAGTGCTACCTATTGATCTACTTGCACTTTGACGTGCTTTCAAACTGCTAGGTGGGCAGGAGCAGGGACCGAGCAACGGGAGCTCACCCTGTCGCGGGGATTCGAACCACCAACCTTCTGATCGGCAAGTCCTAGGCTCTGTGGTTTAACCCACAGCGCCACCCACGTCCCTGGATGTGACCATAGATGTCTTTAAAAGAGGATTGGAGGAATTAACAGAGGACAAGACTGTCCACAGCTACCAGCCACGAGGGCTACATTCTTCCTCATCTGCCTCTAAATCGCAAATGGGGAGAGTTGCGAGGCCCAACAAGGCTTGCCACCAACGTAGGGAGACTGACGAGACCCAGCACCTCAAGACTGAGGGAGGGGTTCAGCCCCAACTTATTTTGGGGGTGGGGAGGCTGAGGTGTCCTCAGCCCCATAGAGTTGGCCCTTACATCAGGTTTGCGTGAACGCACCAAGGTTACGAAATTCTCTCTTGGTTCATGTATCACCCATATAACTCTCCCTGACCCCCAAAATCTCAGAGTCTGCCAAGTCAGACCATTAGTCCATCTAGCTCAGAATAGCCAACACTGGCTGGCAGCAGCTCTTCAGGGATTCATGTCTCTCTCAGCTCTGCCAGGAGATGCTGTGAATTGAGGGCCTTCTCAGTAGTGGCGCCTGCCCTGTGGAACGCCCTCCCATCAGATGTCAAGGCAATAAGCAACTCTCTAACTTTTAAAAGACATCTGAAGGCAGCCCTGTTTAGGGAAGTTTTAAATGTTTAATGCTGAATTGTGTTTTTAATATTCAGTTGGGAGCCGCCCAGAGTGGCTTGGGGAAACCCAGCAAGAAGGGCGGGCTATAAATAAAAAATTGTTGTTATTAATAACGTGGGGGCCTTTTTTGCTCTACCACTAAGCTATGCCCCAAATATTGGTGGTTTGGGAGAGAGAGAGAGAGAGAGAGAGAGAGAGAGAGAGAGAGAGAGAGAGAGAGGTGCAGCCTACAGCCAACAGGGGGCAGTATTCCCACATTGTTGTTCATTCATCCTAACCACAGCTGCCTCACTACATCAGCTGCCTCACTACATCATCTAAGGTTGCTGGCTTTGTAGCTCTGTAAGGGATAAACTACAATTCCCAGGATTCTCTGGGGGAAGCGACACACTTTAAATGTATGGTGTGGTCATTGTGGCCAAAGAGCAATTCCAGATGGCGTTGGTGGTAATCCTGCTCAGCATTTCCCCACACCATCTGGGTGCCTAACCTACACACTTTCAGGGCTTTATCTTAAGGACTAGAAACTTGTTTCCTTTTAAAGACGACTCTCAAGATGCTGGCTCTTACTTCCTTGTTCAATGCTGCATGAGACTGCAACGTTGCAGAACATGCACATACGGATCTGTGGATCTCTTGACAAATAGGTGAGCAAGAGGCGGATTAAAAAAGGTAAAGGGACCCTGACCATTAGGTCCAGTCGTGACTGACTCTGGGGTTGCGGCGCTCATCTCGCTTTACTGGCCGAGGGAGCCAGCGTACAGCTTCTGGGTCATGTAGCCAGCATGACTAAGTTGCCTCTGGCGAACCAGAGCAGCACATGGAAATGCCATTTACCTTCCCGCTGGAGTGGTACCTATTTATCTACTTGCACTTTGACATCCTCCCCAATTTCTCATAGACTGCCTAATGCAGGACTGAGGGACCATTTATTAGCCCCAGGTCTGCATTCCCATCTAGGTAAGTGAAAAAGGCACGATCAGAGTTTGAGGACACATTTCAAACAGGCCAAAGCGCCTGAGTAAGGTACTGTAGCAGGGCTGGTAAACGGCGTGGTCTGGGGAGAGTCCTGGGGGCCAGGTAGGGAGCCTTGGAGGGCCACATTCAGGCCCTCAGACCTGAGGTTCCCCAGTAGAGGTGGATTCAGAGGAGCGCAACTGGTTCACCCGCACTGGGTGCTGAGCTGAGAGGGGACAAGGGGACAAGGCAAGAATGACGAACAATGGAATACAAGAGGCGAGGAGTGCCAAATTTTGGCATTGCACAGGGTGCTACTGAAATTTTAAAGCCCAAGGGTTGCCGCCGTCCCCAACCCTGACCTAACAGTTGCTGGAACCTCTGCAAAGAATCCTGCAATAGGGCCTGGTCACTTGAGAAAATCTGCAGCTTCTGGAGAAAGGGTGATAAACTGAGCATTGCCTCCGCACAGATGACTTATGCTTCAACTGGGTGTGAACTTTTGCTTTGCAAGTTTAAAAGGCTCTGATGGGCCACAGGGATTCTAGTATGTGTGTGTGCGCGCACACACACACACACACAAATACTCACACACAAACACCATCTAGTCCAGCATTCTCACACTGGCCCACCAGATACGACCGGGAAGCCTGAACGCATAGCAACACTGCCCATTTGCAATTCCCAGAAACAGGTATTCAGACCAGAGACATAGGGCTTCCGACACGGGAGGTAGCTGTGTTCTCCTCCGTGAATTTGTCCAACCCTCTTTTCAAGCCATCCAGGCTGGTGGCCATCGCTAACTCTTATGGTCTTATGCAGCGGCGCCAGGTATATGGGGCACAAGGGGCCTCAGCCCCCTCAATATTTTGATTCCACTGTTTTAACTACACACTGTGTGAAGAAGAATTTTGTTTTGAGTGTCCTGAACCTTCCTGTGTTTTGCTTCATTGCATGTCTACGTGTTCTTGTGTTAAGAGACAGGGAGAAAAATGGTTCTCTCTCCACTTTCCCTATCTATATCTATCTATCTATCTATCTATCTATCTATCTATCTATCTATCTATCTGTCTATCATCTTCCTGCCTCCAACCATGCCATCCCACATAGATGCTTGAGCTTAGATTTCTGCATTGCAAGGGGTTGGACTAGATAACCCTTGGTTCCCTCCCAACTATACAATTCTATGATTCCCATTGAGGCATCTGCCTGGCAAGTATGAGAACAGGATTCTTTGGCCTGATCCAGCAGCCAGGCTCTTCTTTTGCTTTTACAGTCATACCTCGGGTTACGAATGCTGCAGGTTGCGTTTTATTGGGTACCGGAATGGGTTACTTCCAGGTTTCGGAGCTTGCGCATGCGCAGAAGCACAAAATGACACCATGCGCATGCACAGAAGCGCCGAATCGCATCACGTGCGTGCACAGACACGGTGCTTTGGGTTGCGAACGTGTCTCCCGCACGGATCTCATTCGCAACCCGAGGTATGACTGTATGTGTCTTTCCCCCTTCCATACTGAAAAAGCCCAAATGCTGAAACCTTTCCCCACTAGAGAATTGCTCCATTAGGGAGCATTGCTTTCGACATTAGGGAATTGCTCCATCCTTTTCCAGCTCTGCGATAGGTACCCTTTTTGGGACGAGGCGACCAGAACGGCATGTGGTTTTCCAAGTGTGGTCTCGCCATAAATTTGAGAGCCAGCCCCCCCCCTCTCTCTGTCTCTGAGCGTATGAGCAGGGCCTGCCTATATGGGGGTGTGAGTGCATCGCTGCGAGCTCACCAGTGGGAGTATAATTGAAGCTGCTGATGCATGCCAGCTGGGTAGGCTGCAATCGGAGAAGGACGTGTAGATCCGCACTGCTCTGTCCCCATCAGATCTGAAGCATGCGCCCCGAGTGAGAAAGAGGGAGCCTTTCCAGAGTAGCAGAAGAAGGAAGCCCAAGACAGCCCCGTGTTTGCTTCCTGATGCTTGGAAAGGGACCCAAAACCTGGGCAAGATCATGATTTCAGTCCACCTTCGCCAACCCGACGCCCTTCAGGCATTTTCAACTACGGTTAGCAGGGGCTGATGGGAATTATAGTTACAGATGGGGAAGGCATTCGATGCAGCTTGCATTTAAACACAGACCTGTCTGACACTTTCTGAAGGAAGTTGCAAACCAAAACGTGGCCGTTCTTCGAAATCTGCACTTTTCCGCATGTCAGGAGGTTAAACAAGCTCCAGTGCCAGTGAAGTTAACTGGGGAAAGCCAGCCAGATAGGTGGGGTATAAGGGTGGCGCTGTGGGTTAAACCACATAGCCTAGGACTTGCTGATCAGAAGGTTGGCGGTTCAAATCCCTGTGACGGGGTGAGCTCCCGTTGCTCGGTCCCTGCTCCTGCCAACCTAGCAGTTCGAAAGCACATCAAAGTGCAAGTAGATAAATAGGTACTGCTCCAGCGGGAAGGTAAACGGCATTTCCGTGCACTGCTCTGGTTCGCCAGAAGCGGCTTAGTCATGCTGACCACATGACCCGGAAGCTGTACGCCAGCTCCCTCGGCCAATAAAGCGAGATGAGTGCCGCAACCCCAGAGTCGGTCACAACTGGACCTAACGGTCAGGGGTCCCTTTACCTTATTCTTTACTGTTTATTCAAAGAAACCCAAACAGCACAGGCCTAGGGATTCCGGGAACTCCTTCCAGTAGGTCTTGACCCAATGAGGCAATGGCAAGGACTGAAGTTGCCTAAGTCCTCTCCAGGGTTTTCCCCATGCAATCAGAGACTGCGTCTGCACGCAACCAATCTGATCCTTTCATTTCTCTGCATGTTCTGGAAACCATCAGGAAGGGGAGACTCCCTGGCTGCTTCGGCAGCCTGCCTCATCTCTGTCTCCTGGCCCACGCTCCTCTCCAGCCTCCGCTTCAGCCTCTGATTCTGGACTGCCTTCTGCCCCAGCTGCTTCCTGCTTACTAAACCCTGTTGCCTCTTCAGCTTCCAATGCCTGCCCTCCTCCCAGTCTGCTCCCTCTTCTCCCTCCAACCACTCATTGTCACCCCACCACCAGTCCCCTGGCTCTGAGCCTTCTTCCCCCAGGGGTTCCCTCCCACCGCACCTCTGCATTCATCCAGTCCGTGACACTGCACTTTGCACTGCAAATTGCTCAGCCCAGCAGCTTGTGCACACAAAAAAGGGGCATATATTAGGCTGAAGTGCGTATTAAAATGCATACTTGTTAGAAAACATAATGTACTAAAATGCATTGCATTGGCGGAAGTCACTTTGCAAAATAAAAAAAAAGAGGAGGGGGAAAAGAGGAGAGATTCGTACAGCACTGCTGGCAAATTTTCAGTGGGACTTGGTGTTAAGTTGTGGGCGAACATATCAGACGACACAGCGATTCTTCCAAAGCAGCTCTTTATTTGTAAGCTGGAACAGAACTGAACTGAGGAGCTCAGCCAGCCTGCTTATATAGAGCTCCACTAGAATGCAACAGTAACCATTTTCTGTAACTAGCCAATCACTGAACGTCACTTTGATCCTTCATTTGCATACAAACTATCCAACCACTGAACGTCACTTTCGATCCTTCATTTGCATACAAACTATCCAATCACTGAACGTCACTTTCGATCCTTCATTTGCATAACTATCTACAGTATCCCCCTGCTGGCCCAGGGTGAGAACTTCAGTAAATAACACTTGGTTTTTTTAAAGCCAAATCAATGAATCACAAGCTGATGCGAAAATGTGTAGAGCTGAACTTGAGAGTGAGAAAACAAGAAACCGAGAGACCACGAAATTTGCCCATCCCAAGTTGCAGTCCGAAACATCTGAAGGGCACTAGGTTGGCGAAGGCTGATTTAAGGCTGATCTGCTGGGTCCATTTAGTCTCCAAGTGGCCCTGCCACAGGTGCTTCCGAGAAGCCCAAGAACCGAGGGGGGAGGGTAGGAAAAAATCCCTCCCTCCTCTGTTGTCCAGCAACAGAATTCGGAAGCAGGCTGCCTCATCATCACACAAATTCACGAATTTGAGTTCTGCACTAACAGGGTCTTGAACATCTACCACTCACAGTTCCATATGCGCAGCCACTCGCAGGGCTGACTTCCCAGAGTTCCCAGGGAAGGGTGATCCGTTGTTAAACCACTCTGGGGATTGTAGCTCTGGTGGACGGGGTCTGCAACCAGTTCCCTTAACATACAGCACTTCCCGAGATCTTTTGGGGGAAGTCATGACTGTTTAGAAGTGGTGTGATAATGCTGTAACATAGCTGTCAAGCATCCCTTATTTGGCGGGACAGTCCCTTATCCCAGGGCCATGTCCCGCTGCTGTCCCTTACAGATGAGGCTTCGTTTGGCTGCTGGCTGGGCTTTCTGCCTTTGGCTCGGATGGGTTCAGAAGCTGAACATACCTCTGCCCAGAAAATCCCTTATTTTGGCTGCTGATCCCTTATTTTCGAGGCTGCTAGTCCCTTATTTTCAAATCTGTAAGTTGACAGCTATGGCTGTAAACCTGTAGTGCGGATTTGATGTAAGGCTATTCATGCTGCTGCTGCTGCTGCTGCTGCTGCTGCTGCTGCTGCTGCTTCTTCTTCTTCTTCTTCTTCTTCTTCTTCTTCTTCTTCTTCTTCTTCTTCTCCTCCTCCTCCTCCTCCTCCTTTGTACCCCACCCATCTGACTGGGTTGCCCCAGCCACTTATTGTGAAAACATAATAAAACATTACAGTGGTACCTCGGGTTAAGTACTTAATTCGTTCCGGAGGTCCATTCTTAACCTGAAACTGTTCTTAACCTGAAGCACCACTTTAGCTAATGGGGCCTCCTGCTGCCGCCGCGCCGCTGGAGCACGATTTCTGTTCTCATCCTGAAGCAGAGTTCTTAACCTGAAGCACTATTTCTGGGTTAGCGGAGTCTGTAACCTGAAGCGTCTGTAACCTGAAGCGTATGTAACCTGAGGTACCACTGTATTTGCTTCCGAAAGGGATCTGGGAAGGAGCCAACTCCTGCCTCCTCTGGTTCAAGGACCATTGATTTGGGGAGGGGAGCTTCGCTGGATGAGGAGAGTTAGTGACAGAGTGAGCGTTTCCCATCTCGGCCTGTTCCCTGTCTCTCCCCCCGCCCACAGGGTCTGGCTGTGCCACATTAATCTTTTATCACCTGCTTCTTGGGCTTTAAATTAAACATGAGGAGAAAACAGAAAGGGAAAGCCACCAAAAATAAAGGCCTTTAATCAGCTCTAAATGGGCCACGGTGGGTGACGGCAGCTGGCACACGCCGCCTCTCTCTGACATCTGATGTGCTGGGAGTGGGATGGAAGGCGGTGGCAAGGAAGCAACCAAGAAGTGTCAGGCTCACCGGCTCACCCAGTGTCATCTACTCTGACTGGCAGCAGCCTTCGAGGGTTTCAGGCAGGATTCTCTTCCAGGCCTAACTGGAGATGTCAGGGATTGAACCTGGCACCTTCCGCAGCCGAAGGAGATGCTCTGCCACTGACCTATGACCTGTCCTTGTGCTCGGGGTCAAAACCAGGGCCTTGGCCATGCTGCTTCTGCACATTCGGCAGCAATAGTTGGCATTAGGTCCGTATAGTTAAAGCTATGGTTTTCCCAGTAGTGATGTATGGAAGTGAAAGCTGGACCATAAAGAAGGCTGATCGCCGAAGAATTTATGCTTTTGAATGATGGTGCTTGGAGGAGACTCTTGAGAGGCCCATGGACTGCAAGAAGATCAAACCTCTCCATTCTGAAGGAAATCAGCCCTGAGTGCTCACTGGAAGGACAGATCCTGAAGCTGAGGCTCCAATACTTTGGCCACCTCATGAGAAGAGAAGACTCCCTGGAAAAGACCCTGATGTTGGGAAAGATGGAGGGCACAAGGAGAAGGGGACGGCAGAGGACGAGATGGTTGGACAGTGTTCTTGAAGCTACAAACATGAGTTTGACCAAACTGCAGGAGGCAGTGGAAGACAGGAGTGCCTGGCGTGCTCTGGTCCAGGGGGTCACGAAGAGCCGGACACGACTAAATCACTAAACAACAACAACAACAACAACAACAAAAGCCCGCTTTTCACGTGCTCAGAGTAATTCACGCAAGTTATCTCTGGAACCCTTGCAGTAACCCTTTAAGGCGGGTTGCAGACAGGAGGCCAAGAGAGTTGCGGCTTGGCAAACACCATGCAGTGAGCCTTTGTTATATAAATAATTGCTGTGGTTTATTAAAAAAACAACTGCTGGGATAGCTCAGTTGTTAGAGAATGGATCTCTTAATCTCAGGGTTGTAGGTTCGAACCTTAGGTTAGGCAAAAAATTCCTCCATTGAAGGGGGTTGGACTAGATGATCCTCCTGGTCCCTTCCAACTCTACAATTCTCTGATTCTACATGGGTGTGCTTACTGCTTGTTAATATTTCACTGAATTCCACAGGAGATGAACAAAGACGTTAATAGTACAATTACCAGAGTCGAGAAAGGCTAACAATTTTGGCAACGTGGGTGGCGCTGTGGGTTAAACCACAGAGCCTAGGACTTGCCGATCAGAAGGTCGGCGGTTCGAATCCCCATGACGGGGTGAGCTCCCGTTGCTCGGTCCCTGCTCCTGCCAACCTAGCAGTTCAAAATCACGTCAAAGTGCAAGTAGATAAATAGGTATCGCTCCAGCGGGAAGGTAAATGGTGTTTCCGTGCGCTGCTCTGGTTCGCCAGAAGCGGCTTAGTCATGCTGGCCACATGACCCGGAAGCTGTACGCCGGCTCCCTCGGCCAGTAAAGCGAGATGAGCGCCGCAACCCCAGAGTCAGCCACGACTGGACCTAATGGTCAGGGGTCCCTTTACCTATTCAATGAAGGCCATTTGCCCTTGGGTCACCTACCTGATTAATATTACTCCATTAAATTGGGTGTTGTTTTTTTTAAAAGGATTGGACAATACAATATTAGTTTAGGGGGGGAGTGCGTACTGTATGTGTGTGTCTATTCTGTTGTTCGTTCATGATTAATTGTGCACCTGATGTTATTGGGAGAGTAATACATGGTTCTGCTTTCAGTACTGTTCACATCTGCAAAAGTTTCAGGGCAGACAGAACGCTTTGCTTCTAACCCGTGCAGTGCCCTGTAACTTCCTGCTGAAATACAGTAGCTTTTCACGCCACAAACGTTCCAGGGCCTTTTCTTCTTTTTAATCCCGCTTTTGATGCACTGTAAAACAAAAGCCCCTTTTCCAGATGGCAGTAACACAGCAACACTGGGGAAGAACAGCAGGACAACTAAGGAAGCAGGATGATGTGTGGCTGGTCCATTATAAATCCATCGCTAATGCACTATTATTACAGCAATGACATTTTTATTATCACCTCTACTAGTATTCCATTTATAGACCACATTTTCTGCAAGGAGTTCAAGGCAGCACGCCTGGTCCTTCCCATTTTATCCAAACAACAACTGTGTAAGATATCTTAGCCTAGGAGACAATGACTGGCCCAGGGACTTTCAGGGCTGAGTCGGGATGAGAACTTGGGTCTCTCAGGTCCTAGTCCAGCGCTCTAACCACTATGCCTCACTGAATACACCAGCAAAACAACAGCACACCAGTCTGAAGGGGCTGAGTGGGGAGGTGTAGTCTTCCTGCTCCTAACCTGACATTCTAACCCAGGCTTCCTCAACCTTGGCCTTCCAGATGTTTTGAGACTACAATTCCCATCATCCCTGACCACTGGTCCTGCTACCTAGGGATCATGGGAGTTGTAGGCCAAAAACATCTGGAGGGCCGAGGTTGAGGAAGCCTGTTCTAACCATTACACCACACTGCCTTAGTAAGATAAGCAAGAGAGAAAGGACCATACAGTGGTACCTCGGGTTAAGAACTTAATTCGTTCTGGAGGGCCGTTCTTAACCTGAAACTGTTCTTAACCTGAGGTACCACTTTAGCTAATGGGGCCTCCCACTGCCGCTGTGCCGCTGCCGCGCAATTTCTGTTCTCATCCTGAAGCAAAGTTCTTAACCCGAGGTACTATTTCTGGGTTAGCGGAGTCTGTAACCTGAAATGTCTGTAACCTGAGGTACCACTGTATTTCCCTATATGAGCCTGCCCGGGCTTTGAGATTTTCAGGGGACAACTTTCTCTTGGCTCCACCAATCTCGCAGGAACATTTGGTGAGGGCACAAGACAGGGCCTTCTCGGTGGTTGCTCCCAGATTGTGGGACTCCCTTCCATGGAAATGTAGGCTGGTCCTCTCTCTGCCTTCCTTTCGCCAGCAGGCAAACACTTTTTTGTTTGACTGTTGGGGCAGGGTCTTTTCAACGGTGGGTTGTTGTGCGTTTTCTTCTCTTTCTGCTGTGTTTTAAATGGCTTTAAGTTGCTTTGGTCCAGTGCTGTTTTTTCAAATGGAAACCATTTTTATTTATTTTTTAATTTAAAACTGATTGATAGGGGGTGTCAATGTTTTTAAATTGCATCTGTTTTTAATTCGTGTTGTAAGCTGCTTTGGGTCCTGCACTGGGGGGGGGGAGTGGGATAAACATAATAAAATAAAATAAAAAGTCTCTCTTCCCAAGTGTTTACAGTGTATGTTTCAAGGTTGCCTGTGGCAGCAAAGGAAAGAAGGACAGAAGGAGGCAGATTAATGTCAGGTTGAGGAGACAGCCGCAGAAGTGAGAATCTTTCTGCTCCCTCTAAGTACAGGCTTGCATACATCGTGGGTAGGGCTGCCTGTCTCTTCTGTCTTCCTGTATTTTGGATCTGCTAGAAGTTACTACGGTCTCGTTGCATTCCAAGGATTGGTTTATACAGCACTGACTTTTTCTCTCTCCTTAAGAGGATATCTTATCTAATTGTTTTGTGCCTCTTTCCAATGGGGGTCTTTTTATTATTCCATGTTTGTGTTTGTGCTTTTTTACGATATTGCAAGCAGCTCAGAGATTTCTTTGAAAAATGGAGCAATATATACGGGTGCGTGCGTGTTAAATAAATAAAACAAGGGTTTTTCCGCTTTTCCTGGGGGAAATTCTCCCGCGACAAAGGGGCTATATTCAAAACACAGGCTAGAGCTATGGTAGTCATAAAAGGGCTGGACTTACAGCACATGTTTATTGGTGCAATTTCAACCCTTGAAATCATCGTGTAGCCGGTGGCACAGGCTAAAAACCTCATCCCACATACCTGGGAGTAAACCCCAACGAATTCGAAAACACATCTGATTAGAGAGGGTTAGGGTTTTGCCATCAGTTGGGTAATCCTGACTCTGGGTTCTTGCCAGGGCTGGTTGGGGCCCATTGGGGCTGATAGGGGAGAAGGCAGGGAGCCCAACAGTAGATGGCGCCAGAGACAAGGACAGGTGGGTCCAGCTCATTTGACTTTTCTCCCTATAGGAGCCCTCTCCTAGGCACCAAGGTCCCTTCAGCCCCCCCAATAAAATATTTGAAGGGGCTGCCCCCCCAGTTGATGGGCATTGCCATTCAAATGGTGTGTGTGTTTGTTCTAATGGGTCACCCTGGAAGGAAGGGGAGCTGTTTAGACTGTAATGTCATAAATGACATAATTGTAGACTTGGAAGGGACTCTGAGGGTCATCTAGTTCAACCCCCTGCAATGCAGGAAGCTTTTGCCCAACCTGGGGCTCAAACTCATGGCCCTGAGATTAAAAGTCTCAGGCTCTACTGACTGAGCTATCTCTTCCGTGTATTTGCTTTGGAGTAAGCCCACCTTAGATGGGACACGGGTGGCGCTGTGGGTTAAACCACAGAGTCTAGGACTTGCCGATCAGAAGGCCGGCGGTTCGAATCCCCGCGGCGGGGTGAGCTCCCGTCGTTCGGTCCCAGCTCCTGCCCACCTAGCAGTTCGAAAGCACCCTTAAGTGCAAGTAGATAAATAGGGACCGCTTTATAGCGGGAAGGTAAACGGCGTTTCCGTGTGCTGCTCTGGTGCCGGTTCGCCGGAGCAGCTTCGTCACGCTGGCCACGTGACCCGGAAGTGTCTGCGGACAGTGCTGGCTCCCGGCCTCTAGAGTGAGATGAGCGCACAACCCTAGAGTCTGTCAAGACTGGCCCATACGGGCAGGGGTACCTTTACCTTTACTTTAAGCCCACCTTGTTGCATTTGGGGTCTCCCCAAAGTCCTTCCACTGAGGGTAGTCACTATTTTAAATTGAGTGATCTGACATAAAAGTGGAATTTATTGTATGTGTCCCTTTGAGACAAGGGTAGCCAATGCCGTAAGCTGCAAATTTAATAGACTCCAGTTCCTTTCACCCCCAGCATGGTGAGGGGCGATGGGAATTACCTTCCGAAAATGGCTGGAGGGCACAACATCAGCTGCCCCTACCTTAAGATATCTGGAAAGGATGCAATTTGATTTGGGTAGGAGAAACTTCTCCCTCCCCAATTAACCGGGGCCCCATCCCCAAACTTGCAGCCTCTGTGATCATCAGCCCCTATGGGGAAATTGCATAAAGAATTGCTTTTCCTTTTTTTAACTGTCTTTATTCATTTTTAACATGTCTGAAGATTTGCAATTACCCAGCACTCAGCTCTAGATTTCAGAAAGAAGAAATAAATAAATGTCAGGTTGATGGAAGTTGGGGAGGGGGGGAGAGAGAACCACGCTGATAGTTTAGAATCAACAAGGTGGCAATTCTCTCCTCAGCGTCTGTTTACTACCACCATCCCGCTGTATTAACCCAGTTTGCAAATGCAGCAGAAACCACGGGCCTCTCCCATTGGCTGCCTGCACCTGCCACTCAAAGTGCCGGGCATCTTTGAGTCCGGCAATATGCTATATATGCGAGTGAGCCGGAGACAGAGGGGGGGCAGTGTGTGAATGAGAGCGAGCGAGAGAGAGTGAGAGAGAGAGAGCGCAAGAGAGGAGAGAGGACCAGAGCATCTTTCTTGGAGCATCCTTAGGGTACCATCCCGGCGCCATGAGTAAGGTGAGGGGATGCGGGAATCCGGAAGGAGATGGGATGGAGAGGGTCTTCTGAGGAGGGTTTGTGCCAGGAGGAGGTTTTATGGGGGGGTGCCTGCCCCCCAAGGGATGCCCATTTGGAGGAGGAGGCTTCTCGCCTCTCGGCATCCCCAGGGCAGGTTGTGTGGCGGAGGTGATCCCCTGGCACTGGAGGCTGGGGGCGGGGGGGGGGAGCGTGGACCAAAGTGGAGAGAGACAGACAGAGAGACAGCTTCACTGTGTGATGCATTTGGGGTGCAGGGAGGAAGGAGGGGGTATATACAGGAAGACAGGCTCTGCTGTCACTGTCTAATCCATCTGGCTGCGTGTGACCCGCACACTCTATCCTCTTGTGCAAACAGCTGATTGCGTCTGGAAAGAAAATGAGTGAGTGTGTTTGTTCAGAAAGGTTAGCAACCTGCATGGCTAAGGGGTGTGTGTGTGTGTGTGTGTGTGTGAGAGAGAGAGAGAGAGAGAGAGAGAGAGAGAGAGAGAGAGAGAGAGAGAGAAATGAGTAGTGAGAGTATAAGAGAGAGAGAACTCACTTGTATGTTGATTTTTGTAAGTTTTGTGTGTTTGGGGTGTGTGTTTTTGTGTGTGTGTATATGGGATGCCTCTTCTTCTTCTTCTTCTTCTTCTTCTTCTTCTTCTTCTTCTTCTTCTTCTTCTTCTTCTTCTTCTTCTTCTTCTTCTTCTTCTTCTCTGCCCAGATAGGGACAAACCGCTAAAATAAACAGAGAAGTAAGCAAACGGTTCTCCAGCAAAGGGAATTTCAGAGAGTGCAGCTTTTTTAATCCACCCTGAATGAAAAGATGGGGGGAATCTCCTCTTCCACACAACAGTCAGAGATACAGCAAGCAACCCATTCCCCTTTTGCATCTGGTTCGCCCTATAGAAGGGTGCCTATGTGAGAGAGTGACAGGGGTGCAAAAAAGACCCCTATCCTGTATTTATGCCAAAGTGAGATACAGCTCTGTGCATGCAGGAAATTGTGTGTGCGTGTATGAGATAGAGAAGACTATAAAGTGTGTGCCTAATACAAGCCCATGTCTGTTAATCCACAAATTCTATCTCTGGGTGGAACATAGGAAACTGCCTTATACCAAGTCAGACTGTTGGTCCATCTGTCTAGCTTTGTATTGCTTACACTGACTGGCAGAGTCTCTTTAGGGTTTCCGACCGGGGAAATTCCCAGCCCCAGCTGGAGAGGCCAGGATTGAACCTGGGACTGTTTGCATGCAAAGCAGATCCTCCAAGCACTGGGCTACCTCTTCCCCCAACCCATCTCTCTCTTTCTCTGCACACATATACAAACACACACACAGAGATCCGAATGCATGTGCATGTGTTAACTCTAAAGCCTGCATTAGTACCCACCGTGTGTGTAAGATCCAAATCTGGCAGGAGGAATCCCCAGGTCTGGAGCGGAACCCTGGCAAAAGCCATGGGATTATGTGCGATGCGTAAACACACTGTGAGCTGTGCGGTGTGAGAAGTGGGTATTTGCTTATTTATTTTCTCCCTCCTTCTGTGATATAAGGACTCGGGGTGGGGTGCTCACCCCACAAAACTGATGAGCAGTACTAGGGCCAGGCATTGCCTGACAAGGAGCCACTTCTCTCAAGCAATCTGGCATTCATGTAGGGAATTCTCTGCCCTGAGAAGCGCTGATGGCTTAATAAATAAATTAGGCAGATTTTGGAAGGCTCGCTCCCTCGACAATCCTCAAGGGTATTTACTTGGAAATAAGCCCCAGCTGCATTCAGCCAGGCTTACTCCCTAGCAGATGCGTTTGGGATTTGCAGCCTCGAGGTGGTGGCTAATCTGGGTAGCCTCCACGTTCAGGAATAGCCTATCTGTGATTAGCAGTAGCTGCGGGAGCTGATGACTGGTTGCCTCTGTTGCTCGTGGGCATGTGGAAGGTCTTACCTAGACCTTTGACCTTACCTAAGGTAAAGTTAAAGGGACCCCTGACCATTAGGTCCAGTCGTGGCCGACTCTGGGGTTGCAGGGCTCATCTCGCTTTTCTGGCCGAGGGAGCTGGCGTACAGCTTCCGGGTCATGTGGCCAGCATGACTAAGCCACTTCTGGCGAACCAGAGCAGCGCACGGAAACGCCGTTTACCTTCCCGCCAGAGCGGTACCTATTGATCTCCTTGCACTTTGACGTGCTTTTGAACTGCTAGGTTGGCTGGAGCAGGGACCGAGCAACGGGAGCTTACCCCGTTGCGGGGATTCGAACCGCCGACCTTCTGATCGGCAAGTCCTAGGCTCTGTGGCAGCACCACCTGTGTCCCCATTGACCTTACCTAGCTAATCTTATATTCGTGTCAGCGAAGATAGACTGCCTCTGTCTATGGAGTTTCCGTTTAGCCATTGCATACATTGTGTAAATAATTTTTGTATTCATAAAGAACTGCCTTGCAGGATCAAACCAAAGGTAGCCCAGCCTCGTGACTGCAGTGCCACAGAACCTGACAGAGAGGGTGTTGATGTTGTGGTTTGTGTTGGACTGGGGACAAGGGTTCAGATCCCCACTCAGCCATTAACCTCCCTTGGGGGGGGTGTGGGAAGGGGGGAAGGCAATCATACTCTCTTGGTGTGGCCTACCTCACAAGGCTGTTATGGGGATGGAATGAAGGAAATGGGGAGCTTTGCGTGCCCCCCCCCCCGAACTCCTTGGGATAGAATTGTAATCATAAATAACATTAATAATCCAGGTGCCTCTGGGAAGCCCGCAAGTGGGGCAGGGAAGGAGGCTGCGAGCAGCACCTGATATCAGTAGACAGACTGTCAATCTCTTTACGCTGTCTCTGAAGGCATCACAAGTGTGCACCAGAGGAGCAATGGGCCAGACAGACCGTGAGCCTCATCCTATGAGCTTCTCTCCTTAGCAAACTTATTCTGCCAGCACCACTTGTGAAGACCTCCCAGCTGTTATGGGGCACTCTGGGCTACAACCCCTATTGGAGGCAGTACGTTTGGGAACACCAATTTCTGGAACCCCGGGGAATGGAGATAAGCCCTGTTTGTGAGCTTCCCATAAGCACCTGGGTGGCCGCTGTGAGAAACAGAATGGTGGTCTAGATGGGCCACTGGCCTAATTCTGATGTTCTCCTCTTTGTGTGGTCGCCAGGGCAAGACCTCTGGCTAGCCCAGGTGCTTGCGATACTTGCCTCCAGCCATGGACCTCTTTTCCTGAGGAGGAAGAGGAGCAGGAGGAGGAAGACGAAGACGCAGTTCGTGGAGAGAGCCGTTGAGGCGGTCTGTGCCTAAGCGGGGTTGACAGGAGCTATTTAGGCGTGAGCAGGCAAGGGCTGATTCTCTTAATCATGGTTAATTGCCTCGGAGAGCCCGGCAAGAACCGTAGCTGGTGCTTTGGGCTCAAGGCCGGGAATTGGCACCGCCGCCCCTTCCGTCCAGATGGACACAGCCGATTAAACCGGCTCACGCCGGGCTCTGCCAACTCCTCACACCCTCCCACAGCCTGATCGTCCTCGGGTGGGAATGCGTCTTCCACCACTGCAGTTCCTGCTGTAGACCAGTTCATTTCACACCAGCAAGGCGCCAGGCCCAGGCTTGGAACTCGCCGGTCGCCTGTGGCGAGTCGGAATCTCCTCGTGGCGACTAGGGAAGAAAGCTTTTTTATTTTTTTCCCTTTTACCACACAAGAGTTCTTCCTTTCCACCTTGAAGGCTGTGAATATGTCACAACTGACTGGTGTGTATGTGTGTGTGTAAGCAATAACCTTTTTGTGTAGGTGTATGCACTAGTGGCTCTGCTGACTTAACTGCAGGAGTGCACCAGGTGCTGTGCAACGCGTACAGAATTAATGCATTTAAGTTGGGGGGGGGCTAGTAATCTATTCTGATGAACATGGCTAAGGGGAAGAGAATGGGTTAGGCTTTGGTAAAGGACTAAATTAGGTAAAGGCAGAGATATGCCGAAGAATTTCTCTCTACCATCTACAGTTGTAATTTCTCTGCTGTGCACGAGACCTTGATCCCCTACTACCCTGAGACCAGGTGGTTTGTAATCCTGTTAAGGGAGTCCCTCCTTGACTTTCCAGTTGAGGGTTCACAACTTGGAGGCCCTCCAGATCTGTACTGAACTACAACTCCCATCAGCCCCCAACCCACATGGTCAACAGTCAGGGAGGATGGGAGTTGTAGTTCAGCAACATCAGGAAGTGCACAAGTTTCCCTCCCCCTGGAAAGAACAAGCAAGCAGATTAACACTTAACCGGAGGATAAAGCATTGCTGGCATGCTGGCAGTTTCGCACAATGGTTAGCGTGCTTGGGTTCATTGTGGGAAGCTCAGAGTCCATTCCCTGCTCAGTTTTGAAGCTCACAGGGTAGCCTTTGGAGAGATGTCGTTCCCAGACTTAGTTGCCCCTTAGGGTTGCTGTTGAGATGAAATACTTGAGGAGGAGCAGGATACAAAGATGGAGACATGAAGACAGAGATGAGAGATATTGGCTGCATACAGACCATACATCTAAAGTACATTCTCCCATCCCAAGGAATCCTGAGAACATTAGTTTGTCAAGGGTGCTGGGAATCGTAGCTCTGTGAGGGATAAACTACAATTCCCAGGATTCCTTTTTAAGAGTGTGTGTGCTTTAAATATGTGCTGTGTATGCAGCCTAAGTCTGCATCTAGAGAAGAGTTATGCGTAAACTGTAAGCCTATACAAGCCTCTGTCCTTTTCCCTCACTTCCTCCTCCTTCCATCTATTAGGTTGGTTTATTTTATTTTATTGCCTCAGCAAGTGCTGGATTTGCAGAATTAATTGTCCTTTGGCATGCATGCATGCCCCAGGAAACTGGATCCACTTTGCAAAACTCAAACACTAAAGCTGTTCCCCCACACACACCCAAAAAAACCCCGTCCCAACAACATGAAGGATTGAGAAGATCAAGAGAGAGAGGGAGAGGGAGGGAGAATACAAAGGCAAATACAAAAAAGGCACAATTTTGTTTATCTGCAAAGAAAGTAGCAGATGAAATTTGCAAAGGTATAAATATTCAGTTTTGAGGGAGGCGGGTGGAATGAAAGAAGCAGCGTGAGACAATATCGGAGAAGAGGGACAATGAGAAATCTCTTTTCAGACCAGAATAGAAAGCTCATATCTTTTGAATGACTTCTCAGATTTTGCGCAAGGACAGCTTTCTCCAGTCTTGGTGCCACTCCAGATGTTTTGGGCTACAATTCCCATCATCCCTAACCATTGGCCAGGCAGGCTGGGGCTGATGGGAATTGGAGTCCAACAACATCTAGCAGTTGGGGGGCCATTTGGGGAAGACTGTCCTAGGGACTGAGCACAAACTAGGATGTATCACATGGTGGTTTTGGGAAATGTCAATCCTACTAAAACCTGCCAGGTGGTACCTGTGTACAGCTCTCCCCACTTTTGATTCCCAGAAACTCTTATTAGAACAGGGTAGTGATGATAATACCAATTTTTGCAGCATTTATGCAGTGATTTTCTTTATCTTTCTAAAGTATTCATGTACATATAATGTTTCAATATAGCCTCACAACAAAATCTGAACCGAGGTCTTCATATTTCCACCAGGCAAAGAACTTCAGTCATTTCAAGTCAGAGTTGTCTATAGGGGTAATAATAATAATAAAAAAAATTATTTATACCCCGCCCTCCCCAGCCAAGGCCGGGCTCAGGGCAGCTAACAAGCAATAATAAAAACAAGTTGAATGAATACAACTTAAAAACAAGATTAACATACAACAATTAAAATATTGAAACATTAAAATATTAAAATGCAGCCTCATCACAGGAGGAGAAAGGAAAAAGGAAAAAGAAAGAGGGGGAGGGAATCAATTTGGCTCCAAGCCAAAGGCCAGGCAGAACAACTCTGTCTTACAGGCCCTGCGGAAAGAAATCAGATCCTGCAGGGCCCTGGTCTCACGAGGCAGAGCGTTCCACCAGGCCGGAGCCAGAGTTGAAAAGGCCCTGGCTCTGGTTGAGGCTAATCTAACTTCCTTAGGGCCCGGGACCTCTAGGGTGTTGCTATTTATGGACCTTGAGGCTCTCCGTGGGGCATACCAGGAGAGGCGGTCCCGTAGGTACTGGTCGGTGTGAGATTGTGTCCAAGCAAGACTTTCATTTGGGGGGTAGAGTTGTTTATTGTTATGCTTTTGCCTTATTAGGTGTTGAGAAAGAATGATCTCTGTCTTGCCTCCATCACCATTGCAATTGGAACACGCAGCTTGGCTTACTTGCCTGAGTTGCCTGGAAAGGATCCCCTAAGCACTTTGGTTACAGCACTGCTAGCTAGGGATGATGGGAGTTGTAGTCGAAAAACAGCCAGAGACTCAAGTTTTGTAAACTCTGATATAGGGTGAGGAACCCGTGAACCTCCCGGTGTTGATTGACTACAACTCCCATCATTCCTGACCACTGGCTGTGCTGACAGGGGCTGATGGGAAATGGAGTCAAAATGTCCAGAGGACCACAGGAGTCCCTGGTTTAGGAGCTTCCATTGGGTTCACACTTGGCTTCCTGTTGGCTTCCTGCAATTTCATGCAGTGCCTGTTTTGTTCTCAGTGGCTAATCTTGTAGCCATCTTAGTATTTTACAGCCCTTTTCCATCTCTGCCCCTCAGGCTGACTGGTTGAATATTAATAGACTTGTTTATGTGGCCCTATTATTCCTTTCAGTCCTTTTTTAAGGCTTGTGTATAAGATTTGGACACAGTTCTGTTTCTGTTTTAATCAAGGCCTGGAGGGGCCTGACCTTGAACAGTAGTTATCTGGCCTTGCAAAGGAGTGTGTGTGTAAAACAGGGGTGGTTAACCTTCAGATGATGGTGGACTACAACTCCCATCAGCCTCAGCTAGCATAGCCAATGGCCAGGGTGTTCAGCAACATCTGGAGGACCATAGTTTCTCCATTCCTGGTTTACAAACTGGGTTCTTACCTCGGGCATTGCAGGACCATGGAGAGCTCCCAAGAAAGGCAGATGTTGCTCCAAGGTGGCCTCTGGCTCAACTGAGCCCCTTTTATGCCTTGAGCAGCATCACATGACTAGCAGAGATCCACCCCTCATGCAAAGTTGCGGAGAATTTAAGGAGATGGTGTTATGGTTTGGACCTTCTCAAGTGGTAGAACTGTTGAGGAAACGAGCTTGGATGATGTATGGATTGCTCCTGGCTCCTCACTCTGGAGACATCCTTTTTATTGGGCATTTCTGATTATTTGTGCTCATGATGGTTCAAAGGCAACCATATGCAAACATTTTTTCAATACTTGCTTGTGTCTGCAATAGTTTTGCGGTGGTTGTACTGCTTTGTTTTATGTCAGTGCATGTTTCTGTAACTTCTTGCTGAAGTCTTGTAACTTTTTATATCCTCAATGTTCTCTGGGGAGGGAGAGATTATCCTGGTTTTGCTGTGCTATAAGTTCAAAAGTGCCCCCCACCCGATGGAAATAATGCAGCAACCCTGAGGTAGCCTTACAGAACAACGAATACAGAGGAATGATGTGTGGACACTCCAGCATAAATGCACCCCCCAAATGTGCTGCTATTACATCAGTGACATGTTGCAGCGTACGCCTGCAACACACCCGCAAAAAGCCCTGAGATCTGGAGACTTCAAACTCCTCCTCCTCTGACAACCTTTGCGGGACATCTCACTGAAATCCAGGGGATTTCAGGGCCAGGGCAAATTTAGTTCTACATTTTCAAAGCTGCCTCCTGGAAGGTGCTGGCCTTATTTTTAAAAATACTGATAGCACTAGAAATCCGACCTGACCTCCTGTGTGCCTGTTCCTGCGCTGCTCTAAAATTGCACAGCTGAGGGAAGGGAAGGTTAAAAAAAAATGAGTCTGTTTTCTTAGTTGGAAGTTAGGAGATCTTATGGCAAAGCTTGTGTTCCCTGTATATATCCTTATTTCTTTTGCCCTGGTGTCATGTCTGTTCAAGGTATTGAAAGCTTAATTTTCCTATTATCTATATATTATCTACCTATCTGCCTGCCTGCCTGCCTGCCTGCCTATCTATCTATCTATCTATCTATCATCTATCTATATCTATCTATATCATTTATCTATCTTTTTTGGAACTGCCTAGCAGAAGCTGTTTGGGTGTTGACCTGGTTACCAATATTTTCTACTGTTTACTTGTTGCTGTGCAATATCCCCCTTGTAAAATCAGCTAAATTGTGCAGCTGTAAATAAATAGATTTTTTTTAAACCAAAACCCTAGCCTTCCCCAAAATCAACACTCTGCAGTGCTCCGTCATCCAAAACGAAGACAACACTGTAAGCGGCTGGGCTGGAATTTCCCACGGCCCAGAGGGAGCGGGGAGGGAGGAATCTGCGCCACTTTGCTTGAAGGCTCCGGTGCTGGATCGCTCTCTTACGTTTTGAGAGGGAAACGACCGCATTTTGTGTGAGGCAGAAAGATTGGCAGCGATTCCGGAACACAAAGGAAAGAGAGAGGTGTTGTTGTTTTTCCTTGCGGTGGAGGTGCACCCTGCGAAGTGAAGGGGCCAAAGAGTCTTGTTTATGCCAGAGGGCCATGAACAAAGAGCCTCTGGCTGCCATTGGCTGGGCTGCTGTGATGCAAGAGAGGGTGACGGCGGAGCAGCCTGCGGGAACAAGGGAAGAAGGGGAGGAAGGAGATGTGAGGAGCAGGGCTATGAGAACTTTTTTCAGCTCAAGGGCTGTATTCTCTCATGGGGACCTTCCAGGAGCCCCATGGCAATCGGCGTTGGGGCCAGAAGTTAAAGTTGTAACACTCGTTTGGACAATCCAGCCACACAGAAGTCAGAGGTGTCTACACACACCCGGGCCAGATTTAGGTTTGATGAGGCCCTAAGCTACTGAAGGTAATGGGGCCCTTTATATGTCCAGCTTTCCTTCGTCAACAACAAATTGTCACTGTTTTTTGTGTTGAATATATGAAATATGGTAATTTATGGACCTAACAGGTATCTAAAGCCATTTGCACATGTTGCCCTGCAACCAGTCCATGCAGAATGTAGGCACCCTATATAGAAATGAGCAAACTAGTGATATTTTAGGGAGCAGGCCAGCAGGCGGGGCCCATTACTTACATCATAGGAGCCTACACAACACAAAACACTGTAGGTTTTATTTTGTTTTTTATCCTATATTTTGGAAATGGACATACAGTTTTTTCCCCCTTTAATTTTTTTGGGGGTCCCCAAGAGTGTGGGGCCCAAAGCTATAGTTTGTTTAGCTTATATGTAAATCCAGCTCTGACACACACACATATACACACTTTTCTGCCATGGACGTGTTGGATGCAGAGGGTGCGGGGCACCAGCTGGGGAATCCCAAAGGGAAAAAGGCTCAGAGACCAGGGATTGGTGGCGGGACAACAATGAGTGGGCAGAGGGAGAAGATTGGGAGAGAGGAAGAGGCAACAGGGTTTAGTCAGCAGGAAGAGGCTGTGGCAAAGTCCAGAAGCTGAAGCTGAAGCGAGAGAGGAGGGAGGCCAGGAGGCACAGATAAGTCAGGCTGATGTGGAAGCCAGGTCTCTCCCTCTCCTGCCGCAACAGGCTCCCAGGACCAGAAGAGGTATGAAGAGAAAGGAGCAGAGACAGGCAAGTAGGCTGAGTGTCAGATTGGAGGGGAGATTTAGGCAGCTGTGGGAAGGCAGAGATCTTCAGCCTCTGCAACTGCCTCATAGGGTGAAATATACTCGGAGTCAAGAGTGGATTTCATGCTCATTATTCAGCTCATAGTGGTGAGGGGGAATGGAATTTCCCCCAGAATGTCTGCCTTAAAATCATTATTTACACAATGGGCCCCACGTGATTGGCTAATTCCAGGATTCTCCTGTAGGCCAATCAGGTTGCTGATTCCCTTCCACCTGGAGCTGGATAGGGTGGCTCCTGTGGTCTAATCTGCATTCTGGATCCTATTGTTCTAGGACCAATCAGACTGCTACATTCTGGATCCTATTGTTCTAGGACCAATCAGACTGCTGCCTTTTTGGATCCTATTCAACTCAGTACATAACATAGGGGCAAGACCTACCGAGAAGAGTCGCTGTGCTCAGTAGGCCTGGCTTCCCTGAGCAGGCCTTGTTTCTTCTAACAAGGAAGTGGTTTATTCCTGACATCCACTCCTGACCCTCTCCGTCCTCCATCCAGACAAGCATGACCATTGTCACAGTGCAAGGACACTTTGCAGTCAAGCAAAATCACTTGGGGAGGAGCAGGAGGTGGTCAGGGCTGGCGAGGGGCGCAACGCCAGGCAGCGGAGTCTGGGAAGAAAGATGCTATTTATGATCGTTATATTTTGACTTTCCTCCAAGAAGCTCAAAGCTGTAGCCCCCTCCCACAATGATTAATCTTCCCAACAACCCTGGAAGGTGGGTTAAAGGAGGGAGAGGGACTGGCCCAAGCTGTCCAGTGAACATTGATGGCCGAATGTCAGTCTGGGTCTCCCCAGTTCTTAATTCAAGGCCAGGTACCTCACTGCACTGGCTCTCTGTAATAGTCCTAAGATAGAAGCAGAGGAGAGACCTGCAAGGACAAATGAGAGAGAAAATGAGAGTGAGGATGGGTGCATACACACCATACATTTAAAGTGCACCGCCTTACACCCCAATAATATTGAGAACTGTAGTTTTGTGTTGTTTTTTTAAGGGTGCTGAGAACTGTAGCTCTGTGAGAATTGAATTACTGTTCCTGGGATTGTTTTGGACGGCATATGCTTTAAATGTGCTGTAAAAGTACAGTATGTACGCAGGCTGGATGAATGAATGGAAGCGCACAGAGTCGACAGCTGCAGACGACTTAAGTTCCATATATTGATCAGGAATAACCAGCCGCATTTTTGGCTGCCAGCCCTCCGAGACTGCAAGATCATGCATATTTATCTGGGAGTCTAAGCCCCGCTGAAGTCAATGGGATCTGGGAGAGCTCCAGGCTGGGGGCGTGGGGGGCTTAGGCAAAGTGCCCTCTGCTGGGGGGCTGGCTGAGAAGTAGCCATAATTCAGGAGTTACTGAGCTTCTGAGCCATTGTCAGTTCCCACCTTGTTAATACACCTTTTGGTCTTCACCCCTGTGTGTGCAAACATAGCAAATTCCCAGAATGCCCCTGGTGGTGCTGTCGTTTGAGGGCATTGTGGGAAAGCAAAAGGGAACCTGGAACCAGCTGCTCAGAGGGCCTGGATTAGTGGTAAAGGTAAAGGGACCCCTCACCATTAGGTCTAGTCGTGACCGACTCTGGGGTTACGGCGCTCATCTCACTTTATTGGCCGAGGGAGCCGGCGTACAGCTTCCAGGTCATGTGGCCAGCATGATCAAGCCGCTTCTGACGAACCAGAGCAGCGCACGGAAATGCCGTTTACCTTCCTGCCGGAGCGGTACCTATTTATCTACTTGCACTTTGACGTGCTTTCGAACTGCTAGGTTGATAGGAGCAGGAACCGAGCAACGGGAGCTCACCCCGTCACGGGGATTCAAACCACCGACCTTCTGATCGGCAAGTCCTAGGCTCTGTGGTTTAACCCACAGCGCCACGGGAACCTGGAACCAGCTGCTCAGAGGGCCTGGATTAGTGGTAGGCACTGCCAAGGCCCCGTCTGTTGCCCACGGGTGCCAGGGCTTGGTGCAGGCCCTAAATTAGCTTTACCTCCAAAACCATTTGGGTAGAACCAGGGTGTCTACCAGGTGGTGGAACGGCAAATGCAGTCACCCGACAGGCTCCTTTGCTTTTAACAGGTAGAAATCCACCAGGTGTAGCTCCCTTATCACCGCTTCTCCATGGTTGAGGGGAAGAAATGTGCCGGCACCTGTTGAATTTCTGTTATGCAGCAGCTCAGAGCACAAGATCCATGCTCTGGGTGGGGAAAAGTCAAGTTGGGCAACGACTCCTAAATTGTAGACCTTTGTGTACTCTCCTCTTTCCTGCCCCACCTTTTTGTCTGCACCACCTTTTTATTTATTTTTTGGTTCCATCAGCTCTGATTCCTATTGAATTCTCTGAGTTTTATATATATATATATATATATATATATATATATATATATATATATATTGCTGTGCTGATCCAATCCTTGTGAACAAAAACGGGAAAAAGCTTCTCAGCCCCCTAATAGCTTTCTATTATATTATCTCCCCCTGCTGCCTGCTGTTTCTTCCTTGGGAGATTACCCAGAGCATATGCCTCTTCTTTTCTTCTTCATCTTCGTGTGTGTCTGCATGCAATTGAGATCATTATGGGATGGGCTGCAGTTGCCTCGGCAACGGCAAATGCAGAAGACCCACAGCCCCAAGCAGAATTATTCAAAACAGCGCAGCTTCTAAGACAATTGGTGCGGGTGGGGAGGAGAGAGGGAGCGTGGCACAACGGCGGTCTCACCACCTGGGGGCGCTACAGAGAGCAAGCAGGAGGGTGGCAAAGGAGGAGTTTTGGCTGTGGTCATTTCCAGGTAGGGATGAGCGAACAGGTCCATTCTGTTTCCGTTCCTTTTCTCATTCTTCCAGTCTTAAGGTCTGTTATCCACGTTTCCACAGTTTGTGAGATCTAATCCTCATAGAAATTCATCGGCATTTAAGTGTAAACTTCTAAAATACACATTTTGGGGATGCAGTTTTGCCTAATATAGACATTTTTGCAAAGCATCTTTTCCCTGATTCTTATATTTCCCCTAATATAATGCATTTTTGAGTGTCGTTTTCACTAATAGATGTGTTTTTCCGCACATTTTGTTTGCAGTTTTGCCCATCAGACGCATTTTCTGCAAAGCTACTTTCCCTCACACGATACATTTTTTTGCCTGTTATTTTCGCCATCCTATGCTTCTATGCACACTTTATTCTAGCATATATATTTCTGTCCATGTTACTTAACTGGAAAACTGCATTGCAGAATCCGGAGATGTGCAGATTGCTAAGGATGAAACTGCATTTCAGTTCTCATATTGATTGAGAGAATGAGAATTTGTCAGGTTTGCCTTTAAATGCAAACTTAAATTGATTTTCTCCCCCATCCCTAGTGGGAATCCCAACATCTGGAAGGTCGCAGGTTCCCCACCTCTGCTCTCAGTTCCTGGCGAAAACACAGTTTGGGGAGACCTTGTTAAAGTGTCACTTGTCGGAGTTCATGGACTTGGGTTCTTAAAAAAAAAAAGTTTATTATTACATTTATATCCCACCTTTTCTCCAAAGAGCTCAATATGGCATACACACTTCTTTCCAGTACTATTTTTCTAGAAATAGAGGGGCCTGAACTCACCACGAACACCTCCCTCATTCTCTTAGAATGGCAATGGCGCCCACCTGAGAGGTGCCGGAACTGAGTTCTGGAAAATTCTGCCTGGAAAAAAAGCCCTGTGTGCGCAGTGTGAAGGAGTCCTCCCTCCTGTCTGTCCTGGATCTTCCAAATTTCATTGGCTGACCCCTCTGGGAGTTTTTAGTTCAGGTGGCGGCCATTTTGTGTGCATTCAGCTGACACATGGCCGCTGATGTCCTGGTCCTTTTGGACCTGGAAGAGGGCAAAACAGGGGCGTAGTGGGGCATGGCGGGCTTATGCACGCTCCGTCAATGAGTGCAGGGGCCAGGAATGGGACCCCTGCGCAAAGAGGTCACTTTACTGTTTTACTGCAGTGGGGTTGCAGAGAGAAATACCTGCATACTACTAGTATCCTGCCTTGTAAAGGTAAAGGGACCCCTGGCCATTAGGTCCAGTCGTGACCGACTCTGGGGTTGCGGCGCTCATCTCGCTTTATTGGCCAAGGAAGCCGGTGTACAGCTTCCAGGTCATGTGGCCAGCATGACTAAGCCGCTTCTGACGAACCAGAGCAGCGCACGGAAACACATTTACCTTCCCACCAGAGCGGTACCTATTTATCTACTTGCACTTTGACGTGCTTTTGAACTGCTAGGTTGGCAGGAGCAGGGACCGAGCAACGGGAGTTCACCCCGTCATGGGGATTTGAACCGCCGACCTTCTGATCGGCAAGTCCTAACCCACAGCACCACCTGCATCCCATCCTGCCTTGGTGCCTGGGACAATTTAGGGGCCTGGATAAGTCTGTGTGGCATGGGGGGGGGCCTCGTCGAATACACATGACATCACATTACACGTGATGTCACGCTGCATGTGTGATGTCGTATTGCACGTCTGATGTCACATCACGTGTGATGTCACACATCTGATGTCACATTGCACGTGTGATGTCACATTGCACGTGTGACCTCACACATCAGAAGGAGGCTGCAAGGGGTCCGGCCTCTCAAGAATGGGGGTGGGACCTCAGCCCCGTCCCCGAATACTTTGGGAGGCTGAGATGTCCTCAGCCCCATAGAGTTGAACATATGGATGGGAGTTGGAGTCTCCCAATGTTGGGAGGAGCCTACAGATTTCCCACCCCTCTGGTTTAATTGGACGGCCGTCCAATCCCTTTGCTAGCCAACCCCCTGTCCCTTCGCATCTTCTGGTGACGAGAAAGCATCTTTGGGGCCCCAACTCTTAGTGTCTGTGCTGCCGAAGCAAGCACATGACCCAAACTCTTTATTCCTTGAGTGCGTCTCCCTCATGCCTGGTGCAGAAAAGCGGAGCGAGGGAGTTTTAGCAAAACCGCTTCCCTCTCTGCTTTCCCTTTCTCTGCACTGGCTCCAGCACTCTTTGTCTGCGCAGGGGCCCCCAGGCACCGCTGCCTGTCAAGTGGAAGATAATTTATTTTTCCGCAAGATGGAGTGCTCCAGTTGTACACTGCGCTCTCTCTCTCTCTCTCTCCCTCTCTCTCTCTCTCTCTCACACACACACACAAAAGCCACACACACACAGGAGCACATCGTAGCAGCCTCTCAACCCCCTCTTTCCTTTCTGGCATTTCCCACTTTGAGTTCATCTTCTGAGCATAGTGGAAGGACAGTATCAAGATGGGGAGGTCAACTCCACACACCCAAGCCTTGTCTCCACCTGTTTTCTTTTTCCCTTTGCTGCTTATCTCCTAAGTAGGGATGTGCTAATCTCTCAATTTCAGTTTTCACCAGTTTCTAAATTTCCTCGAGTCTTAAGACTATCCTTCCACATTATTGCATCAGTTTGTGATTTATTTTTTTAAGTCCTTGGAAGTATTGACCAGAATTTTAGTGCAAATTTCATTTAGTATTCAAATCTTTGTGTGCTGTGTTGCCAGATATATCCATTTTTGCAATGCAGTTCACCCCGAAATAATGCATTCCTGTTATGCTATTTTTCACAAATGCACGGGGTGTTTTTTATTCGTTCTTTAACTCCAGTAGATGCAGTTTTGTCCACAATACTTGACTTGGAGATCTTGTGTGGCAAAATTCAGAGTAGAGCGAATTCTGAAGCATATGCCTGGTTTTCAATTTGCACATTGTTCCAAAAAGTGCAAACTGAATCATATTTCTCCCCCTTTGCTCCTCTGAAGGCTGTGATCTGACACACACTTCCCTGGTGAAAGGAAATCCCATTGAATACAGGGGGTCTTATCCCATGGAGCTCAGCTGGAAAACCACAGCCATTGCACACTGGTGCAATTTGCTCCATCATACAGTTGTTTCAGCCTGAGGGCCACATTCCCTCCCAGGGGCCGCAGGTCATCAAGGGGCAGGGCCAGAGGCAAAAGTGGAAACAGCTAATTGCATGAGTTTTAGTTGCCTGATTGATTCAATCAGCACAAACGTACCTATAATCTGAATTTGCACTCATGGTGGTATTGGTGTAGCTGTTTGAGATCAGGGTTAGGGTTTGTTTCCAATCGATGTGTGTCCTGTAACTTCGTGTTACAGTCCTGTAACTTTTTCTACCACACATGTTCTAGTAGGATGGGTGAGTGTTGTCCTGTCTTTGCGGCAAGTGCCTCCTCCAGTTGCAGTAAATCTTGAGGACACATCGCAGAGCAATGAATAAAGTAAACTCTCTATTATAAATGCACCACTTATGCACTATTATTGCATCAATGGTACTATTGCATCAACGACAGGATACACCTGTTAAACAAACACACACAAGTCTGGGGGGGGGGGAATGTTCTTAAAAATGCTTCTCTGCTAGCATCACTCTTCTGTGGAAATGGGATTTTCTCACAAACCCAAAGAGTGCTCCCTCCTAGTACCTCGCCATCCTGGAGAAAAGTGACAAATGGAGCGCCACAGGGTTCTGTCCTGGGCCCGTTGTTGTTCAACGTCTTTATAAACGACTTGGATGAAGGAATTGAGGTGATGCTCATGAAATTTGCAGGTGACATCAAACTGGGAAGGGTAGGTACAGTGGTACCTCTGGTTATGAACTTAATTCGTTCTGGAGGTCCGTTCTTCACCTGAAACCATTCTTAACCTGAGGTACCACTTTAGCCAATGGGGCCTTCGGCTGCCACCGCACGATTTCTGTTCTCATCCTGAGGTAAAGTTATTCACCTGAGGTACTACTTCTGGGTTAGCGGAGTCTGTAACCCGAAGTGTTTGTAACCCGAGGTGTTTGTAATCCGAGGTACCACTGTAACGCAGCAGGAGACAGAATCAGATTGGAGAAAGGTGCCAAAACCAACAAAATGAATTTCAGTAGTGACAGGTGAAAGGTTCTGCACTTAGGCTGGAAGAACCAGCTGCACAAATATAAGACGGGGGACGCCTGGCTTGCCAGTGGCACACGTGAAAAGGGTCTAGGGGTCTTAATGGACCACAAGCTTAACACAAGTCAATAGTATGATGCAGCAACAAAAAAAAAAAAAGCTAAGGCTATTCTAGGCTGCATCAACAGAAGTACAGTGTCCAAATCAAGGGAAATAATAGTACCGCTCTATTGTGCCTTGGTCAGACCACACATGGAATACTGTGTCCAGTTCTGGGGCCACAATTTAAGAAGGATATTGACAAGATTCCTGCATTGCAGGGGGTTGGACTAGATGAACCTCGGAACCCTAGGGGTCCCTTCCGATGGACAGTCATAGTTATATAATGAAATATTTAGCACTGTTTGGTTCTGGCCAGTTGTGATTTCATGGCTGTAGTTGCATTACAGGGTTGGGGAATTGCGGCCCTCCATACATTGTTGGAGTACAGTTCCCATCAACTCCCAGCAGTAGGCTGTCCAAGCTGACACTGATGTGAGTTGGAAATTCAGAACATCTGGAAGGTCCCATCTCTGCTGTATTCTATTCTAATTAATTTATAGGCCACCCTGAGAGGTCTTCACCCTCTCAAGGCAGCCTAGAAGCAAATAATAATAATAATAATAATAATAATAATAATATAGGCAGCAATGTTGGCTGCCTATGGCTACAGCAAGTCAGGCAGAAATTAAGAGAAGTTCCAGCTATTTATCTGCGGGGTGCGGAGATGGAGGCTATGGCCCATGCTTCCCCCTCCCTCTCCATCGCTAAGCCCTCTCCTTCCCCTCAGCCCACGGCTCGCCTGTCCTTGACTGACGGCTACAGGATGATGGGTGATGTTATCGCAGCAGGGGTCCAGCCTCTGCAACAGTCAAACAGACACAAAAAAAAAGTGAAGAGAAAACAGCTGGTTCTCGGTGCTGCGTGCAGCCCATGGGTGACCCAGTGGGGAGAAAACACATTGTGGCAGAATGAAAACTAAGATGATAATACGAGCTATTTCTGGAAAGGAGCAGGCATGGAAAACAAGACGTGTTTGGAAAATAAAAGGGAGACCCTTTGCTCAACAGAGAAGAGCAGGGAGAACTCTTTCCTGTGGGGCTGCGGTTTCCCCAGCCGCGTGCTGAGGAATTATTGGGGTTCCTTGTTAGCATGTCTAGGGGTTCCACACTTAGCAGTGCTGCCAGGGATTCCTACACAAGCAGTCAGCAGCAGAGCCTGTGGCCCTGTGGAAGTACAGTGGTACCTCAGGTTACAAACACCTCAGGTTACAGACTCCGCTAACCCGGAAGTAGTACCTCGGGTTAAGAAATTAGTACCTCGGGTTAATCATTCGTTCATTATTATTTTTTTCAAAATACAGTGGTACTTCCGGTTACATACGCTTCCGGTTACATACGCTTCAGGTTACAGACTCCGCTAACCCGGAAGTAGTACCTCGGGTTAAGAACTTAGTACCTCGGGTTAATCATTCGTTCATTATTATTTTTTTCAAAATACAGTGGTACTTCCGGTTACATACGCTTCAGGTTACATACGCTTCAGGTTACAGACTCCGCTAACCCAGAAATAGTACCTCAGGTTAAGAACTTTACCTCAGGATGAGAACAGAAATCGTGCGGCGGTGGTGCACTGGTAGCAGGAGGCCCCATTAGCTAAAGTGGTTCCTCGGGTTAAGAACAGTTTCAGGTTAAGAACGGACCTTCGGAACGAATTAAGTTCGTAACCCGAGGCACCACTGTAATTGGACTACAACTCCCATCATCCTTGCCCCTTCACCAGACTGACTGGGGATGCTGGAAGCTGGAGTCATCCAGAGGACCATAAGCTCCCCATCCTTCTGTTGGATTGACAGATAGCCTGAAGTTCCTTTCCGTTAAGACTGGAAAGACAGTGTGGGCCTGAATGCTGAATGGGCAAGATGTCCTTTGGCATCTTAGCGCTGAAACTTTGCATTCATTGTTGTGTAAAAAAATTTTTTTAAAGTGGGAAATGCAACAGAAAGGACGCAGCATGGAGGACTACTGCTAAGGATCCCAGCTGCTCTGTTTCATTTCCCCTCAGCCATCCTTCTAAATTTGAACTTCTCCAAACTTTTGCAATGGAGTCCTCCAGCCAGGCTGCTTGGGTAGCCCAACAAACCCTTCTGACTTTCTTAAGTGTTCAGGAACATGCCTGACATGGAGGAATACGAATCGGGTCCTCACTAGGGCTGAGTGATATATCGTCTAAACCAGTTTGAAATCCATATTGTGATCTTGGTTTCATAAATTTTGACCTGGCAATATATTTTGAATCGTGTGTGTGTGTGTATGTGTGTGCATGTGCGCACTATACAAAACCACAATGTGGGGAAAACCATGATGCCAGCCAATGCCCCTCTACATGGCTCCTTCCTTAATTCAGACATTGTGATGTATTGGTATATCACAATGCTTAGCTGGTGATATATACCACAATGCTGAAAACCTGATACAGTGGTACCTTGGTTCTCAAACTTAGTCCGTTCCAGAAATCCGTTCCAAAACCAAAGCGTTCCAAAACCAAGACACGCTTTCCCATAGAAAGTAATGCAAAATGGATTAGTCCTTTCCAGACTTTTAAAAACAACCCCTAAAACAGCAATTTAACATGGATTTTACTATCTAACTAGACCATTGATCCATAAAATGAAAGCAATAAACAATGTACTGCAGTCACACAATCAATCAATCAGTAGCTGAACTGGGTTCCACACAGTACCCAAAACAAAACGAAAAGAGCCGTAAAAACAAAAACGCAAAATAAATAGCAAAAACAGACAGACCTCAGCGTAACACTCAAATCAGAAGCATAACACTCATATCACAAGGGTAGCACTCAAAACGGAGCACGTTCGGCTTCCAAAAAAAGTTCACAAACCAGAATACTTACTTCCAGGTTTGCAGTGTTTGGGTTCAAAGTTGTTTGAGTACCAAGGCATTGGAGAACCAAGGTACCACTGTATTGCCCAGCCCTAGTCGTCACCCTTCCTTTAAGGGGCGGGGGATGTCAGATCAACCCACCCCTACTGCTTTGTGGCTAGAATGCAAGGTTTTTGTTTTATAAATTACCTGAGCTGATACTGATATGGAGGGTTTCTCCCCAGCGAAGTTATACTCAGAGAAGGATGGGGTGTGTGTGTGGAGAATTTGATTTCATTCGCATTTAAAGACCAACCAGCCTACTTCTCACTTTCCAATACAATACACAGACTGAAACTTGTCCTTTGGAATTCCCCGTTCTCCGGATTTGGCATCACAGTTGTCCAGCCACGTCAAGTGCACACAATACAGTCAACTATGCAGAAAAAGGAATATAATGAAAACAATGTTCAGAAATGCCTTCTATTTGCAAAAAAAGAAGTGCCCATAAAGCAAACTCACATTGAAAAATGTGAAATTTTTCACTAAAATGCTGGTGGGTTTTCATGAAGATTTAAAGACGCAAAATTGCAAATTGGTGCCCCGATGTGGAAAACTGAATTTAAGACTGGGGAAAGGAGAGAAAGAAATGGACAGCTCCTTCCATCTATATTTCTTCTACCTTTCTCACTCTGTGTGCCAACAAAGGTCCGTATAGTAAAAGCCATGGTTTTCCCAGTAATGATGTATGGAAGTGAGAGCTGGACCATCAAGAAGGCTGATCGCCGAAGAATTGATGCTTTTGAATTATGGTGCTGGAGGAGACTCTTGAGAGTCCCATGGACTGCAAGAAGATCAAACCTCTCCATTCTGAAGGAAATCAGCCCTGAGTGGTCACTGGAAGGACAGATCGTGAAGCTGAGGCTCCAATACTTTGGCCACCTCATGAGAAGAGAAGACTCCCTAGAAAAGACCCTGATGTTGGGAAAGATGGAGGGCACAAGGAGAAGGGGACGACAGAGGTGAGATGGATGGACAGTGTTATCGAAGCTACCAGCATGAGTTTGACCAAACGGCGGGAGGCAGTGGAAGACAGGAGTGCCTGGCGTGCTCTGGTCCATGGGGTCACAAAGAGTCAGACATGACTAAACAACAATCAGCATATAGCTTGACAGGGAGTGTGGCCTCTGAAGGGTGGAAGTTTGGAAACTGCCATCACAGAGCCTTGGGTAGGCAGTTTGTTGGGCTTTGTGCTTATTTTCAAAACAAGCTGGGCCTGCAACAAAATGTTGCAGCGCAAAGTGCTCCTCTTCTGGATTTGTGACAGCCAGCCGGCCACGCCACCTTCTCAGTTACACCATTCCATTCCCCCTCCTCTACAGTTAGAATTTAGCGAATTGTAGAGTTGTAAGGGACCTCGAGTGTCATCTAGTCCGCTCAGCTGCTGTTCCTGAGGTTCTGGCACAGCTGAAACGGAGCTCGGTGGACCACTGGCCTGACTCCTAAGGGTGCTGTGAGGAGGCTCGGCCAGGCATAGCCTTTGGGTGCCAGCTGGAACGGGAAGACGGGATCCTGGGCAGATAATGAGATTTGGGAGGTTCGGCTGAGCAATAGCAAGGCAAAGTTAAGCAGATTAAGAGATTGCTGATCTGCCTTGGAATAATGGAGTTTCTGCGTGTCCATGTGACCTCGGAAAGTAGTGCTCAGAGTGGCAAGCGGTGGAGGAACCTGTGGTTGTGGACTCCATAACAGCCCCAGGTACAGGAATGCTTTTTTGCAGCTCTTCTCGGAGAGCTGTGGTCCAGATCTGTGGTCAGCAGGTGGGCCCAGCCCCTTGGAAACCTCTTTGATTGACCTCCCTGGGGTCAGTGCGGGTGGCTGCTTAGCTGTAGGGAGTCAGCCCTGCAGCTATAAATATGCAGCTTTGAATTACATGTGCATATATGCCTTTACTTATTAAAGCACTTTTTTTCCCCGCCTGCTCTGGAGCCAAAAAGGCTTCCAGAGCTGCTTGCAAAATATGACAGTCTCTGCCAGCAAGCTTACGAGCCAAAAGACATGACACAAACAGAAGTCTAGTGTCCAGGTCAAGGGAAGTCATGGTACCACTCTATTCTGCCTTGGTCAGAAAAAACACCTGGAATATTGTGTCCAGTTCTGGGCACCACAGTTTAAGAAGGATGTTGCCAAGCTGGAAGCTGTGCAGAGGGGGGCAACCAAGATGATCAAGGTCTGGAAACCAAGCCTTATGAGGAACGGCTGAAGCAGCTGGTTATGTTTGGCCAGGAAAAGAAGAGACTGAGAGGAGATATGATAGACATTGTCAAATATTTGAAGGGCTGCCACATGGACGATGTAGCCAGCTTGTTTTCTCCTGCTCTGGAGGGTAGGACTTGAACCAACGGCTTCAAGCTGCAAGAAAGGAGATTCCGACTAAACATCTGGAAGAACTTTCAGGCAGCAAGAGCTGTTCAACAGTGGAACCTTCCTTGGAGGTTTCCAAGCAGAGGTTGGGTGGCCATCTTGGACAGGGCCGTCTTAAGTATATCTGGTGCTGTGGTGCAAAGATCCCTCCGGTACCCCGCTCCCCATTTCCCAGAGTTGCTGACCTTTTTACGGTGCTGCCGGCAGCTTTGCAGAGCTGGAGGAGGCGGGGGCAACAGCTGGAGGGCAGCTCCCCCGGTGGGGAAGAGGCAGAGGCTCCGGGCGTGGCACTGCTTCAGCGAAGTGGGCAAGGGCGGCAAGATGATGCCGAGAGGCGCTGCACCCAGCCTCCGCCTCTTCCCTGGCGCCTGTGCCGCAGTGGCCATGGCACTGGCCACTGTGCCACACTGCTTTGGTGTGGGATGGTGGAGGCGGGCAAGGGCAGTGAGCTAATGCTGGGAGGTGCCACGTCCAGCTTCCACTTCTTCCCTGGCGCCGTCCAGAACTTGGCGCCCTGGCGCCCTGTACCACTTACGTCTATGGGCAAGACGCCCCTGGTCATGGATGCTTTAGCTGAGATTCCTGCATTGAACTGGGTTGGACTAGATGACCCTTGGGGTCCCTTTCCAACTCTACAATTCTATGATGCTTAAACACTATTAACAAAAGAGCCACTAAAAAAAATAAACTGTCCATTGTGTGTTTGTATCATTGTTGGAGACAATGGAGGAGTGGACCTTTGAGGGTGAAGTCAAACTGTTGGAAGGTTGCAGCATCTGATCAGCTTTGACGACCACACACTTGAGGTGGTAGAAAAGTTTGTCTTCCTGGGTTCCACCATGACCAGCAGCCTCTCCATTGACAAGCTTCTTGGCAAGGCCACTGGGGTAATGGCTCACCTCTCCGAAAGGGAGAATGCAAAGCTAACGTCCGATCCCAAGATGAAGGGCTGCCACGCTTCTGTGTTGAGCATGCTGCGTTACGGAAGCAACTGACAACCATCATGGGCAACTGACAACCATCAGGAGCAACGCCACATACACTGCGTCAGGAAGATTTTGGGGGTCACATGGCAGGACAGAGTTTCCAACACAGGCCACGTTCCCAGCATGTTTGCATACGAACATCACAAAGGATTTGTTTAGGAAGGAACATTGCTCAGAGGCACAACACAGGTTGCAAATGCACATGGTCCAGCTTTCAATCTCTTGCATTTCCAGTTAAGAGTTGGATAACACTCCCAAGAGGGATGCATAGTTAGAGCAAGCAGCACTGTGCTCAACAAACCAATGGTATATCCCAGGGGTGGGGGACTTCCTACCCGTGGGGTTATATTTGGTCTACCAGACCTCTGCATTTGACCCTCCAGCTGCCATACGTGACATCAGTTCTAGGGCAGGAGCAGACATGTAGCCACTTCCTCCACAGTAAGCAGGCTGCACCCGGTGCTATCTCAAAACAGCTGCATGCTTCCGTCGCTGGGCACTGTTGAAAACTTGAAAACCAGGAAGTGACCTCTCTAGACAATGGAACAATTCTTATTTTCTTATTTCGGAGGCTGCAATCTCCTGGGTTAGGCAGCTGAATGCACATGTGTACTCTGGCCATTTCCCTCCCTGTGTGCCATGGGCTCTGGCAACCTCCGCAATGCCACTGCCTTGCAGGAGCCAGACTGAACAGGCCACGCACCACCCACCAGTTGAGGCGTGGGGGAGCTAAGTCTGGCTTGGTGACCATCTCCCTACACCCACCTGTGAAAGCTGACCCCCCTCCCCGGGTCCTTCCACATGTCACAGTTTCCCCACAGGGTGCGGGGAGATAGGGATCTGGCCTCACCCCTGGAATAGCCACCAATGGCTTGTCTCATTTGGGGAAGCCTCATTATATCAGTCACAGAGCAGAGGCTTAAGGCAGAGCAGCTGGAACAATAATGCCATTATATAAATCCAACAAGTTGCGGCTATAACCTAGATTACAGCATGACCCCATCTTTAAAAGGGGACACTGCAGAGCTCAGAAAGGGGCAGGCGAGGACATTCAGAACCATCAAGGGGTGGAGGAAAGTCTCTTCCTTGCGCGGAAAGGATAATGTTTTTTTCTTGTGGCTATTTGTCTAGAGTGGGTTTTGGGAAGAGGGAGGTTGGTAAAATTATGGATGATGGATAGAGAGCAGATAGAGATCAATTCCCTCTCACGTTACACTACAGTGTGGGCCTGCCAATTATAAGTAACTGGTCGGCGGCAGATTCAGGAACATGCAACAAATTGGACTTTTTCACACCGACATAATAATGTGCGGGATTTGATGCCGCACAACTGTGACTGTCACAGGCTTTATTAGACGGCTCTCAAAATGGGACTGGATATGTTTGTGGAGGAGGGAGATAAATCGAGAGTTAGCAGCCAAGGTTGTGAAATGGATCCTGCATGGTCAGGGGCAGTCTATAGTATACCATGGGTAGGCAAACTAAGGCCCAATCGCCTTCTAAATCTGGCCTGTGGATGGTCCAGGAATCAGTGTGTTTTTACGTGAGTAGAATGTGTCCTTTGATTTAAAATGGATCTCTGGGTTATTTGTGGGGCCTGCCTGGTGTTTTTACATGAGCAGAATGTGTCCTTTGATTTAAAATGCATCTCTGGGTTATTTGTGGGGCATAGGAATTCATTCATATTTTTTTTTTCAAAATATAGTCCGGCCCCCCACAAGGTCTGAGCGACACTGGACAGGCCCCCTGCTGAAAAACTTTGCTGACCCCAGTCTATACCAATCAATGGGGTGGCAGCCACAGGGGTTTCCTGGCCTTGCCTTTGGAAACAGGATGCTGAGATGGACTGGAAACCTCTGGAGGGCCCCAGGTTGGCAAAGCTGGCTCTGTGGGGATGTCCCTGAAGAGCAGAAGACTTGCAGGGTCCTGGAAACCCGACAGCTGCCCTTCCGTGAACCATTTCCCCCTCCCTCGGCCCCCCTTGCTAGTTGTCGCTTGCCCTGCAGCCTTCTAGTCTCTCCCCCAGTTCATCTCCCTGCTGCGCTTCTCCCCAGGACTGCTGAGGTTTGCATAGCAGGGGCTTAATTGCTGCTTGAGAGTTTAATCACCCACTAGGGTGTAATAAAGAAGCAGATGCTGCAATGCTGCAACCTCCCCGCACGCACAACCGCAATCCCTCCACAAACCATGCAAAAAAGGGGGGGGAATAAAGAAGAGTTGCCAGCTTGCATTGTAATGCTCAGTCCCAGCCAAAGAGCTGCCCAGCCTGGGACACGGACTGTTCCTCTTCCCCCTCCTCAAAGCTGGCACAACTGCACCCTCGGGCTCAAACGCCTCGTCTTCTCATTCATTTCCTTTGTTAGTTACAATTCCGTCTATCGCTGATGTTCGGTTGGCGAGCGCCGGTGTTTTTACATAGCCAAAAACGCACCATCTGTGCTCAGGAGGGACATTATCAGCATTCTCAGAGTTGGGATCCCTGGGTTTGCAAAAGCACAAATAAAATCCCCAAGGGGGAAGGGGGGACCCCAAAACAGCCCAGTGAGGTCTGAGCATGAACAGTCACCCACAGAATGCAGATTTACTGGGGGGTCTTTTGGAGGAGGGGAAGCAGAGAGATGAATGGGACGTGGCTGAATGGGAACGCTCCACATACCAACATATCATTGCGAGTCCCACCTCTTTCCTATGTTCTATGAATGTGCTTTATTATTATTATTATTATTATTATTATTATTATTATTATTATTGAAGGTAAAGGGACCCCTGACCATTAGGTCCAGTCGTGACCGACTCTGGGGTTGCGGCGCTCATCTTGCTTTATTGGCCGAGGGAGCCCTGTGACCAGCATGACTAAGCCGTTTCTGGCGAAACAGAGCAGCGCACAGAAACGCCGTTTACCTTCCCGCCGGAGCGGTACCTATTTATCTCCTTGCACTTTGACGTGCTTTCGAACTGCTAGGTTGGTAGGAGCAGGGACCGAGCAACGGGACCTCACCCCGTCGCGGGGATTCGAACGGCTGACCTTCTGATCAGCAAGTCCTAGGCTCTGTGGTTTAACCCGCAGTGCCACCCGCGTCCCTATTATTTTTAAAAGCTGCCTAAATTAGGGTTACAGGCTCACAGCCATGCTGTACGTTCAAAGGACATGAATTTTCTCCAAAGCATGCTGGGAAGCTGTGGTCTACCCCTCACAAAGCTACAGTTCTCAGCCTCACTTAGTGAACTAGTTCTCCCAGGATTCTTGTTGGGGGAAGCTATGTGCTTTAAAAGTGTGTTAAATGTGCAGGTGTCACTTGTGGCCACATCTTGTGGCAGTGAGCTCCACAGGCTAAGTGACACATGGAATGAAGAACCACTGGCTTTTCGCCCATGCCAGCTCAATTTCCCATCATTTGGCTTGGGCAAGTCTTGGTATTTCAAGGCCCAAACTACACATTACATGCCAATGTGTGCAAGAGCCTGCCCAACAGCCCATTCAGATCTGCTTTTTTGGGGGGCAATCAAATGTGGAGAAGATGCAGCAGGAGGAGGCACTTAAACCTTGCCCTTTCTGCTATTTTCCAGCTCAAAATCACACCCCCCCAAGTGACTTTCTCTTGTCCTCCCACTGTGGGGATTTGAAAGCATCCCCGTCAGGGACGATTAATTTAAGTTGAGGCAATTGAACTAATAATTTAGAACACCAGAGGGGAGGGAAACCAATGATTAAATCAGGTTCCGTATTTTGTAAACCATGCGTTTTCTGAAATAAAGACTGCATACCGTCGGCTGCGATGACAAATTCAAGAGATAATGGTTTGCAACCAGATTAAGTAGCTGGACTTCTCTGGAGCCAAATGCAAAGCCACTCCGATGAATGCAGCTCACAAGTCTGTTGAGCAACCCAGTTTTGTCTGTTTTGAGAAACCCGAGGCAATTGTGAGATTAACAGATTTGTGCCATTTCACTGTAGAAATGCAAGGACAGTGAGCAAGATCTTATGTGAAGACAAAAGAATCTGAAGAAGTGTGCATGCACACGAAAGCTCATACCAATAACAAACTTAAAGGTAAAGGGACCCCTGACCATTAGGTTCAGTCGTGACCGACTCTGGGGTTGCGGAGCTCATCTCGCTTTACTGGCCGAGGGAGCCGGCGTACAGCTTCTGGGCACCTTCCTTGTTCCAGCTTCATCTAATGAAGCTGAACATTGGAAAATTTGGGACCAATAAGAGAAGGTCCTTCTTCACAAAGTGAATAGTTAAACTATGGAACTCGCACCTGCAGGAAACAGTAAGAAGAGGCTTGGGTAAATTCACGAAGGCTATCGATGGCTACACAGGATGAGAAAGTGCTCTTGTTCTCAGGTCCTGCTTGCGAATTTCCCACAGGCTTCTGGTTGGCCACTGTGAGTACAGGATGCTGGACCCCGGGGGTCACGGGCCGGATCCAGCAAGCTCTTCTCACATTCTCATCTTTCGAAACCACCCAAAGAGACTTTGCCTGGTGTAGGTCACCTGCTGGACTTTCATATTACATGCATTTGCAGAACAGGCCACAGCAAAATGATCAAGGGGCTGAAGCAAATCCCATACAAGGAAGAAAGGTTTGGGATTTTTCATTGGGACGAACTTGGCGCACAACAGAAAAGTGTTTCAGGGTTAAATCATTTCAAAGAGGAACAAAAGATGTACAGAGAGAGGTCAGCACATCCCTATATAAAGTTCCTCTCTTTCCCTGGTAGCTATCCCTATATAAAGTTCCTCTCTTTCCCTGGTAGCTATTCCGGAAGCTTCTCCTTGCGTGACGTTGACAGGCAAACACGCACACAGGGATGTCTGAATGACAAGGGAGCTTGGAGGCAAATGAGGCCATGTGCCCGAAAATACAGTACGTTCTAATGGAGTGCCCTTTTCTCTCTCTCTCTCTCTGTCTGTCTGTCTCTCTGCAGCTCAGCTCCAATGAGTCACCGTCCCCCAGTGAGATTCCAGGCCAGGAAGAAAAAGGTGAGCGAAAGCAGCTGGCGCACACACACACACACACTTCATCGTCTCCTCCTCTTTGTTCCAGGCTGCCAACTTCTCTGCCAGTCTCAGGGGCATCATCCCCACGCAGCCCCCATCCTGGGAAAAACCAAGGCTATTTATTTATGTCACCTTCCACACACGTTTCAAGGCAATGCAAAACATGCAATTAAAAACAGCGGGAAAATAGTTTTGTTTTTTTTAATGATGCAGAAAATAACAGCCGATAAATCTGAAAAACAATAGCAAGTAGAAACCCATGGAAGAGACCTAGACCTCCAGCTGGGAAAGTTTATAGGAACAAAAAATGTCTTCTGTTGTTTCCGGAGAGCACAGATAGTGGGGCACTTATGGTATCTGGACAGGAATTGTGTTCTATGGTACGGGGGGAGGGAGTCGCACTGTAGTTTAGTATAGGGTGGGCTTCTGAGATATTTGGGTCTAGTTGTCCCGCAGCTCATTGGGTATCAAACATTAGTCCTATTTTGAGCAGAGCCACTGAAAATAATGGACATGACTCACTTAGGCCACATTCATGCCATACATTTAAAGCAGCAAAATCGAAAGCAACATGATGGCCAGAAACAATTACAGTATAGAAAACTTTATGGAATAGTGCAAAACATCAAAACTATCAAACTGAAATCTCTGAAAGTCCTTGAATAAGTCACGGTGCCAGACTTTACCCGGCGGCGATCAAGTTTGTAAAGGTTTGTATAATCGGCAAATGTCCAATTCTGATGTCCAGCTCTGAACTCTGATGAACAGTGTTTCCAGATAGCAACTACAATTTCGTTCAGTTCTTCATCAGCAAATTAGTTCAACAAACACTCGTAAGTAGAAAGATGTGTAATTTCTTCATTAACCAATCTTTTTTCGAATTGATATAATATACCGGTACATGAAAATGAAAAGTACTCTGGAACAGTGCTCATGCGATTATGTAGTCTCCGCCGTGTAAAGTCTGGCACCGTGACTTCAGTCTGATAGTTTTGATGTTTTTCATTATTCCATAAAGTTTTCTATACTGTAATTGTTTCTGGCCATCGTGTTGCTTTCGATTTTGCCGAGTCATATTTTGCAACACGGGTTTGTTTGTTTGTTTGTTTGTTTGTACATTTAAAGCAGTCATGGCTTCCCACAAATGTTGTTGTTGTTGTTGAGATTTATATAGTGCCCTTCATCACAAGATCTCAAGGCTGTTCACAGGATAAAAATACAAGGTGAAAACACAAGTAAATAGTTAAAACAACAAAAAACAAAACCCTCCCCACACATTTAAACAGCTGTAGAATTAGTTAACGGTGCAGAGAGCTGTTAGGAGACACACACACCCCATTCTGCTCACAGGGCTACAATTCCCAGAGTGGTTTAACACCCACTCCCAGATAATTTTGGGAATAGTAGTTCTGTGAGGAGAGTTGGGGTTTCCTAACACCTGTTTGCATCCCTAACAAACCACAGCTCCAAGCATTTTGGGGAGAAGCCATGGCTGCTTGAAGTGGCACGATAATGCTTTAAATGTATGGTACGAATGTGGCCTTAGCCTCATTATTTTGAATGGGTCTACTCTGTGTATAACAGGAGACAACCCATAAGACAGACTCCGTAGAAGGCAGCTTCCTCTCTTCTGATGAGTCTCCATTAAGCCTTCATTAAAGGGAGCTGCTGCTGCTCTAACCATGGAAATGCGACTCGACAAGGTCTGACCGAGGGCACTCAATGCCACTTGGGCAAATTGCTGTAACGAGAGAGCGGACAAAAAAGGGCAGGCAATGGCATCCCGGAGTGCTGGAGAGGAAGGGAAGGCTCAGAGGAGAATGACACTCTGCAGCTGCTAGCAGATCCCCTTTGCTGAGCATGACAGCTTATTCCTCTAGGATGCTCTTGCCAGACACTCAACTGCAAAGGAGAAGGGCCTTGATCGCTTGGGGGCAGAACATCTGCTTTGCAGAAGGTCGCAGGATCAATCCCAGGCATCACTGTGTAGAGTTTATCATTGCCCCGTGTTTGAAACCCTAGAGAGCTGTTGCCAGTCAGAGTAGACAATACTGAGCTACATAGACTCAGTATAAGGCAGCTTCTCCTGTTGGAGAATGGTCGCATTTCCGCAACTGATCATCTGCTTTAGTAAAGGTAGAGGGACCCCTAACCATTAGGTCCAGTCGTGGTCGACTCTGGGGTTGCATGCTCATCTCGCGTTATTGGCCGAGGGAGCCGGCGTACAGCTTCCGGGTCATGTGGCCAGCATGACTAAGCCGCTTCTGGCGAACCAGAGCAGCGCACGGAAACGCTGTTTACCTTCCCGCTGGAGTGGTACCTATTTATCTACTTGCACATTGATGTGCTTTCGAAGTGCTAGGTTGGCAGGAGCAGGGACTGAGCAACAGAAGCTCACCCTGTTGAGGGGATTTGAACCGCCAACCTTCTGATCGGCAAGTCCTAGGCTGTGTGGTTTAACCCAAAACACCACCCATATCATCAGGTAGACCCGGGAGAAGGCTCCTTTCAGAAACTTTGGAGAGCTGCTGCCAGTCAGTGCTGAGCTAGATGCAGCAATCGTCTGTCTTGGTATAAAGGACCAAGAAGGAGCTGCCATTAACTCTTCCTCTCCTTCTCTACTGGCTTATTGCTTGAGAGTTAGTTCTGTTAGCTCCTACCTTTTCTCCAGGGCACTCAAGGTTCTGCATGTGGTTCTCCCTCTTCCCCTCTCATCCGCACAACAATCCTGCAAGGTGCTTCATGGCTGAGTGCGGCATTTGAGCCCTGGTCTCCATCTCTTGCTCCAGGCCGGCAGTCAGGGCTGGCAAAGTGTAGAGCAAATGTCATCATAACCATGGAGATTTCCTTTAAGGGCCAGAGGCGGCTCAGTACTGAGAAGCAGGAAGTTTGGGACATTGTTGCGCCAACGTTTGAAATTCTGAATGTTCTGCAAAAATTTGAGAGGTGGGGGTTACATCAGAACAAGGAGGGGGAGAAAGCACCCCTCTTTTGTATTTTATTTCGAGTGGGGAGCAGGAGTCGGAGGAGTATGTGTGAAACTCGTCGGTCGTCTTCTTCCCTGCATGATGGGGAATTACGACTTGGCAGCAAGAATAGCAGTAAGGATCTGTGGAATGCTGGCAAAATCTGCACCCCCAAAAAATCTCCCCTCCAACTTTCCACTGAGATCCAGCTTCCTTCTGCAATTCATTTGCATTAGAGGCCTGTGTATATCATCATCATCATCTTATTTATATGCTACCTTTCCATAGCTAGAACCATGATCTAGGCGGCTTTGTTGTTGTTTAGTCATTTAGTCGTGTCCGACTCTTCGTGACCCCCTGGACCAGAGCACGCCAGGCACTCCTGTCTTCCACTGCCTCCCGCAGTTTGGTCAGACTCATGTTTGTAGCTTCGAGAACACTATCCAACCATCTCGTCCTCTGTCGTCCCTTTCTCCTTGTGCCCTCAATCTTTCCCAACATCAGGGTCTTTTCCAGGGAGTCTTCTCTTCTCATGAGGTGGCCAAAGTATTGGAGCCTCAGCTTCACGATCTGTCCTTCCAGTGAGCACTCAGGACTGATTTCCTTCAGAATGGAGAGGTTTGATCTTCTTGCAGTCCATGGGACTCTCAAGATTCTCCTCCAGCACCATAATTCAAAAGCATCAATTCTTCAGCGATCAGCCTTCTTTATGGTCCAGCTCTCACTTCCATACATCACTACTGGGAAATCTAGGCGGCTTACAACATGTAAAAAAAGTTTACATATTTACAAACATAACAAAAGTAGTCATGAACAATAAATAAAACACATCAGGAAGCAGACAACCAAACTGAACAATTTTGACAGAAATCATATGTATAGCATAGTAAGATCTAAAAATAAAGATGCAACAAATTAAAATCAGTAACACAAAACCACCTAAACAATGCCCCAGCCCAAGAGTGTGTTCAATGACATCACCTTTTCCAGGTGGAGTGGGTTGTCTTCCTTTCCATCACACTTCCATTTACTCTGAATTCAGTGCTCTCCCATCGCTGGTTTGGAAGTAGTGCACAGAAAACATGAGCCAAAATCCATATTGATCCTGTCATTTTTTAAAAATGAAATATTGCGTACTGGTGTGTTTCCGCCCAGACTGGCTTTGATCCAAATTGAGAAAAAGAACAACCCAGGTGCATGCTAAGCCTGTAATATGTTCTCAAACTTAATTAAGGGCAAGAGAGTTAATGACTAAGCAGCCCATAAGAACTTAAGAACTTACATCTGATTTTTTCATTATTAAACTTGACCGCATGCCTTTACTTTGGGTCAGGTAACATAATCAAAACAATGTTTTTCCTACATGCACACACACTCTTTTTAAGAATCGGAATCAAACATGGATTACCTCAGGAACATAGGGAGACGCTTTATACGAAGTAAAAACATCAGCCCATCTGGCTTTGTATTGTCCATGGTGACTGGCAGCAACTGACTGGGTTTCAGAGATGGTTCTCTCAGTCCTACCTGCAGATTCTGAGGACTGAACCAGGGACCTTTTTCTACTTTAGAGTTGGCGGCAGCCCAAAGTGTGAATATCTATTATAATTATAATTAATAAGAATACAAAAATCCTTAATGTGAAATGATGGTAGGTTTTTTGTTATTCATACATTAGCTCCCTTTCATTCCTTTGCCCTTACCCCCCCCCCTGCTTAGTTATATTTGTGAATATAAGATTAATTTTTTTTAAAAAAGGTTCTATCAACTGATAGCGGGGGGTGGAATTATGTTCAACTAGAAGGGAGAAGAACCTGTGACCCTCTAGATGTTGCTGGACTTAAGACTCCTATCCTCCCGAACAACTGGCCGTGCCATTTGGAGTTAATGGGATAGATAAAAACGTGAGGAAGTTAATGTGTGAGCACACACCTCCCTTCCAACTTCCACGCCCACCCTCCACACACTTTGTCCCCGTTCTAGACAGTGATTGTGGCCTGAGTAAGGCGGGCTGTCATTCACAGAACGCCAAAGGAAGAAAGGGTGGGAGGAATAGAGGCAGTGGAACTTAGGCCCCGTCAGCTAATGGTTGCTAGGCAACCTGGAGGCTGCGATGCTTTCTGCCCTTGCAGCTCTCTGCCTGTGGTTGCTAGGCAACCCAATATCCATGCTGCCCTGCCCACCTCTAGGGCAGGGCTAGGCCGTGAAGGTCAGCGCCCTCACAGGGCCTACTCAAAGAGTAGACTGTGCTCTGGCACTGCAGGCAGGCCGGACCCCTGGTGGAGGGCAGGCATAAATGGCTACTTCAAATGTCCTGAAGAGTCCTGATCCTTTTTTGGCTTCCCATTTGGCTGCTTTTTTTTTAAGAGCTTTTTTATTTTATTTTTTATGTTATGGAAGCCACCCAGAGTGGCTGGGGAAACCCAGATAGGTGGGGTATAAATAATAAAATTGTTATTTTATTTTTAGAACTGACAATTGGCACATGTACATGTTCTCCTAAATCAGGGGACACCAATGTGGTGCCCTCCTGGACGCTAATTCCCATTACCCCAGCCAGCGTGGCCAGTGGTAAGGGATGATGGGAATTGTAGTCCACCAATATCTGAGGGCATCACATTCAATACCCTCATCCAAGGTTCTGCCTACCAGCAGCTGCCTATTCAGGGCCAGATTAAGGCCCTAAGCACTGAAAAGATATGGTTCCCCTAATATGTAATTCAAAATGAAAGCAATGCTAAACCATACAATAAAAATTTGTTTTTCAAAATGACACAATGCATGCTGAAATTAAAGCAGCTACTTCTGGATGACGACTTTGATGCTTTTTTAAATATCAAATGTCAAATTCTTCAATAATTTTTTCTTTCGCTGCTGCTCTTGGCTGACACCCTAAGCATGTGCTGAGCCTGTTTATTGGGTAATCCAGCACTCTCTGTCGATTTGATTTAAATATACTGACCCTGTGGAGTGGGAGGAGGAGCAGATTCAGGGCAGGATTTGGGTGGTTGGGACGGATCATCAAAAATGGGGGCAGAGTGAAGACTGAACATGACAGCTTATGTGGGTGAAGGCTGGCAGCATCCCGAGTTTATTGGCTCTTAAGAACCACAACTACCTAGTAGCTAGTAAATGGCTGTTATATTATTCGGGCCTGTGAAACAGGGGCAGGATAACCTGTGGTCCTTCAGATTCTGTAGGACTGCAGCTCCCTCCATCCCTAGCCAATGGGCCATACTTGTTGGGTTAATGGGAGCTGCAGTCTGACACGCTGACCTAACCAATGGCTGATCGGCTGAGAGGGATCTGTACTCCTCTTTGTAGTGGTGTCTGCTGCTGGTGGACACAGAAGCCGTGGTCCTCTGTCTCCTTCAAACAACAGTTGCTGAGTTATAGGGTCATTTCAGTCATGTCAGGGGTCGCCAATGTGGTGACCTCCAGACGTTGTTGGACTCCAATTCCCCATCAGCCTCAGCCAGCGTGACCAATGTTCAGCGTTGATGGGAGTTGTAGTCCAGCGAGAAGGTTGTTGGCATACATTTGTCTTGAAAGACAATGGAGCACACCTCTGGGGGCCAAGTCAAACTGTTGTAAGCCAAAAATAGCTTATTTCCTGAGATTTTTGGCTTACAACAAAACTGCTTGATAACCACAGTGCCAGCTGTGGCCGTAACGTATAACTGCTGCCTTCTGCATGGTTTTTGCTGCATTAGAAGCACCAAAATGGCCTCTCTGGGGCGCAAGTCTGGGCAGTGTGTGTGGAGGTCCTGGGCTGCCCAGTTGACAAGACCCCCTTCTTAGCATCGCTGATGTGGTCCAAACGAAAGCAGAGCAAGACATCTGGCAGGAGTTGCCAGAAGGAGGTGTACAGTACAAGGTGCCAGCCAACCATCTTAGGGCTCCACTCTGTTTTTGTGTACGGTTTACTCCTTTTCTTTTCCCAAAGATGTCCCGCAAGACAGCGGGTATGGATTTTTCCTCGGGGTTTACTCCCAAAGCCTTCCTCACGGATTAGTACAGCCGCAAGGCAGTGAAGGTTTAGGATGAGAGTTTTCCTCTTCCAAGATGAGCTACCTTCCCAGGTGAAGAGTCCCACCTGCCCTTCACTTCCCTCTACAGCACGTGCAGAAACTGCCTTCCTGACCATTGGGCCCACTACAGTGGTACCTCTGGTTAAGAACTTAATTCGTTCTGGAGGTCCGTCCTTAACCTTAAACCATTCTTAACCTGAGGTACCACTTTAGCTAATGGGGCCTCCCGCTGCCGCCACACAATTTCTGTTCTCATCCTGAAGCAAAGTTCTTAATCCAAGGAACTACTTCCGGGTTAGTGGAGTCTGTAACCTGAATCTGTTCTTAACCTGAAGTGTTTGTAACCCGAGGTACCACTGTATTGGTCTTGTCCACTCAACCCTCCAGAGCCTGTCTTCACATGCAAGGGAAGCCCCTAACTCATTGAGGCTTTGAGACCCATCGGCTCCCCTAACCTGGTTTATTCTTTTATCTGCCTGAACCATCCGTTTTCTTGGGTGTCCACAAATTCTAGAATTATGAGGGAGAAAAACTCTATATCCACTTTCTCCTTGCCTGGCATAACTTTATAGACTTCTATCATGTTGCCGCTTATTTGCCTTTTCTCTGAGCTAAGAAGTCCGAAACACTGCAACCTTCCCTTGCAGCAGAGTCGCTCCACCCTCTCGATCACTTTTGTGCAAATGTCCGCTACGGTGCCATTCCCTACTCTGTGTTCAATGCATGCACCTGTTGATTCTCCACACAGACAAAGCGGGGAGTGCCAAGAAGGTGGTAGAAGCAGAAGAAGAGGAAGTAGACATTGACCTGAATGCGCCCGAGACGGAGAAGGCCGCCCTCGCCATCCAGGGGAAGTTCCGGCGCTTCCAGAAACGGAAAAAGGACCCCAGTCCCTGAACGGCAGCAGCTGCAGCGGCACCAAACCCACCTCTCCCGTCTCCCATGCCACCCCCACCCCTCCGCCACGACACACAGCCTGCCTTACCCTAACGTCCCCTTATCCTACCCATATTAGGTGGGGCTAGTGGTATTTATTTTTTGCACGTACTGTAATATATTCAAAGCAAGGGTGGGGCTTGGACCCTCTCCGGAGTTTGGGGAGGGGGGGTAACAAACAAAACAGGGGGCTACCCTCAAGCTCACGTGCCACTCACCCACGGGAGGGCGCTCCCACTTTCCAATAGCCATGATGATAGCCGCGTAGCCAACGTCCCTTCACTGAAAGCCATTGAGAAAGCGCTAGATTGCAGTGGGCAGGGTGGGGAGAAGCAGGGAAGGGAAGGGGGCAGGCCAGCCTTGGGACAGGGGTAGAGAAGATAGCCATTGCTAGACTTGTAATATTTTAATGTGTTTTTAAAAAATGTCTGCACTTTGAAAAATTAAGCCTGCTGCTACCCCCACTGTGGTTTGGCGGGTCAGGCCAGACTTGCCCACTGCCCAATTCAGGGTTTGTTTGCTAGTAAACAAAATGAAAAGCCTTATAGCTGCTCTTCCCCCACCCCCTCCAATATATAGAGATATATAGATATATAATTATAATAATAGTTTTTTATTTATATGCTACCCATCTGACTCTGGGTGGCTTCCAGCAAAATATAAAAACAGCATAAAACATTAAAAACTTCCATATACAGGGCTGCCTTCAGGTGTCTTCTACAAGTCATGTATGTTTGGCATCTGATGAGAGGGCGTTCCACATATATTTGGGATCAGGAAAGCAATTCCTATTAGAAATGGCAAATTAAAAAGCCAGTCTGAGAACATTCATAGGGGGAAAAGATAAGATATTTATAGGTTTTGTGCTCCGAAACTGAACACCATAGTATTAGATCCAAACATTAATGGCATGAACGCCACCATTGAGACACAATCCACAAGTCTCCCCCCCCCCCGCCCCAGTGTGCAAAACACAATCTCATGTGAAATCCTTAAGAGCAAATGTTCAGATTTCAAAATCATCAATACTGAGATAGCCAAACTTGTCAGGTTTTAAATCTCTCATTTTTAAAATATTATTGCATATTTATCCCACCTGTTCCTCCAGAGAGCTCAAGGTGGCTCTCCCCTTCTCCTTATTATCCTCACAACAACCCAGATAATTTTAACATAACGCAATTAAGATATGATCTGCCAGAGGTCAGCTGCAAGCTGGTGAAAGAATCTACCAAGAGAGCAAATTCCATCGAGCTTTGTGCTACTTGAGCGTTCCCCAAAATTCTAATAGACTTAATAGGCATCTGATCTCTTGCATACTATATCTTTCCCCCCCAGAATATACTCAATTCCTGCAGACGTGACAAAAAAACAACCCTTCATGGATTCCTTAAACCATTACCACAACAGCTACTAATTCAGAGCCAGTTGCTAAGACTCAGAAGTAGTGAGAAGGGAGTAAAAGATCTGAACTAAGAATGGAAATGTACTGGTCCAGATAGCTGGATTAAAACTGGGGCTGCATATTCACCATACATTTAAACACCCCCCCAAAAGAATCCTGGGAACTGTAGTTTAAGGGTGCTGGGAATTGTAGCTCAGGGTGGGGACAGCAAACTACAGTTCCCAGGATTATTTGAGGAAAGCGATGTGCTTTAAATCTATGGTGCATATCGCAGCCTGGGCTACAGAAAACTGAAACAGATCGGCTCCCACAAGACGGGGAGAGGGAAGGGGCAAATCCTTAAACCATCACCAATTTTTAATTCCAGCGGGTCTCATTTCCCTATTACCAAGCCCTGAGCTAAACCTACAGCCCAATGACAAGGGCCCCGCAATCCCACCGACGGGAAAGGACTGTCCTTCGCGAGATCCACGCACCCTCTGCTCCAGGGCCAGCCGGCTGTTGGGCCAGAACCTGCTACAAAGATAGCCGCCACATAACTCTCGTGCACTGGCAAGCCGCTCCACCACCCCTACTCTGGTTGCGGAAAACCTCCAACAGGCCCCTCTGCAAACGGCATCACCACGGGGCACTGACAGAAGCTGCTTTGTGGACTGACTTTTAGCATGTTAATAAAATAATCAGGGGGGAAATGGTTGTGCCTGGTTTTTATCCTTTACACACACACACACACACACACACACACACACACCCTCTCTCTCTCTCTCTCATTTGTGGAGTCCATTTGAGTCCAAAGATGGGCTGCTATGTGGAGCACCCCAAAACCTACTCAGGCCCACAAGAACAGATGATCTCAAGAAGCTTTTGCAGAAGCCAGGCAGTTATCACATGACCTGCTCTGGCCTGGTGTTGGCCAGACTCCGGACATAGCTGACCCCTACCCCCACCCCCAGGTTCCCCCCCTCTGCCCTATACTGGGCCAAACAGTAGTACAGTCAAACCTCAGTTGTCAAACGTAATTGTTAAGTTGTGGGTGAACATATCAGACGACACAGCGATTCTTCAAACAGTTCTTCTTTATTCAGAGGCCAGAACAGAACTGACTGAAGGGCTCAGTCAGCCTGCTTATATAGAGCTCCAGTACAACGTTACTGTAGCAACTTTCTAAAACTATCCAATCACTGAACGTCACTTTCGATCCTTCATTTGCATAACTATCTACAGTATCCCCCTGCTGGCCCAGGGTGAGAACTTCAGTACATAACAGTAATCCATTCCAGAAGACCGTTTGACTTCCGAAACGTTCGACAACCAAAAGCAGAAGCCTTGATACAATAGGGAAACTCAAAACAGAAGCTGCACAGCACGTTCGGCTTCCAAAAATCGTTCAAAAACCAGAGCAGTTACTTTCGGCGTTCGGAAACCAAGGTTTGACTGGAGAGGCCCAGAACTTAAAGCCCTCCATCAGTGGTTCCCAATCTTCCCCGCCACTTTAAAATTGCTGAGGGCCTCAGCAAGTCACTTAATGGTTTTCCTCTCCCTGTTGTAGCCTCTGATTTACTGCACTAGACACCACATAGTTTTTAATTGCGTTTGTATCACTTCCTTTCCTACACTGCACTTTGTGGCATAAACATTTGAATCCCATGGAAAACAATCTGAGACACAATAAACAAATGATCAGATGCAATATGAGAAATTGAAAGAAGCAATGCAAATATAATTGAAAAACAGGATCTGAGTACAGTGGTACCTCGGGTTAAGTACTTAATTCATTCCAGAGGTCTGTTCTTAACCTGAAACTGTTCTTAACCTGAAGCACCACTTTAGCTAATGGGGCCTCCCGCTGCCGCCGCACCGCTGGAGCACGATTTCTGTTCTCATCCAGAAGCAAAGTTCTTAACCCACTATTTCTGGGTTAGCGGAGTTTGTAACCTGAAGCGTATGTAACCCGAGGTACCACTGTATTTCATGAGCTGTGCCCATTCACAACCTCTGCTCCCCTACCTGCTGACCCCTAGCCATTCGCTGAAAGGATTAGCACAACCTGCTTCACAGCAAGCTTTGGGCAAAGGATTTTAAAGCAACCCCTGTGCTCTTGTTTGAGGCTGAAACCCAGCACTAAGGATCCAGCGCATTGTCTCCCAACCCCACTGGCTGATGTGACAGGACAATGATCCTGCTGGTTCTGGATGTGCAAGAGCGCTCTCCTGCGCATCTGAAACTGCTCAGTTCAACCACACAGGGCAGACAGCAAAAAGCTGATAATGAAGAGGCTTTCCTTTGAAAGGAAGGAAAAAAAAATCTCTTCCCACTATCAGCATCTTGCTGCCTGCTGTGAGCTTTGAAGTCCTGACACATGGAGCCAAAAAAATTCTACGCTGCTGATGTATAAAGATACATGGTGCGCTGTGCTATAATCGGGAACTAGGCGTAACTCAGTGGCAGAGCACAGGCAGGCAGAAGGCCCCAGATTCAATCCCCAGCGTCTCCCTCCAGGTAGGGCTGAGAATATCCGATCTGAAACCTGTGGCAGCTGCTGCCAGCCAGTGTAGTAACACTGTGCCAGGTGAACCAATAGTCTGATTCAGTATAAAAAAGCTTCCTGTTTCAAGGGCTGCTAACTCAGTGGCAAAGCATCTGCTTTGAACCTGGGACCTTCTGCATGCAGTAATTCCTAGGACCGGGAATTATGCTTGCCTGCAACCCTGGGAAGCTGCTGTCAGTCAGAGTTGACAATAGTGAGCACAATGGGCCAACAGTCCCGACTCCACACAAGGCAGCTTCCTAATCATGTGAGACTGCAGTACTCAATACAGAGAGCTCATAAAGTAAGTGAGTGACATTAAAATTAACATTGGCAGAAATGCTACTGAAACAGCAATGTACACAGATTTGGACCAGGCTCCAATGAAAATGCATTTTTTCACTGTATTTTACAGTGGTACCTCGGGTTAAGTACTTAATTCGTTCCGGAGGTTCTGAACCTGAAACTGTTCTTAACTTGAAGCACCACTTTAGCTAATGGGGCCTCCTGCTGCCGCCATGCCACCAAAGCACAATTTCTGTTCTCATCCTGAAGCAAAGTTCTTAACCTGAGGTAATATTTCCGGGTTAGCAGAGTCTGTAACCTGAAGCATATGTAACCTGAAGTGTATGTAACCCGAGGTACAACTGTATTCTGTTTCTTTGGCCCCCACCCCAAAATACAGTCCCCCTCTCCACAAGCGTGCTAATTTAAATATGCAACAACAGAGCAACTGATATGGACAACTTTGGCTGTGATCAAAACAAAAAAAAATTTTCCTTCCAGTAGCACCTTAAAGACCAACTAAGTTAGTTCTTGGAAGGTGCTACTGGAAGGAAAAAAATTTTTTGTTTTGACTATGGCAGACCAACACGGCTACCTATCTGAATTTGGCTGTGATGTTATTCCAAAGGAAACACTGGAATTTGGTTGTCGCAACAAAACCCTCTCCACAGTTCAGGAACGACACAAGTAGCCGCTGGTTCGTTGCGTGCAGATACGCAGCGCTTCTGAAGAAGCACTTCATGTGACAGAGAAAATTAAGGCAAGCCATCTCTTGCGGCCCCCTCTGGGACACAGGCCTGCTCCAGAACACATGCTCTGCGAAACCCCAAACCCCCTTTGCCAATCTGCTCACGCAGATGGGTATTTTTACTCGGGAAGGAGAAAACATCAAAATATTGTCAAGGCCCGCCTGGCGCATTCCGCAGGATGCCAGCCATCTTGATACTGCAAAGTGAGGAGAATCTCCCACCGGAGCCCCAGAGCCAAGGAATAATACAGAAGCATATGGGTGCCCCCGCCTCACAAAAACAGTTAGTGTGGGTTAACACAAACTATAAGGGGTGTTCAGTGTTGGTTCTACTCAAAGTAGCCATTGACTAACCAGTAAAAAGGTAAAGGGACCCCGGACCATTAGGTCCAGTTGTGGCCGACTCTGGGGTTGCGGCGCTCATCTCGCTTTATTGGCCGAGGGAGCCGGCGTACAGCTTCCAGGTCATGTGGCCAGCATGACTAAGCCGCTTCTGGTGAACCAGAGCAGCGCATGGAAACGCCGTTTACCTTCCCGCCGGAGCGGTACCTATTTATCTACTTGCATTTTGACATGCTTTCGAACTGCTAGGAGCAGGGACTGAGCAACGGGAGCTCACCCCGTTGTGGGGATTTGAACCGCCGACCTTCTGATCGGCAAGTCCTAGGCTCTGTGGTTTAACCCACAGCGCCACCCGCGTCCCAGTAACTGGCCACTAATCATTTGCAATCACCTGGGCTAATATTACTAATAATATTATCACAACTTCGAAGACAACCAGCCCCTCCCCCTCCTCCCTGCATTTTCTCAAGCAAGCCAAATAATCTCTGCCTCTGCAGGGGCACCCCCACAGGTCTTGTCTTGTAGCGTCAATGTGCTGGCTTGTAAACAATTGTTTGTTGATTAAAAATACTCTGATTAAACTACGTGACTTTAAAAACAACGACTGAGGTTTCTAGTCCTTATGGAATTTCCGTCCTGGGTGGTGGTGAATCAATTAGCTTCCCAGCTACTGTACTGGGGGAAATACCCCTGTGCAGCGCAGCCACGGGATTTCATCTGAACTAACGGAGGCTAAATCCTGGGAACTATTTTGGGTACCAGCGATCGTCAGCCCTGCAGCATAGGAAATGAGTGTATCTGAGCAAATACAGTGTTTATCCTTCAATGGAAATAGGCAGTTACTGCACAGTAACTTCCAGACAAGCTTAAAGGAAAGTAGCCCTCGGTCTTGTGCGGCTCATAATAACCCCAATGCCTTTATAGCTTACAGTGCTTGCATTGTGCACATTTGTTTCTAAAATCTGTTTATTTGATCTATAATTCGATAATTATGATATACTGTTCTCAAAAGTCGCTTTTTAATGCTTTTTAATGGCTATTTTATATCATCTATGCTAACCCGCTTACAGTTTGTTTTTATTAAACGGCATACAGGCCTCGCTAAAAAAAACGTAATAAATATCGCCACCCTGTACAGATCTTCCAAAGGCGGCGGCCACAATCCTAGACAGCCCCAAATCCCCAGGAGGCTGCAGTGAAACTCTAGACAGCAATTTCTCCAGGAGCGAAATCGATCACGAGCTCTGACGCGTCTTACAAATATCCCAACCCGATCGATGGCGCCCTATTCCGGAGGAGTGATAAATCCCGCCGGGATCGATAGGCGGGAGTAAACAGGGCCTGGATCCAGCCGCAAAACCGCGACTTGCAGGCTCGGTAAATCCAAGATCCTCTTCATCCGATGCCCTTGCCTGCTTCCGCCCTGGCGCGCTTTTTCAAATTACCCGTCTCCAAACCGAGCACCCAGAGCGCTAGATCGCCTGTTTGGCATGCAGAAATCGCCGGCATCTCCGGGTAGGGCAGGGAGAAGATCCCCGCCTGAAACCCCGGGGAACGCTGCTGCTGCTGCTGCTGCCAGTCAGTGTGGACAATACTAGACCAGATGCAGCAACAGTCCGACTCGGTACAAATCCACCTTCCTAATCCACACGGCGCGCGATGTGCTCAGCTGCGTCCCGTGGCGCACAATTCGGGGAAGAAAGACATCCCCCCCCCAAAAAAGCTCATAGATATTGCATTGGGGTGTCAGCAGGGGGTGGGGGAAACCAGCTTACCTTGAATGGCTCTTCTAGCCAAGCTGAGAGCGCAGAGTGGGCACAAGCGACCTCTCCAAAATCCCCCTGCACTAAAAAAACCCCAACGATCGGTAGCAAGGACTATCCGGAACAAGAAATAAGGGTGAAGGCCGGATGTGGGCCGGGAGGGTGGAGGTGAAGGGGGCCACGCCTGGGCAGCTTTGCAGGGCGGAGCAGGCTGGGTGATCGGAGCAGTTGGCAAGGTGATCATCGAGCGAAGGAAGCCCCAAACGCTAAACGTGATCCAGCCTTTTAAAGCTGGGATCTTCCTGTTTGCAGCTGTGTTGGAAATTGTTTGGGGTTTTTTTGGTATATATAAAAATTGACTTTATTCAAACAATTTGTTAACAATTAGAGGAATATACATTTTTACAATTAACACCCCCCACAAAATCCTACTTTTAACAACGCCACAAGCATGTTGCAATCAAGTATTCAGGTGAACTGGCACCACCAGACCGTTCAACTGTCAAAATGCCACAAAGCTGGGGAGACTTTCAGGCTCCCTTTTCAGGCCTCCTCCATCAGGTCTGCTCCATGCATGGCAGCCACCAGAGGCATGGCTAGGCCTTCTGGAGAGGACGTGGTTGGCTCCGGTCTCCAATATGCTTCACACAGCAGGAGGTTGTTGGTGTCACACAGACTGTAGCCGGAAGAGTAATATTCTTCCTCCAGCACATAGAGGTCTATGGAGATCTCATCACGCAGGGCAATAAGCTTCTTGTCGCATTCTTCCTGAAGGCTGCGCAACTGCTGGTTCCGCTGGTTGATGGCTTCGTTGATGGAAGGGAAGTCATTGAGGATCAGGAACTGTTTTAGGTCAGAGACAAGCTTCATAAGAGACTCGCCAGCCCGAACAATATTTGCAGCTCTGACATGCATCTCATAGTTGTCCTGCTGGCCTTGGGTTGTCCGAGAAACTTGGGTTCCTTCCTCAATCTTTGCAGTTTTGATTATCTCTCTGAAGTTCTCCATGACCGACTTGATGTCATCTTTCAGCCTCTTGTTGTAAGACTGAAGGAAGGTTTCCTTGCTCTGGGGGAGCGCGCGCTGCTGCGACATTGCGGTGGCAAGGAGACAATCTTAAGTGTTACAGAAAAAAACGCTCCTTTTCCCTTATGGGGTATCCAAGAGCCCGTATAGAGTCCTTGAGTAGGTTCCCTGAACAATGGTGTGCAAGCCCTTATATAGACTTTTGAAATTGCCCATCCTGTAGCTCAAGAACCCCCCCTCCCAAACATCATACATACATCACAGGAGGAGGCTGTCCCCAACAGAAATAAATCACAAGGAGGCGGTCTACAACAGAAATCCTGTTTATCAAGATAGCAGACAATCGGTCACTGATTGCTCCACCTGGGCAGCCCCGCCATGCCTTTTGAGATGCTAAATGCTTAGTTCCTGAATCCAGGTCACAGGCTCACCCTATTCATACACAAATACACCCTCAAGACAGGATTTGAGTAAAGAGATAATAAGGATAATTTCCCATTTCCTTCCTCACTGCAGAGGAATATTTGAGGTCAAAATGGCTTCAGGATTGCTCTCCTGACAGACACATGGTTTATATACTTTTGTGTTTGCCTTGTACATTTATGAATGTTTATTTTATATTTGGGACCTTAGAATTCTTATCACATTCGCTTCCTCAATACATGTAATCCTCTTGAAGACAGGCGGCCATTTTTCCTTTTACTCTTGCGAATAAGTCCTCCTTCATTGGCTACGTCCAATCCATGGGGCGGGGAAAAGGAAAAGGAAAAAAAAGAAAGGTGGCCAGTAAACAGGAGAGAAAAGGATTGGGAACACCATGCAGGTGTTAAAATTGTAGAATTGAAAGGGACCCTGAGGATCACCTAGCCCAAGCCCTGCAATGCAGGAATATGCAGCTGTCCCATACAAGGATCGAACCTGCATTTATCAGCACCATGCTCTAGCCAGCTAAGCTATCCAGTCTTATGCTACTCAAAAAATAATAATTCATTTTTAGTGCGTGAGACCCCAGAAGCAGAGACTGGTCTTTTAGCTCTTCATACTTGGGATTCTTAAAAAGCAGAGACATCACCTTGCCAACAAAGGTCCGTATAGTTAAAGCCATGGTTTTCCCAGTAGTGATGTATGGAAGTGAGAGCTGGACCATAAAGAAGGCTGATCGCCGAAGAATTGATGCTTTTGAATTATGGTGCTGGAGGAGACTCTTGAGAGTCCCATGGACTGCAAGAAGATCAAACCTCTCCATTCTGAAGGAAATCAGCCCTGAGTGCTCACTGGAAGGACAGATCGTGAAGCTGAGGCTCCAATACTTTGGCCACCTCATGAGAAGAGAAGACTCCCTGGAAAAGACCCTGATGCTGGGAAAGATTGAGGGCACAAGGAGAAGTGGACGACAGAGGACGAGATGGTGGGACAGTGTTCTTGAAGCTACCAACATGAGTTTGACCAAACTACGGGAGGCAGTGGAAGACAGGAGTGCCTGGCGTGCTCTGGTCCAGGGGGTCACGAAGAGTCGGACATGACTAAACGACTAAAGGATTGGTTTTCCCCTTGGGTGTTGGTACTGTCAGAACCCCAAGGAAATGCTGTCTGGGTTTTGGGATAGGGTTTACTGGTTTACATACCTGGTGGGGTGTGTTGGAATTTTGATAATCTCTACTTCTTTCCAGTCAAGCTGGATTCTGGCACATAAGAAGTAATGACATCATCAGGAGCGGACTTTAGGGCAGAAGTCTAAACTCCCTTGCAGGAGAGCAAGCAGGAGTGGCCCCCAGACATCGCAGGGCTGAAGTACCACAAGTAAAGTTATACACATTATAATCTAAATTTTGGGGTTCCGCTAAGACCAGGTGTTGCCTAAAGCATCACCAATTAGTGGCAGACTAAGGTCAGGAGAACATGATTGAATACCTTTTATCTCCCTGCTTTCTCCTGACAGGCTGCTGAGATAGTAAGAGTGCAGTGCCTCTTATCTCCTGGTTCCTTTGAAATGAAAAGTAAAAAAACACACAAATGGAGCGTGCCAGACAGGCTCTTTTGACCACTTTACATTTCCAGCTAGGAGAGAGCAAAAAAAACACCTATCAGCCTCTGTAGATGTTATGCCCTGATCTTAAGTGAGTCAAAATGAAGGATAAATAAAATAAGAACATTGTCCAGTAGCACCTTAGAGACTTAGTTGGTTTGTTCTGGGTATAAGCTTTCATGTGCATGCACACTTCTTCAGATACATTGAATGAAGGATGTTTCAGATTGTTGCTATTCTGCAGATCAATCACATACAGACCAGTTAGTTAATTAAAGTGGATTTTTCACTGGTGTGCAACAAACAACCTTCCAGCCCCCCCCCCCTTTTGCATGCAGGATGTCCCAGTTTCAATCCCCACCATCTCCAGGTAGATCTGGGAATGTCCCCTGCCTGAAGCCGTGGAGAAGCCACTGCCAGTCAGTGTGGACAGTACTGAGCTAGAATCATAGAATTGTAGAGTTGGAAGGTACCCCAAGGGTCATCTAGACCAATCCACTTCAATGCAGGAATCTCAGCTAAAGCATCCATGACAGATGGCCACCCAGCCTCTGCTTGGAAACCTCCAAGGAAGGAGAGTCCACCACCTTCCAAGGAAGTCTGTTCCACTGCTGAACAGCTCTTGCTGTCTGAAAGTTCTTCCTGATGTTTAGTCGAAGTCTACTCTCTTGTAACTCGAAGCCATTGGCTTGAGTTCCTACCTTCCAGAGCAGGAGAAAACAAGTTTGCTCCAACTTCCATGTGAGAGCTGTGATAAGAATTTTGAGGTATTAGATATATGTTAAATGTTCATAAGTGTACCAACCAAGCACATACATAGATTAGCACAGGAAGACCGACCTGAAACCATTTTTGATTCCCAAACTGAAATGAAACCATTTTGATTCCCAAACTGAGCAAATGTTTTCTCTGCAAGGTCAAAGGAAAATGGAAAAGCTTCCCCATGGTCTTTTCCTTCACAAATCCTGTCTTGAGGGTATGTCTGTGTTTGAATAGGGTGAGCCTGTGACCTGACTCAGGAACTAAGTATTTATCATTACTAAGTATTTATCATTACAAAAAACCGGCCAGGCTCCCCAGGGTACCCAATCAAGTAAGCAGGCAATCCAGTCAAGTGACCATTAAACAGGTAACCTGTCAGACGAGATAAACAAGTCACTCACATTTCTGTTTTAGACCACCTTTTCTGTGATGTAGGTATGATGTTTCTGGGGGTGGTCTTGAGCTCCAGGGCAGGGAATTTAAATTGTCTATATAAGGCCTTGCACGCCATTGTTCTGGGTTCCTCCTCCTTTTCTGCATGTGAGGGGAGCACCCTGTTGCAAGAGATCAATAAAGATCAGGCTTACTAGCTGCTTTGCTTCTCAATATTCTCTGGTTGGCCTCTGTTATTTTCTCCTACCAATAGGGAACCTACGTAAGGACTCTATGTGGGCTCTTGGATACCCCATAAGGGAAAAGGGCAGATTTTGTTTACAACACAGCCCTTGAGATATTTGTAAATGGCTGTCATATCTCCTCTCAGTCTCCTCTTTTCCAGGCTAAACATACCCAACTCTTTCAAGTGTTCCTCGCAAGGCTAGATGGACCAGTGCTCTGACTCAGTATAAGGCAGCTTCCTTTACAGTGGTACCTCGGGTTAAGTACTGTACTTAACCTGAAACTGTTCTTAACCTGAAGCCTCCTGCTGCTGCTGCGCCGCCGAAACACAATTTCTGTTCTCATCCTGAAGCAAAGTTCTTAACCTGAAGCACTATTTCTGGGTTAGCGGAGTCTGTAACCTGAAGCGTATGTAACCTGAAGCGTATGTAACCTGAAGCGTATGTAACCCGAGGTACCACTGTATTCTTATTTGTATCAGCTGTTCATCTTGAACCATGAAGACTGGAATCTTACTTTATTTTAGGAGGACCCTAACTCAGCAGAAGAGCATCTGTCCTGCATGGAGAAAGTTCTAGGCTCAATCTCTGGCATCTCCATGTAGGCCTGGGAAAAGATTTCAGTCTGCAATGCTGGAGAAGTGCTAATACCGAGCTGAGAGGACCAATCCTCTGGCTTGCTCTAAGGCAGCTTCCCATGCTTAGCTTCATGGCTTGTTAGAAGAAAAGCTGGTGTCTCTGGTTGGAATCGTTCCAGCTCCCAGGAGCGAGAGGATCTCCCCGTCTTGCTGAGCTTGTTTTCCGGTGACTGCCTTCCGACTGAAGCCAGCTAGCAAACGCATTTAGATGTGCTAATAGGACACTCTTGGGGGTTGCAATGTAATCAAGTTGGTGTCCGTAATTGCATTAACTAGCCTGAGCTAATTGGACAAGCCCCTAGTTGGTGATGATGTAGGAGTGACTCAACCCGGGTTTCCATTTCTTAAGCGGAGAGCTTGCACTGCAGCTAGGAGAGTGTAGAACAGCACTGACTGTTTCCAGTCCCCTGTATAAAATCTTTACGTTTTTGTGTCAATGATCAAAATGTTCTGACAGCCCTCCCTTAAGTCCTCTTCTTTCACCTGTCAGTTCTTCCTGGGTCTTGTTTCAGCCTGTTGCCCCTTTCCTATACAACGTTTGACAATCTGCTATGGGTCAATCACACAAGCGTAACTGCTATTTTCTAGCCCTTGTGTCAAGATTATGCTTACCAGGCAACACTGAATGCAGTATTTGCTGGGAGATGGAGGGACAGCTGTCCCAATGATGGGCTTCAGCCAACATCTGATATAGCCCTTTACCACTCTGACTTTTTAAGTGGAGAGATAAAAATTGCTTTGTTGGAAGACTCCAGCCTTAACCCTTTTCAGCTCTCCCCAGACCACACCCCCTCTTGCTAAATTGCACCCCTCACCAGCTCTCCACCACACCTTGAATGATTTAGCATGACTGGAATATGTTATAATAATTCCAAGGGACCATAAATAAAATGAATGTTCAGAAGCGCACACAAAACCCACATGCCTGAAATAGTACAGGAGAGCAATCATGAAGCCATCTTGACTCTTAATGAACCCAAATATTTCTTCTGCAGAAGGAAATATCTTGGGAAAAATCTCTCCAAATGGTTCTTTTCACTTACAAATCCTGTTTTAAGGGCATATTTTGTGTGTGAATAGGGTAGTCCTATGACCTGGATGCAAGAACTAAGATATTAGCATTTCAAAAGAATGGCCCAGACTGCCCAGTAATGCAATCTGTGACCATTATCAAGTATCTTGACAGACAGGAGATAAGCCACTCTCTTAAATGCCTCTTTCTGTGATATATGCATGATGCTTTAGGGTGGTCTTTGGCTAAGGGGTTGGGCAATTTCTGAAGTTTTAAAAGTTATGCACACCTTTGTTCTGGGTCCTCACCTCCTTGAAAGGGGTGGGGAACTCTTATGCAACAGAAAAATAAAGATCTGCCTTGCTTTCACAAAATCCTGTCTCTATCCATTATTGTCTGACTGATAATGGACTTAGGGGACACTGAGTCCCTTGATGGAGAGCTGGGCTGTAAAAGCAAACCCCATTTTTTTCTATAACATCTTGAACCTAAAGGCACACTCCATTGTCTTCCGAGACATGAATGCCAGCATGTTTGCCTTTGGATCTGCCCCTGCTGGCATGCAACCCCTGGAAGGGAATGTGGCCCTCAGTCTGAAAACAGTTCCCGACCCTAACCCACCCACCCCCAACTCCATTGGATAGATCTTTCTTGGCCTGGGGCACTAGAGAGCTACTGCCAGTCACAGGTCCAGCCCTACCATTAGGCAAAGTGAGGCGGTCACCCCAGGCAGTTGGCAACCTTAGTTGGAACTGATTCTCTTGGAGCTTGTTTTCTGCTAATTGCCTCCTAATTGAAGCTACCTAGCAAATGCATTTAGATGTGCTAATCGGACACTCCTGGGGGTTTCAATGTAATCAAGTCAGTGCCCATAATTGTGTTAACTAACTAGTTTGAGCTAATTGGATGAGCACTTAAGGGTGGCGAGGAGCAAGGCTCAAACCTGCTTGCTAGCTGCTGCCTTTAATACTGGGACTCATCTCTCATAAAACCAGAACTCTGGGCCAGAACCAATGGAGATGAATGTTGAAAGATTCAGGACAGACAAAAGGAACAACTTTCTCACACAGTGATAGTTGAACTATGAAATTGGCTCCCAGAAAATATAGTGGTGGCTGTCAGATTAAAGGTAAAGGGACCCCTGACGATTAGGTCCAGTCATGGCCGACTCTGGGGTTGCGGCGCTCATCTCTCTTTATTGGCCAAGGGAGCCGGCGTACAGCTTCCGGGTCATGTGGCCAGCATGACTAAGCCACTTCTGGCGAACCAGAGCAGTGCACGGAAACGCCGTTTACCTTCCCGCTGGAGTGGTACCTATTTATCTACTTGCCCTTTGACATGCTTTTGAACTGCTAGGTTGGCAGGAGCAGGGACCGTCAGATTAGAGGGCTTTAAAACGGGAAATAAACGAATTCATGGAGCATAATACTAGCCACAATAGCTATATCCTCCCTCCACTGTCAGAGGTAGCAATGTGTCTTTGAATATCCCTGAAATGCAAGCAGGGAGCATAGCTGTCAACTTACAGATTTGAAAATAAGGGACCAGCAGCCTCGAAAATAAGGGATCAGCAGCCAAAATAAGGGATTTTCCGGGCACAGGTATGTTCAACTTCTGAGCCCCTCTGAGCCAAAGGCAGAAAGCCCAGCCAGCAGCAAAATGAAGCCTCATCAATAAGGGACAGCAGCGGGACATGGCACTGGGATAAGGGACTGTCCCACCAAATAAGGGACACTTGACAGCTATGGCAGGGAGAGTTGTTATTGTGTTCGGGTCCTGCTTTAAACACATTTCAGCTGCTGATATGGATCCTAGAACAGAAAGGAGACCATCTCTGTCTAGAAATGTCAGTCTTTTTATTAACTTCCCTTCTTTTTTTTTAATTGTGTCATGTATCGTTTTTGGTTGTTGCTGCTGATTTTGAGAGAATGTACACAAAGTTGAGAAAGCCCCACTAACCCCCCCAAAAAGGAAATGAAATACACCATTTTACATAACATTTAAAAACAAGAAAACCAAAACACAAAGGCGGTTGACTGCTACACAGAAAGTATGTGTGTGTGTGTGGTTGGCTATATACATATCTATGGAGACGAATCTATTTGCTAGGCCCTACCACACGCCAGTGTTAGATTCCTTGCTCACAACTGAAAAGGAAGATTCTGAAGCATTGTGGGGGGGAAGTGTGCATATATGATATAGCAGAGGATGCAATAGTATGTCCAAATGTAAGTTCAAGTTTGGGTAGGGGCCCTTCCTCAACAGTATGGCGTTTTCCTGGCCTAGCAGAACGATTGGCCTCCAGATCTTTTTTTTGTTTTGTTCACTTGGTGGCCGTTGGGCCTACTAAGTTACGGAGCATGTTGTCCTGGGTAAGGAGAGTTAATCTGAAAACAGAGGAGGACACATCATAAAAAAAGAAATGAGGACATAGAAGGTGAAAGACTGAGGCCTCAATATGAAGAGGTATTAACCGTGTGACGTCATGTGGCGTTCGGTCACCGGGGAAAAAGAAGAGGAAAGAGAGACTAACAGAAATATATCAGTGGTTAATAAGAACTAATAACAACCTTCCTGTGGGTTGGGGATCACACTGTAAGGTTGAACCACTGTTGAGAAGGCTTGTTTCCAGGATGGCTTAATTCCCCTCAAGGGGATTAGTGAAGATGCAGGATGAACCAGAATATCAATGATAAAGGCAGGGAAGGAGAAGGGGATTTGGCATAAGGATGCATGGGAATTTGCCTGAGGCATTTTTCTTATCAAAACCCCTCATCGTCCCCCCCCCAAACCTTCACCCTTTGCCTAGAATTCAGCTTTGGGCAAAATCTGGTGACAACCTGGAAATGGGCGAAACCCCCTCCCTGAGGAAATTCGGGAGTGCTCTGTTTTTCTCACTTCTCCAGAAATTCCTCAGATGCTTCGCTCAAAGCAGGAGCCCCTGACTGTGTCTAAAGCGAAATTCTGTGGCAAATGCATTGTGCCTTATTCCGTTGATAACCCCCCTGTGGTGTGCTTTTGCAAGAATTGGGGCAAAAGAGAGCTTGCACTGGAGAGGGAAGGTTAGGCAGAGATGGAGCACCAGCAAAATACTATCTTGCCTTCCGGAAAATTAGCATTTTCACCTATATGCAGCCAAACAGGGGCTGAAGTAAACAGACAAAGGTGGGGTTGGTTAACCTACAATTGGGGAAGGGAGCTAAACCATCCTTCTGAATCTCAGAGACACGTGTGTATATATATATATATATATTTGATCCTTGGATTAAAAGGGGGTGGGAATAGGAAAAAAATACACCTGTGCTCGAAAAACACTGAGCGGAAGAGGGTTATGTCACAGCCGTTTGGGCAGTAGAAGGTACCCCTGTCTGGGGAGGTTGCATGTCTTTCTTGGCCAATGTTTTGGGGGATTTTGAGGAAAACTAGAAGTAGGAGGACACCTGTCTATCCAGGCCTCAAGGCATCGTATCGGGCCTAGTGACTGATGGGAACTGGAGCCCTGTAGTTCAGGGTGAAATTTCACCCTAAATAGAAGGCCAGGTTCCCATTAGAAAACCAGAAAATAAGCCCGGTCTGTTGTCTAGCTACAGCTTTCGCATGGAGGTCTTGAAGATGACAGTGGCGAGACTGGGTCACTCAGGAGAGTCGCCTGTGCCTCAGGAAAAAATGTATCTGCATGGTATTCAACTCAGAGTAAATCTGCTGAAATGAATGAACCTAACTTATCCAGGGTCATTAATTTCAGTGGGTCTACTCTCAGTAGCAAAGCATGGGTGTGATGGTGTTCCAAGATGCTGAACCAGCCTGTTTCTAGACTTAAAAGAGAAGAAGAGGCACCTCATAATGGGGAGAGGGCATAGTTTGTTCCCTAGGATTAACCCTGCCTCAGTTTGCCTCATGGTTTTAATGTGCACACAACGTCCTAGGAGTTATTAATAATGTTAAGTCAGTAAGGTGGGTGCAAATTCCCTATGCTTTGGATATACATATATGATGCGAAAGGCTCTCCATCAATATCTTAATAGGGACAGAGACTGGGCAGGAATATGCCCAAATCCCATCAGCCCCGGACTAGATGGGCTATAATGAAGTGTGTAAGAACATGGCGGGATACAAAACCAAGAGGGTTGGATGCAGGGGAGACTATCCCAGGCCTCTCTCCTCAGGACGGAGGGCTGGGATCATCGCCACCTTTTCAGTATCCAATCACTTTTCCGAATCGCTTTTGATGATGTTCATGAGGGCGTTTTTGAGGCTGTTCTTGCTTGGGGACTTGACGGCGGGCTTGAGGCCTCCGGCCTCGAGTTGGTCCCTCTTCAGTTCCATCTCGATGGTCATGACGACCTTCTTCTCGCCCACCTTCTTCTGGGTACCTTCCCTGCCGGCTAACCGCTATTTCTTGGACCTCTTATCACTTGCCGACTTGGTGAGGCGGCTGTGGTCCAGCATGGCGTACAGGACGGGTTGCTACAGGAGCAGAGGGAAGAATTCAGCAGGAGAGGGGAAACAGGGAGGGAAAAGAGAGTCTTGTCACCACGCAGGAAGCCAAAAAATGTGGGCCTGTTTGTCTAGGCCTGCATCCTTTTCCTCAGAGGCCAGGTGCCTTTGAGAAGCCAACAAGCTGGAGGATATCAGTGGCTACTAGCCAAGAGGGCTGTGCTCTGCATCCACTGTAATACTTCTGCATGTGGAAGCCACAGGGCAGGAGATAGTTCTTGTTTTTGAGTCCTGTTTTTGAGTTTCCCTCAGGCATCTGGTTGGCCGCTGTGAGAACAGGATGCTGGACTCGATGGGCCACTGGCCTGATCCATGAGGTTATTACGCTCTGATCATTGGTGTTACATTGAAACATATATTTAAAGCACGTGGTTTCCCACAAAAAAACCTGGGAACTGTAGCTTACCCCTCTTGGAACTACAATTCCCAGCGCCCTTAACAAACTAAGGTTCCCAGGATTGTTTTGGGGAAGCTATGCCCTTTTAATGTTTGGTGTGGTTGTGGCACAGGTTTCTTAAACCAGCATAATATATTATGCATCCCACTCATTCCCCCCCCCCGACACATTTCCTCTCCTCCCTCTCTCTCTCTCTCTCTCTCTCTCACACACACACACACACACACACACTCACCTGACGGCCTCTTTTTGAAGAATCCTTGCCCAGCCTCAACTTCCCTTTCTCCATAGCACTGAAATGAAATGGAAACAGAAACAAGTCATGCCCTCTGCGCTTATTGGAATGCATGAATGGTCCCTCACATTGGATATGTTTCTGTGCAAGCGAGGAAAGGGCTACACATTGCCAAAGGGGAAAAAGGAGAATACAGGTTTTCCTAAATTTTTCACATGCTTATTTATATGCATAGATGCAGCTTTAGAAATAATTAATGTTATTTAATTAGAAATACATCTCCCCGGAGAGGTGCAAGCCTGTGTGATCAGGGCCACATTCACACCAAACATATAAAGCGCTATGACGCCACTTCTAACATTCATGGCTTCCCCCAAAGAATTATGGGAGCTGTAGTTCATTAAGGGAGTCGTTAGCAGACCCCTTATTCCCCCTGCAGATATAGAATTCCCATAGTTCTATGGTAAGAGGGAATGATTGTTAAACCATTCTGGGAATTGTATCTCTGCAAGGGGCCTGAAAGCTCTCAGGATTTTGGAAGGGAAGCCATGACTGTTTAAGTGGTATTATAGTGATTTAAATGTATGGTGCAAATGTGGCTCAGGTGACTTGTGTGCTTGCCTGCTTGCTCAGTCTGCTGCTCAAGGGTTGATGGGCAGCATCAGACTTCATGTTTAGACTGGACTTGTGCCAGACTTCCTCTATGAATGAGGGCACACAGCTGCCCTCAATCTCAACTGCTGAGGTCTTGCCCTCAGGGCAATTTTGGCTGTCCCCCATGCCCCTGAGGTCTGGCTGGCCTTTACCAAGGGCCAATAATAATAATAATAAAATTTATTATTTATACCCCGCCCATCCCAAGACTTTAGTGTGGCAGGCCTTGCCCTATGGAACTTCTTGCCAATAGAAATTTGTTCAGGAGTCATCCCTCCTCTCTCTCAGATATCTTCTGGAAACTGTACTATTTGGACAGGACTTTTGAACCTGAGATTCTCTGCCAACCAGATTTCGCTGTGATGTTTCACTTTTAAAATTGTTTTTACTGTAGCATTATGTGCTTCTAGGTTGCCTACTGCCTCGCAATATAATGCGCTCTATAAGTATTTAAATAAATGGGCGTAGCAAGTGTCATAGATCCCTGTGACTACAGCTCCTGGCACTGTAGTGGAGGGAAGTCTCTGAATGAAGCATTCTCCATGCCCTTAAAAATCTAAGAAGTAAGGAGTGTGTGTATATAGCAGCCAGGGCGACACTCATAGTTTCTGCCCTTCTATGACATGTCCATCCTCCTGGGCGCTTTACCTAAGTCTCCGCTGCAGAGTGGCTTGTCTCCTCAGCCAGCAATACCGGATGAGATAGGCGATCACCAACACAACAAAGACCACGAGCAGAACACCTCCAATGACAGCTCCCAACACAACACCATACCTGGTAGGTACTACGAAGCAGAAGAAGGGAGAACTTTGCTGTTTAAAATTAAAAAGACATTGCACTGGAGCTTCCAGCCCACAAGCACCACCTGGACCTGGGATGGGGAGCCTGCAAACATCAGGGCCAAACCTGGTCCTCCTGGCCATTCTTGGACTGAGTTTTTTGGTTCTCTAGGGGGTCACCTGAGTCATCAGTCAGCTGACCTCACAAGAGCCAATCACTGTCCTCCAGGCCCTATAAAGCCCTGGCCGCAGGGTTTTCTCTTTAGACAGAGCAATGTGTCTTTAGCGTAAGGTATTTGCTTAAGTTTCTGCTGCTGCCTAAGCTTCTGAGAAGGGCTTTCGCACCTGCTTTGCAGGCAGCAGGTCCCAGGTTCAATTCCTAGCATCCATGTGGTGTTCTTATAACTCTAGTTTTCTGACTTCATATACTGTGTTTTAATTCCTTAGCAAGTATTCAGACTCTTTTATACACATTCATATCTCTCCTGGATGCCCCCTAACTCTATTCCACCCCTGGGGAACCTATGTTGCAGTACTCCAACGCCCATCAGCCCCAGCCACCATGGTAAGGAATTATGGGAGTTGTAGTCCAGCTGGGACTGGTGCCTCTTAGGTTGCATCCTGCTTACAATGTCCTCCTCCTCACACTTCTCTCGGACTTAAAGATGACGGGGTCACCTTGGATCTACCATCTGAGAGAGAAAAGGCAAGCATGGTTGCCCTTGCATTCTCTAGATTAGTCATTTTGGAACTAGAAACTTTTCTATCCAAGCTTTGTACTTCCTATCATAAGCAGCTGTGTTGTTTTCTTACCCTACAAGCATCTCTCTCTGTGTGTGTGAGCGCAGCAGGTAAAGTCTGCTCTCTTAACCAGATTCACAAGCTGTGCTCTGCATACCAATATGAGCAGACCTTTCACCTGGAAGGGAAACCTTACCATTTTCAAAGACGTAGAGCAAGACCTGAGACGACTTCCCCACGATGTCAGGGGGGTTCTTGACATCACATGTATAGGTGCCGTTGTCTATGTAATCCAGGTTATGGATGACGATGGAACCATCTTTCCAGCGAGGGTTACCAATCCACTCAATGCGATCCTTGAAGCGTCCAATGTCATCTATGTAAGGTTGGCCTTTGGCATAGTGGAATATCTAAGGTGGGATGAGATACGGTCAGGAGGTGTGGATGCGCCCTTGAGGAGCGGATGCAGCTCAGTGATAGAATGGCTTCTCCCTCTTAAACTGAGGAGCAAAATGAATGAGGTAAAAATGCTTCAGATAAATGCTTCAAATGCTTACCGAAACAGCGTCTCTGCCATTTTCTGGCTGAAAACGCCAAGTGATGGAGATGTCATCGGAGATCCATTCCCTAGACCAAAAGGAGCAGGAAAGCGTAACTTTGGAGCCCACCGTGCCATGGACTTCTCGGTCTGTGTAAACGTGGATGGCCAAAGTTGGAGTTAGCACTGCAAAGGAGAGAAAAGAAGAGACATGCATTGCGCTCTTTCCCCGTCATTCGTCCTCCCTTCCCACCCCTTTTTCCTTTTGTGCCATGTCTTTTAGATTGTAAACACAATGGCAGGGACTGCTTTACCACTGACATTTGTAAGCTGCTTTGGGAGCCTCTCCTCTTCATTTCAGCTAAGTGTTTTAGTTGTTTTAAATTATTTTTAATTGTGTTTTCATTTTGTAACCCACCCTGGGACCTTAAGGGGAAGTGCAGGTAATTATTATTATTATTATTATTAATGGCTATGTACACACTAGGTATGGGGAACATTTGGCCATCCAGGTGTTGCTGAAGTACAACTCCTTACAGTCCTAGCAAGCATGGCCAATGGCCAGGGATGATGGTAGCTGAGAGAATAGACTATTATCTTCCTTTCATGTCATAGATTTTTAGGTGGAAAGGGCAGGAGACATAGCTGTTTAAGACACACTGAGATCCTTTGTTTTGGCCTTAAGAGCAATATAAAAATGCTTTAAATAAATATAAATTAGATTAAACAACCAGGGAACTTCACTGCCTGATAAATAACAAATTAAAGAGTAAGGTAATTTATATTTCCGAAAGCATTCTTGAATATCTTTGACTGTGGTCCTCTACTCATTCATTGAGCAAAAACAAAACAAAACCCTGTTGTACTTGTACAACCATATAAAGCAGAGAGAACAATTATAAGAACAGATGAAAAGTAAAATAAAAAACCAAAACTATAAAATACGCACATAGAGTGAGTGTAGTTGCATATGGGTTACAGTCCAAGTAAAGACTATCAGCGTTATCAAATTATTAGAGCTGCCATACAACTGGATTTTCCTGGACATAACTGGAATTTCAAAGTCGGAAGTGACGTCCAGGGAGAATTTCCGGAAGGCAGCAGCTTGTCCTGAATCTTACTTTTTACTTTTTGAAATATGGCAGCTCTGATTATCACGTGTTGCTCCAGATTTGCCAGGCTTGTGACATGGGTTGTCTTTAAAACAATGGTTTTGCTATACAGTATGCCATAAAAGAATGCCAAAGCATATAAAAAGTGTCTGGGGGTTCTAGTTCTGGTTGAAATCTCAAGTTACACATAATTTTCTCCATTACAGCTATATTTCAGAGTGAGTGATTCCTTGACAAACTGCAGTCATGTGGTTTAAATGTGTGGTGCAGATGTGAGCACAGAGAGCGCCTGGTTTCATCAAAACTTTTCCTAGCAACTGATATTTTCCCTTCCTGTACGGAAAGTCATTTTCTACCCAAGACCAGTCAAATTATTTATGTATCAGAGCCAGTAGGGGACTTGTCCCCCACCCTGGCAGTAAAAAAACAACAACCGCACACCAATAATAATGAATAAAATGCCCACTAATATTTTGCCATCTTTTCTTGCCATTCGAAATCAGCCGTCACCAGTGAGTTCACTCTCCCTAATGGTAGGACCGGCCCTTTTAAATCACTGCAGAAACAAGGTAACCTGGAGAGATGCCCAGGGATGTCATGTGCTTCCTCTGGCCTGGAGTGTGAGAGGCAGACCTACGTGGGGTAGTGGAGGTGTACACAGCTCCCTTGTTTGGAAGGAAGAATATGCAAGGATCTGACTCATGAGACTGGCCCAGTGTGACTGCTCTCTGTAAGACTTTGTTCCTGTCTCCACGCCCCCTCGCCCATCCATCTGTAGTGTAGGAGGTTCCTTCTGCAGAACCTTGCTGTGGTCCACCATCGCCACCGAAAGGGGCTGTGGAACATTGCTGATCTACCCAGAAGCCTCCAGGGCGACATTTGGAATCAAAGAGGGCATTGTACGCCACACAATCCCGTCTTTTTGTCGTTCCACCCCCGGGAACAAATTCCAACATGTCGGGCAATTTCCCTGAGCCAGGAGATTTTGCCCCTGTTCTTTTTCTTCTCTCCGGCATGGCCAATAAAACAGGCCTGCATATTGTGCGAACGCATCCGATCTGGGCCAAGGCATTTTGCTGCCTGAGGCAAAGGAGCGAGATGGCTCCTCTCTCTCTCTCTTTCCATGTACTGATCCTGGCTGGAAGGGGAGTTCAATCTTAGGGCACTTTCTGACTGTCGCTATTTTAGGAGTGGGATTCAATCACAGACCAGCAAGTTCAAGTCACGCAGTTATCGTTGACTGGCAGGCCTTGCGCCACTGACCTGCTTCCCTCAAAAATTGGACTTTCTGCCATAAGGAAAGTGAGCAGGAAAAGGTGGGACAACACTTGTTTTTGGCACAACACCCCCCACAAACAACTCAGGACAGATGCTCGATGGACAGGTTGTCCGGAAGAACCTATGTTTTGACAGAGGTGGTGGCACAATGTTTTCCACCAAACCTGCCCCCCCTCAGGGCAGTTGGGGAAATTCAGGAAATTCTTACTTACTTTCTGAGGTGGCCATCTGACTCCACCTGGTCGTGGAGCCATCTTTGCAACACACCAAACCTAACACAGGCCGTCAGCCCTGAGTATTATGGCCTGACAGGCTTCCTGGTGGGTTTTGTGTTCTGTTTTGTTTTTGCAGCCCCAGGCAGGCAGGATAGAAATAATTATTGAGAGAGCCTAGCAGACCACTGTACACAGCTTGTGTGTTTGCTGCATTTTCCTTGGAGGCCTGTAATTTGGGGTTAACTTTACACTGTGTAAGGGATGCAGGTGGCGCTGTGGGTTAAACCACAGAGCCTAGGACTTGCCGATCAGAAGGTCGGCGGTTCGAATCCCCGCTACGGGGGTGAGCTCCCGTTGCTCAGTCCCTGCTCCTGCCAACCTAGCAGTTCGAAAGCACGTCAAAGTGCAAGTAGATAAATAAGTACCGCTCTGGCGGGAAGGTAAATAGCGTTTCTGTGTGCTGCTCTGGTTCGCCAGAAGTTTAGTCATGCTGGCCCCATGACCCGGAAGCTGTACGCCAGCTCCCTCAGCCTATAGAGCGAGATGAGCGCCGCAACCCCAGAGTCGGCCACGACTGGACCTAATGGTCAGGGGTCCCTTTACCTTTACCTCACACTGTGTAGAGTGGTACCTTGGTGGTTGAACACCTTAGTTGTCGAACAAATCGGCTCCCAAATGTTGTAAACCTGGAAGTGAGTGTTCTGGTTTGCAAAAATTTTTGGAAGCCAAATGTCCAACACAGCTTCCGGAAGCCAGGCCTTGATTTTCGAACCGTTTCGGGAGTCAAATGGACTCCCGGAACGGATTAAATTCAAGAACCAAGGTATGACTGTACCTTCCTTTGTATTGAGCTTACTGCTGCTCAGGATTTCACTGAAAGCAAAACTTTCCTGCTACTTGTATGTGAGGAAAACGTGGTTGCTTATTTCTTAAAACCAAGCTGGAAACGGCTGACTCCAAAATTTCATTGGGTACGGTCCATAAAACTCTGTCTCTTTACAAATACTGCATTAAACTGGCATGGGTTGGGGAACCCATAAATTTGGCAAAACTTAATGACTCAGCAACTATAATTTTGGTGGAAACTTGTTTGGATTGTTGTGGTACCTTTCCAAATGGCCTTGCTTTAAAATGCACAATAAATTCTCACTGTAAAAAAACCAACAAGAAGTAAAGTGAATTAAAGCCCCTAATTCTACATTTTGAAATTATTTGCACAACATGTCTCGATTGGCACATCCCAGATGGTATCATTAAGAAACCCATAATTGCTATGCTTAGAATACTGAATCTAGAAAGATAAGGGTATTTCTACAAAATAGTCCTGGGCTGCATACACACCATACATTGATAGCATACCCACCTCACTCCCAAATAAGCTTTATTTCCCAATTTATTTTTTATGGCTTTTTAACAGAATGGGATTGCAAAAGCAGAAGCTAGCCATATCTAGTATTTCCATATAGTTAGTTAGTTAGTAAGTAAGTACGTAAATAAATAAATAAATAAATAAATACAAAAGTTGTACAAAGCATATCCACTAAAGAAGAAAGAAGCAAAACACGCAAAAGGGCTAGAGTAGAAATTGAAACTTGCAGGGTATTAGTAGGTAAATTGAGGACCAGGTTCCCAGTATTTCCACAGAAATGCATAATGCACAGTTCCACAGTTGCATTATGCATTTCTTGTCGCCCTGTCCCAGCTCCTGCCAACCTAGCAGTTTGAAAGCACGCCAGTGCAAGTAGATAAATAGGTACCGCTGTGGCAGGAAGGTAAATGGCATTTCCGTGTGCTCTGGCTTCCGTCACAGTGTCCTGTTGCGCCAGAAGCGGTTTAGTCATGCTGGCCACATGACCCGGAAAGCTGTCTGTGGACAAATGTGGGCTCCCTCGGCCTGAAAATGAGATGAGCACCATAACCCCATAGTTGCCTTTGACGGGACTTAAATGTCCAGGGTTCCTTTACCTTTTACCTTCTTGCACAGTTGCTGCTTCCACAGTTGGAGGCAGCAATGCTTCTGAATTGCTCCTGAAACTACAGGAGGGGAGAGTTGCTCTTGCGCTTGGGTCCTGCTTGCGGTTTTCCACAGGCATCTGGTTGGCCACTGTGAAAACAGGATGCTGGACTAGTTGGGCCATTGGCCTGATCCACCAGGCTCTGCTTATGTTCATAACATTTTGGGATATTTGATTTGTAAGATTCATTCATCAGATGGGTTAGAATGACCAGCAGAGAGCCACAACGTCTTATGGGTCAGCCTCATTTCTCTCTGTCTTTAGACAGTACTTTAACTTTTCTGATACTGCTATGAATAAAAGCGCCCCCACTCAAAGCATCTTGGGTACTGTAGTTTGCCCCTCACAGAACTACAGTTCCCAGCTTCCTTAACAAACTGTGATTCCCAGGATTCTTTGTTGGGAGAAATGTGCTGTAAATGTCCTTTAACTGCACAGTTCGTACAATGACACACATTCTCATGTTCTTATTGCCTTGGAAAACTTATGCAGAAGGTGCAGAACAGAAATATATTAAATAAATACACTCTCTCCCTCAGATATTAACATTCTTACCAGTATTTCTCCTTGGTAAGGAAAGATGAACTTTACAAAATTGTCAAGTGCACCTTAACTACTATACCTTATTTTTTGCTCTTTTTTCCTCCTAAAAAGTAAGGGGAAATGTGTGTGCATCTTATGGAGCGAATGCAGGCTGCGCAGCTATCCCAGAAGCCAGAACAGGAAGAGGGATCGCTGCTTTCGCTGTGCTGCAATCCCTCTTGCTGTTCTCGCTTCTGAGATTCAGAATATTTTTTTTCTTGTTTTCCTCCTCCAAAAACTAGGTGCGTCTTATGGTCTGGTGCATCTTATAGAGCAAAAAATACGGTATTTTTAAAGTTGCTAGTAGAGATATTTGCAGATTTCTCACCCTGTACAGGGGATATGGAGTGCACAGTGGTCCAAAACTGTTATATTGCATATACTAGATGGAAACTAGTGTACCTGTGGCCCAAGACATACTTTCTTACTGGGGGTGGTATGTCAATTTGAAGCACATGTCTTTCTGACAAAGAGTCCTGGAAACTGTGGTTTGCTAAGGCTGCTGGGAACTGTAGCTCTGCAAAAGCTAAATTTCAGTTCCCAGGATTCTTTGGGGGAAGTCACGTGCTTTATATGGGCAGGGTCTATATAGCCATGTGCAATCTGAAAAAGGAGGCATTTTATGTCTCTCTGTAGAATGGGTAACAGCACCATCCTATACAGTGGTACCTCAGGTTACAGACGCTTCAGGTTACAGACTCCGCTAACCCAGAAATGGTACCTCGGGTTAAGAACTTTGCTTCAGGATGAGAACAGAAATCGTGCTCCGGCGGTGTAGCAGCAGCAGGAGGCCCCATTAGCTAAAGTGGTGCTTCAGGTTAAGAACAGTTTCAGGTTAAGAACGGACCTCCAGAACGAATTAAGTTCTTAACCCGAGGTACCACTGTATATGTCTACCTACCTGAAATTTTTATTGAAATTTTTACAGTGAGTGAAAGTGAATAAGGAAAAGAAAAACAAAAGAGGAAAAAAAAGGAAAAGGGGGGGGGGAATACATAAAAAACAAAAGAAAGCTGAGGAAAACAACAATAACAAAATAACAATAAAATGTAATTAAGTTTGCAGAACTATGCAGTATATATGTAAGCAGATAGACTTATTATTTCCTAGTTGTTGTTGTTGTTAGTCTTTATATCCCGCCTTTCTTCCAAGCTGGGAGTCAAGGGAAAGTCTGCCATTATGCAACCTGATCTTTACATCCAACAACACAATCAGAACTCAGGACATGGAATTTTGGAGACCAGCCTGACACCCTCCTGTCTGGCTCAATGCAGTGATTGCTTATAGCTGCAGCCTCCAAGATGGTCCAAGTCCTCCCCTGCCTCTTCCCACCTCGAAATTAGACTGGGGGAAAAGTGTTCTATTGTAACCAATAGCTATTGTCGATTGGATGCCCACAATGGTAGCTACTGAACCTTTGGGACTTTCAGGGCAGAAAGCAGGGAGCCCAACAGTAGGTGGCGCCAGAGCCAACGGCAGGCAGAGAGTGCTAATTCTAGGCAGTCTACACATTGCCACTTAACTCCATTTCCAGCACACTCACACTCCTAGCCTTCCGAAGCTGCTGACATGTGACGTTTGCCACAAATCCATATCGAGCCTGCTGTTTCCCGAGAAGTACTGTCGCTTGATGCGTTTCCCCTCTCAAACCTTTTCCACTGCCAAGCCGCTGCCTGAGTCCTTGCAGTGCAGCTGCCAGTCAGAGTAGACAATATGGGGATAGATGGAGAAAGAATCCAACTCGGGGAAAGGCAAGCTTCTTCTGTCCCCTTGATCTCTCACATCCCCATTCTGAAGGAACAGCCATGTAGCTGGGTGGCAAGGCTCCCGCTTGGCATGCAGGAGGTCCCAATCCTCAGCATCTCCACGCTGGACTGGGAAAGACTCCCTGCACGAAAGCTGTTGCCAGTCAGTGCAGACAGTACAGTGGTACCTCAGGTTAAGTACTTAATTTGTTCCGGAACTCCATTCTTAACCTGAAACTGTTCTTAACCTGAAGCACCACTTTAGCTAATGGGGCCTCCTGCTGCCGCCAAGCCGCCGGAGCACGATTTCTGTTCTCATCCTGAAGCAAAGTTCTTAACCTGAAGCACTATTTCTGGGTTAGCGGAGTCTGTAACCTGAAGCGTATGTAACCTAAAGCGTATGTAACCTGAAGTGTATATAACCTGAGGTACCACTATAATGAGCAAAATGGACCGGGACAAGCCAGCTTCCTATATTTCTGTTAATGTCTGTACCCCCTACATTTAAAGCACGCACATACACACATATGCAAGAATTCTGGAAACTAGTTTGTTAAGGGTGCTGGGAATTTAAACTCTGTCGGGGTAAACTGCAATTCCCAGGATTATTACTCCTTTCTCACATTTTCTGTTTCTTGATTCCACTGCTGTGTTTAGACTGCATTGTGTTGTATGTTTTTCTAATTTCCTTATTTTTAAATGTTCATAACTGTAAGCCACATTGGGGGGTTGGGGTGGCAGCAGAGGCACATTCCCAATAAACCAAAGGGCAGGATATTGCATATTATTAAATAAAAAGTCCTAGGGGCCTTCTGCACACCCTTTTCACCCTGGAAAGACTTGCTCAGGCAGTAAAAAAAGGGGGGGCATTCTTAGAGATCCATCCAACTGGAGATTGGGGAAAAACGAGAAAGCATGGGAGGCCACGATCACGTATAAATTGAACTTGCCAGGTTAGGAGTACCTGGTGGTTTCAGGGTCCAGTCCTGAGACCTAGGGATGGCTTCTGGTGATGTCAGAGGGGCAGGCCCTGGAGACGGAGGTTAATTGGGAAAGGGGAGCAAAGGAGGGCACCCCCCCCCCTGCAACAGAGTCTCTGCCATAATTTGCAACCAGCTCCTTCTGGGCTGAAGCTTGCAAGCTGCATGCACAGCGCAAACATGTTTTATTATTAAAGGCACGCCACTCATACACACCTGGAGATTCAGTCTCTCCACCTGCCACATGGAGGAGGCCACGCAACCCCGGAGACTTCAGGTCAGACATGGAAGTCTGGCCATCCTCCTTGTCAGGAGGTCGGGGACAGTTAAAGGACAATGTATTTCCTAATGGCTCGCTTTGCTTTAACTCACTCTCTCATGCACACACTATCGATTTTCCAAAAGAGAATGGAAAGAGGTCCCAGAGCAATATAAAATGCATCGCTTTGTTCTTCTAACACACTTCTCAGCTGAGATGGAAGCAATTTAAGTTATGACTGCAATAGGTCTTTGTGGCTGTTTTTAAAAAAGAAGGAAAACGATTGGTATTTGGTCAATTTTTGTCCCTGTGCCAAATCACAGAATTGTAAAGTTGGAAGGGAACACGAGGGTCATCCAGGCCAACCCTCTGCAACGCAGGAATATGCCACCTCGTCTATCCACCCTGAAAATAAATCAGGGTGTTTGTTCAATGAACAGGTAATTTGAAAGCGCCCTGGGATTTTAGGCTTCTAGGTATAAATAGTTACAAAATATATAACCCTAACCCTGCAGAATACCATCTAATTAGACTTTAATTTGATTTTGACCTGTTTTTAGGAGGTAATTTAATTATTGTTTGATTTTATGCTAATGTTATATATCTGATGTTAGCTGCCCTGAGCCCAACTTTGGCCGGGGAGGGCGGGATATAAAGAAAAGATGATGATGATTATATCTCATGCTAATACTGAGTCACCACCCTGGGCTTCCAGGGCTGTAACTCTGGCATCCCTGGAAGACTCAAAATCACAGGGCTGGGTAGGATCCAGAAAGCCACTCTTGTCAACTCCTTTCCTAGATAACGAGATCATCTCCGGATCACTCCAGCACCCCACCATTGCTGCCCAGGTCAAACCACATTATAGACTACCACTATGAGGCACAAATAACAATAAATATGGGACACCCAGACCAGGATTCCACCCCCTTCCCCCCCCAAAAAGAAAAGGTGAACAGTAGTTTCAGGATAGATATAATACATAATTCGCTTGTGGAACTCTTTGCAACATGATTATGATTATTGGTTGGTATCCAGCTAAGTTCCTACTCAGATTAGACCTATTAAAACCAATTACGTTAGTCATGGTCATTGATTTCAATGGGTCTACTCTGAGTTGGGTTAAGTTATTATCATTGGGCTGTATCTAAGTCCTGCTCAGAGCAACCCCACTGAAATGAATGAGTTTTAGTTAGTCAGTCAGTTCACTTCAATGAGTCTACTCTGAGGACTAGCCTTGGATGAAACCTATTATTTTTGCTGTTACACACATTACTGTTTTGGTTACTGATTACATCAAGATAAAAATATAAGCTTAAAGTCACTTAGATATTTTTCCCGCAAGTGCCGCAAACATTTTCAACAACAGGAAAAAAAATAAATGACAAGGATTAGAGAAAATCACAGAGAATACACAGATCTACTTAGCGTGATAAATAGGTGCTCCATTTACAGAATCAGAATTAGCAGGAACAATTACAGCTAATGGTGAAACCTCCAGGTTCAAGGGCAGTCTACCTCTGAATAGCATGTGGGGGGGGAGAAGGGAAAGCCATTGCCTGAATGCCCTTCCATCGTCACATTTGGCTGGCTGCTCCTGGGAGGAGGGTGATGAGCCCTCCATCCAGATGTTGTTATCAGCAGCTCTCATCAGCCCCAGCAAGTATGGCCGATGGTCAGGAATGATGGGTGTTGTACTCCAACAACATCTGCAGAGCCCCAGGCTCCCCATTTCTGAGCTGCGTGAACCGGCAAGGCAGCCCATAAGTTTGTAAGGAGCGACTATTCTTCACAATAGCCACAGTGGAATTTGAACGCAAGCCCAGCGGCCCACACTAAATTAAATCACAATCACGGGGGGCAGGCCCCTTGCGATAGCAAAATGGAGCCTCCTCACTCAGAACCAGTCTACCTCTGAACGCTTCGTCATTTGAGTTCTCCTGATGACCACCAACTTCTCCCTCCTTTTCCCATGGGTATTAAGAGGAGTCGCAAAGGGACTGTCCGATATCTCTGAATAGGTAAAAGATATCTTGTCCGTTGCTCAGTCCCTGGGAGTGTCCCGATGCCTGCTGCCCTGGACAGACTCTGCCAGTCAGTGTAGACCACACTGAGCTAGATGGAACAGTGTTTTGGCTTGCTATAAGACAGCTGCCTTCCTATGTTTCCTAACAAGCGGCAAACGCTCCTTCGCCGGAGGTACAGAAGCAGTGGTCCAGCGGCCACCTGCCAGAGACACTTCACCCCGCATCGATCTGCTGGGGTCAGACTAGATGACCCCCAGGACCCCTTCCCATCGAAACACCAACTTACCCATTGTCGAAACCAGCACCGTGAGCAGAAGAAGGGCTCTCTCCCTCCCTGAGCTGCCTGGGGTCCCCATGGCTTTCCCCCCCTCTTCTTTCTTTTTTTGGGTTACTGTACAATCCCTACAGCCACATGGAGGGGAAGAGTTGGCGATGGCGGAGACGGCGGTTCCTTGGCGATGGGTGCCTCGGAGGGTGGCACCCTTGGTTTAAGAACCTGGCCGGCCTGGGAAGGATGCCGTCTCGGCAGAAACGCCGAGCCAATGGGAGCCTGGCATTCGGTTTCGTGGGGTGGGGTGGGGTGCTTTGGAGCCAAGAAGGGGGAAGAACAAGCCAGAGCGGAACAAAAGTGAAAAGGGGGCATTTATGCCCGCTGGCTCGTTAAATGTTGCTCCACACGCTCCGGCGACATAGCTGGGCAAAAGAGCGGCCATTGTCAAGCCGCATTCTCGGCTGAGGTGTAGGCGATGTCACGGCCTCCAGAAGGAATGCCAGAGGAGATGAAGCCTCAGGGCAAGAGCGGTGGAAAAGCCTGGTCCAAGGCCTGCATCCCTCTCTTCAGCCTCCCAATGGGTCATCGTTATTATTCTCCTTAATATGGATTAAATTTATTGGTCACCTTTTTAACTGAAGCAGCTTACAGTGGTACCTCGGGTTAAGAACTTACTGTACAGTGGTACCTCGGGTTACATACGCTTCAGGTTACATATGCTTCAGGTTACAGACTCCGCTAACCCAGAAATAGTACCTTGGGTTAAGAACTTTGCTTCAGGATGAGAACAGAAATCGTGCTCCGGCGGCACAGCGGCAGCGGGAGGCCCCATTAGCTAAAGTGGTGCTTCAAGTTAAGAACACTTTCAGGTTAACAACAGACCTCCAGAACGAATTAAGTTATTAACCCGAGGTACCACTGTAATTCGTTCCGGAGGTCCGTTCTTAACCTGAAACTGTTCTTAACCTGAGGTACCACTTTAGCTAATGGGGCCTCCTGCTGTCGCCGCACCGCTGCTGCACGATTTCTGTTCTCATCCTGAAGCAAAGTTCTTAACCCGAGGTAATATTTCTGGGTTAGCGGAGCCTGAAGCACCTGTAACCTGAAGCATCTGTAGCCCGAGGTAACCTGAAGCATCTGTAGCCCGAGGTACCACTGTATAGCGTGTAAAACAAATGAGCACATGCGTTCAAACGAAAAGGACAAAGACAACCCTATTTTTAAACTGCAAGTTTAAAACATGCCCACCCACTCAAAGAGGCCACAGACGATTACAAACCGAAGGCCTGGCACAAAACAACATCCCCTCCAGCATTTCTCCGATTAAAATAGCGACGTCCTAAGGGAAAGCGGGACATTCCGCTGTCAAAACTGGGACAGCTTCTGTAAATACGGGACAGTCCTGGGAAAATAGGGATACTTGGAGGGTCTGAAATAAATGTTTTTGCTGTGCACCTAAAGGTGTCTAATGACAGCACCAGGCAAACCTCCCAGGAGAGATTGCATAGGCAGGGAGCCACCACAGAAAAGGCCCGTTCTCATGTTGTCACCCTCCAGACCTCTCACGGAGGAAGCACACAAAGAAGGGCCTCAGATGATGAGGTCCGGGTCAGTTCATATGAGATGGGGTGCTCTCTGAGGTATTGGGAGACCTGAGCCACATAGGTCAAAACCAGCCCTTTGACCTGGGCCTGGAAACTGGCAGCCAGGCCATGAATGGTGCTGATTCTACAACCCAGTTTGCTGAGGAGAGCAGCAGTGAGGGCTTGGATTATTCACCCTGAGGGCCACATTCCCTTGTGCAGGGCCACATGTCACTGGTGGGTTGTGCCAGAGGCAGAACTGGGTGTAGCAGCAAATGCAAAATTTACATTAAATATACTGTATTAACAATAATTTAGTATTTATGCAGTCTAGCTTCCAACATAATAATACCGCAGCAAAAAGTCAAACACTAAAAACTTCTTGATACAGGGCTGCCTTCGGACGTCTTCGGAAAGTTGTGCAGTTATTCATCTGATTGATATCTGCTTGGCATTGATCTGTCTGATGTTTGTTCAGCAGTTACTTCAAAATTAATCCCATAAAATTAGGCTAGTTTTGGCACATGCTCATCCGCCCACCTGCTTTCCCAGGACCCTTTTAAGACACGTTTAAAATACATTCCACAAAAATCCTGAGTCCTGGAGCATACCCCCAAAGAGAGCTACAATTCCCAGCACCCATAACAAACTACAGTTCCCAGGATTCTTTGGGGAGGTGGAATATGCTTTAAATATATGGTGTTTACAGCAGTCCTGGAAACTTTTAGATTTCTACTGTGGGGAAGGTAAATGGGTTGGGGATCACCAGGACAGGCTCAACCCTGAAGCACATTATCCCTCCCTCCTTCCAGATCCCTCGAAGCCTGGATCCTGAGCCGTGCTTTCCGTGTGATCTGGATCCCTTGCCTGTGCTTGTAGGCACAACATTCCACAAAGCTGGGGCGACTGAGTTTGGGCTGACAAAGGAAACTTTGATTCCCCCCCCCCCAGCTGGGCTAAGCAGCCCAAAGTGGGCGGTTCAGAGGCTCGGTGCTGCAACAAGGACTGCTGGGTCCAAGGCAGGACACCAGAAAGACAAGGGAACGAGACAGGCTAGGAACGTTGGAAGCTGTCAAACCATTGCTCCATTTAGTTCAGTATTTCCTACACACTGACAGGCTGTGGTTTTCCAGGATTTCCATTAGAAATCTCTCCCAACCCTACCTAGAGTTGCTGGGGATTGAACCTGGCACCTTCTGCATGCTGCACTAAGCCCTGGCTACAAGAACAATGGTATCCCAGCCTGCAGGGGGTGTTTACGGCAAACCGCAGTTCCCAGGATTCTTGCTTAGAGCGTTTAGCCTCAGAATGTCCATGATCTTGGAGGGCAGGTGGGGGCTTGTCACCTCTCCCTTCTCCCCCCTGATGGAGAAAACTGGGATGAAAGTTGTAAAAATTGGCTAAAGATGCAGCACTCCCTATCTGGTGAAACAGTGTAATTATTCAACCTGGGGTGCCAGGATAGCAATACAGTGGTACCTCGGGTTACAGACGCTTCAGGTTACAGACGCTTCAGGTTACAGACTCCGCTAACCCAGAAATAGTACCTTGGGTTAAGAACTTTGCTTCAGGATGAGAACAGAAATCGCACGATGGCGGCGTAGCGGCAGGAGGCCCCATTAGATAAAGTGGTGCTTCAGGTTAAGAACAGATTCAGGTTAAGAACGGACCTACAGAACGAATTAAGTTCTTAACTTGAGGTACCACTGTAGTGGTGAAAGTGTTGGATTGGGATCTGGGAGACCAGGGTTCAAATCCCACTCGGCCATGAAGCTCACTGGGTGACCTTGGGCCAGTCTTTATCTTTCAACCTAACCTACCTCACAGGGTTGTTGTGTGAATAGATAAAACAGGAGGACCATGTACTCCGCCCTGGCCTCCTTGGAAAAAAGGTGGGATATAAATGTAATACATAATACGTGAACTGAAGCTTCTCACGTCATAATTTGAGGCGCACAGTAAGAGATGCCAGAACAGAACACACTCTGCACTTTCTCAGAGGCACTCAGAGTAGTTAGCATAATTCTACTCAACCACAAAGCTCACTTACTGACCTTGACTTGATCACTCGCTTCTCTCATTCTCAGTCTAACTTACCTCACAGGGTTGTTGTGAAGATCTAGTGGCAGGCCCCTTGAGGAAGAAGCAAGGATATATCATTTCATCATTTTACTTCGACAACCTGCCTTTCAGCATTTGGATCCCTGTTGCCCTTGTATTTTGGAAGTTGCTTTGAGGAACTCCTTCATAGATGTTGAAAAACAGCGCAATAAATGTTTGAAATAATAAAATAAAATACTGTAAAATAAATGGAAATAACCCAGCAGACGTTGAATGCCAGCAGGGCAGCAGTATGAGGTGCCTGAATTTGAAAGAGCTCAACAGATGTTCAGAAAAACAAAGTGTGCAATCTCTAAACTTGTAGGTGCCAACCCTTGAACATTTGGCTTAAATTTCCAGTGTTGTCGACCTACTCACTCACAAACGGCTGCTTAGGATGTGATTTTTCTCTCTGGGCTACTACAGTGGAAGATCAGCTGTACCTAACTAAATTCTACTTGAAATGAGAACCGGTGTGTTGTAGTGGTCAGAGTGTTGGACTAGGATATAGTGGGGGGACGGATGGGCCAGGGCTCTAATCCTCACTTGGCCATGAAGCTCATTAGGGTTAAGAGAACCATGAACAGCACTTTCGAGCTCCTTGGAGGAAATATGGAATAGAAATCTAATAAATATCCAGAGACCCGTTGAAATGAATGAACCTGAGTTAAGCCATGCCCATTCATTTCAATGGGTCTACCCTGAACAACTCTAATTTACTGGTGTGGATCTGATAAATTGTATACAGTGGTACTTCAGGTTACATACGCTTCAGTTTACATACACTTCAGGTTACAGACTCCACTAACCCAGAAATAGTGCTTCAGGTTAAGAACTTTGCTTCAGGATGAGAACAGAAATTGGGCTCTGGCGGCGCAGCGGCAGCAGGAGGCCCCATTAGCTAAAGTGGTGCTTCAGGTTAAGAACAGTTTCAGGTTAAGAACGGACCTCCGGAACGAATTAAGTACTTAACCCGAGGTACCACTGTATATGTACATAGTTTTAATTCTATCAATGTTTAATTTTTTTTTAAACGATTGTCTTTTTCTAGCTGTTCTTATTTTTATCTGTAAGCCGCCTTGAGAAAAAAGGCGGGGTGCAATATAAATGTGCACATATTATAAATATATAAAATTCCCAGTCCTCATTTGAAGTAAGGAGCCCCATGCAAATCAATAGTCCTTGCTCCCGAATAAATAAACAAAAAGAGCACAGGCTCTCAGCCTGCCGGAACCGGGAGGGGACGGGAAACCCTTAAGGTCTTAAGCAGACGCACCTTGCCCCCCTCCTCCACCGCCTGCTGAAAAGCGCCCTTCCGCCCTTGCTTGCCTTTGACGACGGAAGTAGGGCAGTGACGTCACCCTGAGCCCACTTCCTGCTTGTAGTTGGGCGGGGGGACATTGGAAAGAGTGGCGCCTCGGCAAGATGGCGGTGTCTCTATTAAGGTGACTGCGGGGAGGAGAAGACGGGAGCGAAGCGCTGGGAGGGAAGAGAAGGAGTGGGAGGTGGGGTGGGGGTCATTCCTGGCTGTCTGGGAAATGGGGTGTGTTCTGTGAGTGGGCCCTTTGTGGGGGCGGACCTGTGCCCTTGGGTGAGACTGGGTGACATTGGTTTTTACCCTAAAGGTGTGGGGGTTTTTTTAGCGCCGTTCCGTTATCCTCTTGCAGAAGCTGAAATGCAAACCTAAAGAGTTCTGTTATCCTGCTGCATGTACAGAGTGCGTTTTCACGTGCAGCAGCAGGCTGTGCCTGCCTTTCTGCTTGCATGCACACGCCCCACACCTGTCAGCACATGGGTACATAATGTTTTTGCGGTGCCACATATCTCTGCGCGCATTTAAACTTCTGTGTGCAGAGAGATGTAATCTGTGTCTGTATGCACTCACTCACAAGCCCGCAGATGTAAGATGCACGCATTTCAGCATTATGCGCATAGCTAAGTATATAAGTACGGTAAGTATATAAGCTAAGTATATAAGTAGGGGGACACGGGTGGCGCTGTGGGTAAAACATCAGTGCCTAGGACTTGCCGATCGTATGGTCGGCGGTTCGAATCCCCGCGGCGGGGTGAGCTCCTGTCTTTCGGTCCCAGCTCCTGCCCACCTAGCTGTTCGAAAGCACCCTTAAGTGCAAGTAGATAAATAGGTACTACTTTATAGCGGGAAGGTAAACGGCGTTTCTGTGTGCTGCGCTGGCTCGCCAGATGCAGCTTGTCACGCTGGCCACGTGACCCGGAAGTGTCTTCGGACGGCGCCGGCTGACAGCCTCTAGAGCAAGATGAGCACGCAACCCTAGAGTCGGACACGACTGGCCCGTACGGGCAGGGGTACCTTTACCTACGTATATAAGTATATGCATATAAGTATATAAGTATATGCTGTTTCTCATATTATTATTTAATTTATTACCCACCCTTCACCTTAAGGTCCAAGGGTGTATTACAGCATTAGAACACAAAATTGCAACACTGTGTTAAAACAGTTTGATACTACTGTACTTACGTAGTTTCAAACATAGTTAACGACAAAATTCATTTGGTGTAGCATGAGGCTCTTAATCTGAGGGTCGTGGGTTCGAGCCCCACATGAGGTGAAAGATTCCTGCATTGCAGGGGGTTGAACTAGATGACCCTCAGGGTCCCTTCCATCTCCACAATTCTATGATTGCATGTCAGTGTTATGTTCCTATGCACGTTTCTGCAAATGCATTTATTTGTGACACACCCACCCATAAATCCCTACAGCTGTGTTACGCTTATGCATTCATTACATGTCCACAGGCATTTCCACAAACTGAGACACATGTGTTTGCACACAAGCAGACATGCAGGTGGGCCTTCTCCACACACAGAAGCCATGCACACAGAAGGAGGCAATGAGACTGCACCCCTGACCCTGCCTCTAATGTCCTATTCTGTGTCAGCCCTGCTATGTGTGAACAACCCCTGATCATGCTTGGGTCCAGATCACATGCAAGCCTGTCATTTGCCTGTTGATTTCCCCAGTATAGACATCAGTGTCAGTGTGCCAGTGATCAAGGCATAGGGCTGGTGCCATGCATGATGTCAGCAATGCAGTCCCACCAGCCTCTTCTCCATGTGGGCAAAGCTTCTATATGTAAAGTACATGTGACACCTTTAAGTCAACCAGCAAACTATTAGGGAGCACACTTTGGTTGTCTATTTTTTCCGATGCGTGAAACATAATCTTAAATTATGGCAGCTGTGTGTATGTGCTTTGATGGGCAGGGATGAAGGGGAGTGAGGCCAAATGGAAAGGAAATCCGCGAAAAACAGAATAGTTACTATTACTGTCACCAAGGCAATGTTGGTGCAAACACAAATATCCTGGCACTGGTAACCTAATTAATACCATGTAGTGCGATTAAAACCCCATTATCTTGATTCAGTCACAGGTTTTCGTTTGATTGAATTTCTTCATCAGTTGTGATTTAATTTCACACTCGAGTTTTCCCTGAAAGCTCTTTGTTTCAGAATGGCTACTTGTAAGTTCAGTAGGCAAGTGTCCAGTGAGGCTGAAATATTCTCCAAATAGTTTCTAAATGCTGCCCTTTCTGAAACCTGGTGTTTGTTTATCTATTCTTTTGTGTACATGTGCTTGTTGCACTGCAAACATGGGTCTCTGTTTGTCCATAAGCCGAAATGCATGCATGAGTTTGTGAGAGTGTTTGCCTTGCATGCGTACGCTTACGTGTGTGCTTCATTGCAGTCAGATGTGCATAAACTGAAGTGCACGAATAATATATTTGTGGCACTTGTGAGCATGTGTGCAGTTGTACATCTCTGTGTGTCCATAAGTTTAAATACATATGCTGGCTTGTGGCATTGTGAATATGTCTTAGTGTATGCATGCTTTATTGTATGGAAGTGTAGCCGTAAAGCATATGTAACAATTTTGTGGAACTATGCACAGGCTGTGTATATGCATCTCTGAACACCTGAGCTTAAATGCATGTGCAGGTTTATGGTATTGTAGTCATATATGCCCATGCTTTATCGAGGTGGGTTTAGACGTGCACATCTAAATTTAACATTTGTAGGTTTGTGAAATTGCAAATATCTGTAAGAGCACCTGTCTGTGTGCATATGTGCATACAATATGAAAGGTGTGCATACATGTGCAACATTGAACACATGTGCCTGTATGTGTGAGTTGGTTCCCACATGTATGTGCATCACTTATCAAGTGGCAACTTATGTGTGAATGAGCTGTCACGGTTCTGCCACCATGCTCAAGAGTTTTCTTTTCACCCAGTGCCAGTTCAGAAGCAATGCTTTCCCATGGAACCACTTCACATTCTCAACTGCCCTGCAGAAAATAATAATGGAAAATGTCCTAGTTTCAGAAAAATAACCATCACACTTCGCAACTCGCTTCCTACGAAATGTGTTCATCACCAGGCTTTCAGCTGGTCTCAATTCTTATTTCTTTGCCCCTCTTTCCTGCCTCATTTTGACATGCCTGTGTCTCATTTCTAGGGGAAATCAGCAAAATTGGCACTGTCAACACAGGCTGCCATATGTCTGGATTTCCGCCCAGACGCTGCTGACAAATGCAGGATTCTGGATATGTCTGGGAAATTCCGGACATATGGCAACCCTAATTTTACCCAAACTTCCCAGAATTCTTGGAAGGGACCTGATCCGGCAAAGTGGGGTAGCTGGAAACCGGAGAGAAAGTCCTTCACACAGTGCATTGTTAAATTATAGAGTGTGGTCCCACGGGAGGTCAGAATGGCCACCAACTTGGATGGCTTTAGAAGAGGAATAGACAAATTCATGGAGGAGAGAAGGCTACCAGCTGCAGTGACTATATTCTGTCTCCACTGACAGAGGCAGCCATGTGCCTCCAAATATCAGTTGCAGGGAATCTCAAGAGAAGAGAGTAATATTGCACCCAGGTCCTGCCTGTGGGCTTCCCACAATAATCCGGAAGACCACTGTAAGAACAGGATTCTAGGCTAGGTGGGCCTTATAAGCAAGTTTCCTTTTTTATGTGTCAATTATCTCCAACACTAGTGTGTCCTTTAGACAAAGTCCACTCCAGTCCCCATCTCTATAAACTCCTTGAGCTATGACCGGCTGCCTTGTGAATCGCTGGTTTTTTGCCGGTGTGTCACCTTTGAATGTCAGCCTGACAGCATCTTGACGGGATCTGTCTAGAATAGCTCCTGTAGCTTGCAGGGGTGTGTGTGTGTGCCTGTAATAATAAAAAAAGAAATTGAAACCCTTAATTTACCTCTTGCTCATGGTGTCAGTTTGCGACTGAAATGTGATGCTCACTGCACTGAAACAATGACCTGCTATTTTGCTAGCGCTTCAGGTGTGACAAATGGCATCTGCAGAATGAAATGAAAGTTTGTTTTCCTTCTTGCTTTCGCCCCACCAGAAGCCTGCAAACCTTTACCCTTTAGGGGTCCAGGCATGAAATAACTGCTTTTTGTTATTGGCAGGGCTGGTTTTTCTCGCCCGTCTTGGATATTTTGTGTTTAGTGAGCAAATTAAAATGAGCTGCATTTCAAGGATGGAGATGTGAAGGACTGTATGTTTGATTTTGTGTGTGTGGTGCACAGATGCACACGAATATATTCCCCCTTTCATTAATTGTTAAAAGAAGATTTAATGTACTGATGGACAAATACATAGCAAGCATTCATCTTTTAAAATTATGTACATATATTCCTTCAGCTCGATATATATAGATTTATATTAAATCTGTAATAAGTCACTGTTAGATCAATAAATATTTAAAACCTTTTATGAAATCCATATATAGCGTCTCTTCGCATGGATCTGTGAGAGTTTTGCAGCGGAAGTTGGGGAATTGCAACCAACTGCATTTCTGTCCCTTAATGGTTTGAATGGGTGGTTTCACATTTTATTTAAAAGCCTGGGCAGCCTGAACCTAGATGTAAGCAGACCTGAAATATAATCCATTTCAGACTCATCCATCTAATAGCTGTTATTGTTTGCCGCTGAAGAAGACTGCCTGGTCAAAATGCTTTTGGCAGTATTGGATTGTGATTTACTTAAACCAATGGGAAGCTGGCAATATATTTCTCTGGCTGTGTAAGTACACACCATATATTTAAAGTGCATTCTTCCCCTCCCAATTTTTTTACCCCTTAAAGAACTATAGTTCCCAGCACCCTTGGGAAACTACAGTTCACAGAACTCAGGGGGGCAGGAGGGCCTGTGCTTTAAATGTATGCTGTGTACACAACCTTAGTTGCAGTGCCAACATTTTATTTCGTTATTGTGTTGGAAGGTTTTAGATGCATACACACCCCAGTATAATAACAATAATGGTTTCTGTGTGATTATCGAGCAAAACGCGTTGTGTTTTCATGTTTCCTGCCTTGCACTGTGTCTTGGTGGGAAGAATAAGGCTTCAGTTGTAAATTCAAAAAGCACTTTTGTCTTTCAGATTAGCCAGCCGGCGATGCCTCTGTGTTCGTCTCAGACCGGGACTCTCCATGCGGCAGTGAGTTTATGACAGTAAAAAAAATGGGCTTTTGTTAATTCTCCTCCTGCTGTTTGGATCCTTGCAAGATTCACTCCTCTGCCAGTTTGTTCTCCCATAATTCATGGGCCATTAAAACGGCTGGCTAGCTGTTAATGCTGTGATTGGCACTTTATAGAATCTGCAGGTGCTGCTCTCAGGTAATATAAATCAAAGGGCGTTCGCTGGTTTACTTGCCAACGACTTGGCTTCAGATGGTCCTTTCCATTCACCCTCTGTCTCTGTGCCCCTCCACCACACCCTTATTTATTGCAAACAAAAGTTTTCCCTAAACAAACTTCCAATCAGAGCCCTACAGGAGAGGAAGTTGGTGCATCAATTTTATTTTATTATTTAAACAATTTCCCTCTTTTTAAAAAAATAACTCTGCTCTTCACCTCCACAAAACTCCTTGCAGAAAACAAATGAGGTTGATCCCATCCTCAGACTTACAGTGTCCTATTTTAGATGACAAAAAAAGGGAAAGTGTTTTAAATTTGTTGTTAGCTGCTCTGAGCCCGGTTTTTGAACCAGGAAGGGTGGGGTATAAATAAAAATGTGTTGTTGTTGTTGTTGTTTAAAAGGGGTGGGGAGGAAAGAGGAATAACAACAACAGCAAAAGTTCTGCACCTCGGGTTTGAGGCATTGTTCGTTTAACAAACCATGAGCCACCCATGAGATGATCGAACCATGGCTTTTCCTCCCATTTTAGGACCTGCCCTGTTCTCTTGATTGCAATGCAGTATCTTCCCATGTTCCTAAGCACAGCACAGGCCCCAGCGCCATTCTCCTCTCCTGTGTTTTCTTTTCCAGCGTGGTCCCCATGGCAACAACGGCAAAGGAGGAAATGGCCCAGTTTTGGGAGAAGAACACCCGGTCCAACCGTCCTCTGTCCCCTCATGTCACCATCTACCAGTAAGAGCTGGCTTTGTTTAAGAAGGGAGGCGCTTGCATTTCCAATTAATTGAGATAAAGAGCAAGATTTAGGACTGGCACCGGGATGGGGTTGGTGGGTGGTTTTTTTGCAGCACATTGTCAACACAATTTATACTGGGCCGACCAGACATCGTTCCACTTTATTAGATGTTCTGCAAGGCTCCCCCAAGGCGTACCGCATTATTGCCATCTTCTGCTACAGGTTCACAGTTCCTGTGTTATATATACAAAGCCCCAGGCAGCTTTGGCTCAGGATACCTTAAGGACCACCTGAGCCTTCATATCCCAGCTGGATCACTGAGATAACCCAGAGGAACCCTTTGCCTCGTTGGCAGGAATCCTGAAAGGGCAGTCGACGAAAGAGCGGCTTTGTAGTAATGTTTGCTCCACAATCCCACCCGCTGCCACCGTGTGGTAAACCTTCGCCCCCAGCCACCTGCCCCTCCCTCACCTGTCTTTGCTCTCCGGCCAGTCCAGGCTTCTTGAGCAGGGCTGGAGGACGGGTTTACACTTTTTTCAGAACCAAAACCCAACTAAACCCGGTAGGGCTGCCACCACTCCCTCTGTTCCCGGGGACCCAGAACCACAACCCAGGGAGTAGGCTGTGACCCGTTACTACTGGCTATCCCCACTCTACAAGTTGCATCCACAGACTTGCAGACAGAAATTCTACGGTAGAGCGCAACCAAGCGTAAGGCTAGGATTTAGCTATTCCCCCGGGAAGGCACAAGAACCAAACAGTTTCTTCTTTAAAAATTTATTTTAAAAGAACAACAGAAAACATGCTAAAATAGCAGGCACTTCTTTGGCAAGTTACAAGCAAAGAAAATAAGAACATTGTAGAGTCTAACTGACTTACATACTCACAACTAAAAGGTAGAGAGAATAGTTAGAGTCCTTCCAGTGTCCGCATTCAAAGTCTTTTCCGATTCTCCATTTCAAAGGATGAAAGGACGGCTACTAGGTGGAACATTAGCAGCCGGGCGGTTTGCGGATTGCAGAGCGCGCTTTCTCAGCCATTTCCCAGATCTTTTATTCCCAATTTCCAAGTTGCGTCGGAACCCCAAAACCAATCATAACTCCTGATTATTTTTTGAATTCGCCAATGACGAGCTGGTGGACTAATCAATCTAACTCCTGGCAGCTGGACTCATTAAGAACCCAGAGCCTAAATCAAAGGGGTTCCTCCCTTCCCGTGAAACTTATGTAGATTCACATTCTCAGGCAATCAAGGCCAGATAACATCACTGAGGGAATGCACTTAACTTCGGACCCAGGTGTCAAAGCTTTCATTAAATCAAGGGGGTTTCCTTTCCCATAGTAAATCTCTCACACTCTGGGAGCCTGCTAGTCTGAGGTTAAAGGGACAGAACTTATATCCCATGATCCTTGTGGCTAGCTGGTTACCCACAAGGCCTCACTCTTGTTGCTTGACCAAGGAATAACTCCTAACTGAACACTAACTTTACTACAGGCTTACTTAAAGGGAAAGGGGTGGACATTTGGATTTGACACTGCTGCACACTACAGGGGAAGGGTTGCCCCTCGGTGGGTAGAGCATCAGTTTTGCATGCAAGTTCAATCCCCGGCTTCTCCAGGTAGGGCTGAGACTCCCTGCCTGAAACCTTGGCTCACTATAAAGCAGCTTCCTATATTCCATTGGCTCCCCGGATGCGGAATTCGCACCCTGTTCCCCTTGCAGCATCCTATTCCTTCTTTCTTCACGGTGGCGCTCAGAAGGTCCGCTGCTTTCCCTTTAAGCCCGTCTCTCTTTCCTCCACCGCCCCTCCAGGATTCCTGCCATTGTGGCAAAGTCATTCCTCAGCCACCTCCGTAGATTCCTCCATCCCTTCTCCTCATCTGGCTGGATTCCTGGCATAATTCTGGGTACAGGCACAGAATGAGCTGGAACAGTTTCTCCATCCTGGGTGATTTACACTTGGAGAGTCACCGATTCTCCCCCTCCTTCCCCAAATCAGTTCTGTTTTGAGTTTATTAATAGTCCACATACACAAACAAGATCCCAAACTCAATATTTGACTCCATATAGTGAGGGGGAAATAAAATAAAAAGTAGAAGCAATTCCACTAACTGCAACTGTACATTGCAGCTGAGGAGAGGGCCTTCTCTGTGGTGGCCCCTAAACAGAGGAATTCTGTCCCCACCACACACCTTCATTCTGCAGTTTCTGTCATATGCTGAAGACTTACCTCTTTAGCCTGATCTTTGACACCCGAGAGATGTACATATATGCTTTAGGACCTGCTACCAGCTGTTGTGGCCTCCTCGTCCATGGATTTGTCTAGCCCTCATTTAAAGCCACCCTAGTTGGTGGCCATCGCTGCTTCTTATGGGAACAAACTGCATCGTTTTTTTGCACATTGTCAGCTGAAGACCTCTTCCTTCTCTCAGCCTCTTTTATTTTTTTCTTCCAGTGCAGTTAGATCTGTGCAAAATGTTATTTTTTGGGGTTTTACTTTATGCTGATCTGTGTTTTTAGTGCTGTCTGAATGCTGGGTTGTGAAGGTTTTATGTCGTTTACATAGGGATATATTTATTTTTGGTGTGTCTTACTGGTTTCTGAAAACAGCCCAGGGACTTCGGTTGATAGGCGATCTAGAAACGAAGTAGCTGAATAATCAATTGAACAAAGGCTTTAAGACCAGAGTGGGGAGCCATTTTGGCCCCGGTTATCTCCTTCCACCCTGTGGACCAACTTTGACAAGTGGGTGTGGTCACCCACCGGTCAATCACCTGATGCTGTGATGATGTCAGGTGACCAAAGGGTGGCTTCTCCCGCTTCCATCTGCCAAAGTTCTAGGGCAGAGAGAGGGGTTCCCTGCGAGGGAACATGCTAGCGAAGCAGCACCCAGTAGAATTTAACTCTCTGTTCATCAGCTGATGAGCGGAGGGCTCAATCCTGCTCTCTGCCGGGGTCTGCTTCGCCAGTGTGTTCCTCATGGTGAATATGCTGGTGAATCTGCAGCCAGCAGGACTTAACCCACCGATCAGTTTACATCAGCCAGCGGCACCAGCTGATTAGCCAGGTGGGTGTGGTTTGGAGGAAAGGGACTGGTGGGCCAAATAAGAACCCGCTGGCAGGCCAGAATTGGCTGCAGGTTCCTCACCCCTTTTTTAAGAGAGTTTGGTGGGATGGGCTGGGGGAAGAAAGAGCTGTTGTGAACTGAATGTTGGTGGCAGTCTGGCTAGACTCTGGTGCCTTGCTTTGTGCCCAATCTCACTGGCCTCTGTTTCTTCTTTCAGCTGGTCCCTGCCCATGATGATGTCCATTTCTCACCGTGGCACAGGAGCTGCAATGAGCCTAGGTACTTAGGGGGTCTGTCCTTTGTCACCTTCCTCTGGACCCCACTCAGTGCCCTCCTTACAGCTGCAGCTCCCTCTGTGCAGAACGGCCTGTAGCCTTTCTGCTGTGCTTGGGCTTCCCAGAGGCGCCTGGAGCAATGGGAGAATGCTGCTGAATTTCAGGAAATGTGTTTTTTGCCTTAACATGGGGGCATGCATATGTGTCATGCATTTAAAAAGTGCTACCCCCCGCCCTTTGCAGTCTCAAGTGGTACAGTCCGCTCTCATGCCTGTCAACCAAGAGGCGCCTCGCCAGATTCATCTCAAGCAGCCAGGGGAGATTGGGGAGCAGAAGAAGATTTTATTTTTTTTAATGCCCGGGGCAAGCAGCAAAATGAGAAGCATGGCCACTGGGAAACAGCAGGACAGCTTGGGCCATGTTGGTCCTGCGCTTTGCAGCATGCTACTCTGGCCGGGGTGGCGGGTGAAGTGTCCTGGGAGGGTTTTGCTGACCAGTGACGGGCAGGTGGGCAGGAAGGGAGCAGATCTAAGAGCAGCTTGGCGGTCTTCGCTCTTGCTAGCTCCGCCTGCCCTTCCCCACTGCCCCTGCCATCCATTCTGGCAGCGCCATCTGGAAACAGCAAGGAGAAGCCTTGAGGCTTAAAAGGAAGGAGCCGCCACCGCCACTCTTCCAGCCAACCCAGGCACTCTCATCAAGCTGTCCTTATTGCGTATCAGCTGTCCCTGCCGCATGTCAATTCGGCTCAGCGTCCCAGCTCTCACCCGTGGGGTTTGCCTCTCTTTGCTCAGCTAGCTGAGGTTGCCTGTGCATTGGTAGCTGATCTGTAATTTGCCTGGAAAGGAAACTTTCCTCCAGAAGCTTTAAGGGGCTTTGTCAAAGCTCAAGCCACTGCTAATCTGGCCTTGCTTGTAGCTGTTCTGTGTCTCGCCCTGATGGATGCTCCTTACTCTAGTTGGTGGCCTTATAAGCTGAGCAGAGCCATGGTATTAAGCCACTTGGATTGAATTCGCCATTTTACTGTATTGTGATGTCTGATGGTTGGCATTGGCAGAGCGCTCTGTCCAGGGCTGATCGGTGCCTGCAAAACGCCCCTTTTGCTCAGCTGCCTCTTTACCTGCTAGATATCATATACTGTATGGCTTGTCTTGGAGGTGTGTCCTGGGTGTAGGTTCTCCTGCAGCATGTAACTTGCATAGCACAGGTAGCAAATGTGAGAGGTTTTTCAGGAGCTTGAGAGTGGTATGTCTGCCTCCCATATCCTTAGCATCCCTGGGTGCCCCCAGACAGCCAGAATTTCACAGGAGGGGCTCAAGCTCAAACTGAAATCGGAGGTTTTTGCAAATAAAGCAGATTAAAATGCTCTGTTGCCATTGCACAACAAATCCACTTTCCCCCCTAAGATAAGGTCTTTTTACATATGAACATAAAAAGAACGTGTTGGTTCATGCCCTTGTCACATCTAGTCCCGCATCCTGTTCTCCCAGGGGCTAAACAGATGCCTCAGTGGCCAGGCCTTGAGCTGGATCCCTTCACAAGAGGACTCTCCCCTCCTGTGGCTTCCAGAAATTGATATTCAGAAGCATTTCTGTCTCCAGCTGTGGAGGCAGAGCATAGCCTATCAATGGCCTTCTCCTACATGAATCAGTCTAATCCTCTTCGTGGGTTGCCGTTACTGCCTCCCGTGAGAGTAGGTTTGCAGTTTGTAAAGCGAAAAGGTGGGGAACACGTTGAAAAGCCGGACAAATTAATGATTTTATGCAGCTGAACACCCTGCAAAAAGTTCACGGTGGCTGTAGGGCGAATGCGCATTGCTGTATAACTACCCTATGAACGGTGCTACTCACCATAAAGTTACAGTAAGTGCCACACTTTTCACATGGGGGGGGTTAAGGTGACAGTACTGCATATCTTTGAGTACCCCCAGAAAAAACACTGCCTATGAACAAATCAGAATGAATGCTCAGACAAAAAACAGTCATAGTCCAGCCTCCACATCAGTTTTGTGCAGAAGATTGCTCGATAAACACGTTGTCCAAAGGAGCCCATTTCTCTTATGTTTTTCTCCCCAGGGGTGTCGCTCTTCGGCTTAAGCGCTCTGATCCTCCCGGGACACTTTGCTGACTACTTGGATCTGATCAGGTCCCTTAGCCTGGGGCCTGCCCTCATCTACTCTGCAAAGTTTGCCCTGGCTTTTCCCTTGACCTTCCACACCTGGAACGGAATCAGGCATCTAGTGAGTAGCCCTTTTGGAATATGGATGCAACTGGGGAGCCTCTCGGCATAAAAGAGGCAGTGGTGGTGTGGCGGTTAGAGCACTAGACTGGGAGCTACAGACCAGGGTTCAGATCCCAACTCAGCCGGTTGACCTTGTCCTAATCTTCCTTGCACCGTTGCTGTTGTCGTTAATATTAATCATTGATTTCATTCATTATTTTATTTATTTAATGTATTTGTTGCTTTTTATTTTTTTTTACCACCGTTACAATATGGAAGCAAACAGACAGATTGAAGCCAGCATAAAATAAAGCAAAAAAATTTCTAAAGGGCAATCCTATTTTTTAAAAGGCAGGAATTGAACATCCCAACAAGTCATGAAGCCCACAGAGAATTATAAGCCAAAGTCGTGGCTAAATGTTTTTGCCTGATGCCTATATATATATATATATATATATATATATATATATATATATATGAATTCTTCCCATGATGCATCCTAGAGCCATTTGCAATATAATGACATAAGTATTCACTGAGGTCTTGGGAGGAGTCACTGTTTATGTGTTCAGGATTGCAGGCCCATTTTTATGGATCTCCCTCCCAGTTGAGGTCAGACAGCCCCCCCCCCCCCGTTGAAATTCTAGCCCTTACCAAAGACTTGGTTTTTTGCTAGCAGGCACTTTAACTAAATTCTGATTTTATAGTTTCTGCTCAGTTTTATTATCACTCTACTGAGTCTGCAGTTCACCGCTTAGAGGCGACTGTGATTTAAGTGGCATACGAGCTGCTGAAATAAACATGAAAATAATTATAACAATAGCACAATATTTTTTAAAAAAATAAATAATAATAAATATTTGTTAAAAAACAGTGGTATTCAGTGAATATTCAGTATTCAGTGGTATACAGTGGTACCCTGGGTTACATACGCTTCAGGTTACAGCCTCCGCTAACCCAGAAATAGTACCTCGGGTTAAGAACTTTGGTTCAGGATGAGAACAGAAATCATGCTCCGGCGGCGTGGCAGCAGCAGGAGGCCCCATTAGCTAAAGTGGTGCTTCAGGTTAAGAACAGTTTCAGGTTAAGTACAGACCTCCGGAACGAATTAAGTACTTAACCCAAGGTACTACTGTACATGGAAGCTTTGCATTGGGGATTCTGCCAGAGGAACATTGCTTGCCCACACATTCAACAGACAAAAGGGGGAGGTTTGGGCTAGTGGCAGGATGTCTCTGTGTGGGTAGCAGCCTGAGCTAGGATTAACTCGTGCAACTCTGACCAACAGCTTAAAAAAACAACAGCCAGGTGCCTAAAAGCAAAGGGATGGAAAGAGTTGACTTCCTTACTTATTTACTTCCTGTATTTATGACCCACCTATCCTTTGAAGAGTTCAAGGTGACACACAAGGTTCTCCCTCCTCATTTTATCCTCACAACAACCTTGTGAGGTAGGTCAGGCTGGGGGCAGTGGGGATTTGAGCTGTGGCCTCCCAGGTCTTTGTCCAGCACTCTAACCACTACACTACACATCCTGCGCCCCCGGAGAAAGGAGCAATCATATTGCATGTTTGCATCCTTCTCTGCCATTTGCAGTGCTGCGAAGTGGCACTTCTTTTCAAAGCAATTAGATCTGTCAGCGTGTTTTCTCTCTGGGAGGGCGGGGGGAGAACAACTGCTCTGATTGCTCACTTCTGGGACTCTGCAACATTCCCTTGAAAGCAACTGACTCTTCAGTACTTACCCGGGGCTGAGATTTGGGACAGACGGTTCTCTCTGGGAGAAGTGTGAGCTCTGTGTGTGTGTGTGCGTGTCTGTTTTTCTCTTTAGAGGAAAAAAAAACCTTATAAAGGCCAACCCACTGACTCCCTTGCCCAGCTCCTGGGCATCTTATGCCTCTCCGAATGAGCATCTTCTCTTCCTCCTGACTCCAGATAGTATGCATGGATTCTTCTGCCTGCCCACGCCTCCCTTTGCTTTTGAAAAATAAGATCTGGAGGGCATTCTGGTTTACTGAGAGTCACAATCAGTGGCTGCCCCTTGGGGCAGGGGATGCCGATTGGTGGGCGCTGGGCTTGACAAATGGATTTTGCTCCCTGCGCATCAAGTGTGCCCTTGTACATTATTAGGGAGGCATAGAAGCTGCTGTCACTCGATCCAAACGGCTGTCATCAGAAGCTGCCACAGCTAGAGAGAAGAATATTGCCAGGAGAAAGAAAAGAGTGATGTCTGCACTTCTCTCTCTCTCTCTCCCTCCCTCTCTCTCTCTCTCTCTCCCTCTCTCTCTACACACACGCACACACACACCAGCATACAGTTGCAGAAAGCAAGAGTGATCTGGGAGAAAACCCCACAAACTTGCAACACTGCACCCCAATACCATACAGCTGTCAATTCTAGTGCAGCAGTTTGGACCTGCTTGCATGCAGAGGAATTAATCTGTGAGCTGGGAAATGACTTGTGGTCTTGAAAGCCGAGTCGTAGGTAACAGCACTTCCCTAGACACCTCTGGGGAGTAGGAACCCTTTCCAGGGGACTAGGCAAGAGAGGTCTACAAACATTACTTGTATTTCTCTTTGAGGCCGCAAATTACTGGAGAAGACAGGCTAGGGATGGCTGCGGACATGGGTGTGCGTATTCATTTATGTATAGATGTATGCTGATTGTATGTCTGGTGTAAATTATGCAAATTACACCACCTACTTTGCGTAACGACTTGCGCATAGCTCTTTCAAGTGTTCACGGAGCTTCAGATGCATTCTTGAGAGGCAATCCTTGCAGTTCCCTCGCTGCGAGAAGCCAAGTTACAGGGAACCAGGCAGAGGGCCTTCTCGGTAGTGGCACCCACCCTGTGGAACACCCTCCCACCAGATGTCAAAGAGAAAAATAACTACCAAACTTTTAGAAGACATCTGAAGGCAGCCCTGTTTAGGGAAGCTCTTAATGTTTAATAGGTTATTGTATTTTAGTGTTTTGTTGGAAGCCGCCCAGAGTGGCTGGGGAAACCCAGCCAGGTGGGCGGGGTATAAATAAATAAATTATTATTATTATTATTATTATTATTATTATTATTATTATTATTACTACTACAATGGAACCTCCGACTCCATCAGCTGTCATCATGGTGGTGAAAGTGGGAGTGCAGCAGTGTCCAGAGGGGTCCAGGTTGAGGAAAGCTAGCGTACATGGTTTCTTACCCACCCACTCCACATTATCCTCCAAAGAACCCTGTGAGGTAGGCTAGTTTGAGATGCAGTGACAAGGCCGAGGTCACCCTGTGAGCTTCATGGCTGAGTGGGGATTAGAAACTGGGTCTCCCTGGTACTAACTCAACACAGGGGTGTCTAGTTTTGGGCTCTCCAGATACTGTTGGGACTACAATTCCCATCATCCCTGACCATTGGCCATGCTGGCTGGGACAGATGGGCGTTTATTATTTATTTCATAAAATGTATATAATGGTTTGCTAAAAGAATAAACCAGTGAAATAATCAGTTAAAAACGGCTATTTAAAACAACACTTTTGCTTCCCTCTCTCTCTCTCTTGTAGGCATGGGACCTGGGCAAAGGATTCAAAATACCCCAGGTCTACCAATCCGGAGTCCTCGTCCTTATCCTGACAGTATTGTCCTCCATTGGGATTGCAGCAATGTGAAGCTGGGCGGAGCAGTCCTTCTCTCGTCCTCTTACCACTCCTGAAATCCTGTTCTCTTCCATCTCTTGAACGGTTTAGTTCGTCAAAATCTCCGGAGCTGTAGAAGTTGAGGCGCAGCTTTTTGGCTAGGGAAACAGTCTGGGGTGGGCGCAAATGGTTCACAAATCAGCACATAGTTTAATAGTAAATCGTAATGAGATGATTCTTTCCTCCCTTCTCAGATCCTCCCAGATTATTGCAGAACCACTCTTTTTCTGTTTTTATTTTAATGTCCCACATTATCACCAGCTGGAGTTCAAGAAATTCCCACCCCAAGGGAAAGCCTAGGGCTGGATGTGCAAGACTCCAAAGATGGCCAACAGCAGCTGAGTCCTGATTGGCTAAGAAGCTAGCATACCCACAATGCACTGCTTGAGCCATTGCTTTCCTCAGCCGCATGCTTCTTTTCGTTTCTCTCTTCCCCACCCCCACCCCCAGTCTTCCCCCCAAAAAGGCTTGAGACAATACCAGCCTTTGTCCCCTGCCTAGGGGCTGAGGGAGCTCCATTAGCACACTGTGTGAGCGAGCGTGTGGGTATATTTTTCACGAGGACAAGGGCGCCCATTGATAAGCGAGGCTCGCAGGCAAGAGCAGCACATTCAGCCGAAGCCACCTCCAGCGGCTGTCCTGTGCCTCACCCCTTTATTCCCAGAATGATGGCAGCGGCCGTGAGGCTTCGGGCCTGTGGCCTGTGGCTGCCTCTGCTGAGGTTGCTATGGCAACGTGCTGAAATGCTGCATTGCTCTCTTTGTAGGTGTGGGCCGCCAACATGGGCCAGGGGAAAAGAAAACAATGTCATCTTGGGCAAGGCCTGGTCTCATTGCTGCAGGTGTGAGGGGAGCCTTTGGCCCTCCAGCCGGACTCTGCCAAACTACAGCTCCCATCAGCCCCAATGAGCATGGCCAGTGGCCAAGGATGATGGGAGTTGTAGTTTGGCAGCGCCTGGAGGGAAAAACCTTCCCCACACTGGCTCTACTTGGGTGGAAGAACTCGGGTGGTGTAATTTCAGACCACTTTATCCTGCTCGCCATCTTTGCAGATGGATCCGTCCTGATAATGGGGAAGCTGCAGCCCTCCAGATGGTGTAGGACTACAACTCCCATCACCCATCACCGTTTGCCATGCTCACTGGGAACGATGGGCATTGTAGGCCTCACATCTACAAAGGCCACATGTTTCTCCAACCCTGTCGCAGACGAATTATCCTCTCGGACTCCGTAAATACAAGCCCATACTGTACTACCACCTCCTGAAATGTTAAAGCCAGACAGCTTTCCCTCCCCATGAATGAAGCTGGGTTGCCTCTCTCCACCCTCTGTTCTCCACAAATGAAGCAACTTACTTCTCTGCGATCAGAACCATTGTTTGGGTTTTGTAAAGTTTCCACCTGTTTCTACTACTAATAAATTGTCCTCAGCCTTTCGTGGGGCACATGAAGTTACTGGTGCTATTTATTTGACACGTTTCTGAATAATCAAGGTATATCACAGTGGGTCTCGTCTCACTCAGCTGTTGTATGTCTTGGGTGCAGAACCTGGCCTGGTTTAAAAATACATAGGCAATTCCAAGGTCCCCTACTGCCCAAGTTTTCAGGAAAACATTGGTAGCTTCCAACCCTTCTTCCTCAGGTGGAATCCGCAAACCCAGATCTTCTGTATGCAAAAAATGTTCTCTGTTGCTGAGCAGAACTGGTGTGGTGGTGTGGTTTGGCTGTTGCACTAGGACCTGGGAGACCAGGGTTCAAATCCTCACTTTGCCATGAAGCTCACTGCGTAACCTTGGGCTAGTCACTGTTTCTCAGCCTAACCTACCTCACAGGCTTGTTGTGAAGACAAAATGGAGCGGAGAACCATGTACATCACCTTGAGCTCCTGGAAGGAAAGCTGGGGTTTAAAAGGTAATATTAATAAATTGTAAGGGTGTGCAGCCCACCTGTCCTGGGTTCTTTGAATTCAACCCCTCCATGACCATCTTTCATAGGTGTGTGGAATTTTTGGCCCTCTGGATGCGCCTGAACTACAATTCCCATCGTCCCTTGCTGCTAGCTCTGCTTGCTGTGGCTGACGAGAGCTGTACTTCAAAAAGACTTGGCCCAAAATTCCCCACTCCTGATCTCCCACAATGATAGGGATTTTTGCCCATATCAGGTGAGGTTGGTTGATCAGGATGCAAAACCAGCTGGCAGCCTGCTCCAAAGCACATCTGGACATGTACCTGGTTAAATTAAAACGGAACGAGTGGGTCTCATAAATGGCTTTCAACTGTGACCCAGCTCTAAAAAAAGGGCTGGTGACAATGAGGACCTGCAAAAAAAAATAATAATAATGTTGAGAAAGTGTTCCAGCTGGCTGTGCCTTCTTCCAGGATACAGTACTATATTCCATTTTACCTCCACCCAGTTCCACATGTTTCTCTCACACAAAGACACACACACTCCTATTTCACCAGGGTCTCCCTTTTTCTGCATTTCATGATTGAACAAAATGGGCCCACACTGATCATTTTTGGGTGTGTTGCCCCCCCCCAAGCCTTAGAAGTTCTTTCCCAAGATGGTTTTGTACTTCTGCAAAACTTGGGATTCCTGCCCCCACAAGCCTGCTGTTCTCTCCCCCTTGCTGGGGACCACACCAATCCGGTTTATGTCCATCTTCCTCAGACGCACACAATATATTCCCGAGTGTTCCCTGCAGCCTTGTATCCTGGTACGCTTCAAAACTAAATCTGCAGTAAAGCATTAATGCTGAGCATAGATGAAGAACCCCCCACCTGCTTGGCAGTGCCTGAATTTCTGATTCTGAAAAAACAGGTTGCTGGTGGGTGGTGGGAAAGAAGATCTAACCTGTCTGTCTCTCTCTCTCTCTCTCCACACTTCACAGTCTATTAAAAAGGGGAGACGAGTCCCAGATCTCCCGTGTGTTTTCTGAAAGCCTTCTCTTAAAAGCCTGGCTGCTTTGATGATCAAAAAAAGATGATCTAAGACTTTCCTAAGGAACAGGAGCTGTGACGGCTTTGCTTCTGTTAAATCAACTGTGCGTATCTATTACTGGGAAGAGTTTTACTGTCTAAATTTGCCCCCCACACAAAAAATACTTTAAAAAAAAAAAAAAAAGAATAATCTTCTGTACGTGCAGGGTGTTAATGAGCCTTTCGAGTCCCAGAACCAGCAGCTTTCAAGTCAACCAATTAGCTTGGTTTCTCTCCCCCCCCCCACATCCCTTTTTAAAATGGGCTTGGCATTAACAGATGAGGTCGTGGGGTTTATCTGTTGCTTTCTGCAGAGGTGGTTTCAGGGTGACACGACTGGCATGACCGCGCTGCAGGGGGTGCCACAACAATGCTGCTGCTTTCAGGATGCTGTGTGTTGGGTGTGGGTCTTCCCCATCCCCTTCCCCAAATGGCAGATCCCTCAAAAGCTCATTGGGGAGTTGCGCAATGGGGAAAGGTTAATGATGGCAGGCATTTCCTGAAGGGACAGCAATCTTCTGTGACTGTGCTTGCCAGGCTGTGACTTGAAGTCTCCAGGTTTGTCTGACCACCCTCAGGTGGCAAAGGTGGGCCTTGAATCTCCAGGTGAGCAAGACCACCATATACAGTGGTACCTCGGGTTACAAACACCCTGGGTTACAAACACTTTGGGTTACAGACTCCGCTAACCCAGAAGTAGTACCTCGGGTTAAGAACTTTACCTCAGGATAGGAACAGAAATCGCGCGCTGGCAGCAGCGGGAGGCCCCATTAGCTAAAGTGGTGCCTCAAGTTAAGAACGGTTTCAGGTTAAGTACGGACCTCCGGAACGAATTAAGTATGTAACCGGAGGTACCACTGCATAGCAAGCTTCAGCTCAACAGAAGTTGACTGTATAGATAGGATATATAGACAGGACACTCGGGAAAGGGGAGCTGTGCTTCTCCCCTCCCTCCTCCCCTCTCCCATTTAATATTCATATCTGAAATTACTGTATAAAGATGTCATAGGTAAAGGGACCCCTGACCATTAGGTCCAGTCATGGCCGACTCTGGGGTTGTGGCGCTCATCTCGCTTTATTGGCCGAGGGAGCCGGCGTACAGCTTCTGAGTCATGTGGCCAGCATGACAAAGCCACTTCTGGCAAACCAGAGCAGCGCACGGAAACGCTGTTTACCTTCCCGCCGGAGCGGTACCTATTTATCTACTTGCACTTTGTGCTTTCGAACTGCTAGGTTGGCAGGAGCTGGGACCGAGCAACGGGAGCTCACTCCATCACGGGGATTCGAACCACCAACCTTCTGATCGGCAAGTCCTAGGCTCTGTGGTTTAACCCACAGCACCACCCACGTCCCTAGGGGAGGTCAAACCTCCCCCCCCATGGCATCACTGCATCCCTCCACTAAGTCTCAGGTTTGAGTCCTGAAATCTCAGGGTCTGGGATGCTGCTCCTGGGCTGGCAATCCTGTCTGTGGTAGGATGTAGCTTAGGGGGCTCCTTTCACACCTGCCAAGGGGGTGCTCTTAGTCTGCATCAGGGCTTTGCTCTCACAAGGCAGGGCAAGATTTCATGGGTTTATCTTAGGTGAGGGTACATTTCTGGGAGCTGAATGTGGTCCCCGAGGTGCCTCTGTTTGGCCCTCAAGACTCTCCCCAGGCAACACCCCTCTCTAGCCCTGCTTTGCACCTCCTTGCCTGCCTGGAATTATGTCCTTGAACTCTGATGCCTCTCACTTGCTGGATCAAAGACAGGGGTGGGTGGGGAATCATCTAGCCTAGGTAGAAAGGTAAACTTTGCATCCATTGCTCCACCCACTTTTGCCTCTGGCCCCGCCCTCACCTGCATGTGCACCCCCCCCCCAGAAGGGAATGTGACCTCTTTTCATTCCATCTTGGAAAATGCACTCCTTCTCTCGCAGGAGATAATGCTAAAATACCATCCTGGAAGAGGCCTCATCTCCTCTCACACCCAGGAGGCAAGGCCTCTTATCCAAGACACTGCCGGCTCTGTCCGGAAACAGACAGATATTTTTCTCTTCAGACCAATAACTTCTTTGCTTGTCCACAAATGGGCAGCTTATCCTATCCTTGTCGACTCCGAAGAAAGCCCAATGGAGCTTCTGCCCGGATAAATCTGTACAGAGGAAGACGGCCTTAATGAAATCAAAGTGCACACGACAAATTGATTTGACATTCCTTCAAGCTGCCGGCAGCCCTCGTGTTTTCCTTTAAATAAAAATAAAAATCAAGAAGAAGAAGAAGAGTTTGGATTTGATATCCCGCTTTATCACTACCCGAAGGAGTCTCAAAGTGGCCAACATTCTCCTTTCCCTTCCTCCCCCACAACAAACACTCTGTGAGGTGAGTGGGGCTGAGAGACTTCAGAGAAGTGTGACTGGCCCAAGGTCACCCAGCAGCTGCATGTGGAGGAGCGGGGAAGCGAACCCAGTTCACCAGATTATGAGTCTACCGCTCTTAACCACTACAACACACAAACAGGCAATCAAGACCTATTGGGAAACAGTGGTTTTTGGGGTTAGCTTTATTTAGTGTCTATTACCATGAAAACACCCATTCCATCATCAGCGGCCCCTGTGGTTGTAATTATTTAATTTTCTGATTGGCAAAGCTCGGGTTGGTTGTCTTGCTGCCCACTTGTTCGGGCAGGTCATCTCCTGGGCAGTGTCTCTCAGGCAGGGCTTTAACCCCCTTCCTTTTTTCGTTTTTCCTGAGGTTCAGGCGAGTGGAGAAATTCTTGGGTCTCACTTGTCTGGGCTGACCGGATGGAAGGTGTTTCTTGGTAGGTGGAACAGAGAAAGGGAACTGGGGTGGAATGGGGAGAGGGCAGGGGGTGGGGAGAAGCCCCAAGGTGGGGCGAGGTGAGACGGTAGGAGACGGGGAAAGAAACACATGCAGGCCCCCCAGGACGTCTCGACCAGACTGAGCAGAATGGCTTGTTTTCAACTTTCAACTCATTGGTAATAGAATTTTTCCATTTCCAGGCGGACTGGTTCTAACTGGACGGCTCCTCCGGGCCGTGGAGGGGTCGAGGAGAGGCTCCCTTCTCCCGCCAATCCGCACCCATGTCTAGCGGGGTCTTCCGGACATCTGGTGCTGCAAGGCTGCCTTTCGTGGTGGGCCGGCTGGACGCCAGGGCTTCGGCCAAAAGCGGGCTCCGTGGATTGGCTTCCATGGAGCCCGGGCGACATGAAGCCAAGAGCTCAGGGGTGCTGACCCCTTTGGGCTTCCCTTCCAGCGACCGGGGCCAGCCTGAAGCAGGGGCCTCTGCCGAGGCCGCCCTCCTAGCGGCAGGCTCCCTGGAGCTGGGGCGGCTCGGGGATGGGATTTTGGGGCTCCCATTTTCTTTCATGCGGACATCCATGGAACCGGGCTGGCGTGAGACCGGGATTTCGCTGGTGGCTGGAGGTCTGGGTTCCTTGGGCTCCATCTGCTGGGCATCCGGCAAGTCGTCTTTCATGCGGACGTCAATGCAACCGGGCTGGCGGGAGAGGGGGCCCTTGGGGGTGGCGGATCCTCTGGCTGCGGGGTCTTCCTGAGCAGGCATCTTCCCCACCGAGCCGGGACGCTCCGAGGCTTTTCTTGACGATGGGCCGCCTTTGACGGGTTTGCAAACGCGTGGTGGAGGGTCGCTTGGCTGTGGGGATTTGGGAGGGAGAGAATAGGGGGTTGCCCATCACTGCATAAATCACTAATAAATAAATCTAATAAAATAATTAATTAAACACATCGTCCTGCAACAGTGAGTTCCATCGTTGAAATACACTGGGAATGAAGCAGTCCACCTGTCTGTACTGTATCTCCTGCCAATCGGATTCAGTGGAGGATCACTGTTGGTTCATCTATCTCAATATTGTCTGCACTGTCTGGCAGCAGCTCTTTCAGAAAGAGAGTCTTTCCCCAGCCTTCTGCATAGAAAGCAGATGCTCTACAGCCCTTCCCTAATTCTCCAAAGGCTGCCTGGTTTCCTAAACATTTCTTGTGCCCTCCATCCTCCTTAGCTATCTAAAAAAGTTTCCTTATACATTTATCCGGGCAGAGTACAGTGATATACAAACAGAAAAAAAAACCCATTAAAAGCAGTACAGATCAATCATTAAAATGACTGGCAACTCAAGAAAATGTCAAAACAACTGCATAGGTCTGTCAGGATAAAACTGCATCACTCTAGCATTTCCTTTCAACAGTTTTAAGGAACATTTTGCAGTTAACCTTTCTGTGATCTCACAGCTATCAGTATGGCAAGCATGAGATGTGGGTCGCATCCACACCGTATACATTCAAAGCACACTTGGCAAACATTTAAAGCACATGGCTCCCCCCCCCCAGATAATCCTGGCAAATCTCGTGTGTTAAGGGTGCTGGGAACGGTAGCATTGTGCACAGTAAACTACAGTTCCCAGAATTCTTTGGGAGGAGTCATGCCTTGCCAGAAAGAGAGGCCTGTCTATGGCAAGCTTCCTAACCTCACGTCCTCCAGTTTGTTTGTTGGGACTACAACTCCCATCATGCCCGGACATTGATTATGCTACCTGCTGCTGATAGGAGCATAGAAAGGGGATTTCCACAATGACTCAGACTATTGCTCCATCTATCACAGCATTGCCAACACTGACTGGCAGCAGCTCACTACCTGGAGATCCTGGGGACTGAACCTGGGAGCAACAGCCCTTCAGCAAAGATACAAATACAGGAAACTACAGCTCAGAATTATCTAAACTGCCTGGCAGCCGCTCTCCAGGAATTCAACTGCTGTTTCATACCCTCCAAGATTCCTCCAATGAAAAGATGGACGTCCTAAGGAAAAGCGGGACATTCCAGGATCGAAACAGAAATAGGGACGGCTTCTGTAAATCCAGGACTGTCCCTGGAAAATGGGGACACTTGGTTTGCTGTTTGTTAACGGTTCCCCCATGCCAGGAACGGCAGTTCTTTGCAGTGTGCAGCCTGTGATTTACATGTGCATTAAGTGTGCTTCAAATGAATGGTGCAGCAGAGGTGACTTTGGATTCTGCAAAGGCTCCCTAGCTGTCCCGCTTGAAGAAGAGTTTGGATTTGATATCCCGCTTTATCACTACCCGAAGGAGTCTCAAAGCAGCTAACATTCTCCTTTCCCTTCCTCCCCCACAACAAACACTCTGTGAGGCGAGTGAGGCTGAGAGACTTCAGAGAAGTGTGACTGGCCCAAGGTCACCCAGCAGCTGCATGTGGAGGAGCGGGGAAGCGAACCCAGTTCACCAGATTACGAGTCCACCACTCTTAACCACTACACCACACTGGCTTGACCTACAGGTGTGTCCAAGAGGAGGATTCCAAACACCAACCCCTACCCCCCCCCCAGCCCAGCCCAGCCCATTTTACCTTGCCGGTGACTTCCGGGCAGAACCCGTTACAGGCGTTGTTCAAGGCCGTGGACCTGTTGATCCACTCGGTGAGATGGGCGGCTGCGTTCACCGAGCGGGACGTGAGGTTGACTTTGGCCGGGGGTATCTTCAGGGGCATATCCCATGTGCCCATGTATGTTCCCCAAGGGGAGGCCTGTAGGGGGGAGAGGAAGGAGAGAGCTCAAACACACGTGGGGGATGCAAGGACACAAGCCGAGAGCCCAGAGGCTGGCTCCGGCCAAGAGGCCCATCGGGTCCAGCATCCTGTTCTTGCCATGCCAGCCAGGTGACTACGGGGGAAGCCACCAAGCAGGACCTTAGCACAAAGGGACCCTCTTTCCCAAGGGAAGAAGAATGGATTTTGAAGTTAATGGACTAGGCAGAGATGGCAAAGTTGACAGCAGAAATAAGAGGTCCAAAAGATGAGAACTTGGTCCAAGAGTTGGAGGTTCTACTCGGACTATTTGATCAAAAACACTACAGCCAAATGAAATCGCAAGGGGGATTCGAATAACAGGCGAGGGAAGGAGAATAAATGAACGATGATAAAGTAAGTAGAAAATAAATAGCAGCTATGGCAGCAGATAAAGGAATAACAACAGGAGCATTGTGGGCATACGGATGGGAAGGCAAAATGTAATTACAGTGGTACCTCGGGTTACATACGCTTCAGGTTACAGACTCCACTAACCCAGAAATAGTACCTTGGGTTAAGAACTCTGCTTCAGGATGAGAACAGAAATTGCGCAGCAGCGGCATGGCAGCAGCAGGAGGCCCCATTAGCTAAAGTGGTGCTTCAGATTAAGAACAGTTTCAGGTTAAGAACGGACCTCCGGAACGAATTAAGTACTTAACCTGCGGTACCACTGTATGTATTATGTCCAAAGGAATAACGTCAAATTTCATGTAAAAAACTTACAAAATTATATATTAAAAATAAAAAAGCGCAACAGCAAATCTCCGGCGTTTGTGATTCCCAGAAACTCAGTGGCTCATTGCTGCCTCCCACAGCAAAGGGAGAACATAGCCATTGTAGCTACTAGCTATTGATGGAGTCGAGCATCTTTTTCTCCCAGTGGACAGCCAGCTGCTCCAAAGCGCAGCCAACAAGCGGGACTTGAGAGCCACAGCAACTCTGCCCACTTGTGAGACCCAGAAACTGGTATTCAGAGGGTGAACACTGGCGAGTGAACATCGCCATCACGACTTGTAGCTGTTGATAGCCTTATCCTCCAGGAATTCGCCCAGTCCCCTTTTTAAATCCATCTAAGTGGGTGCCTATCACTACCTTTTGCAGGAAGAAATCCCACTGTTTAACCATGCTCTATGTGGCAGGGTGGGATGCGGGTGGCACTGTGGGTTAAACCACAGAGCCTAGGACTTGCTGATCAGAAGGTCGGCGGTTCGAATCCCTGCGATGGGGTGAGCTCCCGTTGCTCGGTCCCAGCTCCTGCCAACCTAGCAGTTCAAAAGCACCTCAAAGTGCAAGTAGATAAATAGGTACCACTCCAGCGGGAAGGTAAACGGCGTTTCCGTGCGCTGCTCTGGTTCGCCAGAAGCGGCTTAGTCATGCTGGCCGCATGACCCGGAAGCTGTACACCGGCTCGCTCGGCCAATAAAGCGAGATAAGCGCCGCAACCCCAGAGTCGGCCACAACTGGACCTAATGGTCAGGGGTCTCTTTACCTTTAAGGAATGTGGCAGGCAGTCCATAAGGGGCATGGCCTAGGGAGAGTCCTGAAGGCCACACAAAAGTCCTGAAGGGCTGCATTCAGCCCCCAGGCCTGAGAGTTCCCCGTCCCTGGAGCAGAGCCTCACCTTGGAGCGTGGGACTGTCGGAAGCAGGTGTCCTCGGTCATTGGCTATAAACTGTGTGTAACCTTCCCGGGCAGAGGGGTGCTGCAGAGAAGATGGGAGGAGAATGAAGGCAGGAGGAAGCCCAAATATAGAAGGAGCAGCACTCCATTTACTAAGGGTTGTATCCAACCAAGTTTCCCTGAGGTGGCAAGGCTCCTTTGGCAACAACAAGGAACCGAGCTTTTAATGTCATCAGCCTGTCTTGTGGAACTCTCCGCCACTAGATATTCAGGAGGCACCTGCTGAAAATGTTTCCATTCTGTCAGGCTTACGCAGGCAATTAAGAACACTGCTTTCCACACTAGTTAACTGATTTTAATTTTTTTATATGGCTTTTATTGTATGGTTTAATGTACAGTTCTTGTGGAACTGCTTTGATATTTTCTGTATGATTTAGCAGCATTAAAAAAAAAAGTTCTACTCAGAGAATTTAACTGAACGTAATGGTCCCATGTTATTCATGTACATTAATTTTATTCTGAGCATGGATTGCATTTATATATAGCCCTTTTTTTCCTTCAATGAACTCAAGGCTCTCCTCCCCCTCCCCTCATCCCCACAACAACCTTGTGAGGTAGGTTAGGCCGAGGGGCAGGGATTGGCCTAAGGTCACCCAGTGAGTTTCATGGCTGAGAGAGGATTTGAACCCTGGTCTCTTCCAGGTCCTAGTCCCACGCTCTAACCACTGCACCACACCAATTAGTATCACCATTGTTGGATACAACCCACAATTTATATAAATATGCAGCAGAAGATGATGGTGACCAGAAATGTGCCCTTAATTGGATTTTACTATAATCATTTCTTAATTTTTATCACACTTAATGCCAAAATCGTCTTCTTGGAGGTTAACATGTTATAAAAACCACAACACAAACCATAAAATATATAAGCGTCCATAACCAAGATACAATAAAGCAATCCCCTGAAAACATTAAAAGGTCAACCTCCATAATCAAAATATGCAATAAAGCGATTAAAGCAAACATAAGAGTTTCCCCAACACTGGGAAAAGGGTGAGGCTTATTCTGTTGTTAGGAGAGCACCAGACCTATCTCCAAAGTCCGCTCATTCCACACTCGCTTCCAGAGGAAACTCACCTCCTTAGCAACTTTGGGAAGGTTCCAGTTCTGCAAATTCTTAGGATTGTACGCATCTTCATACTGCAAAACAAAGGGGGGGGGTAGCAGAGCTGAGATGTGGCAGGTTTAGTGCTGGTCCCAGAATACTGAGCGGTAAAGATGAAGTGTGCCTATGTGGAATGGAACATTGTCTTTCACTTTTAAAGAGATCCAGTAAGTTCCTAGTCCTCATGGTCATGAAATGAAATATATGAGCAAAATGGGGCAGAAATGTCGGGGAGAAAGGGGGTGGGCTGCTGTAGAGCTTATTACCCCTCCCCAGGAAGCAGAATATATTATGCCAAAAGCAGCGGGGGGGGGGGAGACATAGCTGTCAACCTTCCCTTTTTTTGCAGGAAATGCCTTTTCCCGCTGCTTCCCGCTGCTATCCCAGATTGTTAGATATCCCGTAGACTGTCCGCAGGACAGGTGAGGCTGCTGATACCTTATTATTTTCAAGGCTGCCGATCCCTTATTTTCAAATCTGAAAGTTGACAGCTATGGGGAGAGAGAAGGGAAGGAGCAGTTGGAAAACGAGGGGAGGGGGTGGCTTGTTGCAACCAGGTCTTGCTTGCAGGGTTCGCATGGGGCATTTGGTTGGCCACTGTGAGAAGAGGGTGAGAGGATTTTTCTTCCTGGGGGAGGGAGGGAGGGAGGGTAGGTAGTAGGTAGGTAGGTTCCCAGATGTGAGGAAGTGGAAAGCTTGTGACTAACAGACCCTGGAGGAGAGTTTAAACGGGGCAAGGGGCGGGCGAGATGGAGAGTCCTCTCCAAAATGAGATTGGGGGGGTCTCACTTCAAGGGAGGGGGCAAAGAATTCCTCCATGAGGACTTTATTGCAGATGGTTGTTTGGGGGACGCGTTGAAAGTGGGGAGAAGTTTGCCTCTTCGTAGGAGTTTTGGAGCAAATAACAAAGAAGGGCTGCCTCTAAACTAAGGAGGGAGAATGGAACTCCTCACGGTAGGGAGGAAAGGGGATTATTATTATTAGTATTAGTATTTATTTATATTTATTTATATTTATTTATTTATTTATTTATTTATACCCCGCCTATCTGGCTGGGTTTCCCCAGCCACTCTGGGCGGCTTTATTAAAATATTAAATACAATATTAAAAATAAAAATATATATTAAAATACAATAATTCGCCAAATATTAAAAGCATCCCTAAACAATTTCTCCTTGCCCTGAGCAATCCCATCCTCCCCTCCCCCTTTAATTCAAGCGTCTTATTTTGGAAATATAAGGGGTGGTTTCAATGAGGGGCAGCCTCTCTTCTCCCCCCCCCCCGCCCTCACCTGGCCAGAACTGTAGTGCGTTGCCATGCTGGCTGCTCTGCGTCTTTTGTTTGGGAAGTATCCTAGCAACGGGGGGTGTGGGCGTGGCTGGAAGGAGAAAAAAGCGTGCCAGCCAATGGGAAACCAGCCTCATAAGCCACGCCCAATCTCCGCCCTCCTTCCTTTCCTCCGTTTCTGTCATTCAAACCAGAGTTCTAAGCCACGCCTCCCTAGTCTACTCCCCCCTTCCCCCCCTCCGCCTTTCCTGCGCTGCTGGGATCCACATTAGGAACTAGAAACTTAGAATCATAGAATAGAATCATAGAGTTGGAAGAGACCACAAGGGCCATCGAGTCCAACCCCCTGCCAAGCAGGAAACACCATCAGAGCACTCCTGACATATGGTTGTCAAGCCTCTGCTTAAAGACCTCCAAAGAAGGAGACTCCACCACACTCCTTGGCAGCAAATTCCACTGTCGAACAGCTCTTACTGTCAGGAAGTTCTTCCTAATGTTTAGGTGGAATCTTCTTTCTTGTAGTTTGGATCCATTGCGCCGTGTCCGCTTCTCTGGAGCAGCAGAAAACAACCTTTCTCCCTCCTCTATGTGACATCCTTTTATATATTTGAAGATGGCTATCATATCACCCCTTAGCCTCCTCTTCTCCAGGCTAAACATGCCCAGCTCCCTTAGCCGTTCCTCATAAGGCATCGTTTCCAGGCCTTTGACCATTTTGGTTGCCCTCCTCTGGACACGTTCCAGTTTGTCAGTGTCCTTCTTGAACTGTGGTGCCGAGAACTGGACACAGTACTCCAGGTGAGGTCTGACCAGAGCAGAATACAGTGGCACTATTACTTCCCTTGATCTAGATGCTATACTCCTATTGATGCAGCCCAGAATTGCATTGGCTTTTTTAGCTGCCGCGTCACACTGTTGGCTCATGTCGAGTTTGTGGTCAACCAAGACTCCTAGATCCCTTTTCACATGTACTGCTCTCAAGCCAGGTGTCACCCATCTTGTATTTGTGCCTCTCATTTTTTTTGCCCAAGTGCAATACTTTACATTTCTCCCTGTTAAAGTTCATCTTGTTTGTTTTGGCCCAGTTCTCTAATCTGTCAAGGTCGTTTTGAAGTGTGATCCTGTCCTCTGGGGTGTTAGCCACCCCTCCCAGTTTGGTTAAGCAAACTTTTTCAGCAGGGGGCCGGTCCACCGTCCCTCAGGCATTGTGGGGGGGCCAGACTATATTTTTGGGGAAAATATGAACGAATTCCTATGCCCCACAAATAACCCAGAGATGCATTTTAAATAAAAGGACACATTCTACTCATGTAAAAACACGCTGATTCCTGGACCATCTGCGGGCCAGATTGAGAAGGCGATTGGGCCGGATCCGGCCCCCGAGCCTTCGGTTGCCTACCCATGCTATAGTGTATGTGTGTGGGGGGGTGTCTGTATATTTGCCTGCAAAGGGCCCTCTTCCATCCCTAACCCTCCCAAAAATAGGATTTGGAGTAAGGTTACCAGATTTTTTTCAATGAATCCGGGGACACTTTTCAACTTCAATGGATTTTGTCAGGGGATTGATTTGTAAATGTGGGGACTGTCCCCAGGAAACGAGGACGTCCGGTAAACTTAATTTAGAACCTCTTCCCAATGTATCCAACATATGTCTTCCCAGAGCCTTATTGCAGCACAGATCTAACCACTGCACCACACCATTCCCCAGTTCAAGCCCTCTCATTGCCCTGCCACCAGGAATAGAAGGGTTATTTCAAGGCTAATCATATGAGAGGGGGCTAAACCATCACCACCAAAATGGAACTTAAAGTGTGTCTTCTGTTTTAAACTTGGTGGTTTTTATTCCAGGCTAATTGCAATGTCGAAGGGGTGATCCTAAACCCGGTTGCCTCAGAGTAAACCCATTAGATTCACTAGGGCTTGCTTCTGAGTAGACATGCAAGGTAGCTCTAGGTCTTTTTTATCTTCCAAATTGGCTCAAAGCTATTTCAGTATTTCCTCACCTATTTTTCCCCTCTCTCACCCACCCCATATAGGAAATTTAAGTCATGGAATGGAGAATCCAATCTATCAGGTGAAGGGAATACTGGGAAGATCAGTTTTGTTTCCCCTGGGCCTTAGTCTGGCTACCCGTATGTGTTAAGGACTAGAAATTTGTTTTCTTCATTATTATTATTTTTCGCCCTATAGGACGCACTTTCCCCCCTTCCAAAAATGAAGGGGAAATGTGTGTGCGTCCTATGGGGCGAATGCAGGCTTTCGCTGAAGCCTGGAGAGTGAGAGGGGTCGGTGCGCACTGACCCCTCTAACTCTCCAGGCTTCAGGAAGCTATCCGCAAGCCGTGGGAGAGCTGCCTGCACCCAGAAGCTTGGGGCGCGCTGAGCTCAGCGCCCCCCAGGCTTCAGGCTTCGCACAGCTCTCCCACGGCTTGCGGATAGCAGCCTGTTCTGGGGGCTGGGGGGGAAATAATTTTTTGTCTTTATTTCCCCCCAAAAAAACCAGGCGCGCCCTATGGGCCGGTGCTCCCTATGGGGCGAAAAATACGGTATTTTTTTTAAAGGAAAAAGATAGATATTTTCAGGAGACTGGATATCGCACCTGGCGGCATAATGTGTATTGGAGAAGGACTGCGAGGAGACTAAGGTTCAAATCCCTGCTCAGGCTGACCTTCCCTACAGGGTTGTTGCGGGGATAAAATCCCCCTGGAGCACTCATTAGAAGAAAGATGGGTTGGTAGTAATAATTATTATTATTATAATAATGCCACATTCTGTATTTATTTTCCTGCATGTCTGTAGAATTTCGGTGCATTTGTAACTCCGGTCCTGACTTAATCCTGCAAACGCCGCCAGTCATGACTTCTATCAGTAATATCCAAAGCAACACGGCGACCAAGTACAACAATACGATGTCAATATAAACTCTTTATATAATCTATACAGAACATTGAACAGTATGAAATATATGAAATGCACTCTCTGCAAAACCAAATAAACAGAAATCTTATAAATCTCTGAAAGTCACAAAATATACACTCTTGATGGATTCTCTTGAAAACATAGAACCAAATGAAAGTCTTATGAGTCTCTGAAAGTCTTTGTAGACTATGCAAGTCTCTGAAAGAAGCAGCGGGTCAGTTTCTTATCGTGATTTCTAAGCAGTCACGATTTCTAAGCAGCAGCCCTCTCTACCAGCCAGGGCTTGCCACAGCACCAGGCGAGGTGTGTTTGTCGTGGGGGGTACGCAGAAACGACTGGGAAATGCGTCTCCTGAGCATGGGCAGAGTAGTCAGTTCTTGCTACTGAATAACCACAGCCAGGTAGGGCAGGGAAATACCAATACCTGAAGCCCTGGAGTGCTGCTGCCAGTCAGTGTAGCCAATGCTGGGTGGGCCAATAGTCTCCGATTCACTATAAAGCAGCATCTTATGTTTGTCGCAGGAACCCTCCCCCCCCCAATCATTCAGTTTGTACAAACTTCACTCACACTCACACACTACATATGCTACGCTTTCTCTATAAATTCATAGAAAATCAACCATACACCGGATTTGCACTGTTCCACTTTTATTTTACTCCATGAAGGAAGGACTACAAAATGGGGAAGGTTTGATACAGGGCAGCCATAATCTCTTGAGCATACCAGCACATCCACAGGAGCCCTGCCCAGTTCCTATGCCAACCCTGATGGTCCTAGACAGAAGACCATCAAGATCACAAAGAACTTGCATATGGGAGTGGATTCAGCAAGGACTGGAACAAAGGACAATGATCAGCCCTTCCCTCTGGGGGCAGGAAACTGCAAACTCCCCTCTGTCACCTGGAAAGTACTCATGGGGAGGGGGAAAGGGGGAACCAGCCAGGTGACAGGACACTCAGGTTACCACCACAACTCCTCCCTCAACCCCTCCTTTCTGTGATGTATGTATGATGTTTCTGGGGGTGGTCTTGATCTACAAGGTGGCAATTTCAAAAGTCTTTATAAGGCCTTGCACACCATTTTTCTGGGTCCTTCCTCTCTCCTGCAAGTGAGGGGAGCACCCTGTTGCAACAGTTCAATAAAGGCCAAGCCTACAGGCTGCTGTTTTGCTCCAAGTTATCCTGGTTGGTGTCTTTGTTTTTGTCCAAGGGAGCCCTCGGATTTTTCCGTTAACATGTTCATGTTTAAATCCGATCACTACTCAAAATCAGAACTGGAAACTCACTTTAATGTTAGAAGAAGGGCCATAACTCAGTGACAGAGCAGCTGCACTTTATGTGGAGGGCCTTGGGTTCAAATCTCCAGCGTCACCGCCAGGTAGGGCTGGGCCAGGCCTGACGAGCTGCTGCCAATCCGTGCAGACAGTACTGGCTTAGATGGAGCAATGACTTCTGACGCGCTATAAGGCAGCTTCCTTTGGACCTAACCAGGCTTTCCTGGAGGTCACCTAGCCCAGCCGATGCTCCGAAAGCCTGCGGCCGCTACATCGCCTCTTAATTTCATTATTGCATTTAATTAATCACTGCCTGCAGCGGCACCGAGAGTCGGGTCTGTGCGGTGTAAATCAACTTCTCCTTTTCCTTCCCCACGTTCCCCAGGGACGCCTGTTGCCGATTTCCCTAATCAGTTTGCGCCATATTTCTTGGAAGCCTCGCTCTCTGGGGAGAAGAGCCGGCAACCGTGGCCTCTCTTTTGCAGGCTGAGCCGGGAGTGTGTGCATTCCCTCCGCCCCAGCGAGCTTCTGCTGCCAATAATTAAATTGCATTTGCATGCACTGAACGAGAGCGACGGATTAATTTACAAGGATAATTAAAGCGGGCCAGACGCGGCCTGTGTTTTTTTTTGTGTGTGTGGGTCCCTCTCCCCCCTCCAGCACCGGCTGCCTGCGTTTTATGGGAAGACACGTCAAGCAAACAGGCTTCGCTTGCTAATGACGGACGGTGAAGCTGCCAGCCTTGCATCTCCTGAGCTGAGAAACCAGGAGAGGCGCCTGCGAAACCCTGCATAGCTAGACCGGGCCTGGCTCAACCCATCCATTAGGAGAGCCCTGCAGGATCCGGCCCATGGCCCATCTAGTCCAGCATCCTGTTCATCCTGCAGCCAAAACCCACAAGCAGGGTTTGTTAGAATTCCTGCTCCGTGATTGCAGTCATGGGATTGTTGTCTTCCACATGACGGTGTATGTTTTGACTCCACGGAGTGGGAAGTGACGGAGACAGGATGTTTGTGTTACTGTGTTCCATGAAGTGGGACTATTGTCCTTTGTTCTTTTTCTCTTTGCTGTCTGGTGCTAGAGAGAGAGGGAGCCATGTTGCAGTGCTCCATGTGTTATGTACTGAGTTGAATAGGATCCAAAATGCAGCAGTCTGATTGGTCCTAGAACAATAGGATTCAGAATGCAACAGTCTGATTGGTCCTAGAACAATGCAGCAGTCTGATTGGTCCTGGAACAATAGGATTAAGAATGCAGCAGTCTGATTGGTCCTAGAACAATGCAGCAGTATGATTGGTCTGCAGGAGCCACTCAGTCCAGCTCCAGATGGAAGAGAATCCACAACCTGATTGGCCTACAGGAGAATTCCGTAATTAGCCAATCACGTGCAGCCCATTGTGTAAATAATGTATATAAAGCAGACACTTTGGGGGAACTTTCATTCCTCCTCCCACTATAAGCTGAATAAAGAGCATGAAATCCACTCTCGACTCTGAGTATATTTCACCATGTGTGTTTATATGTAAATAAAGTAGATTAGCCAAAATGCTGAGTTGCTGAGGTCTGTCACGCGAACAGCGCAGACTGTGGATCCCTAAGTGTGCCGGTGTCGGTTGGCATCGGTCGCTGTGATTTTCGGGCTGAAGAAAGCTTATGAAGCTCCCGAACGATCGACCAAGAGGGAGGGAACATGCCAGTCGAGCATGTGTCTCTGCCAGGGTCCTACTCGAATGTAGGCCAAACTCCTGACAGGGTTGCCATATTCCAAAAAAGTAAAAACCAGGAAGACCCCCAAATTGCTGAGCTATTTTTTTTTAAAGGAAACTGCTGAAATACTTAGGTATTTTTTGCACAATCCCCAGAACCACCTTAAGCCACCCAAGCCAGACATATGGCAACCGGACATGACAAGCAAGACCTGAGTGCAAGAGGAACTCTTCCCTCCTTTGTTTTTCAGAAAGGGGGGTTCAGAAGTATTGCTGCCTCAGACCTTGGATGGCAGAGCATCACCCACAGGGACAGTAGCCATCAATAGCTCTCTCCTCCATGAACTTGTCTAATGCTCTTTTAAAGCCATCCAAGTTGATGACCTTCCCTGCGTCCTGAGGCAGTGAGTTCCATAGGTCCGCTCTGTGCTGCATGAATTAGGACTTCTTTTTGTCACTCAGCTTCACTGGATGTCCCCGTGTTCTGGTGTTATGAAAGAAGGAGAAATGTGTTTCCCTACGCATTTGCTCAATGCCTGATTTTATAAAGAGTTATTTAATTATAAATAATGGTTATAACTGAAATCTTAAAAATTATAGTATTTAGCGGTTGGAAGGTTACACAGCCTACCTCACAAGGTTGGCAGGAGGTTAAAATCAAGGGGAGGATCTTTAACACTGCCATGAGTTCCTTGCAAGAAGAGTGAGAATTTTAAAAAGGTCATAAATAAATTAAGCCTCAACCCCACTTATGGGTGGGGAGGGGAAATACCTGCCTTAGATTAATCAACTTGAAACTTTAGTTGATTAATCTACTGCTGAAAGCGTAAAGGCTGAATGAAAACATGAAAAACAGCTGTTGATGTTTTTTTAGAGTTTGTTTCACCATTAAAACACACAGACACAATTTTCTAAAACAAGTTATAAATCATTCTACAGAACAGATCATTTTAAGTTTTGTTTTTTTGAGGGAGGCAGAGAAATTGGCACACGAAGCCACAGAAATTAGGACCAGCACCTCCTCTTCTAAACAGCATCCCCCCCCAATAATTTTATTGGTTTTCATGTAAATACAAGAACTACAGTACTAATACAGCATTTTTTTGACAGCAGTGTTTCCTATCAACTGCAGCTGGTATAGCCACCAGCCAGTGATGCCCAGCAGAGAAGGAGGAGGGTGGCGTGGAGCTACAGAGGTTGCAATCAAATCATCTGGCGAGTTTCCAGCTTTCCTGGACACCAGCAAGGCCAAAGGGAAACACTCTGCTGAGTTCCTGCAGAGAGAAAGGAGGAAATAGATGTGCAAGGATTGTTTTCTGAAGCAGTGCAACAGTGCCCCCCGGTGGCCACTTGGGGTTATTCCAAGCGTAACATTTACAAGAACGGATGCGATTTAGGATCCTGCCGGATGATCCTGAATAAACCATAGCCTGTTATTATTTTTCATCATTAAGATGCAAAATCAAGCATGCAACAAAGTCATCACAGAAAACAGGTGTGAAATCTTGAAGCAGAGAGGAAAGAAGAGCAGGGGCAGTAATAAATGCCAGACTTTTGGAGCAATAGAAAATATAGCAAGTCTATAAAAACACCTGGGCCCATCACCTCCTGGCAAATAGAAGGGGAAGAAATGGAGGCAGTGAGAGATTTTACTTTCTTGGGCTCCATGATCACTGCAGATGGTGACAGCAGCCACGAAATTAAAAGACGCCTGCTCCTTGGGAGAAAGGCGATGGCAAACCTAGACAGCGTCTTAAAAAGCAGAGACATCACCTTACCAACAAAAGTCCGTATGGTTAAAGCCATGGTTTTCCCAGTAGTGATGTATGGAAGTGAAAGCTGGACCATCAAGAAGGCTGATCGCCGAAGAATTGATGCTTTTGAATTATGGTGCCGGAGGAGACTCTTGAGAGTCCCATGGACTGCAAGAAGATCAAACCTCTCCATTCTGAAGGAAATCAGCCCTGAGTGAGTGCTCGCTGGAAGGACAGATCCTGAAGCTGAGGCTCCAGTACTTTGGCCACCTCATGAGAAGAGAAGACTCCCTGGAAAAGACCCTGATGTTGGGAAAGATGGAGGGCACAAGAGAAGGAGACGACAGAGGACGAGATGGTTGGACAGTGTTCGCAAAGCTACCAGCATGAGTTTGACCAAACTGCGGGAGGCAGTGGAAGACAGGAGTGCCTGGCGTGCTCTGGTCATGAAGAGTCGGACACGACTAAACGACTAAACAACAACAATAAAAACACCATTAACAATGGATAACCCTTATTTCCAGGGGGAAATATCTGCACAGATATTATGCTTCCAGAGAACAGAAAGCTATCGAGCAACGGAAATCCTTATGAACAAACATTGCTATATAGATCACATGGAAAACTTGTCCCGGGAAGGAAACGCTCTTTCGATTGCTAAGTAAATACCTGTCAAGTTATGTTAGCACCAGCCACAAGCAAAATTCTTCCGACCCCATTTCAAATGTATTTGATGGTTGGGATGAACGTGCTTTAGGCAGGCTGAGTTAATGTGCAGACAGAGTTGCCTCAAATTTATTTAAAGAAAACCAATAAAAATGAAACTGTGTTCATAATAATTCAGGGCATGGCTGTAGATTTCGTGCTCAGATCAAAGCTGAAAGGGGAGAAGCATGGTGATTTTAAAAGGATCCGGGTTTATAGGTAAATAGCTTCAAAGGGTCTATGAAAAACCAGACAGATGGACCGTCTGCAGTCATTAAATGCTGGCAATTCCTTTTGCAGCCTTTAAGGGTTTTACAGGAAATATTTTTCTTGCAAACACCCCTTTGCTAAGGAGCACTAATGTTAATGTCAGCACGAATGGTCGCCTTGCACACGTGCGTTTGCAGGATGCTCTCGAGTGAACAGGAAAGGGAAACATTTGCGACCTCTGCTGCCGAGCAGCGCCTTAACAGTAACAGAAGCCCTGATGGGGAAATGGGCGGGTTTATGCAGATTACACACCAATGGCCATCAGAGCAACCAGCAGACGGCTGAGAAATGGACAAGATCGACAAAATCCACTATTTTTGAGGTTAAATTGTCGATCTAGAGGGTGCTGCGTTGGACAACAGAAGTAGAAATGTTGTCACGGTGTATTTGTGGAATTGGAAACGGTGCTGATTCCGAGGAGGCGGTGAGCGCTTTGCAGCACCCAGGTTCCCACCGACAGCTGAAAAGGTATCGGGAAAGGGGACCCGAGTAATTTTTGTTTCCTTTGGTATCGCTTCTCGGCCTTTTGGCTAAGATCAAGTGTAGTATCTGTTCTTATCAGTTTAATATCTGATATGTCCTCTATTTGAGGACTATATATTAAATGGATTTTTGGAACTGGGAGATGGAATAGGGGCTTGCTCCATCCACTCCATGCATCGACCTGGTATTGCAGTACTTCCAGGAACGGTGCACCTCCCTCTGGGGGGAATATTCTTGGTATAAAAGTAGATTGAAAGCTTTTGCTCGTCGGTGCGCTCTCCACTGGACAAAAGTGTGTTTTGTTAGAAGAATTTGCTTGCAAGAATGTGCAGGATATTCAAATACTGCCTACAAAATATCCTGCATCAACCTGGGATTGGAGTATCTCTACGGGAGAATGTTGTTGCTTCGAAAAGCATATAAACGGGACTGTTATCTCTCTGCAATATTGTTACAAAGGTGGTGCGGCTCCCTCAATCTCTGCTGAGTGGTAGCAAAATTCCAGCCGGCTCCAGGCACCCCCAGGGTCGTGCTTCCTTTGGGAAATCAAGGCACAGGAGACAGTCGGGACCTCGCCCAGCCCAGCCCAGCTCACCTATACAGACAAACCACACTGCTACGAAGCAAGCTCTGGGGCCTCCAATCTCTCAAACGCAATGCAAGAGAAGGAAATATCATTACCCCCATCTCTCTCCCTCCCTCCCTCTCTCCCCTCTCTTTTTGCCCAGTTGCACAATGTCCATTACAATACAGTGGTACCTCAGGTTAAGTACTTAATTCGTTCCGGAGGTCCGTTCTTAACCTGAAACTGTTCTTAACCTGAGGTAGCGCTTTAGCTAATGGGGCCTCCCGCTGCCGCCACGCCGCTGCTGCTGCGTGATTTCTGTTCTCATCCTGAAGCAAAGTTCTTAACCCGAGGTACTATTTCTGGGTTAGCAAAGTCTGTAACCAGAAGCGTATGTAACCCGAGGTACCACTGTAGTGCCCTTTACTGAATGTAAACAAACTGTGAAAAAGACTATGGATTGAATGTGGAGGCGCAATATGTACTTTTCCTTTTTTATTATTTGTTTACTTTGTAGCACAATAAAACATTTAATAAAAATTAATTTGGAAAAATATATATGATTGTACATATATTTACAGCTGGGTCTGCTTTGGATACAGTTCACAGCCTTCATATTTCAGGAGAAGCCCGTCCTTCACAGCAGCCGAGGCATCTCTGTGCCCCCCCCAGCCTTTGTGACAGCCCCCCAGGGGAGAGACCCCTTCAGGCAAGGCCCTCCTTCCACCTGCCTTGCTCTCTCCTCTAGTCTCTGCTTCTCAATGTCTATTGTATTATTTTATGTACTGTGGCTTGCCGTTGTTTTATTGATTATAGTTTAGATATTATTTCTTGATATTATTTCGACTGTTGCCCATAGACTGGCCTTCACCAAAGCGAGGTTTAACGTTTTCCCCTCCAATGTCCTGAGACATAGATTCTCAAAGGGCCAAGCCCCCGCCGTGTGCGAATGTGATAAGGTGACGCCGGAGTCGCTCCAGCACATTATGTTCATTTGCCCCTTGTTCAATGTGCCACGGGCAAATTTGTTGGGATCAATCATTCAGAAACTAGAGGGTACCCCACCAAAATTCCACCTTGCCCAAATCTTGCAGGACAAGTATACCCACACGACCCTGAAGGTGGCTAGGTTCCTGGTCGCTGTCCTTTCCCAAAAGCGACGTCAAGGAGCACTACAAGCTAATTAAGGCGTAGTATGCCTTTCCATCTTATAGTATTTTATTGTTATAGTGGTGTTTTAGCGACTGCTTTTTTTTTTCCCCCCTACGGCACAAGCTGTCACTTATGTGTTGTTTTTACCTGTATGGGCCTATGGCCGTAATAAATGAAATGAATGAAAAGTTTAGATATTATTTCTTGTAACTGTTGAGTGGATTTCTGTTTAACTTTTATATGTTGATATGATTATTTTATATTTTCTAATGATTGTTGAATGTTACTTTTTTTGATGTAGGTTGCCTATTTTAAGGCTACCTTTTATTCTCACACTTTCGTATTGCATTAGATTGTTATAAGATGTACATTTTTTGTTTCTACAGCTTGTAAACCGCCTTGAGTATTGTAAGATAGAAAGACGGTATACAAATTAAAAATGGTGATGATGCCATTCCAACACTTCGCGCGTCAACTCACAATATCATTCTTGTCCCCAGGAGTCTTCACAATTTTTAGCCTGATCTCATCGACTTGCTGGAGGAAGCAGACAACGTAAGACTGCGCTCAGTGGTTAGTTGGTGCTTGTCCGGGACTGGTAGGGTGGAAGGCAGGGAGTTCAACAGTAGGTGGCGCCAGAGCAAGTGACAGGCAGAGCCAAACAATTCTAGTTTTGCCCCCACCCTCCTTCTCCCTTCTGTGACAGGAGAACGAAGCTGATATAGGCAGGTGCTGTATACTACACTAGTTGATCGTTAGAAAGACAACAGGCAGAGACTGGCTGAGGTTAGTGGACCCCTGACTCCTTTGCCCAAATTATAGATCAGCCCCCAACCAAGTTTCAAATCTATCTGGCAAAACCAGATAGATTTCCTATAGGCATTAAAGGTAAAGGTAAAGGGACCCCTGACTATTAGGTCCAGTCGTGGCCGACTCTGGGGTTGTGGCGCTCATCTCGCTTTATTGGCCGAGGGAGCCGGCATACAGCTTCCAGGTCATGTGGCCAGCATGACTAAGCCGCTTCTGGCGAACCAGAGCAGCGCATGGAAATGCTGTTTACCTTCCCGCCGGAGCGGTACCTATTTATCTACTTGCACTTTGACGTGCTTTTGAACTGCTAGGTGGGCAGGAGCTGGGACTGAGCAACGGGAGCTCACCCCGTCGCGGGGATTCGAACCGCCGACCTTCTGATAAGCAAGTCCTAGGCTCTGTGGTTTAACCCACAGCACCACCCGCGTCCCTTTTTCCTACAGGCATTACATACCATAAATTCCTTTTTGCGGCATTTCAGTGTTTTATGGGAAACATTTCTTCTGCAAACATGCCTTGGCTCACATGCTCAAACGTGGATGTCAGCACGAATGTTTGCCTTGCACAGCTGTGTTTTCACAGACTGACGTTGAAAGAACAGGAAGCTGTGACAGGAGAACTTTGGGGACTTTCCAGGCCCACAGTTGCGCCATGGGTAAATGGGCAGCTTTATGCAGATTGTGCACCAAAGGTCGTCAAGCAACCGGGTAGATGGCTGAGAAATTGGGAAGGTGGGCAGGATCCACAATTCTGGAGAATAAACTGTGCATCAAGAGGCTGCTTAGCTGGACAACAGAAGCAGAAATGTTGCCAGAGCACATTTTGAGGAATTATAAAAGGTGCTCATTCCAAAGGGGCCCTGAACATTTTGCAGCATCCATGTGCTCTCCAACAGCTCAAAAAGCATCCAAATTCTGCGCCGGGAGAAGCAGATGTGCAAAGAATTATTACAGTTTTTCTGAAGCAGCGCAACAGTGACCCTCGGTTGACACTTGGGGTTATTCCACTCGTACCATTTACAAGAACAGTGACGTTTGAAAACCGAAAACTCAAAACGGAAGCTGTGTTTCCGGTGAGTCAGCACAGGCAGTGCTCAATAGAAGAGCCCCTTTTACAGTGAAAACCGAAGGATTTCCTCAACGGAGACACAGACAGTACAGTGGTACCTCGGGTTAAGAACTTAATTCGTTCTGGGGGTCCATTCTTAACCTGAAACTGTTCTTAACCTGAGACACCACTTTAGCTAATGGGGCCTCCCGCTGCTGCCGCGCCGCCAGAGCACGATGTCTGTTCTCATCCTGAAGCAAAGTTCTTAACCCGAGGTACTATTTCTGGGTTAGCGGAGTCTGTAACCTGAAGCACCTGTAACCTGAGGTACCACTGTTTTGTGCCTCCGTCGTTTTGGTAAGCAGCTGTTCTACTTGTCTCTGATATATCCTCTTTTAGTCGCAATGTTATTGTTTTCTGTTGCTCTGATGTTCTCTCTTATAATAATATCTGATACACCACATAATGGGAGGCCAGCAGAACCTTGCAATGGGAAGTCGGAGGGTGCCTGGCTGCTAGGAACAAGGGGAGGCAAGGTCTCCCCCCCAGCACCCCAACCCTCACCCTAGCCCTAAACTTAGCCCTAGTCCTAGCCCTAACTTTAAACATAAACCTTGTTTAGTCGTTTAGTCGTGTCCGACTCTTTGTGACCCCATGGACCAGAGCACGCCAGGCCCTCCTGTCTTCCACTGCCTCCCACAGTTTGGTCAAACTCATGCTGGTAGCTTCAAGAACACTGTCCCACCATCTTGCCCTCTGTCGTCCCCTTCTCCTTGTGCCCTCCATCTTTCCCAACATCAGGGTCTTCTCCAGGGAGTCTTCTCTTCTCATGAGGTGGCCAAAGTATTGGAGCCTCAGCTTCAGGATCTGTCCTTCCAGTCAGCCCTCAGGGCTGATTTCCTTCAGAATGGAGAGGTTTGATCTTCTTGCAGTCCGTGGGACTCTCAAGAGTCTCTAACCCACTGGCGGAGGAAGGGGGTGCTGGGGGCCCACTCCACACCGCTCCGGGTGCCAGTCGGTGCGCCGCCCGCCCGCCCGCGACTCGGACTCAGCGACGCGGACTTATAAAAAATATTGGGGGGGCCCGGGAAAGCTCATGAATAATAAATAAGCTCATGAATATGCAAATAAAGTGGCGCCGCCTCCTCGTGAGCGAATAGGGGAGAGCGTGCTGCGCCTATTAATCAGCTCCAAAGGAAATTGGGTGGAGCTTTTGCTCGGGAGGGAGGGCAGGAGGCATGCAGCCCGCCCCCCCTGTGCATTTTGGGCTGGGGGAGGGGCGGCGATGGCGCTCTGCTGGAGGGGCGCCGGAGATTATTGGGGGGGCGGAGCCCCCCCAAACGAATTTTTGAGGGGGCTCGGGCCCCCTCAAGCCCCATGGAGTCGGCGCCTATGCTCGGACTCCCTCGCTTCCCGCGACCCGTCGGGGGAAGGGGGGGTGGAGCTGCTGCGCTGCTTTGCCGGCTCCTTCCTCTCCCCTTCCCGCTCGCCTGCCTCCTTCCCGTCCTCTCCCCTGCCTGCCTGCCTGCCTGCCTCCTCCAGCCGGAGCGCAGCGCAGCCGCTTCCCCTGGCGGCCGGCAGGAGGCGCGGGAGTCCAGAGCGCCGTTGCCCCGCGCTCCGGGCTGGAGGAGAGCAAGGAAGAGGGATCGTGGGTGCGCGCGGGGCTATCCCGCGCCCGGGAGGGCACCCTCCGAGCCCCTCGGGAACGCGCCCGCCTTGGGCAGCGCGGGCATATGCTCCGCCAGTGCTCTAAACCTCAGCCTTACCCTAAACTTAGCCCTAGCCCCAGCCCTAACTTTAGACATAAACCTGAATCTAACTCTAAGCATTCTTCCTCCTCCTCTTCTTCTTTGGTTATCACTCGTAGTGGTTGTGGGGAGTTTCCCTTCGACAAAGTGTAGAATCATGGCAATGAAAATAATGAATAGAGTTGGGGCAATAACACAACCCTGTTTAACACCTGGTCCCACTGGGAATGGTTCACTTTGAGAGCCATTGTTATCTGCGATTGTTGCTGTCATCTGATCATGGAGGAGCCGAATGATGTTCAGAAATTTACCTGGGCAGCCAATTTTCAGAAGGGCAGTCCACAGGGCATTATGATTTACAGTGTCAAAAGCCTTAGGTCAATAAATGCTATATACAGGGGTTGGTTTTGCTCTCTGCACCACTGTTGAGCGGTGAAAATCATGTCCCCTGTCCCCGGAGAAGGTCGAAAACCATTTTGGGATTCAGGAAGGGACACCTCAGATATTGTTAAGAGACGGTTTGCTAAGATCCTTGAAATAATTTTGCCGGCCGCAGTTAATAGAGAGATGCCTCGATAGTTTCCACAATCAGTTCTGTCACCTTTTTTAAAGAGATTGATAATTTTGGCATCCCTAAAGTTTGCTGGGATCTCTTCTATCTCACAGTTTTTTTTTGATGACCTTGTGAAGTTGTTGTGTAAGTTCAATTCCACCCACTTTGAAGACTTTGGCAGGTATCCCATCAGGTCTGCTGGCTTTGTTGTTTTTCATTTGGTTAATAGCTGTACGCAACTCTCCCAGATTTGGAGATACTGCAAGCTCATCTCTAACTTGTTTTTGTGGAATTTATGAGAGGACCTCAGCAGCTATGGGGGAGTTGCGGTTAAGGAGATGTTGGTAATGTTCTTTCCATCTCAGTGCAATAGCTTCTTTATCTATTGAGGTTGAATCCTGACAAGACAGAAGTACTGTTTTGGGGGGAACAGGAGGTGGGCAGTTGTGGAGGACTCCCTCGTCCTGAATGGGGTAACTGTGTGCCTGAAGGACCAGGTGCACAGCCTGGGAGTCATTTTGGACTCACAGCTGTCCATGGAGGCACAGGTCAATTCTGTGTCCAGGGCAGCTGTTTACCAGCTCCACCTGGTACACAGGCTGAGACCCTACCTGCCCACGGACTGTCTCGCCAGAGTGGTGCATGCTCTGGTTATCTCCCGCTTGGACTACTGCAATGCGCTCTACGTGGGGCTACCTTTGAAGGTGACCCGGAAACTACAACTAATCCAGAATGCGGCAGCTAGACCGGTGACTGGGGGCGGCTGCCGAGACCACATAACACTGGTCTTGAAAGACCTACATTGGCTCCCAGTATGTTTCCGAGCACAATTCAAAGTGTTGGTACTGACCTTTAAAGCCCTAAACGGCATCGGTCCAGTATACCTGAAGGAGCATCTCTACCCCCATTGTTCTGCCCAGACACTGAGGTCCAGCGCCGAGGGCCTTCTGGCGGTTCCCTCACTGTGAGAAGCCAAGTTACAGGGAACCAGGCAGAGGGCCTTCTCGGTAGTAGCATCGCCCTGTGGAATGCCCTCCCACCAGATGTCGAAGAGAACAACTATCAGACTTTTAGAAGGCATCTGAAGGCAGCCCTGCTTAGGGAAGCTTTTAATGCTTGATGGACTGCTGTATTTTAATATTTTGTTAGAAGCCACTCAGAGTGGCTGGGGAAACCCAGCTAGATGGGCAGGGTATAAATGAATTATTATTATTATTATTATTATTATTATTATTATTATTATTATTATTATTATCACAGTGGTACCTTGGGTTCAGAACTTAATTCTTTCCAGAGGTCCGTTCTTAACCTGAAACTGTTCTCAACGTGAGGTACCACTTTAGCTAATGGGACCTCCCGCTGCCTCCACAGCAAAGTTCTTAACCCAAGGTACTATTTCTGGGTTAGCGGAGTCTGTAACCTGAAGCGTTTGTAACCCGAGGTACCACTGTATTATATTATAGAAGTGTGGTACCGTCTGCTGAGCCTAGGGGGCATATGTCATAATTTATTGGCCCATAGATGGTCTTTGTGGCTTTAAAGAAACTCGGTCTATCATGAGTGTCGGCTAAATGCTGGATCTCTTAAGCTTTTTTTTTATGCACCAGGTGTTTTTTAGTTCTCTGGTTCTTCTTTGAACCTCAGCCTTAGTGTTGGCATAGGGTTTTTTTCTTAGTGGCACAGTTTCTGTCTCTTTGCCAGATCTGAAAGGCTTTCCTTTTCTTGTCAATCATGTGTTCAATCCCACTGTCTTTCTCACCAAACCAGTCCTGGTGTTTCTTGGTTTGGTATCCAATAGTTTGTTCACAGGCTGCAATAATGGATGTTTCTAGCTTGGTCCAGTGTTCCTTTATCAGGGAATTCTGAAGGCAGATGCTCCTTTAGAGTCGTTTGGAAGCAATCCCGCTTAATGGGATCTTGAAGGGCTTGTGTGTTCATTTTGCACCTTGGTTTCCTTCCTTGAAGCCTGCGTTGAGGTATAATCTTGATAGCCACCATGGGGCATGTTAGCCTGTGATCTGTCCAGCAGTCGTCATAGCTCTGGTAAGAAGCACATCACGGCCATCTTTAGCACGGACATTAACATAGTCCAAGAGGTGCCAGTGGTTTGATCAAGGGTGCCTCCATGAAGTTTTAAATTTATTTTTCTGTCGAAAGAGTGTGTTGGTAATAACAAGGTTGTGCGCTGCACATATCAATCAAAAGTAAGATTCTGTTCTGATTGCTGTTGCCAATTCCTTCTTTCCCAATAGTCCCAGGCTATTAAATAGAATAGAATACAAGAGAACAAAATACAACAATATAGAATAGAATAGAATAGAATAGAATAGAATAAGTCAATAAACTAAAAGAGAATAGAATAGAACAGAATTTAAATTGAGTTACATTACATTACATTAAATAGAATAATAGAATAAAATAAAATAGATTAAAATTAAATAGAATAGAATAAAAGAGAATAAAAAATAGAACAGAACAGAATAGAATAGAATAGATTAAAATTAAATAGAATAGAACAAAATAGAAGAGAATAACATAGAATGGAATGGAATGGAATGGAATAGAATAGAATAATAGATTAAAATTAAATAGAATAAAAGAGAACAGAACAAAACAGAATAGAATAGAATAGGAATAGAATAGAATAGATTAAAATTATAATAGAATAAAAGAGAACAAAATAGGAACAGGATAGGATAGGTTGGTAGGATAGAATTAAATTGAATAGAATAACATAAAATAGAATAGAATTAAAATAAAATATAGAATAGAGTAGATTAAAATTAAATAGAATAGAATAGATTAAAATTAAGTAGAATCGAATAAAATAGAACAAAATAGAACAGAACAGAACAGAACAGAATAGATTTAAATTAAGTAATAGAATAGATTAAAATTATAATAGAATAAAATAGAACAAAATAGAATAGAGTAGAATATAAAATAGAATAGATTAAAATTAAATAGAATAGAATAGATTAAAATCAAGCAGAATAGAACAAAATAGAAAAGAACAGAATAGAATAGAATAATTGAATAAACTATAATAGAGTAGGATAGAATAGAATAGAACAGAATTATATTAAATCAATTCAAATCAAATAATAGGATAGAATAGAATAGAATAGCTTAAAATTAAATAGAATAGAATAAAAGAGAATAGTACAAATTAGAATAGAATTAAATTAGATTAGATTAGATTAAATAATAGAATAGAATAGCTTAAAATTATAGTAGAATAAAAGAGAATAAAAGAATAGGATAGGATAGACTAAAATAGGATAAAATAGAATAGATCAAAATTAAATACAATACAATAGAAGAGAATAAAATATAACATAACAAAATAGATTAGGAATAGAATAGAATAACATAGAATAGAATAGATTAAAATTAAATAGAATAGAATAGAATAGAATAGAATTAAATTAAATTAAATAGAATAATAGAATAAAGTAAAATAAAATAGATTAAAATTAGACTAGAATAAAAGAGAATAAAATGGAACAAAAGAGAATAGAATAGGATAGAAAAGAAGAGAAGAGAATTAAATTAAATTAAATTAAATTAAATTAAATTAAATTAAAGAATAGAATAGAATAGGATAGGATAGGATAGGATAGATTAAAATTAATTAGAATAGAATAAAAGAGAACAAAATAGAATAAAATAGAACTAAATAGAATAGAATAGATTAAAATGAAATAGAATAGAATTAGATTCAATTAAATTAAAGAATAGGATAGGATAGAATAGAATAGATTAAAATTGCCGTATTTTTCGCTCCATAAGACGCACTTTTTCCCTCCTAAAAAGTAAGGTGAAATGTGTGTGCATCTTATGAAGTGAATGCAGGGGGGAGGCAGGCAGGAAAAGCCCCCAAGAGCCGCACACAAGCACCGCGTGGCTCTTGTGGGCTTTTCCCCAGGAGGGAGAAGGGACTGACACGGTCAATCATTCCCTTCTCCCTCCTCGTAGAAAAGCCCGCAGGAGCCGCACACTCCTTAAAGGGTGCACGGCTCCTGTGGGCTTTTGCAGGAGGTAGGGGAATTGCCATAGCCGCGCGCAGCCCCTCCGGCCGTAGGGGCTGCGTGCGGCTAAAGAAGCCAAGACAGTGAGCGGCTATGGGACAACGGATGGATCCCGCTCACTGTCTTGGTTTCTTTGCTCTTTGGGACTGGGGGGGGGATTTTTTTTTCTTGATTCCCCCCTCTAAAAACTAGGTGCGCCTTATGGTCCGGTGCGCCTTATGGAGTGAAAAATACGGTAAATAGAATAGAATGAAAGAGAAGATAAGAGAATAAAAGAGATGGAATGGAATATAATGGAATGGAATATTATAGAATTAAATTAAATTAAATAATAAAATAGAATAGAATAGAATAGAACAGATTAAAATTAAATAGAATAGAATAGAATAAAAGAGAACAAAATAGAATAAAACAGAATAGAATAGAAAAAAATAGAAAAAAATTAAATAGAATAGGATAAAAGAGAACAAAATAGAAGAGAATGAAATAGAACCAAATAGAATAAAATAGAATAAAACAGATTAAAATTAAATAGAATAGGAATAGAAGAGAAGAGAATAAAATAACATAAAATAGAATGGAATGGAATAGAATAGAATTAAATTAAATTACCGGTAAATTATAGAATAGAATAGATAAAAATTAAAAAGAATAGAATAAAACAGAATAGAATAACATGAAATAGAATCGAATAAATAGAATAGAATAGAATAGAATTAAATTAAATTAAATTAAATAATAGGATAGGATAGGTTAAATTGCATAGAATAGAATAGGATAGGATAGGATAAAATTAAATTAAATTAAATTAAATTATAGGATAGGATAGGATAGGAAAAAATGGACAGAATAGAATAGAATAGAATAGAATTTAAATAAAATAAAATAAAATAGAATAATAGAATAAAGTAAAATTAAACAGATTAAAATTAGAATAAAATAAAAGACAATAAGTTAGGATAGAATAGAATAGATTAAAATTAAATTAAATACAATAGAATAAAATGAATAACATGAAATAGAATGGAATGGAATGGAATAAAATAGAATAGTATAGAATAGAATAGAGTAGAATAGAATAGAATAGAATTAAATTAAATTAAATTATAGGATAGGATAGGATAGGATAGGATAGAACAAAATAGAATAGATTAAAATAGAATAGAGTAGAATAATGAACAAAATAGAATAGAATAAAATAGAACCGAATAGAATAGAATAGAATAGATAGGAGAGAAGAGAAGAGAAGAAAATAACATAAAATAGAATGGAATAGAATTAAATTAAATTAAATTACCGGTAAATTATAGAATAGAATAGAATAGAATAGAATAGAATTTAAATTAAATTAAATTAAATTAAATTAAATTAAATTAAATTAAATTAAATAATAGAATCAAGTAAAATGAAACAGATTAAAATTAGAATAAAATAAAAGAGAATAAGATAGGATAGAACAGAATAGATTAAAATTAAATAGAATAGAATATAAGAGAATAGAATAACATGAAATAGAATAGAATAGAATTAAATTAAATTATAGAATAGGGTAGGATAGGATAAAATTGGATAGAATTAAATTGAATTGAATTAAATTATAGAATAGGATAGGATAGGATAGGATAAAATAGAATTGAATAGAAGTAAATATAATTAAAGAACAGAATAGAATAGAGTAGAGTGGAGTAGAGTAGAGTAGAATAGAATAGTTTAAAATTAAAAATAAAATAGAATAAAGAGAATAAAATAGAACAAAATAGAAGAGAAGAGAATAAAATAGACTAGAACAGAATACAATAGAATAGATAAAAATTAAATAGAATAGAATAAAAGAGAACAAAATAGGAGAGAAGAATAAAATAGATTAGGAATAGAATAGGATAAAATAGAATAGAACAGATTAAAATTAAATAGAATAGAATAGAACAAAAGATAACAAAATAGAATAAAATAGAACAAAATAGAACAAAATAGAACAAAATAAAAGAGAAGGGAATAAAAGAGAATAAAATAGAACCAAATAGACTAGAATAAAATACAGTAGAATAGATTAAAATAGAATAGAATAAAAGAGAACAAAATAGAATAGACTAAAATAGAATAAACGTGAACACAATAGGTAAAATCAAACCGAATAGAAGAGAACAAAATAGAATAGAATAGATTAAAATTAAATTGAATAGAATAGAACAAACGATAACAAAATAGAATAACAATAACAAAACAGAACTGAGTAGAATTAAAGAGAATTAAATAAAACAGAACAAAATGGAAGAGAAGACAAGAGAAGAGAATAACATAGAATAGAATGGAATAGAATAGAATAGATTTAAAGAAAAAAGAAAAAAGAAAAGAAAAGAAAAGAGCAGATTAAAATTAAATAGAATAGGAACAGAATAGGATAGGATATAATAGAATAGAATAAAATAAATTAAAATAACATAAAATGGAATAGAATAGAATAGAATAGAATAGAATAGAATAGAATTATATAATAGAAAGTAATAGAATAAAATTGATTAAAATCAAATAAAATAGGAATAGGATAGAAGAGAAGAGAATAACATAACATAACATAACATAAAACATAACATAACATAACATAACATAGAATGGAATAGAATTGAATTAAATTAAATTAAATTATAGGATAGAACAAAATAGAAGAGAAGAGAATAAAATAGACCAAATAGAAAAGATTAAAATTAAATAGAGTAGAATAAAAGAGAACAAAATAGAATAGAATAAATTAAAATTAAATAGAAAAGAAGAGAACAAAAAATAACAAAATAGAATAAAACAGAACAAAATAGAATAGATTAAAATTAAATAGAATAAAATAATATAGAACAAAATAGAAGAGAAGAGAATAAAATAGAATAAAATAGAACCAAATAGAATAGAATAGAATAAATTAAACTTGAATTGAATGGAATAGAATAAAAGAGAACAAAATAGAATAGATTAGAATAGAATAAAAGAGAAAAAAACATAATAAAATAGAACAAAATAGAAGAGAAGAGAAGAGAATAGATTAAAATTAAATAGGAATAGAATAGAATGGAATGGAATAGAATAGAATAGATACATTATTCTATGGAACAGATCATTTTAGTTTATTTTTTTGAGGGGGGCAGAGGAATTGGCACAGGAAGCCACAGAAAATAGGACCAGCACCTCCCCTTCTAAACAGCCAATCATCCATTCCCACATCTCTTCTGAGGAATACCCCGCCCCATCCTCTCCCTATATATAGAAGGGTCTGTTGACTTCTGTTTCAGTGTATCTGAAGAAGTGTGCGTGCACAAGAAAGCTTATACCACTAACAAACTTAGTTGGTGAAAACGGAAGGATTTTTTCAACGGAGACCGGGTTTCTGGAGATTCAACCACGACCAGACTAGTTAGAAAAACTGCCTTTAAAAACTGGAAACTGAAGGATTTCTTCAACGGGGTGAAAACGGAAGGATTTTTTCAACAGAGACCGGGTTTCTGGAGATTCAACCACGACCAGACTAGTTAGAAAAACTGCCTTTAAAAACTGGAAACTGAAGGATTTCTTCAACGGGGTGAAAACGGAAGGATTTTTTCAACAGAGACCGGGTTTCTGGAGATTCAACCACGACCAGACTAGTTAGAAAAACTGCCTTTAAAAACTGGAAACTGAAGGATTTCTTCAACGGGGTGAAAACGGAAGCATTTATTCAACAGAACCCGAACTCGATACAAAAGCTGTGTTTACAGTGAAAACCAAAGGATTTCCTCAACGGAGACCGTAAATATTACAACAACCACATATTTAAAGTGAGAACTGAAGGATTTCTTCAACGGAGACCGGGTTTCTGGGGAGTCAACCACGACCAGACTAGTTAGAACCGCCTTTAAAAATTGGAAACTGAAGGATTTATTCAACGGAAACCGAACTCGATACAAGAGCCGCGTTTACAGTGGAAACCAAAGGATTTCATCGAGACGCAGACAGCAACACCATATTGTGCCTCCGTCATTTTGGTCAGCGGCTCTTGTATTTGTCACTGATACATCCTCTTTGACCCGTAATGTTATTCTTTTATGTTGCTCTGATGTTCTCTCTTATTATACTATCTGATACACCACATATTGGGATGCCTGCAGAACCTTGCAATGGGAAGTCGGAGGATGCCTTGCTGCTAGGAACAAGGAGAGGAGGCAACGTCTCCCTTCCAGATGCCAGCACGCCAACCCCAACCCTCACACTAACCACCATCCTAACCCTAAACTTAGACCTAGCCCTAGCCCAAGCCTTAGCCAGAGCCCCAACCCCAACCCTATCCCCAACCCTAACTCTATCCTCAACCCTAACTCTATCCCGAACCCTAACTCTATCCCAAACCCTAACTCTATCCCAAACCCTAACTCTATCCCAAACCCGAACCCTAACCCTAACCCTAACCCTAACTCTATCCCGAACCCTAACTCTATCCCAAACCCTAACTCTATCCCGAACCCGAACCCGAACCCGAACCCGAACCCGAACCCTAACCCTAACCCGAACCCGAACCCGAACCCTAACTCTATCCCCAACCCTAACTCTATCCCAAACCCTAACTCTATCCCAAACCCTAACTCTATCCCCAACCCTAACTCTATCCCAAACCCTAACTCTATCCCAAACCCTAACTCTATCCCCAACCCTAACTCTATCCCCAACCCTAACTCTATCCCAAACCCTAACTCTATCCCCAACCCTAACCCTAACCCTAACCCTAACTCTATCCCAAACCCTAACTCTATCCCCAACCCTAACTCTATCCCAAACCCTAACTCTATCCCGAACCCTAACTCTATCCCGAACCCTAACTCTATCCCGAACCCTAACTCTATCCCAAACCCTAACTCTATCCCAAACCCTAACCCTAACCCTAACCCTAACTCTATCCCAAACCCTAACTCTATCCCAAACCCTAACTCTATCCCAAACCCTAACTCTATCCCAAACCCTAACCCTATCCCCAACCCTAACTCTATCCCAAACCCTAACTCTATCCCAAACCCTAACTCTATCCCAAACCCTAACTCTATCCCGAACCCTAACTCTATCCCCAACCCTAACTCTATCCCAAACCCTAACTCTATCCCAAACCCTAACTCTATCCCAAACCCTAACTCTATCCCCAACCCTAACCCTATCCCCAACCCTAACTCTATCCCAAACCCTAACTCTATCCCAAACCCTAACTCTATCCCAAACCCTAACCCTATCCCCAACCCTAACTCTATCCCAAACCCTAACTCTATCCCAAACCCTAACCCTAACCCTAACCCTAACCCTAACCCTAACTCTATCCCAAACCCTAACTCTATCCCAAACCCTAACTCTATCCCAAACCCTAACTCTATCCCCAACCCTAACTCTATCCCCAACCCTAACTCTATCCCCAACACTAACCCTAACACCAACACTAACCCTTATCTCAACCCTAACACTTACCCCAACCCCCACTCTCACCCTAAACCCCACAATAACTCTAGACTTAGCCCGAGAACAAACTGTAATCCTCAGATTAAAGTTAATCTAATGCTATACCTAAACCCATACCTAGCCCTAAACCTACACACATTCTAACACAAGGAAATCCTAATGGCAGATTTCAGCATTCCCTTTGAGAACAGAAAGACAGCCCAAGTCATGAAGCATCAAGATTTCAGAGAGAGATATTAGAAGATAATACTAAATTATTGTCAAAAATGTATAATCTGCTCCTGGAATGGGACACCAAAGAAGAACAGGTCAAATCTGTCATGATAAAATGGGCAAAAGATGTGGGACACAATATCAGCCTGCCGGGGCCCAGTCTAAAAGTCAGGTGAAAGTGGGGGCACAAAAAAATCTCTCCCTCCCACAACCACCTGGCAAACCCCATTACAAATGATAGACTGGGAAAGGCTTTGAAAGACAGATGTGAAATTTACAGCATGTACTTTATTGAAATAATAGTACATGAAAATGATGTGCCGGTGGTACTTAACCCCGGTTAAATTAGCAAAAATGGACAGAACAAGAACAAATAATTGTTGGAAATGTACAGAAACAGAAGGTACTTTTTATCATATGTGGTGGAAATGTAAGGTGGTAAATAAATTCTGGGAAATGATTTACAATGAAATGAAAAAAATGTTTAAAGCAACTTTTACAAAAAATCAGAAGCTTTTTTACTAGGAATTGTAGGTAAAGAGATATCAAAGATCAGAGAAGTTTGTTTATGTACGATGGCAGCCCAGATATTGTTAGCCCAAAGATGGAATGAAGAAACAGTCCCAACCACAGAAGACTGGCAGACCAAGTTAATGGACTATCCTGAAATGGCATTATCAACTGGGAAGCTCAGAAGTCAAGATGACAAGACGTTTAAAGCAGAATGGAAAATGTTCATTATGTATTTACAAAAGTATTGTAAGCAGATTGAAACACTGGCAGGATTTTAAGAACTCTTGTAATTTTAAAGATTGTAGAAATAACTTAGGAAAAGAAATTTTGGAGTAGTAATGATATGCAGCTGAAAAGAAAATTGTTGGGACCCAGGGAGGCTGTGGAGGGAAGTCCAGGCATTCAGATAACCCCATTTTACGGATTTGATATTGTTTTTGTGTAAATATTTTTTCTTTTTTTACTTTTGTTTTATCATTTATCTTATGTTTGTTGAAAACCAAATAAAATATATATTATAAAAAAGACGACCAGCTCTGCAAAAGTCCTTTGCCGGCAGATGCACTCAGGGAAAGAGGCTGAGTTCTGACTGCGATGTCCACATTGCCGATATGCTGCCGTTTCCACTAGAGATGGCCCTGTGCCCAACTGAGGAAGTGACTCATGCTCCTGTTCTCGATTCTTCTTTGGCAATAAAGATACTTCTCTGTTAAGCATCCCTTTTTGGCCTGGCTTCTTCTCTGAAATAACCACACCCTAAGAAAGAGTGCTGAATATAATACCAGGGGATTTCACATCTGGCAACCAATGCACCCCTTTGGTTTCAGATAGTACATGCGCAAGCGAGTCTAACAAGCCTGGGACACCCATTTTCACAGCCCTCTAGCAGCTACAGTGGCTCTTTTACCAGAAGGAATGTGTTATGTACTGAAGTTCTCACCCTGGGCAGCAGGGGGATACTGTAGATAGTTATGCAAATAAGGGATCAAAAGTGACGTTCAGTGATTGGATAGTTTTAGAAAGTTGTTACAATTATGTGTACTGGAGCTCTATATAAGCAGGCTGACTGAACCCTTCAGTTCAGTTCTGTCCTGGCATGTGAATAAACAAGAGCTGTTGAAGAATCACTGTGTCGTCTGATATGTTCATCCACAACTTAACACTGGCGACAAGGATGGGATCAATGGACAACAGAGCACAGCCAGATGCGGCCACCCTCTGAACTGAGCTGAATCACTGAGCTGAATCACTGAGTGAAATCACTGAACAGAACAAATTCAGAGCTGACTGTTCTTGCTAGAGCACTGTGTTCCATCCATCGCCCTCCATGCCAGCATCAGAAGCATGGCTTCACTTGTGCATCTACCGCCGTTTGCGCCAGCCTCTGAATCATGGGACTCCTACCTCGCTTGGTAGAATAGATACATTATTCTATGGAACAGGTCATTTTAGTGTTGTTTTTTTTTAGGGAGGCAGAGGAATTGGCACAGGAAGCCACAGAAAATAGGACCAGCACCTCCCCTTCTAAACAGCCAATCATCCATTCCCACATCTCTTCTGAGGAATACCCCGCCCCATCCTCTCCCTATATATAGAAGGGTCCGGAGACTTCTGTTTCAGTGTATCTGAAGAAGTCTGCATGCACAAGAAAGCTCATACCACTAACAAACTTAGTTGGTGAAAACTGAAGGATTTCTTCAACGGAGACCGGGTGTCTGGTGAGTCAACCACGACCAGACCAGTTAGAACAACCGCCTTTAAAAATTGAAAACTGAAGGATTTCTTCAACGGAGACCGTAAATATTACAAAAACCACATAGTTAAAGTCAAAACTGAAGAATTTCTTCAACAGAGACCGTACTCGATAGAAAAGCCACGTTCTGAGTAATACCCGGCTCCATCCTCTCACTATATATAGAAGGGTCCGGTGACTTCTGTTTCAGTGTATCTGAAGAAGTGTGCATGCACAAGAAAGCTCATACCACTAACAAACTTAGTTGGTGAAAACTGAAGGATTTCTTGAACGGAGACCGGGTTTCTGGAGAGTCAACCACAACCAGACTAGTTAGAACAACCGCCTTTAAAAATTGGAAACTGAAGGATTTCTTCAACAGAAACCGAACTCGATACAAAAGCCGTGTTTACAGTGAAAACCGAAGGATTTATTCAACGGAGACTGTAAATATTACAACAACCTCATATTTAAAGTGAACACTGAAGGATTTCTTCAACGGAGACTGTAAATATTACAACAACCACATATTTAAAGTGAACACTGAAGGATTTATTCAGCGGAGACTGGGTTTCTGGTGAGTCAACCACGACCAGACCAGTTAGAACAACTGCCTTTAAAAATTGAAAACTGAAGGATTTCTTCAACGGAGACCGTAAATATTACAAAAACCACATAGTTAAAGTGAAAACTGAATAATTTCTTCAACGGAGACCGTACTCGATAGAAAAGCCACGTTCTGAGTAATACCTGGCTCCATCCTCTCACTATATATAGAAGGGTCTGGTGACTTCTGTTTCATTGTATCTGAAGAAGTGTGCATGCACAAGAAAGCTCATACCACTAACAAACTTAGTTGGTGAAAACTGAAGGATTTCTTGAACGGAGACCGGGTTTCTGGAGAGTCAACCACGACCAGACTAGTTAGAACAACAGCCAGATGCGGCCACCCTCTGAACTAAGCTGAATCAATGAGCGAAATCACTGAACAGAACAAATTCAGAGCTGACTGTTCTCGCTAGAGCACTGTGTTCCATCCATCGCCCTCCACGCCAGCATCGGAACCATGGCTTCACTTGTGCCTCTACCGCCGTTTGCGCCAGCCTCTGAATCATGGGACTCCTACCTCACTTGGTTCGACTGCTACCTCCAAGCCAACGAGCTGACAGCAGTATCACAGGAGCGGAAGCGGAGCCTATTCCTCAGCCTCTGTGGGCCTGAGGTGTTTGAGACGGCCCGAGCATTGCTTGCACCTGAAGCAGTCCAGGCAGCACCGTGGGACACGATTCAAGAGAAGCTCTGCAACCACTACACGCCAAAGCCGTCCAAGATTGCTGCCCGCCATGCGTTCTACCACTGGAACCAGGCAGAGGGGGAGTCAATTAACAACTACACAGCTGCCCTCCGACAGGCGGCAATGCACTGCAAGTTCCAAGACTTAGACGATGCCCTGATGGATTGAATCGTCTGCGGGGTCTGGGACATCCATCTGCAATGGCGTCTCCTCGCCAAGCCAGACCTCACGCTGCAGAAAGCCATTGAGGGGGCCGTGGCCTCGGAAGCTGCCCAGGAGATCCGCAAGGCCAGCAGTCCGCGTCTTGCTAGGAAGCCAGTTCTAGTGCATCATGAAGAGGCCAGCAGTGATGAGGCATCCTCCAGTGAAGATGATGACATGCACCAGACAAAGCGGGAGCGCAGGAAGTTCCAAAAGAAGTCCAAGGGCCAATCGGAATGTGCCGGCTGCGGAGGCAACCATTCCCGTGCCAAGTGTCGATTCAGAGACGCCATCTGTAGGAAGTGTTCCAGAAGGGGCCACATCGCTAAGGTCTGCCAATCGGCTCCGTCCGGCACCCCTCCTTCACCGACTCGCAAGTCCAAGTCTTCACTCCAGTCCGCCAAGGAAAACTGTTTCGCTCTTACCAACTGCCGCTGCCCATCTGGAACCACAATTGGCCAAACCGACTCACCTACGTGACGCAAGCTGAATGTCATGGTGCTCATTGAAGGAGCTCCATGTGACATGGAGATCGACACCGTGTCTGCCCTGTCCATCGTGTCTTGGAGCACCATCAAATGACTGGTACCCAGAGTGTCTTAAAGGCAACTTGACTCTCACCGCATACACCTGAGACACTACCAGGGAAACAACATTCCCATGGTAGGCGTTGGCCAGTTCCGGATCGCCTTCAAGGATTTTTCGGGCCTGCTCAGACTGGTGGTGGTCAAAGGTCAGCGGCCAAGCCTCCTAGGGCTAGACTGGTTTGATGCCCTCAGCCTGGAAGTCACCGGCATCAACTGCATCTCTAACGCAGAGACTGAGGGTCTGGTCAAAGACTTTGCCGAGGTTTTTGACGGCACTTTGGGGCAATATACAGGTACGCCCATCTCCTTTAGCCTTGATCCACAAGTTGCCCCCATCAAGCTAAAACAACACCGGATTCCCTTTGCTCTCAAGGCTAAGGTGAACGAACAACTGGACAAGCTGATCGCCCAAGGAATTTTGGAACCAGTTGACCACACCAAGCGGGAAACCCCCATCGTCACGCCTGTCAAGCCGGACGGGTCGGGACTTCAAGTGCACGATCAACAAGGAACTTCAGCAGCACGCTCCTGTTGTTCAACACCTGCTGCATTCCCTGGGTGAGGGTAAGGTCTTTGCTAAGTTGGACCTTGCCCAAGCCTATCAACAACTGCCATCGATGATGCCACCGCTGAAGCCCAGACGATCGTCACCCACCGAGGGGCATTCCGTTGCCGCCGGTTGCAGTTCGGGGTGAGTGTAGCTCCTGGCATCTTCCAAAGCCTTATGGAGCGTCTCCTGCAAGGGCTTCTGGGCGTGGTACCGTATTTTGACGACGTCTTGGTATCCGCAGACTCACATCAGCAGCTGTTCGAGCACCTCCCTGCTGTGCTGACCAGGTTCCAGGAGGCCAGGCTCAAGGTAAAGAGGGAGAAGTGCCAGATCGCCGTTCCACAGGTAGAGTTCCTGTGCTATCTTATCGACGCCTCCGGCCCTCACCCGACCACATCCAAGATCTGCGCTATCCAGCAGGCCCCCATCCCAAAGAACAAGACGGAGTTGCAGGCGTTCCTGGGACTGAACTTTTATAACATGTTCCTGCCCCACAAAGCCACGGTGGCTGAGCCTCTTCACCGACTCCTCAGCACGAAGATGCCTTGGTCCTGGGGTCATCGGGAGACAGCGGCCTTCAATGCGGTCAAGGCTCTCCTTTCATCAGACAGTGTGCTGTGGGGAGACCACGTCGTGATTCCCCAAAGATTCCGTCAACACATCCTTGAAGCTCTGCACGTTGGCCACCCGGGAATCATCAAAATGAAGGCGTTGGCTCGGTGTTACGTCTGGTGGACTAACATGGACGATGCCATCACTGCCTGGGTTTCCGCCTGTCAAGCGTGCCAAGAATCGAGGCCTGCACCACTGCCAGCTAAGGGACACACCTGGGAGACGCCCAAGACACCCTGGTCGAGGGTGCACATCGATCTGGCCGGCCCCTTTCGCGGCCGGAGCTTAATGGTAGTGGTGGACGCCTATTCCAAATGGCTGGAGGTGGCCCTGATGCCCTCCACCACTACCGAGGCCGTCATCCGGGTGCTGCGAGGCCTCTTTGCAACGCATGGGTGTCCTGATGTCCTCGTCTCCGACAACAGACTGCAGTTCACCTCAGGCACTTTTGAGCAATACCTTTTGGGACTGGGCATCCGCCATGCCCTCACGGCACCATTTCATCCATCCAGCAATGGGCAAGCGGAGAGAATGGTGCGCTCGGCAAAAGAGGCACTGGCGCGCCTGGACCAAGGAGACTGGCACGAGCGGGTTGCTGAATACTTGTTCGTGCAACACATCACCCCTCATGTGGCCACAGGGCAGAGTCCTGTCGAACTGCTTATGGGCCACCGCCTCAGGTCTCCGCTCGACCGGCTGCACCCGGACTTTGCCGTGGCCGAACCCCCAGGCTGTGCCAACGCACCACAGTCATTTGTTCCAGGAAACCAGGTCTTTGCCCGGAACTTTGTAGGGGACATTCCTTGGGTGCCCGCCACAGTAGTGGGAGTCACTGGACCTCTCTCATACCAGGTGGCACTCAAAGACGGATGTTTGTGGCGCCGGCACATAGACCAGCTTAGGCGCAGGGTTGGGGACTTGGGCACTACTGCAGTGCCCCCAGCTGCACTCATGGCTCCGGAACAGACGCTTACAGATGGCGAGGCTCCACCTACACCTCTCTCACAAACTGCAGGCGTGGAGCTGAACCAAGCCGCTTCAGAGGGTCTGCCGGACTTCCCACAGAATCAGACCACTGCCGTGCCTGACATTCCGCCAACTCCACTTGTGGATGTTCCACCCACAGCAGCGGATCCAGGGGACTTGGTTTCAACGCCACCTAGGGTCGCGCCACAGCCTCAGCAAGAATCGGGCAGCCCACCGGACCTGGATACCACTCCCCGGCAGTCTGGCAGTTTCCAAGCGCCCAACTTATTTAAAGGACTATGTTGTTGGACTTTTTTTTTTGGATTTGATATCCCGCCTTTCACTCCCTTTAAGGAGTCTCAAAGCGGCTAACAATCTCCTTTCCCTTCCTCCCCCACAACAAACACTCTGTGAGGTGAGTGGGGCTGAGAGACTTCAAAGAAGTGTGACTGGCCCAAGGTCACCCAGCAGCTGCATGTGGAGGAGCGGGGACGCGAACCCGGTTCCCCAGATTACGAGACTACCGCTCTTAACCACTACACCACACTGGCTCTCATGTAATACAGACATGTAATACTGCTGGTCTAATGGAAGCATGTGAAATGTAACCAATATGCTTTTGTGCCTAATGGAACATTATGTGTAGTGCTATATATAAGGAAACCATTACGATTGTAACTAACCCCTTATCTCGGTGGGGAGGGGTGTTATGTACTGAAGTTCTCACCCTGGGCCAGCCGGGGGATACTGTAGATAGTTATGCAAATAAGGGATCGAAAGTGACATTCAGTGATTGGATAGTTTTAGAAAGTTGCTACAATTATGTGTACTGGAGCTCTATATAAGCAGGCTGGCTGAACCCTTCAGTTCAGTTCTGTCCTGGCCTGGCCTGTGAATAAACAAGAGCTGTTTGAAGAATCGCTGTGTCGTCTGATATGTTCACCCACAACTTAACAGAATGTATTTCACATTAACTCTGGAAGTGGACGCTCAATTGTGACCAAACTAAGCCTCCTAGAGCAAAATGTGTACATCAGGCTGAGTTGGGTCAGAATCATGCCTACACTTCCAGAGTTAATGCTAAATACATGACTTCTGGAAAATGAGCTGCCATAGGTGCTACAGGGTGGAGAAAATTGTGTCCCAGGCTTTTTAGACAAATATACCCGTGTACTATCTGCAACCAAAGAGGTGCATGAATTGCCAGGTGTTCATTCCACACACCCCAGCTTGTGGTGTGGGCAGATAGTCTGCCCAACTCATGACCTTTCCACCCCACACATCGGCCGGGGGTTGCAGGGTCTCCAGGAACGGCGCTGCTTTTTCCTCTGGGGGGGGGGGATATTGCTGGCACCAAAAGACAGATGGAAGCACCTGAAACCTGACACCAGGCGAGGTTGAGAGGCCATGGTGTTGGGAAGTCCCAGAAAACGTCCCTCCCCAGCCACAGACCCGCTTCACTAAAATGTGATGTTTTCTCTCTCCTTTCAGCACTGCAGGAACCTGGCGCTGCTCCCCTTCCGCCCCCAAGGAGGCAGGAAGAATCCAGTTCAGTCCCCTTTCAATTGTGTTTCTCAAATGCGCCCCTTCCAAAACAATTCAAAACACAGCCGCTCTAAAAAATTCTCACTGGTCCGAAATGCGCCATGCAGTTTCTCCAAGCAGCCAGTGTTTGTGCATTTGAGAGGAAAGTGTGCGTGGAAATGAACATAGTGGTGAAAATGAGAAACAAAAGTGCTTTGTATTGGGATAAAATTCTGGCCGAACTGCATACATAAAGGGGTTTCTTAGGAGCGGCTGGCAAGAAAGTGCTGGTGAATGTTCTTCCTAAAGTAAAAAGAACAGTGACACCCAATGGCCTCTTGGGGCTATTCCACGCGGACCGTTTACAAGAACAAGGATCATTTACAAGAACAGCGACATGAGAAAAGTTGAAAACTCAAACCGGAAGCTGGGTTCCCGGTGAGTCAACGACGATGTACTCGTTACAACAACAGCCTTTAAAAATTGAAAACTGAAGGATTTTTTCAACAGAGACCGTACCACATTTACAGTGAAAACCGAAGGATTTATTCAAGACGCAGACAGTAACACTAGATTGTGCCTCCGTCATTTTGACCCGCAATGTTAAATAAAATGAATAATAAAATAAAATAAATAAAATGAATATAATAAAACTTTTGTTGATTAATCTATTGCTAAAAGCTTAAAGAGAACATGAAAAATAGCTGCTGCTGTTTTTAAAGGGTTTGTTTCACCAATAAAACACACACTTACAATTTTCAAAAACAAGTTATACATTATTCTATGAAACAGGTCATTTTAGTTTATCTTTTGGGGGGGAGGCAGGGGAATTGGCCCAGGAAGCCACAGAAATTTAGACCAGCGAGGCAGATGAAGGTGATTGACTACATGGGCTTGGCAGAAATGACGAGCAGAATCCGAAACCAGGGAAGAGAAGCAGCGGAAGAAGAATGGAAAAAGTTTAAGGACTATCTAAAGAAATATTACAAAATTAATGAAAGTTAGAATGATGTTGGACTGGAAAGTAAATGGTTACTATTAGCAATGGTTAAGACAAGGAGAATAAGGAAGATTAGTTTAAATCTAAAGTAAAATAAGGGAAGATTTGCTGAGTAATTGATTAGAATTTGGAATACAGAAAAGGGAGGCATGAGGAAGTCGGGGAAGAAAGGTATAAGAAATTAAGATATGAAATGTTACTTGTTTTTTGTTTTGTTTCTGTTTTTGTTTGTTTATGTATTTGTTGTTTCTATGTTATGTTTGTGTGGTTATAAAAACTGTTTAATAAAAAATATTTTAAAAAAAACAAACAGAAATTTAGACCAGCGCCTCCTCTTCTAAACAGCATTTCTTAGGTTTACTGGTTTTCATGTAAATGCCAGAACAACAAGGAGTGTTTTCTGAAGCAGTGCTACAGTGACCCCGGTGGCCTCTTGGGGTTATTCCACATGGACCATTTACAAGAACAGCGACATGGGGAAAGTTGAAAACTCAAAGAGTGTTGAATATAATGCCAGGGGATTTCACGGCTGGCAACCAATGCACCCCTTTGGTTACTACATGCGCAGGCGAGTCTAAGAAGCCTGGGCTGCCCATTTTCACAGCCCTCTAGCAGCTACGGTGGCTCTTTTACCAGAAGGAATGTATTTCACATTAACTCTGGAAGTGGAGACTCAATTGTGACCAAACAAAGCCTCCTAGAGCAAAATGTGTACATCAGGCTGAGTTGGGTCAGAATGAAGCAGACACTGCCAGAGTTAATGCTAAATACATTGTTGTTGTTGTTTAGTCGTTTAGTCGTGTCCGCCTCTTCGGGACCCCCTGGACCAGAGCACGCCAGGCCCTCCTGTCTTCCACTGCCTCCCGCCCTTTGGTCAGACTCATGTTTGTAGCTTCGAAGACACTGTCCAACCATCTCGTCCTCTGTCGTCCCCTTCTCCTTGTGCCCTCCATCTTTCCCACCATCAGGGTCTTTTCCAGGGGGTCTTCTCTTCTCATGAGGGCGCCAAAATATTGGAGTCTCAGCTTCAGGCTAAATACATGACTTCTGGTAAATGAGCTGCCATAGCTGCTAGAGGGTGAAATAAATTGTGTCCCAGACTTTTTAGGCAGATATACCCGTGTACTATCTGCAACCAAAGAGGTGCATGAATTGCCAGGTGTTCATTCCACACCCTCCAGCTTGTGGTGTGGGCAGATAGTATGCCCAACTCATGACCTTTCCACCCCACACATCGGCCTGGGGTTGCAGGGTCTCCAGGAACGGCGCTGCTTTTTCCTCTGGGGGAAAATATTGCTGGCACCAAAAGACAGATGGAAGCACCTGAAACCTGACACCAGGCGAGGTTGAGAGGCCATGGTGTTGGGAAGTCCCAGAAAACATCCCTCCCCAGCCACAGACCCGCTTCACTAAAATGTGATGTTTTCTCTCTCCTTTCAGCACTGCAGGAACCTGGCGCTGCTCCCCTTCCGCCCCCAAGGAGGCAGGAAGAATCCAGTTCAGTCCCCTTTCAATTGTGTTTCTCAAATGCGCCCCTTCCAAAACAATTCAAAACACAGCCGCTCTAAAAAATTCTCACTGGTCCGAAATGCGCCATGCAGTTTCTCCAAGCAGCCAGTGTTTGTGCATTTGAGAGGAAAGTGTGCGTGGAAATGAACATAGTGGTGAAAATGAGAAACAAAAGTGCTTTGTATTGGGATAAAATTCTGGCCGAACTGCATACATAAAGGGGTTTCTTAGGAGCGGCTGGCAAGAAAGTGCTGGTGAATGTTCTTCCTATAGTAAAAAGAACAGTGACACCCAATGGCCTCTTGGGGCTATTCCACGCGGACCGTTTACAAGAATAGGGAGGCAGAGGAATTGGCACACAAAGCCACAGAAATTAGGACCAGCGCCTCCTCTTCTAAACAGCATTTCTTAAGTTTACTGGTTTTCAAGTAAATGCCAGAACAAGGATTGTTTTCTGAAGCAGCGCTACAGTGACACCCAGTGGCCACTTGGGGTTATTCCACGCGGACCATTTACAAGAACAAGGATCATTTAAAAGAACGGCGACATGAGAAAAGTTGAAAACTCAAAACGGAAGCTGGGTTTCCGGTGAGTCAACGACGACAGTACTTTAAAAATTGAAAACTGAAAGATTTCTTCACGCTCCCCTTCTAAACAGCCAATCATCCATTCCCACATCGCTTCTGAGTAATCCTCTCACTATATATAGAAGGGTCTGGTGACTTCTGTTTCAGTGTATCTGAAGAAGTGTGCGTGCACAAGAAAGCTTATGCCATTAACAAACTTAGTTGGTGGAAACTGAAAAAATTCTTGAACGTTGTAAATATTACAAAAACCACATTTTTAAAGTTTTTTTAAACCAAATTTTTAAAGTGAAAACCGAAGGATTTCTTCAACATAGACCGTAAATATTAAAATAACAAAATTTTTAAAGTGAAAACCGAAGGATTTCTTCAACATAGACAGTAAATATTAAAATATCCACATTTTTAAAGTGAAAACCGAAGGATTTCTTCAACATAGACCGTAAATATTAAAATAACCACATTTTTAAAGTGAAAAGCGAAGGATTTCTTCAACGGAGACCGTACTCGATACAAAAGCCGCGTTTACAGTGAAAACTGAAGGATTTCATTCGAGACGCAGACAGCAACACCATATTGTGCCTCCGTCATTTTGGTCAGCGGCTCTTGTACTTGTCTCTGATCCATCCTCTTTGACCCGCAATGTTATTGTTTTATGTTGCTCTGATCTTCTCTCTTATTATACTATCTGATACACCACATATTGGGATGCCTGCAGAACCTTGCAATGGGAAGTCGGAGGATGCCTTGCTGCTAGGAACAAGGAGAGGAGGCAACGTCTCCCTTCCAGATGCCAGCACGCCAACCCCAACCCTCACACTAACCACCATCCTAACCCTAAACTTAGACTTAGACCTAGCGCAAGCCTTAGCCCAAGCCCAAGCCTTAGCCCGAGCCTTAGCCAGAGCCTTAGCCAGAGCCCCAACCCCAACCCTATCCCGAACCCTAACTCTATCCCGAACCCTAACTCTATCCCCAACACTAACCCTAACACCAACACTAACCCTTATCCCAACCCTAACACTTACCCCAACCCCCACTCTCACCCTAAACCCCACAATAACTCTAGACTTAGCCCGAGAACAAACTGTAATCCTCAGATTAAAGTTAATCTAATGCTATACCTAAACCCATACCTAGCCCTAAACCTATACACATTCTAACAGAAGGAAATCCTAATGGCAGATTTCAGCATTCCCTTTGAGAACAGAAAGACAGCCCAAGTCATGAAGCATCAAGATTTCAGAGAGAGAGATTAGAAGATAATACTAAATTATTGTCAAAAATGTATAATCAGCTCTTGGAATGGGACACCAAAGAGGAACAGGTCAAATCTGTTATGATAAAATGGGCAAAAGATGTGGGACACAATATCAGCCTGCCAGGATCCGCTCTGAAACTCAGGTGAAAGTGGGGGCACAAAAAAATCTCTCCCTGCCACAACCACCTGGCAAACCCCATTACAAATGATAGACTGGGAAAGGAATTGGAAGACAGATCTGAAGTCTATAGCATGTACTTTATTGAAATAAAATTACATGAAAAGGATGTGCCGGTGGTACTTACTTAAATAAAATAAGATAAAATAAAATGAATAATAAAATAAAATAAATAATATGAATATAATAAAACGTTAGTTGATGAATCTATTGCTAAAAGCTTAAAGGCTGAAGGAAAACATGAAAAACAGCAGCTGTTGTTTTTAAAGGGCTTGTTTCACCCTTAAAACACACACTTACAGTCTTCTAAAACAAGTTATACATTATTCTATGAAACAGGTCATTTTAGTTTATTTTTGGAGGGAGGCCGAGGAATTGGCACACGATGTCAGGGCCTCGGACCCAACAACCCTCGGATCCTTGTTGGCATAAAAGAGTCCGCGAGAAAAGTATCCTTGCAGAGTCCTTTCTGCTTTTCTTCTTAAAAGCCTTTCTGCAAAAGCCACTGACCAACTGTACACACATCCACACTACCAGCTTTCACTAACCAACCAACCAACCAACCCAACACCAAACTAACATTTCTCACTCTATATATACTACCCGGTCCAGGCGGCTTTTTAAGCATTAAAGAAAGAGCGGCCAACTTTTAGCCATGACACACGAAGCCACAGAAATTTAGACCAGCGCCTCCTCTTCTAAACAGCATTTCTTAAGTTTACTGGTTTTCATGTAAATGCCAGAACAAGGATTGTTTTCTGAAGCAGCGCTACAGTGACACCCAGTGGCCACTTGGGGTTATTCCACGCGGACCATTTACAAGAACAAGGATCATTTAAAAGAACGGCGACATGAGAAAAGTTGAAAACTCAAAACGGAAGCTGGGTTTCCGGTGAGTCAACGACGATGTACTCGTTAAAACAACAGCCTTTTAAAAATTGAAAACTGGTATGCAACAACAGCAGCAAGAATACTTATTGCAAAGTACTGGAAGACACAAGATTTACCCACCCTGGAAGAGTGGCAGGTGAAGGTGATGGACTATATGGAATTAGCGGAAATGACTGGCAGAATCCGAGACCTGGGAGAAGAGTTGGTGGAAGAAGATTGGAAGAAATTTAAAGACTATCTTCAGAAACACTGTAAAATTAATGAATGTTAAAAATGATGTTGGATTGAAAATAAGAGGCACTAGCAACAAAGTTAATGAGAATATGCAAAAATGAGTTGATAATGGATGAAAATATACTGCTATAATATGTCAAGATATAGAGTTAAGATAAACGAAAGAGGGTAAGGATTTGCTGATTTCATTATTTAAATGGGAATACAAAAAGGGGAGGTGTGAGGAAGTCAAAGAAACAAGCTAATGAGTTGAAAGCTGCAAAAAATGGGTTTGTTTTTAACTCTTTTGTATCTATTTGTTTTTTGTACTTTGTATTTTTATTTTTTATTTTTCATGTATTTTTGTATGTTTTTTCCTGTTTTTTTGTATTTTGTAAATCTATGTTTCTGTAAAATTTCAATAAATATTTTATAAAAAAAAGAGAAAGAAATTTTTTTTTGAAAACTGAAGGATTTTTTCAACAGAGACCGTACTCGATAGAAAAGCCACGTTTACAGTGAAAACCGAAGGATTTATTCAAGACGCAGACAGTAACCCTAGATTGTGCCTCCGTCATTTTGACCCGCAATGTTAAATAAAACGAATAATAAAATAAAATAAATAAAATGAATATAATAAAACTTTAAGCTAAAAGCTTAAAGAAAACATGAAAAATAGCTGCTGTTGTTTTTAAAGGGTTTGTTTCACCAATAAAACACACACGTACAATTTTCAAAAACAAGTTCAACATTATTCAATGAAACAGGTCATTTTAGTTTATCTTTTGGGGGGGAGGCAGGGGAATTGGCCCAGGAAGCCACAGAAATTAAGACCAGCACCTCCTCTTCTAAACAGCATTTCTTGTCCAAATAATTCTATTGGTTTTCATGTAAATGCAAGAACAACAATGATTGTTTTCTGAAGCAGCGCTACAGTGACCCCGGTGGCCTCTTGGGGTTATTCCACGTGGAGCATTTACAAGAACAGCGACATGGGGAAAGTTGAAAACTCAAAGAGTGTTGAATATAATGCCAGGGGATTTCACAGCTGGCAACCAATGCACCCCTTTGGTTACTACATGCGCAGGCGAGTCTAAGAAGCCTGGGACACCCATTTTCTCAGCCCTCTAGCAGCTACGGTGGCTCTTTTACCAGAAGGAATGTATTTCACATTAACTCTGGAAGTGGAGACTCAATTGTGACCAAACTAAGCCTCCTAGAGCAAAATGTGTACATCAGGCTGAGTTGGGTCAGAATGAAGCAGACACTGCCAGAGTTAATGCTAAATACATTGTTGTTGTTGTTTAGTCGTTTAGTCGTGTCCGCCTCTTCGGGACCCCCTGGACCAGAGCACGCCAGGCCCTCCTGTCTTCCACTGCCTCCCGCCCTTTGGTCAGACTCATGTTTGTAGCTTCGAAGACACTGTCCAACCATCTCGTCCTCTGTCGTCCCCTTCTCCTTGTGCCCTCCATCTTTCCCACCATCAGGGTCTTTTCCAGGGGGTCTTCTCTTCTCATGAGGGCGCCAAAATATTGGAGTCTCAGCTTCAGGCTAAATACATGACTTCTGGTAAATGAGCTGCCATAGCTGCTAGAGGGTGAAATAAATTGTGTCCCAGACTTTTTAGGCAGATATACCCGTGTACTATCTGCAACCAAAGAGGTGCATGAATTGCCAGGTGTTCATTCCACACCCTCCAGCTTGTGGTGTGGGCAGATAGTATGCCCAACTCATGACCTTTCCACCCCACACATCGGCCTGGGGTTGCAGGGTCTCCAGGAATGGCGCTGCTTTTTCCTCTGGGGGGAAATATTGCTGGCACCAAAAGACAGATGGAAGCACCTGAAACCTGACACCAGGCGAGGTTGAGAGGCCATGGTGTTGGGAAGTCCCAGAAAACGTCCCTCCCCAGCCACAGACCCGCTTCACTAAAATGTGATGTTTTCTCTCTCCTTTCAGCACTGCAGGAACCTGGCGATGCTCCCCTTCCGCCCCCAAGGAGGCAGGAAGAATCCAGTTCAGTCCCCTTTCAATTGTGTTTACCAAATGCGCCCCTTCCAAAACAATTCAAAACACAGCCGCTCTAAAAAATTCTCACTGGTCCGAAATGCGCCATGCAGTTTCTCCAAGCAGCCAGTGTTTGTGCATTTGAGAGGAAAGTGTGCGTGGAAATGAACATAGTGGTGAAAATGAGAAACAAAAGTGCTTTGTATTGGGATAAAATTCTGGCCGAACTGCATACATAAAGGGGTTTCTTAGGAGCGGCTGGCAAGAAAGTGCTGGTGAATGTTCTTCCTATAGTAAAAAGAACAGTGACACCCAATGGCCTCTTGGGGCTATTCCACGCGGACCGTTTACAAGAACAGGGAGGCAGAGGAATTGGCACACGAAGCCACAGAAATTAGGACCAGCGCCTCCTCTTCGAAACAGCATTTCTTAAGTTTACTGGTTTTCATGTAAATGCCAGAACAAGGATTGTTTTCTGAAGCAGCGCTACAGTGACACCCAGTGGCCACTTGGGGTTATTCCACGCGGACCATTTACAAGAACAAGGATCATTTAAAAGAACGGCGACATGAGAAAAGTTGAAAACTCAAAACGGAAGCTGGGTTTCCGGTGAGTCAACGACGATGTACTCGTTACAACAACAGCCTTTTAAAAATTGAAAACTGGTATGCAACAACAGCAGCAAGAATACTTATTGCAAAGTACTGGAAGACACAAGATTTACCCACCCTGGAAGAGTGGCAGATGAAGGTGATGGACTATATGGAATTAGCGGAAATGACTGGCAGAATCCGAGACCTGGGAGAAGAGTTGGTGGAAGAAGATTGGAAGAAATTTAAAGACTATCTTCAGAAACACTGTAAAATTAATGAATGTTAAAAATGATGTTGGATTGAAAATAAGAGGCACTAGCAACAAAGTTAATGAGAATATGCAAAAATGAGTTGATAATGGATGAAAATATACTGCTATAATATGTCAAGATATAGAGTTAAGATAAACGAAAGAGGGTAAGGATTTGATGATTTCATTATTTAAATGGGAATACAAAAAGGGGAGGTGTGAGGAAGTCAAAGAAACAAGCTATTGAGTTCAAAGCTGCAAAAAATGGGTTTGTTTTTAACTCTTTTGTATCTATTTGTTTTTTGTACTTTGTATTTTTATTTTTTATTTTTCATGTATTTTTGTATGGTTTTTTCCTGTTTTTTTTGTATTTTGTAAATCTATGTTTCTGTAAAATTTCAATAAATATTTTATAAAAAAAAGAGAGAGAAAGAAAAAAAATTGAAAACTGAAGGATTTTTTCAACAGAGACCATACTCGATAGAAAAGCCACGTTTACAGTGAAAACCGAAGGATTTATTCAAGACGCAGACAGCAACACTAGATTGTGCCTCCGTCATTTTGACCCGCAATGTTAAATAAAACGAATAATAAAATAAAATAAATAAAATGAATATAATAAAACTTTAAGCTAAAAGCTTAAAGAAAACATGAAAAATAGCTGCTGTTGTTTTTAAAGGGTTTGTTTCACCAATAAAATACACACGTACAATTTTCAAAAACAAGTTCAACATTATTCAATGAAACAGGTCATTTTAGTTTATCTTTTGGGGGGGAGGCAGGGGAATTGGCCCAGGAAGCCACAGAAATTTAGACCAGCACCTCCTCTTCTAAACAGCATTTCTTGTCCAAATAATTCTATTGGTTTTCATGTAAATGCAAGAACAACAATGATTGTTTTCTGAAGCAGCGCTACAGTGACCCCGGTGGCCTCTTGGGGTTATTCCACGTGGAGCATTTACAAGAACAGCGACATGGGGAAAGTTGAAAACTCAAAGAGTGTTGAATATAATGCCAGGGGATTTCACAGCTGGCAACCAATGCACCCCTTTGGTTACTACATGCGCAGGCGAGTCTAAGAAGCCTGGGACGCCCATTTTCTCAGCCCTCTAGCAGCTACGGTGGCTCTTTTACCAGAAGGAATGTACGGTATTTCACATTAACTCTGGAAGTGGAGACTCAGTTGTGACCAAACTAAGCCTCCTAGAGCAAAATGTGTACATCAGGCTGAGTTGGGTCAGAATCAAGCAGACACTGCCAGAGTTAATGCTAAATACATTGTTGTTGTTGTTTAGTCGTTTAGTCGTGTCCGCCTCTTCGGGACCCCCTGGACCAGAGCACGCCAGGCCCTCCTGTCTTCCACTGCCTCCCGCAGTTTGGTCAGACTCATGTTTGTAGCTTCGAAGACACTGTCCAACCATCTCGTCCTCTGTCGTCCCCTTCTCCTTGTGCCCTCCATCTTTCCCACCATCAGGGTCTTTTCCAGGGGGTCTTCTCTTCTCATGAGGGCGCCAAAATATTGGAGTCTCAGCTTCAGGCTAAATACATGACTTCTGGTAAATGAGCTGCCATAGCTGCTAGAGGGTGAAATAAATTGTGTCCCAGACTTTTTAGGCAGATATACCCGTGTACTATCTGCAACCAAAGAGGTGCATGAATTGCCAGGTGTTCATTCCACACCCTCCAGCTTGTGGTGTGGGCAGATAGTATGCCCAACTCATGACCTTTCCACCCCACACATCGGCCTGGGGTTGCAGGGTCTCCAGGAACGGCGCTGCTTTTTCCTCTGGGGGGAAATATTGCTGGCACCAAAAGACAGGTGGAAGCACCTGAAACCTGACACCAGGCGAGGTTGAGAGGCCATGGTGTTGGGAAGTCCCAGAAAACGTCCCTCCCCAGCCACAGACCCGCTTCACTAAAATGTGATGTTTTCTCTCTCTTTTCAACACTGCAGGAACCTGGCGATGCTCCCCTTCCGCCCCCAAGGAGGCAGGAAGAATCCAGTTCAGTCCCCTTTCAATTGTGTTTACCAAATGCGCCCCTTCCAAAACAATTCAAAACACAGCCGCTCTAAAAAATTCTCACTGGTCCGAAATGCGCCATGCAGTTTCTCCAAGCAGCCAGTGTTTGTGCATTTGAGAGGAAAGTGTGCGTGGAAATGAACATAGTGGTGAAAATGAGAAACAAAAGTGCTTTGTATTGGGATAAAATTCTGGCCGAACTGCATACATAAAGGGGTTTCTTAGGAGCGGCTGGCAAGAAAGTGCTGGTGAATGTTCTTCCTATAGTAAAAAGAACAGTGACACCCAATGGCCTCTTGGGGCTATTCCACGCGGACCGTTTACAAGAATAGGGAGGCAGAGGAATTGGCACACGAAGCCACAGAAATTAGGACCAGCGCCTCCTCTTCGAAACAGCATTTCTTAAGTTTACTGGTTTTCAAGTAAATGCCAGAACAAGGATTGTTTTCTGAAGCAGCGCTACAGTGACACCCAGTGGCCACTTGGGGTTATTCCACGCGGACCATTTACAAGAACAAGGATCATTTAAAAGAACGGCGACATGAGAAAAGTTGAAAACTCCCATTATTTAAATGGGAATACAAAAAGGGGAGGTGTGAGGAAGTCAAAGAAACAAGCTATTGAGTTCAAAGCTGCAAAAAATGGGTTTGTTTTTAACTCTTTTGTATCTATTTGTTTTTTGTACTTTGTATTTTTATTTTTTATTTTTCATGTATTTTTGTATGGTTTTTTCCTGTTTTTTTGTATTTTGTAAATCTATGTTTCCGTAAAATTTCAATAAATATTTTATTAAAAAAAAGAGAGAAAGAAAAAAATATTGAAAACTGAAGGATTTTTTCAACGGAGACCGTACTCGATAGAAAAGCCACGTTTACAGTGAAAACCGAAGGATTTATTCAAGGCGCAGACAGTAACCCTAGATTGTGCCTCCGTCATTTTGGTCAGCAGCTATTCTACTTGTCTCTGATCCATCCTCTTTGACCCGCAATGTTATTGTTTTATGTTGCTCTGATGTTCTCTCTTATTATACTATCTGATACACCACATATTGGGATGCCTGCAGAACCTTGCAATGGGAAGTCGGAGGATGCCTTGCTGCTAGGAACAAGGAGAGGAGGCAACGTCTCCCTTCCAGTTGCCAGCACGCCAACCCCAACCCTCACACTAACCACCATCCTAACCCTAAACTTAGACCTAGCCCTAGACCTAGCCCAAGCCTTAGCCCAAGCCTTAGCCCGAGCCTTAGCCAGAGCCTTAGCCAGAGCCCCAACCCCAACCCTATCCCGAACCCTAACTCTATCCCAAACCCTAACTCTATCCCAAACCCCAACCCTATCCCGAACCCTAACTCTATCCCGAACCCTAACTCTATCCCCAACACTAACCCTAACACCAACACTAACCCTTATCCCAACCTTAACACTTACCCCAACCCCCACTCTCACCCTAAACCCCACAATAACTCTAGACTTAGCCCGAGAACAAACTGTAATCCTCAGATTAAAGTTAATCTAATGCTATACCTAAACCCATACCTAGCCCTAAACCTACACACATTCTAACAGAAGGAAATCCTAATGGCAGATTTCAGCATTCCCTTTGAGAACAGAAAGACAGCCCAAGTCATGAAGCATCAAGATTTCAGAGAGAGATATGAGAAGATAATACTAAATTATTGTCAAAAATGTATAATCAGCTCTTGGAATGGGACACCAAAGAGGAACAGGTCAAATCTGTTATGATAAAATGGGCAAAAGATGTGGGACACAATATCAGCCTGCCGGGGCCCGGTTTGAAACTCAGGTGAAAGTGGGGGCACAAAAAAATCTCTCCCTCCCACAACCACCTGGCAAACCCCATTACAAATGATAGACTGGAAAGGAATTGGAAGACAGATCTGAAGTCTATAGCATGTACTTTATTGAAATAAAATTACATGAAAAGGATGTGCCGGTAGTACTTACTTAAATAAAATAAGATAAAATAAAATGAATAATAAAATAAAATAAATAATATGAATATAATAAAACGTTAGTTGATGAATCTATTGCTAAAAGCTTAAAGGCTGAAGGAAAACATGAAAAACAGCAGCTGTTGTTTTTAAAGGGCTTGTTTCACCCTTAAAACACACACTTACAGTCTTCTAAAACAAGTTATACATTATTCTATGAAACAGGTCATTTTAGTTTATTTTCTGGAGGGAGGCAGAGGAATTGGCACTCGATGTCAGGGTTTGTAAAACAACAACAATCCTCGGATCCTTGTTGGCATAAAAGAGTCCGCGAGAAAAGTATCCTTGCAGAGTCCTTTCTGCTTTTCTTCTTAAAAGCCTTTCTGCAAAAGCCACTGACCAACTGTACACACATCCACACTACCAGCTTTCACTAACCAACCAACCAACCCAACACCAAACTAACATTTCTCACTCTATATATACTACCCGGTCCAGGCGGCTTTTTAAGCATTAAAGAAAGAGCGGCCAACTTTTAGCCATGACACACGAAGCCACAGAAATTAGGACCAGCGCCTCCTCTTCTAAACAGCATTTCTTAGGTTTACTGGTTTTCATGTAAATGCCAGAACAAGGATTGTTTTCTGAAGCAGCGCTACAGTGACACCCAGTGGCCACTTGGGGTTATTCCACGCGGACCATTTACAAGAACAAGGATCATTTACAAGAACGGCGACATGAGAAAAGTTGAAAACTCAAAACGGAAGCTGGGTTTCCGGTGAGTCAACGACGATGTACTCGTTACAACAACAGCCTTTTAAAAATTGAAAACTGGTATGCAACAACAGCAGCAAGAATACTTATTGCAAAGTACTGGAAGACACAAGATTTACCCACCCTGGAAGAGTGGCAGGTGAAGGTGATGGACTATATGGAATTAGCGGAAATGACTGGCAGAATCCGAGACCTGGGAGAAGAGTTGGTGGAAGAAGATTGGAAGAAATTTAAAGACTATCTTCAGAAACACTGTAAAATTAATGAATGTTAAAAATGATGTTGGATTGAAAATAAGAGGCACTAGCAACAAAGTTAATGAGAATATGCAAAAATGAGTTGATAATGGATGAAAATATACTGCTATAATATGTCAAGATATAGAGTTAAGATAAACGAAAGAGGGTAAGGATTTGATGATTTCATTATTTAAATGGGAATACAAAAAGGGGAGGTGTGAGGAAGTCAAAGAAACAAGCTATTGAGTTCAAAGCTGCAAAAAATGGGTTTGTTTTTAACTCTTTTGTATCTATTTGTTTTTTGTACTTTGTATTTTTATTTTTTATTTTTCATGTATTTTTGTATGTTTTTTTCCTGTTTTTTTGTATTTTGTAAATCTATGTTTCTGTAAAATTTCAATAAATATTTTATTAAAAAAAAGAGAGAAAGAAAAAAAAATTGAAAACTGAAGGATTTTTTCAACAGAGACCGTACTCGATAGAAAAGCCACGTTTACAGTGAAAACCGAAGGATTTATTCAAGACGCAGACAGTAAACCTAGATTGTGCCTCCGTCATTTTGACCCGCAATGTTAAATAAAATGAATAATAAAATAAAATAAATAAAATGAATATAATAAAACTTTAAGCTAAAAGCTTAAAGAAAACATGAAAAATAGCTGCTGTTGTTTTTAAAGGGTTTGTTTCACCAATGAAACACACACGTACAATTTTCAAAAACAAGTTCAACATTATTCAATGAAACAGGTCATTTTAGTTTATCTTTTGGGGGGGAGGCAGGGGAATTGGCCCAGGAAGCCACAGAAATTAAGACCAGCACCTCCTCTTCTAAACAGCATTTCTTGTCCAAATAATTCTATTGGTTTTCATGTAAATGCAAGAACAACAATGATTGTTTTCTGAAGCAGCGCTACAGTGACCCCGGTGGCCTCTTGGGGTTATTCCACATGGACCATTTACACAAACAGCGACATGGGGAAAGTTGAAAACTCAAAGAGTGTTGAATATAATGCCAGGGGATTTCACGGCTGGCAACCAATGCACCCCTTTGGTTACTACATGCGCAGGCGAGTCTAAGAAGCCTGGGCTGCCCATTTTAACAGCCCTCTAGCAGCTACGGTGGCTCTTTTACCAGAAGGAATGTATTTCACATTAACTCTGGAAGTGGAGACTCAATTGTGACCAAACTAAGCCTCCTAGAGCAAAATGTGTACATCAGGCTGAGTTGGGTCAGAATCAAGCAGACACTGCCAGAGTTAATGCTAAATACATTGTTGTTGTTGTTTAGTCATTTAGTCGTGTCCGGCTCTTCGTGACCCCCTGGACCAGAGCACGCCTGGCCCTCCTGTCTTCCACTGCCTCCCACAGTTTGGTCAGACTCATGTTTGTAGCTTCGAAGACACTGTCCAACCATCTCGTCCTCTGTCGTCCCCTTCTCCTTGTGCCCTCCATCTTTCCCACCATCAGGGTCTTTTCCAGGGGGTCTTCTCTTCTCATGAGGGCGCCAAAATATTGGAGTCTCAGCTTCAGGCTAAATACATGACTTCTGGTAAATGAGCTGCCATAGCTGCTAGAGGGTGAAATAAATTGTGTCCCAGACTTTTTAGGCAGATATACCCGTGTACTATCTGCAACCAAAGAGGTGCATGAATTGCCAGGTGTTCATTCCACACACCCCAGCTTGTGGTGTGAGCAGATAGTCTGCCCAACTCATGACCTTTCCACCCCACACATCGGCCTGGGGTTGCAGGGTCTCCAGGAACGGCGCTGCTTTTTCCTCTGGGGGAAAATATGGCTGGCACCAAAAGACAGATGGAAGCACCTGAAACCTGACACCAGGCGAGGTTGAGAGGCCATGGTGTTTGGAAGTCCCAGAAAACGTCCCTCCCCAACTACAGACCTGCTTCACTAAAATGTGATGTTTTCTCTCTCCTTTCAGCACTGCAGGAACCTGGCGCTGCTCCCCTTCGTCTCGCAGGAGCCCTCGCACGGCCAAGGAGGCGGGAGGAATCCAGTTCAGTCCCCTTTCAATTGTGTTTCTCAAATGCGCACCTTCCAAAAGAATTCAAAACACAGCCGCTCTAAAAAATTCTCACTGGTCCTGTAGCACCCTGCTTGTGGTTAACGCTTAGCTGGAATGAAATATTCAACGCAGCAATAGAGAAATTAAAATAATAATTTATTTGTCAGACAAATAAATGTGAGGCACAGTGGTATATGGTTACCAAGCTCTGGCCTGGCCTCCTGCCATTATGGCCAGCACTTATATTCCCTCAGCTCAGCCCCCTTGCTCCTCCTTTGGCTGCCTCTGTCCAATCAGCCTGGTTAAAATTCCTATTGGCTGTTTGCTAGAACCAATCATAAAAGATACACCCATTTCCTATTACCTTTTATGGGAGACAAAGAGCTATATTTCCTTCTATTTATAATTGGCAAATAAGTAGTCATATATCTTACATTTACCTCGACCAGGCACCTTAATTACCAGATAACCTTTTGCCCTAGACTAGGCGCCTTAACTAACATTTCATCTTTTGCCCTATTGCCCTATTCACTCCAAAACAGATGATGGCTAATTTTATCTGAACAGATCTTTTTGTTCATCTCCCCACACATTATCAATGAAAGATCTCCTTCTTTGGAGGTCATTAAGCAGAGGCCCGACAACCACACGTCAGGAGTGCTCCGATGGTGCTCTTCCTGCCCGGCAGGGGTCCGGACCCAACGGCCCTCGTGGTCTATTCCAACTCTTCTATGATTCTATGATTTCTTACTTTCTAAATCCTTTGCATAATTACATTTAAGCCAATATATTTCATAACATAGTTTTTTTAGAAGAAAGGGAACTTAGCAAAAGCTAAGCTAAATTCTAAATTCTAAAGATTCAAAGCAGTTTCAGAGAGAAGCCTCTTCCCTAGCCAGCTGCTGTTTGTATTAGCTCTTGCCCTTTTAACCTTAGGAAGATATGGCTCAAGTTTAATGGGAGGCACAATAATTATTACTATTTGTGTTTTTGCAACCTTGATTGTATTCTATAATTTGTATGGTCAATGTGACCTTTTGCTCCTAGCCTGTAATTTCCTTTTACAACCCTGAGACACTGCTATAGATCAGGGGGGCCCTTGATCAAGAAGATAAACAGCTGCCAGAGTATGGTTTCTGCCTGGCATGAGAGATACAAACATTTACAAATATATATTTCTTTAAGGTCATTTTTAGAATACAGGAATCTGATCAAAATATAAGCCTTGATTAAAAATGCAGGCTATGATCAGATGCCTCATTCCCCCCTTTCAAGCTCAAGGACCTTCCCAAGTGTCCTTGATAGCTTGACCTTCATCATATTCCTGAGGTAAAGCTCTGTATAGGGCCATGATATGAGGTAGAGTTTCATTTGAAATCATCTTGCTAATTGTACTTCTAAAACATGAAATGATACATGGCACCATACACAAAACCATTACTACTACCGTCAAGAAAAACAAGCAAGACAATAGTATCCCTTTGAGTCCTGCGACATTTGGTAACCAGTTGGTGAGCCATCCCATATCCCATCCTTCCCATGTTTGTACTGGGACATGTGCTATATTCTCCATCTTTGTGGCCAACACACGGATTGCCTCACCATTATCAGAAATGTTAAAGCAACAGGCATTCCCTGTCAAGTTCAAGACTCCACATAGGCCTCCCTGCCTGGCAAGTACATAATCCATTCCCATTTTCAGCTGCAAAATGGCGGCTCTACTTTCATCCAACTGTTGTGCAATAAGTCTCAAACTCTGGGCCGTTGCATTGGTTACAAGTTCCACTACTGCTTGCAACCGAATTATTCTGTTTAGATTATAAATAGGATCCCGAGCCCCTTGTATGAGCTCATCAGGATTCCAGGAGGCAGGTTCATAATAGGCTATAATGCGCTCTGGTGGCCAATCATCAGTATCGCTCCAACTTTGGGTACTTCCTCCTGCTATATGAGAAATATCAGCGTTTCTTTGTGTACGCTTGGCTGAACTAGTGGGCATAATCCACATTGGTGGTAATACCCATCCCAGGAAACAAGTCCCACTCCATTTGGAAGGGAGTTTCTTGTATGCCCATTCTCCACATATCCACCACAACCATCGGGTCTGAGGTTTTTGGTACGTGGAGTGCATAAGGCGAAATATCAAAAGGGGTACAGAGTTCACAGTGCAGTATGTTAGATTGCCTTTTTCTGTCATAGTTATGTTCCACACCATTTTCCATGCATGAATAAAAGGAGGTGCACAGGGCAAGGTATTCCGAGTTCAATAGGTAGTACCGTTTGCCCAGGTTTGACTACCCTTAATATAATCCCAAGTATAGTGGCAATGGGAAGAGCCTATCATGGTAGAATCAGCTGCCTCTGATGATTTATGTACACAGAATTCCCCTTGTACAGGTATAACTCGTATTGGTTTAGTTGAGTTCCATCCGGGGAAATTCTGTACTTCTGTTTGGTGTGGCATTTCGCTTACCATACCAATGGCATTTAATGGTATTGGTAATAAGGGCATACCTCCCTCTGAATCATCTGGCCCAAGAGAGCAAACAAGGCAATTGGTCCTATTTGTAACATTGGCTACTATCTCAGCTAAGCCTACCCACATATTGTGGTCATGGCGGAATCCATATTTAGCAAATTTGCTCAAATTCAAGGACCCTTCCCCTTCCCAAGAGATCAGGATTAATAATAAAATCATGTTGATGTCTAGCATATGCATTCCTTCCACAAAAGATTACCTTATTGTGATAACAAAAAAATATTAGCCCCAATATAATTCCTCCAGTGACAGAAATGGGGAACCACCAAGACCAAAACATATATCCCAAGGATCCCCAATGAGTAATATCTCTGATAATTGTTCCACAGGGGGGGGGCAGTCAATCAATTGTATAAGAGAATCTTCCCGTTCACAATCGCTGGTTCAGACGCTCCTCAAGCTTCAGGCGTGCGCAGGTCAGCCAGCTTCCAGGTTGTGGCTGCAGCAAGCCAGTCGTCTAATGTTGCCCGTGACCTAGCCCGTTCCCCGTAGGGCTAGATACAGGGGTTTTTGGAGAGAGTCAGTTTTAAAAGGATTAGAGGGGTCACCTTTGCACGTCCAACTGTCTTCGGACTTCTTCAAACGGGAGTGATGAATCCAGGGGGTCACCTCAGCTACCTTCACCGCTGTTGGAGTAGAGAGCAAGATGGTGTAAGGTCCACGCCACTTAGGTGCAAGTGGATCACGTTTCCACTCTTTCACCCATACGCTATCGCCAGCCTGGAACTGATGAATCGGCTGGGCAATGCTGCAAGGCGTGTGCTTGAGGGCCCACCTGTTAAGATAAACAACAACAAAAAACACGGGAGAGAGACAAAAACACGGGAGAGAGATTGCACTTGTCCCTGTGTCACATGGTCTCCTATTTGTTTGAGGTCAGCTGGAATATCCTGAACAAAGGAGGGTGGCCTCCCATACAGGAGCGCAAAAGGTGACAACTTAAGTCTTTTGTGGGTGCACACTGAACACGAAACAGTGTTATGGGTAACACATCACTGCTGTGGCCAGCATTACCATCTTTTCCTTCTGCCACTTCTTCTTCTCTTGTTTCTCAGCCTCATCCCTATTCCGATAAACTCGACGTGCAATGGCCATAATTTGGCTCATCAGCATCCCTTCCCATCCTTCTGATTTCTGAATTTTCTTACGAATGTCAGAAGCACACTGGGCCACAAATGTAGCAGTAATCATTCTGCTGTTTTCAGGGGCTTCAGGGTCAAAAGGAGTCCATATACAATAGGCTTCCTGCAGCCTCTCTAAAAAGTCTCCCGGACTCTCATTTGGTTTCTGTTCTACTTCTGAGACTTTAGACATATTAGTGGGCTTCTGGCATGCCCTGCGGATACCTTGCACAAGCGTCTGGCGGTAGGTGGTAAGCCTGGCCAGGTGAATTGCATTGTTTGGATCCCAATTAGGATCTTCCAAGGGAAAGTTATCCTGGAGATGACGGGCAATATTAAAAATATTTCCCACTCTGGCCTGCTCACGCAAATATATCTGTGCCTTTTCAATTATGTCTCTTCTTTCCTCAGTGGTGAACAGAGTATTCAGGAGTTGGCGGCAATCTGTCCAAGTAGGACTATGAGTATTTACTATTGAAGTCACCAAGTCCATCATAGCCTGAGGTTTTTCTGCGAAAGATGGGGGGGGGGGTGTTTTCCAATTCATCAGATCCGTAGTTGTGAATGGAATGTACTGGAGGGTCGAAGTTCGAGGTGGCCGTGGTCCGGGTTGCCCGTTAACCAGCACAGGCTCCTCAAGTGCATCAAATACTCTTCTAAGAGGGGCTACTACGTGACCTTTCTCTTCGCTTTGCTCTAGGGGCCTCAAATCATAGGGGATGGTATCTGTCCCAAGGCGTTCTTTTAGCAGCTTTATACGCCTTGCTGTATTGCTTGCTGACCGATCAAGGTCTCCCTGTAACTCCTGTAATAGTTCTCTAGGACTTGGATGTACAGGGGTTTGGGGTGGGCAATTGGTTGTTCCACTAAAGGAGACTGTAGATGGAGTTCTACTGGGACTCACAGGTGGAATAACCACTTCTGCTTGGGCTTTATTATAGGACTCCAAGGCCTCCTGAAGATATTTATCATAATCTATCAAGGAATCAAGTTCTGTGACTCCACCCCCATTATTCGTTCCACTTTCTTGCCTTGGGGTTACAACTGGTGGAGTATTTGGATTAGGCTCCCTTCGATGTGGAGCATAGGGTGGAGGTGGAAGCACCTCTTCCTCTGGTCCCTCAAAAATGGGTTTGAGTTTATTTGGCAAGATTCCTTTCCTAGCTTTGGCTTTTACAGCCAATAATTTGCATCGTTGGACTTTGCATTCCCTTATCCATGGAGGATTTTTATTTAATGTGCTCAGCCAAGAATTTATATATGAAAATTGTTCTGGGCACCCTCCAGTTTCTTTGGCGATATTAGACCAAAGTTTGCTTACTAAATTTATATCAAAGGTTCCCTGAGATGGCCATTCAGTATTTTGTTTCGGCCACTCTAATTCACATAACGTTCTCAAGCGTTCTGGCGTCATTTTGACTCCATATGCCCCTGAGAAGGCTTTCTTAAAATTATTTAACATACATTCAAGAGGTGTATTTCCCCCCTTTGAACCTCCAACTCCCATTATATGGGCCTGTGAAGTATCCACTCAGTCACTCACACACTCGCCTTACTGGGAAACGAAGTAGTACCCACTCCACACTTACAGATTGTACTTTCTCACACATACAATGCGCTGGATACTTCACCACACTCTACCTCCCAACCTTTCCCTTTTCCCTACATCAGATCACCATCTGATGTACCCAGCCATGTAGCGTACTCAGTTTCCCCTTACTGAGACGCAGAAGTTTGATCAGGACTTCTCTTCCTCCTAATTAATTGGAGGGCCAAAACCCTTTGTGCACTTACCCTTAGCTGGTTCCCAGTTTATTTCTCTGGTTCCCCCCGGTCCGTCGCCGTCGGTGGGCAGGGTATCAGACAGACGAGACTTCTGCGTTCCCCTGGAAAAAATGTTCCAGTGCGCGCTGGGTAAGCAGTCAGTGGTCCTCCCTCTTGTACCCTGCCCAGTAAGGCGAAGGGGCTGCGTTCCAGCAGACCACTTATCCGAGTCACAGAGGCACCATAAAATGTAGCACCCTGCTTGTGGTTAACGCTTAGCTGGAATGAAATATTCAACGCAGCAATAGAGAAATTAAAATAATAATTTATTTGTCAGACAAATAAATGTGAGGCACAGTGGTATATGGTTACCAAGCTCTGGCCTGGCCTCCTGCCATTATGGCCAGCACTTATATTCCCTCAGCTCAGCCCCCTTGCTCCTCCTTTGGCTGCCTCTGTCCAATCAGCCTGGTTAAAATTCCTATTGGCTGTTTGCTAGAACCAATCATAAAAGATACACCCATTTCCTATTACCTTTTATGGGAGACAAAGAGCTATATTTCCTTCTATTTATAATTGGCAAATAAGTAGTCATATATCTTACATTTACCTCGACCAGGCACCTTAATTACCAGATAACCTTTTGCCCTAGACTAGGCGCCTTAACTAACATTTCATCTTTTGCCCTATTGCCCTATTCACTCCAAAACAGATGATGGCTAATTTTATCTGAACAGATCTTTTTGTTCATCTCCCCACACATTATCAATGAAAGATCTCCTTCTTTGGAGGTCATTAAGCAGAGGCCCGACAACCACACGTCAGGAGTGCTCCGATGGTGCTCTTCCTGCCCGGCAGGGGTCCGGACCCAACGGCCCTCGTGGTCTATTCCAACTCTTCTATGATTCTATGATTTCTTACTTTCTAAATCCTTTGCATAATTACATTTAAGCCAATATATTTCATAACATAGTTTTTTTAGAAGAAAGGGAACTTAGCAAAAGCTAAGCTAAATTCTAAATTCTAAAGATTCAAAGCAGTTTCAGAGAGAAGCCACTTCCCTAGCCAGCTGCTGTTTGTATTAGCTCTTGCCCTTTTAACCTTAGGAAGATATGGCTCAAGTTTAATGGGAGGCACAATAATTATTACTATTTGTGTTTTTGCAACCTTGATTGTATTCTATAATTTGTATGGTCAATGTGACCTTTTGCTCCTAGCCTGTAATTTCCTTTTACAACCCTGAGACACTGCTATAGATCAGGGGGGCCCTTGATCAAGAAGATAAACAGCTGCCAGAGTATGGTTTCTGCCTGGCATGAGAGATACAAACATTTACAAATATATATTTCTTTAAGGTCATTTTTAGAATACAGGAATCTGATCAAAATATAAGCCTTGATTAAAAATGCAGGCTATGATCAGATGCCTCAGTCCGAAATGCGCCATGCAGTTTCTCCAAGCAGCCAGTGTTTGTGCATTTGAGAGGAAAGTGTGCGTGGAAATGAACATAGTGGTGAAAATGAGAAACAAAAGTGCTTTGTATTGGGATAAAATTCTGGCCGAACTGCATACATAAAGGGGTTTCTTAGGAGTGGCTGGCAAGAAAGTGCTGGTGAATGTTCTTCCTATAGTAAAAATAACAGTGACACCCAGTGGCCTCTTGGGGCTATTCCACGCGGACCGTTTACAAGAACAGGGAGGCAGAGGAATTGGCACACGAAGCCACAGAAATTAGGACCAGCACCTCCGCTTCGAAACAGCATTTATTTTGTCCAAATAATGCTATTGGTTTTCATGTAAATGCCAGAACAGGAAGGATTGTTTTCTGAAGCAGCGCTACAGTGACACCCAGTGGCCACTTGGGGTTGTTCCAAGCAATAACATTTACAAGAACAGCGACATGGGAAAGCTGAAAAACTCAAAACGGAAGCTGGGTATCCGGTGAGTGAACGACAATGCACTCGTTACAACAACAGCCTTTAAGAAGTGAAAAGTGAAGGATTTCTTCAACGGGGTGGAAACTGAAGGATTTATTCAACGGAGACCGTACTCACAGTAGATTTTAGCAATAGATTAATCAACTAAAATGTTAGTTGATTAATCTATTGCGAGAAGCTTAAAGGCTGAAAGAAAACATGAAAAACAGCTGTTGATGTTTTTAAAGGCTTTGTTTCACCATTAAAACACACACTTACAATCTTCTAAAACAAGTTATACATCATTCTACAGAACAGATCATTTTAAGTTTTGTTTTTTTGAGGGAGGCAAAGGAATTGGCACACGAAGCCACAGAAATTAGGACCAGCGCCTCCTCTTCTAAACAGCATTTCTTTTGTCCAAATAATTTTATTGGTTTTCATGTAAATACCAGAACAAGGTTTTCTGAAGCAGCGCTACAGTGACACCCAGTGGCCATGCAGACCCTTTACAAGAACAGGGACATGGGAAAACTGGAAAACTCAAAACGGAAGCTGGGTTTCCAGTGAGTCAATCACGACCGGACACGTTACAACAACCGCCTTTAAAAATTGAAAACTGAAGGATTTCTTCAATGTGGTGGAAACTGAAGGATTTTTTCAATGGAGACCGTATTCAATAGAAAAGCTGCGTTTACAGTGAAAACCGAAGAATTTCGTCCACATGGCAAGCCCCATTACAAATGATAGATTGGAAAGGTTTTGGAAGACAGATCTGAAATTTACAGCATGTACTTTATTGAAATAAAATTACATGGAAATGATGTACCAGGGGTACTTAACCCCGGTTTAATTCGCAAAAATGTACAGAACAAGAACAAAAAATTGTTGGAAATGTAAAGAAACAGAAGGTACTTTTTAATCGTATGTGGTGGAAATGTAAGGTGGTAAAAAAACTTTTGGGAAATGATTTACAATGAAATGAAAAAAAATGTTTAAAGCAACTTTTACTAAAAATCAGAAGCTTTTTTACTAGGAATTGTAGGTAAAGAGATATCAAAGATCAGAGAAATTTGTTTATGTATGCTACGTCGGCCGCCCGGATATTGTTAGCCCAAAGATGGAAAGAAGAAACAGTCCCAAACAAAGAAGACTGGCAGACCAAGTTAATGGACTATCCTGAAATGGCGTAATCAACTGGGAAGCTCAGAAGTCAAGATGGCAAGACGTTTAAAGCAGAATGGAAAATGTTCATTATGTGTTTACCAAAGTATTGTAAGCAGATTGAAACACTGGCAGGATTTTAAGAACTCTTGTAATTTTAAAGATTGCAGAAATAACTTAGGAAAAGAAATTTTGGAGTAGTAATGATGGTAAACAAAAATAAACAAATGGAGTAAATATACTAGGAAAATAGACAGGAAAAGTTATAAAACAAACTGTGCGATAAAATTAAGACAATAGGAAAAGTGCAATAAGAATGAGTGGAAGTTTCTTTCAGAAGACTTTATTAGAAAAGACAGGATGTTATAGTCAATGCTCATCTCTTATTGTTAACTCTGCTTTTTATCCTTATTTACTGTATTTCTTTCTTTTATATTTTTGTGTTTAATTTTCCTGTCATTATTTGTAAGGTGTATGTAAGATGATATTTTAAATCAATAAAGATGAATTAAAAAATAAAAAGGGAAAGACTCCCTGCTTGAAACCCTAGTGACCGGCTGCCAGTCAGTGTAGGCAGTATGGAGCTAGGTGGCCCCAATGGTCTGGCTCAGGGTGAAGCAGTTTCCTGTGTTCCTATCCTCCCCCACCCCATGTGGAAAGGATGGGAGCAAAAGGAGGTTGGAGGGGGTGGGCAGGGAAGAGGAAGGAAAAAACACGGAGGAGGCAGACTTGAACACAGAACAAGAAACCCTTTAATGAAGGGAGGGGGTCATATCCATCCAGCCTTCGTCACCCAGCTGCCGGCAGTCCTGGATAAATGGCGTTCGTGTGTTATAAATACAACTCCTAGAAGCCACAGGTCAGGATCTTCCGCACAGAGCCAAGGGACGGGTTACTTCAGCTAACAAGGCCTGTGGGGAAAAGCAGGAGGGGGAGACATGAGCCCACCGACCCCAAAGTGCAACAGTAATGAATTCCCATTGTGGTTTGAACCTGCATGATGTCCAAAAAAAGCACAAGTCACCCGAGGGTGCGGGTGGGCATGCGCTCAAAACTAGCCTACCATAAAGTGAAATTCACACCCATTGCTCCACCCACTTTCGCCTCCCACCCCACCCGCCGCAGGCAACACAGCCCCCAGAAAATTACCCAGAGGGAATGTGGCCCCCCCAAGCTGAAATAGGCCCCCCACTTCTGTAGTGGGAAGATAATCCCACCTTCAATCCCACCTTCAACCCTTAGTGATCGTTCAAGCTCCCCCTTCCCCTTTTAAAGTCCCCCCCCCCCCGAATAATTCAATTATTTTTAAAACAGCAGCTTTTGCAATCCACCATGCTGGGAAAAGACGGAAACTTACCAAGGTAATCATCCATGAGGGACCCAATAGCAAACTGCGAAATAATTTTTTAAAACATTATTCTTCATTTACTTATAACTCACACTTTCATAAAACTATACCGAGGCGGTATAGAACATATAAGAATAAAATCAACAAAGAGTATCTGTTAAAAATATCAATCAAAATGGAATACACTCTTTCCCTCCTCTTCATGCTCTCCTCACAACAGCCCTGAGAGGTAGGCGAGGCGAGGCTGAGAGGCAGTGACTGGCCCAAGGGGAGCTCCATGGGCCAGTGAGGATTTGAACCCTGGTCCCCCAGGTCCCAGTCCAGCACTCTAACCGCTACTCCACACTGCCTCTGAGCCAGGAGGGTGGTGGGTATCTGTGTGTGAACTGCTGTTTTTGTTTTGTATTGTTTTGTATTGTTACCTGTAAGCTGCTTTCAAAAATCATTTGGTCAAAAAAGTCAGATTGCAAATAAATACTCTTACAACTCACGATATCGTTTTTGTCCACACGGGTACCCACAATCTTCAGCCTGATCTCATCGTCTTGCTGGATGACAATATCCTGCGTTGGGGGGAAAAGAGACAGCGAAGGGCTGTGCTCAATGGCTGGCTGGTGCCCACTGGGGAATGGTAGGGCAGAGGGCAGGGAGCCAGTCAGTAGGTGGCGCCAGAGCCAACAAATGCGAGTTTTGTCCCCATCCTCAACAGAGAAACTGTGGAGGAGGAAGATGGTAGGCAAAGCCACTCTCTGAACTGGTTCGAAGGAGAGGATGACTTACCTCATCTACAGTTTTGTAGCACGGAGGATTGGAGTTGGGGTCAAACTCCATTTCAGAGGGAATGGACTGCAAAGAGAATTAAGAGGGGATATGAGCAGCTGAAGGGGAGGTGAAAGGGAAGATGGGTTGATGGTTCTGTGGTAGAGGATGGACAGCCTTCTCTGACACCCTCACAGCCCTTCTGGAAGCCGCTGAGACATTGCCCCTCATCCCCCCCCGCCAAGCCTAGGGCACTTACATGTCGCGAGATGAAGCAAGACATGGGCCCAATTTCAGTGAAGAGTCCGACCTGGTGAGAGAACAACAAAGAACATCACTCTCAAGCAACCCCCATCTTGAAAGTATGTCAGCATTCGCACAAGGAACGGCAGGCCAGGACTTGGGGGCAGACGTCGGCAAAGCGAGTCAGAGGGACCCTCCAGTGCAAAAGGACTTCCTCTTAACTGGCATGGCTTCCCCCCAAAGAATCCTGGGAGTTGTGGTTTGTCAAGGGTGCAGAGAGTTGTTAGGCAGCCATTTTCTCCTCACAGATACAGTTCCCAGAATTCTTTGGGAATGAGGATTAATAATAATAATAATAATAATAATAATAATAATAATAATAATGTGATGGCCTGGAATTCGGACTCAGAGGCTGAACCTGAGGAATCCCAGCCTGCACAGGAGTCCCCGCCTCCAGAACCAGCTGAGCCGGGGCTGGGGATTGAGCCTGAAGGGTCCTCACCTGTGCTGGATCCTCAGGTGCAGGTACCAGCTGAGTCTGCTCTGGCTCCTGAGGTGATGGAGGACCCATTGCCTGCAGGTGCTCCACTCTCAGCCCCGTCAGGGGAAGGTGAGGTTGCCTCTGGGTCCAGTAACCCTTCAGCGTCTCCTGAGCTGCAGAGGCTCAGGGCAGAGAGGCAGAGGGAACTAAGTTCCCGCAGGAGGAGTGCTTGCCTCCAGGCCAGGAGAGGCGAGTCACCTGTGGATCGGGGCCGCCCTATGCCTCGGGGCAGATAAAAGCCAGCCAGCCCAGTTCCAGGTTGCGGGAGCAACATTGTCGGTAGCCTGTTCCTGCCTGCACCCTGACCTGCTCTTCTGCCAAAGTTCCTGACCTCACTCGACTCCCTGTCTTGGACCCAGCTTCAGCTTTGACGGACAGCCTCCATATCACACCCTCAACCTCAGACTGGACTCGGACCTCACGGTTAACCCTCGGGACCAGCACAAATTATTATTATTATTATTATTATTATTATTATTATTAACGATTGTTAAACTACCGTATTTTTCGCCCTATAGGACGCACAGTCCCATAAGGCGCACCTAGTTTTTTGGGGGGGAAATAAAGGGGGGGAAATTATTTCCCCCCCAGGCGAGGGGCTGGGGCGGGGGAGGCCCGAGCTTCCCCCGACCCAAGCCCCCAAACAGGCAGCTCTCTGAAAGCTGTGGGAGCCCAGCACTGGCTCCCGCTGCTGGCTGAGAGGTCCGCGAAGCCTGGACGCGCTGAGCTCAGCGCGCGCAGGCTTCAGCATGCAGGCAACTCTCCGCAAGCAGCGGGAGTGCTCCCGCTGCTTGCGGAGAGGTCCGCGAAGCCTGGAGAGCGAGAGGGGTCGGTGCGCACCGACCCCTCTCACTCTCCAGGCTTCACCGAAAGCCTGCATTCGCCCCATAGGATGCACACACATTTCCCCTTCATTTTTGGAGGGGGAAAAGTGCGTCCTATAGGGCGAAAAATACGGTACTCTGGGAACTCTGTGAGGATAATAAAGGCCTCCTAAAAACTCTCAGCTCTCAGCATCTTTAACAAATTCCATTTCCCAGGAATCTCTGGGGAAAGCCACGACTGTATACAGCGGAGCTATAGCACTTTACATGTATAGTGCGGATGTGGCCCAAGACATTTCACCTCACCTTGTTAACCTGAGTCACAACAGCATCCACCACTTCGCCCTTGAAAGGCCGGAAGACGATGGCCTTGTATTTGACCGGGTAAAGGACAAAGCCGCGCCCAGGCTGGATCACACCCGCCCCAATGTTGTCAATGGTAGTGACAGCGATTACAAAACCATATCTGGGAAGGAGGAAAATAATTAACAACCGTTTTATTATTTATATGCCACCCACCTGACTGGGTTTCCCCAGCCACTCTGGGCGGCTCCCAACAGATTATTAAAAATATGATAAAACATTAAAAACTTCCCTAAACAGGGCTGCCTTCAGATGTCCTCTAAAAGTCAGATAGTTGTTTATTTCCTTGACATCTGATGGGAGGGCGTTCCACAGGGCAGGTGCCACTACCGAAAAGGCCCTCTGCCTGGTTCCCTGTAACTTGCGCTTCTCGCAGTGAAGAAACTGCCAGAAGGCCCTCAGAGCTGGACCTCAGTGACTAAGTGATGGGGGTGCAGTAAGTAAATTAACTTTTTCCATCCCTTTGCTTTTAGGCATCTGATTTATTTATTTTTAAAGCTGTTGGTCACAGTTGCACAAGTTAATCCTGGCTCAGGCTGCTACTACTAATAATAACAATAATAATAACAACAATAACAATATCAATAATAATAATATATATATGCCACCCAACAGAATATTAAAAACACGATAAAAGGTCAAACATTAAAAACTTCCCTAAACAGGGCTGCCTTCAGATGTCCTCTAAAAGTCAGATAGTTGTTTATTTCCTTGACATCTGATGAGAGGGCATTCCACAGGGTGGGCGCCACTACTGAGAAGGCCCTCAGCGCTGGGCCTCAGTGTCCGGACAGAAAGATGGGGGTGGAGATGCTCCTTCAGGTATACTGGGCCAAGGCCATTTAGGGTTTTAAAGGTGAGCACCGACACTTTGAATTGTGCTTGGAAAAGCACTGGGAGCCAATGAAGATCCTTTAGGACCAGTGTTATATGGTCCCAGTGGCCATTCCCAGTTGCTAGTCCAGCTGCCGCATTCTGGATTAGTTATAGTTTCCGAGTCACCTTCAAAGGTAGCCCTGCGTAGAGTGCATTGCAGAAATCCAATCCTGCTTCTCAGGGGGCAGTGGTGCAACAATGTGGGGTTGTGGGGGGGTGTCAAAGACCCATTACTATTTTTGCAGCAGAGTCCTCGTCTCCAGAACCTTACAGCTACCAAAATGCTCGCCCACTGAGTTATGAACCTTCACCTAAAAACGAAGTAAGATATCATTCCTCATTGTTCCACATAAAGATCTGATTTAAGCTACAGTTCCCAGGGTTCTTTGGAGGGAAAACCAGGGATGACACTGGTTTAAATGTGCAGTGCTTTATTGGCGCTCATCCAGGCCATTGCTGATCTACACCGCCAAGTATCACGGGGAAAGAGGATCCCAATCTGCTCTTTCACTTACTTGCCCGTGCAGGTCCCCTCCACCTCGGTAAAGAGCTTCTGCTTAACAGTGTTGAGAAGGTTGGGCCCAAAGTAACGAGGGTGCAACAGGATTTCGTGTTCCAATGAGATCTGGAAGCAAAACAGATGTAGAGCAGCAGAGACATTAGTGCAGGGGTCCCCAAACTAAGGCCCATGGGCAGGATAAGGCCCGAGGGACTCGTTTATCTGGCCCACAGCAATCCCCGCTGCACGCATGCCCACTTCCGGGTCGGAGGAGCACCAGAAATAGCTTGTGTGCATGCGCAACCGTTCTGCGTATGCGCAAGCATTATTTCCAGTGCACATCTGGGTCAGAGGAGGCCCATGCACATGTGCACAAGCTATTTCCAGTGCTACTCTGACCCAGAAGTGTGCCGGAAATAGCATGTGCGCACGCATATGGGCACATGCTCCCCTGCCCTCCGGCTCGCCACACGATCAGCACTGGAGACACCGGCCCAAGGCGCGGTAAGTTTGCTGACAACTGCATTAGTGCAACAGCCACTAAGCAAATAGCAACATTAGATCTTATTCCCACTGCACTGTGACAGCTGGTCTACACAGACAAAGGAAGGCAAGTGGAGGGAGAAGGCCCTGTCACAGAATGGGGACTCACTGCAGCACCTAGTCACAAGCTTAATTCCAATAACACACTTGGCTACTTTTTAAAAAGCACTAACTTACTACTGGGATGCGGGTGGCGCTGTGGGTTAAACCACAGAGCCTAGGACTTGCTGACCAGAAGGTTGGCGGTTTGAATCCCCTTGATGGGGTGAGCTCCCATTGCTCGGTCCCTGCTCCTGCCAACCTAGCAGTTCAAAAGCACGCCAAAGTGCAAGTAGATAAATAGGTACCACTCCGGCGGGAAGGTAAACAGCATTTCCGTGCACTGCTCTGGTTCGCCAGAAGCGGCTTAGTCATGCTGGCCACATGACCCGGAAGCTGTACGCCGGCTCCTTCGGCCAATAAAGTGAGATGAGCGCCGCAACCCCAGAGTCGGTCACGACTGGACCTAATGGTCAGGGGTCCTTTTACTACTGATTGGTTGCCTGTTATGTCCCACTTTTCATATCCCAGAGGCTCAAGGTGCTGCACATGGTTCTCCCCCTCATTTAATCCCCACAACAGCCCTGCTGCAAAGTAGGCAGAGAAACAATGGTTGGCCCAAGGTCACACGGTGAGTGTCATGGCTGAGCGGGGAGATTCGAACCCAGGTCTCCCAGGTCCAACAATTAACCACCGCACTACACTGGCTTCTCAAGGAAGCTCCATCACCTGGTGGTGCCAGGGGTTGAGCATGGGAGCTTCTGCATGCAATGCTCTGAGCTGTGACCCTTCCCCAGTATTTTCAGTGAGGTCTACTAACAGGTAAGCAGGATTAGGATTGCAGTAGAGAACTGCTGGGCCACCCAAAGATCTGACTCTAGCCCAGCATCCAGATGTCAACAGGAAGCCAGCCAGATGCAACTGCCACCTGATGTGTGTCCACAGCAGCTACTTCAGATATAATGTCTGTGGGCAAGGGAGACTCCATTTGCCATCATAGTCAATGGAGTGACAGATCCGTTTCTGATGATCCAGGCTGATTTGAGAGCAAGAGTGGTGTCGTGGTTAGACTGTCGGATCACTACCTGGGAGACCAGGGGTTAAATCCCCACTTGGCCATGGACCTCAGTGCTTCTCAACCTAAGGGAATTAAATAAGATGGGGGAGAGTCACGTATGCCACCTTGTTCTGGAGGGGATAATATAATAATAATAATAATAATAATAATAATAATAATACCTCACCCATCTGGCTGGGTCTCCCCAGCCACTCTGGGCGGCTCCCAACATAATAATAATAATAATAATAATAATAATAATAATAATAATAAGCGATAAAACATCAAACATTAAAAACTTCTCTAAACAGGGCTGCCTTCAGATGTCTTCTAAAGGTTGTTTATTTTCTTGACACCTGTAGTGAGGGAACCACCAGAAGGCCCTTGGAGCTGGACCTCAGTGTCTGGGCTGAACGATTGGGGTGGGATACAACTGCAATAAATAAATAAAATCCTATACATTTTCCAAAAAAAAAAAAAATCCTCTAAGCTAACAGTCACAAAACAGTGCTGGGCTGCGCTGGGGCAGTCAAGGTTCTGTTCAGAGCACACTTGCTGAAATCCACGAACAAGACTAGGTTAGGGCCATTCATTTCAACAGGTCTACCCTGAGTAAAACTCGGCTGCATAGCACCTGATGAGGGCGGAAAGTAGCAGCGCTGCGTTTGATCTCCCCTGTCCACGATCTCCTCCTCTTCCAACTGGGTGCCACCGACACTTGAGAGAACTCCTCAGATTGCAACAGAAACATCGAATCCTAGAACTGGAAAGCTGGAAAGGGACCACGGGGATCATCTAGTCCAGCCCCCTGCGATGCAGGAATCTTTTGCCCAAGTGGGGCTCAAACCTACAGCCCTGCGATTAAGAGTCTCCTGCTCTCCCGACTGAGTTATTCCAAGACTACATAACGACGGAAGGGCCAGAATACCACCTTGACGTTGCACATCATTCATTTGCCCCCGCGACCACATCTTTCACGTCCCACGTGGGGTGCCTGGGTAGCAAAGGAGCTAAAATCTAAGACTCCCCAGTAATAAAAAAACTACTCACATGGTAAAACATCCTGCTGGCCGCCTGCGCGCACGCGCGCGTCCGCACCTCTCTTTCCGAGACCGGAAGGAACGCAGAGGCACCGCGCGTTCTAAATGTTGCAAGGCAGCTTCGTCCTGATTGGCTGCGCGGCGATAGGATTCCATTGCCGCCTAACGAAGCAAACAGGAAGCTGCCGGGGCAGGGGAAGGGAACGTTGCTCGCCTGCGCGTGCGCCTCAGCGGTCGATGCCAGTGCCTATAGTGTCATGGCGGGTGCACAGGGCTCTCCCATAGTGGGATGTGTATAGCTGTACGGAGCGGGGGCGGCTCTTTCCATAGACGTTTGCGAGACATCAGAACATAAGAAGAGTCTTACAGCTGGATCAGGCCAGGGGCCCAGCTAGCCTGGTATTCAGAGACATATGCTGCCTCCGACCCTGGAGGGAGAACATAGCCAGTACTGTATGGTTAGTAGCCACTCACAGTCCCCATCATCTCTTGCCTTGGGTCATGCTTACTGGGGTTAATGGGAGAGCCATAGGTTCCCTTGCTTAGGGGGTGGCGGGCTATGGCTCAGCGACAGAGCACCTGCTTTTCATGCAGAGGGTCCCAGGTTCAAATCCTGCCATCTCCAGGTAGGGCTGGGAGAGATTCCTTGTCTGAAACCTTGGAATGCTGCTGCCAGTCAGTGCTTGTAACACTGAACACCTAGGTGGACCAGTCATCTGACTCAGCAGCGGCCTATGAGAGCTACCTGCAATTTCCCTGTGCTTTGAGGGAGGCTCTCTGCATGTTACCAGAGCTATGTATCCAAGGGTGTGTTTTTTTAATGGATTGCTTTTAACTTGCTGGAAACAATGAGGAACGAATTGGTTTTAGCAGCTGCTTTTACTCACTTTTTATTTTGTGTGTGTGCTTTTATTTGTCATAGAATTGTAGAATCGGAAAGGACCATGAGGGTCATCTAAGCCAACCCCTTGCAATGAAATAATCTTTTGCCCAACATGGGGCTCAAACCCACAATCCTGAGATTTAGAGTGTCTTGCTCTACTAAGCTATGTCATCATACTGTTGTTTTCATATTATCGCTGTTCATTATTACATCTATATTCCACTTTTCCTCCACAAAGCTCAAGACAGCATAGATGCTTTCCTCCTCTCCCTGTTCTATCCACACAACACCCCTGTTAGGTAGTTTAAACCCAGAGATTATTACCATCTGGAAGTACTCTTTTCTCCATATGTCTGAAACTCCCCAAATGCCCATGAGATACCTCCTGTAGTATTATTAATAATAATAATACAATTTATTACCCGCCCTTCATCGTACCATCCCAGGGCAGGTCAGAACAATTTAAAACAAAATGTTAAACACAGTTTAAAACAAATTGCAATCCTACAAGAATGGGGTGGGTCCTAGCAATATACATCTCAGCTGGCAAAGACCAAAGCACTTCCTTCAAATTCCTCCTCAAAACCTACCTTTTCTATGGAGCTTTGGCACAATTCCCTAAACTCCCTGTGCCCTGCTGTTATACTACCTTCTGTCAACAAATCAGAATGAACGTTGTCTAGCCTCCTTGCAAATGCACCAGGATGAATGCTCAATAAACAGGTCACTGCATATTATTTATTACATTTGTATCCTGCCCTTCCTCCCAAAGGAGTCCAGGGCAGCAGGTACAGTATCAGAAACTCTGGCCCTCCAGATGTTGCTAGACTACAACTCCCATCATCCCTGGCCATTGGCCATGCTTGCTGAGGCTGATGGGAGCTGTAGTTCAGCAATGGCTGGAGGGCCCAAATGATCTCCACACCCAGCATACTGCTTCCCTATTTATTCCTGCCTCCACTTCTGTCCCTTACCTCTGCCTCACATTTTATACTGTAAGCTCCCCAGGGCAGAGACCTGTCTTCTTGTACTCCATAAAGAACCAGAAGCATGGCTTGCACTCTTTAGATTATATTGAGAATTTAAAAACTGGTTGGGTGTGCAGTCAATGAAAAGACACAAACAAAATTTGACTTCTTTATTAAAAACACTTGTAATATCAAAAATAAATTCTGCTAAGAATGCAACTCCAGCCCCAACCCAACCCCAAGCATTTCCCTATCCCCAAAGAGGGTGAACTGTCTCACTCACTGCTTAAAGCTCATATAAATTTAGGCTGCAATTCCACAGCAATTTTCATGGGAGTTCTAGTGAACTCAGTGGGACTTACTTCTGAGTAGACATATACAAGATTGCAGCTTAAGGCACATAACTCCCCAACTCAAACATGCTCCCTGAGTTAATTTCCCCCCAAAATAAATCTACCTGAGGACCCTTTCCCTATCATACTGATTTCTAATTTCCAGCTGATTTCCCTGCCTCATCATTTATTTCCAGCTGATATCTGACTTCTGGCTGATTTACCCATTTTCTGATTTTTAATTGATTTCCCTGCTGATCCTCTTCCCTTATAGGGGATATACAACATAAAAAAGCAATATCATCATCCCTTTAGCAAACCTGTACATAGCTGCACTGCTAAGATATATCTTTGAAAGATGCACACACATACACAGCCATGCCCCTAGAATAAAAACACCTGCAGGAAGGCAGCTAATCATCTTACTTGAGTCCCAGCACTCCCCTCCCTTCAGAGCTTATCTACACCTATTTCAAATGCTCCAGTACATTCCAGGGTACTCTCATACCGCTTTAACAGGTATGCCTCCCGCAAAGAATCTTGGGAAGTGTAGTTCATAAAGTGTTCTAAGAGCTGATGAGCGAAACCTAATAAACCACAATTTCCAAGATTCTGTGGGGGAAGCCACGACTAAGAGAATGCTTTAGACCAGGCATAGGCAAACTCAGCCCTCCAGATGTTTCGGGACTACAACTCCCATCATCCCTAGCTAACAGGACCAGTGGTCAGGGATGATGGGAATTGTAGTCCCAAAACATCTGGAGGGCCGAGTTTGCCTACACCTGCTTTAGACGGAGGGTACAGATGTGACCTTGTTCGGGTCAAGCAGCAAGGAGAGAGCGAGGCAGAAGGCAGCGCCATTCTCTGCCAACTGGGCAACTGGAAAACTTTGGCAAGCTAGCAAACAAACGAAAAGAAATATTGGAATGTAAACATCCGTCTCTGTAAAGCCAGGCTGGTAGGGGCATTTACACATTGCCTTCTTGGGGCCACGGGCCAGTGGTGAATGGGGGGCGGGCTGTAAAAAAAGTGGTTGGAGAGACAGATGTGGCTCTTAGCTTTGTCCAGAGCGGTGGCTGGTGCCCATTGGGACTGGGGAGGTGGAAGGCAAAGGAGCCCAACAGTGAAGCCAGAACCAATGTCACAGCTTGAACCCACCATTCCAGTTTAGTCACATCCTCATCTTCCTCCCTGCTGAGTTTTACAACACTGAGGCTACACAGGAGGAAGATGATAGGCAGGGCCGTTCCCTGGACTAGCCTTAAGTAAGAAGGCAGGCAGGTAGGTGAGGGCAAGTTGAGGTTGCCCCATTTGCCCTAATGGGCCAGCCTCTGATACTCATACCGTATTTTTCGCTCCATAAGATGCACCCGACGATAAGACACACCTAGTTTTTAGACGGGGTATGTAAGAAAAAACAATTCTTTAAAGGGAGCACTGCGCAGAGCCTGTATGACTTCTGGGATAGCTGCGCAGCCTCTTCAGGGCAGCGGGATGAAGGCTCCCCGCTGCCCTGAAGAGGCTGCGTGCGGCTAAGCCAGAAGCTAGAACAGCGAGAGGGAGTGCAGTGATCCCTCTCACTGTTCTGGCTTCTGGGATAGCTGCGCAGCCTGCATTCGCTCCATAAGATGCACACACATTTCCCCTTACTTTTCAGGAGGGAAAGGGTGCGTCTTATAGAGCGAAAAATACGGGAACTAGGCTGTGTTCCAGGCACATGCCTCTCCATCCTCCACCCAGGCCACCAAGATGCATTATCACCATGGAGCCACAATTCCTGGGGGAAAGGCCTGAGAGCAGGGCCAGGGAGGGATGCCACCTGGGGAGTGGGTGGGCCCAACAGAGATGTCCAGAGGGTCGCATTTGGCCCCCAGGACCAGGGTCCCCCCCACTCCTCCTGTAAAGCAAGGGTGGCCAACTGGCGGCCCTCCAGATTTTGCTGGACTCCAACTCCCATTGGCACGGTCAACGATCAGGGTGGTGAAGTCCATCAACATGGGAGGTGGGCAACTGCAGGCTCCCCCATCCTTGGTGTAAACAGGGAGCTGGGCGGCAGCTACAACCCCCTTCCTGCCCTACTCCTCCCACCCTGAGTTCACATTTCTGCTCTTAGCTGCAGCTCGTCCCACCCTACAGTGGGGAAGTGAGGAACCTGTTGAGATGTTGCTGGACTCCAACTCCCATCATCCCTTGCAGTGAGTTGGCTGTGCTGAGGATGATGGGAGTTAAGCAACATATGGAAGGCCACAGGTTCCCTAGGCATGCGCAAGAGCGCTCCATCTCTGGTGGCCAAGCAGCTGTAGCTGTTCCTCACTTGTGCCAACAGAATGAGCGGCTGCTTAGGAGTTTCAGAAGCAACCTCTCTGGGTCAGACTGATGACCCAAAGAGTCCCACTTCCTTTCCCCCCACCCCCAACATCGCCTGCTGGCCAGATTCCTCCGGGACGCAAGCACAGGAGCAGGGGCACCAAGGCAAGAGCTTCTAAACTGCAGGATGTTGAAAGGAGTGTTTCCAGGTCAAGGGGTCAGAGCGAGGCCGAGCCCTGAACCTGTTTCCAGGCAAGGAGTGGAGTGGTCCACCCTCTGCCGTCACTTCCTCGAACATTCCCAGTGTTTGCTGAGCGGCTGAACGTAGGGAGAGTCCCAGTCCCGGATAAACACTTTCTCCAGCTGCTGGCGCAGGGTTTGTCCCGGGGTTCCTGCAGAGGCCTCGCTCTGGTTGACGACCAGACCCACGCCTGCAGTGCGGGTGAAGTAATCTTCAGACCAGTTGGAGGTACCTGGCGAAGAGGGAAACACACACACACAAATGCACAGCAGATTAGGGACTTCCTGGGCGCTTGGGTGGCTGAAAAATCCAAAGGGGAGGAATCAGGCTAGGAGGTGGCTTTGGGGACATTCATGGGCTGGGTCAAGTTGCCTTTGGCTGATTGACATCCAATGTCCTTTTGAAATGTATTAGGGGGGTGGGATTATTGGGTTGTTTGTGTTTTTGTTTTTATTATGTATTTTGTGATTTTATATTGTGATTGTGAGACCTGCGGGTATAGGGAGGTATACAAATTTAATAAACAACAATAATAGTCATGATTGGAGACCCTTGGGAAGAAGTAACTAATAAATCTAATTCATAATAACAGTGGACATTGGGGTCCACAGATCTGAACTTCTACAGCCTTGAGGTACAGCAACAGTTTGCCACCAAAGGCACCTTTAAACTCTCTGACAAGGAAGGGGACCTTCTAAAACTGCCCCTTTGACTTCCTCCTACTCAGGGAAGCAGAGAAGGGCAAGGATGGGGGCCCTGAGAGGCAGAACAGCAGAGCAAGGCGAGGCCACAGAAGGAGGATCAAACTTCACATTATGCCAAATGCATCTTTGCTTTCATGGCACTAAGGTGAGATGCTCCAGCCCCTCCCTGCCCTGCCCCCAAAGCAAAATAGATACAGTGGCACCTCGGTTCTTGAACGTAATCCTTTCCGGAAGACCGTTTGAGTTCCGAAACATTTGAAAACCAAGGTGCAAATGGCGGTCTGCAAATTTCACTGAGAAAATTGAGAAACACACAGCAGAAGTCATTCAACTTCCGAGGCATGTTCGAAAATGGAAGCATTCATTTCCAGGTTTTTGCTGTTCGGTTTCCGAAACGTTTGTCAACAGAGACGTTTGAAAACCGAGGGACCACTGTGGTAGCTTAGAATCATCACAGCTGGAAGGGACTTCAAAGGACAGCTAAGTGGAAGCCCTGGCCGCCCCATCATGGAACTGTTAGGGACAGAGCCATAAAACGCAGACAAGGTCTACTTACCAATGTAGGCGATTCTGTCGGTCACCATGTACTTGTTGTGATTGACGTGCGCATAAGGGATCGGTGGCTGCTCTCCCTCCGAGGGAACGACAAAGAGTTTCTGAAAGGAGAAAAAGTTGCCTACTGCTACCACTAGTGGGAGATGCCTCCTCTGGTTCTGCACCCCACCAGGAGCCAGAGGTAAGGCCTGTTCACTTCCCACCCAAACTGGCCTAATTGGGTAGGTACTGTTTGGTGCAATGAGCCTTCTGAGTCTCTGCATGCTGCTGAACTACAACACCCATCAGTTCCAGCAAACAAGGCCAATTTGCCAGGAATGATGGGAGTTGTAGTTCAGCAGCATCCGGAGGGCCAAAGGTTCCTCACACCTAGTGTGGAGGTTAGAGCGTTGGGCTAAGCCCAAGAGCATGGGTAGGCAGACTAAGGCCCGGGGGCCGGATCCAGCCCAATCACCTTCTAAATCCGGCCCATGGACGGTCCGGGAATCAGCGTATTTTTACATGAGTAGAGTGTGTGCTTTTATTTAAAATGCATCTCTGGGTTATTTGTGGGGCATAGGAATTCATTCATTCCCCCCCCAAAAAAAATAGTCTGGCCCCCCACAAGGTCTGAGGGACAGTGGACCGGCCCCCTGCTGAAAAAGTTTGCTGACCCCTGCCCAAGAGGCTTGAGTTCAAACCTTCACTTCCCAAGTTCTACGTTCCTATAATTCTGGCACTCCAGATTCTGAATTGGATTCCTGCAGCTTTCTGAACCTGACTAACACCGTTAAGAGAGTGGAGCCCATTGCGGTGTAGCAGTTAGAACAGAATTTCCACAAACTTGGGGCTCCAGCTGTTGCTGGACTACAACTCCCATCATCTCTAGCTAGCAGGACCAGTGGTCAGGGATGATGGGAATTGTAGTCCAAAAACAGCTGGAAACCCAGCTGTTTGGCAAGCTCTGGGTTAGAGCTTCGGACTAGGACCCTTCCCAGGGCTCCTCCAGGCAACCTTTTTATTCTCACAGCTGCCGACCAGATGCCTGCAGGAAGCCCACAAGCAAGATCTGAGCCAAACAGTAATTCTCCCCTCCTGCAGTTCCCAGTCACTGTCATTTGCAAGCTTGCCGACTCTGACAGTGGAGGTAGCACCTAAGGGCGCCAAACAGCTTGCATCCAAGCAGGCCTGTCTGCTTGTTCTCTCTGGTTCCCAGACTCACCACTTCAATGGGGCAATGCAGAGGTTCGTAGCTGAGCACTCTGAGCGAATCCAGGAAGACGAACATGGCGGGATGCGAGTGTTTCCAGCAGCTGATGAGGAGACGCACCTTCACCCGCCTTTCGCAGGCCGCAGTGCGCAGAGCGTCATCAATGACCGGCCAGAACCTAGGAGTGCCAAGCCAAGCGCAACAGCATTATTATATAAGGAACGGGGAGTCCTTTAGTCCCTGGAAACCCAAAGCTGGTGGTGGCCCTACAAAGCGGCTAAGGCTGCATACGCACCATACATTGAAAGCCCATGATTCCCCCCCCCCAAAGAATTCATTGTAAACTATAGTTTACCCCACAGAGAGCTACAATTCCCAGCACCCTTAACAATCTACAGTTCCCAGGATTCTTGGGGGACAGAGAATGGGCTTTAGATGTATGGTGTGTGAAGACAGTCCTAACGGGCCATTTTCCATTAACATCTGAATTCCAGAGCAGATATATGCCACTCTAAAGCTTAATAATAATAATAATAATAATAATAATAATAATAATAATAATTTATTTATACCCCGCCCATCTGGCTGGGTTTCCCCAGCCACTCTGGACGGCTTCCAACAAAATACTAAAATACAATAAGCTTGTGTCCAGGGCAAGTTCCACTCAGGGTAGACCCATTGAAGGGAATAGGCATGACGAACTTTAGCTTTAGGAAAACAGGAAGATGCCTTATAAGGGGTCAGACCAAACTGGTCCATCTAGCTCAGTATTGTCTACACTGACTGGTAGCAGCTCTGCAGGTTTTCAGGCAGGGGGTGCTCCCAGCCTGCCTGGAGATATTATCAACTGGATTGCTCATTTCATTACAGAACGGTGCTGAAAATGCCAATGATGCAGGTTCGATCCCCATATAGGGCAGCTGCGTATTCCTGCATTGCAGGGGGTTGGACCAGATGATCCCTTCCAACTTGACCGTTCTATGAATCTGTGGCATTCTGCATTAAAAGCAGGTGCTCCACCGCTGAGCTGTGGCCCCTTCCCCTTATGCCTTTATCACTTATTAGGTTCAGATTTTTATGTGCCTTTTCGGTCCCTTTTCGCCCTACCTCTTTGGTTTGCAGAATGTGCACTGGGGCTCATAGTCCATCACAGCAATGTAGACAAAGTCTTCAGCATCCTCGATGGTGCTCAAAATGGCGGTGAGATCAGAGGTTCTGCCTGCGGAGCAGAGGGCCGGTGGAGAGCTCTGGAACCACAAAATCAGAGAGCTTCGAAGGGGGCAAAAGAGGAGGAGGGGGCAAATCAAGGGGCCTGAGCAACATACAGCATTTGAGGCTGTTTAGTTTCGGAAAAATCAAGAAAGGGACAGTAGAACCTGGCAGAAGTGTTAAAATGATACGTGGTTTGAAGAAAATGGATAGGGAGTTGTTCTCGTAATACTCCCGCCTGGTGGTGTGGTGTAATGGTTAGAGTTGTCCGACTAGGACCCGGGAGACTTGGGTTCAAATCTAACCCTCAGCCATGAAGCTCACTGGATTAACTTGGGCCAGTCAATGCCCCTTGGCCTAACTTTACCTCACAGGGAAATTGTGAGGATAAAACCATGCATGCTGCCTCGGGCTCTTTGGTGGAGTATAAATGCAATAATATAAGTAATTCTAACCTCTGACTGATGACTTTTAACTGTAAAAAGAGGCAGTTGGAGAAGGGAGGGTTGGAAGTAATTGGCTGGCGTGGAGGAACAGGAAATTTTGTTTGAGGGAAAAAGCCACCTGGAGGTTTGTGTTAGTAGCAGAGGCTCTCAAGTCTACAGAAACTGCTAACCACCACCTCTGAGTGCCCTGTATGTGGGTCAGTTTTAATAATAAACCCAGTTCAAGTTCATCCTGTCTCTGACGGTTCCAAGACTAACGTTACTAGGAAGTTTCAAAGAATTTGGGGATAACTGGTGGCAGAAAAAGAAGAAAGAAATACAGACACAGCTACTTTGTGGGTGTAGGCCAGTGAGGCTGAGGGTCCTGGGATCCCTGATAGGCCGGAATGTAGCCTACTGTGCAAAGGGAAGAGTCACATCTGTCATCCACCCAGTGTGGAAATCCAGCCTGTGGGTCGAAAAATATTCTCCACCCTGCCCCAACTTACAGACAGATACAGCTGACCGCCGGTGCCATTCAGCTGCAGCTTCAGGGGATGAGTCAGGCCAGACTTGGCAGCCAGGTCCGCCGGCCACTTGGGTGGGATGGAGGCCCCATCTTTCCCCAGGATGCGATATATGGCAAAGATTCGGTCTAGGTCCCTAGCTAGGCAGCTGCAGTTGTACAGCACAGCGCCCAGCTCTTTAACCTGTAAGATAGAAGGAACAAGGTGAGCAGGACCTTAGGAGATTTGTCTGTCTGTCTAGGCTAAGCCCCGAGGTATGGGGAGACTTGGGCTTAAGGACAAAACAAGGCCCCTCTGCCTGGCCCTCAGGGTACACCCCTCACCGGCCCGCCCCACATTGCACCTTGAACATTTTTTATTTTCTCAAGTTGTATCGACCTGCACCTGTTTGACAAAAATGCTCTATGAACTGTAGAGCCAGCATCAGCACTAGAAATCAGGTGGGGCTCTTCGCAGACACCTGCCCTGGGCCACCTCTTTAAATTGCCTCCCCCATGGACCAATGCTCTGAGAAGTACCAAGCAGCTGAATCCAGCGGCCATTTTAATTACCCACTATGCCCCTGGTGCAGTATTGCTCTGGGGCATTGTAGCAATTTAAAATGTTAATCATCATTGTTATATTTCAATTATTTATGTGCTATATGGCACCACAGTCCCTCAAATTAACAAACAGGACAACAAAGAACCTGTTAAACTTAACCATAAAGCAGGCACCTTCACTGTGCCCTTTTTGGCACTTGCTAAAATATATTTTCGTTTAGGCAAGCCTATCCAGACAGTTAGAATGTTAATTTTCATTTTCTAACTGTTTCTAATTGTTATTATTAGCTGTTTTGTACTGAGTTTTATTCTTTTCTTATTTTTGTTAACAGCTTTGAGGTTTTATTATAATCGAGTGATACAGTATATAAATTTGTGAAATTGATACAATAAAAAATAAAATCAGAATACGTATTTCTAATACCTGCGGAGAGGTTTTTTGTTTTTTTAAAGTCTTCTCACCAAGCGCCTGAAGTTCAACAGGGAGAAAGGACCTACCTGATCTCAGCCAGGAGAGAGTTGCACAGAACTGGGTCCATAGCTCCCAGGGGTCTTGAAGCACCCCCAGCATTGCTCAGGAACTGTTGATGGCTTCTGCCACTGCTAGCAAGAAAGCCAGCCCCCCCCCACCCCCAGGTCTGATGGGCAAAAGCGTGGGCCCAACAGAGTGCCTGACCCTGACAATTGTTTTGTGGGTTGTGAGTGTGTCTACCCCTTTGACAATCCCCAGAGCACATCCTCAGATGCTTCTAATGCGCAGCCGTCCCCTGCCCATGCTCTTGAACTAGTTCCACCCATGACGCCCAGACGTACCTGAGTGAGGGAGCGCCAGTCCATGTTGGCGCTGCCCACAAAGATGTGCTTCTGATCCACCACCCATAGCTTGGTGTGCAAGATGCCTCCCGTCAGGTTCTTCATGTCCACGTACCGCACATCTGCACCTGCGGGAGGAAGGGGCAAGAATTTAACGCCTTCCATTTCCCCATTGGAATGATCCTAATGATGTTAAGAGGCCTTTGTGTCGCCATCGCTTATATGGTGCGTCACGTGCATTCAGCTTTTTGTAATCCTTACGACAGCCCTGCGAGGTTGCATTATTGAAACACAGGAATGGCGCATTACACCATATCATGACACTGGTCCACCTAACTCAGCAGTGTGTACACCAGGGGTCAGCAAGGTTTACCGGCCATGGGCTGGATCGCTTCCACGGAGATTGTCTGTGGGCCAGACTGGCGCAGCACGACGCCGGAAATTGCGTCTGCGCATGTCTGCGGTGCCAGAAATCACTTCTGTGCATGCCCAGATGCTGAAAATCGCACCTGCGCAGAAGCGATTTCTGGCACCTAGACATGCGCAGACATGATTTCCGGTATCTGCGCATGCGCAGACATGATTTCCGGTATCTGCGCATGCGCAGACGCGATTTCCGGTGTCGCTTGGCAAGTCCCCGCAGCATGCTGCGCCAGTTTAGTGCAGCGTGCAGGGGACTCGCCAAGTGGGTGGCTTGGTTCAGGGGCAGCTCGTGGGCCGGTAAACCGGTCTTCGTGGGCTGCTTCTGGCCCATGGTCCGCACGTTGCCGACCCCTGGTGTACACTGACCAGCTTACTGGGATTTCAGGCAGGGAGACTCTCCCAGTCACCTCCATACCTGGGGATGCTGAGGATTGAACCTAGGACCTTCTGAATGCAAAGCAGATGCTCTACCACTGAGCCTTTGGAATTATCCCCCCTGGATTTGCCTCTGCCCCCTTCATTGCAACCCCAGTATTACTCCTGTACTGGAAAGACAAGGCTGAAGATGAGGGAGAATGGCTCATTTAAGTCTATGTAGCCTCACTATGAAGTGAGATTCAAACGAAGGACTATTTTACTTGTAGCTCAGTCCCTGTGCTACTCCAGTTACCAAAAGCAAACCCACTGAGCTGATGCCATTACACACCACACGCATCCAAAGTCTATGTATATTCTGCCACCAAGGACAGAACTGAGTGTTCAGAATTCAGCAAGCTTCTAGCCTTCACGCTTGGGAATACAGATTCTCTCCCTTTCAGATTTAGCAAAGTGTTAAAACACAGGCCCCACCAGCTTCCTGTGTTCAGGAAATCACCTGGGAGATCAGCCATTAACCAAAGAGAAAGGGAAGTCAGTGCTTTTTTTCTGGGGGTACTCAAGAATATGAAGTATTGGCACCCCCCCCCCGAAGAAAAGCATCGGGGAAGGTAATGGGCTATGAGGAAGGCCAGAGAGAAAGAGGACTCTGCCAGATGGCCCTCCGGAGGGACCCTTCTTACAGCTCTGAATATATACACTACATGCACACGTACATACCTAACTCCAACATAAAACATATTCAAAGTACAGTAAGCCCACAATTTACATGGGGGTTCTGGGGATTGCACCGAAAGCCAAAATTGCATATACAGTGGTACCTTGGGTTAAGTACTTAATTTGTTCCAGAGTTCTGTTCTTAATCTGAAACTGTTCTTAACCTGAAGCACCACTTTAGCTAATGGGGCCTCCCGCTGCCGCTGCGCCGCCAGAGCACGATTTCTGTTCTCATCCTGAAACAAAGCTCTTAACCTGAGGTACTATTTCTGGGTTTGCGGAGTCTGTAACCTGAAGTGTCTGTAACCTGAAGCGTATGTAACCCAAGGTACCACTGTAGTAAAATCACACTTGGTTCAATGGTGGGTGCCAAAGTCCTTTCTCCTGGATGCCTGTCTGCCTTATTTATTATTATTATTATTATTATTATTATTATTATTATTATTATTATTATTATTTTGGTCAAGAGCATAAAGCTGAATGTGCACAAGTTCAATGAGCAGAAGTTGCGGGCTTACTGTACATTCTCCCCCTCAAAGAATTCTGGGCACTCTACTCCTCACAAGAGTTACAATCCCCACTGACCCTTACCCAGAATTCTTTGAGGGAATGAGTGTGCTTTCATGGTATAATAATGCATACAACAGCCTTAGCTGGCTAACAGTTGAATGTTGAAAGGTTTCCAGGTAGTACAAAAAACCCTGTTCTACGTGACGCCTTACCGTGGCGGGCCAATTCATCTGTGTCGTACTGGGAAGACTGGGGGCTGTTCACAGCGATGCTGAGCTTCACCCCGCGAGAAGGCAAGGCCCGCAGAGACTCAAACACCGCTTTGCCCTGCAAGAACGACAAGCACAACCAGACGCTTACTACAGCATTGCTATGCATGGAACCTAGAGATGCTCACATCTCCATCTCGTGAAGCAAAGGGAGTTAATTTGGGGGGCAGAGATACCTGCAATTTATTTAATTAAGGAAAGTCAGTAAAAGGATGGTATTAAACACTCGTGACCAAGTTGTACGTGCATTTCATGCTCAAATCAAAGCTGAAAGGGCAGAAGGAAGTAAATCTTCAGGTAAACATAAAGGTTGTGGCTCTTCTAGGAAATAGCTTCAAAGGGTCTGCAGAACCAGATAGATTTTCTGCAGTCATTACACGCCAAGAATTCCTTTTACAGTGTTTCAATGTTTTAAGGGGGAAATTTATTCTGCAGCACTGCTTTGCTCGGCTTGCACAGCTGTTTTTGCAGGATGCTCTCGAATGAACAGCAAGCTATCAAAGGGAAACCTTTGCGACCTCTGCTGGTGTGCAGCAAGTTTGCAGTTAGGCAGCACCTAACAGGTAAGTGGGCGGGTTTATGCAGATTGCATACCAATGGCCATCAAGCAAGAAGACAGATGGCTGAGAAATGGACAAGGTCGACAGAATCCACTATTTTTGAGATTAAACTGTTCATCAAGAGGCTGCTTAGCTGGACAACGGAAGCAGAAACATTATCAGAGTATATTTTGTGGAATTGGAAACGGTGCTGATTCCGAGGGGGCGGTGAGAGCTTTGCGGTGCCAAGTACCCACCATCACCTCAAAAGCCATCGGGAAAGGAGACCTGCTTAATTTTTGTTGACTTTGGTATCGCTTCTCGGCCTTTTGGCTAAGATCAAGTGTAGTATCTGTTCTTATCAGTTTAATATCTGATATGTCCTCTATTTGAGGACTATATATTAAATGGATTTTTGGAACTGGGAGATGGAATAGGGGCTTGCTCCATCCACTCCATGCATCGACCTGGTATTGCAGTACCTCCAGGAACGGTGCACCTCCCTCTGGGAGGAGTATTGCTGGTGCAAAAAATAGATACAAATTTTCACTTCTCTACAATGTTAGTCTTGAAACAAGGGGATTGTATACTCCCACCACAGACCCTCCCTACGTGATGGCCAGGGTTGTGTATGTCTCTGCCTCCCAAAAGTTTGCACAGCTGCCTATTGCAGCAGTCCTGGCTAATAAGCTCTGCAGGTGAATGGTGAGAGGAAGCTCAGAGACCAGGGGCTGCTGCCCAGAGGACTCCCAAGGAGAGGAGGCTGAAGGAACTGTTCACAGGGGTGTTCATAAAAAAAGGATGAGAGGCTGCCAGCTCGGCAGGCAAGGGGTGACATACCTAACTGGGCTCCTGAGACCCACAGAGGTGTCAAGAAATAATGTAGTTGGTCAAGGGAACTGTGGACTCAAAAGAAAAAGGTTGAAAACCTCTGCCCTACCTAATTTAGTAAAGATGCATAATTTTCTCTGTAAAGATTGTATGCATCCTTACATTGTTCTACCTCTCAAGCACTAGCTGCCAAGGACTAACACAGGAGGGATAAATTGGATTCACCTTGCTTTTAAAGGCATGTCCAGCTAATTCACACAAACGACACAAACCGCATTACACAAACACAGTTCTCCAAATTTTGCTATGCAGTTTTCCTATCAAGTAATACGTGCAAAAAATAATATTCTGGGGTAAAGGGTGCATAACAATGCACCTATAAGAGAAAATAACATACAAAATGCATTCTATTGGGAGAAACTGATTTGCAAAAATGTGTGCGTTAGGCAAAATTGCATACAGTAAAATGCTGGTTAATTTTCACATGGCTTTTTTAAAAAAATGCAAACAGATGTGGAAATGTACAGGACTGAAGCCTGGAAAAAGGAGAAACAGAAAAACTGGAACCGAGATTGTCCCATCTTAGCGACTGACCTGCTTCGAAGAGGGATCCTCCACGTGAACATCGGAGTCCCGTAGGGTGAAGTAGAAAGCTGCTATCTCCACACTGCTGTTGGCACCATCCAGGAGGTTCATCCAAGCCTGGTAGATGCTTGGATGGTGAGGAGTCAGCGTTTCGTAATCCAAAGTGGACGGGATGCTCTCCACCAACACCAGGCTAAAGCCAGGAACAAGACAAAGATGTCCACTCTTCCCATTATTATTCATAATGGTGTTAGAAGTTCTTTTGAATTCGATAAGACAAAATAGGAAAATAAAAGGAGTAACAATTGGCCAAAATGAATATAAAGTTAAAGCATTTGCAGATGATTTGGTAATAATGATAGAAGAACCAATGAACACAGCAAAAGAAGTATTGGAAAAAATTGAACAATTTGGAAGAGTGGCAGGTTTTAGATTAAATAAGAAGAAAACGAAAATGATTGCGAAGAATATGGATCAAAGTGTAACTGAAGTAATGCAACAACAAACAAAGATAGAGGTGGTCAGAAAGGTGAAATATTTAGGAATATGGGTAACCCCCAAAAATATAGATTTATACAAGAACAATTACGAACCAGTGTGGAATGGAATAAGAAAGGACCTAGAAGTGTGGGGAAGAATGAAGTTGTCATTTTGGGGTAGGATATCTACAATTAAGATGAACGTGCTCCCAAAGATGTTATTTCTATTCCAGACTATCCCTATAATTAAGGGAAACAAGATTTTTAAAGAATGGCAAAGAGCAATTTCAAGATATATTTGGCAGGGCAAAAAGCCGAGAATTCAGTTTAAGTTATTAACAGATGCGAAAGAAAGAGGAGGCTTTGCCCTGCCGGACTTGAAATTATATTATGAGGCATCTTGCCTTTGCTGGTTGAAAGACTGGATAAAATTAGAAAACAAGGAACTGTTAGATTTAGAGGGGTTTGATAACAGATTCGGGTGGCACGCGTATTTATGGTATGAGAAAAAGAAAATCCATAAAGGTTTTGAGAGCCACATCTTCAGAGGTCCTTTGATTGAAGTATGGGATAGGTACAAAAACCTATTAGAACCCAAAGTACCACACTGGTTATCTCCGCTAGAAGTCATGAGTGTAAAGAAAATTAATATGAGAGGCAATTGGATCATATATGGTCAACTGCTATTTAAAGAAGGGGGTAAATGGAAAATGAAACCATATGAACAAATTAAACAATATGTATATGATTGGTTGCATTATTTTCAAATAAATGAAATGTTTAGGAAAGATATCAAAGATGGCGGTTATGCTGATAAAGATTCAAAATTTCAGACTGAAATAATAAATAATGCGCAGTAACGGCAGCCAGAATTGTGTTGGCCCAGAAGTGGAAACAAGAAGAGATACCGACGGTAGAAGAATGGAGATTAAAATTGACAGATTATGCAGAACTTGATAAATTAACTGGGAAAATTAGATATAGTAAAGATCAAAAGTTTATTGAGGACTGGGAAAAATTTGTGGACTATCTGAAAAATACATGTGGTGTTAACACAACGCTAGCGGGATTTCAAGAGGCACTGTAAAAAACAAATAAGTATTGTTTATTAGAAATATTAGGAGTAAGGAGGAATATTGGCAATATGGAAGAAGGGAATGTGTATTAAAGGTATAAATATGGATGATTGTCAGAGACGCTGAAGGAAGTCCAAAACAGTTATGATTTGTTGTATTCGGGATGAAATGTACAATTCGATGAAAACTAATAAAATTTATTTAAAAAAAAAAGAAAAAAAATGAAATAATAAATAATGATTACAAAATTCTATCCAAAATGTACAAGCTGTTGTTAGAATGGAATCTGAAAGATGAGGAAGTTAAGTCGGTAATGATACACTGGGCCAGAGATGTTGGATATAATATACAATTTGAGGATTGGGAAAAACTATGGAAAGAAAATCTAAAATTTACAGCATGTATGACGTTAAAAGAGAATGTTATGAAAATGTTTTATAGATGGTATATAACACCGGTGAAATTAGCAAAAATGTATAAGACATGTAATAAGTGTTGGAAATGTAAAGATAAAGAAGGCTCTTTTTATCATATGTGGTGGGGATGTAAGAAAGTGAAAGGCTTCTGGGAAAGGATATACAATGAATTGAAGAAGATTCTAAAATATACATTTACAAAGAAACCTGAAGCCTTTCTATTAGGAATACTAGGAAATGAGATAAAGAGAAAGGACTGTAAATTTTTCCAATATGCAGTGACTGCAGCAAGAGTGTTACTGGCTCAGAAATGGAAACAACAGGAAATAGCGACAGTGGAAGAATGGAGAATGAAGCTGTTAGACTATGTGGAGTTGGATAAATTGACTGGGAAAATTATATACCTAAGAGACCAAAAGTTCATCGAGGGCTGGAGGAAATTTGTGGAATATCTGGAAAGTATAAGTGAGGGACAGATAACGCTAGAGGGGTTTAAAAAAGCACCGTGAAAAACTAAGAAGTATTGTCTAAAGAGAAAGGAAATTAAGGGTATAAATAATGACAATATAAATTACGAAATGCGTATTTAAAATAATGACTATGGATGATTTACGGAGAAGCTGAAGGAAGTCCAGAAAAGAAGCAATTTGTGAAAATTGGATGTGAAAAATTTTATGTATGTTTTGTTTTGTTGTAAATTAATAAAAAAAATTATGCAAAAAAAAAAAAAAGCCAGGAAGAAGAGAGGGGAGCAGGTGAAGTCTAAAGAAATGCAGTGGTGCTTTCTATGTTGGACAGGTTGGCAAACCCCATGGATTTTGGGTTTCTTTTCAGAATCTCTTCCATCCCACATGCCGTGCTATGGTGAGAGGGGTGCGGCCTGAGAAAAGTCCCAAGGGCCAGACGAAGAGGCTTGGAGGGCGAGGTTCTGCCCTGGTTTCCCCCAACCCTGAACTACAACACCCCCAGCTGAAAGCCCGTTTTTCCTTTTTTCAGTGTTTCCTTTTTAAATATAGTTTTATTGATTTCTAATACATAACAATTAAGGGACACGGGTGGCGCTGTGGGTTAAACCACAGAGCCTAGGACTTGCCGATCAGAAGGTCGGTGGTTCGAATCCCCACGACAGAGTGAGCTCCCGTTGCTTGGTCCCTGCTCCTGCCAACCTAGCAGTTCAAAAGCACACCAGTGCAAGTAGATAAATAGGTACCACTCTGGCGGGAAGGTAAATGGCGTTTCCATGTGCTGCTCTGGTTTGCCAGAAGCGGCTTAGTCATGCTGGCCACGTGACCCAAAAGCTGTACGTCGGGTCCCTCGGCCAATAAAGCGAGATGAGCGCCGCAACCCCAGAGTCGGCCACGACTGGACCTAATGGTCAGGGGTCCCTTTACCTTTACCACATAACAATTACAAAAGAGAGAAAGAGAAGGATACAAAAACAATCTGCCCCGCTCCTCTCTCCAGGACAGATCAATCTAGTTAAGTTTGCCAAAGTCCAGCCTGTAATTTCGGTAGTTGCTGTTCTTCAGGATTATCAGTAAAGTGTTTTATAAAAGGCTGTCATGTTTCAACAAAATTGTCTACAACATTTGTTTTATGCAGTGCATGTAATCTCTTTGTTAATTGTTCTGCAGTGTGTTTTTAATGCTGTGCACCGCACCCTGGGATCTTCTGATAAAAGGCGGTACCTAAATTGAATTAATAATAAAAATAATAGCTGGTAGCCCTTACATGCGCATGCCCCTTACTTGCCTGCACTGACTACTGCACTCCTCCGCCGCATTCCACAGTTTTGGGAAGCTGCTCCATCTCCATGCTTCGTATCCCACCAGCCCCAGGAAGGAGCCAGGGTTTCCGTGTTTCCATGTGAACCAGCAAACAAAGCCCAGGATAAGAAAGAAAAGAAGGAAACAGAGAACAGACCGATATGGGAGACGCTGAGAAGACAAAAGGGGTTGAGAGGAAGAAGGACATTATTTAGTGCCATCTCCAAACTAAGCCCAATGTACATTTTGCTCGTGGAGGCTTAGTTTGGTCAGCATCGAGTATACACTTTTGGAGTTAACGCTAAATAAATTACTTTTGGTAAATGAGCCACCATAGCTGCTGGAGGGCCACGAAAATTTGTGTCCTGAGCTTTTTTGATCCGTCTGCCTATGCACTATCTGAAACCAAAGGGCGCATGGGTTGCCAGATGTGAAATAAATATATTGGCATTTTTTCCAGCTCTCCTACCCCACTATCAGCGTTTCAGACAGGGAATGTCTTCCTGCCCATCTGTCTGGGTTTCCCTGCCCATCTGGCGGGGTTTCCCCAGCCACTCTGGGTGGCTCCCAACAGAATATTAAAAACACAATAAAACATCAAATATTAAAAACTTCCCTAAATAGGGCTGCCTTTAGATGTCTTCTAAAAGTCTGGTAGTTGTTGTTCTCTTTGACATCTGGTGGGAGGGCGTTCCACAGGGAGGGTGCCACTACTGAGAAGGCCCTCTGCCTGGTTCCCTGTAGCTTCACTTCTCGCAGTTAGGAAACTGCCAGAAGGAAGGTATACAAGTGGGAGCTAAACAGTACAAACTGAAAGCATTTGCTGATGATTTGGTATTGACTTTACAGGAGCCAGAATCTAGTACTAAAAGAGTACTGGAACTGATTCAAGAATTTGGTCAGGTAGCAGGCTTTAAGTTGAACAAGATGAAAACTAAGGTCTTAGAGAAAAATTTAACTGTGATTGAGAGAGATAAGTTTCAGAAGGAGACAGGATTAACACTGGTTAAGAAAGTGAAATATTTAGGGGTTAATATGACTGCTAAGAATGTGAACTTATTTAAGGACAACTATGAAAAATGTTGGACTGAAGTGAAAAAGGACCTAGAAATATGGTCAAATTTGAAGTTATCACTGTTAGGCCGAATTGCTGTGATAAAAATGAACGTATTGCCAAGGATGCTGTTTTTGTTTCAAACACTGCAAATTTTGGACAAAATGGACTGTTTCAAAAAGTGGCAGAGAGACATTTCTAGATTTGTCTGGCAGGGCAAGAAGCCTCAAATAAAATTTAAGATATTAACTGATGCTAAAGAAAGAGGTGGATTTGCCCTGCCAGACCTTAAACTTTATTATGAATCAGCCGCCTTTTGTTGGCTGAGAGAATGGCTGCTTCTTGAAAATACTGATGTGTTGGATTTGGAAGGTTTCAACAATGTATTTGGTTGGCATGCATATCTGTGGTATGATAAGGTTAAAGCACATAAAGCGTTTAAAAACCATATTGTCAGGAAAGCACTGTTTAATGTCTGGATAAGATATAAGGATTTGCTAGAAAATAAAACCCCAAGATGGTTGTCACCAATGGAAGCAAAGGCTCAGAAAAAACTCAATATGGAGGCCAAATGGCCGAAGTATTGGGAAATTCTGGAACAAGAGGGAGACAGATTAAAACTGCAGAGTTTTGAAAAATTAAAAAATAGAGTGCGAGACTGGCTCCATTATTATCAAATAATGGAGGCATATAATTTGGACAAAAAACTAGGCTTCCAGGTGGAAAAATCAAAATTGGAAACAGAATTGTTAGATCCCAAAGTTAAGAATTTGTCAAGAATGTATAACTTGCTGTTGAAATGGAATACGCAGGATGAAACGGTGAAATTTGCTATGATTAAATGGGCACAAGATGTTGGAAACAACATTATGATGGCTGACTGAGAACAGTTATGGACCACAGGTATGAAGTTTACGGCATGTAATGCCTTAAAAGAGAATCTAATGAAAATGATCTACAGGTGGTACATAACACCAGTCAAGCTTGCAAAAATCTACCATTTGCCCGATAATAAATGCTGGAAATGTAATGAGACTGAAGGTACAGTCTTTCACCTTTGGTGGACATGCCCAAGGATTAAGACTTTCTGGGAGATGATTTATAATGAAATGAAAAAGGTATTTAAATATACTTTCTTGAAGAAACCAGAGGCCTTTCTCCTGGGCATGGTCGGCCAATTGGTGCCAAGGAAGGATAGAACTTTCTTTATGTATGCTACAACAGCAGCAAGAATACTTATCGCAAAGCATTGGAAGACACAAGATTTACCCACCCGGGAAGAATGGCAGATGAAGTTGATGGACTACATGGAACTGGTGGAAATGACTGGCAGAATCCGAGACCAGGGAGAAGAGTTGGTGGAAGAAGATTGGAAAAAATTTAAAGTCTATCTACAGAAATACTGTAAAATTAATGAATGTTAGAAGGATGCTGGAATGAAGTTACATGGCTTTAGCAGAAATGTTATAAAGAATTAAGTAAAAATAGATTGTTAATGGGTCAAAGTGGAAAATTCAAGGTTAGATTGTGCTAAGATAAATCATAGAACAAAAACTGCGTAAGATGGAAAGGATTTGCTGAAACAGCTAATTGAATTAGAATACAAAAAAGGGAGGTGTGAGGAGGTTGATGAAACAAGTAAATGAAAGACAAAGATATGGAAATATTGGATGTGTTTTTAATTGATTTTGTTTCTCTTTTTGTTTTATTGTATTGTTTTTTGTTTTTTTATCTTTCCTATGTATTGTAAGGTACTGATTTGTTCTATTTAATTTTTCATTTTTTCTTTCTTCTTTTTTTGTAATCTTTAAACCTTTAATAAATATATATTTTTTTTAAAAAAAAGGAAACTGCCAGAAGGCCCTCAGAGCTAGACTTCAATGTCCGGGCTGAACAAAGGGGGTGGAGGCGCTCCTTCAGGTATACTGGGCTGAGGCTATACCACTGAGTCATTTATGTGCCTTCATTGAATGAGCATTCATTCTGATTTGTTTGCGGAGAGGTTTGAAAGCGTATCAAAGCAAATGTAATCCCACACATTTCCCACTGCATTTTCACTATTGCTTTCCTTGTCGCCAAAAGTCAGGTCTTTTGAGGAAGTGGGTTTGTTGCACAAGCGCTCCAAAACAACTAGAATTGTAGAGCCAGAATTTGCTGGTAGGTGACTGAATTTCACCCAAAAATAGCAAGTCTGGGGGTGCCCTCTTGTCACCCCACTGAGAAAGCAACTATCTCATACATTTCAAACTCTGCGTATTTTTGCCCCCATGTCAATTTTTTTATTTAACCGGATTTATATACCGCTTAATCAGCAAGAAACCCTAGGCGGTTGGCACAAAACAATATGAAATATTCAGAAGAAAATATCAACACAATCAAACTTTAAAAAGAAGTAGACTTAAAATTTACCAAAATATAGATAAAATCCATAAGTTTCAAAACAAATGTGTGTAACAGTTTCTGGCAACCTTGAAATTATCAGCTGTGGGAGCCTGCGACTGTTCTGCACATTTTTAGATTTTGCTAAAGACTGCTTTGTAGATGTTTCTAAATCTGCTTCAGTTTTATTTTTAATTGCATTGCCTCACCATTGTGGCAGTTCTTGCCCTGCCTTTGTGTGGAACGGCGGGCTTATTTTTGTGCGGAATGTTTAGACATGCCCAAACAACAATAAAAAGTTTTAAGCAAGCACCAAAAACAATACGACGAAGGTGCTTGAGGACTATCAATCAGCAGGGAGTTCTGGAGAGTAAGCACTGCCACTAAAAGGATTGTTTCCTTGCCAGGGTAGAATAAACATTACATGGCACTTGTGAAAGTACCTGTTCCGCAGATTAAAGCAGTTTAGTGTGAATATATGGGGTATGTTGGAGCATGCTTTGGGATTCTCTAATATACCTTGGCCCACTTTTGGGGGGCTCCTGCCTGTGACTTAGAAGAGTCGGCCTTCTTCATGGTTGGTGCCTGGGACCTGGCATCGATTCCTGCCCTGCTCTGCTGCCCAAGGGCAAACGTCTCGTTTTGCACCCTGCCTTGTGAGCTAGCCGTTGTCCTCCTCTCCATCTGGGGCCTTGCCTTGGTGCTTCGCAGCTGAGAGGTCTCCAGAACCTGTAGCCGGGCCCTCTTGTCTTTCACCACTTCCCACTCGATGTTTGGTTGAGGCAGCTGGCAAGAGAGGGAAAAGCTCATGTTGTGAAAATCGTATCTCGGCTTCATGTGCCGAGATCCGAATGAGTCTTTTGATCACACACACGCTGTCCCTCTGAGCAAGCAAGCTACCAAACAAGGAAGTCTTCCATTTTTCAGACCAAGGGCCGATTTCATTTCTAAGTAACTTTCCGGAGGCCACAATCCAGTGGTAGGTGGGGCCAGAAGAAGTGGGTGGGGCTACAAATGTAAATATTAACTCCACTGCATGGAGAGAGGGTGTGTGTGGCTGGGGAGAGTTCCAAGGGCCTGACAGAGGGGCCTGGAGGGCCGCATCCAGTCCCAAGGTTCTCCACTCAACCTGTAGTTTCACATTTCATCCAAATGGGAAAACAAGAAGTAACAGGCAGGAAACAAGCCAGGATATTAGGCCATGGTTGTAAGCTGGTTTAACATTCTTTCACCCCCGGTTCGGACAAAATTGGAAACACAGTTAAATGGAAGAGTTTCTGGTTTGCTTGCTCCTGCGGTATAAGATGCTGACAGTCCCATGTCCAGTCCTCCAGGTATGGCTGGGAGAGATTCCCTGCCTGAAATCCTGAAGAGCTGCTGCCGGTCAGTGCAGACGATACTGAGCTAAGTGGATCAGTGGTCTCAGTATAAGGCAGCTTCTGGGGTATGGAGGAAGATGGCAGCCATTTCCTCAGATGGCTCTGCTTAAAAAAAGACCCCTGTTCTGGTTATGCATCCCTTGTTACCTCCTTTGCCCCGTTTCGGGGTGGGGAAGGCTCCTCTTCCTGTGGGACATCCAGTCTCCTCAGCCTGACAAAGGGGGACTGAAAAGGAAAATGGAGGGATGTCTTTTTATGTTCAGTGAGCCCAGCTGTGGCAGCCATCTTGGTTGTTGTCGTCCTCTTACTATTACAGTGGTACCTCAGGTTAAGTACTTAATTCGTTCCAGAGGTCCGTTCTTAACCTGAAACTGTTCTTAACCTGAAGCACCACTTTAGCTAATGTGGCCTCTTGCTGCTGCCGCGCCACCGGAGCCCAATTTCTGTTCTCATCCTGAAGCAAAGTTCTTAACCTGAAGTACTATTTCTGGGTTAGCAGAGTCTGTAACCTGAAGCGTATGTAACCCGAGGCACCACTGTAATGGACTCTGCCTGTGAACCAAATCCTGACTGACAGAAACAAGGCAGCTGACCTTCCGAATGGTACTTCCCTGTTTGTTTGTTTGTTTGTTTGTTTGTTTGAGCAGTGAATGCCCCCACCCCACCCTGGACTCCAGCTCCCATCATCTCTGACTGTTGGCAATGCTGGCTGAGGCTGATGGAAGTTGGAGTCCAACAACAGCTTGAGGGTCTGACAAAGAGTTCCTGTATCCCTGCGCCTATTATTCTAGCCCTTTCAACACTCCCTGTTTCACATTGTCACCTGACTCGGCAATCTTGCGCCTCCTTACACAGAAGTAAGTCACGCCGGATTCAAGGAAGGCCACATCCAGGCCACACATTTAATTCACATGGCTTTCCCCAAAGACTCCTGGGGACTGTAGTCCATCCCTCAAAGAGCTACAATGCCCAATTGCCTTTAACAAACCACATTTGCCAAGATTATTTGGGGAAAGCGATGTGCTACAAATAAATGTGTGACCTAGGTCAGTTTTGGCATGTGGCCCTCGGAACGTTGCCTAGAAAGAAAGCGGCCCTCGGACCGGAAAATTTTCCCCACTCCTGCAATAGATAAGTAAGTATATCTCCCTGTGGTACAGTTAGTTTGGTCCTGAATTTGGAGAAGGGTATGGATTGTACACCCCCAGCCCTGAGAGTGACCCTGTCTGTGTTGCACAGCTATGGCCAAAGTCCATAGCTGCCAACTTACAGATTTGAAAATAAGGGACTAGCAGCCTCGAAAATAAGGGATCAGCAGTCAAAATAAGGGATTTTAGTCAACCAGCAGCCAAATGAAGCCTCAAGCGGTGGTTCCCGCAGCGCAGCAACCCGGCAAAGGGGATGCAGCAAGGAAAACCACCGTCACCTCTCTGCTGGGAAGCGCTGAGCAAAGGCGAGTCCCCAGGTAACGTGGCCGATTTGATCAGCACAAAGCATGCAAGCTCCACCCCCCAGTCGTTCTTAGACTCCTTTTTGGGTGAGCAACGCAGCCAAGCAACACAGTTGGAGCCTCCCTCCTCCCTGGCTGGCAGGGAGGGAGGGAGAGGAGCTGCTTCCTTTGAAACCCAGGAAATTTAAGGGACATCATCAATAAGGGATAGCAGCGGGACACGGCGCTGGGATAAGGGACTTTCCCGCCAAATAAGGGATGGTTGACAGCTATGCCAAAGTCCAGCTGCCTCAACTAGCTGAAATAGACTCACCAAGGGGGTGTCTCTTTCCAACACGGTTTGCCTGCTGTCTTCATGAGCTTCTGCTTCTTCCGACGATTGTGAAGAACCTCTGGGGGGACTGGGCGATGGGTCCTTGGCTGGCTCGGCCTGCTTCCTGTGAGCTCTGATGCTCTCCCTGGGAGAAAGGATGTCAGCGACATGACTTCCTCTAAAGCTTTGCGGTTCCCTTGAAACCTGCGTTTGAGAAACAGTGCAGAGTCGTGTTGATTGGCAGCTGGTGCCTTACAGTATAGTGGGGCACTTCCTCTTAGCAGGGGGTTTTTGTTTTCTTATTGTACAGAAAGAAGGTTGATGAGGACTGTGTATGCACGATACACCTAATGCACTTTTAAAGCACATCCTCTCTGCCCCCCAACAATCCTGGGAATATTCCTGGTGCCTTCCGAAATTAAAAAGATGTTTCAAGGAGCCATCAGAACTGATCACCCTTGATGTTTTAATCAGAGTAAACCATTGTCAACATTTACTAAAGGTTGGAAACCCCTTATAGACTTTTTGCGTGAAAAAGAAAATGAACACGAAACAGTGTTCAAATGGCTTGGCTCCTGAACAAATTGGCCCCCAAACACCGCAAACCCGGAAGTAAGTGTTCCGGTTTTGTTATGTACTGAGTTGAATAGGATCCAAAATGCAGCAGTCTGATTGGTCCTAGAACAATAGGATCCAAAATGCAGCAGCCTGATGATTGGTCCTAGAACAATAGGATCCAAAATGCAGCAGTCTGATTGGTCCTAGAACAATAGGATTCAGAATGCAGTAGTCTGATTGGTCCTAGAACAATGCAGCTGTATGATTGGTCCGCAGGAGCCACCCAATCCAGCTCCAGGTGGAAGTGAATCCACAACCTGATTGGCCTACAGGAGAATCCCGGAATTAGCCAATCACGTGCAGCCCATTGTGTAAATAATGTATATAAAGAAGATATTGTGGGGGAACTTCCATTCCTCCTCACCACTATGAGCTGAATAAAGAGCATGAAATCCACTCTCGACTCCGAGTATATTTCAGGTTTGCAAACGTTTTTCAGAAGCCGAACATCCGACACGGCTTCCGCTTGAGTGCAGGAAGCTCCTGCAGCCAATTAGAAGCCGTGCCTTGGCTTTCGAACGGTTTTGGGAGTCAAACGGATTAAGTTCGAGAACCAAGGTATCACTGTATCTGGGTTTGAGGACTGAAGGTAATATTAGTTTATAGAAAGTGGATTTGTTGGGTGTTATCTTGGAGTGGCTGTGTTGAATAATTTTCTACGTATAGTTGACAGATGAGGAGTTGGAATTTTTTCTTTCTTAGTTTTTTTTTATCCTTGATGAAAAGCTCTCTGATATTAACCTTTCAATTATTTTTTCAAACTTTAATAAAATGTATTTAAAAAATAAAGGAAGAGAACCGATCACCCTGTCATCATCCAAAAGCGACTTGAGGGAGTATTGGTGCTCTGACGGATTGTGCGAGAGAAAGCACATGTGTGTGCAAAGGATCTGACCAAAGGGTGCCTTCCGCAACCGTTACTTGCAATTAGCACAAGGCAGCTCCCCTGGGAGTTTCCTCTTGCTGCACAGATGTTTTTACAGTCACAAAGAGATAGGAGCTTTCTGCCCGCCTCCTCCGCCCGCCACTCACACAGAAAACTTCCTGCCCTTTGAAAGGAGCCTGCGCTGCAAGAGCTGTCTCTGCCCAAGTCAGGCCTCTGTGTGATCTAACCCCAGCATTGCTGTCAAGGCTGCCATCTGGCTTTCTGGTTTCTCAGCTGGAGAGTCTTTCACAGCTCAGCAGCCTGTGATCTTTTTAAAGAAGAGGTGCCACGAATTGCAACTTTAATCTCCTGCATGCTCTGCCACTGCCTCCCTATTGGACCAGCCACCACAGATGGGTAAACCTGCAGCCATACAAAAGTTACTGGACTCCAGCTCCCATAGCCAGTATGGCCAGTGCCCGTTCCAGTTTGTGGGGGCAGGATGGGCTTCGGGCACAATGCCCTTAGTATGCCCAACCTCTCTGAGATCTCCCCTTCTCCTCCTCACCGATACACCAAAGCCCACTTCTCTGCAAGGGTGTGTCCATGGTTGGTGGAAGGTGCTGCTGTAAACTCTCATTTGTGTCACTCCTTGCAGCTCAGAGGCTTTAGAAGACATCTGAAGGCAGCCCTGTATAGGGAAGTTTAATGTTTACTGCTATATTATGTTTTTGTATATGCTGGAAGCTGCCCAGTGTGACTGGGGCAACACAGTCAGATGGGTAGGGTACAAATAAAATTGTTGTCGTCGTCATAATCCGAGAGTTCCTTTTAAACTGGAGGTGTGAAGATGTGAAGCAGGAACCTTCTGCAGAGCAAAGTCTGTGCTCTGCTACTGAATTGTGGCTCCCCTTCCGAAAGTGGTGTTCAAAATCCAGCTATCGATTCAAGATTCACTCCTCCATCAAATATGATGTTTAAAGGCCAGTTTAGGGAACCTGTGGCCTTCCAGATGTTGCCAGGCTCCGGGTTCCATCATTCCCAGCCAATGGTCATATGCTGGCTGATGGGAGCTGTAGTCCAACACCCTGTGGAGGGCCAGATTTTTCCCATTCCTGGTTCAAGCATTTGACACATTAGTGTGGCACAGAGGCAATTTCCTTCAGCACCAGAGGGAGGGAGGTTGACCCCTCAGGAATGTTTCAGGCCCCTTTCCCGAATGATCAGCTTTTTAAGATGATCTAAGGGGAAATTTTGTTCCTGTCCTACAAGTATTCTGGCCAAAGAGAGCAAATACTCTGAAGCCACTTAGGAACCTGCCTGTTAATTAGATATTGAGATACAGATATACATATAGATATACAGTGGTACCTCGGGTTAAGTACTTAATTCATTCCGGAGGTCCGTTCTTAACCTGGAGCATGATTTCTGTTCTCATCCTGAAGCAAAGTTCTTAACCTGAAGCACTATTTCTGGGTTAGCGGAGTCTGTAACCTGAAGCGTATGTAACCTGAAGCGTATGTAACCCGCGGTACCACTGTATTTTAAAAAATTAAGATTTACTTTAATTAAAATGTATCAATTGACTATAAAGGCCGTGAAATGAGACATATTAGACATCTTACATTGACACTTTTGCTGTTTCACCTTGGCTTAGAATCATACACAGACATATACTGAAAATATCATTTTAAGTCCAGCAATTTTTTGTTGCTGGGGATGGTTGCTCACCTGTTCAATCAATTCACATCACACCAAATGATAAATATTTATGCATGATTTCAGCTTTTACTGTGGTGGTTATCTTTTAGTTTTGATTTAATTGTCTTGCAAAATCACCTTGAGACTTTTGGTATAATGCAACCAAGTAATGCTACTAACAACAGCAGTAGGATTCCCTATTGCTGTGGGCTGACAAAATCCATCAGCGTCATTGCCAGTTTGGGGACGGAGTCGGGAGAAACATTGTCAATTGCACCCAGAAATCTGAATTTTGCTTCATTAGCAATCTGCAATAAATCAGGAGAACAGATCAGGAGATACAGTGGTACCTCGGGTTACATATGCTTCAGGTTACAGACTCCGCTAACCCAGAAATAGTACCTCGGGTTAAGAACTTTGCAGGAGGCCCCATTAGCTAAACCTGGTGCTTCAGGTTAAGAACAGTTTCTGGTTGAGAACGGACCTCTGGAATGAATTAAGTACTTAACCCGAGGTACCACTGTATTGTTCTAGCCCGGGGATTCCCAAATTGTGTCTGTGAGTCATCTGTGAGCTTCGTTTAGGTGGTTTGTGGTAGGTCTGTGCATTAGTGGCTGAAGATCAGAAACAGCACATCCATCACATTAAGCATTCATATTGATTTTTAATGGTCTTTTTATTGCTTAACGTAAGGACATAAGAAGAGCATGCTGGATCAAGGCAATGGCTCATCTAGTCCAGCATCCGGATCTCACAGCAGCCAGCCTGATCCTTGTTGGAAACCCACAAGCATGGCATGAGTGCAAGAGCAACTCTTCCCACTTGTGATTCCCAGCAACTGGTATTCACAAAGTCATAGAGCTGGAAGGGACCCCAAGGGTCATCTAGTCCAACCCCCTGCAATGCAGGAATCTCAGCTAAAGCATCCCTGACAAATGGCCATCCAACCTCTGCATAAAAACCTCCAGGGAAGGAGAGTCCACAGTCTCTCATGGAAGTCAGTTCCACGGTCGAACAGCTCGTACGGTCAGAACATTCTTCCTGATGTTTACCTGTAATCGGAATCTCCTTTCTTATAAGCTGAAGCCATTGGTTCGAGTCCTACCCCCCGAAGCAGGAAAAAACATGCTTGCTCCATCTTCCATGTGGCAGCCCTTTAGATATTTGAAGAGGGCTATTCAGAGGCATACTACCTCTGAGAAGGGAGGTACAGCGTCTTTCGTTATATTGCGTTTTACTGTGATACAATTTGCATTCTGTGCTGTGAAACGGTAATACAGTTGTACCTTGGAAGTCAAACGGAATCCATTTCAGAAGTCGGTTCGACTTCCAAAACGTTCGGAAACCAAAGCGTGGCTTCTGATTGCCTGCAGGAAGCTCCTGCAGCCAATCGGAAGCTGCGGAGACCACGCTGGACATTCAGCTTCCGAAAATCGTTCAAAAACCGGAGCACTCACGTCTGGGTTTTGATCGTTCGGGAGCCGATTTGTTTGGGAGCCAAGGTGTACAAGATCCAAGGTATGGCTGTACAATTAAATACAATATGTAAGAAATAAAAGCCTTAACAAGAATACTGTTAGAAATTATGCAGCGTTTAGCACAGGCATAGGCAAACTCGGCCCTCCAGATGTTTTCAGACTACAATTCCCATCATCCCTGACCACTGGTCCTGTGAGCTAGGGATGATGGGAGTTGTAGTCCCAAACATCTGGAGGGCTGAGTTTGCCTATGCCTGGTCTAGCACAGCACCGCACAACTGCTACAGCAGTCAAACAAAATAGTAATTCAGTGGTGCACCGAGACCCTCAGCAATTTTCAAGTGGTGCAAGAAGTGGTGGAAATTAGGGAACCACTATGTTAGATTTCTTCACTGCTGGAAAGGCAGGTTGTTCCCACTGAGGAGCTGTCCAGCTGGTACAGGAAGCAGCTTGGCGCTCGGACTGATTGGTCCATCTAGCTGCCTAACTCTGGCAGCGCAAGGGTCTTCCCCAGCCCTGGAACCTAACTCCCTTTCAATGGATATGCTGGGATCTGAGCCTGGCAGACTTCCCTGCATGCACTGAGCATGCACCCTGCCCTGCAAACTTTACCACGCCTCACCTGCTCTCCAACTCTGTCCGGTTGCAAGCGACTTGACCTTCTCACCGGGGTGTCCCTGGACCTGCCCGATGTGGGTTCTTTCCTCCTCATGTCGTGTCAGGTCGGAGAAGAAAGGGATCTTCAGCTGGTAGGAAGGATCTCCCACCACCACCAGCCCCCTCTGAAGATTTCCACCGCCGGGTGCCCTGTTCGAAAGCACAAGCGATCTGTCAGGAAGGCTCTGTGACTCACAGAGACGTTAACAATTCAAAAAGAAACCCACTGGATGGATTTGAAATGACAGGAGGCAGCAATTGGCTGGCGGGTTGTTTACATATACAGGCTTCGCTTCTGACAGCTGACTCCTAGTGGCCGCTGTGGAAAGGAGAGAAAGAGGAACGTCAGCCGGTGCAGCAGCAGGAAGACGAGCAGCCAAAGACACAAAAACAAAGCAGAAGACATTGTTGTATCTGTTTTTCCAGCCTAGGCGAAGGATGTTTGATTGGCCTTCTAAGCCTGCTGGTGCCACCAGGTGTAGGGCTTTGGCAAAGATGTTCAGGGCAGAGCTAGCTTATCATGGATTACCATGCTTTGAAGTGAATGAATACAGTGGTACCTCGGGTTAAGTACTTAATTTGTTCCGGAGGTCCATATGTAACCTGAAACTGTTCTTAACCTGAAGCACCACTTTAGCTAATGGGGCCTCCTGCTGCTGCCGCGCCGCCGGAGTATGATTTCTGTTCTCATCCTGAAGCAAAGTTCTTAACCTGAAGCACTATTTCTGGGTTAGCGGAGTCTGTAACCTGAAGCGTATGTAACCTGAAGCGTATGTAACCTGAGGTACCACTGTACACACAGTTAAGGATCATCTATTAGGGAAAATGAGACGCTGCCCCAACAGCCTCTGTCTGCCCTAAGCCAGCACTTACCCCTGCCACCCACTCCTCCATCCCTCTAACAGTGGAGGCAGAACATATCCATCTATTTTCACACCTATGAGTCTACCTACACCTGATTTCAGAGGTTTTTGAACACTGTTAATTTTTGGCATTTCCCTTCTTTCATCTTTTGTTGCTAGCTATCTTCAGTAGCGCTATTGAATGGTTTAAAGTAGAAAAGCAGGATATAAATATGCCTAATATATTAAAAAAATGTTACATATAATTATAAATATGATACATTCTAAATATTTAAAATGCAATTGATCTATACAGTCGTACCTTGGATCCCGAACGCCCTGGAACTCAGATGTTTTGGCTCCCAATGCCACAAACTCGGAAGTGATTGTTTGCGAATGTTCTTTTGGAACCTAAATGTCCGACGTGGCTTCCGCGGCTTCTGATTGGCTGCAGGAGCTTCAGAAGCCGCAAATTGGTTTTCAAATGTTTTGGAAGTCAAACAGACTTCCGGAACAGATTCCATTCAACTTCTAAGGTACGACTGTACTACTGGAAATATCCTTCCCATGAATAAGGAAGTGAACTACATTATACATTCCACCTGGTCAATAATAATTAAAAAGCCATACCCAACTAAATTATACTCATAGACCTGCTGAAATTAAAGGACCTGAGACTTGCCTATTAATTTAAATGGGCCTACTCTGAGCAGAAGTAATGTTGGATAAAGCCCAATACAGTTATACCTCGGGTTGAAGTCACTTCAGGTTAAGACTTTTCGGGTTGTGCTCTGCAACGACCTGGAAGTAACGGAGCGCGTTACTTCCGGGTTTCGCCGCTCGCGCATGCGCATGCGCAGACACTCAAAATGACGTCACACACATGTGCAGAAGTGGTGAATCACTACCCGTGCACACGCAGACACGCGGACACGGGTTGCATTCACTTCAGGATGCAAACAGGGCTCCGAAACGGATCCTGTTCGCATCCAGAGGTAACACTGTACTATAATAATAATTTTGTAGCATCCAAGTAAAACTTAAGTCAGGTAAAAGTGACAAATAAGTGTGCAATATCTTATTGATTGTAAGAATGGAAGGTGCCAGGTGAGGGTAGCCAATGGGTTTCAAACTCTTGGTGAGTTAGGGATTTCCCCTGCATGCAAAGACAGGCTCTGGCAGATTGAGCGGATGAGACCAATAGTGGGTCCAACGTTCAAGAAGGCAGTTATTGTAAGTGCTGTAGAGAGAAATGAGGGGCAGATGGGGCTTGTCTACCTGGGAAGGTAGCCCATCCACTATACTCTTTCATGAGAATGTCTTCAGGAGTAAACCCTAAGGCAGGTATGTCCAAAGTCTGTTTTGGGGGCCTAATACAGGCCGCCAGTCAGTTTAATCTGGCCCCTGTGGCAGTTTATTTCATGAGGTAAAATCCTAAGAAAAGCTCAACAACTTTGGTAGGCCCTTACGCATGTTCACTTCATCAAATCTGGCCCTCTTTGAAAAAAATTTGAACACCCCTGCTAAGGAAAAATCCATATACTCACTGCCTTGAAGGACATCTTCGGGAGAACAAAAGGCTAAGGAGTAAACCCTAATCCAGAGCAGAGTCCTTAAGGTGGTTGGATGGTATCTTGTATGCCTCCTTCCGGCAACTCCTGCAGCCAAGCTGGTGTATTGCTCTGCTTTCCTTTGGACCCCAACAGTGAGGCTGAGAGGAGGGTCTTGTCTTCCAAGCAGTTCAGGACCTCCATACACCCTGCCCAGCCTTGCGCCCCAGAGAGGTCACTTCAGTACTGCAAACACAGCAAAAACAACATAGGAGGCAGCAGTTATGAATTACAGTGGTACCTCAGGTTACATACGCTTCAGGTTACAGACTCCACTAACACAGAAATAGTACCTTGGGTTAAGAACTTTGCTTCAGGATGAGAACAGAAATCGTGCTCTGGCGGCGCGGCGGCAGCAGGAGGCCCCATTAGCTAAAGCGGTGCTTCAGGTTAAGTACGGACCTCTGGAATGAATTAAGTGCTTAACCCGAGGTACCACTGTACCTGTCTCTGCAGTCATAGCAGGTGCTGCGATTCGCCAGTGGTTTGGCTTCACCCCCAGAGGCACACTCCATTGCCAGACAGACAAATGCTGACAATATACTTTTCTTTCCTGCTGTTTGGAATGGTTCGCAATGGACCATTACAACTATAAGCATCCATTTGAAAAACAAAACAAAAAACAAAAAAGGGGGAAAGACAATAAACGGTTTTTAATTTTTTTGCTGCAAAGCATCCGATATACGTAAAAGCACTTTACTCATACTAATTATTAATAATAAATACAATAATATAAACTATAGTTACTCTTGTTATAATTATTGTGAAAATAATAAAAGTTTGTTTTTTATTTAGTATTTGTGAGCAATTGAGCAATGAATAATTATGTAACCGGCATATATTAGCAAAATGTATGCAAAACAATATTTGCATAGGCAGCAACAGCTGCAAGGTCCCCTTCCATCGCCTCGCAACTCCCTAGTAACTATGGAAACCGAAGCGCTCCCTCCTCCGGTTCAGTTCTAGGACGATCCCACCAATCGGCGATAAGGGCCAAGGGTGGGGTGACCACTCAGGCTCCAGAAAGCGCGGCGGCTCCTCGCCTCCTCCAATCACCGGGCCGATAGCGGACCGCGGTCGTCGCGGCTGACGGAGCTGGGCTGAGCCAATCGGAAGAAAGAGCAGGCGGAGTGAGGCCCGCCCTTGCCTTTCCCCCTCAGCTCCCTTCGGCGCGACGCACTCAAAGACAGTTGGCCGAGAAAGGCGACGGGCGAGGAGGAGCCCCAATGAGCGCTGCTGGGGAGGCGGGCGGAGCGGGAGCCACTCAGGAGGCGAGGAGGCAAGAGAGTGACGAGAGGGAGCCCCGCCTCCCTAGCGAGCGCAGCCAATCAGGCAGAAGGGGGCGGGTCCCTCGAGGCCTCCGCTTTGTGGTGGGTAAGTGGGGGAAAGAAGGCGCTCTTCTACCACCCAACGCACCCCCTGTTGGGGGAGAGGAAGAAGGGCGCTTTCCCTTATAGATATATGTCTGTAGTGCATTGTGGGGGTGAGGAATCACGTTATCTCCCCCTGAGGGTGGGACCTGGGGAGGGGGGCAACTTGGGGAGGGGGTCACGCAGTGGGGGAGGGGCAAATTGAGGAGTATTTGTGGGGTTCCCCTGCTTTTATTATGGGAGGGTCACAGAGGCCAAGGCGGGGCAGAAGGAAATAAAGGGGGGTATTCATTATAAGGGGGTCTCCATCATATTTGCTGGCTTCATTGGGGTGGGGGTGGGGGGGTGGAAATGCTGAGGACAGTTGAGGGGGAGCCACCAATGATCCTCCCACCTTCAGCCTTATGGGAAAGGAGATTATTATATAATTATTGGGGGGTTGGGATCAAATAACGGGGAGAAGTCCCAAGATACAGGCTAAGGAGGGTGCAGGAGTGTTATGGAGTCTGCGCGCTGCCATCATAGGAATACATCAGTGGGCACACAGTTGACATAGGGAATTTGTGGCCCTCCCAACTTCCATCGGCCCCCCAGTCAGCGTGGTCGGGGGTGCTGGGAGTTGTAGTTCAGTGACATTTGGAGGGCTGTGGTGCTGTGGGTTAAACCACAGAGCCTAGGGCTTGCCAATCAGAAGGTTGGCGGTTCAAATCCCCCCAGCTTCTGCCAACCTAGCAGTTCAAAAGCATGTCAAAGTGCAAGTAGATAAATAGGTACCACTCTGGTGGGAAGGTAAACGGCGTTTCCGTGCGCTGCTCTGGTTCGCCAGAAGCGGCTTAGTTATGCTGGCTACATGACCCAGAAGCTGTACACCAGCTCCCTTGGCCAATAAAGCAAGATGAGCGCCACAACCCCAGAGTCGGCCACGACTGGACCTAAAGGTCAGGGGTCTCTTTACCTTTACCTCTGGTTTAGGGAATTAGAAGGTGCAAACTGAGGTATTTGTTGGTGGAGTTGTGGGTTCAGAACGGGAAATTGGGAAATTCTGGATTGGCATTAGTAATCTGGGCAGGGAGCTGGTTGGCACCCGGTGAAATATCTGCAAACAGTGGAGCACAGTAACGGGGGCAGGGGGCTGTAGAACAGGAGTTGGGGTGGGGGATGTAGGAGACCTTAAGTCAACATGCCGTTGCTTTGCAGCCTCCAGATGGGAAAAGCTGGACGCTTGGGAGATGGAGTTTCAGGCGGCAGAGTTAGCAGTGCCCTCTCTCTTTTTTACCTTTTACATCTGGCAGTTCCCATGTTTAGTCTGCAGCCTCTCCAGTTTAGAAGGCTGTTAGGTAGAATGGCTAAGAAAAACGTCCACCTGAGACCTTGAGGAGTCTTTCCCAGGCAAAACAGGCAACGCAGAACTAGATTGAGATCAGTGTTCCAGCCAGCATATGGCAGCTTTTAATGTTCATTATTCATTACTATCTACTCAGATTAATATCCTGCATTGCCTAGGGCACATATCATTAATATTTTTAAGCATTCTGAGAGCAGGCAGAAACATTCTAAAATTACAGTCAACAACTGATTTCAAGATTGATCTTATGGTCAGCCCTTAAATGCCACATTCCATTTGAAAGTCAATAATGAAGGAGGCAGACACACCTCATTGTAGAATGTGAGATAGTTGATCTTGGGTTAGGTGCCCTTTTGGGTACTTTGCTCCCAAGTCATTTAGGGCTAGTACTAACCCCTTGAATGTATTTCTAGCAAAATGTTTTCTGCATAAAGGGGGAAGGGGTCAACCTCCTAAAAGCCATTTCTTACAAGTTACCAAGTTTTTTCCCCACTCTCTCTCGTTCCCTCTCCCCCCTCCCCTGCTGTCTCAAGGAGTCTGGACTATGCTGTTGGTCAACCCCTCATCGTGAAAGAGCTGTCCCAGCATGGAGTTCCCCAACCACAGCAAGAACTTGCTGCAGAGCCTCTGGGAGCAGCAACACGAGGGCTTCCTTTGTGACTGCACAGTCCTCGTGGGCAGCACCCAGTTCCTGGCCCACCGGGCAGTGCTGGCCTCCTGCAGTGCCTTTTTCCACATGTTCTATAAGGAGCGGCTGGACAAGAGAGACTTGGTCTCCATTAACAATGAGATCGTTACTGCGCCCGCCTTCGGGCTGCTGCTGGAATTCATGTACAAAGGCAGCCTCTCCTTTAACGACATGCCGGTGGAAGACATCCTGGCGGCTGCCAGCTACTTGCACATGAACGACATCGTCAAGGTGTGCAAGAAGAAGCTGCAGGCCCGCGCCTTGGCGGAAGCAGACAGCACCAAGAAGGAGGAGGATCCCCTGGGCAGCTCAGAGCTTCTGCCCAGCACCTCCAAGTGCCAACTTCAAACGTCTGGAGCCCAGCCGCTGCCGCCCCCTCAGCCAAGCGAAGCAGGGAAGAGCAAGAAACAGGAGTGGAAAGGTGGAGAGAAAATGGTTTCCGAGGAGCCATTGGCCTCCACGTTGGACATGGCGGACACCACGCAGCCAGGGATGGAAGCTCCTCCTCCTCCTGTGAGGCCTCTTCCAGCCCCCGTCATTGACATCTCTCTCTCCAGCCCTAGCAGCTCCACCGAAACCATATCACACAGCTGCTCGCCACCGAGGAACGCAGCTGAGGGTCATGCTGGCCCTCCGGAGAGGTATGTGGAACAACAGACAGGTGGTCTTGGTGTGTTTTGCCAGAAGGAGCCAAGCAGGTCCTCTGTCAAGGTCAAGGTGGAAGCCATCGTGATCTCCGACGAGGAGCCGGACATGATGGATCAATTGGAGGGGCAGAGCGCAGATTTGAGGCTGGAGACGATATTCCAGAGGTCCACTGTAGAGGCAGGGCCTGCCGGAAGCTGTGGGCGCCACCCCGACAGCTTTGAAGAGCCAGGTGGGATGGAAGAGGTCTCTTCCGAGAGCGGCTTCCTGCCTCAAGAGCACGTCCCGTACCACATGATCCCTGTGCCTGCCGGACAAAGCTTCTCCAACATGGTGACTCCGCCCTTGCACGAACAGATGTACTTGCAGGACTACGAGTCCCACACCAACTTTGGCATCTTCTCGGAAGACGTCCCCACCTGCAAGACGTGCGGGAAGACCTTCTCGTGCTCCTACACCCTGCGGCGCCACGCCACCGTCCACACGCGGGAACGCCCCTACGAGTGCCGCTACTGCATGCGGAGTTACACGCAGTCCGGAGACCTTTACCGGCACATCCGCAAGGCCCACAACGAGGACCTGGCAGCCAAGCGTTGCAAACAGGATGTTGAGAACCCTTCGTAGGGGGTCTATACCCCCACCCAGTTTGGGCCGTAGGGCAGGTGGTTCACGACTGAGCAGATGGACGGTTCCCAACATGCAAGGACAAAAAAACCCATCCCTTTTGTAAAACTTTGTGCAGAAGCCAGGAGGCAGAGAGAGCCCGCCCTAACTGTCCGAGCCAATGATGGGGGCTCATCCTATCAGGTTCAACCTTCCCTCCTGGCTTCCTAATCATTTCCCCACCTGGCCCTTGAGAATTTCTTGTTTGTTTTTCCACGAGGTGAATTGTTGGGAAGTTGGGTTTGCACCCGGGTCAGCCCTGTGCATCGTTTGGAAGAAGCAAACGTAAAAAGAACTGGGGAAGGGGTTCGTCCTCCCACTCCAGTATTTATTTATGTACAAACTCGTGGCTGCAGGTTTAATATGAAGTTGGAGAGGTATTTAAGCTTGAGCTCTAGGTATTGCTGCCTAGAGGGCATTCTGTTTTGTGGGAGGAAAGGCCTGAAAGCCTTTTGTTCCTGACAGTTGTTGCAAATCAGAATTTCACTTGACAGCAGGGGGGATGGGAACAGCTCTAGCCCTCCTGGATGCACAGAAAAAGATTGCATAGGGGGAGAAGCGCCTGTGAGGAAGACTGTGTTGAAAGGCATGATTCTGACTCTGTCCCACCATGCAGTGCAGGTGGGACTCATTGGGAGAAGTGGGCAGAGTATTCCTTTTCAAAACAGCCCCCCTGCCCCACTCTTTGTGACACGTTGGATGTCATGAGTCTAAAACAGTGGAGGCTGATGCAAGGGAAAGTGGGGCACTGCCCCCACCAACTTCATGCCTGACTTTAGCCAACCTCCTTGGCTCTGCCTTCTGCTTACCCTCAGACCAGGGGGTGGCTCTGCCTGTCATTGGCTCTGGCGCCACCTACTGTTGGTCTCTCTGCCTTCCATCCTACAAGGCAGCCCTGTATCCGGAACTTCTCAATGTTTGACATTTTTCTGTGTGTTTATTATGCTGGAAGCTGCCGAGAGTGGCGGGGGCAACCCTATCAGGTGGGTGGAGTATAAGGAATAAATTATTATATTCTTATAGTCCCAATAGGCACTAGCCCCATCTAAAGCAGGCAATGCACAGGCCCCCACCAGGTGCATCCCTGTTTTGAAATGCTCCCATTTCACAGACAAAGATCAAAGTCCGACAGATGGGACTTGCCAAGGTCATGCACAGCGCAGGTGAGATTTTAACTTTTCCCACTTCCAAGTCACTTCCGACGCTCTTTCCCGTTTTCAAGCCTGCTCACTTCAGAGCAGCCACTGCCAGCCTCAACCTTCCTCCCAGGACTTGCCAACCCTCCCACTGTGAAATGTGTTTCTCCAACCTGTTTGTTCTTCTAAGCAGCTACAAAGCAGCTTCACTGCCAAGGATACCCATTTAACAGTAAAAAAAACCAGGCATCAAGTGCTCCAGTACACTCTTTTCTGTGATTTTGGGGTGTGGGTGGGTGTGGGGGTTTGTGGGTGGGGGTTTTTCCTCTCCTCTAAGGCTAGGGATTCCCAAATTGTGGTCCGTGGCATAGCTACATTAAATACCAACATTCATTTTAAGTAGTATTTTTATTACTTCTTTAACTTCTTACATTGCATTTAACTGAAGTGCAGTTTGACGTCTACAGGATGCAAGCTAATACAATGTAAGAAATAAAAGATGCCATAACCGTACAATTAAAAAAATCACACGGTATCTAGATTGAGACATTGCCAGTGCTACAATAGGCAGAAAAATCATGCAAGGAGTCCACCAAGACTAACCAGCGATTTCCAGCTGGATGGCAGAGAAGGGGGCAAGGGTCAGGACACAGCTGGGGTTCTGCAGAGCTGATCTTAAGCAAAGAGTCATTTGCTTTCATCCATCTTCTTGAGATCTCCAAGAGTCTGAATCAGGCTTGAAGCAGAATACCTTGATGCCAGTTATGTCATTTAGGAAACCGAGGTGCATGGGGAAGAGAAGAGTGCCATCCCCCACAAAAGCAGATTTTGGCACGCAAAACATGTTTTTAAACTGTATTTTCTACTCAAGAGTGGTAGTTTAACATGCAAGGTACAAAGTAATTGAAGTGTTGAACAAAGTGACATTTCCCCCCGTTACAGTAAACCATAATTTTATATTATAAACCCAGTTGTTCCAATGTTCCCTTTTTCAGAAGTCTTAATACTTGCAATTAAATAGAAAAAAACAGATCCCCTTCACCTCTGCACATGAAACCTTGTGGTTGGGCCATGAAAAAGAAGGCTGCACTGGCCCATCTGCCACAGGAGATCCAAGAGATGATCTCATTCCAGCAGGCAAAACCCTCACCACACAGGCTACCCCTGGAGCCATCATCCCTGGATGTCAAAAGAAAGAGTATCGGAGGCAATCTCCGTTTATGGACTTGGTAATGGGGAGTATGGGAGGGGGAGCAATAATATAACCAGCTACCACCCCCGAATTGAAGGATAGGGAACCAACAACCTTCCTGGTGTTGCTGAACACCATTGGGCCAGGCTGGTGAGAGTCGGGAGCCCAACACTGGGAGGGTCACTGGTTCATGGCCATCCCTGACGATCAAAGCAGTCTCCTACTGTATCAACCTGGGAGCAGAAGCGAAGGCCGGGAAGGACTTTAACATAGTGCGTGCTTAGGAAGGCCATTCCTTGGCAATACTAAGAAAGGTGCGGTTTGGGGTACCTCTTTCTCAAGGACAACTGCAAGGAGGTGGGGGTGAGTTTCACCTTGGTAGATCAAAACCTACGTTCCAAGAAAACCATAATCTGGTGGGGTGGGGAGAAAGAAGAGATAGTTGGTGTCCAAAATGCAGGTGATCACATCTCCCAGACAAAATAAACGAGGAACTCGGGATCCAAAGGCGACCCATTTGCCATCAGCCAAACATCTCCTGAGAGGCATAGGTCATATAGAGGAAGCCATCTTCATCTTTGTACGTCATGTACACTTCAGACATGGTGGAAGACATGCTGACGAGGCTGCGGTTGCCGTCAACCAGGAAGTAGAATGCCTGAGTGGACCCGATGCACATTCGGTTGCTGAGGGAGGAAACGGGCACGAGTAAAAACATGGCTTCCGGGTAGCCTAAACAAATTCTGCATCCTCACCTGCCCCAAAACAGTGGAGTCTGGTCCGTTAGGGTGCATGGCGCGCTGCCCTGAGCTTGCCCACACCTGCCCGACTTCTGACTTCCAACCAATCAGGAGCTGGCTCTGCCTGCAATTGGCTCCAGCCCTGGCTGTCATTGGCTATAGCTCCGCCTCCATGCCTTCCGCCCCACCAGCCCCAGCTACCACTGCCCCTCCAAGCCTATTTCCCTGTGTGCCAATATAATAATATTTCTCCCCCACTCTCACACACCAAGCCAGAGCATTAAAAATCCAATTAACATAGTCGCTGCTTAAATCCAGCCCAACATATGGTTGTAGAAGGATGAGCGACCCAGCCAGATGCTTAGTAATCCTCCCATTTTTACAGGCTGCCCAGATTCCTCAGAGGCTCATTCACCGGATGATTGTGATGAACTGGCCCATGGTGAGGTCTTCAGGAACCAGAAACTTGGTCTTGTCCAAGGCTGGCAACATTTTCTCCTTGGGGTAGCGCTCCAGGATTATCTGCAAAGGAAGAAGAGCCACGCCTGAGATTGGTCTTCAATAGCAGACGGCCAGATTCCCCTGGGAAGCTTAAGCAAAATGGTTACAGTGAAGACAGCCGTTTCCAATTTGTCCAAGTACTCAGATAGACTGTCTTTGTACAGGAAGGCTCTACTTGTCGCCATTATGACTAATAGCCACTGGTTTATCAGCCGGCTGCTGATTTGCCTGACTCATCTGTTCACTGCTGGACCAGTGTCTTGCCTCGGGAATGGACTGGATGAGAGCCAACAAACTGAGACTCAGTCCAGATAAGGCAGAGGCACTGCTTGTGGGTGGTTCCCTAGACCAGATGGGTGGGAGATCGATGGGGTTACACTTCCTCTGAAGGAGCAGGTTCATAGCCTGGGGTACTCCTGGATCTTTTGTTGTCACTAGAGGCTCACGTGGCCTCAGTGGCCCGGAGTGCCTTCCATCAGCTTCGGCTGGTGGCCCAGCTATGCCCCTATGTGGACAGGGATAGCCTAACTCATGGGTAGGCAAACTAAGGCCCGGGGGCCGGATCCGGCCCAATCGCCTTCTAAATCGGGCCTGTGTACGGTCTGGGAATCAGCGTGTTTTTACACCAGTAGAATGTGTCCTTTTATTTCAAATGCATCTCAGGGTTATTTGTGGGGCATAGGAATTTGTTCCTTTTTCCCCTTCAAAATATAGTCCGGCCCCCCACAAGGTCTGAGGGACAGTGGACCGGCCCCCTGCTGAAAAATTTTGCTGACCCCTGGCTAACTACTGTGGTCTATGCTCTGGTAACCTCAAGGTTAGATTACTGCAATGCGTTATACGTAGGGCTGCCTCTGAAGGCAATTTGGAAACTTCAGCTGGTGCAGAATTCAGCGGCCAGGTTGCTCACCCAAGCAATATAGTTTGAGCATATTACACTAATCCTGGTCAGACTTTAAGGTAAAGGTAAAGGAACCCCTGACCATTAGGTCCAGTTGTGACCAACTCTGGGGTTGCGGTGCTCATCTCGCTCTATAGGCCGAGGGAGCCGGCATACAGCTTCCGGGTCATGTGGCCAGCATGACTAAGCCGCTTCTGGTGAACCAGAGCAGCGCACGGAAATGCCATTTACCTTCCTGCCGGAGCGGTACCTATTTATCTACTTGCACTTTGACGTCCTTTCAAACTGCTAGACTGTACTGGCTACCAATTATTTTCTGGGCCCAATTCAAAGTGCTGGTTTTGACCTATAAAGCCTTAAACGGCTCAAGACCGCAATACCTCAAGGACCACCTCTTTCCATATGGACCCTGAGATCATCTTCGGAGGCCCTTCTCTGTGTGCCTCCTCCTCAAAAGGTCCAGAAGGTGGCAACGTGAGAACGGGTCCTTCTCTGCAGTGGCCCCCCGTCTTCCCAGGGAAGTTCGCCTGGCACCTTCATTATACACCCTTCGGCGCCAGGCAAAAACGTTCCTTTTTAACCAGGCTTTTGGTTGATCCGATTTACATCCTATGCCCTTTTAAAATGTGTGTGCGTTTTTGGGGGGCCATTGGGTGGTTGTTTTTAGCATTATGTATTTTGTGGTTTTATATCTTGATTTTAATCTTTGAACAAAATTCAATTAATAATAAATTCAATTAATAATAATCTGCAGGGGTGCAACATCTTATTTTAGGAGCAAGGATGTGATTTTATTGGTGGGGGTTCTGGGTGGGGGTTTTTTGATTGCAATATGGGGCTAAATAATTGTTTTAAGATTTCCCAATAACCATCTATTTTTGGGGGGAAACTGCATCAGCTGGGAGTCAGGAATGTTTCACTTAAGCTCAGTTACAATCCTATAAAGAAAAATATTTGTTGCATGGAAGGTTGAGGGTGGGTTATACATGGAGTAAATAAACAAAATGAGAACTGAATTTCTCTCAGTTACAATGATATATTACTTGACTTAATTGATTTAGCAATGGCAAGCAAGAGTGCAGGCAGCCAGACCACCAATTACAGCTGCTTTGGTCCTCCTGCGCTACTAGGTAAACCATGGTTTGGCTTAGCACTATGTGTGAACCCAAGGTTTATGGTTTGTCTTCCCCGAACAAAATGGTGAATCAAGAACAACAAATCATGATTACAATTACTGGTTGTTGGGAGCGAAACCAACTACAAGCCTAGGAACACATAAGGAATCTTAATTATTTTTAAATTAACTAACAACACGATGGGTTGGGTATCAAGCACAGAACCAGGAGCAAAACAGCCCCCGCTTTTACTCTAAATACAGTGCTTTTTTCTGGGGATACGCAGGAGTATGCATACCTCTAAACATTTTGTAAATCTTTGTACTTTTGTTCATCTACTGTATTTATTTTTCCTGATTTGAACAATAAAATGGTGGTTTTCTTGAGTCAAAATGAGAGTACCCCTAAACATTTTTTTAGAAAAAAAAGCACTGCCCATAACTGCCTTACGTAATCTCACTGAACCATGGTTTGTTTAACATTATACACAAACCCTTGCTGAACCATAGCCCAGCTTACTTTTAACATGCAAAACGGTCCAGTACAACAAAGCAAGCCCAAATAAACATGCCCCCATACCTATTAAGCCAACAATATAAGGAGAAACCTACATACCGGCAGTTTGCCAGGAAACTTCATCCGGATCGTGGCCACTTCACTTTTCCTGGAGGCTAGAGTGGAAAATTACAGAACTGGGTCAATTATGGCAATAGGGAAAAAACACCTCTCCCTCGGTCTCCCCTCCCCAAATTAGCTCTCCCCAAAACAGGACAGCCCAAAGTCTAGCCCCCCACTCCAGTTTACCTAATTAATCTCAGCCCCTTGGGCCAGCAGGGGGCGCTAGCGGCCAAACAAGAGCAACTCCGAATCGCGAAAAGGAGCGTTTACACGACAAAGGGGGGGGGAATAAGTGGGGAGAAAGAAAATAAGTCTTACCGAAGGTTTTACGGTGCTTGAATGGGGGGAAAGAATCCATCTTGGAAGGAACCACACCTTTTTCTTAAAAAGGGAAGGGGGGAAATAAAGCTGGGGCGGGAAGGGGAATTGAAGAAGAATCGTCCCCAGCGGTAGCTCTGACTTGACTCCCTTGGAGCCGCTTAAATAGTGCCCGAGTCACGCCTAAAATTTTCCCAAATTGCTTCCAGGATCAGGACCTCCAAGGTCCGGGGAAGGACGTGGAGAGGTGGAGGGTGGGGAGAGCCCACCCTGAGACTCGCCCACATTCAGATTCAGGGGCGGGTCTCCACAGGGGAAGCGCATTTGGCCACAATGGTGGAGTTGGCCAGCGGAACGCACCGCCACGGGACGCAGTTTTGATTACTCGAGTGGAAGGAAGGAAGGAGTTGGACAAAGTTTGTAGCGGAGGTGTCGTCTACCCATGTCAGCTGAGACAGGTGAATGCAATTTCCCAACACCGAGGAAGGACTTTTCTGCGTAATAGATGGGTAGGTATTGGTTTAGGGTTGAGCTGTGAACTCAGGAAATCTCAATTACTAGATGGCATTAGGTCAAGCTGCCTTCTTAAGCTCCCCCTCCTCCAACCATCTGAAATGTTTTTCTATTTATTTTTTGTCTTTCTAAACCACCTTTCCTCCTAGCAGCTCAAGGTGAGGTATATACTGAGTTAAAGAAAATATTTAAAGAAAATCGTTAAAAAACCAGAAGCCTTTTTATTGGGCATAGTGGGTGAAGAGATACGAAGGGAAGATAAAAGACTGTTTATGTGTGCAACAACTGCGGCAAGAATTCTTTCAGCCCAAAAATGGACACAAAAAGGAGTACCAAGGAAAGACAAGTAGCAGATGAAGATGATGGACTTTGCAGAACTGGCGAAGCTGACAAGAAAAATCCAAAACCAGCACGATCAAATATTCCAAAAGGACTGGAGTAAATTTATAAAAAGGTAAAGGTACCCCTGCCCGTACGGGCCAGTCGTGTCCGACTCTAGGGTTGTGCGCCCATCTCACTTAAGAGGCCGGGGGCCAGCGCTGTCCGCAGACACTTCCGGGCCACGTGGCCAGCATGACAAGCTGCATCTGGCGAGCCAGCGCAGCACACGGAAACGCCGTTTACCTTCCCGCTAGTAAGCGGTCCCTATTTATCTACTTGCACCCGGGGGTGCTTTCAAACTGCTAGGTTGGCAGGCGCTGGGACCGAGCAATGGGAGCGCACCCCGCCGCGGGGATTCGAACCGCCGACCTGACGATCGGCAAGTCCTAGGCGCTGAGGTTTTACCCACAGCGCCACCCGCGTCCCTGGAGTAAATTTATACGATAGCTAAAAGATTATTGTAAGCAATTAACATCACTAGCAGGGTCATCTGAAGACTGGTAAGGAGAAGTTTTCTACCTTTCTATATTTATTTAAATTTTGAGTTATTTTGTAATGGGTGTAATTAGAATTGGAAAACTTATGGAAAATAAATAAAAATAATTTTAAAAAGGTGAGGTATATACATTAGGTAGGTTAATGAGAGAGTGTGTCTGGTCCAAAGTCACTTTGTGGCAGAGTGGAGATTTGAACCCTGGTCTCCCAGGCTGTACTCTTAACGGCTGCACTGTGCTACCTCTAAGGCCTATTTGCATTACACACTCAAAGTAGTGCCATGCCACTTTAAATAGCATTCTCCCCAAAAAAATAATTATGGGAACTGTAGTTTCTCAAGGGTGTTGAGAGTTATTAGGTGACTCCACGCTCCCCTCACAGAGCTACCGTTCTCCCAGGGAACTTTGCAAAGTGCGGTTCATGCCAACCCTGGTGTGTGTCTGTTTTCGTAATTGCTGTTTTCATCATTTCTATTTTAGATCATCATATCAACAAGAAGGGGACGCGGGTGGCGCTATGGTCTAAACCACTGAGCCTAGGGCTTGCCGATCAGAAGGTCGGCGGTTCGAATCCCCGCGACGGGGTGAGCTGCCGTTGCTCAGTCCCAGTTCCTGCCAACCTAGCCGTTCGAAAGCACGTCAAAGTGCAAGTAGATCAATAGGTAAGGTAGGTAAACGGGAAGGTAAACGGCGTTTCCGTGCGCTGCTCTGGTTCGCCAGAAGCGGCTTAGTCATGCTGGCCACATGACCCGGAAGCTGTACGCCAGCTCCCTCGGCCAGAAAAGCGAGATGAGCGCCGCAACCCCAGAGTCGGCCACTACTAGATCTAACAGTCAGGGGTCCCTTTACCTTTATCAACAAGAAAAAAGCTAACTACATAGCGCAATAACATTAAAATAGGCTGATGACATTACAATAAATTAAAGACTTACAAGGTTGTATGTTGTCACTGAATTTATTATTCCAGGACATTGGAGGAGGGGAATCGCTCCATAAACTTACCCAGTTGATTTAAATGTAGGTTGTTTTACTGTAGATTTGCAGTAGGTTATTTGATCACCATCACAATGAACCAGATCTTTTCCATCCATTCACACTCAGTAGGAGGTACGTTGTTTTTCCAATTCTTTACAATCATTACCTTTGCATCCCCATAAGGTTAATTAACACTTCTTGATCACTTTGAGATAACATCTTTGAAATAACTTAGTTGGTTCCAAAGGTATATGGCTTCCTAGCATATCCAATATAATACTATGTACCATTTGGTTTCACTTTAATTAATTGGGAGCAATTCCAGAAGTTAGGTATAAAGTCTACTTTAGCTGCACCACAGCTACAATAACCATGAAATCAAAGCCTATACAGTGGTACCTCAGGTTACATACGCTTCAGGTTACATACGCTTCAGGTTACAGACTCTGCTAACCCAGAAATAGTGCTTCAGGTTAAGAACTTTGCTTCAGGATGAGACCAGAAATCGTGCTCCGGAGGTGCAGCAGCAGCAGGAGGCCCCATTAGCTAAAGTGGTGCTTCAGGTTAAGAACAGTTTCAGGTTAAGAACCGACCTCCGGAACGAATTAAGTACTTAACCTGAGGTACCACTGTATATTAAATTAAATCTTACAGGGGATCTGCTGATATAAATTTAGATGGGGTATTACCCTAAGCTGGGCTTTTTGTTTAAACATGGGACCCATTTTGTAGCTTATGCTCAGAGGCACAGCTAATATCCTCTATTGCTGAGCCAGATCAATATGGGGAATGAGGTCAGGCCTCCAACCCAGTTCAAGTTAAGGCCTATTTCCTGGGCCCAAATATGAATGGGGAAGACGATTGCCGTTTTCCTCTCTGGTCTGGGCCTTTTTTATTTTTGTAATTTATTTTATTCCAATACAGTATAAGCCATCATTGGCAGTTCCCCTCCATTTTCAGTTGCAGTTAGAAATTCAGGAATCACGTTGTTGTTGTTCTAGGAACCCCTCTTGTGGGTCAGATGAATGTGTCCTTTGGACAAGAGATGGGAAGGAATTTATACAATCCTAGCAGCTGACTTCACTCTCAGTAAATAGCCCCAGGCTGTTACTATTATTCAGCACAGTCCCATTATTCCTGTGCATGTTCTTGCTTAACAAAGAATTCACAGCCATCAGAGGATACCAGCTTCACATTTAATGCATAAAGCTCCAACTATCTGTATTATCCAGAGAAGCGGGTGGGAGGTGAGAGAATCGCTGCCTTTTTTTTTTTACCCTATTTTTGCCCTTTGTGGATGCTTTGTTGAAATTTGGGGAAGAGCCATAGTTTAGTGGCAGAACATCTGTTTTGCATCCAGGAGGTCACAAGCCCAGTCTCCACATAAGGTAAAGGGTAAAGGGACCCCTGACCATTAGGTCCAGTCGTGGCCGACTCTGGGGTTGCGGCGCTCATCTCGCTTTATTGACCGAGGGAGCCGGCATTTGTCCACAGGCAGCTTCCGGGTCATGTGGCCAGCATGACTAAGCCGCTTCTGGCGAACCAGAGCAGCGCACGCAAACGCCGTTTACCTTCCCACCAGAGTGGTACCTATTTATCTACTTGCACTTTGACGTGCTTTCAAACTGCTAGGTTGGCAGGAGCAGGGACCGAGCAACAGGAGCTCACCCCGTCGCGGGGATTTGAACCCCCGACCTTCTGATCGGCAAGTCCTAGGCTCTGTGGTTTAACCCACAGCGCCACCCGCGTCCCTCATTCTCCACACAGGGCTGTCTGAAATCCTGGAGAGCTGCTGCCAATCAGTGTAGACCATACCAAGCTAGGTGGGCAGACAGGTACAAGGCAGCTTCTTGTATTTCTCTTTGGGAAGAACTGTAGCTCAGTCGTCGAACATCTGCTTTGCGTGCAGAAGATCTCAAGTCGAGTCTCCCATCTCCAGGTAGGACAAGGAGAAAGTCCTCTACCTGCAGCTAGTCAGTGTAAACAAAGCAGTGGTGCTGTGTGGGGAACAGCTGCTCCAAAAAAGGGGGGGCTCTGTGCTAGGGTCATCAGCACCTGTTGTATAGGTGAATGCAATATTTTGGGTTTTTGAGGTAAAAGCAACAAAAGCAACTGTGCATCAAGTGAATGTGCTGTATTTTTATGTTATCATTTATTTATTGGAATTATTTCCCACTTCCTCCCCCCTCCAAGGTGGACCATACGTGGTTCTTCTGCTCAACTAATCCCCGCAACAAACCTGTGATGTCAGTTAGGCTTAGATGCAGTAACTGGCCCAAGGTCACCCAGCAAGCGTCATGGCCCAGTGGGGATTCAAACCCTGGTTTCCCATGTCCTAGTCTGATACTCTAACCCATGGGTAGGCAAACTAAGGCCCGGGGGCTGGATCCAGCCCAATCGCCTTCTAAATCCGGCCCATGGACGGTCCGGGAATCAGCATGTTTTTACATGAGTAGAATGTACCCTTTTATTTAAAATGCAGCTCTGGGTTATTTGTGGGGCATAGGAATTTGTTCATTTCCCCCCCCCCAAAAAAATATATTCCGGCCCCCGCAAGTTCTGAGGGACAGTGGACTAGCCCTCTGCTGAAAAAGTTTGCTGAGCCCTGCTCTAACCACTACACCACAGTGACGTGGCACAAGCCAGTGGTGGCCGCAAGGATCCAGGAATGTGTGGCAACAATAGTCCCAAAGTGTGGGCACAGCAACCAAGCATAGTTTTTAAGAAGGATGCATGCTCCTTTTTTGCTATTATGCTCGTGGGATCATTGGCAATCATGACTTCCACTTGCCACGCTGCCCGTGGGTGGGCAGATGGAGTTCTGGTGGGAGTTCTCTTCACTGGCATGGGCTCCCCTCCACTAAGGGCCCCTGGTTGTCCTATAGTCTGACCCTCTCATCCCAGCAGATCCATCCGAAGTTATACAGTACAGTGGTACCTCTGGTTACATACGCTTCAGGTTACATACACTTCAGGTTACAGACTCCACTAACCCAGAAATATTACCTCGGGTTAAGAACTTTGCTTCAGGATGAGAACAGAAATCGTGCTCCGACAGCACGGCGGCAGCAGGAGGCCCCATTAGCTAATGAGGTGCTTCAGGTTAAGAACAGTTTCAGGTTAAGAACGGACCTCCGGAACGAATTAAGTACTTAACCCGAGGTACCACTGTACTATGAAATCCATTTTTATTTGCATCACTCTGTGTTGAATATTACGGGATGGTTCATCGAGAAACCGTGCTTCAGTCTTTCCAAATTCTCAACCCTGATTTTGGATTCATATCTCTCCCAGCCTCTTCCTTCAAACTTCAAAAACAAGGCTTCTTCTCATGTTGGCTCATCACTGAAGCCCATTTCTTTAGTTTCTTGAGTCAGCGTGGTCCTCATCTGAGCAGGATGTTGTGTGTTCTCCTGAGCTTAAGCAGACAAAAGCTGGGCTTTGTTTGCTCCTTAGGTTAACAATGGCAGGTTAACAGGTCGGAGGTGAGTACCGGGGACATCGGATGGAGCTGAACGGGTTGGACAATTCAGGAGAGACAAAAGCAAGTCCGGCTTCACACAGCATGCAACTAAATGGTGGGATTTGCTCCCTTAGGAGGTAGTGATGGCCACCGACTGAGATGGCTTTAAAAGAGGATTAGACAAATTAATGGAGGCGAAGGCCATCAATGGCTACTAGCCAGGATGGCGATGTTCTCTCTCCACTGTCAGAGGCAAGATGTCTCTGAATACCAGTTACTTGGAATCACAAGTGGGGAGAGTGTCTAGCTGGAATGGCAGTTATTGCTTTGGGATGGAAAGAAAAGGCCAAATGGAATATGGAAAAATGGAATGGTGATGTTTTTGAATATGTACAATCAGAAATATTCGCACAGATTGTGGCAGAGGATAGATGGGAAAATAAATGCCAAAGAATCACAAATAAATGGGCATTTTACAGGAACTGGATAGAAAGAGGGGAAGTCAACCCTAACATACAAGCTCGAATGAACAGACTGTGTACATGGATAAAAATATGAAGAAGGAAGGCCTGACCGGGGGCGGGGAGTGCTGGAGTGGGGGGGGGGAGTAAACTGGACGGTATTTTGAATTGATTTTGTTATGTAAGCCTTTTTTTCAGAAACCAATATATTAATGTTATGTTTGAGGCATTAGGGGGAGATTATGTAGTTAGGCATTGTAGTATGAATGAATTTTGTTCTGTATTCTTTGTTTTATAGAATATATATAATAATGTTACGTTACTAAGCAAATTTAATAAAATTGGGGGGGGGGACAAACAAAAAACAAGTGGGGAGAGTGGTTTTGCACTCGGTTCCTGCTTGGACAGGATACTGGGCTAAATGGGCCATTGGCCTGATCCTGCTGGGCTCTTCTCATGTTCTTCCAGTGAAAGCATGAGTCAAGCAGTGAAGTCATCTGGTAGGATCACAACAATTTCAGATTATGTTTTCATTCATTTATGACATTAGCAGGAAATTCAGCCCTCCACTAGCTATTCAGCTAGCTTTTTATTGAAGTCCTTATCTGTACTATGCAATTTTTGCCCCTGGGCTTAGGAATGCGCTACAAGGCCAAGGTTTTATGACTCTCAAACTGTGACTTAGCAGAAATAACTCCTAGTTAAATACAAAGTGACAAGGGGGGGGGGGCGGATAATGAGACTGAATAGCTTAAGGGGGAAATAGAAATCTATCACATCTTAATTAAGTATGCAAAGTAATTTTGCAGGAAGAGGCAAGAAGAGGTTGTTTTAAAGGGTCTTACAAGATTTAGGAAATCAAATGTTACTACTTCAATGAGCAACCACCAAAAGCTATGTTTAAAGATCTTATAGCTTTTCTCCTTATAGCAAGTGCAATGAGTTATTGCGAAAAACTGGAAATCTCATTCAACAAACCTTTTTTCATCAACAGAGCATCGATGGAGAAACTGACACGTCAACTTGCATCAGTACAAAATGAAACAGGAGCAGATGAATTAAAAAAACACCTGGTGTACTTTCGTCTCTCTTGCAGTTAAAGAAAAGGACACTTGCACTCTTTCAGCCACACATGGGCAGCTATGCCTCAGCACACTTGGCTGATCCATGTATGAACTTAAATGAACTTATTTTTATTTTCTTTTTAAATGTACTGAACCTGATCAGAACCTATAGTGGCTGGTCCCCATTGCTGTTGATCTCCATTGCTATTGTTACAAGAAGGCTACCCAGCCAGCGACGCGGACTTATAAAAAATATTGGGGGGGCCCGGGAAAGCTCATGAATAATAAATAAGCTCATGAATATGCAAATAAAGTGGCGCCGCCTCCTCGTGAGCGAATAGGGGAGAGCGTGCTGCGCCTATTAATCAGCTCCATAGGAAATTGGGTGGAGCTTTTGCTCGGGAGGGAGGGCAGGAGGCATGCAGCCCGCCCCCCCTGTGCATTTTGGGCTGGGGGAGGGGCGGCGATGGCGCTCTGCTGGAGGGGCGCCGGAGATTATTGGGGGGGCGGAGCCCCCCCAAACGAATTTTTGAGGGGGCTCGGGCCCCCTCAAGCCCCATGGAGTCGGCGCCTATGTACCCAGCAAGAGTGGAGAGGCTGTTGGGACGAAAATAAACTTACTTATCTGTAATATCCACACCAGTTTTCCCTGTCTCCCCTACCCTGCTGTTGATTTTTTAGGAATTGTTTGAAGTTCCTGTGGGCAGGGACCTCTTTGTATTCTGCAAAGCACCAGGCATAGTGAAGGAATGATCATTAATCATGACCATTTAGTTGTTAATAATGACACCGATTAATAATTATTGCAAAAAATAAAACCAATAATTAATATTTATTACCAACAGATAATATAAAGCATATTATCGGTATATTGTTGTTTAGTCGTGTCCACCTCTTCGTGACCCCATGGACCAGAGCACGCCAGGCACTCCTGTCTTCCACTGCCTCCCGCAGTTTGGTCAGACTCATGCTGGTAGCTTCAAGAACACTGTCCAACCATCTCGTCCTCTGTCGTCCACTTCTCCTTGTGCCCTCCATCTTTCCCAACATCAGGGTCTTTTCCAGGGAGTCTTCTCTTCTCATGAGGTGGCCAAAGTATTGGAGCCTCAGCTTCAGGATCTGTCCTTCCAGTGAGCACCCAGGGCTGATTTCCTTAAGAATGGATAGGCAGTGATCCATGAAGGGGATTATCGGTACAGTGGTACCTCGGGTTACATATGCTTCAGGTTACAGACTCCGCTAACCCAGAAATAGTGCTTCAGGTTAAGAACTTCGCTTCAGGGTGAGAACAGAAATCGTGCTCCGGCGGCGCGGCAGCAGCAGGAGGCCCCATTAGCTAAAGTGGTGCTTCAGGTTAAGAACAGTTTCAGGTTAAGAACGGACCTCCGGAACGAATTAAGTACTTAACCCGAGGTACCACTGTATATACTATTAATAAATCTTATTTGGGGAGGGAGAGAGGCGGTAAAACCACCTCGGTAAGCGGGCCTTTTTTTCATCTTCGTGCCTTCTAAGAAGCAAGCGCTACTGAATTCCATGGGCCTCCTGCTCCCGGGCTGAAGCGTGCATAGCATTGCAGCTGAGTTGGGGGCCATCTGGCATCCCTTTCAAATCCCAGCCAGGAACTTTCCGAACTTTTCGCTCTTTGAAAATGTTGGCTTCCGGCGTGGGCGCGCGCGGGTCCCCTCCCCTCCTGCCTCTGGCTCGGGCCAATCGGAAGCCGGCAAGTTGATTGGGAGGGAAAGGGGGAGGAGAGAGAGAGAGAGAAGGCAACCTGTCTCCACGTGACACTTTCAAAACCTTCCCCTTTGTCTGAACTGCGGGTCGCTTCTTTGCGATCGTCCGAGTCCGGCTGCGTCTTGTGCGCCCTGGAGTTGGTGGCGCGCTCCGGCGCGTGCGAAGCCGGTGCTTCCCTCCCCCGCGACACGCTTCTGGCGCTGCTTTGCTTGCGATTCCCCCCCCCCGACCACCCCAAATTGCGGTGGCCCCTCCGATCCTTGCCTCTAGTAGGGATCTACCGCTCCTCGCTCCCCCCCCCCCAAAGCTGCGGGCGCATGAGAGGCGATCTCTCCAAAAGGGACAGGAGCCCGGGGATTTAGAAAGCCGCGTCTCGGGGGGGAGGGGCCATGGCCGGCCGCAGAGCAGTGCCCCCGTCGCTGTGGTCCGGGAACGAGCGGCTGCGGATCGGGGAGCGCCTCCAAGCCAGCCTGGCCGGGATCTTCGAGCTGGATCTCCTGCGGGAGACACAAAGGGAAACGGTGGAACGCGCTCTGGAAGGGAGCCGGAGAGATGGCGAGACGCAACAGGTGTGTGTGTGTGAAAGAGGGAGAGAGATCTGAAGGGAGGGGGGAGGAAATGGGGGGGGAAGTTTGCTTAAAATGCCCTTTAACTGCCTTTTGCACCAAAGAGTTCAGGGCGGTCTACAAAAATGAGAAACCACTAATTCACATAACTTGCGATTCAAAGCCAGCCGATGGGTACAACAAAGTGCAACATTAAAAAAATATATATGCCAAAACTTTAAAAAAGGAAGAAAGAATAGGGTGCATATCTTAGAACAAAAGGAAAGCTATTCCAGACTCCTAAATGCTCGCTGCTAGGCATGCTTACTCAGGAGTAAACTTACAGGCTGGGGTAGATAAGGCCAGGAGGGGCTTAGCTTGCTAGGTTTCCAGTGCAGGCTTTTAAACTGATCTACCCTAAGCCAGTGTGCAAAGGATTGCAATCAGATAGCCCCATCCCAGGCTATCCATTATATATAATTATACTGTATGCATTATATATAATTATACCACATGTGCCTCAAGGTATGTAATCTGTTGTAGTTGACCCGTTGCAGAGCTACAATTCCCAGCCCAGCACCCTTAAACTACAATTCCAAGTATTCTGGGGGGAGGACTGCTGTAAAGGTATGATGTGTTTGCAGCCAGAGTCCCACTCAGTTCAAAGGCATTTCTGTATCTGATTGCAATGCTGCAGTCCTGCGCACACTTAACTTGGGGGGAAATGTACCAAGTCGGAGCGTTAGTCTGCATTGTAAACACTGTCAAGCAGCGGCTTAGGGTGTGTGTGTTCAGGTGGGGAGTGAAGGGGCAGGGTAGCTCAGTCAGTAGAGCATGAGACTCTTAGTTTGAGGGTTATGGGTTTGAGCTTCGTGTTGGGCAAAAGATTCGTGCATTACAGGGGTTTCGACTGGATGACCCTTGCAGCCCCTTCCAACTCTGATTCTGCATACAAGGCAAGATGCTCTTATTGCCGAACTACGACATTTCCCCCACTAAACAGGGCTTTACAGGGTTTGTTTTAAAAGGCTGTTTACGACGAGCTCAGTGCCAGACTTGCTTTTTTATTATATTTTGTCTGTTTTGACACACGTGGTAAGGCAGTTTAGGTATTTTCTGGAAAGGCAAAGTGTAAATGATAAATTGCACACAGTGAGACTTGCGTCTGAGTAGACAAAATGTGGGCCTTTGGTGTGATCCAGGGAGGCACTTCTGTGATGGGTTGTGCCTTGACTCTTCAGCCATTCACAGCAGGTGAAATGCATTCGAGCAAAGTTGGCTTTCTAGTTTTGAGGTGGGGGGAGTAGCTTGCTTGCTGGTTGTTGGGCAGTGATACCTTTCGGGGGAAGACTTTGGGATGGGGTGAGCAGGAGGGGCCCCAAACAAAGTAGAGCACCCCCATTTTTAAAATCAGCTTTTATATAACAACAACCAATAACAGAATGAATGTATAAAAACACACACACACACACAACATATAAACAAGTAAAGAATCCGAAGTATTCCACACATTTCCAAACAATGTACCGGTAAATAACACAAGTGAAAATACTGAAATTATCCTCTCTCCAGAACTAGCGTGAGGAGGTTTCCTTGCTTGATTGGAACATATTGAATATAGGGAAATCAATCAATAAATTGGTAAAGGATCCTTTTCTGATCGACCTCGAGGCTTCTCAACCACACTGGTAAATTTTTCAGAAATGTAGCCCATTTTGAAGAAAGTGAAATCATCAGACCTAAAGAAGCCCTGTATCCATTATGTTTAGAGCAGGCATCCCCAACCTGTGGCCCTCCAGATGTTTTGGCCTACAACTCCCATGATCCCTAGCTAACAGGACCAGTGGTCAGGGGTGATGGGAATTGTAGTCCAAAACATCTGGAGGGCCGAAGGTTGGGGATGCCTGGTTTAGAGTCTAAAGCTGCTTGGCTGCACCACTGTTGTAAGGATTTTTAGAAAGAGCTTTGGGCCTAGGGGGGTTTGATACAGAAATGCACTTCTGTGTGTTGTTGCTTAAAGGACATACTTGAGACCACTTCAGGAAAAGTAACTTATGCCTTAATTTGAGGGTGGGTCGGCAAGCTGCTGGGGGCTACTTGTGAGGTGTGGGTGGGGCTACAGGAAAGTCAGAGGTTTCTGCATCCAGCTCCTCTTCAGGTAAGCAGGAGGCATTATCACAGTTGGGAGACCCATTCCAGTCAGGCACAGATGCTCAAGGAGCTGGTGAAGGACATGGAAGAGTCCCAAGGGCCAGACAGAGAGGCCTAGAGGGCCGGCCCCCCATGCATCAAGTTCCCAACCCTTACCTTAGCTGAAAGAGATCCAAAGTGTGCCTTGCTGGTTTCATTTGAAAACCTGTCAGTTGACTACAAGAAATCTAGTTTCTTATTTAAAAAACGTTAGCCTGTTTAAGGACCCTGGGATAGCTCAGCTGATAGAGCATGAGACCCTTAATCTCAGAGTCATGGGTTTGAGCCCCATGTTGGGCAAAATATTCCTGCATTTCAGGGGGTTGGACTAGTTGACTCTCGCGGTCTACAGTTCTGTGATTCTATGTTGGGCATAGAGATGTGGTGGTTGTTTATAAAGAAAAGAACAGTCTAACTTCAGCTGGCAACACCTGTTCATTGCTTGGAGCTTTTTGCAGGGAAACATATTCCAAATCATGATTTAGAGATTTATGGTACTTTGCCGAGTTAAAAAACAAAACCTGAGGAAGAGTGGTCCCTGCCCTGAGGAGCTTGGGAAGTCAGCAGTTGGGGTAGAGTATATGTCTTGGGGGATAACGGGAGCGGGGTTGATTTGGAGACAGAAAGATTTGGTTTGTACCGCCAGGTGCCCTGACCTCAGGGAAGCCTGGATTCAGAAGGGCTGTGGCAGAAACTAGGAAGAGCAGGCAGGTGTGTGAGCTTGGGGAAGTAAATAAGTAAGGCTTGCCGACGTGGCAGATGTTTAATGAATGTAGGAGAGGAGCTCTTGAATAGAGGAACAAGAAGAGAGGGCGGTAGTCTGGGAAAGTTGAAGGAATGGGAACTATAGAAGGGAGCAATGTGTTCAAATGACAAGGGGAGAGTTTGTGTCGACGTTTCGGGGAAATGGCGTGATTCTGGCAGGACCCCACGTCTTGTGCGCTGGATCTTGCACAGGGCAGAATGTTTACACCAAATATGTGCAAGGTCACACTCTTGCATGTTTGTCTGGAATAGCGCCCAGGTTCTGTTGTTGCAACCACACACGTGTTTTGGAACCCGCCCATCGGTATCCACCTGTAATGGTGGCGTCGGCAGCAAGGAATCCACTGTTTATATCCTGAATGGCTAAGCAGGTGGGGGGGGGGGTTATTTTTGCTTTTCTGCGATTCATCCTTCCTTGTTCTGAAAGAATTTGCTGGGGGGGGGGGAGTTGCTGCATCGAAACTCGGACAGCTGGGCCACTGAGGAAGCAGTTGTTATTAACTGCCCAACAAAGGCCGGCGTGTTGCTTGAAAGATTGCATGCTCCTCTTCTGGATTTTCCCTGTATGGAGTTGCCCTACCAGTTTTGCATCAAAGACATACCCAGTAACTAGCTTCCCATTTTATATTGCGTACAAAAAGGTTTCTGCCGAATTGTTAGCTCTGCTTTTTCTCTCTGGTCTGAGCAAGGTGTTTTGGGAAGCTTTTGGCAATTTTGGAAAATTAATGAATTTTGGTAAATTAGCAGCTGGGCTCGTTGCAGAGAAGAATATGCCAGCACAGAACACCTTGACATTGGTCTGATGAAGCGATCTGCCTCTTCTGAAAGCTTGCACAAGCTGAGACTACGGCCTGTTGATGAGGCATCTGTATCTATAAATATGCCAGGAAATGTCACTTTCCTTTTCTGACTGTTCTCTCTCTCTTGAATCATCCTTGCTATTCCTCATTGTTCGCATTCGACATAATGTTTTGGTGACTACCATAGTCTGTGAACTGGGATCCTTGATCAGCATTGCCAATTGTAAGTGCAAAATTAGGAAGCTGGTGCTCCTTCTGGGATGAATTAAATTGGATAACACAGGAAGCTGTGATAGACCAGGAGATAGTTTTTTCCATCTAGTCCAGTGTTTTCCCAAACTTGGGTCTCCAGTTGTTTTTGAACTACAACTCCCTTCATTCCTAGTTAGCAGAACCGGTGGTCAGGGATGATGGGAATTGTAGTTCAAAACCAGATGGAGGCCCAAGTTTGGGAAACACTGCTCTAGTAATTTTATTTTAATTATTATTTATTTTATATACCGCCCTTCATCGTAAGATCTTGGTGTGGTTCACAAGATAAAAATATAGGATAAAGGCACAAATAAATAGACAAAAGCATATCAAAGCAATGACCCTCTCTCCCACAATAGACTACACTTGCCTGCTCTGATTGATGGCAGCTCAAGAGTATGAGGACAAGAGTGTCATCTTGCAGACAGAGTAGGAGACTGTTGGTACTGAGGTCACATGCTCACCATGAATTCAAAGCAGCCTTATACCACTTTAACAGCTATGGTTTCCACGAAGAATCCTGAGGAATGTAATTTAAGGGTGCTGGGAAATGTAGTTCTGCAGGGGATTTCCTAAAGTAGACATGGCCAAACTTGGCCCTCCAGATGTTTTGGGACTACAACTCCCATCATCCCTAGCTAACAGGACCAGTGGTCAGGGATGATGGGAATTGTAGTCCCAAAACAGCTGGAGGGCCAAGTTTGGCCATGCCTGTCCTAATGACTCTAACCATCCCTAACAAACTACACTTCCCAGAATTCTTGGGGTGGGAGGGGAACAATGACTGTTAAAGTGATACTGTATTAGAATTTGTATGTGGTGTGGATTTGCCCCTACAATAGTGCATCTCGCAAGTCTCACCAAGAGGGTCATTTGTTATTAAAATTAAAAAACAAGCTGACTTCTGGGTGTTAGGATGTGGTCAGAGCCTGGATTGCATCTGGATTGGAGTCTCTCCTTTGTAAATGAGATCTTCTCTTTTACTGCAGTCTCGGAATAAAATAAAATAATTCAGGGAATCTGGGCTAGAAACAGCACCGGCGAACCCCTTCCAGGCTCCTCTTTGTCTCATGCCGGTAGCAGCTGTTGCTGCAGAGGTCCTCCCCGTGCTGGGAGTCCTGGCAGGTGGGGTTTGCCTTGTGGTTTGGCTCGCCAGCTGTGGGCGTAGGCCGGCCATTCCCCCTGCATGCGTAGGGTGGGGTGAGAGAGCACAGCAAAACAAAGCACCTGCTGTTCGCGACGGTGACTTCCTGCTTGGCACATCTGCCACCTGGAGGGAACAGTGTCTGTCCCTCTCTCCCTCTCCTCCAGCTTCCTTGTTTTTGCTCAGATTTGTAGACCCGAACTACCTGACAAGAGTCTCACTGATGCACAATTCTTCTTCCCGTCGCTCTGAGTTTCCATTCTTCTCCTGCGTTCAGGAAGACCCTTAATATGCTTTGTCTTGCCCACTGCAGAACCCTTGTGTGTCTCACAGGGGATTCTGGGAAGAGCATGCGAAATGCATTCTGGGAAAGGGCGCACATGGTTCAAGCAAGGTGCTTGTGCTACAATGAGCTTGCACTAAAGCAATACCACTTTACTGAAAATCTAGTTGTCAGGAGTCAGCACTGCCTCCTCTGAGGGACAGAAGCTCTTTCCCAATCCTGCTTCCTGGGACTCCTCTAAGTGGAAAAGCCAGGAATTGAACCTGGAAACTTCTGGATGCAAAGCAGGCGCCCTCTTCATTGAGCTGTGGCTCCTCCTAAGCAGCCCATGTAGAGCTGACTCATGTGAGAAACAAAATTGCACAGCTTTTAGACTATAGGTGGAGGGGTGTTGCCTGTTTAAATTGGCACCTATTACTATTTTTTAATTTCTTTTTAAAAAAACTCCAGCTCCCTGAAGAGAAAACATTTGGCATATCAGTACTGAGGCTGCTTCTTCCTGACATGCTATTTTATTTAAATTTTAATATCGGAGTCAGTTTTTTTTAAATATGGAGGACCTATTATTATTATTATTATTATTATTATTATTATTATTTTATTTTCATTCCTGTATTAAGAAAAAATCATAAAGCAGTTTGCAACCTACATTAAAACATCAAATAAAACAATCCAGAATTAAGTATTAGTGAAGAGAGTAAAGTATACAATCAGAGTAACACGATGAACAGGAAATTAAAATATTATCTTAAAGATTTCAAAATGAAATGTTACCAAAAAGGTCAACTACAGAATGCACATTTAATGTGGCAGAGTTAACTTTTTTAATATTATCAGGAGCTGTTCGTACCCCCCAGGACCTGTTTGCTCAGTATCGTGGGTCCAGCTTTATGGAACTCCATTGCACAGACAAGTGCCCTTCCCTGTTGAATTTCCGGCTGCTGCTGCTGAAGACTTTAAAAAATAATAATAATCAGCAGGCATAATAACTGAATTCTGTGATTTTATAGCTCAAACTGATTTTCCTCTTTATCCTATTGTTCATAAACTTTTTTACTAAGAGACATTTGAAATTCAGGGGTGTATAAATGACCAATAATAAGTGATTGCTTTCCACATAGGTTCCAAGACAGGGTAGAAAATAAGAGTAAAAGCAGTTACAAAACAGCAGGGGAAGAAATAACAGAAGATGAGTTTAAAAGCGATACAAAATGGGATGGCCATGGCAGAGACTTCTTCACCCAGCTGGGAAAGCTGCAGGCATGTGTACACACGATGCTGGTTTTTTCTACTGACATACCCTCCAACATTTCTCTGATGAAAATAGAGACATCCTGAGGAAAAGCAGGACGTTCTGGGATCAAATCAGAAACCGGGACAGCGTCTGTAAATCCATGACTGTCCCTAGAAAATAGGGAACGTGGGACCTTCTTCATGCAAAGCAGATGCTCTGTGCACTTAGCTCTTCCATAGACACAGCTTCTATCTTTGCTCAATGGTGTTGTGTGAAGAAGCCTTCTGTTTTTGTTTTATGGGGGGGGGGGGATGCTGATGGCCTGAAAGTTGATTTGTCTTTCGAGCCCTCTTCTTTCTCCCTCCTGCATGCCGACACACCCCTCTTAAACAGCTCGCTTTATTTTATGGGAGAACAAGCTCTTGGTCAAATGGACAGATGGCAGCCGCCTGCGGGGAGCTCCACCCGTGGCAGGGAGGGGCCGCTGTGTACACCCAGTGACCTAATCGTGGGCAAACAGCGTTATCTTCCAGGCTAGGCAAGGAAGGGTGGCATATCAGCCGAGGGTGGCATGAGATCGGGCCTTTGGTCCGTTTAGCTCAGGAATGTCTGCACTGGTTGGCAGAGGCTCTCCCCTGGGTTTGAGGCTGGGAGTCCTGGCCCCTCCATCCTACCTGGGGATAACTAAGGATTGAGCCTGGGCCTGCCGTGTTTCGCAAACTTGGGCCTCCATCCTTCCTGCCCAGAATCGAGGGCTGTAGTGAAGATTGATCAGAACTTTGCATTTATTTATTTTTTATTAAATTTTATTAAATGTTACCAAAAAAATAAATAGAGAAAAGAAATAGAAACAATACATAACCATACATAGAAACATTTATCTATACAATTTTTCAGAACGCAGACTAGAAAAGAAGAAAGACAAAAGATAAAAGAAAGAAACAAGAAAAAAATACTTTTCATAATCAATTATTCCAAATTCATACTTCAAACATTACAATATATAAATCCTAGTTAAAATATTACAAAAGACTTCCACCGCATTCGCCACACGTCTCTTGGTTAACCAACAGAACTTTGCATTTATTTCTTATTGCATGTCTGTCCCACTTTTTTATCCAAGGAGTTCTCCATCTCATTTAATCCTCACAACCCTGTGAAGTAGGTTTTGGCTGACGGGTGCAAGCTTTGTGGCTGAATGGGGATTTGAACCCTGGTCTCTTTCTCCCAAACCCTGCCACTCTAACCAGTATGCCACACAGTAGTTTTTAAAATACTGTTCTGGCTCTCATCTGTCGGCCTCGGCTCTGCTTATCTCTAAAGTGAGAACAACATCGATCCAGTTCACAAAGTTCTCATGAAGGTAAACAAAAGACTTTTTAAAAAAACAGTGTAAGGCGGGTTTGCCTGTTTTAAGTCATGCACAAAAAAAGGCTGACATTTGCTCAATGTGCAAAGAAGCGTTTTGTCCGCACAGCACGTTCTTAATTTATGGAATGTGTTGCCGGAACATGTGGTGGTAGATACTGGCTTAGCTGGCTTTAAAATCAAAATAAAAGGATTAGAAAACCAGAAAACCAGCGAAGGGCTCCGTCTGCCATTGTCCATTAGCTGGCAAAGACTGGAACCTCCAAGTGCAGGGGGAATATATCTCGGATTACCTAATGGCAGGGAGAGACAGCAAGGGAATGTATTTGCCTTCTTGCCTTGCTTGTGAGCTTCCCACAGAAGCACCTGGCTGGCAACTATAGAATTAGGATTTGCTGGTTTAGATGAACCTTGGGTCTGATCGAACACTTTTTCTTACTATTTTAATTTTTTTATTGCATTTATATCCCGCTGCCTTCTCCAAGGAGCTCAAAGTGGCCTCCATGGTTTTTTCCCTTCGCCCCAGACTGCATGACCAGTGGATGAGGTTCATGGGAGTTGTAGTCCAACAGCACCAGGTGTGCCACAGGTTTCTCCTCATCCCTGCACTATGTGTAATGATAATAGTGTGGCATTGGTGTTAATGAGACTATCATAATTTCACAAAATTTTATGCTTTTGGAAACAGAGGTTTTTATGGGCAGCTGTAGCTCTGACTCTTTTGGGGGGCTGCTAAATTCTTAGCGAGATATTTCTTTTTAAAGAGCAGATAATCTTCTCCAGCACTTGAAATTTGCCAGGTGAATTTTGCACCTGGCTACTGGCCACTTTTGACCAAGCGAAGATGCCTGGGCACCATCGGCGCCTGACGTCTTCACCATCTGGAGATTCCTGCATGGGGATCCTTGAATCCGGACTGTTTTCACACACTAATACCCCATCCTGTAGAATTCTATCCATTATATTTTCTCTGCACAATGTTGTATTGAAAAATACGACTTAGAGCCATCTGGTCCAAAAATGGCAACTAGACATTTTGGTGACTGTAACTCTGGTTTAAGGAGCCATTTGACGCCTAGTTTATACATCTCTGAGTTTCTAACTCTGATCTTATATCCCTACCTGAGTCCATCTTCTCAGCAGCCTTTTTGGAATAATAAATACAATTCTATAATTGGTTATTATTCCTGGGTGAACTGCATAATCAAAATGTTATAGCAGTTTCGAAACAAGCATTTGGGTTGTTTCTTTATTAGTGAATGTAAAATTTCAATTAAAAAATGATGTAAACACACAAAAGAGGGTTGTCTTTGCAACAGTTTCCTTCTTGAGAATTACAAGCATGTCTGGCCTTCACAGAGGTGTCAGGGCTGTCATCATCTGAGGCCTTTCTCTGCATGCCTACTCCAAGGGAGGTCCAGAGGGTGGCAGAACCAAAGTGGGCCTTTTTAGTGGTGGCTCCCCACTTGTGGAATGCTCGCCCTGGGGAGGCTTGCCTGGTGCCATCTTTACATATCTTTTTCGCCAGGTTTTTGGCTTCTAATCACTTGCAACCTCCTTGAGCTGGCAGGATGTTTTAAACCCACTTTCTGAAACCAGGACTGCCGTTTGGATTTTGTCTTTGTTTTCTTTTACGCTGGTTTCAATGTGCGCATTTGTATAATGTCAGTCATATTAACTTGATTTTTGGAAAAAAAGAGGCAACCAATAGATTTGATGCAGAAAACAAAACATTGCATCTCGCTCCACCGATGGGGCGGATTTGGGGGTGGTAATGAATTAATGTGGACAAAATGGCAGCCCCAACCTGGGCCCTGTTAGCTTGGGGGCCCAAGCCTAGAGGAACGGCTGCTTCCCTCTGCCAGCCACACACACCATGCACCCGCCACATGGCACGTGCGTCCGGCCGTCTCGCTTGCCATTTCAATAGGTAGCCAGGAGGCCCCAAGACAATGGCGACAGCTGCCTGGCTTTAGGAGAAGAAAGAGGAGGAGGATAGACCACCCCCCTTCTCCTGTTCATGTTTCATTCCTGCTGGCTCAGCAAATGGGACTCTTCCCCGCTCCCCCTTTCCTTGCGTGAAGCAGCTGTCTTAACTGTTGTGGGGTGGGGAGGGGGAAAACTCCATAGGCATGTTGCAACTTTTACCCCTCCAATGCCCCACGGAGATCAATAAATCTTGGAATCTGGCCCAGGTGCAGTCTGGAGGGACAGGCAGGGTGGGTTAGGAGATAAGCCGCAGCATGTTTGCTTCCTCTTGGCTTTCCGCACCGGTTAATACCTTTGGTTTTGGAGTCAGGCCTTGCTGTCAGCCTGCCTTAGGAACCTAAGATTTGGAAGGGACCCCCCCAAGGGGTCATCTGGTCCGATTCCCTGCAGCGCAGGAGTTGCAGATGAAAAATCCCTGACAGGTGGCCATCCAAATGTGCACACTGTAAATACAACGTCTTAAGGGTTTACAGAGAACTTTGTAGGGTGCCAGCCAGCCGGCCATGCCCTGTTTCAGGATACTCCATTCCATTGTTCGCCCTGCCCAGGTCCACCCAGTGAGCTTTGTTGCTGAGTGGGGACTCTGTGTCCAGCTGAGCATTCTCAGCTGCCGTTTGAGCTACTTTGGGGTTTCCCCCTTCCCCTAGGGTGCTTTTTTTTATCTAAAGATTTGTTTGTACTTCTAAAAACCTTGGGGTTTCCCCAAGCCTGCTGCTATCTGTCTCCCCCCCTTTTTTTTTTTTGCAAAATTCACACTTTTTTGACTACGTAAGCATTAGCGGATAGCGAATGAGTTTACTCTAAGTATAGTATAGAGTTCAGTCCCTGCCATAGATGGGCCCATAGTCTGATTTGCTGTAGGACAACTTCTTATACAGGTGGCAGCCATTTTGTGTGCGGGTTCTGTACCTGGCCCCTGAACGTGTTAGCGGCGCACTCATAAGCCCACCATGTTCTGCCCCCCTCCATATCTAAAACAACCCATTTGTCGGCAGTCGCGTGTCAATTGGACACGCACAAAATGGCCGCCTGTATTCCTATGAGACCGCTTTAAACAGTCATGGCTTCTCCCCAAGAATCCTGGGAACTGGAGCTGGTTGAGAGTGCTGAGAGTTGTTAAAAGCCCTACAATTCTCCTCACTGAGCTCTGATTTGATCCTGGGAAGACTGTGAGAGGAACAGGGGCTTCCTACCAACTCTCAGCACCCTTAACAAACGGCACTTCCCAGAATTATTTGGGGGAAACCATGATTCTCTCAAGCGGTAGCATAGAGGGTGACTGGCGAGGAAGATTGGCCTCTGTTATCGCAGGCCTGCTGTCGTGTGGTGGTGGTGGGAGACGTTCCAGCGTGGGGCTTAGCGAGGGGCCCCCGAAAAGCCTGAGGGTGGTTAGCTGGCTTTTGCAAAATGGGATTAGACAAATCCAATGAAGGGACACATCTGTCAGTTGCAAGATAAAAGCATCAGAAACCTCTGTGTACAAAGCGTGGGGCTCCTTCCTTCTATTTCTGCTCTCTGGGAGAAGAGTTCCATTCCTTCCGTAGCGAAAAATTAGCACCGCACAAAAGAGAAGGATCAACCTTGAGGTTTACAAATGCTTAAAAATATTGAAGGGAGAGACCCTTAAATGTGGGGGGACCAGGCAAAGATAGACCCTCGAGGGCTCGACTGGAGGGGGGCAGGACTGAAACCCAGGTGGACAAGAGAATGGGATGGCTGAAGGAAGTGGCGCGAAGAATGAGGTTCCGTTCTGCATTTTTCGTATTTATCTGTCCTGGCTCACACCTGCAGACAGAAGCGGGTGTTGCTCATAGACATCGGTGGAGAAATCCAAAAGCCCAGTGTGGCCTAGTGGTTAGAGTGTCGGACTAGGATTTTGGAGAGAGACCAGAGTTCGAATCCCCACTCAGCCATGAAGCTCACTGGGTAACCTTGAGCCAGGACCTAACCCAACCTCACAGGAGAAAATGTGGAGGATTGTACCGCTGACCTTCTGATGGCAAGCCCAAGAGGCTCAGTGGTTTAGACCACAGCGCCACCCGTGTCCCTCACATATCTGGGTGGGCCTGCCTGAATTTAAAAAATATAGTACAACAAAGATGTCTGCCTAATTTCAATGGGCAGGGAGTTCCAGGTTGCAGGTGCTGCCATGCTGGAAGATTGATACCTTATGAGTGTGGAATGGAGATCATGTGGCACTTGCGAAAGAGCCAGCTGCGCAAATTGAAGTAGTCAAGTGGGCATATATGATAATAGCAAAACTTTGAGTTTGGCCTGATAAAAAAAACCAGCAGCAGTTTCCTTTTTCCTCTGCTGTTCTGTCTCACAAAACCCTTGCTTGTCCCCCCCCCCCCCCCGCAAAAAACAGGAGGACCAAAGCAGCCTGGGCGATAACCGACTGCCCACCACCACTAAGCTGGACTGGAGCAAATCTGAGGACCTGCTGGGGACCCCAAAGGAGCCTCGCACCTACAGCTCATCAGAGAACATTGAGGCAGACCCCGGGGTGCTCCGTGCTCACATGGGGGACGGATCAGAGAAGGGATGCCTTGGGTTGCGGATGGTCAGCGAGCAACTCCTTTCCTCCAAGAAAGCTGGAATCAATGGGGGAGATACCCAAGAAATCTTGGAGGCAGACTCCAGGCCCAGCTCAGGTATGCCTGCTCCAGGTTCAGCAGGGAGGAATCTACCTGCCTGGTGGATTGTTTATTTGTATTGTAAATTTAACAGAAAAAAAGAAAGAAAATCCAGGCAGCTGTCTCACATCAGCAATAAAAATTGTCCCTCAGTTCTGATTTAAATGTTTATATTAATATAGGCAGTTCGTGTGTCCAAATAGATTTCCAAACAAGACTGACGAATGTAATATATATGTTCAAATGTAGAAAGGGCAGTTGATTAGAGCATGGTGCTTATAATAATCTATGAACCTTTTAGTCCTGAGGTATAAAGGTTATATTCAGTTAGTAGGCCCATTGAATTTAATGAACATGTTAATCATGTCTGTTAACTTCTGTAGTTCTGCTCTGAGTAGAAATAGTATTTGGACACAACCCTAAGTCTCTGCAACCAGAAGGGTTTGCAGGGTCCACTTCCATTGTCCATCTGTTAAGTCCTTGCACCAGAGCAATGGAATGGAAAAGTAGGTGAATGTCTGAAAATATTAAGGATTTTTCCGAAACAAAGCTAACGCAAACAATATTTTCTGACCAAAAAGAAGACACCCTCCACTAGACACAGCCACAACATGCACCTCAAAGATTCATTTATGAGCATTGCATCCCTATATCTCCACAAATACTTCGCTTCCTGGTCTCACAGGTCGCAATCCCTACGACACACTGGTCCTTCTCCCAGAAAACATCTGATCCCTTTTCTTTAAATCCAATTAAACTTCCGTCCAGAGTGCTGCACTATCTAATTTTTATTGAAAATGTAAAAGACAAGGCTGCAAACAATAAATAACAAACACATAAGAGAAAAGCCCAGAATTGCAGCAAAGGTAAGTAAAAATAAATAAAATATAGAACAATAATCAGGGGTTAGTCTGATTTATTCTGCCTCTCTTCCCAAGTTTCATAGTGTGCAGCATAGAGTTCCCAAGATACCAGTCACTGATCTTGAGTGTCAAAACTTTTAGCTATTAAGAGATCCATAAATGTGTATTTCTGGCTGGTGTATTTGAGCCCTCCGCTCCCACATGTATATATTTAATAACATCAAACTAGACTGGATAAACTGTGGCTTTTCTTGATTTCCCTCTGTGTAAACAAGACTTTTTATGTTTGCTTTTTTGACGTGGCCAGATTTTTGCCACCTCAAATTTCCACCACGGCCAGAGCACTGCATCTTCCTTCTCTGTGTTTTCCAGGGTTTTACGAGACGAGTGAGATGGGCTCCCTGTCTGATTCCTGCGCCTCCGTCCACAGCGATGGGCCTGGGGGTTCCCGCTGCAGCATTGGATCCCTCTCCCACTTGCCAGGCCTGCGGGAGGCCACCTTCTCCCGCCCGCGCTCTACTGACGAGGCTGCTGTCCGCCTCCTAGACCTCCAGCTGCAGCGTCTCACCTTGGCAAACGCCTCTGGCGTGGACGGCAGGAGGCCTGTGTCGACAGGTGAGACGTGCTTGCATGAACAGGGACTCTCAGGCTTTGCAGATCGGCTGTGTGCTTGAGCCTCTCTCCTCTGCTCCAACCAAGAGAGGAGTTAAAAGGGAGGAATGAGGGAGAGTACAACAAAGAACACAGACTGGGCTGCACATGTCTGGGGCAAGAGTGTAGCTCAGTTGTAGGGCACCTGTTTTGCATGTGGAAGGTCCCAGATTCAATCCCTGGCATCTCCAGGTAGGGCTAGAATAAACTGAGACCACGTTTACACTGTACAGATAGAGCAATTTGATACACAGTCCTTTGGGGGAATAGCTTTGCTTTCCCCCAAAGAATTCTGGGAGCTGAAGTTTGTGAAGGGTGTAGAGAGTTGTTAGGAGGTCCCTGTTCCCCACACAGAGCTCCCTTGGAAAATTTTTAAACCGTTCTGGGGATTGGGGCTATGTGAAGGGAATAGGGATGTGGGTGGCGCTGTGGGTTAAACCACAGAGCCTAGGACTTGCCGATCAGAAGGTTGGCGGTACGAATCCCCGCAACGGGGTGAGCTCCCGTTGCCCAGTCCCTGCTCCTGCCAACCTAGCAGTTCGAAAGCACGTCAAAGTACAAGTAGATAAATAGGTACCGCTCCGGCGGGAAGGTAAACGGCATTTCCATGCGCTGCTCTGGTTCGCCAGAAGCGGCTTAGTCATGCTGGCCACATGACCCGGAAGCTGTACGCCGGTTCCCTCGGCCAATAAAGCGAGATGAGCGCCGCAACCCCAGAGTCGGCCACGACTGGACCTAATGGTCAGGGGTCCCTTTACCTTTACCTTAAGAACTCTTTAAAAAAAAGACACCTCCTAGGAACTCATGACTGTTAAAGTGGTATAATGGTGCTTAAAGTGTATGGTGTGGATGTTGTCCATAAGACAGCTTTCCTATGACCCCCAGTTCCATGAGGTGATCCTGACTTCTATGTTCAGCTTCCTGAGAACCTTCTTCCTCCCTTTCAGTTTGAATTGATAAATGGGAAGTTTTTCTCTTTATTATTACTTCCTTTTTGAAGCATCCTTACCTTTAGTGGTTTATGAAGATCAGTAATAAAGCAGACCCTGTTCTCAGGCTTATAATAACTGAAAAGACATGACACACAAGGAAAAAGGGGAGGAGGAAAAAAAGCAAACTCAGCTCAGGTGTTATGTTTTAGTTATGAGATGGCACCCGTCCCCCAGGGCAACTGGACTCTGCTGCCATGGGTTGCAGAAACAGATTTGTGCCACCCCAAAATATCATCTTCTAAATTTGTTTTACTCCATCAGCACCAGCCAGCAATTCAGATGTTGCTGAATGACTACAGGTTCCCCACCCCTGTTTTATGCCCATGTGAGTTCAAGGAATGATTGAACATGGGCAATACCCAATACTAGGTCTTCTGAAAATAGACCCATTGAAATTGATAGGTATGACTACGCTAAGAACATTAATAGCAATGGGTCTGCAGTGAGTCTAACTTAGGAGGCTACAACCAGGTAGCTTCTGCCTGCCTTGAATCCCTGTTAAAGAGACAGTCCATCTTCTACCTTGCCCTGCCTAAGGTCGTTGGTTCCTGTTACCCATAAGTCCCTTGTGTTCCCTTGCTGCAGGTGACCTTGAATTCCTCTTGGGCCTCGGAGACTTGTCCCTCCCACTCCCAAAGAACCCGAGTCTCCAGCTGCTGCAGTACAGGTCAGACCTTGTCTCCCGGAACACCAACGAGATCTACCACTACCCGAGCCCCTTGCATGCCGTGGCTCTCCAGAGCCCCCTCTTCACCAGCAGCCTCTCCCAGAGCTCGTCTCAGGAGGATCTGGATGAGGGACCCCTGGAGCAGCCTGGCACCAGCTCCCCAAAGAGAGCGGCCGCGTGCTCCAAGGAGCAGCAGAGAGCCCGGTTGGACCAGTACGTGGCCAAATTGGTGCTGCGTTACAAGTGCCGCTCCGCAGCCAGCAGGCCAGAGTCCGGATACCTGGCGGGGAATCAGAAGAGCTTGTCAATGTCCTCCGTCTGCAGTTCTGTCCTGGGTGCCAGCCAGCTCCTGGCACCGGCGCCCGGGTGGAAGATCCGGCGGCGCATCTCTACCTGCTCGCATCTGCGTTCTCCAGAAGGTTCCGAAGGGGCATGGGACTCGCGGGTTTTGGACAGCCAAGGGGATTTCACTCCGTTTCTGGAGATCGCCTCAGTCCAGTCCAGCACCACCAACCTCGTGAAGGCTACCGAGCCGTCGGTGGTGTCCCTGCCTGATCCTCTCCCATTGTATCCGGAACCTTCTGTCATCCCCTACCCAAATAAGCAACATGGCGGATCGGAGAGAGAGGTCCTGGGCTGGGTCAACGTGGCCCGTTGTCATGTTGTCCAGGCCGAGGCTCCCTTCAGAAAGGAGGCCTCGTTGCCGCAGGCCGCTATAAACTTTGACAGGCTGTACAAAGGCAAACATGCCTCGCGGGAGTTGGTGAAAGCAGCCGAGAGGCAGGAGAAGCCGGCCGAGAGGAGCTGGCTGAGCCCCCGGGAACTGTTACGCAGGCTGAGCCTTCGCCGTAGGCCGTCTGCTCGCATGGGGAGCAGGGCCCGCGCCAGCTCGGAAATCAATGTCCACGCGGCCGCGGGGCTGGGTTGCCACAGCGACCCACAAGCCAGCAGAGGCAAAGCGGTCAAGCCGAAATGGACATCGGTCTTGGAGATTTCCAGCAAAGCCCCCGGACGGCAGCGGCTGAAAGCCGGCACCTTCCACCCGCCCCAAGTGCTGAACCGCCACCTTGCCTTTTCCTCTGACTCGCCAACGTCGTTTTGCTTCCTGGGCAGCAGCCATCTTGACCTGCCGCCTCGGCAGCGGGCTGGACTTGCCAGCGGCAGCCTTGGAGAGGTGGACGCCACAAGCGCCGTCAGCCTGAACGGAGACTGGATCCACCATCAGCTCGGGGACAGGTGGCCCCACACTGCAGCCACGTTGGACTCTGCCGACTTGCCAGTCCGCAGCTTCAAGCTCCGGCGCAGCCGCTCCTTCAAGGAGCTCAAGAAAATGATGTCACGCTCCTTCAAGGGGTCCAGGACCACCAAGTGACTCCTCCTACCCCCAAAAAAGGGCTGTAAGATGTGTTGGGTGGGTGAGTGGAGGAGGTAAAAAGTGAAGAAGCTTCTTAAGCATTTTTGAGGCTTCTTGATTGACCTTCCTAGACAAGCTTCCCCATCCCCTTGGACGACAGGGGTTGTCTCCCGAGTTTTTTCCGCAGCCTTATTGCTACGTACATCCTTGAATTTGGACATTAACTCTTTATGCCTCAGGATTTCTCACTGGCCTAAACAAGAACCAAAGATGGACATGGAACTCCAGGTCTCCTTCGATAATGTTTTCCTAAGAATGGATTGAGGGGCCTTGAAGCCGCCTCACCTAACCCCGGTGGCGGCTGTTGCCCATTGGGACTGATAGGGTGGCAGGTGGGGAGCCCCACAGTAGGTGGCGCCAGAGAGCCAGTGGCAGGCAGAACCAACACATTCTAGTTTTGTCCCCATGCCCCCTGCTGAGTTGTGAAAGGGGCAGCGCAGAGACTGAGGAAAATGGCAGGCAGTGCCACCCCCTGGACTGGATGTAACAAGGCAGGCGGGTGGGGGCTGGCCAGGGGCAGACTGAGGTTAGTGGGACAGCATTGCCTCCGCCCTCATGTACCCGCTTCCACTGAAACCCTTGAGTTATGGTAGTCTCGCAGCCTAGCCAATATGAGGGTCAGAGATATGCTGAATCTTCTACCCCCAATGTCCTTTAAAAGTTTTGCCTTGCCTTGGGTTCCCACCCACCACAAATATGGTAGGGGAAGCACGCAGATCACCATACAGTGGTGCCTCGCAAGACGAAATTAATTCGTTCCGCGAGTTTTGTCGTCTTGCGACTTTTTTCGTCTTGCGAAGCACGGTGTCGGGAAAGTTTTGGAAAAGCTTCAAAAATTACCAAAGTCTTTAAAAACCTCAAAAAAGGCTACCACACCGCGTTCTATGACTTGCTCCTCGAAGTCAAGTCGCAACTGTATTAACGGTGTTAAGAAAAAGGAAACGAACTTGCAAGACGTTTCCGTCTTGCGAAGCAAGCCCATAGGGAAAATCGTCTTGCGAAGCAGCTCAAAAAACAAAAAACCCTTTCGTCTAGCGAGTTTTTTGTCTTGCGAGGCATTCGTCTTGCGAGGTACCACTGTAAGTATTTTTATTATTATTTTAGGATCCAGGCCATGCCTTATATCCCTGGGCAATTACTGAGGTATTGGAGGAGGAGGAGGGCGCTTTTCATGGTTTCCCATGGCTCAGACACATGATTCGTATTGTGGTTCGACCACCCTCTCTCCCTGTTGAACTCCCAGCGCTTGGTGACAACTTATTCTGTTTCAGCACACAGTTTGCGAGGGGGTTCCCCAGCCCCGTGATTCTGTGGTTAATTTTAACTTGCTTTATGTTCTTATCTCTCTTGTACGACGCTTAGAAAAGGCAGCATGTAAATTATTTAAATAAATAAAATGTGCAGCCTGTCCTGAGGAACTCACAGCCTGCCCAACAAAGTCATTCCCTGACCACCATCCGCCACCATCCTGGATTTTTCTTCTTGGCAGTTCGAAGCAGGTGGTGAAAACCAAAGAGGGGTTTGGCAGGGGTCCATTGTGTGTCCCTGGTGGGGAGGGAGCTGTGTTAACAGGTTGCAAATCGTGATTTTGAAGTGGTATTAATTTGCCTTTTCTTCAAGGTTTTATATTGCCTTCCTTTTCCAGTAAGGGTATAATGCAGAGTTGTGGCACTTTGGATGCCAATGGACTACAGTTCTCATATCACTACCCAATGTGGTGTCGTGGTTAGAGTGTCGGATTAAGACCTGGGAGAGCAGGATTCGAATCCCCACTCAACCGTTGAACTCAATGGGTGATCTTGGGCCAGTCACTGCCTCAGTCAGCCTCACCTACCTCACAGGGTTGTTGTGGGGATTCAATGAGGAGGGAGGAGTATCTTGTACTTGAGCTCCTTGGAGAAAAAATTGATATACAGTGGTACCTCGGGTTACAGACGCTTCAGGTTACAGATGCTTCAGGTTACAGACTCCGCTAACCCAGAAATAGTACCTCGGGTTAAGAACTTTGCTTCAGGATGAGAACAGAAATTGCGGTGCTAAAGTGGTGCTTCAGGTTAAGAACAGTTTCAGGTTAAGAATGAACCTCCGGAATAAATTAAGTTCTTAACCTGAGGTACCACTGTAATGAAATAAATAAGCCAGCCTTTGGTAGTCGGGCCCAGTGGTCAGGGGCCTGATGTTCAACAACATCAGACAGGCCACAGGGCCCCCCCCATTCCTAGTGCAAGCTAACCCTTCACCCCCCAAGGCCTTCACCCCCCCCAATTCTTCATTTTGGCCCCCAAAGGCTTCCAAACGTCTTCCTAGATATTTCTGTCTGGTACCGCTGCCACCTTTAAAGGGGGGGAGTGGCTGTGCTCCCGTCTGCCTCCCTACCCCCCCCCCAACTTTAATTAAAATGGGTGAGTAGCCTTTGGCAGTCTGGATGTTTCTGAACTACAGCTCCCATCTGCCCCAGCAAGAATGGCCAACGAAGATGGGGATTCAGCAACATCTGGAGGCCCAAGTCTCCCCACAGCAGACTCAAAAGGAGGTAGCTTTTTTAACGTCGTCCTTTTGATTTTATCCGTCTTGCTCTTTGAAACTGTGAACCTTATTTCCCCACTGCATGTAAATGTTAAGATCAAGATAGAAAATAAAAACGAGCATTTTGAAATTAGGCGTCTTGCTTTGGTCTTGGGAATGTGGGATGAACGGAGTGTGTGGAGATTTAAGGATGTTTTCCTACTGAAGCATTATTACAAAGTCTTGCAGCAGCTGAGTATATATGCCAGTATGTTTTCTGTCCATATACCGTATTTTTCACCCTATAGGGCGCACCGGCCAATAGGGCGGACCTAGTTTGGGGGGAGGGAGGGAAATAAAGGAAAAAAAATATTCCCCCCCCCCAGGCACAGGGCTGGGGCGGGGGAAGCCCGAGCTTCTCCTGAACCCAGCCCCCAGAACAGGCTGCTGTCCGCAAGCCTGGGGAGCCCGGCGGGAACTCCCGGCGGGCTCCCCAGGCTTGCGGAGAGCTGCCAAAGCCCGGGGCGCGCTGCGGAGCTCCCGCCGGGCTCCCAAGGCTTGCGGATAGCTTCCTGAAGCCTGGAGAGCTAGAAGGGTTGGTGCGCACCGACCCCTCTCGCTCTCCAGGCTTCAGCGAAAGGCTGCATTTGCCCCATAGGACGCACACACATTTCCCCTTCATTTTTGGAGGGGGAAAAGTGCGTCCTATAGGGCGAAAAATACGGTATATCTATAACTCTTTACTGACTGTGACTGTCATGAAGGAACCCTGTACACAGGATAAAAAGCTCCCCTTTCATCCTCAGGTGGTTGTAGGTTACTGGACAGGGGTCTCTCCTGCCGAAATGATAGACTTTGACACTCTTCTGCACCATTGGAACATTGCCCCATTGATTTCCAGAGAATAATGTGCCCTTCAGACGGTTAAAGTCCCCCATCCCTGGTATTTATGATCATACCTCACTGCGTTTTCATATTTGCAATGCAACACTTTGCAATGCACACTGGAGAGAGGTGTGTTCCCACCAAGCCCTGGGTTGTAAAATGGAGTGGGGGAAGGAGAGGAGGGATGCCAGATTATCCCTCCTATAATTAATCCCTCCCCGCTTAGTGCCTAGAAGCAGGTAGGATATAGCAAGCTGGTTTCTCCTGCCTTCCAGCCACACATTTTTGCCGCCTCGACGCTCCTGGTTATGCCTTGAAAAGGCTGAGCGAATTGCTGTTTACGGCGTGCCTCCTGGCACCGCGCAGCTAATAATAGTAATTAAGGAGGCTGCAAGACTGTGGGGGATGGGGTTTGGCAAGCCGGAGCTTGTTGTCTGGTCCTGCCGCAGCCTTCCAGCCCAGAACGTGCATTTCCCAGCAACAGAAAAACCTCATCAAATAGCTTGAGCGGCTCAAAGCATTTTGCATACATTGTCTCAGTAATCCTTAACCAACACCCTGAAAGTAATATTCCCCCCATAATGCAGATACGGAAGACCGAGGCTGAGAGTGAGAGTGAGTGACTCTTCTATGGACACGTAGTGAGTGGCAGAGGTGAAATTTGAACTGGAGCCTTTCTGAAGTTTGGGTGTATATTTAAAGTGTTATTTCCCACCCTCAGAGAACCTTGGGAGCTGTAGTTTTTGATAAGGGCTGGGAGTTATAGAAAGCTGCAGTCCCCAGGGTTCTTTTGTTGGGGGGGGGTTACTTTAAAAGTAAGGTTGAGTATGAAGCCTTAGCCACTATATTGCATCAGGAAAGCTTCACCAGGTAGAAACTTGCTTCCTATCAGGTGGATTATGAGGCAGAGAAGAAGTATAAGGTGAGAGTGCCTTTTCAGGTTGCACCATTAGGAAGGGAGAGGCAGCCCACATGGCCTTAAAGGACAGCAAATAATAAACTACAGTGGTACCTTGGTTCTCATACGCTTTGGTTCTCACACTCCGAAAACCCAGAAGTAAGTGTTCTGGTTTTCAAACAATTTTTGGAAGCTGAACGTTCAATGCGGTTGTCGGCTATTGTTTCCAGGCCGCCTACACCAATCAAAAGCTGTGCCTTGGTTTTCGAACATTTCAGAAGTCGAACGGACTTCCGGAACTGATTAAGTTTGGCGCTTTTGTTTTTGCTATTTTGCATTTTTGTTTTTGAGGCTTTTTCGATTAATTTGTTTTTGTGACTCTGTGGAACCCAGTTCAGCTACTGATTTATTGATTGTGTGACTGCAGAAATGGATAAAAGTCCCCCATCCAAACATTGACTATCATCAGTGCAAGGAAGAAAAAGATTAAATTTTCATTTTTATCATCTACAATACTGTCTTATTTTATAGTACAGTACATTGATAATTGCTTTTATTTTATGGCTCAATGGTCTCGTAAGATTGTAAAATTCATGTTAAACTGCTGTTTTAGGGGTTGTTTTTTAAAAGTCTGCAAGGGATTAATTCGTTTTGTGTTACTTTCTATGGGAAAGCATGTCTTGGTTTTGGAACGGACTTCCGGAACGGATTAAGTTTGAGAACCAAGGTACCACTGTACTTAGTTCAGGCACATGGGTTCTTGTTTGGTCTCTTGCCTTTTATAACTAACCCTTTTACCCCCACCCAACACTACCAGATCCACAGTTGTGGCTGGATAGAGGCAGAGGCAGACAAAACAGGGTAGCTGAGGGGCAGAATGGATTACTCCCTGCTGTATAAGCCATAAACCATACACCTCGTGACGCCCAAACACAGAAAAGTCTACATCTGAGTGACTGAATTATTGCATATTTTCCTTCCACCTCAGGGTGTACAGTGTACACGGTTCTTCTCTCGCTCATTTAATCCCTGCACAACAACCCTGTGAGGTAGGTTAGGCTAAGAGACAGTGACTGGCCCAAGGCTGCCCCATGAGCTTCCTAGCCAAGTGGGGTCTTGAACCCTCTTCTGGTCTCAGTCCGACACTAACCACTACACCACACTGCCTTTTGACTACCCACTTGGTGGTTCTAACAAGCCCAGTTTAGAAAACAAACACACTTTTTGCTGTGTACACACTACATTTAAATTGTACACACCCACAGCATCCTGGGAACTATTGTATTAAGACTGTTGGGAATTGTAGTTCTGTGAGGGGTACACTACAGTTCCCAGATTTTGGGGTGGGGGGTGGGGAGATGTATGGTGTGTACACAGCCATAGTTAAATGGTTAGGAAGCAGAAACCTCTGACCAATAATCTATTAATCTCCCAGGAGATCCTGCTCAATCTTCTGCCTGCCTTCGATTTAGTTCATTGTTATATTTTTGTCACGTACTGTATATGAGGAGACAGAAGGCATTTGGTTCCGCCCCCCTGGCCTAAAATGTCATACCCAGGCCTCCTTAAGACAGCTATTTTAATCAATGGAATTTGTTAATAAGAAGCCCGTATCTGCTTAGGAATGTCTTCAGTCATTATTCAGGGTCTTAAGCAGTGTTTAATCCCCCAGGAAAAGGGATTGATTGTTAAACCACTGTGAGAATTATAGCTCTGTAAAAGGAGCAGGGGTCTCTCACAACTCTCTGTACCCTTCCAGGTTTCATTGTGGGGTGTGTGGGTCTTAGGGTTGCCATATTTCAAAAAAGTGAAAATCCGGACACAAAAGTTGTTGAGCTTTTATTGGCAAAGTTGTTGAGCTTTTCTCACTGTTCTCCCCAGTTGCCTTAATAAAATTTTATTTTAATAAAATTATAATCGTGGAGATCTGTGCATAACAGTTTATCTGCTGCATCTTGGCAAGAACAGCCAAATACTGCTGAGCAGTACACACCCTGAACCGATCACATACATACGTACATACATAATTTTATTTATATGCCGCCTTTCAAACAATGCTGAAGGTGCTTTCAACATGAAAAAATGCAGAACAATGACATAGCAAAGTAGGCATAATGCATACCCTCCACCATCCTGCTGACCATAATCTCTCATGTTTTTAAATACGTTACATGTTTTTAAATACGGTATGTTTTAATTACTTTGTCGCTTTTGCGTTTGCTGCCTTGGGTTTGAAGAGGAACAGGGGGTTAAATAAATAAACTTTGGGCCCTCTTCAATTACCATATTTTTCCGTCTATAAGACGCCCACATGTATAAGACGACCCTACTTTTGGGGACTCCAATTTAAGAAAATGGGGGAAGATGACCCCCGTATATAAGATGCCCCCAAATTTTTGACATTATTTTTTAGGGAGAAAAACCAGGCTTATACAGTACACGGAAAAATCGGTACCTCTCTGGGGGCACACTCAGGACTGTGTCATGCAAGTTTCCTTCCTTTCAGGAGTTAATTTCCTCTCACTTGCTTGCCTCTGACCTTTGGTTGCTGACCTGTCAGCAAATATTGCCACCTTGTGGACTAGCACCTTTCTTTGGCGATTAAAACAACCGCCCCAAAGCAGTTATCTTCTAGAAGCCAAATTTCTGTTTGGTTCAATGCTACCACACCCACAATGTACTCATGCACCGCACACACATTCCGCTGCGGTTGCTACCAAGTCACAAAGGTACTATAGACACAGAGGCCCACGGGCAGCCCCCCCCCCCGCAGCGACCCCCACCCACAAAAAGAAAAACTTGCTGATGTCTTGTTTGCAAGAGGCAAGGTCACAAACGGCAGCTGAGAAAAGCAAACAGCCCCCTTTCCCAGCTGCTGACACACACACACATATTTGTTTAAGAGACTGGAGGAGACACGCATGGCAGCAATGAAGGATGTTTGCTGGGATGTCACAGCTGGAGAACCGGGAAGAAAGCAGAAATGACAAAATCGATAAAAGGCAGGAGTTCTGACTTCATACAAGTGCCAACATGGCTCAGAATTAGAAGCCTCTCGGATTATGTCCCCACCATTTTCCTTCCCCAACCCTACTATGAACCTATAGAGTGGGGGTCGCTTTAACCCTCACTCGGGACATCCTTTTTATCTTGTATTCACAATCATTTTGGCATTTTGTGTTGTCAGGGCAGCTACACATGACCCCACTTTCAAAAGTTTCAGGGTGGGCAAACTGCTTTATTTTCCCAGTTGGTGCAAGTCCCGTAACTTCCTTCTGAAATCCTGTAACTTGCTATACCACACATTTTCCTGTTTCTCCCCCCCCCCCTTTTCTTGCACTGTGGCACAAGAGTGCCCCCTCCAGACGGCAATAATGTGGTAACCGTTGAGGACGCCTCGCAGAACTAGTAATAAAACAAGTTTTTTTGCCTGTCTGGTGCAAATCCACCAGTAATGTACTATACTGAATAGGTCACATATTCAGGGCTGCCAACTTGAATAAAACAGGGGGAGTCCAGGTAAGCAATACCCATCAACTTTGCAGGGGCCCAGTCGCTTAAAATATTTTTTGGGGTGTGTGTGAAGGGACCTCAGCCTCTTGCAGGATCTACAGTGGTACCTCAGGTTACATACGCTTCAGGTTACAGACTCTGCTAACCCAGAAATAGTACCTCGTGTTAAGAACTTTGCTTCAGGATCAGAACAGAAATCGTTCTCCAGCGGTGTGGCAGCAGCAGGAGGCCCCATTAGCTAAAGTGGTGCTTCAGGTTAAGAACAGTTTCAGGTTAAGAACGGACCTCCAGAACGAATTAAGTACTTAACCCAAGGTACCACTGTAGTGGCAAACACACACATACACCAGCCTGGAGGGAGGGGGCCTTAGTTACTGGGTGGGATTTTTGAACATGGAACTCCCCTCATAGCACACTGAGCCCACAGTCACAACATACATTGAAAGTGCATCCCCCCCCCCAAAAAATCTGGGAGCTATAGTTTGTTATGGGTGCAGAGAGCTGTTAGGATATTCCATTATTCTCACAAGGTTACAATACCCAGTTAGCAATTGATCCCCCTTCCCAGGAAACTCTGAGAATTGTAACATCATCTAACAACTCTCAGCAGCCATAACAAACTACGGCTCCCAAAATTATTGTGGGTAACTATGACAGTTTAAAGTTTTTGAGCACAATTCAAAGTGTTGGTGCTGACCTTTTAAAGCCCTAAATGGCCTCGGCCCAGGATACCTGAAGGAGCGTCTCCACTCCCATCATTCTGCCCGGACACTGAGGTCCAGCTCTGAGGGCCTTCTGGCGGTTCCCTCATTGCAAAAAGTGAGGTTACAGGGAGCCACTGAGAGGGCCTTCTTGGTAGTGGCACCCGCCCTGTGGAACGCCCTCCCATCAGATGTCAAGGAGATAAAGAACTACACGACTTTTAGAAGACATCTGAAGGCAGCCCTGTATAGGGAAGTTTTTAATGTTTGATCTTTATTCTTATTAATTATTACTACTACTACTACTACTACTACTACTACAGTGGTACCTCGGGTTAAGAACTTAATTTGTTCCAGAGGTCCGTTCTTAACCTGAAACGGTTCTTAACCTAAGGCGTGCTTTTGCTAATGGGGCCTCCCACTGGCGCGCAATTTCTGTTCTTATCCTGGGGCAAAGTTCTTAACCGGAAGCAACCACTTCCTGGTTAGCGGAGTTTGTAACCCGAAGCGTCTGTAACCCGAGGTACAACTGTATTATTATTATAGTCATACCTCGGGTTACGAACGCTGCAGATTGTGTGTTTTCGGGTTGCGGACCGCACCAAACCCAGAAGTACTGGAACGGGTTACTTCCGGGTTTCGGCGCCTGCACAGAAATGCAAAATGACGTCACGTGCATGTGCAGAAGCGCCGAATCAAATCACGCGCGTGCGCAGACGTGGCACTTCAGGCTGTGAACACTACGGGTTGCAAATGTGCCTCCCGCACAGATCACATTCGCAACCCAAGGTATGACTGTATTATTCTGTTGAGAGCTGCCCAGAGTGGCTGGGGAAACCCAGCCAATGGGCGGGGTACTGATAATAAATTATTACGGTGGTACCTCGGGTTACATACGCTTCAGGTTACATACGCTTCAGGTTACAGACTCCGCTAACCCAGAAATAGTGCTTCAGGTTAAGAACTTTGCTTCAGGGTGAGAACAGAAATCGGGCTCTGGTGGCGCAGAGGCAGCGGGAGGCCCCATTAGCTAAAGTGGTGCTTCAGGTTAAGAACAGTTTCAGGTTAAGAACGGACCTCCGGAACGAATTAAGTTCTTAACCCGAGGTACAGTGGTGCCTCGCAAGACGAAATTAATTCGTTCCGCGAGTTTTGTCGTCTTGCGATTTTTTTCGTCTTGCGAAGCACGGTGTCGGGAAAGTTTTGGAAAAGGTTCAAAAATCACCAAAGTCTTCAAAAACCTCAAAAAAGGCTACCACACCGCGTTCTATGACTTGCTCCTCGAAGTCAAGTCGCAACTGTATTAACGGTGTTAAGAAAAAGGAAACAAACTTGCAAGACGTTTCCGTCTTGCGAAGCAAGCCCATAGGGAAAATCGTCTTGCGAAGCAGCTCAAAAAACAAAAAACCCTTTCGTCTAGCGAGTTTTTTGTCTTGCGAGGCATTTGTCTTGCGAGGTACCACTGTATCACTGTATTATTATATGGTATTGCAGAGCTTTAAATGTATGGTAGGAGTGTGTCCTTGATCTTCCTCCCAGCGCCCCGATGCTCCCTTTGTGCCAGGAGCTGCCTGTGCCTTGCAGGATTCAGAGCCAGGTGAAACCCCAGGTATCTCTCTCTCTTGGAAGGGTTGGCCTCTTCTGGCATGCAACCAAGGATCACCAGTAACGCACCCCAACTGCAATTTTATGTTAGAAGAAATATGAAGATGAAAGGGAAGCAAACCCATTTTCTTAAACACTGGATGGGCTAGCAGCTCTTGAGAGCGGCAGCAGCAAAAGCTCCAACACAGGCATGTGGTAGGTGGAACATGCAGACCTCTGGCCTTTCTTTTGTATGGGCAGAGGTGTCTGGGCCCTGGGTGGGGTGGGGGCGAGGTCACACGGAGATGCCAAGCATAGCTGACACAACAGGACGCCGTTGCCATAGGAGCAAGCCACAGGAGAGGCCTAGCGACGGTCGCTATGGCAACGAAGGGCACCGAAAAAACCAAATAACAAAGCAGTGTTGAGTCACCTGCTAGATATGTGTAATGGAAGGGTGGGAGGAGAGAAAGACTCACATTCAAAACTCAGCAATTCCCCCAAAGCCAATATATGAATAAGGGGCTCGGCCTTTCTTAACTTGTTTCGGTTTCAGTTTCTCCCTCTGCAGAATCAAAACGGAAAACAAGCACCACACATACACAGGCAGTCAAAAGTTACATTTCCCAAAATACTTTTATGAAACAGTGAGGTGGAAGGGAAAAAACGAAACAGAGCAAATCTAGCCGGTAGTTCCTATTATAGCTGCAATGGAAAGGAGGGAATCGTTTAGGGGTTGGGCAGTCCATCCCCAAGCCGTTCCGCACCCAAAAACAGCAACATTGGGTAGGGAAGGAAATGTTGAAGAAGGTCTCTGTCACTCACACTTTCCCAGGCTCAATTGGTAATGAAACACGTTTCCCAAGGCACTGCGTCATCTGATGCTTCTGAAGCCAATAGCCACATATGGCCCACAAAACCAGGAGCCAACACTAGGCCATATCCAGGTGTTTTCAGGGAGGACCTGTCGCCTCTAGCCGAACATCCCCATGTACAACTGCTTTTCCTTTTTGTGGTAGCTGTTCAGCTGAGACTGCGTCAGCTGCAGGTAACGCTTCACGTTGGCATCTTTGATGGAGAGATTGGAAAAGAAAAACAGGGAGGGAAAGGGTTGCAAAAACCAAAGTTAAATTCAATTGTTTTTTAAAAATGCCTCAATGAAAATTTGGAAGAAGTTGTTTTGTGGGCTGAATTCAGCTCACAAACTGTCAGGGAGGGGCTGTAAGTCAGTGCGCAGATGTGGCACTTCAGGCTGCAAATGCTGCAGGTTGCAAACGTGCCTCCCGCACAGATGCTTTGCATGCAGAAGGTCCCAGGTTCCAATCCTCAGTAACTCCAGGTAGGATTGGGAATGTCCGCTGCCAGAGAACCCGAAGAGTTGCTACTGCTCAGTGCAGACAATATTGAAAATGCTGGACCAATGGTCTGACTCAGTATACACAACATGGGGTCTCTTGCATTGGGGACCACCTCTGCTAAAATGTACTTCTCTACTGTTTGTATTTTGATGATGATCAATGGTCTCTAACAAAGAAATAATTTGACTGACTGACTGACTGACTAGGGATATGTATTTACAGTCGTACCAAATGTGTTGTTATTCAGACATTTTAGCTCCCGAACGCCGCAAACCTGGAAGTGAGTGTTCCGGTTTGCAAACGTTCTTTGGAACCCAAACGTCTGACAGGGCTTTGGTTTCCAAATGTTTTGGAAGTCGAACAGATTCCGTTCCACTTCCAAGGTACGACTGTATTATAATAATAATTATTTTAGTTATTAAATGTGTATACTGCCCTATACCTGTAGATCTCAAGGCAATCCACAACATAAAATCGCAATATAAAAAAACACAAAATACATAATAAAAACAAAAACACACTACGCCTTTAAGGAACATTCGAAGCACATTCTTCCCCTCAAAGAATTCTGGACACTGTAGTTTATTCCCTCAGGCAGTTACTATTCCAAGCATCGCTTAACAAACTACAAGGCCCAGAATTCTTTGAGGGAAAGAATGTGCTTTAAAGGTATAGCGTGTATAAGGCCTCAGTACAGTGGTGCCTCGCAAGACGAAAAGAATCCGTTCCGCGATTCTCTTCGTCTAGCGGTTTTTTCGTCTTGCGAAGCAACCCCATTAGCGGCTAAGCGGCTTAGCGCTATTAGCAGTTTAGCGGCTATTAAAGGATTAGAGGCTAAGCTGCTAAAAGGCTATTAGCGGCTTAGCGGCTTAGAAAAAGGGGGGGAAGTGGGGGGGAAATGGCAAGACTCGCAAGACATTTTCGTCTTGCGAAGCAAGCCCATAGGGAAATTCGTCTTGCGAAGCACCTCCGAAACGGAAAACCCTTTCGTCTAGCGGGTTTTCCGTCTTGCAAGGCATTCGTCTTGCGGGGCACCACTGTATAGGCCAGCTTCATATGTTCCAGATGCCCACACTTGCTCTAGAGATCACCAAAGTCAAAGTGACCTGTATTATGATCCTTCCAAGCACCATGTTAGCACCTCTCACCTTTGGGCTGCTTGCTGGTTGCTGCCAGTAGATGGTGCTGGGCTCTGTCGTAATCCCGCAGGTGGTAGAAAGCCACTCCAGCTCGGTATAGCGCCTTGGGGTTCTCCGGCTGCCTTTCTAGGACTTTTAGACTGTACTCTTTCACCCGCTCATAGTTCACAGGTTCCATTTGTAGGAGGCACGCTGTGGAAGAGGCACACAGCACAACATTGTTACTAGGAGGCCAGCGACAGCCTGGGATTACTCAATGGGAAGGGGTTCAGGTAGGCACTCTGCGCACGCTCAAAGGTGCTCTCACCATTAGCCAGCCTACAGCTAACAGGAGAAAAATAAATTTATGAAATCACCTTTCATTGAGAGTCAATCCAATAATAATGGCTGGAGGTCTTGGACAAGACAGACAAATGGGAGAACGTTAATACCCAGCCAATAGGATGGGATAGCTATCATGGGATAGCCCAGTCAGTCGCTGTCATGCCATGCTTGTGGACGTCATCAGATACATGTAATAGATTTGCCCTGGCTTACCAGCAAGGTTGTTGTAGCAGTCGCTTTGGGTGCTGTGGAGTTCCTTTTCCTGTTCCGGTGTCACAAGAGGCCTCTCTGCACCAAACTCCTGCAAAGGCGAAGGCACGCTGGGATCCAGTCCTTTCACCTGCAGCAAGGCCCAGTGATAGCGGCTCACGGCAGCCCGCAAACGCCCTTCTTTGTAACAGTGGTTCCCTTCCTTCTTGAAGGCTTGGGCCTGCTGCAACCGTTGGTCCATAGTTGCTTCCGAAGAAGCCTGGAAGGGACAGTGAGCAGAATAATATAAAAGATGGGTGCAAGGACATGGATGGACTCCAGCTCCCATCAGCCTCAGCCAGTGATCAGGCACGATGGCAGCTTTAGTCCATCAACAACTCCTCTATGCAAGGGAATGCAGCCATCATGTTCAACAACGGAATGCAGTTGACACCATGTTGTTGGTCTTAATGTCTGGAGTGATTTGACCCTCTTGACTCTGCCTTTCAACTTCCCTTTTACCAATCTCCCAGTTTCAGGGAAGTTTGGCAACTGGCCATTTATTTAATTTAATGGCACTATAGTCACTGATTCCAATTGGCTCAAAAACAACATCACACGGGGGCACCACTCAAGATTAAGTCCAGGGTCACCACCACCCCTGCCATTTCCATGGCCAACAGTTCTGGAGCACAATTATTCAGAGTATCTAGAAATTTTATCTCTTTGTCATCCTGAGCGAAACACATATGTAGCCAGTCTATGTGAGGGTAAGTTGAAGTCACCCATCACTACAACATTTCCTCTTTTGGATGTTTCCTTGAGTTCGTTTTTCAAAGCAAGATCTCCCTGAGCATTTTGATCTGGGGGATGAGAGCACGTCCCCCAGTACTAATTTATTCTTGGGACCTACCATTGCCACCCACAACATTTTGGGGGGGGAGAATGGGGCCGACTGAGGCTGTTGGTCCATCCAGCTCAACACTATGCAACACTGACTGCGAGTGGCTCTCCAAAGTGTCAGGCAGAGGTAGTTTACCCAGCTCTACCAGGAGATGCTGGAAATTGAACCTGTCCTGGGACCTTCTGCATGCAAACCACATGCTCTGCTACTGAGTGATGGTCCATCCTCTCTAGATGTAAATAATAATAATAATAATAATAATAATAATAATAATAATAATTTGTACCCCGCCCATCTGGCTGGGTTTCCCCAGCCACTCTAGGCGGCTTCCAACCGAATATTAAAAACAATACAGCATCAGACATTAAAAACTTCCCTAAACAGGGCCGCCTTCAGTTGTCTTTTAAAAGTAAAATAGTTGTAAATGTAAAGATGCCAGTCTTCGTGATTCTGAATGAAGGACTGCTTTCAGCAGGAACAGGTGATGCTTCCTTACAGTTAGGCTCCAGAGAGAGTTTCAGGCAGGGGGTATTCCATGCCCTACCTGGGAATGCCAGGGATTGAACTTGGCACCTTTTCTGTGTGCATGCAAAGCAGATGCTGTACAAATGAGCTACAACAACCCCCCCCCCGCCGCCAACGTACCTTTGGTGTTGCGGTGGCCATTGGGATCAAAAGGAGCGGCGGCAGCAGTTTCGGGAGCCGGCCATCACCACTTGCTGCTCTGCATGGGCTGCCACACCCCCTCCGTGACCTGGAAGCAGAGTTTAAACTGCAAAAAAATGGGAAGCGGCTTCGGGCAGCGAAATCACGTGACCGGAGCCAGCTGATTTCGGAGGAGGCGAGCGGGGGAGCCGGGGAATAACCAGCCCCCAGGAATGCTAATAGCGCAAACTGCTGGCTTTACATTGTATATACTCTTACCTGGGAGTAAGAACCATTGAACTCAGTGGGGTTTCCTTCTGAGTGGATGCGGACACGTGTGCGTACTGGAAAGCACGCAAGTCTCCTGTGTACGTAGGGAATGCAGCAAAAGTTTTGGGTCATAAAACTGTAAATTGTAGAGTTGGAAGAGACCCTGAGGGTCATCTAGTCCAACCCCCTGCAATGCAGGAATCTCAGCTAGGTGATCCATGGCAAATGGCCATCCAACCTCTGCTTAAAAAACTTCCAAGGAAGGAAAGTCCACCACCTCTCCTGGGAGTCTGTTCCACTGTTGAACAGCTCTTACTGTCACAAAGTTCTTCCTGATGTTTAGTCGGAATCTCATTTATTGCAACTTGAAGCCATTGGTTTGAGTCCTACCCTCCAGAGCAAAAGAAAAGCTTGCTCCATCTTCTGTGTGACAGCCCTTATTATATATTGGAAGATGACTATCATATCTCCTCTCAGTCTCCTCTTTTCCAGGCTAAACATACCCAGCTTCTTCAACTGTTCTTCATAAAGCTTGGTTTCCAAACCCTTCATCGTTTTGGTTGCCTTCCTTTGCACACATCTACTGTGGCATCGTGGACCAGTTTCAGTTGATGTGGCTTTATGAGCATCCCCCTTACAAGAAATGAAATTTTAACATTTAGTATGGGGGGGATGTGAGCAAGTTGGGTGAGGGACATGAGGGGGATCAAATTATGCATGGTGAAGAGAAAGAGGATAGATAGAAGTTTTTCTCCCTCATTATATTAGATCATGGCTCATTCAATGAAGGCAAATGTTAAGATGATTTAGGACAGCCAAAAGAGTTTTTTCATGCAGCACATAGAAAATGGAATTTGCTTCCAGAAGATGCAGTGACAGCTACCAACTTCAATGGCTTTAAAAAGGGGTTAGATGAATAATTGGAGACTAAGGCTATCTTCTAATGTACGGAACATTGCTTCAAAAATGTTTGTATATATGAACAATAATAACAGACATTATATTCCCTTCCTCCCTCCCTGGACAAGAATATACTTATAGCAATGTTCATACCAATGTGGTATTTCATAAATTGCCATGAACAGAAAGATTTATCTGAATGTCTGGTCAGACATAGATGTGTTATCTGAGGTGAAGCCAAATCGGATAATTTTGATGTAAAATTATCTGCATTTCCTGATTATATAAACAGTGAGTGTTATCTACCGGTAGATGTCCTGTTTTTCCTTAGGATGTCCCTATTTTCATCAGAGAAATGTTGGAGGGTATGGAGTTATTTGACCTCTAGTTTTTAAAATGTTTAATTTTTATTTATTGTTGGAAGCAGCCTGGAGTTGGATGGGTAATAATAATAATAATAATAACAGGATGTCCCTATTTTCATTGGAGAAATGTTGGAGGGTATGGGATTGTGCTGCCAGTCATGCCCACTTTCTGCCACTGACATGGCTGGAACATTTGAAGACGGTGTGTAGTGTCCTGCCGCCAACCTGTGTAGTTTGGGCCTAATCCTTCTCTTTTTTAATGAGATTACCAAATTGACCTAAGACATTGTTTTGTTTCACATAGTTCTTGATGCACTACAGGCACATTCACAAAGCATGAAACTACCCAGCATACGTGGTAGATACCTTCAGAAATAAAGAAGCAAATGTTTGCAGGTGGTGAAGTGAGAAAAAAAGAGGGAGAGTTCCTGTGTTACTGTAAAGTACTGTGTGTTTTTGGTCGCACTTTGGGGCAGGGGCTAGCAATCTTCTTCAGCTGTGGGCTGGTCCACTGTTCCTCAGAGCCATAGCTGCCAACTTTCCCCTTTTCTTGCGAGGAATCCTATTTGGAATAAGGGAATTTCCCTTTAAAAAAGGGAAACGTTGACAGCTATGTTCAAGAGCATGTGGGGGCCTGGACTATATTTTGGAAAAAAAATAATGAACGAATTCCTATGCCCCATAAATAACCCCGAGATGCATTTTAAATAAAAGCACACGTTCTACTCGATGTAAAAATACCAGGCAAGCCCCACAAGTAACCCAGAGATGCATTTTAAATAAAAGGACACATTCTACTCATGTAAAAACACGTCGATTCCTGGACCATCCGCAGGCTGGATTGAGAAGGCGATTGGGCCGCATCCAGCCCACGGGCCTTAGGTTGCCTACCCCTGCTTTGGGGGATCAAGAGAGAAGGTGGAGTGTAAAAGATTCAATAAATAAACCTTTTTACTGGCAAGGGCTCTGTGTCTTTAAGAGTTGCCAACACGTAGTAATTTAACTAGTGCAGCACCCTCGATTTGCATGCTGCACCTGTCTAATTTCTGCCAGTTATGCAACTTTTAAAAACGTAAGAGCCGCTGTCAGGGGCAACAAGATAAAACAACTTTTCCCTTCTTAATGTGAGACTTTTAAGGGCAAGATGGCGGTTCGAGAGAAGCCGCCCAATTAAAAAGCAGCTTGGACTGTTCCTAGGCAGAGTAACTTTGAGAGCTCTATATTCTGATTGGTGAATATTCTCCTCTTGCAATACGCCCGCCCCAACGGGCGTTAGCTGCCCGCTCAAAGTCTATCACTGTGCACGTAGGCGCGGGAAAACGCATGCACCGTTCAAAGCAAAAGGGGTGCTTAACAGATCGTTTGAGTAAATAAAAAATCAACCGAGGCCGCGCGAACTAAAGGGAACTTTTTAAACTACAGTGGGATCGAAAGAGGAAAGGGCGGGGACGCGAAGGGGCAGCAAGCGCGCATGCGCCCCAACGAAGCCCATGCGTAGTTGTGCTGCTTGCCCTCATCGACGGGCTGCTGGCTATCCACGCCTGCGCGATGCGCCTCACTGCCTAGCCGGCCCGTCCTCCGAGCCTGCGCGGCAGCCATTTTCGCCAGGCTGCGCTTGCGCGTTAGAAGTCGTCGAAGGCGAGGGAGCCGTGCTTGCGGGGTGGTGGAGGGGGGAGCGCTGCTGGACGGCGCAGGCGCGGGCGCGCGCGCCGAACTCGGACTGCAGGGGTGTAGGCCTCCGCTCAGGGAAGAGCGAGCGAGCGTGAGAGCACCGCGCAGGCGCAGTCCCTCCGGAGCGCCTTTCGTTCGCTTAATTCCTCCTCCTCCTCCCCCCTCCCTCCTCCTCCCCCCCCTCATCCGCGGAGCGCGCGCGCCATGGACGTGAAGCGGCTGAAGGTGACGGAGCTGCGGGCCGAGCTCGGGCGGCGAGGCCTGGATTCGCGCGGCTTGAAAGTGGAGCTGGCCCAGCGGCTCCAGGAGGCCTTGGACGCCGAGATGTTGGCGGCCGGGCCTGAGGAGGCCGGGGCGGAGTCGGCAGCCGCGGCGGCGGCCGGGCATAGCCTCGGCAGGCCCCGCTTGGGAGGCGGCGAAAACAACGAGGGCGGCGGCGACGACGAAGAAGACGAGGAGGACGAGGAAGAGGACGAGGACGAAGAAGCGCTGCTGGCCGACGAGGAGGAGCAGCAACGGGAGGCGGCGGCGGCGAGCGGCGGCCAGGCCCAGGCCCAGCCCCAGCAGGCCGGCGAGCAGCACGAAGGCCAGGCCCAGCCCGGCGGCAGCGGCGGCGGCGGCGGGGTCAACGGCGCCCAGCGGCCTTCGAAGGAGGAAGGAGGCGGCGGCGGGGTTGGCGAGGAGGCGGCGGGAGAGGCCGCGGCCAAGGAGGGAGCCGAGCAAGAGGGTAAGGCGGGAATCGTGGCTGGGCTGGCTGGGGGGGGGCGGAGTGTAACGGTCGCTTCGCATCGCGGCTGTTGGCCGCCAGGCAAAGCTCCTGCCTACGTTGTTGGTGGGCTGCCTCTGGTTTAGGGGACGCATCCGGCGAAGTTCTGCTCAAGAGCCTCCCCGAGATGAAACGAGCGGACCCAGATTCAGGTCGTGTCGACGCGCTCCAGTGAGTGGGGCTACTCTTGAGCAGGGCGAGCGTGGGATGCAACCCCCCAGTCCATTGATTTCATGGGTGAAAGTGCACCATTTCGGATCAATGAACTTAGCAGAAGTTTCAATGGGCCTCCTCAGAGCAGGGCTGACGTCGGTACGGATGAAAGCAAACAGTAAAGCCCCGTGTCTTTATTTGTTTCTCATCAGCATCCTCGTTGTTACTTATACGTTGTAATATTAGGGTTGCATGAAACCGTGTTCTGCAAACTAGACTCATTGAAATAAATGGCCCCAAGTTAGTAACGTCTATTAATTTAACTGGATCTACCCTGTGTATCACTATAGTTGGGTACCACCTTGTGTTCATTCTACCTACGTATTGCCATCATTATTACTACCTATTTGTTGAGAGGTGGTTAACTACGGCATCCTCAATGTCTTACCTATTCTCTGTTACCACTAATGCTGTTTTTATTTGTTGTTACCCCTGTGTTGTCATTCTTATCCTCGTTGTGAGGCATTCTGAAGGGCAGCTATGCCACAGCACATCCTGTGCATCTTTTACTTGCAATTAACTTTTGTTGGATTAGTGGTGCTAACCTGCAAATTAATGTGCATACGGATGGGGGATGCACAGGGTTGCAGCTTTAGTGGTGGATAAGCCCTCTTTAAATCAGTGAATCTTGCTTCTGGGTAAAAAATGTGTAGGATTTTGGCTGTTGAATTGTATTTTTGTGTACACTTTACCCAGAAGTAAGCTCCCAATTAACACAATTGGATTAGCTTTTGAGTAAACATGTGTATTGTGGTAGATCTCTAATGGCCCAGTGACTTGTTATTGGTTGTAGAACAAAAGTAAAATACTCGACAGGTTTATTGTGGGCCAACAGGTAAATTCATAACTGCAGAAGATGGTGTTATCACCAATTAACTGCTGTTGTGAATAGCCAGTGTGCAATTTATATGCAGTTGACCTAGCATAGAAATGTCACAATTCTACTGTCTCACCAGGTTTTCTGTCATTATAGCTGTTTTAGTCATGGTACTTTTCTTGCTCATATATAGCCATTCCTGTATATATATCACTGTAATAGTAACTGAACTCCTATTTCTCCTCTGTTGATACTTGTTTCCATCTTGTTTCTCCTCTTTCCTCCCCTGAATTGAATATTAAATTGGAAGCTCCTCACGGCAGGGACCTCTTTTTTGTTATACAGTAAAAATACAGTAGAAGTCGATAGAACTAAATTGTGTGTAAATATTTTTTTGTAAGAATCCCAGTCAGTGGCAGGCAGTAAGTGGTCCATAAGAAATTAGCTCTTGTGAAGAGGTGTGCACATTAATGGCTCAGTATAAATAAATAATAATCTATGTAGTGGCTAAATTGTTGTGAGTCAGGAAATATCTAATTTAAATTATGTCTGTAGTCCTAATATGTTTGCTGCCCTGTCTCTTTTTCCTTTCCATAAGTGGGCATTGTACTTTGTCAGGTTGGTGTAAATAAGGTTATTAAGATATGAGAGACAGTCTTGGAGTAGAGGAGTGTGAGATTGAATTAGGGCAAGGGGTTCTTAATCTGTGGCCCATGGACTCCAAAGGGGGCCATGGATTAGGGGGGGGGCTATGAACTAGGCACATAAAGAGAAGATTTTTATTTCATTTACTTCCTGTTACTTTGAGAATGGCCGGGGGGGATTTCTGAGGAAGGGGTCAATAGCTTTTAGCACAGGCATCCCCAAACTCGGCCCTCCAGATGTTTTGGGACTACAATTCCCATCATCCCTGACCACTGGTTCTGTTAGCTAGGGATGATGGGAGTTGTACTCCCAAAACATCTGGAGGGCCAAGTTTGGGGGTGCCTGTTTTAGCAGATTCTTAAAGAGGTCTGTGGCCCCAAAAAGGCTGGGCTACGGGATCCTTCATTTAAATCTCCACTCAGCCATGAAGCTCAGTGCTGACCTTTTGCTGTCCACTCTCCCAATCTATCCTGCTTAACAGGGCTGTTGTAAGAAAAAAATGTTGGTTGTGTACTCTACCTTGAACTCCTTAGAGGAGGAGTGGGATGAAAATGTGTGTGTGTGTGAAGCACTTGTGAGGAGGCTAAATTACTAGATTAAATTCTTAAGGGTTAGTTCCCTATGGACAGGGATCATTTTGTTTTGTTTTGCTGGTAAGATTCTTTGTAAAGTTTCATCTATGATGGATTGTGTGTATAAATGTTAGTAATGTTGCAATTATAATTATTATTCAATTTTCTACAGTTGGTAGACAGGAGAGAGTTGTTTAAACAATTTATCAATTTCTGAATGTTTGCCACAAGAAAGTTACTTAGCATAATAAATGCATTATAAATATATTATGCATTTTAAGTGTTCAAATCACTGATTTTGTGGTTGTGATGTGAAGCTTGTATAAGGTTGCCTAAAAGTTCACAGCAAAGGTGTGATTTGAACTTAGGACTCGTAAATTGTGTTCTCACTGCTTTGGGCCATCAGTTTGCTAAGAAGACCTATGAAGTACACTGATGTAGTGCAGTGCCGTGGTCTTGGGCCTTGAACTAGAAGTTGCTGAAAGTGTTTTATTCAGTACTGCTGCCAAATGTGTGTTTAGGGGAAAGCACATCAGACTTCTCAGCCTCTGACTGATACTTTTACTTTCTTTTTTCTGGAATAAACTGTCCTTGATTTTTTTTTTAAACCTGCTGGTATCCAAGCATAGCTATAAAAAGTATTCTCAGTTTGTAAGCAGCTGCAGGTAACCAAAGTATGTTCTCCAGGCTTATTCACATGAAATGCACTAAGGGTAACTTATGTGCATTGTTTGGTTAAGTGGTAAACACTCTGAAAAATTGGTTTGGAAAACTAGTATTTCAGATTTGTGCATGGTGATGTTTGACTGTTATCAAGTTCATGAGAGCACACGACAGATTCTCAAGAGGAAAACTTTAGTTGCTGTGCTGTCTCTAAAGGTTTGTTTTATTCTTAAGAAAGCTAGGCAGTTCGGCTACAATCTTAAACACTTGCTAGGAAGTAAACCTCATTGACTATAGCTGGGCTTACTTCCTAGGGGAACATGCATAGGCTTAGGTTATAGCAGGTCCATGTGTGGCTCCTAAGTTGTGTGGTTGCTTATTGCTGTTTGCTAGCACTACTTTTGCTACCTGTCTATGGTTGCAAATTGAAATATGCTTTTACAAAAGGCATGTTATGGTGCATCATTGAAATAGGCTATTCCAAGGTAAATGGTCTTTCTTGTGCCTATTTAGTTCTATGCTGTTCCTTGACAAAGCAATTAACATATTGGGAATAATGCTGATATTTAGCATATGCTTCACTCTCCTTAGAAATTGGAAATACATTGAACCCTGTTTTTGATGAGAAAATTGTGGGGGCGTGGGCCACTTGGAATAGCAGTTAACATGAAAGGAAGAAATAGGAATTTATCCTTAGGCACACATTACTTAATACCCCCAAGATCTACATGTGGGCTCAGGGTGTGTCACATCTTTGCCATAAATCTGTTTTGAAGTTTGATTTGCAGTATGAAGTGTCATCCTAGTACTTAACACATGCCTACATCGGTCTTACAGATGTGGAGGCTTTGTTCCTATCTTGTGCATCAGGCATAATGCCACTGAAAGCTTGCAGACCTTATTGATGTAGATGTAAAATAAAACGTGCGCTAAAGAACTGGAGGCTTGAGAGAATCAGAAAATGTAAGACTTCTGCCCACAGGCCAAAATGGAAAAATGAAGCATATCACTTTGACTTCCAGGAGCCTCACTAAATCCATGGTTAACTGTTAGCGAAAAAGGAGACACAAGGCTTGTTTATAAAGATTTCCCTTAGGTTGATCACAGGGGATTTAGGCTACCCTTGGAGTCCTAGATAAACACCTTATGTGTGTTTCATTCCAAGGTAAGAGAGGCCAGAAGGGGCTTATACATGCAAGTGTGTTTGCTTTCAACAAAATTTCTTTTGTTTTTGTGCTTGTGTTTTCTTACAGCAAATGAGGATGATGAGAAAGCAAAGCAGGCTGCACCAGACGGAGAACACCACGGACTAAAAAGACAGCGGGATGAAAAGGACGAGCACGGCCGTGCTTACTATGAGTTCCGAGAGGAGGCATATAATAGCCGGTGAGATGTGGGTCATTTTGTCCAGGAATTCATGCTAGGTGGCCAATGAAGTTCATACAAAACACTAAACTGTGGGTTTAGTGCTTTGTGAATGAACACAAGCAAAGCATCAATTTCTCTCTCTCTCTCTCACACACACACCCACACCCACACCCACACCCACGGCTGGGAGGAGGACTTGGGCAGAGTTTAGTTTCACTTTTGCAGAATTGTGGCTTAGTGTTGTGTTTGAACCAGAGGGTGGTGTCTTTGAAACAAACTCTTGTAAGTATCAAAGTCAAACAACATAGGAACATGGACCATGAACCTGACTTGTTTTGACTACCTAGAGATTGTTTTAATATCTGGTTTGAAAATAATGCTAAATCAGGACGAAGGGCAAGCAGATGTGAGAACGAGGTTCCAGGGATTATCATGGTGTTTGTGGTATTTGTTTTCTTCTACATACCAATTTTTTACTGGATGCTTTTTTAATGTGACCTTGTTGGTTGTTCCTTTATATTCAATATAGATCCAAGTCTCCACCACCACCAGAGGAGGAGGCTAGAGAAGAGGATGATGAGAATACTGTGATCCTGGACACATGTATGTGCTTATTTTGTATGCTATGTGAACTGTGTAATGTAAAATTTAAATATCATTTCATAGAAAAGTCAGGACTGCTGTAGTATAGTAAGACTGCAACTGAAAGTTTTTGTGTTTTTTGTTTTGTTCATTTTTAAAAAAATAAATAAAAGCAAGATAGCAAGCCCTGCTATAACTCTGATCAGTTTGCCAACCCTAAATAGTATAGGACCTAAAAGACTTGGGGTTGTATTAAATGTTAGTCATACTCTGAGTAGTCTCATTGAATTGAATGGACATTACTAACCTAGATTCATTACAGTGGTACCTCGGGTTAAGTACTTAATTTGTTCTGGAGGTCCGTTCTTAACCTGAAGCACCACTTTAGCTAATGGGGCCGTCTGCTGCTCCCGCGCCGCTGGAGCACGATTTCTGTTCTCACCCTGAAGCAAAGTTCTTAACCCGAGGTATTATTTCTGGGTTAGCAGAGTCTGTAACCTGAAGCGTATGTAACCCAAGGTACCACTGTATTTCAAATTCTTTTAAGTCTTATCCCATTTCTTCCTTCACTGTATAAGGCAAGGGTTGGGAGAAGCAAAAATGGGAGGAATGGAAGGTGTGGGAGAAAAGCCCTTTACAAGTGATGAATTTAGTCCTCTTACAAGAGTGATCTGTTCCTCCTCCAGTGAGGTGGCAAGCCTGGCCTCCTACCTGTTCAGATTGCTCCCAACATCAGTATGCGATTCTTAATTATTCCTGGAGGGAACGTGTCCTTCCTAACAGGAAAAAAAAATCCCTCCTATGTTCACTACAATGTATGCCTTTTCTGTAACTTAACCTGAGAGGATTTGAGCACTTCAGCAAGAGTGGGGTAACAAGGGGTGATATTTTTAGGAGTTTAGACGTCATTATGAACAAAAGGATTACAGAAAGCCTCAAAATCTGATCACTGATCCACATCCCAGGTGTCTCTTTTGAAATTATTTTGCAGTGGCAGACATCACACACATGTTGGCTTTAAATGCATCCTGCTTTCCTTTCTTGCCCAGATACATCCGATCTCCACTTCAGAGCTACCAAGGACCGCTACGGAGGCCAGCCTCTGTTCTCCGAGAAGTTCCCTAATCTGTGGTCTGGGGCAAGAAGCACACATGGAGTGAAAAAGGGGAAGGTCTGCTTTGAGGCAAAGGTAAGGATGTTTCCTCAGGGGAACACATAATCCACGTTGAGACTTCTTGGAGCTTTCAGCAGCAAGTGTGGTCTGAGCTAGTTAGAGTGATCATTTCAACAGACTGCAGCTTGGAGTTGTTTTTCATTGTGAATGGCATAGTGTAGCACTTGGACCCCTCCAGATCAGTATGAAGTGGACATTTAAGAGTCATTGCTAGTCATATTCAGAGTACGCTCATTAAAATTAATAGACATCACTAACCTGGGTCTATTAATTTTTATTGTTGGATACAACTCTTACTGCACAGTTCTGTTTTTAAAGTAAATGGAGTCTCATTTCTGTGAAGGTTGTTGAGGCGCAAGTTAACAAAGTTTATGTTGCCATTCCTTCACTTCCTATTGCTAGTTGGGCCTGCACAACAGCTTATAACGATGACAAAATTCAGGGCCAATAAATGTATATGTGTATACACAACACGTGTGTGTGTGTGTGAGAGAGAGAGAGAGAGAGTGTGTGTGTGTGTGTCACATGTTGGGTAGGTGAATTTCATCTGCCAAGGAATTGAGGCTTGAGGTATTGTTACTAGTTTATTTTAATTTAGGTCACTTTTAGGTTGCCTAATAACAAATGTTGCCTAGGTGATCCACAGTTATAGAACAAAAAATTATTATTGCAATAAAAGCAAAAAGCAACACAGCAATAGCTGCAAATGTGTCCTTTAAAAACACATAGTATAATCCAGTTGGTGTCATTCCAGTGATAAAAGGCATCCATTAGCAGCTGGGGGGGGGGCAATTTTTGGCAATTCCACTTCCTCCATTCAGGCCCCCCAAACAGATTTGCTCTGGAGGACCCCCAGCCCTCCAACATAAATTGGATTCCAGCCAAGGAACAGAAGAATAAAAATACAGAACACTTACCCAATCAAAGCAGAAGGTAGTAGTATAATGTGTAATCAGAACATAATAGTGAATTATATATTTCTTTTCTTTTGGTTGGAGGAAGATGTTTTGTACTACAGAAGTTGCCTTAAATGGGATCATCTGTGAGGGCCGTTTTGGGTCTTCTTGGGCTGATATTTAAATAAAGATCATTGTGTCGTTTTGCAATTGGACTTGGGTGCATACAGAAACCTTTTCTACAAGCTTCCTAACATTTGTCTCAAATGGGCATCGCCCCTTGATCTGCCTTAGGTGACACAAAACCTCCCGCTGAAGGAAGGGTCCACAGAGAACCAGTTGCTTCGCGTTGGATGGTCTGTTGATCTCTCTCGTTCACAGCTAGGTAAGCAGTACCTCCTTTCCGGCAGCAATGCAGCGCAACTAAGCTGGCGCCGCCTGGGGGAAGAAATCGCAGTTCTCAAGGTGAAGTCACCATAGTAAGTGTTGCTCTCTTCTAGGTGAGGATGAGTTTTCTTATGGCTACGATGGACGAGGGTTGAAGGCTGAAAATGGGCAATTCGAAGACTTTGGTCAGCCCTTTGGGGAGAATGATGTGATCGGTTGCTTTGCTGTAAGTGCAGTGAGCGAGGCCTCGGGCCGGCTCTTGAGGGGCCGCTTCGGTATCTTCGGAGTAGGCCGGGGTAGGGGAAAATGAGGTTCTGTATAGCCAAGGTGTAACTAACAACACAAAGTTAACTCCTGCTCCTTTCCTTGATGCAGTGCCGTTCAGGGGACAACCGTGCACTGCATGTGCCGTCACGAGGTTTGCCTTAATGCTTCTTACTAGAACGTCCCCATAACTGGCTGTGGTGTTCAACCAGGGCAGCTAAAAGCCAGCTTTGCCTTCCATTGCTTTGTCTTCAGGAGGCTATTAGAACATGGCTTTGAAAGCATGTGACAGTGTGAGGAAGGTGTGTGTGTGCCCAATCCACGGGGACTTGCAGGTCACATGCTTGCGCATCCTGTGTTACAGAACTTTGACAGTGAAGAGGTGGAGCTGTCCTTCTCCAAGAATGGGGAGGACCTAGGTGTGGCCTTCCAGATCAACAAGGAGCTGCTCGGCGACCGAGCTCTTCTGCCGCATGTGCTGTGTAAAAACTGTGTCGTGGAGCTGAACTTCGGCCAGAAAGAGGAGCCTTTTTTTCCAGTTCCTGAGGACTTCGTCTTCATCCATGCCGTCCCCGTTGAGGATCGAGTGCGCACTCCCCTGCCACCCAAAACCCCTGGAGAGTGTGAGGTAATAAAACAGACTTCCATGTTTCAGTTCCTAGAGGGGCTTCTCTTGTGTCCCAGTAATACAGTGTTGTGATGCTGCTGCTTAATCTTTGAACTCTAATGGATAATCTAGCGGTGAAGACTCTGTCTTTTACCTAATTCTGGTGAATTAGGTCATATCCACACATTCCACTTACTGTAAATCCAATTTAGCCTGCATGGCTTTCCCCAAAGAATCCTGGGAACTGTAGTTTGTTGAAGGGGGTAAGAATTGGAATTTTAAATGTATGTTGTGGATGTGACCTTAGATAGGAAGGGGATATGTATTGAAAGGGTCCAGAGAATTGTGTGTTCTAATTGCAGGGCAGGGAGGGTCTTCTCTGTGGTTAGCCCCCTTGCGTTGAAAGGCACTTCAGAGCATAGAGGAACTCTTAATGGAGCTTTGGCAACTGCTGTCTTAACAGGGACTTGCATGGCCCAACAGCACAGTTAGCACCAGTGCCCCTTTAACTTTTCTAAATTTGTGCGCTTGCTTACTCTCTTCCTGCTCCCCATTCTAGGTGCTGCTTATGGTTGGGCTGCCAGGATGCGGGAAAACCCACTGGGCACAGAAGCACATCCAGGAGAATCAAGATAAGCGCTACAACGTCTTGGGAACAGGCATTGTTCTCTGCCAAATGAGGGTAAGAAGTTAGAGGTCACTTCCACTTTTCAGTCTGTGTATACTTCCCGAGGGTGAATCTGAGGTCTGAGCGAATTGGGTGTGGTAATTGCAGATTAAACCTTGACTTGGCCATCTTGCCTTCATAATCATTGATGTAAGCAAAAGCAAGCGTTTTTTTAACTCACTTCTCCGTAGAAGACAGACAGAGTTTTAAAGAAGACAAGAGAGAACCCACAAACAACCCAAGAATGTCAGCAGGGCAGTATGGTGGAGACACCCTGGAATACAGAATTGCCCTGGAATAACATCCCTGTTGTCAGTTCCTAAACTCTTAACCGTGTAAAGTAGTGGCTTGTGGTGTGTGTGACATATTTCTCCTTGATTTGTTCTGTCTCCATATCCCCCCCCCCCCGTTTTATCAGACAAAGGGCACTGAAGTTGAAGAGGTCCTGGACACTGCAGCTAAAGACCAACTGCTTCAGCAAGCTGCCCGTTGTGTTAGTAAACTGGTCCAGATTGCCCCCAGGACAAAGCGAAACTTCATTCTCGATCAGGTATTTTTACATAAGTGCTGAGGGGGTTTAGTTCCAAGGAGGTAGGCAATGAAGTTAGAAAATCCAAAGTATTCATACAGTCTCCACGCAAGTTGACAAACAGGATTTCACTGATGACTGGGTACATGAGGAAGGGTCTTTGTCACAACATTTTAGTGGGCCTGTTCTTCTCCATGATGTTAGAGGAGAAGGCTTCGCATATGGTGATGGCACTGACATTCAGAAAACGGTATCAGAACAGAAGAAGCTACTGGAAAGGGCAAATAAAAGGCTTCCATTAAATACATGCTTAGGACGCAGGTGGAGAACATGGGGCCCTTGAGGTGTAGTTGGGACACTCAGCTCCTACCAGCCTCAGCCAAAATGGTCAGCAGTCGGGTGATGAGAGTTGTGTTGGCAACATCCATTCCCCACCACTGGCTATGAGGAGGGTGCTTTTGCAAAAAGCAAGACAGGGCAAGGTGGGAGATGAGTTCTTAACATGTGGAGAGATGAATTAAACTATCACCATACTTTTAGAAGCAATTCCTGCCCCTGACCATAAAGGATGGGTTGACCACTAGAAGTCTGATTATAATTAACGACCGTAATGTTTTGGTTCATTTTCATTCCTGCTTGGCTATGGTATCAGGGAGCCCCTTAATGACTTTTGGCCATTGCTGAGAGGAGGTGCTCTTGCCATCTCTAAGACCCGCATGTTTTCTCCCTTTTAGTGTAATGTGTACAATTCTGGGCAACGGCGGAAGCTCCTCCCTTTCAAGGGTTTTGTGCGCAAGGTGATTGTGTTGGTTCCCACCGAAGAAGACTGGGAAGACAGGCTGGAGCAGAGGGAGGAAGCTGAAGGAGAAGATGTGCCTGAGTCTGTGATGCTGGAAATGAAAGGTAGCCTCTGCAAAAAGGGTCTGTGGGAACACGAGCGAAGTGGTGGTGTTGGGGCTTCAGGTTTGTTTTCCCTGTTGAAAAGAACTTTCCTCTAATGATTCTGCACTTCCTCTTCCTCCTGCTTCCCTGTGATCCCAGCCAACTTCTCTCTTCCGGAGAAATGTGATTTCATAGATGAAGTCCTGTACCAAGAGCTTGCAAAGGAGGAGGCCCAGCCCCTCGTCACCAAATACAAGGAAGAAGCCAGGAAACTGCTCCCACCCTCCGAAAAGCGGACGAATCGGCGCAACAATCGCAACAAACGCAACCGCCAGAACCGCAACCGCGGCCAGGGATATGGTGAGGGTTTGCAAGTAGGAAGGGCTGCTCTCTGGAGGTACTCCTGACACTCTTCATTCATCTTTTTGCTGAGGACAGCTGTGGGCTTCCTGTTCCCCAGGTCCCAAAGGAAATCCTGTGCCTCTCTGAGAGTAGCACTTGCTTCACTCTTGCCCAAATGACTTCCCCAATCCTGTTCCGCTCATTCTTGGCTCCTTGTGGGTTTAGCTCTCTCCCTTTGGAGCCTAGGGTGCTGGTGAGAAGTTCTGACCATGCAGGATAATTGTATGCACACTTAGAGGACTTGGCTGCAGCAGTTTTTTTACTAAGATTTTTACTAATATTTATTAGTAGCAGTAGTAGTAGTAGTACACCACCCTATAACCACGAGTCTCAGAGCAGTTCACAATATAAAAGATTTGTGCTCATTTGATCCATTAAGTCACATTTGCAGGCTTGATGTCTGTTTTAGGGGTCGCATTCAGACTAACCTCATGGTGCTTCCTTTGCTTGGCCATCCAGTGACCATTTTTACCAAATGATGTTGGCAGGGACAGATGGAGGTGTTGGGAGCCCGGCAACATCTGAAGGGCCACATATTTCCCACCCCTGTCCTAAGCTTTCATCACCTCCCCCTCCCCATTATGTACCAGCCTCATTTCCCCTTCCCCCTTGATTATAAGCCTTGTTTCCACCTTCTGGAGCAACAGCCTGGGGCATCTGCGCCCTCAGTTAATTTATCATGTATTACCTCCCACCTTTCCTTTCCAAAAGACTGCTACCAGCAGAGAAGGAGCCAGAGACAAGATTTCTCATTTGGATCACACAGCCATGAGCAATTTTGAAACACCCAAATTCCTTATTCCCTGTCAAGAGTGGTTTATCTTGAGTCCACCCCCCCCCTGTCCTTTTGCATAGCTGCTTACTGAGGCCCCCACCTGTCCAGATTCTGTCTCCCACCTCTGGCTCTATACCAGCTGATCTGTCTTCTGCTACTTAACCCTCTGCTTTGTGCTTCCACTACTTCTCCATAGCTTCTGCTCAAGCCCATAACAAAAATGTAGCTTCCACAGTAGAGCAGGCGGTCCTTTGTAGTCATTTTGGGGAAGGCTGGAAATCTTTAAAACTCTCACTGAGAGTGTTGTTGTTTTTCTTTTTGGCAGCTCAGCCCAGGCATCCAAGTATGCAGCACCCTCCTGGGCTGCTGTGTGAGTAGCCTAATGCTCTGTGGGAGGTGGGGCAAAGCATGGGGCGGTGGGGGTCGGAGAGGTGGGGAGGTCACAGTTTACCTTGCTTTGGAGTAGAGGACTGGGAGGAGTTGGATTGGGGCAGCGGGTGGTGATTCAAACACCATTTGAAATCGGCACACTTAGCATAAAATGGGTCGTAGTAGTTGTCAGCTTTCTATCCTTCTCCTCCCACCATGCCCCCTTGTGAATTTAGGAAAGTGGGGTGAGGTTTGGCTGGCCAGCAAGCTGCAGGAAAAAGCTTTGGCTGATCCTAATGTGTTTGTAAGTGGCAAATGTTCTCTTGCATCTTTGGCCTATGCTTCCTAAAAAAAATGAATGCCCCTGAGCTGCCCTGCCCCCCGGGCTCAAGTCCTGCTTCTCCACACACAAAAAAGAGAGATGCCAGGTTGACTGTTCAGCACTTCTTAATATTTTCACTTAAGCTGGCACTACTGTCTGATACATCTTTGTTTTGTTACATTCCTCGCTCCCCCCTAGCTGGTGGCCAGCGCCGAGGAGGCTACAACAATCGGGCTTATGGGCAGCAGCAACAGCAGCAGCAGCAGTACTGGGGGCAGCCTGGAAACAGAGGTGTAAGTATATCCCCTTGGATTGTCTTTGCCCAAGTTTGATAAGTTAGGTTTGATACTCTTAATCAGGAAGACATAACGGGGCCACTTTCCCCCCTTCCATATTGTGAAATTTCAAGTGATTTCCTTTTAGCGACCTTTGAACCTAGGAAGCTGCCTTAGACGAGAGTCAGACCACTGATCCATCTAGCTCAGTATTGTGCTACACTGACTGGCAGTGTATGGGGTTTCAGAGTCCAGCCTTATTCCAAAGATGTCCGGGATTAAACATGGGGCCTTTTGCATGCAAAGCAAATCCTCTTGCAGTTGCCCTCTGAAGCCACACTGGGCTCCTGGGGGAGGAAGGGCAAGATATAAACAGAATACAGTGGTACCTCGCAAGACAAATGCCTCGCAAGACAAAAAACTCGCAAGACGAAAGGGTTTTTTGTTTTTTGAGCTGCTTCGCAAGACGATTTTCCCTATGGGCTTGCTTCGCAAGACAGAAACGTCTTGCAAGTTTGTTTCCTTTTTCTAAACACCGTTAATACAGTTGCGACTTGACTTCGAGGAGCAAGTCATAGAACGCGGTGTGGTAGCCTTTTTTGAGGTTTTTAAAGACTTTGGCGATTTTTGAAGCTTTTCCAAAACTTTCCCGACACCATGCTTCGCAAGACGAAAAAAATCGCAAGACGACAAAACTCGAGGAACGAATTAATTTCGTCTTGCGAGGCACCACTGTAAAAAAAATAATAAAGTAAGAGTGGCTGGGCCAGCACCCATCAGCCCTGGCCAGTGTGTCCAATAGCCAGGAATGATGGGAGTTGAAGTCTAGCAACTCCAGGAAGGCCAGAGGTTAGCCACTTTTCCTTGAACAGGCTATATGTTAAGGGGCAGTGCCAGATATATGTCTCTGCATCTAATCTGCTCCTTCAATCCACAGGGATATCGTAACTTCTACGAGCGATACAGGGGGGACTACAATCGGTTCTACGGGCGTGATTATGAGTACAACAGATACAGAGACTACTACAGGGACTACAACCGAGAGGTAAGAGGCTGCATACTATGAATTGTGTCCAATGTTAGTCCTATGAAGAGTAGACCTATTGAAACGAATGGACACGGCTAACTTAGGTCAGAGGGCCTGCTCTGACAGAAGCTAGTTGGACACAGTCCCATGCTTTCAGAATAGTGGTTTTGCACTTCGCTGTCTCTGTTCCTGGAGACAACTACTGCTGGAACTCTCATCTGCTTTGGTTCCAGCAGTGGTGCATCTAAAGGCCTTCCAGACCACAAAAGCTCTGGGTACAAGAAGTCTTGGTTCCAGGATTTCTTAAGAGAAACTTTTGACTTTGACTGGAGTAAAGAAAGGGGTTGGAGGGTGAGAAGTAGGTAATTGATGTAGGGAGCTTCGGTTCCTAATCCACCTCTGCTTTCAAAGCAACAACATGGCATTATTTAAAATCACCGCTTCAGTTCCCCACTTCTATAATAGGACCATTTATCTTAGATTATCCATTATTTGTGTACTCCAACCTTGCCCAAACCAGGTGCCCTCCAGAGTCCAAAGCCTCTGGAGGGCACCAGTGCATTCACTCCATCAGCATGTAAATAACATGAATGGTGCCCAACCTGTTTTTTGTAGAAGATGAGAGGCCCTTTGGTCTTGAGCACACTCATACCCTACTATCAGCATAATAACAACTCTCATTGTCCTTTTTTTTTAGTGGCAGAACTACTACCAAGACAGAGACCGATACTACAGGAACTACTATGGAGGATACCAGGGGTACCGGTGAAACCCCAACCATCTCCACCCTTCAGCCAACCAGCGAGGCTCTATTTGGGGGGCAGGGGGGGTGTCTGTCACTTCCCAAGACACAACATAATGGATGTGGGGCTGTTGGGGAAAAGTGGCAGCAGGGTTGAGGGGGGCGGGAGGGGGAGGTTAAAAAAAAAGAAATTGTAAATTTTTTTTAAAGTTTGTTGAAAAGAATATTGTCTTATTCTATAAAAAAACAAAAAAAACATTTCAAACCTAGTTTAGACATTTGTAATCAAAACGTTTGCGCAAGCAGGAGAGCAGCACTTAGCGCTGCCTGTGATTGGGCAGGAAAACATGACATCATAGAGCAGCTGGACGGGAAGGGAGGTGCAGGGCTCACATGGCAAAGGGGGAGGCGCAAATGAGGGCATGCAGGGATAAGCGGGTGGCTGTTTGGGCGGAGGGAAGGGGACGGGATACAACTTTTGGCTTCTCCTAACTCGTGCAGAAAAACCGCACTTCCTGAGCATTGTCACTCTGTTTTTCCAGGCCAGGGTGGTGGCGGCATGAATGTTCTTCCTTCTAGTTGAACCAAGGAAACCTTTCCCCATCCTGTAGCCACCAAGAGCGAACAAGAGAGGTCTTGATGTTCCTCTTTCAGAGTTCGGCCTACGTTTTCAGACAGTGAATTGCCAGGAGGCTTGTTTGACCTCATGTCGCTCAGGCCACAGAGGCTTTTCTTGAGCTTTCTCCCTATTTCTGCAGGTGCCTCACCTTGAAATCTCAGCGGCTTGCTTATTTGTGACCCATCAGACGGAAGGAAGCGCAGGAGTTTAGTTCGCCACATTCCCAAGTTCTTCCCGGGTCAAAGCAAGCTGCCTTGGGTGCCCTTTCTGCACCCTCCTTCCTTTCCTCCCAAGGCTTAGTTGGCCCTCTCATCATCTCTATAGTATCTGTCCTCTTTTTTTTTCCTTTTTCTTCTTAAGTGGAGTGGAAAGAACATTTTTCTCAGGGTTTCTGCAGGATCTTCTCATTGTTAGCACCTAACATGTATATAAGCAAAACTGCAAGCATGTAACTGTCACCTTTTGAGAAGCTTAGTGCTGAGAATACCAACTGGTTTTATACAGTCATTGTGGGGAAGGGGGGTGTTCTGTCCTTGTGGTTTTGATAAACTGGTAGCCTGTGTAAATAGGAACATGGGGAGGGGCGAAGAGGATCTGCGCTTGTGGGGTGGGTGGGGTGACAGGTGTGTATATGTGTGTGTGTGTCCTTGAAATATGTTGACTTCTTGATCCTGGCCCTTTGATGAAGCTTAATTATTTTTCCAGTTCCTAGAGGCTTCTATTGATGCTTCCTCTTTTCTTTTTTTTAACCACACTAGTGTGCCTAGCTATAATTCTTAAAGCATCCTCTTCCATGTTTGTCCAGTCGTGCAGATGGAAGAAAATCTTAGGCTTCTTGGGTCGAGTGGCTGGTGTTCTTTCCGGGATGTGGGTGGGAATTTATGTGTGTTGCAGGGGGACCTATTCCCCATCCTGTGGGTTGATTTATTTTGCTTCATCGTAGGCTTTCTTCCACAGAACGATGGGGGACTTTTAACAACAGGATGTTCTTCCTTAAGACACATTGTGTAAACGCTCCCTAGTTTCTTGGTACCACCTTTTTCCAGCTTGACTAAATTATGTCTGTTCCCAGACACAGGGATTGAAGATTTGCCTCTGTTCCTTGTGATTCACTGTTTGAAATTTTAACACTTGTTTTTCTTTTTAGATTGTTGGGTTTAAATTTATTTTGTTTTGTTTTTTGGCTACACAAGAATTCTCTTTCCAGCCTTTGCAAATGGTTCTTGTCTCCCCATTAAGAATGCTCATTCCTGCATCCCAGCCTGACAGAACAGAAGTGGGGAGCCTGCCAAGTCATTTGAAAAGGGGGCTGATGTGGGGTGGGGAGGGAGTGCGGAGGGCAGCAGCCACCTCCTCGCCCTCTTGCCTTTTTTCAAATATAGGAGTTAGAGAGAAGCAGGATTCTTCTATCTCCGTGCATGTGTGTATTCAGAATGTGTGGTTGTGTGACAACTGTTTTTATAACAAAGTTAACTGGTATTTTACATGCTTCAGGCCACTAGAAAATATTCTTCCGGGGAAGAAGGGGTTGTGTGTGAGAGAGAGTGCGCACGCAGATAGCTTCATTAACTGAACACTCGCATGGGAGCGTGATAGATTGATGCTGTGGAAAGTTGGTCTTGGGCGTGATTACCAGCATACAGAGTGCCAGCAGCCTTGATGAAAGCAAGAAGGTCCTCGGTCATGCCTCTCCAGGGGATCACTTCGAGAAGTTGCTGATGCTGTTCAGTGGAATAGCTTTTTGGAGCTATGGTCCTTTTAAAAAGTAGAATCTCAAAAGAATGACACACACTTGTCTTCCTGTGTGTGTTTTTGTGTGGGGGGAGGGAATGACTAAAACTGCCGCATCCTAGACCATCAGACTGAGAGATCTTAGCAACTTTAGTAGATGTCTTCTTTTTTCTGCACATTTTTGTAAAAAAAAAAAGGAAAGGAAAAAAAAAGAAATGGTAAAAATAACAAAAAATAGAAAAAAAATTCAGCCTGTTTAAAATCTGTTAGTGTTTTTCATGATTGTATGTCTTAGTTGCTGTAGATGGAAAGCTCAAGCGAAACGGAGGCTGTAAATGTTTTTACGAACTGTAAAACGTTTAAGTGGCCAGTAAAAAAGGGTTTTGCCATTGAACATGTAACTGTGTGGTTGTTTACATCTGTAACTTTCTTTCCTTAACAATTCTGGCATATGTAGGTTGAAAAACTTCCATTTTTAGAATAAATAATCATTCGCTTGACTCCACATCCTTCTGTTGCTGCGCTGACTTCTTAGGTGTCGTTGTTTAATGCTTTTGGCTTGTCTGTTCTCTCTCCCTCCCCCAAAAATAAAAAACTCAAAGACCAAAGCAATTTGAGGTTCCTCTTCATTCAGGAGAAAGCATAAGGATACAATCTGTGGCAGCCTTGTGCAACCTGGTGTTCACCAGATGTTTTGGAGTACTCACAACTTCTAACCACTGACCATGCTTGGGGCTGATGACAGTAAAATAACAATGGGAGTGGTGCAAAGTGTGAAAGGCCGTTTCGCATATCTTTTTGTGGGTGATGCAAAATAAGCAATTTGCATCCATTGGTGAAGATAGGATTTCAAAACAGCGGTTTTACACCCCAGCCCTTTGTTTAAACGAATTGAAATAGTATTTAGTGGAGCAGTTTATCAGCACAGACTGCAGTGAAGAGAGAAGCAATGTATATTATTTAGACTCACATAATGGGGAGGGGGGTTTGCCAGGTTGCATTAACACCAACGTGGTCCAGGTATGATGCTGCTCTGCCCTTTGCGTGTTAAGTCTTGAGTTTCATAATCTTTTAATAAAAGGGCTTTGTCATTTTAAAGCTGGTAATAGTATGGGATAAGGAATCTGCATGTGCTTAAACTACACCTGTTATAGACTACAGTTCTGCTTTCCCTTTACAGAGGGTGAAAGGTGACTTGCACATGTTTCGACCAGCTGGTATTCAGATCTAGTTGTTTTTTTTTAAAGATGGTTTCCTGTGCAAACACACACACACACACACACACACACACACACACCACTAACACTTTATCTATGGGCTCTTAATTTTCTAAATACTTTCCCCTTCAAAGCTGTTTGGACCCTGTATCTGCAAAAAGATTTTTTTGTTCCAAGGAGCAATAGTTGAGCTAGTTGGTGACTAGCAACTCTTGGACCTTTGGCGTCATCTAAAGGGCAATTTACGTGCTTATCTATCTTTCTCTAGGGCCATGACCCCTAACCACCCCATCCCGTTCTACCTTTACAACAACCCTTTGAGGTAGAGCTGAGAGATGTACAAGACTCATTTAGTTCATTTCCTTGTAGAGGGGATCTGAACATTTTGGGGGCCGGAATAACCTTTACCAGGAGGTTCAGGCCCAATTAAGCCTGTGGTGAACTTCTTCCTTCCCTAATTTTTTTTTTTTAAACTTCCCATGCCGGCCTTGAAAAAATGCAAAGGACAGCAGGCACCTCATTCAAAATAGGTTGTCATTTCAAGAAACATTTAACAAACCAATGCTATGGAAATGCAGCAGCAATGTACACAATAAAGGTAAAGGTACCCCTGCCCGTACGGGCCAGTCTTGACAGACTCTAGGGTTGTGCGCCCATCTCACTCAAGAGGCCGGGGGCCAGCGCTGTCCGGAGATACTTCCGGGTCACGTGGCGAGTGTGACGAAGCTGCTCTGGCGAGCCAGAGCCGCACACGGAAACGCCGTTTACCTTCCCGCTGGTAAGTGGTCCCTATTTATCTACTTGCACCCAGGAGTGCTTTCGAACTGCTAGGTTGGCAGGCGCTGGGACCGAACAACGGGAGCGCACCCCGCCGCAGGGATTCGAACCGCCGACCTTTCGATCGGCAAGCCCTAGGCGCTGAGGCTTTTACCCACAGCGCCACTCGCGTCCCTATAAGGTACACAATAAATGCAATTAAATAGCAATTAAATTAGAGTGATGTGGCTTTCAAGCTCGCCTGAGTCAAAAGTTCTGTGGAAGTGGAAAGCTGCCATTGCCTGTCTGAAAATTAGCCTCGAGCTCTTGTCGAGTCTTAAATCCTAACGCCGCCATATCGGATGCTGGCACTGAGCTTGACTTAAGAAGGCCTCATGTTGCTTTGGCGGGCTCTTCAGTGATGTTCTTGAGAAGCGGGGAGTGGCCGCCATCGTGGGTGCTGGCGCTGAGATTGCCCCGGACGCCGCCATCTTAGCTCGAGGGAATTTTTGGCTAGGAGACCAACAGAAGAAAATTTTCATAAATGATTTTAAACTGTATTTAATGTGCTTTCATTGTAACCCGCTCTGGAACCTTAGGGTGAGGGGCGGGGGATTATTATTAATCAATCAATCTGTTATGTACTGAGTTGAATAGGATCCAAACTGCAGCAGTCTGATTGGTCCTAGAACAATAGGATCCAAAAGGCAGCAGTCCGATTGGTCCTAGAACAATAGGATCCAAAAGGCAGCAGTCTGATTGGTCCTAGAACAATGCAGCAGTATGATTGGTTGGCAGGAACCACCCAATCATGCTCCAGATAGAAGTGAATCCACAACCTGATTGGCTTACAGTAGAATTCCGGAATTAGCCAATCATGTGCAGCCCATTGTGTAAATAATGTATATAAAGCAGATGCTTTGAGGGGACATTATTTCATTCCTCCTCACCACTATGAGCTGAATAAAGAGCATGAAATCACTTTGCGACTCTGAGTATATTTCACAATCAATAATAGTTTTATTATTACTTTCAGTTACAAGGACGAGCAGGTTCAAAAAAGAATAGAAAGCGCCATCTTGTTACTCTAGACTCCAACTCCCATAATCCCTGACCGCTGGCCCTCTTGGCTGGGGCTGATGGGAGTCGGAGTCCTAACGGCTCACGGGTTCTCCCCCTCTATTTTCCTCCTTCTTTTCGTATCTCTATGGGCTCATCTTCATCATGGCGGTGCGGGGCCATGATCGTGGTGGGTCGTTACGCCTTCCTCCGCCATGTTGGGTGCTGGCGCTGAGGCCGCCTAGGGCGGCGCCATGTTAGGGTTGGCTTCCGTCTCCTCTCCTGCTACCGCTACTTCTGCTGCTGCTGCTGCTTCTGCACATGGCGGGGACCGAGAGCGCGGCGACCCCCGGGAGCTTGCTGAATGGAGGCGGAGGTGGGGACGGGCCGGAGGAGAAGCGGCCCCGGCTTGGGGCGGCCCCAGCTCCCTCCGGGTCCGGGCCCCAGGGGAACCGCGTGACGGTGGTGCTGGGGGCGCAGTGGGGGGACGAGGGGAAAGGCAAGGTGGTCGACCTGCTCAGCCTCGACGCGGACCTCGTCTGCAGGTGCCAGGTGAGACACGAGAAGAGAGGCCTGCAAGGGCAGTGGGGGGGGGTCTTGCTTAGGACAGGGGTGGCAAGCCTGGGGCTCTCCAGGTGTTGTTGGACTCCAACTCCCATCAGCCCCAGCCAGCAGCGCCAGCGGTTGGAGATGACGGGAGCTGGAGTCCACGACCCTGGTTTAGGATCCTAAAGTTGGATGGAGGGTCCTCAGAAGTGATCTGGGGCAGATCCACAGACTATGCATTTGAAGGACACACCCAAGAAAAATGCTGGGGACTGTGTTTAAGGGTGCTGGGGATTGTAGCTCTTTGGGGGTTAAATTCAGTTCCCAGGATTCTTTTTATGAGCTTAAAATGATCTGCCTGAAGCATTCCTGATAGATGGACACCCAGTTTCTACCATGAAGGATAGACCACCACTTTCCAAGGCTATGTAATGTCAGGAAGTTCTCCCTAAAGTTTAGTTCAAATGTCCTTTCTTGTAATCTGAACCAGGTCTCACTCCAGGGGTGAGGAACCTTTGGCCCTCCAGACGCTGTTAACAAACAGGACCCATTACTGTTGGCTGTGCTGAATGGGGCTGATGGGAGCTGTGGTCCATCAACATCTGGAGAGCCAAAGGTTGCCTGCCTTATCCTAGAGCAGGGACACTGGCTCACCAGATAATGCTAGACTCTCAACTCCTATTAGCCAACATAGTCGTCACGGGTTCTGGGAGCTGTAGTCCAGCAGTACTTGTAGAGCCGCAGGTTTCTCATCCCTAACTTTGGAGCAGTAGAAAATCAGTTTGGTCCATCTACGTTGTGATAGCCCTTCAAAAACCTGAAATATTTCTATTTTATTTTGCTACCAAAATAAACAATTCCCCCTCCTATAACAGCACAACCCAGTTCTGTTTCAGTTTGTGTGTGTATCTGTATGCATTTATATATCACTTTTCCAAAAAAAACCACCAAAACACACTCTTCAAAAGTGGATTGTTTGTTTAGTTGCCTCCCAATTAACCATACCCTACAGGCTGTTAACAAATTAAAAACGCCGCCAATTAAGTGTTGCTGTTTTTGGTAACAATGTGTGTCTCTGCAGGGTGGCAATAACGCAGGCCATACCGTTGTGGTGGATTCGGTTGAATATGATTTCCACCTTTTGCCCAGTGGGGTTATCAACCACAATGCCACGTCGTTCATTGGTAAGGAATCTTGTGTGCTTGCCACGGTTGTGACAGGCAGCCAAATCAGGTGCAGTGAGGGGGCAGATTTGGGGATGTGTGTTCAAATCCCTGCTGTGACCAAATGGGTGGCTTCTGACCCTGCATAGACTCTTTCCCTTCCCTGCAATGGATATTCTCCTTCTGCAATTTCACCCGTTTCTCTTTGTGTCCCTAGACAGGGATTTCCCCCCAAAACCCTACCCTTCTTTCCACTTGGGTGCTTGGGGTTCGGATTATTAGTATTATTATTATTATTTGAATTTTTTAATTTTCAATGCAGAATCATAACAAAAATTACAAACATTGAATCCAAAATAATACTATACAGACAAAAAAACCCGGAACATACAAAAAAAAACAGAAAAGAAAAGGAAAAAAAACAAAGGAAACAAAACTAAACTAAACAAAATGAAAAAGCACACATCTACAGAAAAAAACCATATCATTACGTACATAAACACAAATTGACTTCCTTTGTTCTAAGACCTCAAAAAAATTACACTTACTGTATTGTTGTGTCTAATTAGATTACTTCCACCATTGTACTTTTTTTTTACACCATTTTTCTTTTTCTTTAACCCTGTAAAGCATCATTCATTACATACCAATATACTTACTCCAGAACAATGTTTTTTCATATACTCTTTAGCACAACCCCATTCTTTTAATAATTTCTGGTCCGATTGTCCCCTTATGTAAGCTGTGAGTCTTGCCAGATTTATGTATTCACAAAATTTAATTTGCCAATCTTTCACTGATGGAATTTTTCTGCCTTTCCAGTTTTTAGCTATAAGCATCCTGGCAGCTGTTGTTGCATAAAGGAATACTTTCCTTTGATTTTTGGGGATATAATTTGTAATTAAACCTAAAAGGAATGCCTCCGGTTTTTTACTGAAAGATATTTTAAAGATCGGATTATGTGTATTTAAAAGTTGCTGGACACCACTCGGCATGGGAGACTGAACCAGCATAAAGTATAGCCCTATCTGGGAGAGAGATGGGAAGGGAGTGACTCTGTTGTTCTTTGTGGGACACTGTATTGCTCTAGATCAATTTGGGTTCCCAAACTGTGGTCTGCAAGCTTCATTCAGGTGGCCGGTGGCATTTGTGTGTATTTGTGGCTGAAGACACAAGTTAGATATTCATATTGGGGGGGGGGATTCAACATAGCGCTAAGGAGATCACTCTGTCAGTGCTATGTTTTTATCTTCAGGAGAAAATTTTGTTTTCCTGTCCATTGTGCTTTTTTAAAGTGTGTATTTTACATTTGACTTGGGCCTGAAATGTTTAATTTGGGTATTTTGTAATGCTTTATTTGTCGGTTTAATTTTGGTTGTAAAACTGCCTTGAGATTTTCAAATGGATCGAGAGGCATACAAACCATTTTAATAAATAAATGAGAGGTTGCCTTCCCTTTCAGGGAACGGTGTTGTCATCCACTTGCCAGGACTCTTTGAAGAAGCTGAGAAGAATCTTAAGAAAGGGTCAGGTGAGTGACACCCCCCCCAACAACGTGAGATTCTCCACGCCTGATCTAAAGAAGGGAAATGAAAAGGAAAAAATGTGTGTGCATCGTGCTGCATGGCTAGGGTACAGCCCACACCTGTGTCCCTTTTGTATGTGGCTTTCCATTGTGGACTAATGGAAAGTCCATTAATAGAAAGCCCTGTTGAGCTAAGAGATGGAAATGTTTAAAAGCCACAAGTGTTCTGTTTCCACAGGGCTAGAAGGCTGGGAGTCTCGGACGGTGATTTCTGACCGTGCTCATCTGGGTGAGTGTCCTGGGAGGAATTTGGTGGTGGGAGTGAAATAACAGTTAGAAAGAGACCGACATATCTGTCATCTTGCGTCTTCCTCAGTGTTCAACTTCCACCAGGCTGTGGATGGAATCCAGGAACAGCAAAGGCAGCTGCAGGGTGGCAAGAAGTAAGTGGGGTGCTGAGGGTGTGGCTCAGTGGCGTAGCATCGGTTGCTGGGGCCCAGGGTAGGCACGGGCATGCATGTTGGGCAAGGGGTGCGCAGTCTTTTTCTGTCTCTGTGGGCACTCTGTCCTCTAGGGCAGGACTGAAGATCCTTTGGCCTCCAACTTCCATCAATACTAGCCAGCATAGCTCATAGTCAGGGATAATGGGAGTTGTAGTCCAGAAGTCCCATAAGCCTAAGGCGTCGTTGCCAATAGCCAGGGCTGATGGGAGTTGGAGTCCAGCAACATCTGCAGGACCACAGGTCCCCCATCCTTGCTTTAAATAAACAGTGACCCTTTGCCACACTGGTATTTGGTAATAGTGCTGTTGCAAAGGTCTCTTGTTATTGCATATACATTTGAGCTTTGCCACAGATCTAGCATGGGCTCGAGACTATGAAACTTGCCTATTTATTTATTTATTTATTTATTTATTTATTTATTTATAGCATCATTTCCCTGCTTTTCAGCTGAAATGACCCCCAGGGATACAGGAAAAAGACAATCCCTGCTCTCATCTCTCAATCCAAAAGACACAAACACGAAAGGAAAAGAGCTTGGGAGGGAGAAAAGTAAACTCAGTATATTATTTTAGTTATGAACTTCTTATAATGACCAGCTGGAAAGGAAAGATTTCAAGGACAGGTACAGTGGTATCTCGGGTTACATACGCTTCAGGTTACAGACTCCGCTAACCCAGAAATAGTGCTTCAGGTTACAAACTTTGCTTCAGGATGAGAACAAAAATCATGCCTTGGCGGCACGGCGGCAGCAAGAGGCCCCATTAGCTAAAGTGCTGTTTCAGGTTAAGAACAGTTTCAGGTTAAGAACGGACCTCTGGAATGAATTAAGTACTTAACCCGAGGTACCACTGTAGAGTCAAAAGTTGCTGGTCTTTCAGAGCAGAGGCCCTGAAGTCCCATCTCTCATCCTGTCCTGTAGCTTGATGTTAGTGGAGGCTGGTCCATTAAGGCATATGGGGTGCTGCCCCACCAACCTCAGTCTGCCCCCAGCCAATCCTCTGTTCTTATCTAAAATCAGGCTGGGGGGCGGGCCCGCCTATCAGGTTCCTCCTCCTTCTTAGTCTCCACATTGCCCCTTGTAAAACTCAGCAGGGAGGAAGAGAAAGATGGGGGACAAAACTAGAATTAGCTGGTGCTGCCTTGCGTTAGCTCTGGCTCCACCTGTCATCGGTTGTGGTTCCAGTCACTGTTTAGCCTCCCTTCCTTCCGCACATTAAATGTGTGATGTGTATGTGACAAAAACTGTTCATGAGCCCGCCTAAAAGGCTGGCTCAGGGGGGGAAAAGGCAAGGAGTAGCTGCAAAATCTGAAGGAGGGACACACTCAAAACAGGAAATCCCTTTTTCTCTCATAGAAAATAGGGAAAAGGCCAGTTGAGCTCTAAAGCAAATATTTACCTGCAAAACTGAAGCTATATAAAAGTAAAATTAAGCACAGGAGGTGCAGATGTGAGCTGTAACAACTGAGGTGCCTTCTCATTTTTATCCATCTACGTCTCTCCATTTTCCTGATTCAATCTTTTCTCTTGTCACCTTCTTTTTGCTCACTGAGATTCAGCTTTGTACTGACAAATGACAAACCTGGTGGTAGAAACTTGCAGGAATAGTTTTCCGTTGTTTTGGGGACTGAGGTATTCTCAAGCATCGTGAAGGTCATTCAGACCTTCTAGGCCCAAGGAGAAACAGATCATGTATTCTTCCCGGCTTCTCAGCTCAACTAAAGCCTAGTCAGCATTTCTTCTTCCCCCATTCCAGAGCCCACGCAGTCATAGACGTTTCTTCCCTCAGAACAAGGCATCCCAGGCCTGTTTAAACCAGAGTTCCTTGACCAAAGTTTGCTTCCATTTTGCTGCATAGAAATCTGCTGCTGCCTCATCTTCAGTACACAGCTGTCTCCCCTCCCAACCCCAAATAAGCTGAGCTAACTGTTATAAAATGCAAACATACACATAGGAACATGGGGAACTGTCTCTAGCTCAGAATTGCCTTCACTGACACCGGCAGCAACTGCCCAGGATTTCAGGCAGATGCTTTGCCGCTGAGCAATAGTCCTCCCCAATGTTTGCACATGGAATGCCATGTTCTCCCGTACAAAACCCACACTCTTCATCGGAGGTCGCCAACGTGTGTCCTCCAGTACCTCCTGCGGCATCCACAAAATGTCTCTGTAAATATCCCCTCTAAAATCCACAATGTTCGAGAGACATTTTGCCCTTACTGCTCAGTTCCTGTTTGTAGTGGCTGAGCCTCCCATACAAGAACATCTCCTACCCTTCAACATTCCCACATTTCATTGGATGCCATTCTGAATAAAGGAGAAGTGCAAAGAGCTTCTGTCTTTGTATGAGCGTGGCTATTGTAGCTGCATTTTTCCTGTCAATGGGAGGCATGCCTACACAGTTTTGCTGCCCTGTTCCTTTTTCGGCCACACCCCACAGCAGCCATTTTGTGTTACACCACACTTCCACGGCAGCCATTTTGTGTTACGCCACAGGCCCACAGCAGCCATTTTGTGTTATGCCACACCCTGTGGCAGCCATTTTACATTATGCCACATTTTGTGACTGGCACCAATTGCACTCTCTCAAAACCCCAAATACGCCCACTGGCCCAGAAAGGTTGGCGACTCCTGCAGTTCTCAGGCATGGCCAGGGATGCCGCACTCAAAGCCCCCATCTGCACAAAGAAAAACAAGGATGTTGAGAAACAAATTGGCTCCTAATGTATATTTACAAAATCAAAGTTAGAACTGGTCACGATAGTGGGGGGGGGGGTTCATTCTTGCAGCGTATACTGGTTGCTCCTGTGAAAAGTATTGTGCCCCTCTGGTTACTTTTTTTTCAGCCTTGGCACCACCAAGAAAGGGATTGGTCCAGCCTACTCCTCCAAGGCCTCCCGAACCGGCCTGCGCATCTGTGACCTCCTGGCGGATTTTAACGAGTTTTCCAAGAAGTGAGTTGATGGGTGGAAGAGATTATTGTAAGGCATTATTGTAAATTACGGGTGAGGATTGCTTAACTGCGTCGTAAATCCGCTGAGAAGTTTTCATTCGTCTATTGTCCTTAAGCTGTTCTAAATTGTTTTTAATATTGTTTTCAATCATAAAATAATGGCAAGGCGGTGTACGGCCTACAGCATGTTGTTTTTGGTGCTATAAGCCGCCTCAAGCATGGTTTAATGATGGGAAGGTAGCTTGCAAATAATTGACAATGGCGATCGGTGGGAGTGCAACTGACTCAGCAGCAATATCTCTCCCTCTCTTAGATTCAGGGTCCTGGCCCAGCAGTACAAAACAACATACCCAGCTCTCAACATTGACACGGAGGCTGAGCTGCAGCAATTGAAGGTGATTATTGTGGTGGGGGTAGGTCCGTGACTACTGGGAAAGCCTGCCTGCAGTGATTCATGATTATTGCATTGGGCTCTACGTGGAGCTACCCTTACGCCTGGTCCAAAAGCTCCATCTCCTGCAAAATATTGCAGCTAGACTGACAGCATATTGACTCAGTTGCTTAAAAGCTTGCCCTGGCTGCCTGTGTGTTACTGAGCCAGGTTAACCTACAAGGTGCCTAGTAGCTTGGGTCTAAGATATCTTAAGGACCACCTGACCCCTTATATCCTGACCTGATGACTCAGATCTCTGGGGTTGTCTCTGTTGGTGCGCCCCCTGTGGCTTAGAGGCACTGCTTGGAACTACTAGAAGCCATCAATGCAATGGGCCCAAACCTGTGGAACTCCCTCCTGATTGAGATTAGGCAGGCACCATCCTTGCTGAGTGTTGGGTGCATGACTCAGACTTTCATAGACTTAGACCAGGGGTCAGCAAACCTTTTCAGCAGGGGGCCAGTCCACTGTCCCTCAGACCTTGTAGGGGGCCGGACTATATTTTGGAAAAAAATATGAACGAATTCCTTTGCCCCACGAATAACCCAGAGGTGCATTTTAAATAAAAGGACATATTCTATTCCTGTAAAAACACGCTGATTCCCGGACTGTGTGGGGGCCGGATTTAGAAGGCGATTGGGCCGGATCTGGCCCCCGGGCCTTAGTTTGCCTACCCATGACTTACACTTTCTTGGACTGAGCCCAAAACTGCAACTCATTTTTTAAAAACAAAAACCCGACAGATTTATGCCGAGAGAATCCGCCCACTGGTGAAGGACGGTGTTTATTTCATGTACAAAGCCCTGCATGGCCCACCCAAGAAGATCCTGGTCGAAGGAGCAAACGCTGCACTCTTAGACATCGATTTTGGTAAGCATCCTCATTTTAACACTTGGAATGCAGGAGACCCTTTATTCCCCTCACAGCGGTGGCATAGCCTGCGGGGGTGGGAAGGATGGCACCAGGGCGGTTGCCACAGGTGCAAAATTGTTAGGGGGTGCAAAATTTCAGCACCTAGTGCTGCCTCAATACAGCTGTGTGCTTCTTCCATCACTGGGCTCCATTGGAAACGGCTTCTCTGTGCGAACCAGGAAGTGACCTCTCCAGACAATGAAATGACTCTTCTTTTCTTATCTCTGCAGCTGTTGGTGATACAAACACTGTTAGGCAGGCATACTCCATTTCCCTCCCACCCACCGCCTTGGCGTAGCCCCGGGCACTGGCAACCCACACTATGCCAGTGCCTCGCAGAGCTATGATTCCCAGAGGTCCCCAGGAAGAGGGGTTGCTCGTTAAATTGTGAGGAAATAGGGGCTTCCTAACAACTCTCAGCACCCTTAAAAACCACAACTCCCAGAATTATTTTGGGGGAACTTGTTGTTGTTGTTTAGTCATTTAGTCGTGTCCGACTCTTCGTGACCCCATGGACCAGAGTACGCCAGGCACTCCTGTCTTCCACTGCCTTCCGCAGTTTAGTCAAACTCATACTGGTAGCTTCGAGAACACTATCCAACCATCTCGTCCTCTGCCATCGCCTTCTCCTTGTGCCCTCTATCTTTCCCAACATCAGGGTCTTTTCCAGGGAGTCTTCTCATGAGGTGGCCAAAGTACTGGAGCCTCAGCTTCACGATCTGTCCTTCCAGTGAGCACTCAGGGCTGATTTCCTTAAGAATGGATAGGTTTGATCTTCTTGTTAGTCCATGGGACACTCAAGAGTCTCCTCCAGCACCATAATTCAAAAGCATCAATTCTTTGGTGATCAGCCTTCTTTATGGTCCAGCTCTCACTTCCATACATCACTACTGGGAAAACCATAGCTTTTACTATACGGACCTTTGTTGGCAAGGTGATGTCTCTTGGGGGAACTATAGTGCTTTAAATGTATGTTGCAAAAGTGGCATTCATTGGAGACAATGCACAGGTTCTGTGCACTGCTTACAGGCTGCAATTGGCTCAGCAACGTTGTGAAGATTCTCCTCTCCCCATTAGGTACCTACCCATTTGTGACATCCTCCAATTGCACCGTGGGAGGGGTCTGCACCGGCCTCGGCATCCCCCCACATTACATCGGCAAGGTGTACGGCGTGGTGAAGGCCTACACCACCCGTGTCGGAGTTGGAACCTTCCCCACTGAACAGGACAATGTGAGTCTTTCCCTGAGGGGCTGTGGGGGGCAGAACAGGAGTGAGACTTTGCAGCGGAAGGGGAGACTGGGTTACCCATGAGTGGTTTGATGACTCGGCTTTTCTGCCGTCTTCCAGGAGATCGGCGAGGAGCTGCAGTCGCGGGGGCGAGAATTTGGCGTCACCACAGGCCGGAAGCGCCGTTGCGGCTGGCTGGACCTCGTGCTGGTGAAATACGCCCACATGATCAATGGATTTAGCGCGTAAGCCTCTCTCTCTCAACACTAGCACTCGAGGACACCCAGCAAAGCTAAATGTTGGAAGTTTCAGGACAAATAAAACAAAGCTTTTCTTCATATAGGTAAAGGTAAAGGGACCCCTGACCATTAGGTCCAGTCGTGACCGACTCTAGGGTTGCGGCGCTCCTCTCGCTTTATTGGCCGAGGGAGCCGGCGTACAGCTTCCGGGTCATGTGGCCAGCATAACTAAGCCGCTTCTGGCGAACCAGAGCAGCGCACGGAAACGCCGTTTACCTTCCCGCCGGAGCGGTACCTATTTATCTACTTGCACTTTGACGTGCTTTCGAACTGCTAGGTTGGCAGGAGCAGGGACTGAAGAACAGGAGCTCACCCTGTCTCGGGGATTCAAACCAAACCGCCGACCTTCTGATCGGCAAGTCCTAGGCTCTGTGGTTTAACCCACAACGCAACCCACGTCCCTCTTCTTCATATAGCGCATGATTAAACTATGGAACTCACTGCCTCAGGAGGCAATGATGGCTACCAGCTTGGATGACTTTAAAACAGGATATCGCCCAGCCCTGGTTCTAGAGGAGTTTATACTTTTTGTAGTGTGTCACTGGAATCCAAAACTGAAGAAGCTCATTTTAAGGTGCACGTGAGTAGCCTGTTGGACACATGTGGTCCTCTGATGCCTTCGGTATGACCGCCAGATTCTTGCCCCCACACCACGCACCATTCGCACAGCAAGGGTCGAACGCCTAACACATCATGTGTGCTAATGGCTATGTGTGAATGACCCAACTTCCACCCCGGTCCCCGCCCATAGCCACACAGCCCCCTGGCCTTCCACCCATATGGGGCTTTCAGTGACAAAACAGGCATAGCCTGCCCCTGCTGTGATTGGAAAGCTGTTCATAACCCTGTAACCGTTGCCCTCTGCTCTGCTCCACAGCCTAGCTGTGACCAAGCTGGACATCCTGGACACCTTCGAGGAGATCAAAGTGGGCGTGGAGTACCGGCTGAATGAGAAACGCATTCCTTACTTCCCAGGTGATGCTGTGGGCCTAGCCCAGGGGTCAGCAAACATTTTCAGCAGGGGGCTGGTCCACTCTCCCTCAGACCTTGTGGAGGACCAGACTATATTTTGAAAAAAATAGATGAATGAATTCCTATGCCCCACAAATAACCCAGAGATGCATTTTAAATAAAAGGACACATTCTCCTCATGTAAAAACACGCTGATTCCCGGACCGTCTGTGGGCCGGATTGAGAAGGCGATTGGGCCGCATCTGGCCCACGGGCCTTAGGCCAGTCAGCAATGGGAGGGAGGCTGTTTTAGCCTTCACAGTTTAGGCCTCAAACAGGGGACCTGCAGTCCTTCAGATGTAGCTGGACTCTGGCTCCCACCAGCCTCAGCCAGCATGGTCGAGGGATGATGGGAGTTGTCCCAACCACATGCAGAGGGCCACAGGCTCCCCACGGCTGGTTTAGGCCCTTAGGGGTTTTGTCCTTTGGTTCAGAAGACAGGAGGAAAGTGGTGAGCAGTGTCCTGGAGTCTGCATAGAGCAGCCTTTGCCCCCCAGCTGGTGCCCTCCAGCTGTTTTGGACTACAATTCCCATCACAGGAGTGCTGGTTGGGGCTCATTGGAATTGTAATCCAAAGCAGCTAGAGAGTCCCTGGTTGGCAGAGGCTGGTGTAGAGAAAAACAGGTTTCGCTGAGAGTGGGGGTTCAGAAAGACTGTCAAGGGGAGGGACTGCTTCACATAACTCATTGTTAACTTATGGAACTCACTGCCACAAGATGACCTCTGGCTTGGGACAGCTTTTAAGGAAGAGTTAGGCAAATTAATGGAAGTGAAAGGTCTACCAAGGACTGTTACAGCTGCAGGTTCAGTTTCAGAGGCAGCATGCTCAGTTACTTATTTACCGTATTTATACTAGTCTATAACAGCCTAATCCTTGGAGTTGTTAAGAAATTCAAATAAACAAAAAACAAGTGCAGTTCTGAAAGGTTCAGCCCGCCATCTTCATTCAAACTGGCATCCAGTTGTATCCAAATGTAGATAAAAACTTGCTCCCTGACCCCAGGAACATCCATGCCATATTTGGTTACAGTGGGTTGTATCTACGTATGATGGGTTTCCTCATGAGTAGGACTAGCACTGACTGCAACCCAGTGCCATAAAAGGTCTCCAAGTGCATGCATGCATTCAAAACCCCACTGATTTCAACCAGATTTTGTACGACGATTCCAGAGATCAAGGAACCTTTTGGAACGGCGCTCATTTTAATTGCCGATTTCCAAATCACACTGATTTTTTGTTTGTTTCTTAAAGCTTCTGAGCAACCCCGGGTACAACATTGCTAGTAATGAATAAGAATGCCCAGAGACGGCTTAGACACTTAGAGCATAATCAGAAAACCCAAATTTAACAAGAGCTTCTCTTTCCCCCACCTTCACGGACGTCCACAGCCAACCAGGAGCTCCTCAACAAAGTAGCCGTGGAATACAAGGTGCTGCCAGGTTGGCGGTGCAGCACCGAGGAGGCCCGCAGTTTTGGTGATTTGCCCCCCGAGGCCCAGGGCTACATCCGCTTCATTGAGGATTATCTGGGGGTGCCAGGTGAGTTGTGGCCCGTGCAAATGGAACTACTCCAGCAGCCACACTTTGGAATGCCCTGCCCATTGATGATAGGCAAGCACCTCCTTCGCTGTGGTGTTTCCACCTTCCGAAATCTTTCCATTTGTTGCTTAAGCAAGGCTGCCCAGATGTGTGAATTTGACGCGTATCTTACTTCTTAATGTATGGGTTCTATCCCAGGAGTAAACCCGTTGAAATTAATGGATCTCAGTTAGCCATGTCCATGAATTTCAATATATCTGAGCAGGATTAGCATTGGCTGCAACCCTTTATTGGGGGCAGGGGCGGGAATGGCCAACTTGTTTTTAAACATCTGATTTCATCTGTCCTATTCATGTATGTTTTATATTTTATGTCGGCCAGTTAGAGGTTTTGAAGGTTAACGTGTGTGTGTGTGTGTGTGTGTGTGTGTGTGTATACATACACACACACAGGTATATAAACCTTGTTTGGATAAATAAAGGTGTTTCTCTCTTAACCCCCCCCCCCTGTTTTGCAGTCAAGTGGATTGGAGTGGGGAAATCGCGCAGATCCATCATCAAGCTCTTCTGAGGATAGCAGCAGAGCGGAGCTCACGTCTTGGAAGGAGGCGGCAGCAACCACAAGCACTGCCCCTTATACTCAGTTCACGGACCAATCAGCACATGGGAAATATGGGGATATTCCCGCCCCATAAGCCAGCCTCCCACCACCTTCACTCAGCTAAGAGCACTCCTCACCTCCTTGCCCACTGCAGAGGCTTACAGTCTCAGCGTAACGGAGACTTGCTGCCTCTGAGATCTTTCCTTTCCAGGCTGGTTAATGCCACACACTCCACTTTCCCCTTCTGCATCTGGTCGTTCTTCTCTTCTCTCTCATAGGGGCTGCTGCCGTTCCGCATCTGGCAGCCTCGGTACTCCTGCGTCTTGTGATGGGCAGGGACACAGTCCTTCGAAATTGTAAGGCATCCCCTCATAGCAGAAAGCAATTCCCAGAAATGGGACAGTTAACTTCTGTTCGCTCCGAGTGTGGATTCCTGTTGCTGCCCTCTTGCACTGAAGACAGTGGCCAAATTCAAGCCACAGTTTCTCAAGCGTTGAAGAGCTGCAGCAAGCCTTGGCTGCATGCCCCCATCTCTCCCATCTGCTCTTCTGGCGTGGCCACACAGAGATCGGAAGCTTTTGCTTCTTTCGTGGTTTCTGATCAGCCACAGTTTAGCGTGACATCTGGACCCTAAACCCTAGCTAGGTGTTAACTCAGTTTTGTTCAGGTGAAACAACAAACTGCGGCTCATCATAAAGCAGGAGCAAAAGTTTCCAGACTCTTCTTTGCATCCATGACGGAGGAGGATAGAGGGGAAATGTGTAAGCTCATTTCCATCCAATAACATTGCCGTTGCCTTCTCTATTTGCTCTTCACCTGGTTTTATGGGAAATTTCCCAAAAGATTTAGCATTTAACACCCTGCCTTCTGTGATTGGACATAACTATGCAAATCAAAGCTCCCCATCTGATAGCAGGGCTTGGGGTTTGCGTTGACGCACAGGAGCACTGCCTGTAATCTTCGGAAGCCCAGGGTTGCATTTGAGTGTTCACAGGAACTAGAATCCTGACTATTCTTTTTTCTTCTTTTCAACTACAAAAGTGGAGATTCACGGGGCCAATAGACTAGATACCAAAGCGTTCTCAGCACAGACTTGCACAACCACACCTTCCCAACCCAATGAAGTATTCCTGCCTTTGCGTCTCTATGCGTGTGTGCATGGGAGTGTTAGAAAGCTCCCTTTGTCACAGTGTCGTCCTTGCCCCCAGCGGGGGGCTCTAATTTTCAGGGCATTGTCGTGTCTGCCAATTTTCACTGTGCACAGAAATTAGCAATAAAGAACAGTGGTTTATTTTATGAACGGTTTGAATCATGAAGGAAGCGTCAGGCCGGGACTGCTCTATTTTTTGTATCAGTTGTGTTGAAGGGTTCATGCCCCCCGACACACACACTTTTCTAGCTCAAAATGTTCCCAACTCTGGGGCATTTCCTGGCAGGAAAAGGCCAGACAAACTCAGATCTGTGAGCCATAAATGGCCCTCCAGGCCTGTCTGGCTTGTGGGACTCTTCCTCTGGCCACGCCTTTCACCTGCCTGGCTTTGTGCTACTCTTATGTGTTTTTGCCCAAATGGGATATGTCCATGAGCTCCGATTATGCCTTGTCTGGTTGGAGGATAGACACGGGTTTCTATAGAAACAGACACATTGCTCCACCCACTTTGCCTCTGGCTCCACCCATCGCTGGCATGTGTCCCCCCTGCCCCCCCCAAGACAAGGCAGCCCAGGTTTCCCCATCCATCCTGTATGGTGAACCTAAGTTTGATGCCAACCTCTTCTTGTGCCCTTGAAACCTTTTGGGCTCCCGACTCCCATCCACCCCCTACTGCTGGCATGCCCAAAGGCCCCAGGGATGGTGGAAGTTGCAATTCGACATCTGTTGCTGGCCTCCAGCCCCAGCCAGTTTGGCAGATGTTAAGGAACAGCGATGGGATTTGCGATTCAGCAATGTCTGAAGGGCACCAGTCTGGGGGAGCCTTTGGGCAGCGTCAGTGTCGTTGTTTTTAACTACATTTATTCTTGAGCTCAAAGAAGACCCTGAAACCAATTGGCAGCAGGTGGGAGAGGAACACATTTCGGACTTCCCAAGTTTTCGGTGGTTCTGTTTTCAAGTTTTTGACACACTCTTGCACACATGCCCTGGGCAAACCTGGCGCCAGAGTTTTGCAGCCCTGATAATCAAGAGTCTGCCCATACCTCCTCCTTGCATGCCAGAGTTTCTTTTTGATTTTCTTGTCTTGATCCAGAGTGAGTTGGCTCTGCCTCCCATTGTCTCTGGTTGAACCTCCTGTTGGGCTCCCCTGCCTTCTACCCCATCAGCCCTGATGGACACCAGCCACCACTGGGTTCGACCCAGTACAGGGCCACTTCCTGTGTTAGCATTGGCTGCTCAGGCTGGGGGCCAACGGGAGCTAAGAGTCCTCCCCCGACCCCTTAGCAGATCCCTCCCCACCTCTCCATCTCAAAACCACTCCGGCCCAGCTTGAGTGGCTCCAGTTAATTTTATTACTTTCTGTGCTCTCTGATACAGTGTGAGTTGGGCAGGGGTGTGTGGCACAAACCGCCTCGGCCCGTTTTGGAAGAAATCAAAACCCTTCGCTCTCCCCCCCCCCGGGTATAATTTTTTTGCGGGGAGGGTGAAACTTTTCAGTCCCTCTGGCCATTAGGACCGAAACTTGAAATAGGTGGTGGGTAGCTGGAGGGGGCAGTTTGTAGCAAAACCATCCACAGATTGGGCATACAGGAGGGGGTGGTTAATACCTCTAGGTCTCGTTTTGGGGAGAATGGGTGCCTTCCTGCCACCCTTTGTTGACTGTGGAGGAAGGAAACAGGAGGGGGCGCTGTATCCATATCACTTGCAGAGTTTGAATTGTGCTCGGTTGAAGTGTATGGAGAAGTTAGCCTTGCAGTGGAACACGTGGAGGGGGGAATTTGAAAGTGGGAACCTCCACAACTGCCCTGACAGCCCCTTCCCCAAAACAGCCAAGACTTGGGCTTCGAGGTACATGGCAGCCTTCTCCTGCGCAAACCCAATTCAATGCTGAGCAGTGATAAGGGTGTCCCGGGACTGGAAGATGCGAGGGATTGGGGGAGAGAAGGAGATCTGAGCAGCCCAGATGCCCCCCTGGGCCCAAGGGGGTGAGGTGGGGAGACAGACATAGCTCAGAGGAGGGCACAGAAGAACTTTTTCTCTCGGAACGGGTTTTCGGAGGTGGGCACAGGGGTGATGAGGGGGTCCTCGCAGGCGTGGGCATCGCAGTAAGTCATCAGGTCCGCAGCAGCCTTGGAGACCTGCCAAGGGAAGGGGGAGAGTTGAAAACTCCAGCCTTCTGATGATGTCAGTTTGTAAAAGGATGCATGACACAGAGAAAGCGGATAGAAGTTTTTCTCCCTCGTAACACTAAAGGGACGCGGGTGGCGCTGTGGGTTAAATCACAGAGCCTAGGACTTGCCGATCAAAAGGTTGGCGGTTCGAATCCCTGCAATGGGGTGAGCTCCCGTTGCTTGGTCCCTGCTCCTGCCAACCTAGCAGTTCAAAAGCACGTCAAAGTGCAAGTAGATAAATAGGTACCACTCGGGCGGGAAGGTAAACGGCGTTTCCGTGCGCTGCTCTGGTTCGCCAGAAGCGGCTTAGTCATGCTGGCCACATGACCTGGAAGCTGTACGCCGGCTCCCTCGGCCAATAAAGCGAGATGAGCGCCGCAACCCCAGAGTCGGCCACGACTGGACCTAATGGTCAGGGGTCCCTTTACCTAACAGTAGAAGTTTGGGACATCCAATGAAGATGAATGTTGGAAGACCCAGGACAGTTAAAAGAAGTTACTTCTTCAACAACTATGGAACCCACTCCCATAGGCGGCAGTGAGGACCACCAACTTAGATGGCTTTAAAAGAGGATTGGACAAATGAATGGAGAAGAAGGCTACAATGGTGCCCTCCATATATTGCTAGACTACAACTCCCAACGGCCCCAGCGAGCACAAGTCAGTTGCCAGGGATGATGATTGGAGTTGGAGTTCGGCAACATTTGGAGAGCCACAGGTTCCCCCGCCCTGATCTAGCCCAGCAGTGGCTTTCATAGGATCTCGTGCAGAGATGGCTCTTTCATCCTTTTAACTGGAGATGCCCTGCTGCGAAATCTGGTACATTCTGCATGCCAGGCATGTGTTTTACTGCTGATGTTTTCAAAAAATTATTTGCTTGTTTGGTTACCGGTTGTGTTTATCTACCACTTTCCTGCTGAGGGGCCTTTTCTGACTACAAAGGTAAAGGGACCCCTGACAGTTAGGTCCAGTTGTGGCCGACTCTGGGGTTGCGGCGCTCATCTCGCTTTACTGGCTGAGGGAGCTGGTGTACAGCTTCCAGGTCATGTGGCCAGCATGACTAAGCCGCTTCTGGCGAACCAGAGCAGCGCACGGTAACGCCGTTTACCTTCCCACCGTAGTGGTACCTATTTATCTACTTGCACTTTGACGTGCTTTTGAACTGCTAGGTTGGCAGGAGCAGGGACCGAGCAATGGGAGCTCACCCCGTCACGGGGATTCAAACCGCCGACCTTCTGATTGGCAAGTCCTAGGCTCTGTGGTTTAACCCACAGCGCCACCCACATCCCCTTTTCTGACTATATACCGTATTTTTCGGACCATAGGGCGCACCCAGTTTTTTTGGGGGGGGGAAATAAAGGGGAAAAATTATTTCCCCCCCAGGCGCGGGGCTGGGGCGGGGGAAGCTCGAGCTTCCCCCGACCCCAGCCCCCAAACAGGCAGCTCTCTGCAAGCCGTGGGAGCGCTCCCGCTGCTTGCGGAGATGTCCGCGAAGCCTGGGCGCGCTGATCTCAGCGCGCGCAGGCTTCGGCATGCTGGCAACTCCGCAAGCAGCGGGACCGCTCCCGCTGCTTGCGGAGAGGTCCGCGAAGCCTGGGCGCGCTGATCTCAGCGCGCGCAGGCTTCGGCATGCTGGCAACTCTCCGCAAGCAGCGGGACCGCTCCCGCTGTTTGCGGAGAGGTCCGCGAAGCCTGGGCGCGCTGATCTCAGCGCGCGCAGGCTTCGGCATGCTGGCAACTTTCCGCAAGCAGCGGGACCGCTCCCGCTGCTTGCAGAGAGGTGTGCGAAGCCTGGAGAGCGTGAGGGGTCGGTGCGCACCGACCCCTCTCACTCTCCAGGCTTCAGCGAAAGCCTGCATTCGCACCATAGGACGCACACACATTTCCCCTTCATTTTTGGAGGGGAAAAAGTGCGTCCTATGGTGCGAAAAATACGGTAGTTCAGTAAAAGCTCATTCTCGCCACATGAGGGTGCATCTGGGCAAGCCATCCTTTGCTTGCAGTTGTGACCAGAAAGCAGCTTGGCTGCATTCCTAGCAATTCAGGACTCAAGGGGGGGGGAGATCTGCCCGAGTTGCTGTTCACCCTCCTCAAATGGGCAGCGACTTCACGTTCTTCGCACATGTCGAAAATTACAAGGGGTAATTCGATTCAATGGTCCTTGAGCACACACAGAGACACACGGACTTGTATGGATGCTCCAAAGCGAAGTGGTTGAGCAGCTGCTCTGCCTGCGGAAGGTGCCCGCCATACATTTAAAAGCACAGGACAGGATGCTGGACTAGATGGGTTTGGGGCTGATGCAGGAGGTCTCTGAAGACCAGTTGCTGGAAATCTCAAGTGGGGAAAATCACTGTTGAACTGAAGTCCTGCTTGTGGGCTTTGGGGCATCTGGTCGGCCACTGTGAGAACAGGATGCGGGAACAGATACCGTATTTTTCGCTCTATAGGACGCACCTGACCATAGGATCCCCCTCTCTGCTCAGCGCCCCTTCAGCGAAGCAGCAGGAGAAACGGAGCCCCTTCCATTTCTCCTCCCGCTTCGCTGAAGGGGCGCTGCGCAGCTCTCCCTCTCTGCTGAAGCCAGGAGAGTCAGTGAGGGCAACCTGAAGCCTCCGGAGCACAGCGGGACCTCCCACTGCGCTCCAAAGGCTTCAGGTGGCTATCCCTGGCTTCAGGTGGCTTCAGGTACCGACGCCTCTCGCTCTCCAGGCTGCAGGGAAAGCAATGCGAAGCCTCCGGAGCGCAGAGAGAGCGTTCCCTCTGTGTTTCGGAGGCTTTGTGTTGCTATCGCTGAAGCCAAGGAGCCTGCATTCGCCACATAAGACGCACACACATTTCCCCTTAATTTTTGGAGGGGGAAAAGTGTGTCTTATAGAGCGAAAAATACGGTAAGCATTTGGCCTGATCCAGCAGGCTTACTCTACTGTGGTCCTTGCCACCCTTAGATTGTAAATTCCTTGGGGCAGGGACCTGTTCCCCCCTCCTCTGCAAGGTGCCACATGTACTGATAGTGCTACATAAATAAACACTAGGTCATTTTTTTGCGATTTTTTTTTTTTTACTGATTTTCCAGATTTGGAATGCCAGGTCATTTCCCCCATCTAGCCCAATACTAGCAATGGCTCTCCAGGGTTTCAGACTGGGAATGTTCGTAGCCTTGCCTGGAGACGTCAAGGATCTTCGTCATGCAAAGCATATGGTCTACTACTAGACATGAGAAGGGGTGAGGAACCTGTGGCCCTTGAGTGGCTGGCACTACAAATCCCATCAGCGCCAGCCAGGGTGGCCAGGGATGAGGGGAGCTGGAGTCCAACAGCACCTGCGGCGTGTGTGTCACACCTGACCCCAATGGAGGGACCAGTAATCTACTGCCTTTTAGGCTCCCTTCTTCCTATTTCCTACCTTTATCCTGCACATGCTGGCCTCAATCTTCAGTTGCTCCACCATCTTCCGGGCCTGCCCAATACTCATAGTGCTGTTTACTGGAGTTTCGCCCTTCATGAGGATTCTGCGACAGAAATCATGGAGCAAAAGATACTATGAAAAGACTGGGTGCCACTGTGGACCCTATTTTAGGTGAGGTTTTTTATATACAAAAAAGAGGATTGGTCAAATGTATGAAGGAGATGAGGACTCTCAAGGGCTATTTAGTAGCTAAATGGAACCTGCATGTTCAGAGGCACTCTGGATACCAGTTTATGGGACCAACTAACAGCAGGAGGCCATTGCCTGTATGGGCTGTGTATATACCATACATTAGAAACATGGCATCCCCCCAAAAATCATGGGCACTGTAGTTTACCTCTCACAGAGCTATAACTCCTAGCATCCTGAACAAACTACAGTACAGTGGTACCTCGGGTTAAGTACTTAATGCGTTCTGGAGATCTGTTCTTAACCTGAAACTGTTCTTAACCTGAAGCACCACTTTAGCTAATGGGGCCTCCCGCTGCTGCCGCACGATTTCTGTTCTCATCCTGAAGCAAAGTTCTTAACCTGAGATACTATTTCTGGGTTAGCGGAGTCTGTAACCTGAAGCGTCTGTAACCCAAGGTCCCACTGTACCTAGGATTCTTTTTGGGGGAGGGAAGGGGGGAAATATTATAAATGTATGGTGTGTATGCTGCCCTGCCCCTGCTTGGTAGATTCCTGGCGTCACTTGGAGAAACAGGATCCTGACCTAGATGAATGTTTGGTCCAATCTAGCCCAAAGTGCTCTCCCCCCCCCCTAATTTTATGCATCTTGATTGGTCACAACTTAATCTGGAATGAGCTGGGACTGTAAAGCGGCCCGCAATTTTTTGTCATTTTTTAAATAAAGGATTCTTTTAGCCCACCCTTCAGTGAACATTGTCAGGCCAGCCTGCAACACGGATGATAAACTGCAAGTACAAAATACAGAGTTGCGTGGAAATTACCGGTAACACCTGAACAACAGCATAAGGATGAAATGCAACAGGTTGAAAACATCACACCATGAATTTAGGGGGCATTTTGAGATTCTATTTGTGGGCAAGATTAGTTCACATAACAGCAAAGCCAGGTTGTGCACTTATAGATGATTTGGGAGATCTTGGGCAGTAAACCCACTTCCACAAAAGAACAGCCTTTTTGCGATAAAGAAAGGAATGGGAAAACGCACTGGAATAAGTAGGTTGACACTTGCTTTGAGGCAACATCGTCTAATCTCCCCACCGATGAGTGAATGCTTGTTAAATAGCGTATATCATCTCATCTCCCTGCAAAGCAATTTAGGAAGAAACCTCAATAAACAGGCCATCTGGAAGGGCCTCTACGTTACCTGCTAAAATACTATGCAAACAAACATTTATTTGCCTGGCAGTAGAATCACATGAAAGACCACATCTACACCGTTAATTTAAAGCACTATAATACCCCTTTAAACATCCATTGCTTTCCCAAAAGAATCATGGGAACTGTAGCTGGTTGAAGGTGCTGATGGTTGTTAGGAGACTCAATTATCCTCATGGAGCTACAATTCTCAGAGTAGTGTTACAATCAGTCTAGGGCTGCCATTTGTCCAGATTTTCTCATACTATTTTTTTAATTGATTTTCCAAATTTCAACCCAATCTTCACTGATTATTACAAGTCAATACCAAATTTATGAAATTTTAATTAAATGATTTCCCACTCGCCATTGTTGATACGATCTTAGCTTCTAATATTACTGCGTTAACTCTCCAGTTACAATCCATTACCCAAAATTATCCCTTAATTGTCAACTGTACAGTGGTACCTCGGGTTACAGACGCTTCAGGTTACATATGCTTCAGGTTACAGACTCTGCTAACCCAGAAATAGTGCTTCCGGTTAAGAACTTTGCTTCAGGATGAGAACAGAAATCGTGCTTTGGCAGCGCGGTGGCAGCAGGAGGCCTAATTAGCTAAAGTGGTGCTTCAGGTTAAGAACAGTTTCATGTTAAGAACAGACCTCCGGAATGAATTAAGTACTTAACCCGAGGTACCACTGTACTTTTAGCTGTTTCCATTCGTGTTGAAACAGTACCCAGAGCATTTACATACTTTTGTAAAACTTCAGGTGAGCGTATAATACTGTACTTCTTTTTCCTCCATTCTGTCCATGACAGTTCTGTATATGACGACCTTCAATGGCCTTATCCTCTGCCATTTACCGTATATCAAACGGATTTTCCCGGACATTACCATGATGTAAAAGGCGGAATTGATGTCTGGGAGGGATTTCTGAAAGGTGGCGCTTTGTCTTGGATCTTAGGCAAGGCTTTTACCTTTTGAAATGTGGCAACCCTAACCAGCGAACTCTGAAAATTACAGTTCTAGGAAGGGAACAAGGGTGTCTCCTAATAAAACTCAGCACCCCTGAAGAAATTGCAGCTCACAGATGAGGTGCCACAGCTAAGGAGGCCCACTCCTAAATTGCCACCCACCTAATTTCCAATTAATCTTTTTATAATCCAGAGGAATTATATACTCTACAGCACACCACCTGGTTTTCCTCCTGTGAATGCTTGTTAAATACAGGGTTAGCAAGGGAGAGTTTGAAATGCAAATACTTTGAACAATGGAACTTATTGACGTTGCTCAATCTAGCACAGTATGTCTACACTGACTGGCAGTGGCTGTCCAGGGTTTCTGGTAAGGGGCGGTCCCAGCCCAAGCTGGAGATGCTGATCAGCGAACCTGGGATTTTATGCACATGCAAAGCAGATGTTGTGCCACTGGGAGCATGATTGGGAAATCGGCAAGATCCAGTAGTGATGTTGCCATGAAAGTGGCGCATCAGGTTAACCTTGATAAAGGCTGGGGCGGTGTTGCAAACTCCTGGCACTTGACCAGTCCCTGTCAAGGCTTCTTTTAACAAGAAGCTGTTAGCTTGAACATGGACCTGTTTTCAAGGTCAAAGCTTCAAGGGGAACTTGCTGCCCTCCAGCCATTTTTTTGGACTCCAATGCCCATCAGCCCCAGCCAGCATGGTCAATGGACAGGGATGATGGGAGTTGTAGTCCAGCAACATTTTGTTTCTTCCTTTATAAACCACACTTTATAATAATAATAATAATAAATTTTATTTATATCCCGCCCTCCCCAGCCGAAGCCAGGCTCAGGGCGGCTAACAACAATAAAACAATACAAAAGTACAACACAAACAACACTCTAAAATCATTCATTATAAAATTAATTAAATTCAAGCCACTGGCCACCATTGGGCCAGAGCTCCGTGAAGATTGCCGAGGGAGGGAGTCAGGCTGTGCCCTGGCCAAAGGCCTGGCGGAACAGCTCTGTCTTGCAGGCCCTGCGGAAAGATGTCAAGTCCCGCAGGGCCCTAGTCTCTTGTGACAGAGTGTTTCACCAGGTCGGAGCCTGGTAGCACACAGACAAAAAACACACAGTATTGCAATGCCAATATCAAAGGTCGGGGTGTTTCCCATCAACTTTTGACACTGTTAACCAAATGGCAGCTCCCAGGATTCTTTGCAGGGAGCTGTGTCTGCAGTGGGATAAAAGCGCTATAAATATATAGTGCGGATGGGGTCTGAGTCAAATCAGAGGTCTGTAAAAGTGTTGTCAACCCCGGCTGGCAGCAACTTCTTAGGCCCAGACAGGGACTATTCCCATCCTAGCTAAAGACAATGGGGACTGATGGAGTTCTAGCAATAATCTAGGCCTTGCCTGAGGAAGAGAGCTCCAGCCCTCAGGCTAAGGAGTCTTGATTTAAGCCAAGATCTAAAACCAGGAATCTGGTGGTTGTATTTTTAATGGCCTGAGGACAAGAAGGAAAGGACAGGCTGTCTCTGGGAGTAATGCAACAGCACTTTCCCTCACCTATCCCAAATATATAGGGAGAAAAGTTCTGGCCTTGGGGTTTGAAAGCCCTGGTAGCCAGCCAATGAATTTCTTTTTCCTTTTCTTAAAAAGGTTTCACACTCTGCCAAATGAAGTGACTACAGAAGGCATTGCAAGGGGGTTGTTGGGATAAGCAACACAAGGACCCCTGCTAGTGGTAAGGTGGATTGTAAAGCCAACATGATGTTCTCCAGACTTTGTAGTCAGACTATAGGTCCCATCAGCCCCAACCAACATGGCCAGTGGACAAGGATGATGGGAGCTGTAGTCCACTACCTTCTGGAGGGCATCATATCAGCTCATCCTGAGAGGAAATCCATTAAACCAGAGATGGGGAACCTGTTGCCTTCAAGAAGTTCCTGGACTTCAACTCACGTCAACTCTGAGCATTGACCATGCTGGCTGGGGTTGATGGGAGTTGTAGTCCAAAAATAGTCCCAAGTTTGGGAAACACCGACCTAAGCCATCCACTCCAGGATAGCATTCCATTCAGTCACATGTGTCCTCAATTTAAGATATTTTCTTTGGGGCATCAGTCTATATGCCAAATATACAGTAGGTGTCAAGGAGTATTGGGGACAGGTCATAGTTCAGTTGCAGAAGGAACCAGGTTCAGTCTCCAGCATCTCCACCCATGCCTGAAATCCTGGAGTGCTGCTGCCAGTTAGTGTAGACAACACTGAAGTAGATGGACCAGTGATCTGACACGATATATGGCAGCTTCCTATGTTCCTTAATGTACCTTCGTTTTAAGGTTCATAGCTCGTTGGGCCATGGCTTCAGTGCCCTGCCTGAAACTCTGGAGAGCTACTGCCAGTCAGAGTAGACAGTACTGAGCCAGATGGAACAATGGTTTGACTTGGTATAAGGCGGTTTCCTATATTCCTGCAGCGAATGAATGCTATATGAGGGTTAAATTTCTCCACATGAGTTTTTTTTCCTTTCAAGACAAAGAATCTCCCCCCATTATCTCACTTCCTCCCTTTACAGCCCACCTTCCATGAGAACAAATATTCACCCCATGAGCTCTACCCAATCCTTTATTATTATTATTTTTAAAATTGCTGCCCCACCCTCACCTCTCTCCTTCCTTTTTCTTTTCTTATTAGATGCAAAAAAATAAAAGCGAGGGGTGGGGAGTGCAGAAAAGCTATATCAGGCAGGGAGATGTTATGAAGCATGAACAAATGGCAGTTCCAAAGGCTGGCATCAGAATTCAACCCCCCCCCCCCAGATTTCACATTTGTGTTGGTTCCCGTACCCTTGGCATAGCTGTGAGGAAGGAATCTCTGCCCAGAAGCCCTTTCCTCTATTTCTGTCTGCTTCTCCTCCACTCCCCACCCCCAACCCAAGCAATCCAAGGAACATAGACCATGGAAACACAAAGCTACGGCAGCTACTCGCACCCTCCTTCTTTTGTCTACTCTCTTGCCACATTTTATTTATATAGAAAAGCATTTCTAGACTAGCAGTTCCCACAAGGCAGTGTGCCACACAATACATACAATAAGAAAACCTATCACACTGTCAGAATAGTGCAAAACGGTCATTCAAATCCCTGGCTGATCAGAAAAAAAAATAAACATTTGCATAGGCCCATCAACATTAGGTCTCTGCCCCGGATAGGTTCCATATGCCAGACATCCAAATCTTCCCTCCCTGCATGCGAGAAGCCGCCTTCCACCCCCCACCTCAAAGCTGATGGAGATTTCCCCCAATACAGACCTTTATTTTGGATCCCTGTTGGGAATGAAGAGATGGGTGTGTAAATGTGGGTGCCTGTTGTTGATTTTTCTCAGCCTTGGGTGTGTTCAGATGATCTGGCGTAGAGAGAAAGACTCTGGTCCTCTCTCCCCACCTGGACTTGAGGGTGGGGGGGTCGAGGAAAGGGTGTGTGTGTTTTCCACAAGGCACCTTTCTGCTTCCTTCCCCCCACCAAAGCGGTGACTCCACCCTGGTGTCTCCCCAGCACTCTCCTCACCTCTTCCAGGATGGACCTTAATTAAATAGAACTGGTACCTAGAGGATGCTCCAACAAGCCACTTAAGGCTGGGGCTGAACCATCTCTGTGGCAGGGGTGGTGCTGGTTGTGGAGGTAAACCCCCCACATGGGTTTCTCTAAAAAGACGGCTGCTTTTCTGGAGTGGAAGGCTACAGTTGCTATGGAGGAAATTTAATTAAAGAGGAGAGACATGAGGTTATGTGGGGAAAGCACAGCTAAGGAGTGGGGGATGCCGGCCCACACACCCCTCATGTGCGTAGTGGTACAGGCGCATGGGAGCTGCAGTACGGTGTCAGCATCTCCCTTTCATTTGGAAATCTGACATCAATGCACACTGCCTACTTTTCTCCCCTCCTTCCAGGCTCCTCACCACCACCCCCTTTTCTAAATAGGCACAGCAGGTACACAAGCAGCTTCCACTCCCTGCAGCACCTTGAACTATGTGTGATGTGGGAGGCAGAAAGCTGAAGGAAAGAGAACATTTTATTGTCTCCGTTTTCCACTCGGTGCCACATGACAAGCCTTCTTTGCCACTCCAAGGCCTTGCCTGCTCCTTAACATCGAGTGAAACTGCCGATTTCCATCTTCAGCTATTCGGAGGCCTAAATCCCTGCAATTTCCCCCAGTAGAAAGGGGACCTAGGCACATAACGGAAACCTATGAAGCTACACAGCAATGAGCCACATCACTGATCTCTCTAGCATGCAGCGGTATACACTCTCCAGTGTTCCGGACAGGGGTCTCTTCTCCCAGATGTTCTTGGAGATGCAGAGGATTGAATCTGGGACCTTCTGCATGCAAAGCAGCTGCTCTGCAACTGAGCTATAGCCCCAAGAGGGACCCTTTTCTTGGCTGTTTATTAACCTATCTTCCCTTCTGCTTTCCCTTCTTAGTGAGGGAGGAAACAACAGAAGAGGCCTGCTAGATCAGGCCAAAGGCCCATCTAGTCCAGCATCCTGTTCTTACAGGGGCCAACCCAATGCCTCTAGGAAGTCCAAAAGCAGGGATATATGCAAAGTTTCACAAACTCAGGTTTGCTGGGAGTACAGCTCATCCCCCTGTAAAATAAGGGATATCTGTGTTAATTGTATTTTTATTTTTATACTCTTGTTATAATTTTTATTATATCAAATGTCTGGAATGGATTATTGATGTCTCTGCCCCACAGGTGCTGCCAATAAGGAGCGGGGGGGGGCAGCAGCCCCATCAATCAACTAAATCAATTAAAAATACTTAACTGAGGTTCTGCACCCACCCCCCAACATAAAGCCTGCCCCTCTAACATAAGTCCTGGCTACGTCCATGCTTTGCCCCCTTTTTGTCTTTGCTTTGATGTTTCATATCTCCTTCCTCTGATGACAGAAAAATGTTCTAAATACTGTATTAAAAAATAAACTGTCAGTTTTTGATACACCATGTGCAATTTGGGTTGTGCATTATTTTTCCCCAGGAATGCCATGTACCATACTTTCTGCTTCCAATAAGATAAAGTTGCTCTCTGAAGATCATTTCAATGTTTAGTTATGAGGAAGCGTGTTACCATTAAAAGATGCCCAGCTAAATTTTTCTCGGTGTGTGGAATGTCGGCATTTTGAATGATAAAATGATGAACCAACACCAGTTGTGGGGGCCCGTCCACTGACTACTTTCCAATTTCCTGTATTTCATCAAAAAGTAGATTCCAGGGTGTACAGACCTGCAGGCAGGTCCATCACACGTGAGAATATGTGCCTAACTCAGCACAGCCTCTCCAGCACCTTGGTGATATTTCAACATTCATCCTAGACAACTGTACTGGGGCATTTAGGGCAGGCATAGGCAAACTCAGCCCTCCAGATGTTTTGGGACTACAACTCCCATCATCCCTGACCACTGGTCCTGTTAGCTAGGGATGATGGGAGTTGTAGTCCCAAAACATCTGGAGGGCCAAGTTTGCCTATGCCTGATTTAGGAGCTCAAAGCAGCTCACACTATTCTGCCCTCTCCCCATTCTATCTTCACAGCAATCCTGTGAGGAGGACTGGCCAAAGGCCACCCAGTTAACTGAGTGGAGATTTGAACCCCAAGCTTCCTCCCCCCCGCCCCCCCCCCACCATTGTCCTTGGCAGAGGATGGGAAGAGGCCTGGTTCCCCTCCTCCTCCTACTCCTGCACTGCTGCTGCAGTCGCCATGGAAACGGGAGGCAGGCGGGCAGCATCAGCATCCTTCTCCCCACGTGACTGGAAGATGCTCGCAGCAGGAGCGTTTAAAAAAGAGAGAGAGGCCCGCCTCCTCCTCTTGCCTCTCCCTCCCCGCCCGGAGGATCGGCAAGGGCGGGGCCAAACCCGGAAGAGGCAGGACCAGAGCCAGTTTTTGGAGAGGCAGAAGAAATAAGAAGAGGAGGGGGAGCGAGGGGAGGAGGAGCTGCAGCCTCAAGCCGGCGCTGGAAACAACTAACTAAGGTGGTTTAATTCTCACCCCCCTTCTCCGAGTGTAGCTGGGACCAGAAGTCCAGATGTATAATTATCTGTCCCCGCATATGTGACTGGGACCCAGGCGTTCGGGTATCTACTTTTCTTCCTCCCCCTCCCTCCATCTGTGGCTAGAACCCAGGCGTCCGGGTGTCTAATTATCCGACCCCCCCCCTCTTTAGTTTTGGTTGGGACACAGGGGTCCAGGGGTCTAATTATCTCCCCACCCACCTAGTTGTGGCTGGAGTGTGTAAGTAGCTTTCTGACCTCCTTTACCCACTTTGGGTGCTGTGTTTGGAACCCAGGTCTCCTTCCTTACACACGCACACCTGCTTTCGAATGAAACCTCGGGGTGCATGGCTTACTTCTCCTCAAGCTGTTGTCCGTCAAAGGTGGGATTTAGGTAGTGGGAACTCTCCCCTCCCCTGCAAAAAACAATATGGGATGCAATTCGGAAGTGCAGAAACTTGCCTTAATCCCCTTGTTTCTGGTGTATATTTAAATCAATGCCCCCTCCCCACATACAAAATGCCTCCTTTTTCACTCTCGGTTTTATTGGCTGGGAAGTGCTAGAAGGTCTTGCCTTAGCTAGCCTAAGCTGTGACCTGGTGTATTAAGTATTTTTTTAAAAAAACAAGAAGATTTAGCTAGAATTGAAACTGGGCCAAGTTTTGCCTGGAGTAAACCCATTGAAATCCATGTGCTTCACTTAGTCATGTGCACTCATTTCAGTGTGGCTACTCTGAGTAGGACTAATACTGGATGGGACCAGATGTTGGGTGTTGGTGTGTGATATAGTGTGCACGTAGTTGGGAAAAGCGCACACCTTGGGTGGTTTCAAAAGAGGGTTATCTGGGCTATCACAGTGTTCACTGTCTTCAAGTACCAGTTGCTGGGAGTCACTGCTGAACTCAGTTCCTGCCTGCAAGCTTCCCATTGGGGCACCTGGTTGGCTGCTGTGAGTACAAGATGCTGGACTAGTTGGGCTTTTGGCCTGATTCCGCAGGATTCCTCTTCTGTTATTTTGCTTCTCAAAGGGCCCAGACCTTAATTGGAGCTTAGTCTATGCAGCTGAAACTCTGGAACTGGGAGAGATAGTAACTAGATCAGGGTTTGCTGGTAGATAGGTGCAGAATGAAGTGGATCAGTGAGGGTTTCTGATTCTCAGTAGTTTAATAGCAAGTTTTATGTGTTCCCCAAATATCAGTGGGACTTTATATACCGGTACTTGAGTGCTGTGATAAAGTTGCTGTTTAAAACCCCCGGTATAGAAATTATCTGTCACTACTGTCCTCTGTTTATCTTTCAACCTCCATGTTCCTTACTTGTATAAATGTGAGTACTGCAATAATTACCGTAGTTGTCTTTGATAAGGTCTTTCTGATCTTTTTTGTGCTACTGGTATCTTCAGAGATTTAGGGAAAGACTTGTTTGTTAAATCTTTTTTTGCGTGTGATCTTGACTGTGCAATGAATGTTTCATATCTATAGGGAGGCTATAATTATAGTGTGCGTGCTGGCTTCCTCATTAGGATTTCTATATTCTATTAGGAAATGTGCCCTGTAACCTGCTAAGGACTGTGTTCTAGTTGTACTTGTATATTGGTGATTTCTTCACCATTCCTGGGTGTTGCTTTGACTATAATTTGGAAGAACAGCAGGTAGAAAATAAATTTGATTGTGGCTGGCTGGCTGCGTTTTAAAGTTTTGTGTTGGAATCCTTGGTCCAGAATAACGTAAGTATAATTTGTTTCTGAATATGTTGGTTATCCCAATGGTGTTGCTTACTGTGGTTCAGTAGCTAACGACCTCAAGCTCCAGAACCAGTACTTTATATCCAGTTCTTACTTAACTCTCCAAGCAACTATTTGCACCTGACTCTATTTGATAGATCAAAGAGTAGCAGTAAGGGAAATAAGTAGCTCATAGAAGCTGAAAGTTTGGGCTTTACTGCCTTAGAAGCTTGCCCTTTTTTCTTTAGCCACCTCCTTCTCTCTAAAGTTCTGTAAACACTGGTTCTGTTCTGCATTGAGGTCTAGTTCTCACTGAAATGTCGGCTTGTGTCTGAGCGGTCGCTCTTCATCCTGCAGTAGGCGGCTTCCTATTGAATGGATATCCCTGCATGTAAAAAGTTATCATGTTAGGGAAAGAGTTTTACCCCAGCTTTCTAGTTTTCTGTGTGCAGGGATATTTTACTTTTGGGAAGAGCATGGGCCTTTTTCTTTGCATGTGGTTGGGGGTAGTCTGAAGTTGTGCAACCCTGATATACCGTATTTTTCGCTCTATAAGACGCACCTAGTTTTTGGAGGAGGAAAACAAGAAAAAATATATTCTGAATCTCAGAAGCCAGAACAACAAGAGGGATCGCTGTGCAGTGAAAGCAGTAATCCCTCTTGCTGTTCTGGCTTCTGGGATAGCTGCGCAGCCTGCATTCACTCCATAAGACGCACACACATTTCCCCTTACTTTTTAGGAGGGAAAAAGTGAGTCTTATAGAGCAAAAAATACGGTAATTTTTGAAGAATTAGGTCAGGACATGGAAAGCATTGAAACAGAATTGTAGAGTTGGACCGGATCACAAGGCCCATCTATCCAACCCACTGCAATACAGTGGTACCTCAGGTTGCGAACTTAATTAGTTTCTGAAGTCCATTCTTAACCCGAAGCATTCTTAACCTGAGGCACCCATTCTCTACATAGGCCTCCCGCGGCCCGGGAAGCGGATTACGTTCATATCCCAGGACAAAGTTCGCAACCCGGAGCACCTACTTCCGGGTTTGCGGAGTTTGTAACCCAAAGCATTCATAAGTATGACGGTTCGTAACCCAAGGTACCACTGTACAGGAATCTTTTGCCCAATGTGGGGCTTGAACCCACGACCCTGAAATGCTCTACCCACTACCAAATGCCTCATGCTCTACCAACTGAGCTGGCGGTTCCCTCACCAGGAGAAATGAAGTTACAGAGAAGCAGGCAGAGGGCCTTCTCGGTAGTCGCACCCTCCCTGAGGAATACCCTTCCATCAGATGTCAAACAAAAAAACAACTATATGACTTTTAGGGAAGTTTTTAATATTTGATGTTTTATTATGCTTTTATATGTGCTGGAAGCTGCCCAGGATGGCTGGGGAAACCCAGCCAGATGGGCAGGGTATAAATAATAAACATTCTTATTATTATTTGCAATAAATCTCTGGTATTCACTGAGGAGGGTAAGTGGTGGGCAAGGGATCAGAGATGCTGGTGTCCATTGTGATTATTGTTGTGTCCCTGCATTTGAAAAACAAGACACGTTTATGAAATAAGAATTAGTCCAGAGGAGGAACTCAGGTGTTCCAATTCCTTTATCCCATCCCTTTTCCCTGTTTGCCGTCTACCCCTTTGGTCTCTCCCAGAAGTTTGATACTCCTTGCTTGATCTTCTACATTTCATCTGGATCCTCTAACTTTCTCCATCAACGGGCTCCTTCCCTCTTCTGTTCACCCTTCTTTAAAATTCACCCCAATTCTGTTCCCTGCAAAATCTGGTTTCTCTGTGCTGAGATTTTCTCTGACTTTGGTGTTCTCATCTTTATTTCCCCTTTCTCCAGGCACCTCCCTGCCCATGATGGCGCTGAGCCTGCCGAGTTCCTGATTCCCACGAGGACAGTGTGCTGTGTTAGGCAGCCCCGCCATCCGCCATGTGCCGGAGTCACTGACCCCCAGGCCGCCCCGTCTTTCTCATGGATATAAAGAGCCTGCAGAAAGCCAAGCGACGCAAACAGGGCAGCATGCGAAGCAGGAGCCAGAATCTATTCCCTGAGTAGGAGGCCTGGTTGCCATCCAGCTGAGAACAAGGGGAAACTTTTTACTGTTATTATTTTTACTAGCCGCCTCATTGCCTGAGGATCTGCTGTTACATTCCTGGTTTTTCTCCCAGTTGCCGTTGAAGGCATCGAAGCTGCTCCGTTCATTGACTCCTGCCGGTCTGACGACTTCGTTCCGCTGGATCCCTCTCTGTTGCCTTCTCCTCCCGGCGCCATGGCGGGCAGCAGCGGACCCTTCCTGCCATGGGCGCAGGAAGTGGCGATGCTGTTGATGCTCCGTGTGCGCCGGACCGTCCTGCAGACGGCCATTTTGCTCTGCGTCTTGTTGCTTCTCCTCTGGATCTCAGTCTTCCTCTATGGCAGCTTCTACTACTCCTATATGCCTACGGTCAGCTACGTCAGCCCCGTCCACTACAAGTTCAGGTCAGTTTTGAGTTGGTTTCCGTGTAGTGGTTAAGAGCTGTGGACTCGTAATCTGGTGAACTGGGTTCGCATCCCCACTCCTCCACATGCAGCTGCTGGGTGACCTTGGGCTAGTCACACTTCTCTGAAGTCTCTCAGCCCCACTCACCTCACAGAGTGTTTGTTGTGGGGGAGGAAGGGAAAGGAGAATGTTAGCCACTTTGAGACTCCTTCGGGTAGTGATAAAGCGGGATATCAAATCCAAATCTTCTTCTTCTTTTTCCATTGCAGTTCTCTTTTGGGCCCTCCACCAAGTTAGGTGGGGTGGGGGTCTTTTCTGTGGTGGCACCTCGGCTCCAGAACAGCCTTCCTGAGAAGCTCCTCTTGCCACCGTCGCTGGTGTCTTTCAAGTTCCAGGCTACAACTGACTTTAGTTTACCAGAGCTTTTTAACTAAGTGTGACTTTTATGCAAGGTGTTGTTTACCAGGTGAAAGAAATCATAATCCTAGACTTTTAGCTGACCCTTTAAAATTCATGCAAGGGTAAACAAGCTGGCTCTGAAGTGAGGTCCAGCTCCGAGGGCCTTCTGGTGGTTCCCTCACCGCGAGAAGCCAAGTTACAGGGAACCAGGCAGAGGGCCTTCTTGGTAGTGGCGCCCGCCCTGTGAAACGCCCTCCCACCAGATGTCAAAGAGAACAACAACTACCAAACTTTTAGAAGACATCTGAAGGCAGCCCTGTTTAGGGAAGCTTTTAATGTTTGATGTATTTTAATATTTGGCTGGAAGCCGCCCAGAGTGGCTGGGGAAGCCCAGCCAGATGGGTGGGGTAAAAATAATATATTATTATTATTATTATTTATTATTTATAAGCCTGCTAAATTTGTGTCGCTGCTGTTGGATGATGTGCACACAGTATGTCATAGCAGTAGACTTGCTCTAGTGCAGTGGTTTTCAAACAGGGTGCAATGGCACCTTGGGGTGCCTTGAATGGTGGTCAGGTGTGCTGGGGGCAGCACTGGCCTCCGTCCCTCTTTCCTTCCCACCCTCCCTCTGATGCTCTCTCACATCTCTACCTCCAGAGGCTTGTGCAGCTGTTTGTTGCAGCAGCCCTGGCTACAAGTTCTCCAGGCGAATGGTGCCTCTGGGGCTGGCCAAGGGGTGTTGGTTACCGGGAGGTCAGTGGCCTCGGAGTAAGTAAGCGAGCGGGCAAGGATTCCTGAGGAGAGGGGAGAGGAGGTTGAGGGAACCCTCCACAAGGGAGGGTGTCCACAAAAAGGGTGAGGGCTCATGGCTCAGCAGGCAAGGGTCGACCTAACTGAGCTCCTGAGACTCGGGGCGCGTTTCCCCAAAGGAGAGCCACAGAAAGGATATACAGTGGTACCTCGGGTTACATATGCTTCAGGTTACAGACTCTGCTAACCCAGAAATAGTGCTTCAGGTTAAGAACTTTGCTTCAGGATAAGAACAGAAATCGTGCTCTGGCAGTGCAGCAGGAGGCCCCATTAGCTAAAGTGGTGCTTCAGGCTAAGAACAGTTTCAGGTTAAGAACGGACCTCCAGAATGAATTAAGTACTTAACCTGAGGTACCACTGTACTTGGTCAAGGGAGCCATGGACTCAAAAAGGTTGAAAACCTCTGCTCTGGTGTAACAAGTTTCCAGAAGAGTAGCTCTATTTGTCTTTGCTGCAAAAGACTAAAGGCAAATCTTTGGAACACAGGAAGATGGGTCCATTTGATGCAAGGTTGAAGAACGCTGGTTTGCTTCATCAGATGATGGTGCTACTTCCTCCCAAACCTTTTGGCATCAGTGTTGCTGGGGTTGGTTTTTCTCCTCCTTTGATCTTATACACACACACCCCGAATTTTTTATCTTGCTTTTGGTGTGTGTGTGTGTGTATGTGTATTTGCTTGCCCTGCGAGGAAGCCACCCACCGTTCCACCGCAAGGTGCTGTTTTGGGTCTGGACCTGCCCTTCTGCTGCATCTCTGCCCCAGGTGCTCCAGTTACACCTGAGGCAGCGACACAGCCAAAAGCAGAGGCCGAGTCGACTCGGTGACTCATGGTGAGACACAGCAACAGGCTTTTCTGTGGCTGGGAACGAATTCTCTCAGCAAACAGTTCGGTTTTCAAACTATCCTCCCCATCTCAGCCTGCAAGTTTATATGGGTGCAGAGATTGGGGATTGCAGGAGTCAAGATCTGGATGGAGAAGGGAGAGAGCAGTTCATAAGAAGTTGCCTTGCACCATGTCAAACCGTTGGTTCACCTAGACTCTGGCTGGCAGCAGCACTCCAGGATTTCAGACAGGAAGTCTTTTCCTCAGCCCTACCTGAGACCTTCTGCATTCAAAGCCGGTGCTTTACTGCTGAGCTGCAACCCTTTCACTAAACATGCCTTGAGGGGTCCCAGTTCTCAGGTGGTTTACCATTGCCTGGGGTTGTATCTCTCCCAAATTCAGCGGGGGGACGGGACTTCTGTAACTGTGGCTTCTCACAAAAAAGAAGCCCCAAACAAAAAAAGCTAGGCTATCTGGGCAAAAAAGTAGGCCAGCAGCTTTTTGCCTTGATACACTATTTCATTGTTGCAGGGATTTTGTTCAGTGTGAAGTTGCACAACCCAGACACAGATTTAGGCCCCTGGTGACAATGAAGCCAAGAGTCCGGCTGAGGTGAAGTCAAGGGCCATAGCTCATCAATAGAGCATCTCCTTTGTGTGCAGAAGGTCCCGGGTTCAAGCCCGGCATCTACCAACGGGGCTTGGAATGCCCCCTGCCCCGCCTGAAACATTGGAGAGCTGCTGCCAGTCAGTGTAGACAGCACTGAGGTAAATGGACCTGACTTGGTATAATATAGCTTCTATGTGGGGTGTCCCTACGAGAAAAAGTTCCAAAGCTTTTGCAGCTTTTTAGCTCAGAAAAATGTAAGAAGGGGAAGGTAAAAAAAATGATGTTTGAAAAACTGGACAGACATGCTTTTTTGCTCTCCCTCCACCTTGGATATTAGAAGTCTTACGTTGTTGCTTTCTGTTTTGAATTTCTTCCCACAAGTCATCCCAAAACAATTTACAGTATAGTATCATACATAAACCAGTTACATACATAAAGGTAAAGGGACCCCTGACCATTAGGTCCAGTCGTGGCCGACTCTGGGGTTGCAGCGCTCATCTCGCTTTATTGGACGAGGGAGCCGGCGTACAGCTTCCGGGTCATGTGGCCAGCATGACGAAGCCGCTTCTGGCAAACCAGAGCAGTGCACGGAAATGCCATTTACCTTCCCGCCGGAGCGGTACCTATTTATCTACTTGCACTTTGACGTGCTTTCGAACTGCTAGGTTGGCAGGAGCAGGGACCGAGCAATGGGAGCTCACCCCGTCGCGGGGATTCGAACCGCCGACCTTCTGATCGGCAAGTCCTAGGCTCTGTGGTTTAACCCACAGCACCACCCGCGTCCCTAGTTACATGCATAAACAACAGTTAATTGCAGATATATAACAAAACAATTAAAAATAAATATAAACATGATACAGCACAAACATAAAATCATTTCAGATCAGAGACAGATTCCAACTGTTGCCCCATCTCCTCAGTTGGCAGGAGATTAAGGGGCTGACCAAAGGAAGTCCTAACGCCACACAGTGTGTGTATATATATATTTGTGGAATTTGCTGCATCAGGATGCCTGGGGTGGCCTCTCGCTTAGATAGCTTTGAAAAGGGATTAGGGGGAAAATGAATGGGGTTGGGGGGTGAGGAGAGTTCTGTTAAGGGCCAGCAGTTGTGGTCGCTAAGTAGATCCTCCATGTCAGGAGCAAAATTCCTCCAAGTACCAGTTGCCAGAGAGCAGCCGTGAGAGAGGACTGTTAGCTTTGTGCCCTCCCAGAGACACTGTTGCTGTTTTGATTATTAACATTAACTTTACCACCCGCCCTTCACCCGCAGGTCCCAGAGTGGGCCACGACAATTTAAAATCCGTAAGTAAAAATAAGAAAATACTACATTCACAAGAACAGGGCGGGGCCTGGAAACTGACATCTCAGGTGTCAAAGGCCCAGGGCAAAGAGCTGCGTCTTCAGCATTTGCCAAAAGCTGTACAGGGAAGAAGCCAGGCACAGCTCTGCAGGAACGGAATGCCGCAGCTTAGGGGCTGCCACAGAGAAGGCCCTGTCCCAGGCGACCCAAACTTCTTAGGGAGGTGGAAGTACCAGAAGGGCCTAGTCTGCCGATCTTAACACCCAGGAGGATCTGTAGGGAAGGAGGCCATCTCTCAGATATTTGGGGCCAAAGTCATTCAGGGCTGTTTAAACACTAGCATGAGTGCCTAGATCCGGAAATTGACTGGCAGCTAGTGTTGCTGTTTTAGAACAGGGGTTATATCTAAAGGAGCTCCATCCAGAAACCTGGTGTTCGTTTGGCAGGTCTCTCAAGTTCTGAATGTGACATTGTTCGGGATCTTTTCTCCCTCTCCCCCAGGACTGACTGTGGCCAAATTGGATCAGAACTGTGCTCTTTCCCTGTTGCCAACGTTTCTTTCATCAAGGACAGCCGGGACCGGGTGAGTTTCTGGCTTCACTGGCCATTGATGTGTTTGGCACTAAGGTTGACATGCAGGTTCACCCGCTCTTGTCTTGAATCGAACAGTGGAGACGTGGTCGAGAAGAATCTGGTCTATAGAGGGACATTTCCCCCCATCCCGCAGTCCGGCTAACTGGAGATCAGCACCTGAAAATTGCCAGTTAAATTGGGAACTTGACGATTTGATTTGATCAGTTAAATAATTTCAACAATTTATACACCGCTTAATCCCAGTCATTACAATCGCGTATGGTGCCTTGAGCCCTTTGGAGGAAAGTACATTTTTTTTAGACTTCTGCGTTCCATGGTATAGCAAAATCCCACAAATTCCCTTTCCCAGAGCTTGCAAGAAACTGTCTGCTCAGAACAATTGGTTGGTGAATAACCCCTGAGCCGGATAATGTTTTAATATTTGTTTATACTGCTTGCTATAATAAAAAATCTCAGTTGTTTTGTTTTTAAAAATAGAAGTAAAAACTGTAATATTCATTGAAGTGTCCTAAAAACTAGATAAAAAGAGAACAAGGCTATATATATATATATATATATATATATATATATATATATATATCTCACAGATGAGACTGAGCTGTCTACAAAATGGAGGTGAGATCCTCTTTTTATCGAAAAACTCAGTTCCAAAGCTCCGAGGTGTCTTTCATCACAGTCCTAATTAATTCTTATTGGGGCGCAAGTTCCCTGGGAACAGATTCTAAGCTCTGCCGGTGTCCCAGAAGATGTGCTGGGTTTCTTTTAAGAAGTAATTTCATCACCTGCACCCCAGACAATAGTACTCCTGGAAGGCATGGGATAATTTTTTCCAGCAAACTGTCTCTAGTTTATAAGTGAACCTTAATTATAGCATGCACTAGACCTTGGGCGCTTGGGGAGAAATGCCCAGTTCAGCATATTTCGGAAGGGCTTCTAGCTCAGTGGCAGAGCACACACTTAGCTCTCAAAACGTGCCGGGTTCAAGTCCCTGCCTATTGACATTAGGCAAATGCCGTCACTGTCCTCTTTTTGTTTATTTATATTTAATTTTATAATTTTTGTTGAAAAATGAAAAGTTCAAAATTACAAGTGCACCGAGTGGACACAAAAGAAGAAGAAACAAGGAACAGTACCCATGTGGAAAACAAAATGGGGGAAAATCACTGTCCTCTTTTTAGATGCCGGCTGAAAACTTCCTTCTGTTTCAGTAGGCCTATCCAGACATTTAAATGTCTTAAACATGTCTTTATTATGAACTGTATTTTTATTATTATTATTATTATTATTATTATTATTATTATTATTACAGAAGAGTTTGCCATCATGGGCTCTTCTGTGAGGAAGGCAGGATATATTTATTTAATAAGTAAATAAAATGGATTGTGGATATAATGCAAAAGGATATAAATCCAGGTCCATGGTCCGTGTTCCTGACAAGTTAGGACACTCTTATTGTTCCCATTTTACAGATAAAAAGACTGAGAGAACAGCACCTAGCCAGAAGCCTGAGATGAGATCTGGGCCTGGGCCAGAGACTTGTGCTCTTGGCTGCGATGCTACACCCATTATCTGCGGCCTCGCAATTAAATCTATAAAGAATTAGCGCCCCATAAAAATAAGATTATACCAGCCCACGGGTGCCTAGCCTAAAAAACAGAGGAGCGGGTTGAAATTTTCTCTAAGGCTATCCTGCCTAGTCATCGCAAGGAAGCAGAGAAGGTGCATAGCTCATTGGCAGACAATCTGCTTTGCATGCAAAAGGTCCCCCGTTCAATCCATGGCATCTCCTAGTAGGACTGAGATGGGGGCTTCCTGCTTGAAACCTTGCAGAGCTGCTGCCGGTCAGTGTAGACAACACTGCGCTAGATGGACCAATGGTCTGACTTGGTCTAAGGCAGCTTTCTATGTCTGTATTCCTTTCGAAGGGAAAAGAAGACTGCTGCTGCTGCTCTTAAGTTGAGTGCAAAGCCTGCCTTAATGGTTTTAAGGTGTTATTTAATGAAGGACCCTAGAATTCCACTGATTAAATGTGAGGGTGTAAGGGTGTGTGTGTGTGTGTGTGTTGGTGTTTCTCTATCGCCTTCTCTGCCCTCAGGTCCTCATGTACGGCCAACCGTACCGCATCTCGCTGGAATTGGAGCTGCCAGAGTCGCCGGTCAACCAGAACCTGGGGATGTTCATGGTGGTCATTTCGTGTTACACCAAAGGTGGCCATATCATCTCCTCTTCGGCCAGATCGGTATGTCCAGGGTTTGCGGGGGAACTGCGTGGGTGGAGGCGGAGCAGCTGAGTGGTGGTTTCTCCCCAGTGACCTTTGGCTGGAGTGATGACAAGAGAACTGGCCTTTTCTGCAGTATTCCCCCTCCCCGTTAATGGAACCCGTCTCCCAGGAAGCCTGCCCGGAGCCAGCCTTGCCATAATTTCAGCAACGAGCAGGTGTGTTTTTGTTTTCCCAGGCTTTGGGCAGCACCGGTGATACATACTTGAGGGTATGTTGTTGTTGTTGTTTAGTCGTTTAGTCGTGTCCGACTCTTCGTGACCCCATGGACCAGAGAACGCCAGGCACCTCTGTCCTCCACTGTCTCCCGCAGTTTGGTCAAACTCATGCTGGTAACCTCGAAAACACTATCCAACCATCTCGTCCTCTGTCGCCCCCTTCTCCTTGTGCCCAACATCAGGGTCTTCTCCAGGGAGTCTTCTCTTCTCATGAGGTGGCCAAAGTACTGGAGCCTCAGCTTCAGGATCTGTCCTTCCAGTGAGCACTCAGGGCTGATTTCCTTCAGAATGGAGAGGTTTGATCTTGCAGTCCATGGGACTCTCAAGAGTCTCCTCCAGCACCATAATTCAAAAGCATCAATTCTTCGGCGATCAGCCTTCTTTATGGTCCAGCTCTCACTGCCATACATCACTACTGGGAAAACCATAGCTTTAACTATACGGACCTTTGTTGGCAAGGTGATGTCTCTGCTTTTTAAGATGCTGTCTAGGTTTGTCATTGCTTTTCTCCCAAGAAGCACGCGTCTTTTAATTTCGTGACTGCTGTCACCATCTGCAGTGATCATGGAGCCCAAGAAAGTAAAATCTCTCACTGCCTCCATTTCTTCCCCTTCTATTTGCACTTGAGGGTATAGGTAAAGGTACCCCTGCGCGTACGGGCCAGTCTTGACAGACTCTAGGGTTGTGCGCTCATCTCACTCTAGAGGCCGGGAGCCAGCGCTGTCCGCAGACACTTCCGGGTCACGTGGCCAGCATGACGAAGCTGCTCCGGCGAACCAGCACCAGAGCAGCACACGGAATGCCGTTTACCTTCCCGCTAGAAAGCGGTACCTATTTATCTACTTGCACTTAAGGGTGCTTTCGAACTGCTAGGTGCTTTCGAACTGCTAGCTGGGACCGAACGACAGGAGCTCACCCCGCCGCAGGGATTCGAACCGCCGACCATGCGATCGGCAAGTCCTAGGCGCTGAGGTTTTACCCACAGTGCCACCCGCGTCCCTTGAGGGTATAGGGAAGTATAAAATTATTATTATTATTATTATAAATTTCAAGCATTGCATTTGCTTTTACTGTTTATGTACAGATTTTATGGTATTTTTTAGTCTGTTAATAATAATAATAATAATTTTTATTTATACCCCGCCCTCCCTGGCCAAAGCCGGGCTCAGGGCGGCTAACAAGCAATAATAAAAACAAGTTGAATGATTACAACTTAAAAACAAAATTAAAATACAACATTAAAATATTGAAACATTAAAATATTAAAATGTAGCCTCATCGCAGGAGGAGAAAGGAAAAGAAAAAAGAAAGAGAGGGAGGGAATCAAATTGGCTCCAAGCCAAAGGCCAGGCGGAACAACTCTGTCTTACAGGCCCTGCGGAAAGAAATCAGATCCTGCAGGGCCCTGGTCTCAGGAGGCAGAGCGTTCCACCAGGCTGGAGCCAGAGCTGAAAAGGCCCTGGCTCTGGTTGAAGCTAATCTAACCTCCTTAGGCCCGGGACCACTAGGGTGTTGCTATTTATGGACCTTGAGGCTCTCCATGGGGCATACCAGGTGCCCATGCGGTCATTTTACAATTTGTTGTAAATTGCTTTGTGCCTTTTTTGGTGCAAAGCAATGTTCAACTTTAATAACCCTAAACATGATACAACCAGCGCTGCATTTTTGTTTTTATTTTAGGAACAAACATACCTGCATCTAACTATGTATGCAAAGAGCTTGGACTGCTGTGTACATTCAACCTTAGCTTCTCTCCCCTTCCCCATGCTGGCTGGGGCTGATGGGAGTTGTAGTTCAAAACATCTGGAAAGCTCCAGGTTGTGTTTGTTGGGAGCAAAATGCTAGACCTGACTGCCTGACCCCTCGCTTCATGATTCTTTTTAAATATATATATTTTAAATTGAAAATTTATAATAACACAAAGAGAATATTCAAGCAAACCAGCAAGGACGAGCCATGGACAATATAAATTTGACAACAGCAACAAAACAAAAGCCTGCAAGCTGTGTGTGTATCAACAATCAAGGATCAAGTCAATTGACAAAAGCATGTTAAAGACCATACCACCAACCCTCCAGAAAGAAAAACTGAATATTAGGTTGCTGAACCGCTCTTGGGCAATAATTACTAAAGGGAATAAAAGGCAATCAGTCATCATAGAATTTACCTTTGTTAAACTCACCCCTTGTTACTTCAGTGTTTCCTTAACTTTCCACACTTTATCACACCGACGCTGCATATTCTAATTGACAGCCACTTTACCACAAAAGTGTACAGTTTCTATTCCATCAACCGCCAAAAGATGAAGGGTCAGTGGTTTAAATATTATATTGGCTCCTCAAATCAATGAGAGTGGAGCCAATTCTGCCTCTTTCTCACGCTTGATCCTTAATAATGTCAGCAATTCAGTTACAGTGGTACCTCAGGTTAAGTACTTAATTCGTTCCGGAGGTCCGTTCTTAACCTGAAACTGTTCTTAACCTGAAGCACCACTTTAGCTAATGGGGCCTCCTGCTGCTGCCGCGCCGCCAGAGCCTGATTTCTGTTCTCATCCTGAAGCAAAGTTCTTAACCTGAAGCACTATTTCTGGGTTAGCGGGGTCTGTAAGCTGAAGCGTATGTAACCTGAGGTACCACTGTATTCTATTTCAATGTTAATATTATATTAAGTAATGGAAACAAAGCAGCCAAGGTACCACCCTTGAAAAGCCATCCAGTGAACCTGATTTGCTGGGGCAGCTGGAGAAGGCCTTCTGAAGATGAGGGAATAGCACAATTCAAAGCACATTTCCGTTGTATTGGTGATGGATCCAGGCCATCTTCTCACATACGAACCTCTCCAAATGTAAGATCTTTGGAGGGGGCGGGGGGGGGGCTGTAATCTTTATAGAAAACAACAGCCGATTGCACAGCACATGGTCAATAGCCAAAGTGAAAGGAAAGCTTATTGATTCGTTCTCTGTCTCTGCCTGTTTTGTCTCCCAAGAGGCTTCTCCACCTGTAGTCCCAAGTGCAGAGCTTACACTGCTTGGTTGGCTATCATCCAAAAAGCTTTCTTTTACTTTTGGAACATGCTATCTACAGCTTTTAAGGCAAGATGGGTAGATTTTATAAGGGGCAACAGCTAAGGCTAGATTTAAATATTGCGCCATGTTGCAAGCAGCCACGCTCAACAACTTTTTTCCCCTACCACTTAAGTCTTGGAATGTGAAATAGACTGTGATGCAGAGGAACCTATGAATGTCATTGGCTAGATGAGAGTTGGGGACACTGTGGCCTTGCAGATGTTGTTGGACTCCAGCGCCCATCATCTCTGTCCATCGGTCATGCTGGCAGGGGCTGATGGGAACTGAAGTCCTGCAGTACTATTGAACTACAACTCCCACCATCCCTGATGGGAGCTGGAATCCAGTATCTGGTGGGGCACAAAGTCCCCACTTCTGTACTAAATAAAATAAGGTTGCTTGACTTACATTTTGGGAACAGATTGGAAATGAGCGTTCTGTAGTGTGGGCAGGTGTCCATGCGGTCATTTTTTAATTTTTATTTTACCATTGTACTATCCCTAGGCTTGGAAGAAGCTGCCATACCAGGTGGGATACAAAACCTTTATAAAAATCCACCCTGCACCCATCGTGGTGCACCTCCAGCGCATTGGCTTCTTTAAAATAAGAAAAAGATAGTTGGCAACCTCAGGGGTGTTTAAGGTAAAGGGACCCCTGACCATTAGGTCCAGTCGTGGACGACTCTGGGGTTGTGGCACTCATCTCACTTTATTGGCCAAGGGAGCCGGCGTACAGCTTCCGGGTCATGTGGCTAGCATGACTAAGCCGCTTCTGGCGAAACCAGAGCAGCGCACAGAAACGCCATTTACCTTCCCGCTGGAGCGGTACCTATTTATCTACTTGCACTGGTGTGCTTTCAAACTGCTAGGTTGGCAGGAGCTGGGACCGAGCAACGGGAGCTCACCCCGTCGTGGGGATTTGAACCGCCGATCTTCTGATCAGCAAGCCCTAGGCTCTGTGGTTTAGACCACAGCGCCACCCTCTTAAATGTTGCCCTCTTCTAGGATACTCTATTCCACTCCTCTCCCAACAGCCGGTCAGCATTCTGTGGCCATTCTCACTCTTCATTGGGCTGTTTTGGGGGAACTCCCTCCAGTCCCCTCTATTTTTTCTTTTCCCTAAAAGATCCTTTGCACTCCCTTAACGGTGACCCAGTGACCGAGTCCGCGCTCTCCCTCTCTCCTGACTAGGCAATGCTACACTACCGCTCGAGCCTGCTGCAAATGCTGGACACCTTCGCCTTTGCCAGCCTGTTCTTGGCTGGTTTCACAGAACAGAAGCAGTTGTTGGACGTCGAGTTGTACTCAGACTACAAGGAGGACTCGGTGAGGGGATGGCATTGCTCTTCTCCCTGATTTCCTGCTTCCTCTAGGGAAGACTGTCATTTCCTGTTTCCCATCTCCTGGCCAGTCCTTCATACCTGACAATATTTTTCTCCCACCACCTACTGGGGTAGTTTGCCGAGCTTTGGTCCTCATCCTGCACTCAGCTATCACATTGTGGCTCCTACAAGCTGTCAGCCTTGCTCTGGGTTAGTTAGATCTCATGGGACAATCTCGTGGGATAATCTGACTTCCTGTGAGAATTTGCTAGTGCATCCCCACAAGTTAATTGCCCAAGTTAAATGCATGTAAGACCTTCCTTGGGGATGGAGGGACGATCTCTCTGCATTTTGAGTAGGCACAGGTCTTTGCTGTTACACGGACACACAAAAGATGAATCAGTGACCTTGGCTTCTCTTTCTGCTTGTAGTACACACCTACAGTCGGTGCCGTGATTGAAATCCAGACCACAAAGATCCAGATTTATGGCGCTCAGCTGCGCATTCATGCCCATTTCACTGGACTGCGGTGAGGACTGTTGTTTATTATTTATATTAGCGTTTTTTTAGATTTATTCAACATGTAAAAATACAACGGACTTGAAGTAGAAATCATTCACAGTTCTACTGCAAGGCAAAGGTGATTCACAGTTCATTTCACTCGGCAGTTGTGGTAACTCCTTCCTTGAGTAGTTTGGAAAGTTTTGAACTAATTCGGTGAACTTCGTTAAGCCGAACTAGTTCATTCTAAGCACGGCGAAAGAAGGACAGGCTTGTTTGGGCCTCTTCCCACAGCACACTCCAGGGAGCAAATTGCAGAAGGGACAGTTGCAAAATCAATTTTTAAAAACCACAGAAAAACTATTATTTTTTAAAATGTATTTATACCTCAGCCTTTTCCCTACTTGGAATTAATGGCCATTTACAGCATTTAAAAACAACCGTATAAAATACAAAGCAATACAAACAACACTAGATAAAAATGATAATTAAATACATCAGAGCACAGGTGGAACTAGCAATTGAAACCCAGTTTGCCCTGATAGCAGCCCAGTGACTGACACTTGCTTCTTGGTTTTCAAAGGCCTGTGTTGAATAGGAAGGATAAAAGAGAGAGAACAAGTCTAGACTCTCTTGCGGGGAGGAATTCCAAAATATGAACAATGCACCTCTTAACACCTCCCCCTTCCTTCCTGTTCTTGTCTCCCATAGATATCTGCTCTACAACTTCCCAGTGACGTCCGCCATCTTGGGTGTGGCCAGCAACTTCACCTTCCTGAGTGTCATCGTCCTCTTCAGCTACTTGCAGTGGATCTGGGGCACTGTGTGGCCCAGAGAGTCCTTATCGATGCAGGTGAGAGACGGTGCCAAGGATTGGGGGTGAACTGCGTTTTGTAACTTGTCACGGCCCTGGCTGCTTGACCCAAAAGGAGACATGGTTGGAGCAAGGCCACCTCACCTTTTCTTAAGTCATACAAATGAACCACTATTGCCACATATTGCTTAATATACCAACCTGTACTACTACTACTACTACTACTACTACTACTACTACTACTAATTTATTACTTAAACCCCGCCCATCTGGCCGGGCCTCCCCAGCTACTCTGGGCAGCTCCCAAGAGAATACAGTGGTACCTCGGTTTACAAACTTAATCCGTTCTGGAAGTCTGTTCTTAAACTGAAACCGTTCTTAAACTGAGGTGCGCTTTCCCTAATGAGGCCTCCTGCCGCCGGTGTCCTTCCACCATTCGGATTCGGTTCTTAGACTGAGGTAAAGTTTGCAAACCGGGACACTATTTCCGGTTTTGCAGAGTTCGCTAACCGAATCGTTCGTAAACAGAGCTGTTCTTAAACCGAGGTATCACTGTATTAGAAACACAATAAAACATCAAACATTAGAAACTTCCCTAAACAGGGCTGCCTTCAGATGTCTTCTAAAAGTCAGGTAGTTGTTTATTTCCTTGACATCTGATGGGAGGGCGTTCCATAGGGCAGGTGCCACTACCGAGGAGGCCCTCTGCCTGGTTCCCTGTAACCTCACTTCTCGCAGTGAGGGAACTGCCAGAAGATCCTTGGAGCTGGACCTCAGTGTCTGGGCTGGATGATGGGAGTAGAGATCGCTTAATATACCAACCTGTACAAATATAATCAGCACAGTATACACTTCGCTCCACCCCTCAGCTGAGTCTCAGTAAAAGAAATCTAAAACTTGGGAGTGTTCAGTTACCAACAAAATTCTGATTTCTGTCCTGTCTTTTTTCTCTCTTCCCCACTCCATCCCCGGGTAGTTATCTGGCCGGGAAAGATCCGGAATGCTTCAACAATCAGAAGACATCCGCCGACGGATTGTGGTCCCTAAAGAAGGTACCGTGGAATTGGGAGTCAATTTATTTTAGAGCTGTTTTGGTGGCACCTTCCCAGGTATGGAGTTTCCCTTCTCCAGTTGTTGCTGGACTCCCAACTCCATCAGCCCCAGGCAGAATGGCCTAATGATCAGAGATCACAGGAGTTGTAGTCCGGCAGCATCTAGAGGCCCCCCGCACCGGCTACTCCTGTCTTAGGCCACATTCACACCATATATTTAAAGCGCTATGGTATCACTTTAAATAGTCATGGCTTCCCCCAGAGAATTATGGGAGCTGCAGTTTAAGGGTGCTGAGAGTTGTTAGGAGAGTTTTGTTTTCCCCACAGAGCAACTATTCCCCCAGTGGTTCAACAGTCAACCCCTCTTCACAGGGAACTCTGGGAATTGTAGCTCTGTGAGGGGAATAGGGGTTTCCTAACAACTCTCAGCACCTTTAACAAACTACAGTTCCAAGAATTATTTGGGGGAAACCACCCACCAGTTTTTAAAGTGATATCATAGTGCTTTGAACGTATGAGAATCAATAAGCTGCTGATGTTTTCACGTTCTTCTGTTTTCTGGCAAAGACTTTTTGTTTTCACCTCTCTGAAATGTATTTTTGTTTTCGCACTTCATTAAACAGAACAAAGCAAACTTCAGCGAGTGCATTGCAAATTTCAGAGTACAACGAATCTCCGTTTCCTTTCAAAGATATCTATATATATATAGCAGCTGAGTCCAGCGTTCCTCACGTTTGGTTTATTCATTGAAATGACACCTCTCTCTCAAAAGAACTTTGGGATGTTGGCATTCTAAAAATCGCCCTTCTTTTCAGTGCCATTTTAATAACTCTTTAGCATCTTGTATATCAACATTTCAGGCTCTTTTTTATGGCATTTGGCATATGTCTGCCCTTTACAAAGTTGTTGTTTTTTTAAAAAATTATCTGGGGTTGGGCTGTGGAATCACGCCTGCTGTTTGTTTTCATCTCTGCTCTGGTTCTCGCCTTGTGCTTTTGTTGGATTTTAGAGAGGGTTTTTGTTTTGTTTTGGCATAGCGTGGATTTTGTTTCGAAATTGTTTTGACTTCCTTATGTGGGCATCTGCCCAGAGGACCCAGGCTGCAGGGAAAGCGATAAATAAAAGGGGCTAAGTTCTGAGCTTTACCTGAGGGTGCAAGGCCGCAAGGCCCAGGTTAGTAATGGTTGAAAACCCATTCTCTCCCCTTATTATTAATTTGTTTAGCAGCATTTTTTTCAAAACAGAAGTCAAAACAGCCACTGGGATTTCAGGGTAGCGCTTGACAAAGCATTGGGTTGCATCCAGCTTACGTTCTACTCAAAAGTAGACCCACTGAAATGAATGGGCCCGAAGTTGGCCATGTCCATTGATTTCACTGGGACTGCTCGGAACAGGACCAACACTGGATCGACCCACCATTCCAGGCAAGATTGAAATGATTAGCTTTGAGTCTATGCGAGTGTTTTTCAAGTATTCTTTTTAAATGTTTTAAATGTGTTTTTATTTCATTTCTAATTGTTTCACTACTTTGCTTGCTCACCAGGGCTCCTCTTTGGGAGGAAGGGCAGGATAGAAGTTTTGGCAACAGCAGCGGTAACAATGCAACAAATAAAATTATTTTGAACTCTTTTTTTGGTTGCCTTTCTTCTGCAGGCTCTGAGGAAATAGAGGCTGCTCCACGTCAACCAGAGGATGTGGGGGCTGATGAAGAGGAGGACGAATTGTCGAGAGCAGGTCTGCACTTTTTTTAGATGCTCTTTTGCCTTTCGGACAATCGCTTTAAATATATATACAATTGCTCTTCTGGATCAGACCAAAGGGCTAGATGGATTAGGAGTTTGTTGCCCACAGTGGCTGTCCATCTGTCTTGGAGGGGCTAACTTGTTGCTTTCCCCCACTTCCCTTCTAATGCAGACTGCCCTTGAACTCCAAGATGCTTTTGCCTGGCTGCTGGAATGTGTCTTTGAACTCTAATGATGCCTCTCACTTGCCTGGTTGGAGGATATACAGTCATACCTTGAGAGCCAGTGTGGTGTAGTGGTTAAGAGCGGTAGTCTCGTAATCTGGGGAACCGGGTTCGCGTCTCCACTCCTCCACATGCAGCTGCTGGGTGACCTTGGGCTAGTCCAATCGGTAGATCTGTCCAATTACCGCCCGGTTTCGAATCTCCCATTCCTGGGTAAGGTGATTGAGAGAGCGGTTGCTGAACAGCTTGGTAGGTTTCTGGATGAAACATCGGCTCTCGATCCATTCCAGTCCGGCTTCTGCGCTGGTCATGGGACCGAGACGGCTCTGGTCGCCCTAACAGATGATCTCCGCAGGCAGCTGGATCGAGGCGGGTCAGGGCTGCTGATTCTTCTAGACCTGTCAGCAGCCTTCGACATGGTCGATCACGAACTCCTAGACCACCGCCTTGCCGACGTGGGGATCCAGGGCACAGTCCTTCAATGGCTGCGCTCGTTTCTCTCTGGTCGGGGACAGAGGGTGGCGCTTGGGGGGGAATTGTCATCACGCCACTCCTTGGTGTGTGGAGTGCCTCAGGGTGCGATTCTCTCCCCGATGCTTTTTAACATCTTTATGCGCCCCCTCGCCCAGCTTGTTCGGAGTTTTGGGCTGGGTTGCCATCAGTATGCCGATGACACCCAACTCTATCTGTTGATGGATGGCCATCCTGACTCGGCCCCAGACACACTGACCAGATGCCTGGAGGCTGTGGCTGGATGGTTACGTGGGAGCCGGTTGAAGTTAAATCCTTCGAAGACAGAGGTCCTCTGGCTGGGACGGGACGATATGGGATTGAGGGGGCAACTCCCATCTCTTGCGGGGGTGCAGTTAGTGCCAGCACCGTCCGTTAAGAGTTTGGGTGTAATCTTCGATACCTCCCTCTCTATGGAGGCGCAGATTACAGCTATAACAAAGGCGGCATTTTTTCATCTCCGCCAAGCTAAGCAGTTGGCCCCTTATCTCTCTCGCCCTGACCTAGCCACTGTGATCCATGCGACGGTCACCTCCAGACTGGATTATTGTAACTCGCTCTGCGTGGGGCTGCCCTTGAGACTGACCCAGAAACTCCAGCGGGTGCAGAATGCCGCGGCGAGACTCCTTATGGGGTCTTCGCTGCGAGACCACATTCATCCGGTGCTATATCAGCTGCACTGGCTCCCGGTGGAGTACAGGATCAGGTTTAAGGTGCTGGTTTTAACCTTTAAAGCCCTATACGGCCTAGGACCCTCGTACCTACGGGACCGCCTCTCCTGGTATGCCCCACAAAGAAACCTACGGTCTGCAAATAAAAACATCCTGAAGGTCCCAGGCCTCAGAGAGGTTAGGCTGGCCTCAACTAGAGCCAGGGCCTTCTCGGCTGCGGCTCCAATCTGGTGGAACGCTCTGTCACAAGAGACTAGGGCCCTGCGGGACCTGACATCTTTCCGCAGGGCCTGCAAGACAGAGTTGTTCCACCAGGCCTTTGGTCAGGGCGCAGCCTGACTCCCTCCTCTGGCAACCTGCACAGAGTTTTGCTTAATGGTTGCCATCAACTTGATTTTAATTAATTTTTATAATGAAATATTTTTAGAATGTTGGTTTATTTGATTGTTTGATTATTTGATTGTTGTTAGCCGCCCTGAGCCCGGCTTCGGCTGGGGAGGGCGGGATATAAATAAAATTTTTATTATTATTATTATTATTATTAGTCACACTTCTTAAAGTCTCTCAGCCCCACTCACCTCACAGAGTTTTTGTTGTGGGGGAGGAAGGGAAAGGAGAATGTTAGCTGCTTTGAGACTCCTTTGGGTAGTGATAAGGCGGGGTATCAAATCCAAACTCCTCTTCTTCTTCTTGAAGTTGCTTCAGGTTGAGCGCTTTCGGGATCCCGTTAGTACAGTCGTATATCCATTTGACTTCCGAAACGTTCGACTTCCAAAGCGCGGCTCCTGCAGCCAATTGGAAGCCCTGTCAGATGTTTGGCTTCCAAAAGAACATTCGAAAACCAGAGCAATCACTTCCGGTTTTCAATCGTTCAGGAGCCAGAACGTTTGACTCCCAAGGTGTTCGGGAGCTGAGGTATGACTGTACAGGGAACCGGACCTGTGCAGAGAGGGGCAGCTGGGTACACTTGCTCCGGGCCTCGGAGGGCTAAGCTGGGCAGGGGGACCTCTAAGGGCCTGCCTGACTTTACATTGTTTTGCCAAGAACGCCATGGGCCTCTCAGCAGACTGGGGACTCCCGCCCCAGGCCTAAGACAAGCTCTGCACAGGCCTGCAGGGAATGCTGGTGATTTAATGGGATGGAATGGAGTAATCGGGAAAGAGGCTAGCTGGATCCTTGAACAGGAACAGCCCACATTGCAATATTTTGTTTCCAGCTCAGCTCGTCTAATTCTCGTTTTCAAACCTGTGTGCTTATGATGTTGTACGTGGTCTAAAGGTAGATAAAAATGACCTTTTTAAAAAAAGAAAGAAAGAAAGAAAATATTTGTTTGATCAAAAAGATATAATTGATTAGCAAATAAAGATAAAACAATGCGGTTGTTTGAAATTAAACACACACAAAGCAATAAACAATTAAGGATACTAGAGGACAAACAAAACAATTCCTTTTCAACTAGATGGTGACTAATTATTTTGTTAGGATAGCAGTGTTCAAATGCCTCTGACAAAATATGCTACTACTCAGAAATCGTTTCAGTTTCAAGTGTGAATTATAAGACCTTGAGGACAACATCTTGATATTTATTTTTTAAAAACATTTTATTATTATTTTTTAAAAGGGCATGTTACTACACGTCCAGTATCAATTATAACGATCATACTTTTTCTCAGGGATTGTGAACGCAACAGTTGACATCTACTTAAACCACACATTCTTCTAAGGAGTTTCACATACACCCACACCCCCCCAATGCATGATGAAATCTCGCTTAGTAATTAATTCAGTATATTTATTAGTGGCATTATTTGTATCCAGGTGCCTCAAAGCAATTTGCACGCACACAATGAAATAACATTAAAATCAGATAAAAACAGCACCAAACTGTTTTAGATACTCATCTGAAAATATATTTTAAAGGGACAAGCCCTACCCACCCCACCGAGTTGGCGAGATGTGGCTATTCTCTCTTCCCTTCCATGCATGATGTATGTCATTATGACGTTAACATTTTGCAGAAATTAACCTCTGGACCAATTTCTCAACATAACTTGTATCTGGATCTTGTTTTCACCCCATCTGGACAGGCACTGCGCCAGCTGCCTTAAGATTTCGTAATTATGCACAACATGAAATGGCCCTGTCTTTGGTTTTTATCTTGAACCCACTGAAAATAAATTGGGTAATCTTGTATTGTAGTGTGTGAAGGGCGAAACCTCCTCTCCTGCAGCCCATCCCTGGGTCTCTGTGATGGGATGGTGAGCTGCTTGTGCGTAAAATCCTAGTCCCTCAGAGTTTGGCTAAGTCCACAAACCTCTGTCTGTGACGGAGCTCCTTAAGCATGGCTCCATCAGTCGCTCGTAGAATCGGACAGTGGGCGTTTACGGAACTTCTTCCAGCATAAAAGTTCCTTAACGGAAACGCGTCTTCTGGACTCTCGGCGTGACAGTTTCCGGCGAGGAGTAGGTGTCCCTATGGGAGGTCCTGAAACCTCCCCACTATTTTCGCTGGAAGTGTCTCTGAGCCCTCCCTCCGACTCACTTTCCCTTGGAACTCCACTTCTCCCCCTGCTGGTTCCCTCCTCAGCTGAATGGTCTCTCTCACCCTCTGTGAGCCCTTTCACCTCCTGCTCCTCAGATGGCAGTTCCCTGACAGTCTCTGTTCGAAGTTCATGGTTTTAAAAGCCTTGGACGTGCCCCTTCACCCGCTGGCAAGTTGCAAGGTCCCAGTTGTGTAAGCTGTCCATACGCACACACAGAGAGAGTTGTCTTTCTTTGTACCTTCTCCAGCTTTATGATATCCAGAGCCAAATTTTTAAACCCTTTTTAAAAATAAATTTTTATTGGCTTTTTGCACAGAATTTGACATTGTTCATTTCACTTTCAGTTTAATGATTTCTTACGTTTGGACTTCCTGCCCTTACATCCATAATGTCCCTGTTGCGTTCCTTTTATCTGCTGCCATAACTGCCATTTATTTTCTGTTGTATTATAGCTTACGTTTGTTCCTTTATTATAAGTAATTTCAAATTTGAACTAAACTTTAAATTCCGGTCTGTTTGCTATAATGCAGGGACAGGGAATCATTTTTGTCCCCAGAGCCACATTGCCTTCTGGGAGCGACATGGCAGTGTGGGAGGGGCAGCAAGTTTAAATGTTTACCTTTGTGTGGTGGGCTAGTTTCTACATGCATTCATGCAACCCCCCTCTGTCTCCATCTGGACAAGCAAGAGGCATTACTGGAGTTCAAGGACCCGTTCCAGACAGGCAGAAAATACTGAAGGAGGGTGCAAAGTGAGGCTGGCAAGGCAGGTGGCCTCAGGATTGTGGCCTGAGGCTCTCCACCTCTTCGGTAATGGGTTGAATGAGGGCCAATAAGCCAAGATTTGATATTCCACTCTACAGAATTCCCTGTGGGTTGGTGGTTCTTATGTCCAGGCATGAGGCAAACAACTTACTCGTTTAAATGAATTGTGTCACCCTGTTCTTGGAGTCAAATGGTACAGGTCAGGTTGTAAATAGTGATTTTAAAAATCTAAAGGTGCTGAAAAAGATGACAAAGGAGGTGACAAAAAAACCATCTCTGGGGAAGGGCCAGAGCATTTGTTCTGCTTGCAGAAGATCCCAGCTCCAATCCCTAGCATCTTAGCTCAGCTGGTTACAGCATGGTGCTGATGACACCGGGGTAGTAATAATAATAATAATAATAATAATAATAATAATAATAATAATAATAATAATAATTATTATTTATACCCCGCCCATCTGGCTGGGTTTCCCGAGCCACTCTGGGCGGCTTCCAACAAAACACTAAAATACAATAACCTATTAAACATTAAAAGCTTCCCTAAACAGGGCTGCCTTCAGATGTCTTCTAAAAGTCTGGTAGTTGTTGTTCTCTTTGACATCTGATGGGAGGGCGTTCCACAGGACGGGTGCCACCACCGAGAAGGCCCTCTGCCTGGTTCCCTGTAACTTGGCTTCTCGCAGTGAGGGAACCGCCAGAAGGCCCTCGGAGCTGGACCTCAGTGTCCGGGCAGAACGATGGAGGTGGAGATGCAGGTTGCGGGTTTGATCCCCGTCTGGGACAGCTGCATATTCCTGCATTGCAGGGGGTTGGACTAGATGATCCTCAGGATCCCTTCCAACTCTGATTCTATGATCTCCAGACAAGGCTGAGAACGACTCCCTTTCTGAAAGCAGCCCTGGGGAGCCGCTGCCAGTCAGTGTAGATGGTGCTGAGCAAGATGGACCAACTCTGTATCGGGCAGGTTTCCTATGAGGGCATTCCACGAATGGCGTATTCTGCCATGATTTCCTTGCCATCTTAGACGCTCCCTCTTTTCAACACACGATTTCCAGCCTACAGGCCTGTCTTGATCTTCTTCCTCTTGCTTCTGCAACAGTTGCTGAGATGCAGACCCAAAAGAGCAATCTGGAGAAACCTGATTCTGGGACAAGGTCCAGGCTGGACAATGGGATGAGCGAAGGTAGGTGGCACATCCTGGTCTTCACCTGAGCTTCCTTCACCCCCCTCCTGGATCCATGTTTTGCATGCAGTATATACCAATAAGCAAGGAGACTCTGCAGAGCTAAAGGGACACACACATATCTATATATGCATGCACCCACCCCAGGGTGGAGAACTTCAGGCCTAGGTGCCCAAATGTGGCCCTCCAGTCTTCTCTATCCCACCCTTAGGACTCTCCCCAGGACACACCCATTTTCAGCCTTCCTTCACACCCATCTTAAGTGATTTGGCCATGGGCAGCAGTCATAATACCTGTTGCTTTCTTGGGTGGGGAAGTGTGTAAATAATAATAATAATTTTTATCTATACCCCGCCCTCCCCAGCCAAGGCCGGGCTCAGGGCGGCTAACAAGCAATAATAAAAACAAGTTGAATGAATACAACTTAAAAGCAAGATTAAAATACAACAATTAAAATATTGAAACATTAAAATATTAAAATGCAGCCTCATCAAAGGAGGAGAAAGGAAAAGAAAAAAGAAAGAGGGGGAGGGAATCAAGTTGACTCCAAGCCACAAGCCAGGTGGAGCAACTCTGTCTTACAGGCCCTGCGGAAAGAAGTCAGATCCTGCAGGGCCCTGGTCTCACGAGGCAGAGCGTTCCACCAGGCCGGGGCCAGAGCTGAAAAGGCCCTGGCTCTGGTTGAAGCTAATCTAACCTCCTTAGGCCCGGGACCACTAGGGTGTTGCTATTTATGGACCTTGAGGCTCTCCGTGGGGCATACCGGGAGAGGCGGTCCCATAGGTACGAGGGTCCTAGGCCATAAATGAACCTCTAACTGTTGTTAAGCTGGCATGTAGCCTGCTATACAAAGGTAAGCATAGCATAGGACTCCCCTTCCTTGGGGGTTTTTAAACAGAGGTTGGATGGCTTAAGGCAGGGGTCAGCAGACTTTTTCAGCAGGGAGCCGGTCCACCGTCCCTCAGACCTTGTGGGGAGCCGGACCATATTTTGAAATAAAATAATGAACGAATTCCTATGCCCCACAAATAACCCAGAAATGCATTTTAAATTATTATTAAATTGAAAGTGAAATGAACAATATCAAATTTTGTGCAAAAAGCTAATAAAAATTATTTTTAAAAGGGGTTTTAAAATTTGGCTCTGGGTATCATAAAGCTGGAGAAGGTACAAAGAAAGACAACTCTCTCTCTCTCTCTCTCTCTCTCTCTCTCTCTCTCTCTCTCTCTCTCTCTGTGTGTGTGTGTGTGTGTGTGTGTGTGGACAGCTTACCCACCTGGGACCTTACAACCTGCCAGCAGGTGAAGGGGCACATCCAAGGCAGGCTCCACAAATAAGCCAGAGATGCATTTTAAATAAAAGCACTCATTCTACTCATGTAAAAACCCGCTGATCCGCGGGTCCAATTGCCTTCTAAATCCAGCCCGCGGATGGTCCAGGAATCAGCATGTTTTTACATGAGTAGAATATGTCCTTTTATTTAAAATGCATCTCTGGCTTATTTGTGGGGCATAGGAATTTGTTCTTTTTTTTTTCCCCTTCCAAAATATAGTCTGGCCCACCACATGGTCTGAGGGACGTTGGACCGGTTCATGGCTGAAAAAGGTTGCTGACCCCTGGCTTAAGCTGTCATGAATGCTTTAGCAGAGATTCCTGCAATTCAGGGGGTTGGACTGGATGACCCTCAGGATCCCTTCCAACTCTACAATTCTATGATCCTATTATCCTTTGCCCCGCCCTCTTTGTTCTCTGGCCCCACCCACCTCATGCTTACCATGGGAAGTCAGCTGTGTTCTGATGACAGAAATTTCCCTCACACACTGATGCTGTTGCTTTCTAATATCAGGGAGCCCCCTTCAGTAGCGTTTCACGTCCTTTCTAGGAAGGCTAGAGAGAGACTTAATTTTAAAAAAATGAAAGCTCAGAGTCTGCAGTAGGGCTGGGCGATAGCTGGTTTTCAACATCGTGATATATCACCAGCTAAACATTGTGATATACTGATACATCACAATGTCTGAAATTAGGATGGAGCTATGTAGAAGCACTGGCAACTTCAGTTTTTCTTCCATCGTGATTTTTGCCTGCACCTGCTCTTGTGGTTTGCTGCCCCCTGCAGGAGAGAGCTGAGCCTGCAGAGTTAACACAGGCAGAGAATTGTGATTTTTGCATAGCAAATTCATAATTCACAATACAGTGGTACCTCGGGTTAAGAACTTAATTCGTTCCAGAGGTCCGTTCTTAACCTGAAACTGTTCTTAACCTGAAGCACCACTTTAGTTAATGGGGCCTCTTGCTGCTGCCGCGCCGCCGGAGCACAATTTCTGTTCTCATCCTGCAGCAAAGTTCTTAACCCGAGGTAATATTTCTGGGTTAGCGGAGTCTGTAACCTGAAGCATCTGTAACCTGAAGCGTATGTAACCCGAGGTACCACTGTATATTGCCAGGTCTTTCAAACCAGTTTTGTACAGTCATACCTCGGGTTACAGACACTTCAGGTTGCGCGTTTTCGGGTTACCGGAACGGGTTACTTCCAGGTTTTGGTGCTCGCACGGCACTGCGGGTTGCGAACGTTGTGGGTGGCGAACGTGCCTCCCGCACGGATCACGTTCGCGACCCAAGCGTCCACTGTATAGCAATATATCACCCAGCCCTAGTCTGCAGTATCTGCTTAAAGTCACAACCTTTTGAAATGCCTGGATAACAGGGGCTTCTCTCCGACATGTGAATACTGATTTATCTCCCGTTTGCTTATTCATTCGCAGAGACGGAATTTGAGTCTGTGGACAATTCCACGCTGCTTGCTGAGGCCAACTTCCCAGCCGCTTCCTGGGAGGGGGACCCTTCAAGCCTGCTGCCCCCAGGGGCCAGGACCCTCACGCCAGGCTCAGAGATCCGGCAAAGAAGTACTTGCTCCAGTTCCTGAAAAGGGGGCGGGCGGGTTTGTTTGCGGCCTCACGAGCCCCTCCTCAGCCTTTTGCACTGCTCCCAATAGCTTGCCCCCACCACAGGCCTTGCTCTCCAAAGGGAGCCTCTGTTCCCAGCTTGTGTTTACATTCCAGCTCCTTTTTCTCTCCCCCCACCCCCTACTCCTCACCCGGAGACACTGTAACTTAAAATAAAGATTTACCTGCTAACGAATTATTTGCCAGTGTACTGCAAAAACTCTGGGCTGGAGGAAAGCCATGCCGTGAATTCTTGTGCACTGGGAGGTGGGTTTGGGGCTTTTTAAGCCATGCACATCCTGGACTAGATTAGAAGCCTAGGACGAGCCTTAGGATGTGTGATTTCTAGGTCTTTGATTTGTAGGCACAGGTAGCTGACATTTCAGCATTGCAGGGGTTTGGATTAGATTACCCTAGGGTCCCTCCCAACTCTATAATTCTACAATTTAGGGATGTGGGTGGCTCGCCGACCGGAAGGTCAGCGGTTCGAATCCCCGCGACAGAGTGAGCTCCCGTTGCTCGGTCCCAGCTCCTGCCAACCTAGCAGTTCAAAAGCACGCCAGTGCAAGTAGATAACTAGATACCGCTGCGGCGGGAAGGTAAACGGCGTTTCCATGTGCTCTGGCACTTGTCACAGTCGTCCGTGTGCCAGCAGCGGCTTAGCCATGCTGGCTACATGATCTGGAAAGCTGTCTGTGGACAAACACCAGCTCCTTTGGCCTGAAAGCGAGATGAGCGCCGCAACCCCATAGTCGCCTTTGACTGGACTTAACCGTCCAGGGGTCCTTTACCTTTTTTTAATTCTACGATTTATTAATTTTGTCCCAGCGCTTTTCCTGGGAAAACTTGCTGTTTACCACTGATTCGGACGTCAGTCAGGTTTTCCGCAGATCAATGTTTGTTCTGATTCAGTAGGAAAACCACAGGGTTGAACAAATACCTGCTCAGATCATGCACCCAGTGCTTCGATTCTGCAGCACAAACAGAAGAGTCGACGAGCCCTTAGGCCCTTTCTCCACTATGTATTTAGAGTAGTATCATCCCACTTTAAATAGTTCTGGAGTTGCGGTCAACATCAGAGTATACTACCTTGGCTTCCACTGGGATAGGGGTTCAGGGGCGCCGAGCACTGGGGGCGAAAGAAGCTTCGGCCCCCTCAATATTGGTGTGCAGGGGGCTGAGACACCCCCCCCCCAAATTGAGGGGACTGCCATCCCCTGCCAGTGCCTGGAAGCCGGACAGGGGCTGGGACAAGCAGAGAGGGAAGAGCGTCCTCTGCGTGTGCCACCTCCCATGGGGCAAAGCTTTTTTGTCCCACACATACCCTTGAGGAACACCAGAAAGCTTTTCCAGAAGGCGCTCTCTACCAGGGATGCACAGGGTGAAGCATCTTTGCCTGTGCATCCCTTTCCAAAAGGGCTGGCGGGGGGTGAGTGGGTGTCTATCGCACGTGTGGCATCTGGGGTGTCTATCGCACGTGTGGCATCGTGCATGCACATCGAGGGCCCCCCAATGTCGGACGCAACTCGGCACACCTGTAGGGGTTGCACATTCAGTTTCCAGAATAAATCACGCAGGCTGAGAGGCAAGGCACTTCTGTCTGCACGGGTTTATAGAGGAATGTCCCCTTTTTCCTGATGCAGAATTTGAGTTGCCTGGTTGATGGTCTTCACCACCACCACGCTGCATGAAATGCACCCAGGAAGTTGCCTTGGCCCAACACTCATGTTCCTTTGGCTGTTTGAGCTGCCACTTTCTTAATTAATAGCGTTTTCCGATAATCGTTGCAGCCAGAGGAGGGTCCCACCCAATCTGACGTCTTTCAGTTTGCAAAGATCCAATGTTCATCTGGCCCGTCTTGGCTGTGAAGGAGGGCTTGTCTGCATTCCAGACACAGCTAGTAACTCTCGCCTCAAATTCCAGCCCAGTGGTAGTGGGGATGACCCTTATTGCTCCACACGCCAGCTGGAAGGGTGTGTTCACCTCGTAGTGCAGGGCACGCGCACTGCTTGCTTGCAGTGAGGACTAACCTAGGTCACATGTTGTTTGCCAAACTCCCATGGTGCTTTGCTGGCACTCCTAACTAAGCTCAGTGGTGTCGCGCAGGGCTGTGCGAAATGCTTTGCTGAAACTTGAGTTTGTTGTGGTGGTACCTGTCTGTCCCTCCTGGATTGCTTTGGAAACGTGGGCAGGATAGGGGATGAAATACTTTTTTGGGGGTGGGCCCCATAGTCTGAAGCAGGAGTGGGGAAACCCACAGCCCTCCAGTTAATGCTGAAAAAGAAATCCAGTTTTCCTCAGTAACTGTGACCAGTCCAATCCTCTTTCAAATCTGCTGGAAATTAGGTGAGCATTTGCTCCTCACTCAAGGCAGAACTGCCAACCTAGCAGTTCAAAAGCACGTCAAAGTGCAAGTAGATAAATAGGTACCACTCTGGCGGGAAGGTAAATGGCGTTTCCGTGTGCTGCTCTGGTTCGCCAGAAGCGGCTTAGTCATGCTGGCCACATGACCCGGAAGCTGTACGCCGGCTCCCTTGGCCTATAGAGTGAGATGAGCACCGCAACCCCAGAGTCGGTCACAACTGGACCTAATGGTCAGGGGTCCCTTTACCTTTACCAAGGCAGATGATTACATACAAAGTAGGGCTGGGCGGCGTCAGGTTTTCAACATTGCAATGTATCACCAGCCAAACATCGCGATCTGGCGATACATTGGGATGTTGAAAAGTAGGCAGCTTGTTCCTTCCATCAGGCAATTCTTCTCTGAAGGGAGGGCAGCCGCTCGCCCCTCAACGGAGAAGTTTAAAGGAGTCCCCCATTCTGCCTCTGGCCCACATGCCTGTATCAATTTTGTATTGGTGAAATCCTTGATATTTGTGCATGTTCACATACCGTATTTTTCGCTCTATAGGACGCACCGGACGATAAGATGCACCTAGTTTCCTCCCCTAGAGGGGAGGAAACAAGAAGAAAAAAATTCTGAACCCTAGAAGCCAGAACAGCAAGAGGGATCTGGCTTCTGGGATAGCCTCTTGCTGTTCTGGCTTCGGGGACAGCCTGTGAAGTCTCCCCAGGGCAGCGGGATGAAGGCACCCCGCTGCCTTGCGGAAGCTTTGTGCAGCCATCCCCAAGCTAGAACAGCCAGATGGAGCACTGCGCAGCGCTCCGTCTCCCTGTTCTGGCTTTGGGCTTAGCCGCGCAGCCTGCATTCACTTCATAAGACGCACACACATTTCCCCTTACTTTTTAGAAGGGAAAAAGTGCGTCCTATAGAGTGAAAAACACGGTACTTTTAGATTAAGTGGAGCAGGAATTCACGGCAGGACAACAAAAATGGATTTTGAGAGCCCATGTGCTCACTAAGAGAGACTTAAACTTCCAGCCTGGAAGGAAAAAATACCCACCATCTAATATTCGGCGGGCTGCGTATTAATGTTACATGTTGAACGCACTGTTTATAAATGCCGACTTCGCCTGGATAGCTGATTCCACATTTGGATGGCATATGTTGAGCTGTATGCGCAAATGTTGAGTGGTATACAAATTTAATAAATAATAATAAAAATAACAAAGATGGGTGCACTGGTGATGCATATTGTATCCTGCAGCTTCTGGCAAGTTGCAGGAGGTGAAGAGTTGCCCTTATGCTTGGATCCTCCTTGCAGGCTTTCCATAGGCATCTGGCTGGACAGGATCCTGGATGATCCAGTATACAGGTTTCTCCCACTTACATTCTGTTTTGGTCCCCCCCCCCCAAAAAAAAATTATTCATTTTATAACACAACTAAACAACACAAACAGGAAAAAAAACCAATACAAACAAATTCTTGTCTTATCCTTATTTTTTCTAAACATTGTTAGGTGGGCTTCCCCAAGTCCCCTCTATCTGATTTTCATTTTACCTCATCTTTAGCAGTTTACATATATCATAATTTTTAACCATTCTTTTTATCACGCTTACTTTTACCATAAAAATCTTCACATTTTATCACTTACAAATGATACTATTTTAAAATACACTATCTTCTACTTCTAACCCTACAGCCTTTATCCCCTTCCAAAGGTATTCTAAGATTTAAATTTAAACATATTTTTTCAGATATTCTTTAAACTTCTTCCAATCTTTTTCCACAGTCTCTTCTCTCTGGTCTCGGAGTCTCCCAGTCAGTTCAGCAAGTTCCATATAGTCCATCATTTTCATCCGCCATTCTTTGATCGTTGGTAAATATTGTTTCTTCCAATTCTTCGCTAGTAATATTTTCGCAGCTGTTGTGGCATACAGAAAAAAAGTAACATCTTTTTGGGGGATTTCACCCCTCCCACTTACATTCTGGGGACCTGCCATGTGTAAGTGAAAAATTGTGTGCATCGGGAGCATCCTTTAAACACCCTCTCTGCTGCTCTTCTGCCAATCCAGACCAAAAAGACTGTATCCATAAATATTCACAACTAGAATTGAAGCTCGAGGCTGGCTGCATGACAGCTGCTGCGTTACCCCGCAAATCAGCTGCTAGGCGGGGAGGCTGAGCAGCCTAAACAAAGCCCAAGTCTCTTTGGAGCTTCTGCCCGCAGTGACATCCTCTTTGAGCTCCGGGGAGGGTCTCCTCACGAGCCACAAAAACTCTCCTGCTCTCTCCCACTATTTCCAGGTTTGAATAGAATTATTTATTTCCCAGTACTGCAGGTATACGTACTCACCAATCACGATTAAGTGGGGGCATGTCTGTATTGTTGATAGGTTTTTCCTTCTTCGTTTTCTTTCCTTCAAATAAATTTGCATTAAAAATAAATTAAGAAATTATTTGCCGCCGCCACCTTAGGTACAAATTTTCTAATATATATATATATATATATATATATATATATATATAAACATATAAATTATAAAATGTACCACAAAACGTATCACTTATACAATCTTTTTAGACTTCCATCAGCACCTCTGATGATCCACCGTTTTAACCACTTCTTATGCATTTCTGGTCCCATCATCTCCTGACAAATAGAAGGGGAAGAAATGGAGGCAGTGAGAGATTTTACTTTCTTGGGCTCCATGATCACTGCAGATGGTGACAGCAGTCACGAAATTAAAAGACGCCTGCTTCTTGGGAGAAAGGCAATGGCAAACCTAGATAGCATCTTAAAAAGCAGAGACATCACCTTACCAACAAAGGTTCGTATAGTTAAAGCCATGGTCTTCCCAGTAGTGATGTATGGAAGTGAAAGCCGGACCATCAAGAAGGCTGATCGCTGAAGAATTGATGCTTTTGAATTATGGTGCTGGAGGAGACTTTTGAGAGTCCCATAGACTGCAAGAAGATCAAACGTATCCATTCTTAAGGAAATCAGCCCTGAGTGCTCACTGGAAGGACAGATCGTGAAGCTGAGGCTCCAATACTTTGGCCACCTCATGAGAAGAGAAGACTCCCTGGAGAAGACCCTGATGTTGGGAAAGATGGAGGGCACAAGAAGAAGGGGACGACAGAGGTGAGATGGTGGGACAGTGTTCTCGAAGCTACAAACATGAGTCTGACCAAACTGCGGGAGGCAGTGGAAGACAGGAGTGCCTGGCGTGCTCTGGTCCATGGGGTCACAAAGAGTCGGACACAACTAAACGACTAAACAAATATGCATTTCTTAACTTTATATTGCCTTTACATCTCTTAACAAGTCATCCTTCCCCTTCTCCATTTTTGCAATACTTCCAATAATACTCCTCACAAAACTTCTTGCAAACCTACAAACGTTGTCTGATCTTCACAAATACTTTTCAAATAGTCTGTAAATTTACTCCAGTCTTCTGTGAATTTCTGGTTTCGAATCCTTCCTGTTAGTTTATCTAGTTCTGCATAGTCCATTAACTTCATTCTCCATTCTTCAATTGTCGGTAATTCTTCTTGCTTCCATTTTTGGGCCAGTAATATTCTTTTTTTTTTTTTTTTGCCAGTAATATTCTTGCTGCTGTTATTGCGGGTGCAAATTTTCCAAATGGAAACCCCCAACGTGCATTGGCCATGTGTCATGAGGTTCACCTTGGTCTCATCCTCGATTGCCAGACAGTCTTCTCTCTCCCGTTCCGCTCCTCCACCTTTTCTCCCACAATTTGCCAACCAAAACCTTGGCTTAACGGGCTGTATGTGGAGCAAATACTCTGAGCAAGCTGTGTACCAGAAATACACACGCCACTCATTCTTAAATTATGCAAGATGAGCGGAATTTAGCACCACTCACCCTGAGGAATTTTTGTAAGGCTGGAATTTTGCTATTCCATGGTATAGAAACTGGCACGTAGTGTATGAGCAATTCTGAATTCCATTGAGCTCTTCCAAGTTTAATCATGTGGGTTGTTTTCAGAATTAATTCATACTCTCTCCCCCCTCCTTTTTTTTTTTGCTGGAAAGAGCTTTTGGCCAGGAATGCAGTCCCCTTGCTTAGTCAGAGACTCATGATAATGACTCAGCACAAATTTAGACAAAAGCGGATTTTGAAAAGCAACGTCTCAGTCGTACCCTGTGCCCCAGTTCTTCCAACTGAAATTTAATTAGCATTCCCCTAATGTGCAGTCGGTCCCACTTGCTTGTCCTTACAATGTCTGGGCAACATTTGTTAATTAAGCTTGTGTTTCTCCTCCTCCTGTTTTTAAAAATATATTTTTCCCTATCCCCAACCCTGTTTTTATTTTTCAAAAAATTTTTTTTGCAAAGGAGATCTTTTGAGAGGAGCTGTATCAGCTGGGAATAAAATAATTTGAAATGTTGGGATGTTAAAAGTTTCTTTATTTTATAAGAGCTGTAATGTGAGGAGATATGATAAAGGTAAAGGGACTCCTGACCGTTAGGTCCAGTCATGACCGACTCTGGAGTTGCGGCGCTCATTGCTTTATTGGCCAAGGGAGCCGGCGTACAGCTTCCGGGTCATGTGGCCAGCATGACTAAGCCGCTTCTGGTGAACCGGAGCAGCGCACGGAAACGCCGTTTACCTTCCTGCCGGAACTGTACCTATTTATCTACTTGCACTTGTCGTGCAATAGAAGCTCACCCCGTGGCGGGGGATTCGAACCACCGACCTTCTGATCAGCAAACCCTAGGCTCTGTGGTTTAACCCACAGTGTCACCCGGGTCCCATGAGGAGATATGATAGCCATCCTCAAATATCTAAAGGGCTGTCACTTGGAAGAGGGAGCAAGCTTGTTTTCTCCTGCTCTGGAAGGTAGGACTCGAACCAATGGCTTCAAGTTACAAGGAAGGAAATTCCAATTAAATATCACATAGAACTTACTGGTGGTAAGAGCTGTTTGACAGTGGACAGACTCCCTTGAAAGGTGGTGGACTCTCCTTCACTGGAGGTTTTCAAGCAGAGGTTGGATGGTCACCTGTTATGGATGCTTCAGTTGAAATTCCTGAATTGCAGGGGGTTGGACTAGATGACCCTTGGAGTCCCTCCCACCTCTAATTTTTTTTTATATATATATATAATTTTTTATTAGTTTTTTAACATATCATTTTCAACAGTAATTAAACATACTTTTACATCTTATTCAATTTTTTTGACTTACATCAGTCCTGTCTGAAAATTTTCCAATCTAATCTCTTAGTATGCCTTTCTTATCTTCCCTATTACATTTCAAACTAATAACCAATATCTCTTATCTTTTTTCTACTTTGTAACACTTCGTATATTTCTCCTTACAAAACTTCTTGTAGTCCTACTAGCGTAATTTGTTGATTACAGTTGCTCTTCAAATAATTCATCTCCTTCTTCCAATCTTCTGTAAATCTCTGGTCCCGCAGGTTTCAAATCCTTCCTGTCATTTCGTCCACTTCTGCATAGTCCATTAATTCCGTCTGCCATTCTTTTATCGTCGGAATTTCTTCTTGCTTCCATTTCTGGGGTAACAGTACTTTTGTCGCTGTTGTTGCATATAAGAACAGTTTGACATCTTGTCTCTACAATTCTATGATTCTATGGAAGCTTACAGGATCTGAAAGCAGCCGAAGAAACATGTTCCCAGTTAGTTAAGGCAAATGATCAATGTATTAATGGACTGGCAACCCCTGCAATTCACTGTTCCTTAAATTTGCAAAAGCTTTCAACGTGTGTTTTGAATATGGTTGTCTGCTTTTGCAAAGTCTGACACGGGCTGCATGCCTCTGAACATGTACAGAGTACCCTTTACCCCATCAGCAGAGCAACCCATTTGAACCCAAAGGGCAAATTGCTTTTCAGATCACATCAGAATCTTGACAAAAAGTTGCTTTTTTAAAAAATAATAATAATGTCAGTGTAAAATATGGTAGTGCTCTAAACGCCCCATTCGTCCCGGAAAATGTCTTCTGTTTCTACAAATGCTGAAAGCATTGAATGTAAACCTTTGGAGGTTTCTGGCCTAGTTTTCGTGTTGTCTTGTTTGGGCAACTGAGGAAGAAAAGGAGGGAATCGTAGTAAAATCCTTGCCACGTGGCAATTGCAGTAGGCTCCACAGTTCCAAAGTTAAGCTCGTTTAAGAAGTTCTAAGGGTGACCTCCTTGCACAGCCTATTTGCTGAATTTCCTTGCAGAGGAGCTGAGGGAGTAGCAAAGAGCTCTGCTTTGCTGTTGCCAGGAGTTGGCCAGGGTCATGTCCTGAGCAGCTTTACGTGCAGCTGGTGATGATCTGAGAGGAAGTGGAATATTAGTTGAAAAGCGAGGTTGCCTTTAGGAGAATTATTGCCACACTAGGGAATTGGAGAGGGACGTGGGTGGTGCTGTGGGTTAAATCAGAGCCTAGGACTTGCCGATCAGAAGGTCGGCAGTTCGAATCCCCGCGACGGGGTGAGCTCCCGTTGCTCTGTCCCTGCTCCTGCCAACCTAGCAGTCGAAAGCCTGTCAAAGTGCAAGTAGATAAATAGGTACCGCTCCGGCGGGAAGGTAAACGGTGTTTCCGTGCGCTGCTCTGGTTTGCCAGAAGCGGCTTAGTCATGCTGGCCACATGACCTGGAAGCTGTACGCCGGCTCCCTCAGCCAATAAAGCGAGATGAGCGCCGCAACCCCAGAGTCGGCCACGACTGGACCTAATGGTCAGGGGTCCCTTTACCTATACTAGGGAATTGGAGAAGAGCGCCGTCACCTCTTGCTGGTTTTGTGGGGAGGGAACTCCTGGGGTCCCCGAAGAGCCCACTGCTGACACACATCCTGGACCCTCCTTTTTCTTCTACGTTGGTTGCTGGATCTGTCTCCCATCTGCAGTGTGAAGGGCTGTTGCTACCAGGGAAGCCCACCAAGAAAGGGCTTTGAGCTGGTCCAAAAGAGCCTGAAGTATTCCTTAAAACTTTAATCTGAGATCACTGGTTAAGAATGTTTTTAACTGTTTCTGAGAAGGCTTTAAAATATATATATATTCCTCATATGGATGCATGAGCCAACCTGGGCTCATTCTGGAGGAAGCGTGGGATATATGGAATAAGTAAATTAACATCACTCTCTTACCTCAAAACTCTGCACAGTGGGGCTCTGAAAGGTAGCATGAGGTATACAAGGGACACCTCATTATGGGAAGTGATGGAGGGAATCTAAGAAGACATATTTTGTATTGTTAAGAAAGTTGTGTACCTCCTTTATTTTAATCCCTGTCCGCCAGGATTTCAAAATGCAGTTAAGTCTCTGTGGCCTCAGTTCTCCCACCTCTAAAATGGGAATTATACTCTGTGGTAAAATAAAGAAGGTGAAGTCTTTTGTGTACGTCGGCGTCAGTCATAGATCTTTGCCTGCTCATGATGGAAGACAACTGCGGGTTATTGAAACTTCAGTCAACAGAGGGGGGGAATTTTCTGTCTCTTGTCGATTAGGAAAACAAAAGTAAAACAATAAGTTGTTTTAAAACACGGGTGGGTACATCAAGCAGCATCTCTTCAGCACAACTGTTTCATACAATATTACTTAAGATTCAATAAATGCATTGTCTTTTATTTTCCTTTTCAATTTTTCTGCTCTTGGAATGACCTCATTAATAAACGAGAGAATGCAGGATTTTGGCTCTTAGATATTTTCCTGTTGGCCGGTGTGGACCGGAGACACTTCGCGCTGGGCGTCCCATCACTGCTTTCTAATGTTCTCTTACTCATTCACTCACTTATTGACTCTCTGTCTGTCTCTCTCTCTCACACCCACCCACCCACCCACACCGCTTCCATGTATTTAATAGTATAATAATAATAATTTATTATTTGTACCCCGCCCATTTGGCTGGGTTTCCCCAGCCACTCTGGGCGGCTTCCAACAAAGATGAAAAATACATCAAAATAGCTTTGCACAGGCCATAAACTCAACAGAATAAGCTTCTCTTGACATGAAGGAGCTATGTGGCTTCACCTGCTGAACATCTGCCTGTCTTGTGGCTCATAAAATCGTAGGAGGCCTGTTTTATGGGGGAGGTGGCGAGCTTATTTCCTATTGGTCTCCATGTGTGGTCTCTCCTTGAGCCTCGCTGTCCTTCGCCTCAGTCCTTCGGCTTGCAAAATGGGAAGAAAGCCCAGCGGTAAAGAAAAAGACAATGAGATCCTTTTGGAACGGAAGACGAAGAAAGAAAGCAAATATGATAATATAAGCGAGGGGTGGGAAACCTGTGACCTTCCACTTTCATCGTTCCTTACCATTGGCTGGAAGTTGGAGTCTAACAACATCTGGAAAGTCCCCCCCCCACTGCACTGTAAATCACGTTTTTTTGGCACCACTTTGGGTGTAAGATGATCCCTGGAGAGTGTCTTTTGTCTGTGCTGATGCTTCAATGAGTGGCTGAGACCTGGGTGAGTGTATGGCTCCAGGCAGGGCAGAGCTGGTCTGGGAGCAAGAAAAATGCCTCTCCCTCTGTCTGGGATGAACATCCTGAATCAGTCTGCCCATGTAAGAATAGTCCCCCCCCCCCTTGGGATTGTGACACAGCACACACACACACCCTTCCTTGTCTCCTGTCAGGTCTTTTTTACTTTCTCTCTGTCTCTCTCCTCAACCCTTATTTATTCCCTCTCTTACCCAGAGGAGGGCTTTCCGAGAAGGAAGTGAATAGCCCTTATAAGGCACTATTTGTTTTCTTTCCAGGCACCTGCCAGGGGGGTCCCTGTCAAGCCAAAGAATTTTCCACGCCCATTAGCCCTCCTTGTACTCATTCCCACTGGCTGGGCCCAGCTGTAAAGGGGGGGGAGGAAGAGGTTGTGAAGGGGGGCGATGAGATCATCCCACAAGGAGGATATAAAAGTTTGGGTTTTGGGCTTCGCAAGAGGCCACCACTTTGCTAGTTCCCGGCAGGCCAGCGCAAGGAGCTCTTGCTTATCATTTCCACGGATACCACAGATTGCTCCTCAGCCTTGAGGCGGCAATTATTGTGCCCCCAACCCCCCCCAAACGGGCAGCTTTTGATACACACACACCCCATTTCAGCACCACAGGCTTTTGGTCCTTGCCTGGTGGGTCCTGTTATTCCTGAAAACAGCTCCATCGTAGTTCTTTCATCGAGGGGGGTTCCTGCTACCTTCCATCCTTTGGGTAATAACTTGTTGCAGAGACCCTTCCCCCGGCAGCCTGTTGCCTAGCAACCAAAGGCAGACATCCGCCATCCAGGTGAGTGAATTTGCCCCCTTGAGGCACAATATCCTCCTCCTCGCCTCTTAAGTTGCGTTCCTCTTGGGGTAAAGCAGGGGTGCTTGTTTGGGGGGGGTGTCACATTCCCATCTTGGGAGGGGTGGCGCATACTAGCAGCGGGAAGGGCCAGAAGTAAAGAGTCAATATAGGAAGAAAGGTAACTTTTATGTTTGTATAGTAATCTGTTTTATACACATGCTTTATCCGGGCAAGGAAAAGGTATGGTCAAAGTCCAAGGGCACATTCCAGCTTGGTAGAAACACTTAAGGAAGGCTGTTGAAGGGTCCAGCTCAGGATATATACCGTATTTTTTGCTCTATAAGACTCACTTTTTCCCTCCTAAAAAGTGGAGGGTAAATGTGTGTGCATCTTATGGAGCGAATGCAGGCTGCGCAGCTATCACAGAAGCCAGAACAGCAAGAGGGATGGCTGCTTTCACTGTGCAGGCATCCCTCTTACTGTTCTGGCATCTGAGATTCAGAATATTTTTTTTTCTTGTTTTCCTCCTCCAAAAACTAGGTGCGTCTTGTGGTCTGGTGCGTCTTATAGAGCAAAAAATATGGGTACATGTACTACCACGCCACAAGAATCCTGAGAACTGTAGTTCAGCCCGCACAGATATACAGTTCCTAGGACTTGCCAATCGAAAGGTCGGCGGTTCGAATCCCCGCGGCGGGGTGCGCTCACGTTGCTCGGTCCCAGCGCCTGCCAACCTAGCAGTTCGAAAGCACCCCCGGGTGCAAGTAGATAAATAGGGACTGCTTACTAGCAGGAAGGTAAATGGCGTTCTGTGTGCTGCGCTGGCTCACCAGATGCAGCTTGTCACGCTGGCCACGTGACCCGGAAGTGTCTGCGGACAGCGCTGGCCCCTGGCCTATAGAGTGAGATGGGCGCACAACCCTAGAGTCTGTCAAGACTGGCCCGTATGGGCAGGGGTACCTTTACCTTTACCTTATGTGCAGCCTCAGGAGGGATGTTGCCTGGACAGGGTCCTGAGGAATCTGGCAGAGAGACCTGGATGGGTACATTTGGACTCCAGGCCTGAGTTCCCCGTCTCCTTGCTCTAGATCCTGTAGGAGGCAGTGATGGACCCTCTGGTTCAGGAGAACTCTACTTCCAAAATCAGTAGAGGCAGATCAGATGAGGCCTTCTTGCAGGTCGCTTCTGGGTACAGGGCGCTCGACTAGAATACACCCTTGGTCTGATCCAGCACCTCAGCGTTTGCAAAGGGAGAGCAGCACCCTCGTCTCACTCATCCCCCCCCCAACTTAGGCTGTGAATGCACTGTGCATTTAAAATATATGCAAAACACATTCCCCACCCCCTCAAAATAATAATAATAATTCTGGGAACAGTAGTTTGTTAAGGGTGCTGAGAAATGTAGCTCTATGGGGGTAAACTACAATTCCCATAATTCTTTTTGTGAGGTCCTTTAAAGGTCTGGTGTGTACGCAGCCAACATCTGGAGGGCCACAGGTTTCCTCATCCTGTGGGTTACCACTTCTGATTCAGACCTTGAATCCAGCCACAAGCATGCATAAATCTGGCTACGCACAAGCAGTCACCTCGTTCAAAATAGTAATGCGTAGTGTCAGATCTGGTGGTTTAGGAATTCTGAATGTTTCACCATATGGGCTGACACAGAAAGATGCAAGGGGGGGTATTTTATTTTAGACCTGTATTTATATACAGTGGTACCTCGAATTACAGAGGCTTCAGGTTACATACGCTTCAGGTTACAGACTCCGCTAACCCAGAAATATTACCTCGGGTTAATAACTTTGCTTCAGGATGAGAACAGAAATTGTGCTCCAGCGGTGCAGCAGCAGCAGGAGGCCCCATTAGCTAAAGTGGTGCTTCAGGTTAAGAACAGTTTCAGGTTAAGAACGGACCTCCGGAACAAATTAAGTACTTAACCCGAGGTACCACTGTACGACTTAATATTTATAATTTATAAGCAGTGTGCATACTTTTTTAAAGAACACTGTACAAAGAATAAGAACAATTAAAATAAACCCTAGAAATGGAGAAGAACCTTAAAATGCTGAAATTAGAAAGTGATTGTCAAGCACCTGCAGTTCAGCAGGGAATGGGCTGGGTTCTTATCTCAGTCAGGAGGGTAGTTCCACAGAATTGGACCCACAATTTTGAACACACCACTTCTGGTAGTTAAGAGCCATGTCTCTGAACCGTGGTACACCACTAACCAAGACTCCCTCAAATATCTCAGTGTTTGGGCAGAGATATATGGTCTCTGTGATAGTGTGGACCCAAGTTGTGGAGGGCTTTGTAAATTGGGTTTGTGATACCTCAGAGCATCTTAATCTCAGGGTTGCGGGTTCAAGCCCCACATTGGGCAAAAGATTCCTGCATTGCAGGGGGTTGGACTAGATGACCCTTGGGGTCTCTTCCAACTCTTGTGTTGATTCTATGATTCTATAAGGCAGCTTCCCATTTAAAAACAGCTCTAAAAAACAATTACCGTACTTTTTATTAACTTAAACTGCTTATGGCCTTCTGTACAAATAATAGTTTGGGATAAGTATTTGGTTGTTTATGTATTGCATAAACACCAGCTTCTGAGTTAGGGTGGGATATTTCATTATTTATCTGTGTGACATTGTCATATGTTGAAAAAATTGATTAGAAAAAAATAGACCAATAGTCCTTTGGTAATTCTCATAGAACTCCAGCCCAATGGTTGCCATTAATTTGATTCTGAATTGATTTTAGAATGAATTGATTTTAGAATGTATTTCAATTAATTGATTGTGATTTTATGTAAACTGTGTTACTTTTACAGTTGTTAGCCGCTCTGAGCCCGGCTTCGGCTGGGGAGGGCAGCATATAAATAATTTTTATTATTGTTATTATTAAAATAAATAAAAACACCCCTATTTTCCCCTTCTCTTCCATCTGTTACCAGGAGCCATGGAAATCCCAGGGCTGTTTCTGGTAGCGGCCTGGATCCTGACCCTCTGCCCCCAGGCATCACCAACAAGCATGGGGCACCCTTTGCCCGTGCCCCTGAAAGAGAACCCCCTCTTCCCGCATCCCTCAGGGAGCAATGCCCCAGCGGTGAGCAAAGACAGGACCTCATCGCCTGCTCCGGTCAAACCTTCTCTGGATTATCCTGACGATCAACATTACGACGATTACGACTACCCTCTGACCTCAGAGCCCCAGACGCCCGGCCTCCCGCAGCCGCCCTATCACCTTTGCAAATACAACCCTTGCCAGCACCTCCAAGTGCCCTGCGCGGAGCTGAGTAGGGCTAGCGGGTGCTTGTGCCCGGGGGTCACCGGCCCAGATGTGCCCCCCGAGCCGCCCCGCCTGCAGATGGTCCACACGAGCGAGGTGGGAGCGAGCATGCGCTGGTGTGCGCCTTCTTCCACAGTGCAGGAATATCGCTTGCACTATCAGCTAGTCGGCGGCGACTTCCTCTCCGGCCCGGCCCTCAACAACACTTTCCGCTTGGCGGCTGTCTCAGGGTTGCTGCCAGATCACGAGTACCTGTTCTGCATCGTGGCATCCAACCGGGCCGGATCCAGCCCCACGGACGATGGCACCCAGCAGCATGGGCCATGCCGCCTCATCCGGACCCCTGCCCACCAAATGCCCTATGCCTACATAGCTGCGGGGCTGGCTGCCACCCTCATCCTAGTGGTCATCTCCGCCTTGGCCTGGCATTTCTGCGTCCGCAACAGGAGGAAGCATCCTCACCGCGGGTCGATGGACAACATCCTCGACGCTGAGCCAGGCCTGGACGGAGCTGCAAACAGCTCTTTCCGCAGTGAGGAGCAGCTCTGAGCAGGGTGTTGGCGTCTACTGGCAAGATGGCATCTCTGTTGCTTCAGAGTTCGAGCCTCTGTTTCTTTGGGGGAGCTTCACTCGACGCCATTGCCTTTAAAATGCTGTGTTAGTTGCTGCCTCCAGGGTGGAAGGGGCAGCAATTTTGTCTTATCCAGGCCTTCTTTTCAGCCGGAACTCTCCGGAACTCAGTTCTGGTACCTCGCAGGTGGGCACCATTGCCATTATAAGAGAACAAGTGAGGCATTCATGGTGGGTTCCAGCACCTCTTTTTCTCAGAAAAATAACACTGGTGCCATCTATGCTGTCTACACAGAGATGGCAACGGTTTTCTTCAGAGATGTTTTCTTCAAAGGCTCTGTCGTTTTCGTGGACCTTCGCCCAGCTCTTTTCCTGCTGCCTCTGGGGCAGAAGGGGAGCGATTCTGAACTCTCAGCGCTGGGGAATTTGAACCAGTCCACTCCCCTGAACTTTCATGGCCTGAGAGAGGGTGCACAGACAGATCTGACCTGGACCACCATTTTGAACTGTGGTCTACCAGGGCTGGACTTGCCATTAGGCACAATGAGGCAGCGGATTCAGGCAGTTAAGAAGCAGCAGCAAAATGTTAGAGGACAGGACAGGGCCATTCATGAATAACACTGTTCCATTGTCACCAGTGCTGAACTAATGCTCAACATTGAGTCCAATCTGATTCTGTATGTGGATTGGACGCAGGGCCAGTGAAGGGTGTGGCCTGGGGATACTTTCAAAGGCCAGAGAGAGAGAGTTGGAGGGCCAATTCAGACTCCGAGCCTGAAGTTCCTCATCATCATCCTACAACATACTGTTTCTTCTCCAGCAAAATGTCTTGGCTCAACCCTGTACTCTACATACCCCCTTTGGGGAGGGGACTGCAAAGAACTTGTGTCATTGTCACTCCCCAAGTGCCCACTCAAAGCCCCTGGACCAGTTCAGTCAGCTCAAGAAGAAGCCATGTATTCAGATCCTGCCAAATTGTCATTTCCAATTCTTTCTTCTCTTGAAAAGGATGGCTGCTCTTGGGAGGGATGTGAAGACGGTCTTTTAAGATGTTGCAAGAATCTATGTTTATTTATGTATTTATTATCAGAGGTTTTTTTAAAAAATAAAACAACATTACAGAGGTACAAAACTTCAGAGATATCTACAACTAGTGGTGGGGGAGAAATTTGATTCAGTTCACGTTTATAGGCGAATCTACCTCTGGGAAGAGACACAGCTCAGTGGACAGAGCTTCCGCTTGGTGGGTAGAAGGTCCCAGGTTCAATCCCTGGCGTCTCCAGTTAGGGTTGGGAAATACTCCTGGTATGAAATCCTGGAGAGCTGCTGCCAGTCAGTGTAAGCAATACTGAGCTAGATGGGACACTGGTCTAACTCAGTATATAGGAGTTTCCTATGTTCCTACCTAATTTGCAACTTTCCCAAAACAAAGCTCAAAAACAGTCCTGTTGTTTGAAATTTGTACTTCTCTGAATTTTGCTGAGCAGTTCTCCAAGTCATATGTAGAAAAATGCTTATGCTAGATTGAAGCGTGCCTAAAATGCATACATCGGTAGGGGGGGAAGCATTACAAATGCATTGTATTAGAGGAAATTGATTTACACAAATGCTTATATTAGACACAATTGCACACCAGCATGTGTGCATTAGGAGGAATTTGACTAAAATGCTGATCAATTTTAATGAGTACAAACTGATATTGAAATGGGGAGAACTGAATTTAATATTAGAAAAATGAGAAAAAACAAAATGGCAGATTTGCTCATTCGACACCCACTCCAAGCCAGATATTCTCATAACTGCACATTGGTGTTAGTTGATTGTCGCTGGAGGAATCGGAGTAGAGTAAAATGCTGAACCATCATTTCCTGGAATGCCTTCGTTTCTTATTTATCTTTTCTTTCCAGAGCACCTCATATGAGTTATGGCAGCCTTACCCGACCTGCTGCCCATCCCTTTCAATGTTTTGGAACTACAACTCCCATCAGGCAGAGCCAGCCTAGTGAGTTGTAGTCCAAACCATCTGGAGGGAGCTAAGTTGGAGAAAGCGGAGTCACTGGAACGTGGTTGACTCTTTCCTGACACACACACGTGTCGTTGCATCAGGACTTGAGTTTCCGTTGGCAGCTGTCCTTGGCAGAGTTCACAAGCTTTTGAGCTGTGTCCTGGAAAACTCAGTGTTTTCCAGATGTGCGTTGTTGAAGGAAGGCATGGGAACGGTGGGAATTTGGGAGTGCCTGCCTCTTGGCCGAGCTGGGACAACATGTACCCATAGGCCTCTGGGAGTATGGTAGGGTTGAGAAGGTGGGGACTTTCCCTCCCTGAGCATCTCTTGGATGCCTGCCTACCTCAAAAAGCAGATGTGAGAAAGTCTTCCCAGAGGGAGGCCTGTCTTGGGTTCTGAGTCAAACTTGGCCCCATCCGCACCATGCGTTTAAAGCAGTATCATACAACTTCCATGGCTCCCCCCCCAAAAAAAATCCTGGGAACTGTAGTTTGTTAAGGGTGCTGAGAGCGTTTAGGAGACCCCTGTTCCTCTCACAGAGCTACAATTCCCCAAGTGGTTTAACAGTCCATACCTCTTCCCAGGGAACTCTGGGAATTGTAGTCCTGTGAGAGGAATTAGCGGGGAAGAGTTTTGGACCCCACCTGCACCCTGATTCATACCACTTTAAATAGTTATGTTCCCCCCCCAATAATCCTGGGAACGGTCGTTGGTTAAGGGTGCTGAGAATTGATAAAAGGTAAAGGTAAAAGAACCCCTGACCATTAGGTCCAGTTGCGGCCGACTCTGGGGTTGTGGCGCTCATCTCGCTTTATTGGCCGAGGGAGCCGGCGTACAGCTTCCGAGTCATGTGGCCAGCATGACAAAGCCACTTCTGGCGAACCAGAGCAGCGCACGGAAATGCCATTTACTTTCCCGCCGGAGCGGTACCTATTTATCTACTTGCACTTTGACATGCTTTCGAACTGCTAGGTTGGCAGGAGCAGGGACCGAGCAACGGGAGCTCACCCCGTCATGGGGATTCGAACCACCGACCTTCTGATCGGCTAATCCTAGGCTCTGTGGTTTAACCCACAGTGCCACCCACGTCCTGCTGAGAGTTGATAGGGGGGCCCTAATCCCTGTGAGACCTACAATTCTCACAGTTCCTTGGGGAGAGGGATTAATGGTTAAACTGGAACTGTACATCTGTGAGGGGAATAGGGAGCAAATGGTCTGACTCAGTATAAGACAGCTTCCTGTGTTCCTTTAGATGTCTTAATGCAGACCTCTGTAAATAAGAAGTAAATTTGCATGGATGCTTAGATGAGGTTCAATTTCTTCACACCATCGTCAGTAATGCCCTCTTTGACCCGGGCATCGAAGGTGATGTAAACAAGGCAACATGTCTTTGTGAAATTCCTGCTTCTTGTTGGCAGGAAATGGTTGGCATGAAAACATACGCAACAAGTTCCCCTTCGGACGGATCAGTCACATCTGGTTGCGGTGGCACACTCAGGCAGAGCAACGGCTGGCAAATTGTTGCGCAGCACAATCACATTCATTGTTGGTTTCAACACCACCTTCAGTCAGTGGGGGAAACCTTGTGACTGCACACACACCACACACTTAGAGCACATACCCCCTGCACAAAGCATCCTGGGAACTGTAGTTGGTTATGGGTGTTGGGAATTGTCATTCCTCCAGGATTCTTTGGCACCAACTTGTTCTCACAGACAGGCCAGACCCACAAGCAGGGCCCCTGCCTGATGTGGATTGTAAGGTACAGGCCAGGTTGGTGTGAGCCACCTGACCCCAAACCAGGGCTTTTTTCAGCCAGAACTCACCGGACAGAACTCAGTTCTGGCACCTCTCAGGTGGTTGCCATTGCCATTTTAAGAGAACAAGGGAGGTGTTCATGGAGAGACCGGTGCCTCTTTTTCCAGAAAAATAGCACTGCCCCAAACCATTTTGGGCAGGGGTGGAGAATCTTTTTATTCCTAGAGGCCACATTCCTTTCTGGGTAACCTTCCTGGGGGTACATGTCTGTGGCAGGCAATGCCAGAGGCAAAAGTGGATTGGTCAACAAACCTAAAATATACCCTTATACCATAGGCCAGTTTGTACACACACCTCTCCAGTCAGGAAAGGAAGAAGCATTATCAGAGTTTGAAGACATCCCAGTCAGGCAAAAACACTTGAGGGCTATAAGCTTTAAGACTTAATTAGGTAGAAAAAGAGACTGTTCATGGTCAGATTAGTTTCTTTGTGAAGCAAATAGGCTAGGCCAGGTCTGCTCCTTATCCACTTTGTAATGTAAACTTGAGCCACTATGTTTGGATCTACTGACTGAAGAGATGGAAGATACTTCTGAAATAAGAGATGAAATAAAAAAACCTAGTCAGGTCTGTTCATTATCCACTTTGTTATGCAAACTTGGGCCAAGGCATTTGAATGCTGAAGATACTTCTGGAAGAAGAGCTAAAGCAGGTTTTGGGGAGCCTTTTTGCTACCCTGGCTGGAGATGTATTTGCTCAGCATCAGGGCATTGGAGAGTCCCTCATAGGGGTCCATGGTAGTGTTTTCATCAGCCCATCTACATGTGGGGGAAACCTGTTTCCTCCTTTACAGAAGACAGTCGTCTTTTTGACAGGCTGTCTGGCCGAAACTCCCTGCCCATAGAAAGACAGCATAGCAGGAACAGCATTAAGCAACCCATTTTTTTACATTCAACCAAGAGCACTTACTAGGTGTGGGTGGCAAAGAGAGGAAAGGGTATACAAAAGGAGAATTCCCTGGATGCCAAGAACCAGGTCTGGGACAATAACTATTTGATGAGAGAACCCCATCAACTAGTTAAAATCACAAAATATGCAGCAAAGGAAAGCATGGGAATATCAGCCGTTAGACCTTTTATAATATGCCATTGTGAGTTCCAAAATAGTCCACCCCATCGTAGAAAAATACAAGGTTGGTAAGTTAAAAATGGTTTATTTACAAACTCTTCAAAGGTCAGGTTCGTGTGCCCTTCTATACATCAGTCAGAAAACGCAGGCGATACAACTTGGCTTAGTTTCAGTGTTGAAAGTTCTATTGGTATAGATAGAACACAATAATGGCTTGTTAGAGCCATGCAGTCTGAGCTTGGAACAACCATCTCAGGCCTCTTTACATGCTGAGCTTCTTGGGTAGAAGGCCTGGTTACCTGGTTCCTCCCAAGGTAAGTCCAGCAGGACAGCTTACTCTATGGTTTTAACCCCTGCATGTATTAGCTTGACTTAAAATCACTTTCCTGCAGAGAAAACCTGCAGTTTAGTGCTGAATTGGAGCAAACGGCAATTGGATTTTCCCAGTACTGGGAAGCTTTTAATGTCTGGTGTATTGTATATTATTTTATATTCTGTTGTACGCCGCCCAGGGTGGCTGGGGCAACCCAGTCAGATGGGAGGGGTACAAGTAATGAACTGTTGCTGTTCCAATTTATTGCTTAGGAACAGGTTTTCCGGCCGGAGAAAAGGCAAAACTGCTAAAAATTGTGCCCCGAATGCACAGGACAAGGGGGAAAGCACTCGGAGAAGCAGAAGCGTGGACAAGCCTTCTCAGCGTTCTACGAAGTCCAAAGTATTTTAGGTTGCGAACACCACCCGGGGCAGTGTTCTGGCTGAACACATAAACCCTCTCCCTTGTAAATCCTTGTCTGTTTATGCTTTTCCTTGATGTTTCCTCCTTCTTTGTTGCTCTATGCCAGGGACAAGAGTGAATCATATGTCTCTTTTTAAAACTTGGATTACGTTGTTCCCCTACCCCCACCCTCAAATTCTGGAGAGCGGGACTGTGTAGGAAGTGTTTATAGCCTTGGGAAGGTGGGGTGAGTGGGGAGGTTGTTTTTTGAGACATAAACAGTCTAGGACTCAACACACGAGGTCATACTGCATTGGGTTTGAGCACGCTCACAAACATGTGCGCCATTCATGCGCAGAGACCCACCAGGCCTTGATTTAGATCCCAGATGAGTACACGTTCATGTAACACTCAAAATCTTTTCTCTCACACACGTGCAACACAGGGAATCCATCATCAGAGTTATGTAATTTTAAAAAAATGTTGACTTCAAGCAACTGAGGGGCTCTGATTTTCATTAGAGCAGCAGCAACAAGCAGAGAAACGGGAGACAGTTAAATTACTGTTAAATTACTGTTGGCCATGTTCCACTTTTCCCTATCAAAATTAAAGACTCCCGTAGCTAGGGATGGACAAAGTTGACAGTTATGGGTTCTCCTTTTGACAATCTTTTGACATCTGCTTGCGAATTTGTTTTTTAAGAATTCCTTGTGAATATTCATTCGCATTTCAGTGCAGTTTTTCCTAACATACATTGTTTTTATATGCAATTTTGCCTAATATACACATTTTCTTTTGCAAAGCAACCTTAAGAACATAATAGTCACCTGTAGGACCAGGCCAATGGCAAATCTAGTTCAGCATCCTTTCTCACAGTGGCCAACCAGGTGCCTGTGCAAAGCCCTCAAACAGGACCTGAGTGCAAGAACATTATCCCCACCCCCACCCCGTGATTGCCAGAAACTGGTATTGAGAAGCATTACCACCCCCACCCAAGGAGGCAGAGCATAGCTATCATGACTAGTAGCCATGAATTTGTTGAATCCTCATTTGAAGTGCTGGTGCTGACCTTTAAACCCTAAACGGTTGGTGCTGACCTTTAAAGCCCTAAACGGCCTCGGTCCAGTATATCTGAAGGAGCGTCTCCACCCCCATTCGTTCTGCCCGGACACTGAGGTGCAGCTCCGAGGGCCTTCTGGCGGTTCCCTCACTGTGAGAAGCAAAGTTACAGGGAACCAGGCAGAGGGCCTTCTCGGTAGTGGCGCCCGCCCTGTGGAACGCCCTCCCACCAGATGTCAAAGAGAACAACTACCAGACTTTTAGAAGACATCTGAAGGCAGCCCTGTTTAGGGAAGCTTTTAATGTTTGGTGTATTACAGTATTTTAATATTTTTTGGGAAGCCGCCCAAAGTGGCTGGGGAAGCCCAGCCAGATGGGTGGGGTATAAATAAATTATTATTATTATTATTATTATTATTATTATTATTATTATTATTTAAAGCCATTCTAAGTTGGTGGCCATAACTTCCTCCTGTGGAAGTGAGTTCCAAAGTTTGACTATGCTCTGCATTAAGAAATATTCTTTTGCATTTCAATGCACACTTTATCCCAATATACACATCTTTTTACACTTTAGTTAGCTGGAGAACTGCATTATGCAGTTCAGAGAGCTGTGAATTTTGATGGAGGGTTGTGTTTCGGTTCACAAATTGTTTCAGATCAGTGTGAATCTAGTAAGTTAGCCTTTAAAAACGAATCCAATTTCTGTCCCATCCTTACCTGCAGCTGATTCAAAGATGATTGTGTACGTACCCCACACAGTTCCTCTCAACATCTAATTGCAAGCCTGCCATAATGTTATTTTAGCCCTTACGCATAGGCCGCCCCTATGCCAAGCCTTATTAGCAGCAGGACTTAAGAGATCATTCTTTATTACATTTTTATCCTCCCTTTCCTCCAGAGCTGTGGAGGTAGCCCACGTGCTGATTCTTCCTCTCCTTTTAACCTCCCACTAACAACCCTGTGAGGCAGTTTACGCTGTGGGACAGCAACTAGGCCAAGGCCAGCCAGTTAATTTCCTGGTTGGGGTAGAATTAAATTCAGGACAGGCAAAAGACAAAAGAAAGTACTTCACACAGTGTGTATAGTTCAACTTCCCCCTGTTCTGTGATGTGAGGGATAAGAAGCCACCGTTTTGGAAATCAGTCCTCTTCGTAAATAAATCTGTTTGTGTGTTTGCCTTTTTTTTAAAAGGCTTCATTGAGCAAATTCACTTGGAGGCGTCTAAATTGGTTTGTTGGCATCAGAAAAGCATTCCCATGCTCCATTCATAGGGGGTTTTGTTTTCTTTTCCTTGCTTCTTCCATATCGAGTTTTTTCCCCTTCCACCCAGCTGAGTCTTCCAGTAAAATTAGGAAGACAGCTGTTTGCCAGGAATGTAAAGGTCTAATTCCCAAGTGCAGCTTGCCATCCATAAACAGATTCAGGATTTTTCCTTGATCACATGGAAACATGAATTGGAAGATGACTTGATCGAAAGGGATAAATGACTATTTATTTCTGCATTGAATAATTTTTTTCAAAACAACCCCTAGAACTGAGAGTGTTGTATCTATGCCATATGTCTGGGACTTCAAAAAAAAGCTCCACAAATTTGGGGTGTTCTGGTTTTTACTTTTCAAAGTATGGCAACCCTCAAAGTCAGCACAGGCCATGGGGGTGGAAGCTCAAGGTCCCAATCAGCTGAATGAGTAAGAGGACCCCAAATTAATAGGATGTGGTGTTGTTGTTTAGTCGTTTAGTCGTGTCTGACTCTTTGTGACCCCATGGACCAGAGCACGCCAGGCACTCCTGCCTTCCACTGCCTCCCGCAGTTTGGTCAAACTCATGCTGGTAGCTTTGCGAACACTATCCAACCATCTCGTCCTCTGTCGTCCCCTTCTCCTTCTGCCCTCCATCTTTCCCAACATCAGGGTCTTTTCCAGGGAGTCTTCTCTTCTCATGAGGTGGCCAAAGTATTGGAGCCTCAGCTTCACGATCTGTCCTTCCAGTGAGCACTCAGGGCTGATAGTTGCATAGCCGTCAAGTGTCCCAATTATCCAGGGAGAATCCCAGAATAACAAAAGCCATCCTGGTTTCTGATTTTACCCTGGAATGTCCCCATTTCCCCTGCCAGAGTGGCAATTTTGTCCCAATAATCATGCAAATAAAGGCTGCTTTTTCTAACTCCACATACACATTCTATATTTGCACTTAACTGCCTTGCGGTCCGCATGACACTCTTATTTTTAGCCTGGCAGTGTTGGCACTGGAGGATCAAGGAATGCAGAAACCACTGCCAGTTGGGCAAGCAAGCCACAAGCAGGTGGCATACAAAGGCGCTTTGATTCTCTGTCCTCTCCCTGACTCAAAACAACTCTGTTTAGCTTGTGTGTGTTTGCTACCAAGATATCAAGTCTGAATTAGCTTCGTTCTCTCACTGGGGCAATAAAGCTGTGACTGGGCTATGTTGCCTCGGTCTGCAGGGGGCAGTTCAAATTATGGATTGACATCCCCGCATATAAAATAATAGCACATCAAGAAGCACCCTTCTCTCTGAGATGCTAAGGAAGCGCCAGTGTTGCACTCTACCCCAATCTCTGCATGGTGTGAGATTCCAGGGTTCAGTTGGGCACCAGCTTGGCTGCAGGAGTTGCCAGAAGGTGCCATCCTACTGTCTTAGGGACTCCACTCCAGATTTTGTAGGGTTTACTCCTTAGCCTTTAATTTTCCCCAAAGACATCCCACAAGGCAGCAGAGGTTTAGTATCAAGAGTTTTCTTTTCCTAGATGGGCTACCTGCTCTGGCTGATGTGTCCCATCTGCACCTTCCTTCTGGGGAGAATACTGCTTGTACAACACAACAGTGGTACCTCAGGTTACATATGCTTCAGGTTACAGACTCCGCTAACCCATAAATAGTACCTCGGGTTAAGAACTTTGCTTCAGGATGAGAACAGAAATCGTGCAGCGGCAGCAGGAGGCCCCATTAGCTAAAGTGGTGCTTCAGGTTAAGAACAATTTCAGGTTAAGAACAGACCTCCAGAACGAATTAAGTTCTTAACCTGAGGTACCACTATATATGTTTTGATAAAATATGCATTTTCTCATTTTGATTTTTTTAATGGTGTTTTATGGGATTCCTGCTAGCCCCCTGCTGATTTTATTCTAATATGCTACCTACCACCTTGATACGTTTTTGTGGAAGTTCAGATTATAAATACATGAAGAACTGCGGTGATGTTCTAATCTGGAAGGACCTGGAAAGTCTAGTGTGAAGGAAAGTGGCATTCCAAAGATTCTTTCAGTGGGTTCCGCCATCGCCTCTTACAGAAGTTCCTTGTTCACTCATTACCCGTCTATGAAGGAAGCTTCTGTTCAGTACCTATTTTCCTTGGTCAAAAAGCCAGAGGGGCTTTGGAGACCATCACACTGGGGCCTCAGGCACATATTTCTTCAGGATTGACTGAAGCAGAGCCAATCTCACCCACCTCAGATGGACGGATGTTTATACGCCCTTCATTAAAATTATGAACGTCAAGTGCTGGAGGTTTTACAAACAAGATTCCATTTGAGTGTCTTGTTCTGCAACTCAGACAGCCTGGAAAGGAGTCAGAACTTACGGCTGGTGCTAAAACTTCATTAGTTTGTCCTTTTCCATCCCCCTGGCAGCCAAAAAGGGGTATGAAATTTCTACCACACCCTTTCTGTGTAAATCAGACTGAGTAGACAGGCTGTGCTGCTTGCTTGAAGTACATTTAAAGCACACAAACACCCCCAAAATTATGGAAATGGTTGTTTTTAAGGCAGTTGTAGCACTATGGCGTATATGCAGCCTTAAAATTCTGGTGCCCTGTCTCTATCCAACCCTTCCCTGAATGCTGTCCAGCATTTCCTAGAATTGAAATGTGGACATGGTTGTAACCTGTTGTGCAGCTGAGGGAGCCAGAGACAAACTTGGGCAGAGCAACTATTGTAATTTTTACCTTTGCAGAGTAGGCTAGTTTCTAGACACATAAGGCTCTTCCAAATTTGCACTTAAATCAGAACAAACGGATTGACGTTTGTTATGATTGAGAGATAAACAGCGGGTTTTCCTGGGGAAAGAGGCGGGCCAAATGGAAAGCTGCTCAGACCCATCATGCCTAGAAGGGACATGCAGAAGTGTGGACAAGCCCTTAATCACACACCCTCCTCTATCATCTACCCAGGCAAGCAAGAGGCATTGTTAGAGTTCCAGCCAGGAAAAAAAACTTAAGTGGGGAGTGAAGCTAAGCCAGTGTGGTGAATGAACTGGGGAGCCTGCCAAGGGCCAGAGAGAAAGAGATAATTGCATACAGGGGTTACATACGCTTCAGATTACATACGCTTCAGGTTACAGACTCCGCTAAGCCAGAAATAATACCTCGGGTTAAGAACTTTGCTTCAGGATGAGAACAGAAATCGTGCTCCGGCGGTGTGGCGGCAGCAGGAGGCCCCATTAGCTAAAGTGGTGCTTCAGGTTAATAACAGTTTCAGGTTAAGAACGGACCTCCGGAACAAATTAAGTACTTAACCCGAGGTACCACTGTATATTAATATTGTGCAGTTTGAAGCAACTGGATGCGTGAAAACGGAGTCCTTTTGGAATGAAGCATTAACCAGAGCCATGAAAATATTATTCAAAGTTTACTTGCATAACTTTCTTTAAAACATAACAAAAACCAGTAAATGATACAGCCATACAGCTCCATATCTTGTGCATATCCAGCACAGGCAGAGTGTATTTTCAGAAATCATATGTCTAAAAGTGAAAATCCGGATACAAAAGTTGTTCAGCGTTTTTTCTTTCTTTCAACATTGGGCAGGGGGGAGGAAGGTATTTTTGAGGACATTCATCAAAATTTACGCATTCCAACATGGGTTGCCATACGTCCGGATTTTCCCAGACATTTCAACAATTTCCGCCCGGACACCGTTTCCGACGGCACATGGCAGCCCTATTTGAACAGGACTGAGATCATAACATCACCCTGTTCCAGCCCCCATTAACCTGGAGCTGTTTACAGAGAAGAGAAGAGAAGCTGTTTACTTCAGAAGAGTCTTACACATTTTTACTCCGCAGAGTCTGAAAGAACCAAAACGGCGATTTGTAATTCAATACCTTAATCGTCTGACCTAAGGTTGCTCACTCACACTGTTAGCTAGCTAGAGAACAACAACAACCAGAGAGTGCTCTTCTAACATAGCCCCATGTTAAGCCTTTCACCAATGCACATTTAACCATTGTCAATTAAACCAATTATACTTAACAGATATTCCCCTTACAGAGCTGAAATTTCCCAGAGTGGTTTGACCAACAGGGAACTCTGGAAATGATAGCCCTGTGAGGGTAATGGGGGTTTCCTAACAACTTGCAGCACCCTTAACAAACTACAGCTCCCTGAATCAATAATTATTTGGGGGGGGGGAGCCACGATTGTCTAAAGCAGTATCCTAGCGCTTTAAATGCATGGCATCAATGTGGCCTTTGTCGTGTGTGTGGACAGAGAGAACAGTCAAGAAGGTTGCTTAGGAACGTGAATTCTGAGGCCTGGGAGGGTCTCCGATGCCACCATCTTCTAAAGCTCTTGCAGATCCCCCCCCAAGCCCTTTTAGCCCCCTTGACCAAAACTCTCAGGGAGGTCCTCCCAGTTTGGCGCAAGACCTCCAAGCACCAATTTAAGGCTCTTGCTCCATTTCTCCCCATCCAGGAGGATGGGGAGCAAACAGCAGAAACCCACAGCCGTATCTGCACCCGGGTCGCTCAAAGTGAAGATCATCTACTGGTGAGGCGGGGAAAAGTGTGTGCATCGATCGGTCAGTCCTCGGGTCTGACCACAAGAGGGTGTGCTCCTCTGTTACCCACCGCCACTATACAGTGAGCGTGGCAAGAGTGGTTGGGCAAGGACCCGGAGACCACGGTTCAAATCCCCACTCAGCTGTGCATCTCACTCAGGGTCCTTGAGGGCCAATGGCTGTCTCTCAGCCCAACCTACCTCACAGGGGTGTTGTGAGGGTAAAATGGGGGAGCGGGGAGGACCATGTATTTGAGCTCTTTGGAGGAAATGTGAGGTATCAACTTGGGCGCCCACCTGCAATTTTGGGGGGAGTGGGTTAAAATAAAGTACTAAAAGTTTTTTTTGTGGGGGGGAGTAGGATAATTTATCACAAAACAAGTTGTGCCTGTACATTTTGCCCCGTAGCTCAGGTTCTACAAATGCTAAAAATGTACTATAAAAGAAATCTGTGAATGTGGAGATTATGGTACATCGGGAAAGGGGCCCCCAACTGCCTCTCATTCCTCCCCCCTCCTCAGATACCCATGGATATAAATGTAGTCTATACTGTTGTGAGTTTGGGGGAGGTAGACTGTATGCCTGGGCCCCTTCTAATTCTTAAATCAAAAGAAGGATTCAAACTGCTGAATTAGCCAGGCAAGGGCTATAATGGCCCCCTAAGTATGGGTCCTTAAGGTAACAAAGGAAGTGGCTCTGTGCCAGAAGGCGAAAGGATAAGCCCCCTCTCTCTCAATTGCCTGGAAGTTAATAAAACAAAAGGCCTGAGAGGTTTGTGAGTGTAGAAGCTAGGTAGAGGAGGAAGCCAGAGAGAAAGAGTAACAGTAAGATCCTCTTGGGGTGTTAATAATGCTGTGAATCCCTCCATCATAGTCTCAGGTGGTATATAGGTGTAAATAAACCATAAATCCTAAAGACACCACAGTCTCCGCTGTCCCTCATTCCAAAGAAACCAAACCCTGGAACCCCTCACACCACTCGGAGATTAGGGTGGTGTGCAATAATACTGCATATTTTGGAAAGTTGTTTGTCGTCTTTGGTTAAAATATATCTTAACTCAATTTTGCGTGATGCGGCTCCTAAGATCAAGGCGCAAGTTTCTGTCCGTGTTGTAATACAGTTGGGCACCATTTTGAATCAAGATTGCAGATGGAACTTTTCAAACCTGCACTTATTTCAAAACCGTGCAGGTTCTTTTGGTTTCCTAGAATTCCTCAGCCAATCTGGATATGAGGCTGCTGGTAATAAAATAAATACAATCATAAAATGTTGGCAACTTTACAAACAGACCATTTTTTTTTTTTTGTCTTTTAGAGCCGAATGAGGGTACAAAAGTCGGGTAAGTGTCCCTTGCAGGAGGGCTGTTCCTCCTCCCAAATATCACCCCCCCTGCTTATTCTGCCCTGAGCACCCCACCACTGCTGAATCCCCCGGTTCATGCCCTTTGTGTTTCCTTAGTCCCCTTCAAATCTTGTGATTCTCTGAATACCAGTTTCTGGGAATTACAAACAGCTGCTGTTCTACTCAGGTCCTGCTTGCAGGCTTCCCTGAGGCATCTAGCGGGCCATTGTGAGAATCTGACTGAAATATACTCAGAGTGGATTTCATGCTCTTTATTCAGCTCATAGTGGTGAGGAGGAATGAAAGTCCCCTCAAAGTATCTGCTTTATATACATTATTTACACAATGGGCTGCACGTGATTGGCTAATTCCGGAATTCTCCTGTAGGCCAATCAGGTTGTGGATTCACTTCCATCTGGAGCCGGATTGGGTGGCTCCTGCAGACCAATCACACTGCTGCATTATTCTAGGACCAATCAGACTGCTGCATTCTGAATCCTATTGTTCTAGGACCAATCATACTGCTGCATTTTGGATCCTATTGTTCTAGGACCAATCAGACTGCTACATTCTGGATCCTATTTAACTCAGTAGTACATAACGCTGACCCAGCCTGATCCCGATTTGGCCTGATCCTGCAGGAGTTTGAGTACCAAAAAGTTAGGGGAGAGTTGCTATCATACTCAGGTCCTGCTTGTGGGCTCCCTTCCCATTGGGGCATCTAGCTGGCCACTGTGAGAACCGGCAGCCAGGCTTTTATGTTCTTAAATACCCCTCCTTTCTAAACCCCAATGTTGAGAGGTGCGGTGAGGAGGGGTAGGGCACATAGCGCTGCTTCCTCAACAGGATAATAATAATAAAAATAAAATTTTATTTATATCCCGCCCTCCCCAGCTGAATCTGGGCTCAGAGCGGCTAACAACGGTAAAAAAACCACAGCATTCTAAAATCAATGTGGGATGTGGGAATAGACCTCCGCCTGCCGCCTTGCTTTGAAAGAAAGAAAAAAGAACTGACTACATTCTTCTGTGATTCATCTCTCTAGTTCTTGCAGATTAAAAAGCTCCTGGAAAAATGCTTCCCGAACATGCTGGAAATCGTAAGTGACGTGCCTCTGCGGGCGGGACCAGGAGACAACTCTTGGGGGATAGGAGGGAGTTTGGATGCGTTGTGGTACCCTCCACACCATACATTTAAAGTTCTGTACGTGGATTCCCCCAAAAGGTTCGTGGAGCTACAATTCCCAGCACCCTTTAAAAACCTGCAGTTCCCATGATCCTCTGGGGGAAGCCAAGTGCTTTATAATTGTGCCTTCAATGTATGGTGTTGGTGTGACCATGAATAGTGATCTTTGGTGTGAGCACAGGAATGTTTATTATTCCATTTATGTCACGCCCTTTCCCCCAAGGTGCCCAGGATGGCATCGTTTCCCCACATGCACTGTAACCCTCACAACGACCCTGTGAGGTAGGATAGGCTGAGTGTGAGTGAGTGACAGGCCCAAAGGTTTGCCCCATTACATGTTCACAATGACCCTGTGCAGTAGGTTAACCTGAGACAGTGACTGGCCTCACCCCACCCCGTTTTAAGTGTACAACAACCCTGTAAGGTAGGTTAGGGGGAGAGGGAGTCGTGGGCGCAAGTGCACACCCAATTTTATTCTCATAATGACTCTGTGTGGTCGATTAGACTGAGGGAGAGTGACAGGCCCAAAGCTTTCCTCCCAGTTATTCCTCTTTCTTTTCCTGACTCCTCTCCAGGTTGGGGAAGTTGCTGGCCAAGGTGCCTTTGAGGTGGTTGTCCCAGCGTCCGGTCAGGTTTTGCACTCAAAGACGGTGAGTACCACCAAAATGGACTCTCTGATTTGGCACACGCACCTGGTACACACCGTACATTTAAAGCTTCGCCCTAAGAATCCCGGGAACCGTAGTTTGTTATATATAATAATATAATATAATATAATATAATATAATATAATATAATATAATATAATATAATTAATATAATATAATATAATATAATTATAATATAATATAATATTTTTTAAAATTTCTATACTGCTTTATAATTTTAAGGAAAACCTCAAAGGGGTTTGCAGCATATTAAATCAATAAAACATAAATAAAACAATCTGAAGAAAGTCAAATATAGAGTATACCAGGGGTCTGCAAACTTTTTCAGCAGGGGGCCAGTCCACTGTCCCTCAGACCTTGGGGGGGGCGGTGGACTATATTTTTTGGGGGGAAATGAATGAATTCCTATGCCCCACAAATAACCCAGAGATGCATTTTAAATAAAAGCACACATTCTACTCATGTAAAAACATGCTGATTCCCGGACCGTCTACAGGGCGGATTTAGAAGGCGATTGGGCCAGATCTGGCCCCCGGGCCTTAGTTTGCCTACCCACGGAGTATACAATCAAAGCAACATAACACACAACTAAAATATTATCTTAAAGATTTCAAATTAAACATTAAAAAGGAGGTTAACTATAGAATACATATTTAACATAGATTATAGATCCAGAGATTCATAGCTCTGTGAGGGATAAACTACAGTTCGCAGGATTATTGCGCAGGGCAAGAAATGTGCATTAACAAACGAATGCTTTGTACGCAGCCGTACTAACACATCCACATAGCACATTTCTGGAGTTCTGACAGCATATGGGTTTGATTCTGCCATAAGTCGCAAAAACCTACAACTAAGACAGTGGTACGCTGAGGAATCAGTGGTGTCGCAATGGGGGGGGGCGGTGGCCCTGGGTGCCATGTCTGGGGGGGGGGGTGACAAGAAGGCACCCCCAGGGACTTGCAGCAGCGCAAGCAGCCATCGCGCCGCTGCAGCCGCATGTGAGGATCCTCCGTTCGTGGCTGCAGCTGCCAGCAGAGTGCCGGCGGCAAACCGCTATGTACAGCACATGTGCGGCGTCGCATGCATGTGCTGTATGTAATGCCACACATGCGCTGTACATAGCGGTTTGCTGCCAGCACTGCTCGAGCACCGTACGGATGACAGTGGGATCCCTCTGTTGCTGCTACAGACGCATGTAGAGGATCCTCAGTTCACGGCTGTAGCAGCGACGGAGGGATCCCGGCACATGGCGCTGGAGTGGCGCTGCCGGCAAACCGCTATGTACAGCTCATGTGCGATGTCGCTACGTACGGCGCATGCGTCGTACATGCCAACACCGCACATGCGCCCTACATAGCGACACCCCAACCCAGGTGTCACGATGCCTTTGTTCGCCCCTGCAAGGAATCGATATACAGTAAACCCACAACTTACACACATTTAACTTGTGCGCCTTCAGCTGTGTGTGTGTGTGTGGCAAAAAATAAAAATTAAGAAAGAGCAGAAAGTGGGGGGGTTCCAGGAAACAATGACTTGGCAATCCCACCCACCTTTGAACCCAATATGTTTTGACAATATGGTTTTTGGCTTTAGGCACGATCCCCGGAATGTACCCCCCCCCACGTAATTTGCTGGCTTGCTGTGCAAAACTGGGGGTCCCTTCCCTTGGCTGAATCATAGATTCATAGAATCGTAGAGTTGGAAGGGATCCTGAGGGTCATTTGGTTCACCGCCTTGCAATGCAGGAATCAGAAGCACCCATGACATATGACCATATGACTGCTGCTCCCTTCCAGAGTTGCCAGCTGGGATGTTCTGCCTGCCTTCTACATTTCTATGAGGTAGCTGAACACTTAGAGCTGAGGTGCCCCCTAGTGCCCATACCCTCTCCCAATGTTTGAAAAAGCCCAAATAAAAAAAGAGTTTTTCCAGGTACCACTTCCAGATGGGCGGTTGTTGTCGCTCTTGTATGCAGGTATTTCACAGCATCTAGATGACGCTCTCATCATGAAAATGCCAACCTGTACTCTTCTTCTTTTTTCTACGTATAATCTGAATTTATCATTACTATTTCTTGTTATTTAAACAATTTCATTTTTATGTAATATACACCCACCCACCCACCCCACCATATCATAAAATATCTGGGCAATGTGCACATATATATATATATATATATATATATATACACACACACACACACACACACACACACACACACACAATGATATATCAAACACCATGATAAAAAAACAAAATCCAGCAGCTCAGATTTGGCAAAGTGCAATGGTTTAGGGAGGAGCTCCTCTTGGATCTAGCAGGTGGTTTCATGTGTGAGAGACTGGCTCAGTTTCTTTAGGAGTTTCGCTCAATTTGTCAATCTGACTCCATAGTAAACATCAACAAAACATGGAACCAATTGGTTTTCTATTAGCTTGTGATTAAAAAATAAATAAATATTGGCTTCCTGGTGGGGTCTAGGGGCAAATCTTGGGAGGCCTAAGTAAGAGCTAGGGTGAATTCTGGTAACACAGGATTTCTATGCAAGTCCTCAGACCTGAGCTTTACAACAACTCAGGATCAGAAAGTGTAGAGATGCTGCTAGACACTTGAAGGACTGGGGGCATCAAGCCCACACTACTAATTGCAAAAATACATAGGGTTCCTCTGAGCAAATGTAAACAGCAGGTGACCAGGTTTCCACTAGGACTGCACTTTGCACAGTGGCCGGTTGCTCTGCAAGCAAAGTAAAATACTGTAAATATATAAAGTTTTTAAAATGAGGGAGGGCCCTCATTTTAAAGCCCCCTGAGGGGGTGACGACGCCCTTAGAAAAGTGCACATCTTAATTCAGTTTGCAGAGGAACTGAAATCGTGGGAGAGGAGCTCCTGTGTGGTTTAGCGGCATCTTGCTAATCTGATTGGTTCATGTGACTGGTAGAGATGTGCTCCTGAGAATTGATAGCCGTACCCCCACACAAAGAAAACTATAGGAAGGAGGGATCACTTTCCATGCTGCATCCATTTGTTCCGGTTTTTACTCTTCTGGACATTAAAAAAAAATCAAAATCAAAAACTTTCCTAACCACTCTTTGGGTTGCATTATCTGATGCTAGTCCTGCTCAGAGAAAGCCAATTGAAATGAATGGACCTAAGGCCAACCGGTTCATTAACGTCAATATGTCTATGCTGAGTAGGACTAGCATGGGATAGAAGCCTTTGTCCCCAGTTGCTCAGACTGTGGCACATGATCCCCCTTTCATCCTTGCAACATCCCTGTGAGGCAGGTTAGTCTAAGTGGAAATGCCTGGCTCAGTGTCACCCATTGAGCAGGGCACTGGACCCAGGTCTCTGCAGTCATCACATTATAACACTGCAACTGAAGGATGGGGGAACCTGCAGCCCTCCAGATGTTGCTGGACATTGACTTCCATCAGGTTCTGCTGACTGAGGCTGATGGGAGCTGAAGTCCAACAGCACCCAGAGGGCCACTGGGTCTCCCTCCCTTCTGCTCTAACCACCGTGAAGCCTTGCCCTGCGGGGCTTTTCTGCAAAAGTCAAGAGAGGGACTAGTAATGCGTCTCCCTTCCCCTCCCTTTAAGAATGGCGATGGGTTCGTGGACACCAATGATAAGGTGAAAAAAATCTGCACTGGCCTCAGAGCGAACCTGAAGACCAAGAGCAAATGGAATCCCACAAAAGAATTGGAATCGTTTGCAATCGTGGGTGCGCAGTCGTCAACAGAAAGCCAAGGGATGGGCAAATCAGAAACCCATCCATCATTGCAGCGGGCTTCAGACCATCAACCGTCAACACTGGTGCAGGTGCAAGAACGGTGATCAGTACCGAAGCCAAAGTTGGAACAACCGCCAACGGTGAAACAGGTGCAAAAAGGCTGATCAGCACCGGGGCCGGCATTTGGGCAACCATTAACGGTGGAACGGATGCCGGAGATGCCAAAAGGCTGATCAGCACCAAGACCGCCGTTCGTACAACAGTCAGTGGTGGAATGGATGCCGGAGGTGCAAAAGGGCTGATCAGCACTGAAGTCGGACTGCGGACAACCGTCAACGGTGGAATGGATACCAGAGATGCCAAAAGGCTGATTAGCACCAAGACCGCCACTTGTACAACAGTTAACGCTGGATCGCTCTCTGAATGTACCAAAAGGCTGATCAGCACCAAAGGCAGCATTTGGACAACCATTAATGGTGGAGCGGATGCCGGAGATGCCAAAAGCCTGATCAGCACCAAGACCGCTGTTTGTAGAAGAGTCAACGCTGGAACGCATGCTGGATGTACCAAAAGGGTGAACAGCACCAAAGGCGGCATTTGCACCACCATTAATGGTGGAACGAATGCCGGAGGTGCAAAAAGGCTGATCAGCACTGAAGCCGGAGTTCGGACAACCATCATCGGTGGAATGGATGCTGCAGGTGCAGAAAGGGCGACCAGCAGCACCAAAGCCGGCATCGAAGCAACAGTTAACGGTGCAACGGACGCTGGAGGTGCAAGAACAGCAGTCAGCATCAAAGCCGGCATCGGAACAACTGTTAACGGTGGGACAAATGCTACAGGTGCAAAAACAGCAGTCAGCGTCAAATCCAGCGTCGGAAAGATCATTCACAGTGCAACAAATGCTGCAGGAGCAAGAACAGCAGTCAGCATCAAATCCAGCGTCGGAAAGATCATTCACAGTGGAACAAACACTGCAGGAGCTAGAACAGCAGTCAGCATCAAATCCGGCATCGGGACAAGTGTTAACGTTGGAACAAATGCTGCAGGAGCAAGAATCAGCGAACGACGAAGCCTCCATTCCAGGGAGGCCTGCATTCATCAAGACGACCAGGTATTGGGGTGCTGGGGGATTGGTAGAGTCTTGAAGTGATGGGCAGAGATATTTGCTTGGGGAGGCCAAATTAGGCTCGCAGGCCCAGGGTTCACCCCCAGCCCGTTTTAGACAAGGGATGAGGAACCTCAGACCAGGCATCTCTGGCTGACCCTTGGTCCACACTCCCTCCCCAGGCACACCACTTCTCTCCAGGTCACACCCCTAACTGATACTCCACTTTTTCACTCATACAGGAGGGAATCCAAACATTAAAACTCTGCCATTTGGCTAAATGGCAGTAGCAGTTCTTTGCACTTTGCTTAAAATTTATTGACCAATTTAGGGTTCCTCCTGACATCCTTCTTAATGTCCATTCATGATTATTTGTGCTCATGATGGTGTCGGGGCTGTCATACACAACCCCAGTTTCAGTATTGTACTTGTTTGTGCTACAAAGATTTTGGGCTGGACACGCTTCCAGTCTGCCCATGCCTTGAAATTCCCTGCTAAACTTCTCGAGCACTCTTTCCCCACTCTCCATAACAGCATAAGAAGAGTCTTGCTGTATCAGGCCAGTGGCTCATCTAATCCATCATCTTGTTCTCGCAGTGGCCAACCAGCTGCCCCAATGGGAACAAGACCTCAGCACAAGAACACTCTCCCCTTTTGTAGTGTCCAGCACCTGACATTCAGAGGCCGAGTGCCTCTTGACAGTGGAGGGATAATAGTCAACACAGCTAGTGACTGATAGGCAGTGGCGTAGCGTGGGCTGCCAGTGCCCATACAGAATATGCATGTGCATTGAACTTACTAATAGCCTCTGCGTCACCCAGGAGATCACAGCCGCAGAGATAAAAAAAAAGAAGAGTTATTTTGTTGTCTGGAGAGGTCACTTCTTGGTTCGCATGTAGAAGCTGTTTTAAACAGAGTCCAGCAATGGAAGTGCATAGCTGTACTGAGGCAGCACCGGGTGTTGAAATTCTGCGCCCCTAACAAATTTTGCATGGGACGCGGGTGGCGCTGTGGGTTAAACCACAGAGCCTAGGGCTTGCCAATCAGAAGGTCAGCAGTTCGAATCCTCACGACGGAGTGAGCTCCCGTTGCTCGGTCCCTGCTCCTGCCAACCTAGCAGTTCAAAAGCACATCAAAGTGCAAGCAGATAAATAGGTACCGCTCTGGCGGGAAGGTAGACACCGTTTCCATGCGCTGCTCTGGTTCGCCAGAGGTGGCTTAGTCATGCTGGCCACATGACCTGGAAGCTGTACGCCAGCTCCCTCGGCCAGTAAAGCGAGATGAGCGCCGCAACCCCAGAGTTGGCCATGACTGGACCTAATGGTCAGGGGTCCCCTTTACCCCTTTACCTTTATTGTTCCAGGAAGTGTGAATTCCATAGATCTGCAAGCTGATTCAAATTTCTCCTACATCCCTCCCTGAGTACCCCATTCCTGGGTGGGTGCCTTGCTGATCTGGTTTCCTTCTTCCTTCAGGAAGTGAAGGTGCCATTGGAGAGCAGATTATGCCGGGATCGTCCGAAAAGGTGGCGTGACCTTGGGCGATCCCTGATAACCCCCTGCCCTCCTCAACTAGGATCCCCCACCTAGCTGGCAATAATATTAATAATAAAAAATTGGAAAATCTATAGGATTGTATTATTCTTTGCTTTATCAGGGTGTTGGGTAAGGAGTAGGGAGGAAATCATCCCTGCTGCGATCCTGGGAATCAGGTATTAGAAACACCAGTCCCACATTTTTTCCTCCTATTTGCCCTGTTTGCAGTTTACATTATAGCAGAGATGGCGGCATCCGAACTCGGCACATGAAGGCGGGAAGTGGGGTGAAGAGTCCTTGGGTGGTATCCAACTAAATCATAGGGATGGGGAAATCTGTGAGTTTTGGTTTATCTTAGTTTCTCATTTTTCCAGTCGTAAATTCAGTTATCCACATTTCCACTTTGGTTTGTGAACATTTTTATAACGTCATCAGCATTTTAGTGCAGATTTTGCAAAGCATTTCCTCCATGTTATTTCCACAAACAAATGCATTTTTAATGCTCACTTTACGGCATTGCAAAATCCAGTGAGGCGTGGATTTCAAAGGACTGCTGTGTTTCAGTTTTCAGATTATTTCAGAAAGTGCAAATTAGGTACATTTGCCTTTAAATGTGAACTGAATCAAATTCCCCCCCCCCATCCCTCCTTGGATTACAGTGGTACCTTGGGTTACAGACGCTTCAGGTTACAGACTCTGCTAACCCAGAAATAGTATTTGGGTTAAGAACTTTGCTTCAGGATGAGAACAGAAATCGCACCGCGGGAGGCCCCATTAGCTAAAGTGGTATCTCAGGTTAAGAACAGTTTCAGGTTAAGAACGGACCTCCAGAACAAATTAAGTTCTTAACCCGAAGTACCACTGTAGACCCCACCTCTGAAACCAATGCCCATGATTCTGCATGCAATAAAGGAGGATTCTGTGGCCTATATAAATATTTCATTCATATCTGGTGGACTTCTCTTGATTTGCATAATTCACTTTGCAAATTGTATCATGAGGACTAGAAACTTGCATCTAAAAGAAGAAATGCTGAGATTCCCAGGAACCTCAGCATCGTGCCCATTCATTGTTCGAAGGACATGGATGATGTTTGGCAGTGGAAGAGACTATCTTGGAAGGTGGTAGACTCTCCTTTGTTGCATGTTGTTAAACTGAGATTGCTGGCTATTTAGCTGCGGCACTTGCATTGCAAGGGATTGGACTAGATGATCCTTTGTGGGGGGGGGGTGCTCCCTTCCAATTCTACAATTCTATGATTTTCTATGAAATTGAAGCTGCTGTGTCTTTCCAGTGCCTCCCTCTGATATTGTTAAATGCACAAATCAAGCAACTTGTTAGATGTTTGTTCGGAGATATATATTAAACACTAAATCACCAAGAGGCACAGCCCACCATTATTTCTCGTTGCTTGTCTTCAGCACCATGTAACAGTGCAGGTGTCCCAGTCGCACAAAGGCTGCAAATAGTCCAGTCAACAACCTGCGGTTACAAGTCTCCCCCGCACCTCCACCAACTTACCGTATTTTTTGCTATATAAGACGCACCAGACCACAAGACGCACCTAGTTTTTGGAGGAGGAAAACAAGAAAAAAAAATATTCTGAATCTCAGAAGCCAGAACAGCAAGAGGGATCGCTGCACAGTGAAAGCAGCAATCCCTCTTGCTGTTCTGGCTTCTGAGATAGCTGCACAGCCTGCATTCGCTCCATAAGACGCACACACATTTCCCCTTACTTTTTAGGAGGGGAAAAGCGAGTCTTATAGAGCAAAAAATACGGTATTACTGCAGACACCCGTAACATCACCTAGCTAGAAAGCAGGACACCTGTAGCAGAGAAAAATGGAAATTTGTGAGGTACTCTTCCCCTACCCCCCACCCTGGTCTCCCACCCCCCAAGTGGTGCATTTGCTCAGCTCACACCGTGGTCTCGTATTCCATGACCATGGCAGGGCACGGGGCCAGGCACCTCTTTTGTGATGCCCCCTCGCACCACCTGCTGCCCGGACAAACACTGAGATCTGGCTGAACCGTGGCAGCGTGAACGCCATGCTCGCAGAACACCCGCTGGACCCTGTCCAACACGGCCTCGCACGTGGCCACGTCCCGGCAGTGCACGTGGGCAGTGCCCACTAAACTGCTGGGCCCGTCGAGCTGCCAGACGCGGAGGTCCCGCACGGCCACCACGCCTTCCGTGGCCCGCAGCTGCAGCTCCAGCAGCCTCAGGTCCAGTTCTTCCGGTGCGGCCTGCATGAGGACCAGAGCGGAGCTCTGCAGAGCAGGCCACGCCAAGCACAGCAGGGCCACCGACACAGCCACGGCGAGCCCAGGGTCCAGGTAGAGCAGCCAGCAAGGGGCGCGTCCCCACTGCAGTGCCTCCGCAGTATGCCAGGCCCAACAGGTTGACCTGGGGCAGTGGCTGAGGCAGGCTGCGTTGCCCAGGCAAGGAGGCCACAGCAGGTGGAACATGAGAGAGTACAGAAGGACGGCCGCAGGGCCCAGGCAGGCGACCACCCGGCCAAGGCAAAGCGTTGTCCACTGCCCCAATTTTTCTGTGGGGGGCATGGGGCTGGCCTCCCTGTCATCCTCCATCCAGGGCTGCCCGTTGGCCGAGGAGCCGTTGCCCAGCAGATCTGTAGATGAGGAGAAAGAACCAGAAGCTTAGAGAAGGGACAGGCAGGACCAAATTACAGTGGTACCTCAGGTTACATACGCTTCAGGTTACATAAGCTTCAGGTTACAGACGCTTCAGGTTACAGACTCCACTAACCCAGAAATAGTGCTTCAGGTTAAGAACTTTGCTTCAGGATGAGAACAGAAATCGTGCTCCGGCGGCGCGGTGGCAGCAGGAGGCCCCATTAGCTAAAGTGGTGCTTCAGGTCAAGAACAGTTTCAGGTTAAGTACAGACCTCTGGAATGAATTAAGTACTTAACCCGAGGTACCACTGTAAGATCTTTAGAGGCTCTAAGCACTTAAAATATTTTGGCGCCCCCATATATATCTAATTCGAAATATAAACAATAATAACCCTTTTTTAAATTTTTCAAAATGAAATGAAACCTACAGTAAGATGGAAAATAATGTTCATTTTTGTATGCTTCCGCTTTATTTGAACACATTTCTCCTACTTTTTCTAATTGCCAAGTCTTTGATCAGATCCTCAAAACTAACCTTAGGTAACATGTTTGCTTCTGTACTTCGTAGAGATGAAGCACCCAGCCTGCCTTGTCGCATAGTTGCACAGCTCAATTTCAACTGAGCTGAGCAATTGGTGGCCATTAATGTTAAAAAATCTGGCAATGGAAAAGTTCTGTGGTGACCTGCTTCCCTTGATGCCCCAAGCAGGTGATTATTTTGCTTAATGGTTAATCCAGCCCCCGGGACAGGCCTGAGACATTTCCTTATGTGGGAGTTAAGAGGTGGATGAGCTTGTCAGGTTCGGTTTCTCTCCGTTTCAAATATTTCCAAGTTTAGAATCAGAGAACTGTAGAGTTGGAAGGGGCCATGAGGGTCATCTAGTCCAGCCCCCTGCAATATAAAAATCTTTCACCCAACATGGTGTTCAAACCCATGACCCTAACATAGCCATTTTTATGCAGACTTTAACTGAACATATATTTGTGCACGTTGGTGTGAAGAACTGCAGTGCAAAATTGTGAAAAGTGCCAATTTCTATGGATAGGTGTTAGTGTCTTGGTTTGAGAAGGGCAAATAGGGTCGTTTTTCATTAACATGCAAAAGGAATCTAATTTATCTGCCATCCCCAGATGTATATCACAGAAAGGAGAACTGGGGGAGCAAAGAAGGTAAGATTTGTCCTGCTAGATCAGATGCAATGTCTATCTGAGCCAGCACTGTTCCAAAAAACTGCCCCCTGAAGCCTCTGAGAAGCCAATAACCTTCCCTTGTTGTTTCTCCACAGCAGTTGAGAGCAGATTGCCTCTGAATCTGGAGGTGCCATTTGGCTATCCTGGCTGGCTGTGCTGATCAGCCCTATCCTTCACTGCAGCCACCTCTACTGCGGAAGAGGCAAGCCATTTTCCCTAATAAGCACAGCTTGCCTCTTCAGCCGTCATCAGAAACGTCTTTAGAGCATTAACCTTGTTCTTTTCCGTAAGGTTTCCAATTTTTGAACTACTGGATTGGAACCTGCGGCCCTCCAGATGCTGTTAGACTCCAATTCCCATTGCCCCCGGGGTAAGTGGCGACGCTGGCTGGGGCTGATGGCAGCTGAAGTCCAAGAAACATTTGGAGGTTCTCCACCCCAGGATTTGATAGCCCAAGCGTAGCCAACATGGTGCCTTACATAGATCGCTGGACTCCAGCTCCCATCAGCCCCAACCAGCATAGCCAATAGTCAGGGATGATGGGAGGTGGAGTCCAAGAACATGCAGAGGGCACCACATTGCCTATACAGTGGTACCTTGGGTTAATAACTTAATTCGTTCTGGAGGTCTGTTCTTAACCTGAAACTGTTCTTAACCTGAAGCACCACTTTAGCTAATGGGGCCTCCTGCTGCCGCTGCGCCACCACTGCACAATTTCTGTTCTCATCCTGAAGCAAAGTTCTTAACTCGAGGTAATATTTCTGGGTTAGCGGAGTCTGTAACCTGAAGCGTATGTAACCCGAGGTACCACTGTACATGAGACAGTCCATTCGTTTCTTCCTACTCTCCTTCCCTGCCCCCCTCACTCACAGTGCAGGCTGCTTCATTAGGGCAACTGGGGCACTATTTACCGTAACAGCCCCCCCTACCAGCCATACCTGCCCGTCTTAATTTCTTACAACCAACCCAGAGGATGTCACAACCTGCCAGCTTCCTCCTCCTCAGTCTGAACGTTGTCCTTGTAGAACTCAGCAGGGAAGGCCCTGATTCTGCCTTCCATTGTTCTGCCTGCCCTCTGCTCCGCCGGTCCCAATGCTCCCCAGTCACTCCTTCGCACGAACTCACCTTCCATCTCCTGGGCACAGCTGTCTCCTTCGGTCACCCTCCTTCTGCTGCAGCACGGCCTGGTGCCTGGGTCTTGGGGCTGCTGGCCAGGCAGTCCCACCCTGGCAAGGTGGATCGGGATCCCCACGGCCCCGATCCCCATCAGGGCCAACGCATGCTGTGTGACGTGTGGATCGGACACTCTGCGGAGCGCCTCGGGCAGGAGCGCAAGGCACAGGGCGCTCAGGAAGACGGCGCTGGCCAGGGTGCCCGCAATGCGGGCTCGCACCCACCCGAAGGTATTCCTCCGACTGGGGTGTCCTCCGGTCGCCAGCCAGGCATCGGTCAAGGCCACAGCAAGAGCCAGTGCACCTCCCAGGGTGTGGAATGCGCAGGAAAGCAGGAGCAGTGAGCCGGTCACCCGGCTGGCCACCAGCTCTACCAGGAAGAGGCAGGCGGAGAGGCAGAAATGGCCGACAGGCCAACCGGTGGAGCCCACCACTGCCCACAGAGGCGAGGAGCCCTCACCCATCCAGGATTTATTTCTCGGCTGGGCTCCCATCTCTGCCTTCTACTCCTAGTCAGCTGTCACTCCGGCCTCCTATCTCCTCCAACCTGTGTCCTCTTCTTTGCCTCGATGCCCACCTCTTCTGAACCGTCCTGTTGGCTCCAGCCCCCGCCCAGTTCTGGACCTGCTTATTCCTCCGTCCGCCACCCCTGCAGCCCCTGGTGCACGCTCTCTCCCAATCTTAGATGTTGCCCGGTTTCTCCTTTGCTGGCCCCCTTTGGCCAGAGACCCAGGCCTGGCCTCTGCCCTGCAATCTGTTCCCCGTTTCTTGCTCTCTCGCTGTGTATGTGTGCTTTACACTTGAATAAAGTTTTGCACTCGGAGACCAGTGCACACTGCCCCTTGGATTCCAGGGGTCCTTTAAAGAGGCAGCTCCCTCTCTCTTTCACACACACTCTCTCTTGCCTTTGGCCTTCTGCCCAGGCTTCCACCAGCTGCAGAAACCAGGTCATAATGATGCATGTGATTCTCCCCCTGCCACAATAGGAGGGAGGAGAGTTGCAGAGATTCTCCCCCCCCCCAACAAACCCTACTGGGGTAAAACGCGAGGGCTTGCGAGGTCACGGCTCTGGTGTATATGAGATCTTGCAGAATATTCCCCAACAGCTCCCATCCCCATGACTGCTCTGCAGCCAAAAAAACGGCTTAGCAAATGCCAGTCGCCACCAGCTTCACTAGGGTGGGGGCAGAGAAATGCATTTGCCAGCCTGGCTGAGCTTTGTGTAGACTGCAATCGTAGCAGTGGATGTGCTGAACCGTTGTCTTGCCTTGGTAATGGACTGGATGGGAGCCAGGAAACTGGAGCTCCATCCAGACAAGGCTGAGGCACTGTTAGTGAGAGGTTCTCTAGACTGGATGGATGGGAGGGTTACCTGCTCTTGAGGGAGTTACACTCCCTCTGAAGGAGTGGCTATGCATCTTGAAGGTACTTCTGGATCCTTTGCTGTCGCTTGAGGCTCAGGTGGCTTCAGTGGCATGGAGTGCCTTCCGTCAGCTTTGGCTGGTGGCCCAGTTGCACCCCTGTCTGGACAGGTATAGCCTAACTTCTGTCATCTTTGCTCTGGTAACTTCTAGGTTAGATTACCGCATTGTGTTATACGTGGGGCTGCCTCTGAAAACTATTCAGAAACTTCAGCTGGTGCAGAATTCAGCAGCCAGGTTGCTCACCGGAGCAAGACAGTTTGAGTCCCTGATCTGGATGGCTTTCAAAGAGGATTAGGCAAATCGTGCAAATCACAAGCAGGGAGAGTTGCTGCTGCCCTCAGGTCCTGCTTGCAGGCTTTCCATTGTGGGGAATCTGGGGGTCTGGCTGATCACTGTGAAAACAGGATGCTGGACCCAGCCTGGGCCTTGCAGAGCCAGGCAGGGGCCTGGGCCAGGTAGATAATGTGCCCCCCTTTTTTTACTCTGGGGATAACTGAAGTCTTATAAATAAGTAAGTATACAAATAATTTTCACAAAAGTTATGCTGACAAATAATTTTATTTCAAGGCTTGAACCGTATCTGCATATAAAGACAAAATGGAAAATATAGATACAGTGATACCTTGGGTTACATACAGTTCAGGCTACATATGCTTCAGGTTACAGACTCCGCTAACCCAGAAATAGTGCTTCAGGTTAAGAACTTTGCTTCAGGATGAGAACAGAAATTGTGCTCTGGCGGGGCGGCGACAGCAGGAGGCCCCATTAGCTAAAGTGGTGCTTCAGGCTAAGAACAGTTTCAGGTTAAGAACGGTCCTCTGGAACGAATTAAGTACTTAACCTGAGGTACCACTGTATACAATAGTGCATTCACCCCAGTGCATCCCCTGCGGTTGTGAATATCCTGACCGAGGCCCCCTTTGGAATCGGAGGCCTGGGCCAAGTGGCCCATATGACCCCCCCCCCTCTGTCTGGGCCTGGACCCAGCAGAGCTTTTCTGATGGTCTTAGGGGACCTTGGGTCTGGCTGCAACCCTCACCGTCCCTGCATCAAACCCTCCTTGTGTGTTTTTACCTGGCAGGACTCTGACCAACCTGCCCATCACCTGGCAACATTATGTCAGGTGACTGATGGGCATGTTGTCCTGCTCACCTGTCAAAAGTCCCTTATGCAGCTCTTGGGAACCGCAGAAGAGGCTTTGCCAACCCTATGCTCAGTAAAGCTCCCAGCATAGGGCTGGCAAAGCTGCTTTCTTCTGGGATCAGCTACATGATGGAGCTCCCCACATGAAACCCAGCTGCACAACTGGTCCTGCCACACACCTGATGTCTCATGCGGTGTCAGGTATGGGGCAAGTGGGTGTAGGTTGGGGGAAATGGACCCCCCTGTGCCAAATTGGGATCTGTGCAGGGTCAAATCTGGCCTGCTGGCCAGAGGTTCCCAACCCTTGCTATAACCCCTGCAGCCAGTGAATGAATGAATGAGCAAGTGAAAGAGAAAATGTGAATGAAAGGGATATGATAGAAAGAAAACAGAAGAGAAAGAATGGGAGGAAAAGGAAAAGAGAGCGAATGAAAAAGAGAAAGAGAAAAATGGAAGACTAAAAGAGTGAAAGCGTGAAAGAAGAAATAATAATGAATGAAAAATAAAAGAATGAAAATAAAAAAGAAACAAAAGACAGGAAAACTGAACTAAATAAACGTAAGAGAAGAGAGAAAGAATAATAAGAGAAAGAAGTGAAAGAAAAAAGAAGACTACAAGAGCCAGAATTCAAAAAAGGGCAGGCAGAAGGAATGGAAAATAAATAAAAGGTAGAAAGAACGAGGGGAAGAATAAATGAGGGGAAAGGTATGATAACATAATGAAAGTGTAAAAAAGAATAAATCAATAAATGCAGTAATAAATAAAGTAATTAAATGAATTGAAAGAGAACACAGGTGTGTGGTGGCCTTGGGGAGGGATACATACGTACATGTGTGTATATATGTGTGTGTGTGTGTGCAATAGGAGATAAAATCGCTTCGGCACAGATTTGACCACCTCGAACCGTTTCCTGCCCCTTTAAGGCGAAGCTCTCAGCCGACCCTACCGATCGCGCACCCTTTCTGTCCCTCGGCGGCCGCCTTCGCGCATTCCGGCAACCTGCCCACGTGAGCCAAACAGCGGCCGCGCGACAGACCCGCCGCTTCCGGTGCGCTTTTGCTGCTGCTGCTGCCGCCGCCGCTGCCGCCTGGGAAGAGAGAGCGAGAGCGCCGGTCCCTCGGAGCGCAGGTGAAAGGCGGGGGGGGGGCGCTCCTTCTTCCGCCCCCTGGGAAACGGCAGTAGGGGGAAGGGGGCTCGCTCGTACAGGCCCCCTCCCCACCTGGCGCAGCCTGCCCTGCGGGGTTCTCCCCCCATTCCCCAAATATGCGGTCCCTTTAAGAAACAGGGAAGGGCCCCGCCCTGACACCCCCCCCCCTTTTCCAACCTCGCTTTTGGCTCCTCCCCCTTTCCAGGTCATTTGCTCTAAAGACCTTTGGGGGGGGCTTACATTTAACCCTTTAAGATCTATGGAGGGGAAGAAAGCTGGGGCCGTTAAGCGTAAGAAATGGGTGGGTGGGTGTTTATGGGACGAATTTAAACCCCATAGGTCCTTCCCCTGGGGGTAAGTAAATAATATGTGCATTTTATTTATTTGCAAAGATTTATAAGAGGCGTAAATTGAAACCGCAGATAAAATCCACAGAACTATCTTGAAACAGAAACAGTCACCACCAATAATTAGAAAAAACTGAAACACTGATGAGGTCAATAAAATTTTGAAAGCGAATCTAGGTAACTAAATTTGTGTCTTTGGGTAGGTTTGCTATAATAATGATCATAATAATTTCAAATGTATTCAGCAGGCTTCTTAAACAATATTGTGAGGGTGGACACATCATGCTCCTTCTGAGGTAATTTTCCACCTTCCTTCCCCGACTCAGCTCTGACCTGTGGCTCCCAGAAGCTCTCAGCATGTGACAGCGGTCTCAAACCCTCAGTGAGTTAGGGACTTCACCTGCATGTGAAGACAGGCTCCAGTGGATTGAGTGGACTAATAGACGGTCTAATGGTCAAGAAGGCCCAGCTAGTCCAAAAACTGCTAGAATTATTGATGCTTAGAAAAACTGCTATAAGCTGCTCTGAGCCTGTGGGATAGAATGCCTGACCCTAGGGTTACGCAGTTGACTTAATGGTTGAATAGGAATTCGAACTTGGGTCTTCCCAGCCCTAGTCTTTCAGTCGAACTGCTATATCCCACTGGCTCCAAAGTTAGAGTCATCACAGGGTGGAGGGGCTAGTTCCTTCATCCCCCACCCCTGGAAAGTCTACTGTAGCTTTTACAAACAGCTTAAGACAGGATTGGCCCGTGTGGTGACCTCCAAATGCTGTTCGACTCCAACTCCCTTTTGTTTGGGGTTGATGGGAGTTGTAGTCCAACAACATCTGGAGGTCACTGCATTGGCTAATCATGTCCTCAGATACGGTCAAACCTCGGTTGTCGAACGTAATCCTTTCTGGAAGACCATTTGACTTCTGAAACCTTCGACAGCCAAGGTGCGGCTTCCAATTGCTTTGCAAAAGCTTATTGCATGCAAGCGGAAGCCACGTCGGACGTTCGAGTTCCGAAAGCTGGAGCATTTACTTCCGGGTTTTCGGCGTTCGGGAGCCGAAACGTTCGAAAACAGAGCCAAAGTTTGACTGTGTAGAAATGAACCAGCAAAACCTCCCTGGAGTGGAAATGCAATGAAAGACGGACTTTTTCCTTGCTTGTTTTTTTCTACCTTAACAGGCAGCTGTTTAAGGCAAGAGTGTGGGTGGCGTTCAGGCACTCAAGGCCTTGGCTGCACACACTGATCTGATAGTCCTCTCCAAGGTTGGGAGGTTTGCTCTCTCTTAACTACAGAGAGTGCAAAAGAAAACAGGACACGTTCTGGAAACAGAACGGTGGCGGAGTTGTATTAACACGACAAAATCGTGACCAGCAATTCTCTCTGTGTGTGGCTTTTAAGCCATTCTTGGCAAGCAGACAAAAAACACCTCCCAAACTGGCATACAATAAAGTATCAAAAAGTATGACAAACAAATGAGGATTCCATGTATTATCACTGTGCCAGTGCAGCGTGATAACTTTTGACTTCGAAGATAACTTTTAACTGTAGCTTTATTCCAGAAATCTTGGGACAAATGTTTGCTGGGTGGCACAGATTGTTCTGTTGTACAGATTGCTCAGGGCTCTGCCTCCGTGGTCACAGGCAGCATGCTTCTGAATACCTGTTGCTAGAAACCACAGGAGAAACTGCTTGCCAGTTTCCCACAGACATCTGGCTGGCCACTGCGCGAACGGTGGAGGGTGGACGGATCCAGCAGGCTTTCCTTACGTTCTTATATTTAAAAATTCTGGCTCCCGGAATGTTATTTCCTTTTGCTAACCTCTTCCTTTCACTGTCGCTGTTAAAGGAACTAACACAAATTTCTGGACTCCTCCTGTTTCTTTTGCAGAGCTTGCTGGCAGTGGTGGTGGCAGCCCAGCCCAGCAGCATGGAGGCTACAGCTCTGGAGAGCCTCATTGAGATGGGCTTCCCCCAGAACAGAGCGTAGGTGTCTGTCCCTGGGGAGGGGTGGTAGGCATGTGAGGGTTAAAATGGCAAGGCCAGGCCTTCTGGTCCCACATGTATTGCCCAGAAGGCCTAGAAAGAAGAAAACTGGATCTGTGCAAGACCCCTTCTCTGCTCCCAGTGTATATGTGTGTTAGCTTGCAGGTATATATATGTATATATATGGGATGCGGGTGGCGCTGTGGGTTAAACCACAGAGCCTAGGACTTGCTGATCAGAAGGTTGGCGGTTCGAATCCCTGCGACAGGGTGAGCTCCCGTTGCTCAGTCCCTGCTCCTGCCAACCTAGCAGTTCAAAAGCACGTCAAAGTGCAAGTAGATAAATAGGTACTGCTCCAGCGGGAAGGTAAACGGCATTTCCGTGCGCTGCTCTGGTTTGCCAGAAGTGGCTTAGTCATGCTGGCCACATGACCCGGAAGCTGTACACCGGCTCCCTCGGCCAGTAAAGCGAGATGAGCGCCGCAACCCCAAAGTCGGTCACGACTGGACCTATTGGTCACTGGTCCCTTTACCTTTATATATGGGTATATGTATATGTATATGTTCCCAGTGTATATGTGTGTTCAGACAAGCAGTACTAGACCATGGCCATTGGCCTTAATTGAAAATCAGAGCCTTTACGAAAACCTGTAGCTCAGTGGTAGAGCATTGGCGCTGCCAGTCAGTGTGGACAGTATTATCTCAGTGGTCTGACTCAGTAGAAGACAGCTTTCTGTGTTAGTATTTGGGAAGGGCTACAGCATCTACCTGGCCTGCAGAAGGTCCCTGGTTCAATCCCCGGCATCTCCAGGTTCGGCTGGGGGACATTCCGTGCCTGAAATCATAGTAGAGAGCAGCTGCCAGTCAGTGCAGACAGCATTGCTCTAGGTGGACCAATGATCTGACTTGGTATATGGCAGCTTCCTTTGTGGACGTTACTTAATTGTTGCGGCGAACCCTGTCGTCGTCCCGCAACTCCCATCCCACCCTAGATGAAGGGGAAGTTAGGCTGGGGTTATGAGTGCCCTGTGCTTCCAGCACTTCTCACAGAGGCAGAAAAAATGTAGAATAGCCCTGTGTTGATATGTAGTTCACTACCTCTTCCCTCTCCTTTTTCCCCAGAGAGAAGGCCCTAGCGCTAACAGGGAACCAGGGCATTGAATCAGCGATGGATTGGTGAGTATTGGCTCCCTTCTTCCCTGCTACGGACCCTTGCAGCCCTCTTTTTACTAGTCTTCGCCTGAATGGTGCCTCTCTCTTAACTCCCAGGCTCATGGAGCACGAAAATGATCCCGACCTGGATGAGCCATACGTGCCCCCCCAAGGCCATGTTCTGAGCACAGAGGAGCCCCCCGAGGGAAGGATGCCGGAGTCAGTGCAAAGTGGATCAGGTCAGAGCAAATCTGGAGAACTTGAGGTGGGAGGGAACCTCATCAGGGGGTCCTGTGCCTGGCCTAGTTCTTACTATCACCTGGGAGAGGAAGGGGAGATTGGAAATAGTTCCATCCAGCCAGAATTGAGCTCCTTCGAACCTCCATCTCTTTCCATTGAGGGCAACTTTTCCAGAGGTTCTAGAACAGGAATAGCCGACATCTCACCCTCCAGATGTTGGACAGCAACTCACATCATCCCATCCCAGGCTGGGGCTGATGGGACTTAATAGTTCAGTAACAGCATGCTGGCCCACCCCTGTTCTGGAATCCTGCCTCCAGAGAGCCTTGCTTGGTCAGTTAGATTTCTCCAAGAAAGATCTATGCTAAAAGCCGCAAACCAAAATCTGAATGTTTCCGTTGCTGCTTCTTTGTCAGCCTTCTTCCTTAACATTCTTGGCTCTGGTTTTTCTCCCTCTCTCATCATTCTAGAACAGGCATCCCCAAACTCGGCCCTCCAGATGTTTTGGGACTGCAATTCCCATCATCCCTGACCACTGGTCCTGTTAGCTAGGGATCATGGGAGCTGTAGTCCCAAAACATCTGGAGGGCCAAGTTTGGGGGGTGCCTGTTCTTGAACTCTGGAAGTACAGTGTGGGAACGGACAAAATAAAGTCCTTCTTCCCAAACAGCGTATGGTTAAATCTGTGGAGTCCACTCACAGTAGAATCATAGAGTTGGAGGGGACCCTGAGGATCCCTTCTTCAGGGTCAGCCACTCAGATGGCTTTAAAAGGGGGTTAAACAGATTTATGCAGGATAAGGATCCCAGTGCTTCATTCTCCAATGCCAGAAGCAACAGCTGCAGGGAATCACAGCTGGAGGAAATTACTGTTGCACTCAGATTCTTTGACCTTTATGTTGTGAACCGCTCTGAGATCTATGGGTATAGGGTGGTATACTACTACTACTACTACTACTACTAATAATAATAATAATAATCCAGTGAACAGGCTCTGGTTATGTTCATATGTTAATTTTCCTTTTCCTTTTTTCTTTTTCTGCTCGTCCTCAAATATAGGAATTTCCTTGCTTGTCTCCTTGGGTTCTTCCAAGCCCAGAGGGTAGCAACATAACAGGTTTATCTCCCCATAGATCCCACGTTAGAGGAGCTGACGGAGGAAGATAACCGACGCCCCCTGAGCGAAGAAGAGAAGCGGGAGCAGACAAAGAGGTAATCGTAATTCTGGCGCCTTTAAATTCTGCGACCTGAAAACCTGGATTCTGCGACTAGAATATGATTAGGCTAATCATGCAAGCCTGCATGTCCCCCCCGCACTTTATGTGGAACTTGGGTCCCTATGTGGTATTGGACTTCCAGCATCCCCAGCCAGAATCACTGGGTGTCAGGGATGATGGGACTAACGAAATCTTGATGGTTAGGTAAGGCATCTTTGCATAATTGTGCTGCGAAGTGAGCAAGGCACAGAGCTGCACCTTCCAACTCCACCCTCTCTTGTTTACGGCGATGCCCCTGTGTGGCTTACGAGATCTCCCGGGGATTTTCCCCATGTGCTTTCAGGATGATGGAGCTGATCACTCAGAAGCAGCGAGAGCGGGAGGAGCGAGAGAAGCGGGAGAGCATTGAGCGGGAGAAGCAGCGCCGGAAGCAAGGCCAGGAACTCTCCCTCATCCGCCAGAAGCTGCAGGAAGACGAGATGAAGAAGCTGGCCGAGGAGAGGCGCAAGGAGAAGCTGGAGGAGAAGTTGGCCAAGTGAGAGCCTGTGGGGGGTGGCAGTGGGGACCCGGAGGGGGGCTGGAAGTGGGGAGGGGGCTGCTCCTATAGAGTGGAGAACAGCAGTAGACCTCTCTCTCTCTTTTTTTTTAATAAATATTTATTAAGGTTTTCCATTTTATACAAACAACAAAGAAAAAAAAGAGATAAAACACACACACACAAAAAAAGACAATATTAAAAACACATAGTTTCCAAAACCTAGTTTCCAAACCATCGTCCTTTGACTTCCTCGAACCTCCCCTTCTTGTTTTCTAGATCAAATTATTTATCCAGCAAATCCTAATCTCCTAACTTCACAATTAATTAACCCTTTATTTTCTATTCAGCTTCTTAAATTATTGTAACTTAAACCCTTATTAAAACAAAAGAAAAAGAAAACATATTTCTTCCATATTCTTTTACCATAACAGCTAAAAACCATTGGTTTCAATCCAACTCCCTTCAAAATTCAGTAATATTACAATATTTCTTTAAATAGTCCTTAAATTTCTTCCAATCTTCTTCTGCCAACTCTTCTCCCTGGTCGCGGATTCTGCCAGTCATTTCTGCCAGGAACAGCAGCAGACCTCTCATGGTCTGTGGGTGCTTTTAACGCCTTCCCGAATCAAAGCAAAAGAGCTGCAAATATAGGAAGTTGCTTCTCTGTCGAGTCAGGCCATTGGTCCATCTAGCTCAGTGCTTCCCAAACTTTGACCTCTGGCTGATTTTGGACTACAGTTCCCATCATCCTTAGCTAGCAGGGCCAGTGGTCAGGGATGATGGGAGCTGCAGTCCAAAAACAGCTGGAGGCCCAAGACCACTCCCCGAACCCCTGGAGTGTTACTGCAGATGAATACTGAGCTAGGTCTTGACTCTGTACAAAGCAGTTTCCTTTTTGCCGCTGGGATAACCCCATTCTTGACACCAAGACTGCTCTCAAATGGCACTCTCTTGTGATTGAGTTGCAGCCTCCCTTGCTCTCCTACCCCCCCACATGAAAACTCTTCTCCTTTCCAGGCAGCGGGTGCGAGAGAAGATAGAGCGCGACAAGGCCGAGAGAGCCAAGAAGGTAAGCAAGCAGCAGAGACTGGGAAAGGGGTGTGCTCTGAGAGTCGTGTTTTTGCTCGTGGCTTCCTTCCACGAGAGATGTGGGACCCACAGGTGGAAATAAAAAGAATTAAAAATCAAAAGGGATAATCAAGGTAACGGATGCGCTGTCTCCAGTCTGTTCTGTTTCCTAATAATAATAATAATAATAATAATAATAATAATAATAATAATTATTATTATTATTATTATTATTATTATTATTATTATTATTATTATTATTTTAAAAATACCCCACTCATCTGGCTGGGTTTTCCCAGCCACTCTGGGCAGTTTCCAACAAAATATTAAAATACAATAATTCCAGTCTCCTCAAGGCTGACCCAGAGGGAGAGAAAGGACAGGGGAGCAAATAAGCTGAGGCTGATTCACAGAGCATGAATTCAAGACTTGGGGAAACAGCCCTCCAAACATTATTGGGCTCCCATTTGCTATCAGCGCTGACCGTTGACCATGTGGCCTGGGGCTCATGGGAGCTGGGAGTCTATAAACAGCACCTGGCTATCCGTATTTCAGCACTGCATCCATTTTAATGGAGTATATGTAGGAGGGATGTTGCGGGAGAGAACTTTCAGAAAGGCCAACTCCCACCTTCTGTGCAAAACGGTGGAAGCCAGCAACAAATGCATTGCAAGCTGCTCCTGCTTGTTTGCCAAAGCTCTTAGGCCAAGGCCCTGCCTGCTGGGTAAACCCTCCAGTGTTGTTAAACTTAAATCGTAGAGTTGGAAGGGACTCCAAGAGTCATATAACAGACCCTGCGTTTATCACCCGAGGCCTTTTTCATATGCCTCCTCCACAAACGGTCTGAAGGGCGGCAATACGAGAACGGGCCTTTTCTGTGGTGGCTCCCCGCTTGTGGAACGCCCTCCCTGGGGAGGCTTCCTGGGTGCCTTTGTTACATATCTCTAAGCATCAGGCAAAAACATTCCTCTTCTCCCAGGGTTTTGACTAATTAAACAATCTATGGCCTTTTAAACTGTGGGGGTGGGAATTCTTTTTGTTCGTTACTATGGTGGGTTAAACCACAGAGCCTAGGACTTGCTGATCAGAAGGTCGGCGGTTCGGATCCCCGTGACGGGGTGAGCTCCCATTGCTCTCTCCCTGCTCCTGCCAACCTAGCAGTTCGAAAGCACACTAAAAAGTGCAAGTAGATAAACAGGTACCACTCAGACGGGAGGGTAAACGGCCTTTCCGTGCGCTGCTCTGGTTTGCCAGAAGTGGCTTAGTCATGCTGGCCACATGACCCAGAAGCTGTACGCCGGCTCCCTCAGCCTATAGAGCGAGATGAGCACCGCAACCCCAGAGTCGGTCACGACTGGATCTAATGGTCAGGGGTCCCTTTACCTTTATGGTATGTACTTTAGTGTTTTTCTATTGTAAACCACTCTGTGACCCTCGGATGAAGGGTGATGTCAAATTTAATAAATGGTAATAGTAATAATATGGGACGCGGGTGGCGCTGTGGGTAAAAGCCTCAACGCCTAGGGCTTGCCGATCGAAAGGTCGGCGGTTCGAATCCCTGCGGCGGGGTGCGCTCCCGTTGTTCGGTCCCAGCGCCTGCCAACCTAGCAGTTCGAAAGCACTCCCGGGTGCAAGTAGATAAATAGGGACCGCTTACTAGCGGGAAGGTAAACGGCGTTTCCGTGTGCTGCGCTGGCTCGCCAGATGCAGCTTTGTCACGCTGGCCACGTGACCCGGAAGTGTCTCCGGACAGCGCTGGCCCCCGGCCTCTTGAGTGAGATGGGCGCACAACCCCAGAGTCTGTCAAGACTGGCCCGTACGGGCAGGGGTACCTTTACCTTTACCTTTAATAGTAATAACAACCTAGTCCAACCTCTTGCAATGAAGGAATCACCACTACAGACTCCTTGACAGATGGCCATCCCTCTGCTTAAAATGAAGACCACCGCCTCCCATGGGAATCTGTTCCCCTTTCGAACAGCTCTTGCCACCAGAAAGTTCTTCCAGATGTTTAGTCGGAATCTCCTTTCTTGTCATTTGAATCTATTGATTTCAAATCCCCCCAGAGCACCATCTTCTATGTGACAGCCTTTTAAATAGCTAAAGATGGCTCTCGGAGCTCCTCTTCTCCGGGCTAAACAATGCCCACCTCCCTCAACCGTTCCTCATAAGGCTTGGTTTCCAGACCCTTGATCGTCTTGTTCACCCAGCTCTGCACACTTTTCAGCTTGTCAATATCCTTACGGGGTCTTCGCCGCGGGAGCACATTCACCTGGCGCTATACCAGCTGCACTGGCTCCCGGTGGAGTACAGGATCAGGTTCAAGGTGCTGGTTTTAACCTTTAAAGCCCTATACGCCTTAGGGACCCTCGTACCTACGGGACCACCTCTCATAGTATGTCCCACGGAGGACCTTACGGTCTTCAAATAAAAACATCTTGGAGGTCCCGGACCACAGGGAGGTTAGGCTGGCCTCGACCAGAGCCAGGGTTTTTTCAGCTGTGGCTCCAATCTGGTGGAACGCTCTATCACAAGAGACCAGGGCCCTGCGGGACTTGACATCTTTCCACAGGGCCTGCAAGACAGAGCTGTTCCACCAGGCCTTTGGCCAGGTCACAGTCTGACCCCCTCCTTTGGCAATCTTCACAGAACTCTAGCCCAATGGTTGCCATGAATTTGATTTTGAATTAATTTTAGAATGAATTGGTTTTAGAATGCATTTCAATCAATTGATTGATTTTATGTAAATTGTGTTGCTTTTATTGTTGTTAGCCGCTCTGAGCCCGGCTTTGGCTGGGGAGGGTGGGATATAAATAAATTATTATTAATAATAATAATAATAATAATAATAATAATAATAATAATTTGTGAACAGGGCTTTCTGCCCCTAGGGTGCAAGCTTGCCCTGAGAACAAACATCAGGATGATGCTGGGCAGCTGTCTTTTGTCCACTGACCCACCTCTCCTTTTCAATTCAGTTTGGCGGCGGCTGCAGCAGCTCTTCCCAAGGCTCCACCCTGCCTGAGCAATCGGCACCCACACCGGTTCCCTCGTCACCCAGCCAGGAACCCCCTGTCAAGCGAGAGTATGATCAATGCAGGATACAGGTAACTGACTGCGGGGCAGGCTGTGTGTTTGTGTGTAGAATGCTGCTTATTCTCATCTGTTTCTTGCACATACCATAAGCCACTCTGCTTGCGATATATAGCCATGTCGTGGCCGGCCTTAACCTTTTGCATTCCTGCCGTAAAAGACTCCTTGAAATCTTCCCTGCCTAATGCAAGCAGGAGTAGACCAGGACAGGTTATCAGCAGTCCAGCCATGCAAACTGGAGGAGACTGCAGTTCCAAACTGGTCCCTGCTGTGAGCCTCCTTTCACCCATCCCCCTTTAATTTTATTGATCTTAAAATAAATACAGAACCATGTCGAAATGCAATTAGCAGAAAATGCAAACAGCAGTTCAAGCTATTTGCCCAGGATGCACAACCAAAAAGGGACAGCCTAGTTAGATAATACTAAATCTATACACCCCGTTCCTTGATCCTTATTGGCACATCTCACAAAACCTGTCAGAGAGTAAAGAAGGGATATTCTCTGGCTCCACACAATGGATAATGGAAATATGAACCTACTTTTTCCAAAATAATGGTAATATTTCTTAGTGTTTCTGTAGTGCTTTCAGGTGCTTCAGTGCATTATCTAGCTGTAATCCTTACACAACAACCCTGCAAGGTATTATTCACCACATTGCAGATGGGCTGTGGGGGGGGGGCTGAGATTGAGGGCTCGCCTAGTAAGGCCACCTAGTATTTTCATGGCAGAGGCAAGGCTCCAGATGTTGACTTCCTGACTGCAGCTCAGTATACTTCGCATGCAGAAGGCACCAGGTTCAATTCCTGGCATCTCCTGGTAGGGCTGGGGGAGCCACTCCCTTCTGAAACCCTGCAAAGCTGCTGCCGGTCAGTGTAGACAGTACTGAGCTAGATGGACCAAGAGTCTGACTTAGGAAAGGCAGCTTCGGTGGCTCCCTGATGATTTTCTGGACTTTGTGGTGGTGTCACTTGAGATAGCTTTAGGCAGGCCCCCACTTCTGATCTCTATCCCCACATTTGCAACAAAAAAGGGGTGGTGATGATCATCATCATCATCTCCCCTGTGGTTAAGGATTATCGAGAGAGTGTGCAGAAAGCATATGAACCACATAAAGCACTACAATCCTTAAACCTTAGCATTCTTAATTATTAATGAAATGAGCAATTACCATTGCATGGTTAAAACCTTTGGCAGAAAAGAAATCTCCGAGTTCTGAATGAAGGTCTTTAGTAAAAAAAAGTTTACATGTGCATTATCATCCCAATGACTGCAGTTAAGATTAGCCACAGTTTAGGGTTCAGATATAACACTAAACTGCAGCTGGCTAAAAACGTACATTTCCCCATCATCTCCCTGTGGAGAGAGAGGACAGCCCAGAACCCCCAAGGCTTATTCATGTTCATGGATGCGACAATCATGCACCATTTCAGATCCTCTCCTCCTGTGTTTTCCTCAGGTGAGACTGCTGGACGGCACGTCGCTCACCCAGACATTTCGAGCCAAAGAGCAGCTGGCCGCCGTCCGGCTCTACGTGGAGCTGAACCGCAAGGACAATGGTGACGAGCCTTTCCACCTCCTCACCAGCTTCCCGCGGCGTGTCTTCACTGAGGAGGACATGGAGAAGCCCCTGCAGGAGCTGGGTGAGTGAGATTGCTGGGGTAGGGAGAGGGAAGGGGGTGAGGGTTGCTTGGAGTGTTTCCCTCCTGCTACTCCGTGGAGGACGGAGGAATTCTCAGGCAGGGGCTGGGAACCTCTGGGTCACAAGCCCAGTTTGTCCCAGCATAGCTCCCAGTTTGGCCTACAATACCCACCAAGCTACGTCCCACTCCTAATACAGTGGTACCTCGGGTTAAGTACTTAATTCATTCCGGAGGACTGTTCATAACCTGAAGCACCACTTCAGCTAATGGGGCCTCCCGCTGCCGCCGGAGCACGATTTCTGTTCTCATCCTGAAGCAAAGTTCTTAACCCGAGGTACTATTTCTGGGTTGGTGGAGTCTGTGGCCTGAAGCGTATGTAACCCGAGGTACCACTGTACCTTATGTGACGTCAGGTAGAGATGCAGCCATTCTGGCTGTGCGTGGGGAGCTCAGTTGCGCAGCTAGTCCCTGCAGAAAGCAGGCTTGAAATCACTGCCTATCAGCTCACACATTTTGACTTCAAGCTTGTGGATTAGTTGTGCGCTGTGTAAAGCGCTTGGCAAACCCCTGACAAACATCACCCGAAGTCAGGTGAGCGACAGGTGAGCAGGGAAGATGAGGACTCGCCCCCCGGCAACACCAGGTTCCCGACCCATCCTAGGCCAAAGCACAGTCTGTTGGAAGCTGAGCCATTTTATGCTACATCTAAGAACACAGAGAGCCTGCACCAGAGGAACTGGTGACCTAATTTTTTTAGTTGCTGTTTTATTAATATTGTTTTATAGATTCTAAGTGCCATATTGATTTGTTGATCATATGATACGACTTTTGCTGTAAATGTGATGGTTAGCTTTTTTTTTAGTTCGTTTTGCTAATAGAATTTTATTGATTGCAATTGTTTTATTGAGGATTTGTTAATTATTTCATACGATTCACGCTGCATTACATTATTACGTGTTGTCGGTAAGCCGTTTTGAGATCCATTTGAATGAAAAGCAGCCTAGAAATACATCAAATCAACCCAGAAGCTGCTCCACTCCAGCTCCCACAGCCTCTGCCGGCATGGCCCAATGCTCAGGATGGGAGTTGCAGTCCACCAATATCTGGAGGGCCAGTTTTCCCCCAGACGCAATTGGAACACACACATTTCATCATCCCCGACTGTTGCCTGGCCCAGTTCTAGGGAGCCAGTTCCAAACTTCATCAGAACAGTACAGTGGTACCTCGGGTTACAGACGCTTCAGGTTACAGACTCCACTAACCCAGAAATAGTACCTCGGGTTAAGAACTTTGCTTCAGGATGAGAACAGAAATTGTGCTCCAGCGGCGCAGTGACAGCAGGAGGCCCCATTAGCTAAAGTGGTGCTTCAGGTTAAGAACAGTTTCAGGTTAAGAACGGACCTCCAGAACGAATTAAGTACTTAACCTGAGGTACCACTGTACATAAATATTGACTGTTTTGCTTTGACCCAAAGTTCTAACACCACGTTTGCCCGGCTAACTACTGGATGCAAGTTTTCCCCATTACCTCCCTCTCTCTGCCTCTCTCTCTGTCTCCTCTGTAGGTTTGGTGCCTTCTGCTGTGTTGATCGTAGCAAAGAAAGGCAACAGCTGAAGTGGCTCTGCTCCTCGCTCTCTCAGCCCCCTCCTTCCCTTGCTGCCGGAGGTGACTCTCACCTGACCCATGTGCTCTGTCTCTGGGGGGAGCGCACATCCCAGCCCCTCCTGGTTTTCCTAACCAACTCTGCCCACAGAGACTCCAAAGCGCCACCATGTCTTGGGGCTGGGATTCCGAATCAATGGCGATGATCGGGGTGGGGTTGGATGCGATGGAGAAAAGTGTTGGGCTTCCCCTCCTGTCGGGGAGGGAGGGGCAAGGTTGCAACTTGACTTCCTCTCTTCATGCCACACACACACCATGAATAAAACCTATTCTCTCTTTCCTTGTTTCTTGCAAGAATTCTTTTATCCCATTTGTTAAGTGGTAGGGCACTCGGAGTCATCTAGTTGGCACTGGGAGGGCAGTGCCTGGGGCTCTCTTCCAGGAAAAGGCTGCTATCCTGCTGCCTTGTCTCTCTACTCCAGGGACTTTGATGTATTTAATAGGGGTTTTTAAAAAACTGAACTTTCTAAAAAGAAAGAAAAATGCAGACACTGCAAACCAAATCATAACAAAGACGACATGTTCTGTGGGTACAAGCAGAGGAAGGAAAGCTGGTGGTCCAGACCAACCCAGCGCTCAGAATAGATCTGTACAAAGAGTCCGGGTATCAGAGAATTTCCTGGTCACCTTCTCATATGCTGCCAGTTGAGTCATGGCATCTGTCCTCTGTAGGAGTGGCGAGGATGTCACCTTCCGGTAGTGTTAGACATTTAGCCACCCTGAGTGCCCTTACAGAGGACAGATGCCATGACTCAACTGGCAGCATATGTTCATAATGAGGAATACAGATGCATCTCAATGGGGAGGGGGGGTTACACAAATGAGGAGCCATCACTGAGAAGGCCATGCTGCTTATGGGGGTCACTGCCAATTGGACAAACCTTCCATCAGGGTCCTGGATGGTTGGTATTTGAGCTGCTCTTTTAGATGAGTCATGTTGTGCAATTGTAGGAATTGGTGTCTCTTGCAACTGCAGCAGCCTCTTTTAACAGCACTCAATAATTTCTAAATTACCGTATTTTTTGCTCTATGACTCACTTTCTCCCTCCTAAAAAGTAAATGTGTGTGTGTGTTATGGAGCAAATGCAGGCTGCGCAGCTATCCCAGAAGCCAGAACAGCAAGAGGGATCGCTGCTTTCACTGCGCAGCAATCCCTCTTGCTGTTCTGGCTTCTGGGATTCAGAATTTTTTTTTCTTGTTTTCCTCCTCCAAAAACTGGGTCCGTCTTATGGTCTGGTGCGTCTTATATAGCGAAAAATATGGTAGTTTTGCATCCTTTTAAATCCCCTATTGAAGCCAGTGGCCCTCCCTGACCTCTTTCACAAATTGTGTTGTGTGAGGGAGCAAGGAACCTCTTCTTTCCACTTCTCTTTGCATGCTGCTGCAATTAAGATTAAAAACATGGAGGGGGACCCCTAAGTGAAACTATAGCCCCTGATGCAGAAACAGAGCTTGATTTAATTAAAACAAATCCAGTTAAATATTTACATTGAATACATGGTGCTTAGGGATGTTTTTTTAATGCAGGAGGAAGCAGATTTTCTCCTCTCCCAGCTATGACATACATCACAGCTTCTACTGACAATCTCCGTCGTAAGGAAAGCATGATATGCTAAAGTCTCTGCAGAGGGTGCACGGTGTCTTCTTGGCATATAAACCAGCTTGCCACGGACATCACAAACAAATCCAGGGTATTTCCCTCCATTAGTCTTTTATTGGCCACGGTTTGAACTGCTGCCAGATCCGGAAAAAGATGATGTGCATCCAGTAATGGGGTATTGCTATTCACTCCTCTTTCTTGTAGCTTCCAACTGGGTTTACCCACACAGTGACACCCCAACAGAAGAGACCTGGAAGGGAGAAAAAGAAAAGCATGTGAGGGGTGTGGCCCGAGGAAGAGTTCCAAGGGCCAGATAGAGGGGCCCATTTGGCCCCCTGGTCCTGAGGTTTCCCACCCTTGATCTTAAGTCATCCAAGGATGTATGCCACAAACAGCAGGAAGAAACAAAGGGTGCCAGTGGCAGAGCTGATTTCGAAACAGACATTGCCAATACCCCCACAAGATGAGGGAAGAGAAATGATTGCTAGTCTATCTGATTTAAGGGCAGATTTCCTGCCCCATATATGTTGAATGATTTGGACTAAAACTAGGAGAGATATTAGCACTCCCACTGAACCTACTTTCCCAAGTACAATTGAGCATAGATCAACCTCTGAACAAGAAATGATGTCCCCTGGGACTGGCAGGGTATGGTCTGAAATCCACACCCACCGGCTCAGAAGGGCAGATGCAGTTACCTTCACTATGGTGAGGGCAAACACCCTCTGCATATGCTCAGAGGTGACTTCACCCAAATGTCGATCTCGGCGCTGAGCCCAGTGCCAGATTTACGTATAAGCTAAACAAGCTATAGCTTAGGGCCCCACTCACTTAGAAGCCCCAAAAAAATTAAAGGAGAAAAAAACTGGATGTACACTTCCAAAATATAAGATAAAAAACAAAATAAAACCTACATACAGCAACAGTCTTTTGTGTTGTGTAGGCTCCTATGATGTAAGTAATGGGCCCCACCTGCTGGCCTGCTCCCTAAAATATCACTGGTTTGCTCACTTCTATATAGGGTGCCTACATTCTGCATGGACTGGTTGCATGTCGCATGCAGCTGCAGACTGCAGTGCAGCACAGTTGAATGTAAGTCAAGCTGTTCTACCTGTTATCTAATATTAAAGCTTGCAGACTGATGATCAGGCAGCACAGACTAAGGGTATGAGCATATATTCAACACAAAAAACAGCGACAATTTGTTGTTGACAAAGGACAGCTGGACATATAAAGGACCCCATTACCTTCAGTAGCTTAGGGCCTCATCAAGCCTACATCCGGCCCTGGTGAGCCGCAGCTCAGCCTGCAGCCGGCCCCCCCCGCCCCCGGCATTGGGCTCCCGCCCCTCTCTGCGCCCCCTCACTTACAGACGGCGAAGGTCATCTGGGCGATGTTGCCCATGCTGGGGGGGATCCTGTGGCTCATAATCCGGAGGGGCCCCGAATAGACGAACAAGGAGGAGGCGATCAGTGCCCCCCCGCTCAGGGCGCGGCAGCTGAAGCAGGACCAGAAAAAGGACCGTTTCTGCTCCGGTGAGGAAGCGACGCGCTCGACGCTGGAAGACATGTCTCGGCTTTCCTGCGGAGGCGGGAAGATGGCGGCGTCCAGGACACCGCGCCGGAAGCGGCTGGCGCCCAGAAGCCGCTCTGCTTCCTGTCAATCGTCTCGGTGGAAGCAGAAAGGGCGGCGTGTACTGCAATGGGTGTCCGGCATGCCAACAACTCCCCGATCGATTGGTTCCCCCATCGATTTGAATGGTCATGCTAGCTCCCGTCAGCGTTTGCAGGTGGAGGCAAATCTCAAGAGGAGAGGAAGGGGGAATTTCCTCCCTCCAGGAGATATTAGTTAGGGAACATCAAGCTGATTACGTCCAGCTATTTGTCCACTTCTCCATCTGTATAAAAGCCAGCTTTCCAATATTTTTCAGTGGAAGAATAGAACTGAAGATAAGGCTTTTGCAAGGGAAAGGGGCTTATGCAGGCTGTGGCAATAAAAGCAGATTTGATTCTGCTGGGTGGGCTTCACAGAGAGCAGGTTTAGACCATGCTTAGGCTGGCTTACTAAGGCAAATCATAGAGTGGGAAAACTCTCAAGTGTCATCTAGTCCAACCCTCTTGCAATGCAGGAATCTCAGCAAGAGGTCCCCCATTCAATGTGAAACCATACGGGGGAACTGCCCTGTCAATGCGTCATCCCACAGCTAGCCACCATTTGCCTGCCTTCTGATATACAACCAGTCCAGGAAGCAGCCCTGCCTATCAGATTCCTACTCCTTTGTGTCAGTGTTGCTTCAACCAGGAGGAAGATGGGGACAGTACTAGAATTAGATGGTTCCAGCTCCTGCTGGGCTCCCTGTCTTCTGCCCCAGCAGTTCCAAGGGGCACCAGCCACCACAGACTGCACACAAATGGTCTACATAAGATTTCTCATTTTTTTCCACTCATGCCAATGCATAGCTGTCATTCAGTCTAATGGGGAAACATTTAAGTCAGGGTTGAGGAACCTGTTTCTCCAGGTGAGGACAAACTCAAACTTCCATCAGCCCTGATCAGCATACTGAAAGAACCATGGATTATGGGAGTACAACAACTTTCAGCAGTGCACAGGTTCCCTAAGTACTGTTCATGGCAATGTCACTGCTGTGAGGGCCCAACCTACCATTCCATGCCTGGCAATGGGTGGCCTGAACCTCAAGTGATAAGAGGTCATGGAAAGCAAGGGTAAGGAAGCTTTTTTTCTGTACAAGAGGACCACGTTCCTTTCTGGGCAAGCTTCTGAGGACCACATGCCAGTGGTAGGCAAAGCCAAAGGCAAAAGTAGGCACGACAATGAATGTTACCTTGGTACAGTGGTCTAGTTTCTACACAATTACCTCTGTACCCTCCACCCAGCAAACAAGACACAGGATCAGAATCCAAGGCTGCATTCCAGCCAGGCAAACACTTCTGGGGCACAAAGCAGGTGAGAGGTGCAACTTGAAGAAAGTTCTGAGAATCAGATAGGGAGGTCTGAAGGTCTGCACTTGGCCCCTGGGGCTGAGGTATCCAGCTATGGCTGTAAAGTGTATGTTGCCATTGTACAGACAACTTAGCAAAAGATAAGCACCCTCTCTCTCTACACACATATTACTATCGTAACTACAAACTGCTTTTTTTTGTTGCTCGTTTACAGCAAACCCTTAAATAAGCACAGATGTCACTGTGATTTACAAAGAAAATTTTATCACTCAATGTTTACACCAAAGCAAGCCTTACAGCAAGAAGACAAAACAGAAGAATCTCTCCATTGAAGAGACAGTAAAGTCCTCCTAGATCCAGCTTCTGCAAAGTTCTCAGTTTAGAATAGAGTCCAGCCAGCACAGACTCTTTTTGCTTCACTGCTATTTTTTCCAGGGCCACGGCTTGTGAGCCACATTCTCATCGGTCTTCGATGCCTCTTTCAGGATCTCCATTACCATGGCGTTATGTTTTTGCCGCTCAGTCAACACCTGTGGGGTAGCATCAGCAAACTCCTGGAGGAAGAAAGAAAGACGTTTAGAAGATCCAGGAGAGGTGCCTTCAAAGGTGATGTCAAACCGCTGGAGAGTTTCAGCTACGGTTACAGAGACAGACACGGGAGGATTACATGTGCCCATTGGGGCCAGTATACTCTACTCTGACTGGCAGCAGCTCTCTCAGGATTTCTGGGGTCTCTTTCTCGTCAGCTGCTACCTTTAGCCGGAAACAACACGGGCTGAGCCCGGGCTCCCCGCAAGTGTACCGTCGCTTCCTCTGACCTCCACCGCAAACCCCGGAGACTGGAGCTTTCGCCCACCTTCGCCATCTCCTTTCTGCGCGCTTCGTCCGGCGCGACCACGGCCCAAAGCACAAGCCCTGCGCCCGTGAACCCCGCCACGAACAAGATCCCCTTTGCTACGCGGTAGGCAGTCTCCATGGAAGCAAACGACACCCCACCGCTCCAAAAACACTCCCCAAAAAACAAGCGGGAAGGACCAGCCTCCCTGGAAGGGCGAGGGGAAGAAAAAAGGTGGCGCACCACCTAGCGAGCAGAGGTGTGTCTGGGCTAGAGTGTCCCGGCCGCAAACTAGAGATAAGAAAAGGAGAGAGTTATGGAGATGTTAAAGGAGCGCCAAAGAGGGAAGGGAGTCTTGCTCTTTCTAACTCGGGTCTTCATTTGTGTTAGAAGAATTATTTCAGATTTGGTTTTTAAAATTGATTTTAAAATTTTCCCTGAAAATGCCGTAGCTCGGTGGCGGAGCATCTGCGTTGCAATGCACAAGGTTCAGTCCCCAATGGCATCTCTGAAGAAGCTCCTTGCCTGAAACCCTGAAGAGCCGCTGCCAGTCAGTGTAGGCAGTATTGAGCTAGAAGGGCTGGTAGATGGAAGTAGCAGGCAGCTTCCTCTTCTTTTTTCTGTGTTACTCTGAAGGAAAAGCGAAGCTGATGGGAATTGTAGTCCAAAATATCTGGAGGACACCAGATGGATGAAGGCGTCCCTTGAGAGTGCTCAATTTACCGCATGCTAAGTAGAGACATCATTTTGCCAACAAAGGTCCGTATAGTTAAAGCCATGGTTTTCCCAGTAGTGATGTATGGAAGTGAGAGCTGGACCATAAAGAAGGCTGATCGCCGAAGAATTGATGCTTTTGAATTATGGTGCTGGAGAGTCCCACGGACTGCAAGAAGATCAAACCTATCTATTCTTAAGGAAATCAGCCCTGAGTGTTCACTGGAAGGACAGATTCTGAAGCTGAGGCTCCAATACTTTGGCCACCTCATGAGAAGAGAAGACTCCCTGGAAAAGAACCTGATGTTGGGAAAGAAGGAGGGCACAAGGAGAAGGGGACGACAGAGGAAGATAGATGGATGGACAGTGTTCTCGAAGCTACCAGCCTGAGTCTGACCAAACTGCGGGAGGCAGTGGAAGATAGGAGTGCCTGGCGTGCTCTGGTCCAGGCGGTCATGAAGAGTCGGACACAACTAAACGACTAAACAACCTTGCAATCCTATTTAGCAAACTAAGCTAAACGCTCTGAAACTGCCAAGCCTGCCTGATATTTATTGGCAATTGGCATCTATTGATTGCTACTAATTACCTTATGTGACGGGTTTCTTTTCCCCTGGAAAAATAAAGCACAAGGGGGGTGGGAATCCCATCTCACATCACTGGTAAAAAGATGCCAAAGAGATGGTTTTATGGTGCGTTGGAAACCGTATACAGTATCAGACATTGCAGAAAGAGCTCACAGATTCTTCCCGCAAAGGATTCCTCCTGTTGGCTTGCGTGTGTCAGCAGATTAGCACGCTCATCTCTGTGCCATTTAAATAGAAGCCCCAGAGTTTGCTCTTGCCTTGCTGCCTGGGTGGACAGCATTCTGATTTGAATATCGTTTTTCATCACTCGTACCTTCTTCCACAGTACAGTGGTACCTCGGGTTAAGAACTTAATTCGTTCTGGAGGTACGTTCTTAACCTGAAACTGTTCTTAACCTGAGGTACCACTTTAGCTTATGGGGCCTCCCGCTACCGCCGCTGCCGCACGATTTCTGTTCTCATCCTGAAGCAAAGTTCTTAACCCGAGGTACTATTTCTGCTTTAGCGGAGTCTGTAACCTGAAGCGTCTGTAACCTGAAGCATATGTAACTTGCGGTACCACTGTAATTTACTGATGCTGGGACTTTATTGTGAGGTTGCCTTTTTTAAATCCATGGATGCCTCCTTCAGCGATGCACGTGCATCAGAAAGGTTAGATACAAAAATGTATTATTATTATTATTATTATTATTATTATTATTATTATTATTATTAAAAAACCCAGAAGTCTCACTTGAGGGTCAAGCCGCTATTAAAAGCAGAGGTGCAGGCCCAGCTGGGTTTGTCCCATCAGTTGGCAACCCACGTACACCTTGATATTTGCAATGAGGCACACACAACGGACAGACACCACCACCGTCTGCTTTAAGTAAGGCCTTCCCCACCCTTCGCACTAGCCCTGTGACAATCTCTGCCTTGAGCTCATTAGCTGTGCTTTGAGTTTCCATGATCTCAGAGGGCGATTAATATCCAGGGAATAGAGATGGATGGCCAGTGTCCTGGGGTGACCTCACCCCCCTGGATCTGGAAGCCCCTCCTTCTCCCCCCCCCATTGCTCTGTTATTCTGTCCAGAGCCTGGGGAAGCGAACACCCTCTCTGCCCCACCAATTCCACCAGACAAGGAAGAGGATATTTCCACTTCTGCCGGAAGAAGTTGAGCCCTGGGAATTGGAAGAGGATCCACCCAAGATCCCACAGGACCGATTTCCAGGAAAAGGTGAGAAACTGAAGGGGAGGGGGGAGGGTTCCTCTTGGCAGATTCCCAACTGAACCTGCTCTCCTGCCTTGTTTTCGAGGAGTTCCTATAGGAACATAGGAAGCTGCCTTAGGCTGAGTCAGGCTGTCGGTGCATCTAGCTCAGTATTGCCTGCACGGACTGGCAGCAGCTCTTCAGGGTTTCAGAGAGGAATCTCTTCTTCCCAGCCCAACCTGGGCATAGCTGTCAAGCGTCCCTTATTTGGCGGGACAGTCCCTTATCCCAGCGCCATGTCCCGCTGCTGTCCCTTATTGATGATGTCTCTTAAATAAGCTACTGAAGGTAATGGGGCCCTTTCTATGTCCAGCTGTCCTTTGTCAACAACAAATTGTTGCTGTTTTTTGTGTTGAATATATGCTATATGGTAATTTATGGACCTAAAGCCATTTGCACGCAACAAAATATGTATTTTATCAAAGTAATTGTTGATCCCTTATTTTGGCTGCTGATCCCTTATTTTGGAGGCTGCTGGTCCCTTATTTTCAAATCTGTAAGTTGACAGCTATGATCAGGGGCCTTCTGCATGCAAAACACGGAACCACTGAGCCATGGTTCCCCCTCCCAAATAAAGTAAGATTCCATGTTTCCTCATAGTTCTGAAGGCAGAGCCGATTTATTTTATTTAATTAAGTTTATATCCAGGCCCAGGGTGGCAACCAAGCAGTAATAAAACAATTAAGAAATACCATGGGGGCGGGTGGAGCCAGTATAGGTGCAGACTGGGAAAGGCTTATTCCAAGATGAATGCCTTCAGCAGGTGCTGAAAATAATATATAGGAACATTTGAAACTGCCTTTTAGTTCAGTCCATCTCACTCAGTTATTGTCTACACTGACATATCAACCATAGATAGGTTGAAGGGTCAGTTCTGGCAATGAATGTGTAGCCTCTTTAGTTACACCAGCTACCTGTTAATTCCCAGACCCAATTTCAACAAGCTAGTCAATGAGGACTTCAGTATGGTATACCACACATTCTGCAATTGCAACTTTGGCTCTGCTCCTGTGCCTTGTGCCCCAGAAATATTTTTTAAAAGAGTTAAGCTTTTATTCAAGGTAGAGACAAAATATTTGAGTTGGGGAGGGGAAACTTCACCTCTTTAATTTCTGCATGTCAAGAACATGTTTGTTTGTTTGCTTGCTTGCTTTTTAATGTGGCAAAGTTCCCAAACAGCTTCTCTTGAGAGCGCTCACATCCACACTCTCCATTTAAATCACATCTCTACCACTTTGTGCCTTCCCTCTAATAATCTCGGGAGTTGTCGCTTGTTACGGGTGCTGGGAACTATAGCTCTGTGAGGGGTCTCCTCTCAGCACCCCTTCGCAAATGACAGTTCCCAGGATCCTTCAGGGGAAGCCACGACGGCTTAAAGCAGTATAGGAGCGTTTTCAACATGTGGTGAAGCTGTGACCTCAGATTCTGACCAGCCCAACTTTGACATTGCTGCAAATCCCTTAGAGTTTAGGGTTGCTTCAGGAGTTATAAGACTCTGCATTTAATGAGTCTGCCATGCTTCGGAAGAGGATAATATTTCAGTTCCAGGGAGAGAAGGCTCCCCCAGCTGGAATATTTTTGCCACAATAGCACCCTGTTATAAGAAAAAACTGCTCCTTTTTCCCTTATGGGATACCCAAGAGCCCGTAGGTTCTCTGTCGGTAGGAGAAAATAACAAGAGGCCAACCAGAGAATATTGAGAAGCAAAGCAGCTAATAAGCCTGATCTCTATTAAACTGCCGCAACAGGGTCCCCCACTCGCCCCATGCAGGGAGGGAGGAGAGGAAGCCAGAACATTGGTGTGCAAGCTCTTATATAGACTTTTAGAATCATAGAATCATAGAATCATAGAGTTGGAAGAGACCACAAGGGCCATTGAGTCCAACCCCCTGCCAAGCAGGAAACACCATCAGAGCACTCCTGACATATGGTTGTCAAGCCTCTGCTTAAAGACCTCCAAAGAAGGAGACTCCACCACACTCCTTGGCAGCAAATTCCACTGTCAAACAGCTCTTACTGTCAGGAAGTTCTTCCTAATGTTTAGGTGGAATCTTCTTTCTTGTAGTTTGGATCCATTGCTCCGTGTCCGCTTCTCTGGAGCAGCAGAAAACAACCTTTCTCCCTCCTCTATGTGACATCCTTTTATATATTTGAACATGGCTATCATATCACCCCTTAACCTCCTCTTCTCCAGGCTAAACATGCCCAGCTCCCTTAGCCGTTCCTCATAAGGCATCATTTCCAGGCCTTTGACCATTTTGGTTGCCCTCCTCTGGACACATTCCAGTTTGTCAGTGTCCTTCTTGAACTGTGGTGCCCAGAACTGGACACAGTACTACAGGTGAGGTCTGACCAGAGCAGAATACAGTGGCACTATTACTTCCCTTGATCTAGATGCTATACTCCTATTGATGCAGCCCTTTTTTGAAATTGCCCACTTTTGAAATTGCCCACCCTGTAGCTCAAGAACCCCCCCCCCCAAATATCATACATACACCACAGAAAGAGGTGGTCCCCAGCAAAAATGTGAGTGTGTTGCTTCTCTCCTGTCTGCCAGGATACCTGATAATGTGATATCTGGTTGCCTTTTCTGGGTGGCCTGGCCATTCCTTGGAGATGGTAAATCCTGAATCAGATACTTGCCAGACTGTATTTACAGGGAGGTGTAAGCCCCTACAGTCCAAAGACAATTGGAAAGCTTTTCCCATTTCCTTCCTCCTTGCAGAGAAACATCTGAGGTCAATTTGGGAGAGTCAAAATGGTTTCAGAATTGCTCTTGTTGTAAACAAAACTCTGCCCAATTTCCCTTATGGGGTATCCAAGGACACATATAGAGTCCTTAAGTGGGTTCCCTATTGGTAGGAGAAAATAACAGAGGCCAACCAGAGAATATTGAGAAGCAAAGTAGCTAGTAAGCTTGATCTTTATTGATCTGTTGCAACAGGGTTCTCACTCACCGCACGCAGGAGGGAGGAGGAACCCAGAATAATGGTGTGCAAGCCCTTATATAGACTTTTGAAATTGCCACCCTGTAGATCTGAAACATCATACCTACATCACAGAAAGGGCGGTCTACAGCAGAAATCTGAGTGCTTTGTTTACCTCCTGTCTGCCAGGTTACCTGTTTAATGGCCACTTGATTGGATTGCCTGGGGAGCCTGGGCCAGTCTTTTGTAATGATAAACACTTAGTTCCTGAGCCAAATGTGGCCTTAAGACAGGATTTGTGAAGGAAAAGACAATGGGGAGGCTTTTCCATTTTCCTTTGACCTTGCAGAGAAAACATTTGGTCAGTATGGGAATCAAAATGGTTTCAGGTCGGTCTTCCTGTGCTGATCTATGTACAGTGGTACCTCGGGTTACATACGCTTCAGGTTACAGACGCTTCAGGTTACAGACTCCGCTAACCCAGAAATATTACCTCAGGTTAAGAACTTTGCTTCAGGTTGAGAACAGAAATCGTGCTGCGGCGGCATGGCGGCAGCGGGAGGCCCCATTAGCTAAAGTGGTGCTTCAGGTTAAGAATGGACCTCCGAAACAAATTAAGTACGTAACCAGAGGTACCACTGTACATGCTTGGTTGGTACACTTACGAACATTTAACATATATCTAAGACCTCAAAATTCCTATCACACTCTCCTGTACTATACTTATGGATGTGTGTTTGCCTTGTACTTTTATGAACATTTATTCTCTCTCTCTCTCCCTCCCTCCCTCTCTAAGACCTTAGAATTCCTATAACAACCCTTTCACGCAGCATGTTCCACGTGGGCCTGCTCTTCTCAGACGGAGGAAGCAGGCTGCCTATGCAGCCAGGGTCACGTCACCACAGACCCTTTGCTCCACATGCAGTGATGGGATATGTGGGCATATCTTATGGCTGAAGGATTATCTGGCCACGAGGACAAAGCGCTTTAGCGCTTCCGTGAGATCCCAGGCCAGAGTCAGGGCACTCAGACCCTAATCCTTCTTAAGCGGCTGCACCCTGAGCTCTCCGCTATCAGAGAGGGACACGATTCTGAGGCTGCACGCACACCTCACATTCAAAGCAAAACATGAAACAATCATGGCTTCCCCCTCAAAAATAAAGGGGGGGGAGCCATTGTTTGTTATTACAGACCCTCCAAGTGTCCCTGTTTTCCAGGGACAGTTGTGGATTTTCAGAAGCCGTTCTGGTTTCTGATTTGATCTCAGAATGTGCTGCTTTTCCTTCAGGCATCCCTATTTTTTATCAGATTAATGTTGGAGGGTATGTGTTAAGGTTGCTGAAAGTTGCTCAGAGACCTCTCTCTTCCTCCCACAGAACTACAAGTTCCCCGTGAAAAGATATTGATTGTTATACCTCTTTGGGAACTGTAGTTCTGTGAGGCGTTTCCCAACATCTCTCTGCACCCTTGACAAAGGACTGCTGCCATAATTGTCATATTAAAAGAGTTTCAAATGCTTGTAAAACTGTTGGTTCTGATGACACAAGATTAGGCTGTGGTGACGGTGTCCCCTCAGATCTTGTTTTGCTTTCGTGTGTATTCATTTTTATTTTTTGTTATGGATAGGGGCCTCAAAAGCTGGAAGGGGCCTGAGTCTCTCTGGATCTCTCGAGAGAGCCTGCTCCCAGATGCAGTCATGACTGAAATGATGAGGGGCTGTGAGGGTCCTGACACCCAGGGCGAAACGTGTGCTGCGTGCCAGATGTCTACAGGAGGTCTGGATCCTGCCATGAGTGGTGAGCCTGGTCTGAACACTGATCAGGAGATGCAGTGGATCTCAGCCAGGGAGGACAGTTCCCACCGAGCGCCTTGTTTGAACACCCAGGTAAGACAAGAACGTTCTTTTGAGCTGCTGTCCACCTCCATCTTCAGATAATATACCGTATTTTTTGCACCATAACACTCACTTTTTTCCTCCTAGAAAGTAAGTGGAAATGTCTGTGCGTGTTATGGAGCGAATGCCTACGGATGGCGGGGGGATCTGCTGCAGTCGTGAGCAGAAGATCCATGGTTCCCCTTCCTTCCCTCCTCCGTGGTTGCTTTGAAACAGCAAAGCGGGAGAAGAGCTGCTGAGTGGGGAGGAGAGAGGGACAGAGAGCCTGCTTGCTTTAAAGGAGCAAAGCGGGAGAGGAGAGGAGCCTTCTCCTCTTATACCCCTCTTCTGCATTATTAACAGCATCCTTCTCCACCCACCCCACGTGTGTTCCTTGTCCCTTGAGTGCTTTTCCTTCCCTCCCCACTTAAAACATGGTTACAAAGCACGGATCCACATGGATCCTCAGGATTTTTGCACTGGGTCACCCCAAATTCACCATCAGATCACATAGCATGTCCATTGCACCAAAAAAAGCATGCACCCACTGTTGCCTGGGGCCGCAGTGGTGCAAAAACGTGGTTACAAAGCATGGATCCACATGGATCTTCAGGATTTTTGCATTGGGCTACCCCAAACTCACCGTCAGATCACATGTCTGTGGCCACAGCATGAACCACAAAAATCATACATCCGCTGTTTCGTTTAGAATATTTTTTTTCTTGTTTTCCTCCTCTAAAAACTATGTGCGTGTTATGGTCGGGTGCGTGTTATAGAGCGAAAAATACGGTAATTGCCTCCTATGCAAGTTGAGGAACTTCCCTTATCCTTCTCATCCAGTGTCTAAAGCATGAATCAGAAAGCCAGTGAATGTCCTAATTGACTTTCCCTGTTCACTAGGGTCTTGGCAACTGGGACATCCAAATGCAAGCTTTGCAGGAGTTGAACTGCTAGCTCAAAGCAGTCTCTGTGTGTGAGCTCAGCTGCTTTGTCTACTGCAATTTGAGTCTTTGCCCCCCCCCCAAACAAGTTTTAGTTATCGGAAGAGTTTTATTTACCAGAAAAGGAAATGGCAAACTGAAGATGACGTCAGCAACATAAACCTTATCACATTTTACTAACTGCAGAATTGTAAAGTTGGAGGTCAGCTAAGTTGCAGCTGGCATAACTGATGGTCAGGGATGATGGGAGTTGGAGTCCAGTGAGGTTTTCAGACTCCAACTCCCATCGGCCCCTTGCCAGCATGTCCAATGGTCAGAGGTGAAGGGAGTTGTAGTCCAACAACATCCAGAGGGCTACAGATTCCCCACAGCTGAGCTAAAGCAGCCCAGCAGGTGGTTGTCCGGCTTCCACTGAAGGAAGGGAGAACCCACCCATTCCTCTAGGGTGGGGGGGGGTCAGCAAACTTTTTCAGCAGGGGCCTGGTCCACTGTCCCTCCGACCTTGTGGGGGGCCAGGCTACATTTTTCTGGGGGGGAATGAATGAATTACTGTGCCCCACAAATAACCCACAGATGCATTTTAAATAAAAGCATGCGTTCTACTCATGTAAAAACATGCTGACCGTCTGTGTGCTGGATTTAGAAGGCGATTGGGCCAGCCCCGGCCCCTGGGCCTTAGTTTGCCTACCCCTGCTCTAGGGCATTGGCTGCATTGTCAGCCTCACTCTGACCGTCCAGAAGCTGCTTGAAATCTACCCCCCTGTAACTTCTAAAGCCCACCATGGCTGCATGCACATTTAAAGCATGTGACTTCCCCCAAAGGATTCTGGGAGCTGCAGTTTTGCCCTTATTATTCCCCACACCCTTGTCGAACTACAGTTCCCAGGATTCTTTGGGGGGAAATCCTGCGCTTTAATTAAACACATGCTGCGCAGCACCCAGCCTCTCTCTAAGTCCTGAATTCAAAAAACCGTCAACATGTGAAAAGGCCTTCCGTTCTTTGATTTGGGTTAAAACTTCTTCTGCACTTCTCTCTCCAGCTCTTCCTAAGCCCGCCCCAGGGCCTGGGGGCAGATCCCTTCCGCGGCTCCCCCTTGGAGTCATGCGGCGACCTCCCTGGCGAGACCTACGAGGAGATGTCCAGGGACCCCCTTGAGCTGCCCTGCGAGGAGATGTGCGTCCGGGCAGCCCCTTGCGGGGGCCAGTGCCCGGAAACGACATGTGCGGAACTGTGTGAGAGCGTCTTCAAGGGGCCAGCCTCCAGGAGGCTGTATGAAGAGGAGCGTTATGTGGAGACGTGGTCAGAGAAGGCTCGCCTGCCCTCCATTGTGGTGGAACCCATTGAAGTGGGCGATGTGGAAAGCGGGGAGCTGCGGTGGCCCCCCGACTTCACGTTGCTGGAGGAGGCTGAGCAAGACGAGCTCTTTGCTGATGGCGAGGAGGACTTGGGGGCAGGTGAGTCTTACTGGTGCCCACCCCCCAAATCCCAACTTGATCTGTGGGTGGGGCTTTTTTCAGCCAGAACTTGCTGGAACTCAGTTCTGGTACCTCTCAGGTGGGCGCCATGACAGTGGTACCTCGGGTTACATATGCTTCAGGTTACAGACTCCACTAACCCAGAAATAGTACCTCGGGTTAAGAACTTTGCTTCAGGATGAGAACAGAAATAGTGCTCCGGTGGCGCGGCAGCAGCAGGAGGCCCCATTAGCTAATGTTGTGCTTCAGGTTAAGAACAGTTTCAGGTTAAGAACGGACCTCCGGAATGAATTAAGTACTTAACCCGAGGTACCACTGTAGTGTTATTTTTGTTGTTTTGGTTTAATTATTTACTTAGGTTTTAGCTTATATTTTATTCTTGTGAACCGCCCTCAGATCTTTTGATGAAGGGTGGCATAATAATAATAATAATAATTATAATAATTATAATAATTATAATAATAATAATAGGAGACGTTCATGGTGAGTTGTGGCACCTCTTTTTCTAGAAAAATAGCACCCTAGTATGCCACACTTTACTGAGTGAATACGGCCCAGAATCCTTTGCGAGAGATTTTCAGGTTATCCAGGTCCCAGGTCCCCCTGTAACCTCCTCCCCTCTTCCCGTTTTCTTGTTTCCCAAGGACTGTCGTCTTTCGACAGCGACGTGGAGGAGGTGCTTCTGTAACATTCTGCCCAATGTTTCCCTGGGACGGATGGACAGAAACGGCACCTTCCCAACGCCGCCCACGTCTAATCACGACTTGGCAACGTCTTGGAAAGGGACTCTGGGGCATCGCCTTGGAAAGAAGCAAACGTAGCATCCTGCTGTTTTGTTTCGAGGTGTCTCTCGGAGGGGTAGCAGATGTCAGGAGCTCGTCCTACACTCGAGTAGGACCCTGGCAGAGACACATGCTCGACTGGCATGTTCTCTCCCTCCTGGTCGATCGTTCAGGAGCTTCAAAAGCTTTCTTCAGCCCGAACATCACAGCGACCGATGCCAACAGACACCGGCACATTTAGATATCCACAGAGTTTGCGCATCATGCGCGTGACAGACCTCAGCAACTCAGCATTTTGGCTGATCTACTTTATTTACATATAAACACATGTGGAGCACTGCAACATGGCTCCCCCCCCCTCTCTCTCGCATCAGACAGCAAAGAGAAAAAGGACAATAGTCCCACTTCACGGAACACAGTAACACAGACATCCTGTCTCCGTCACTTCCCACTTTCCCAGGCAAAGGGGCCTGAAGACAAACATGGCAATGATGACTTCAGCGTCATTCTATCAACCAGGATGAGTGTCTATCAGCGGAGGATTAGGCCTGAAGCTCCTTCCCACATGGTGCCACCACGTTTTCCATTTAGCTCTTGGCTTAAACTGGGGCGGGAGAGGCAAATGTGATTCTCTAGGTCTAGAAATGTGAAGGCTTAGGAGAAAAAAAAATAGAATAATAATATTTTTTAAAGAAACATCCCTCCCAGGCCTTCACATCTCAAGCCAAAGCTCTGTCTGGCCCTTGGGACTCTTTCCAGTCACCTTCGCTCCTCAGACACACCTGCTTTCCCCCAAGGCCCCCAAAGGGCTGTCTAAAAGAGAACGTGGCCCTCAAACTGAAAGGGCTTCTCCATCCTTGGTTTTTTGCCTGCGGCTAAATCTATATACATGCAGCTGGAAGGAGCAGGTCTGTAGCTTGAGGGTAACTCCTGGATCCAGCCCTGTCACTGAAGCCTCAGGTGCTTATTTTGAGCTTCAGCTGGTTCGCCAGCTTTTGGACAGAAATGGCTTGGCCACTGTATTCCGCACTCTGGTAACTTCCAGCTGGATTACTGCAACACACTGGATGCGGGGCTGCCCTTGAAGATAATTTGGAAACTTCAAATGGTCCAAAATGCAGCAGCTGGGTTAAGGTCTGGAGTTCTCAATTACTTAGGCCCCAAATAACCGGTATCTGAATGGCTGCCTCTCAAGTGTTAGGATTGGCAGAGGGGGCCTGTTGGTAGTTCCACCATCCTCACAAATTTGGGGTGGTGGAGGCCTTGGCGAGGGCGTTCTCCGTGGCAGCCCCTCTATTGTGAAATTTCTCTCTTCAGAGTTGTATATGGCACCTGCATTATGTAATTTTTGTCATATGCCGAAGATTAACCTCTTTGACACCTCAGATATACTGGTATGTATATCTTAGAACCCACCCTATTCTCTCAACTGTCATGTTTTAACTTATTTTAAAATAACATATTTTTAAACTGTTGTAACCCGCCCTGGAACCTGATGGTGAGGGTGGGTGAGAAATGTAATAAATGAGAATAACTCTCAAACTGGCTCATTTTCATTCCCTTTTGCCATTCCTGTTGTTTTCTGCCTCCAGTGCTTTCTTCCCTGGGTAGGCTTGTTTACACAGAAAAGTTTTTAGCAGACGCCAAAACAAGCACAACAAAGGCACCTGCCTAAGATCAAGTGGCAGGGAGTTCCAGAGAGCAGATGCTGCCACACTACACAATCGATTGCTTGAAGAGCATTAGCTAGCACCCAATTTCTAAACCCCAGCCGGCCTCGAAGGTTTTACTTCACCTCATAGGATACAATTTTTCGATCCCTCTTCTATTTGACAGCTCCACTGGTCCCTGAAGAGTCTGGGCTTAGTATGTAAGCATAGTAACAGATGCCACCGATATGCGCAATTTCCTTCACGGTAACTTTCACCCCCCCTGCCTGTTCCAAAAATGGCACCCTGGCATCCGGATCCTCATCAGAAAACTGAAGTAGGTTCCCCGTGGGCCTCAGCACCCTCAGGCACTCTGACACCAACGTCTTGGCTCTGCCCGGGCCCTGGGGGCATCGCAGCAGCGTATCACAGGTCCCCTTGTCGAGTATGAGGTGGAACGATCCCTCCTCAAAGGTGCTGGTCAAGGCAGTGGCATCGGCCAGGTAGCAGTGCAGTTCAGAAAGAGGGTGCCCTGGTGGGGGGCTCTCCCTTACCAGCTGTTGCAGGGAGTCAATGGCTGGAGGGGAGAAATCCAAACACGAGATGTGAAGTTGCCGGGGTGAGTCTCGAAAGAGCCCCAGGCTTAAAGCGGATGTGCCGCAGCCAACGTCTAGTATTTGGGTCTGGCCGGCTGGCGAGCTCTGAAGGAAGGAGAGCAGGAACCCCGAGACATCTTCGTAGGAAAAGAACCAGTCAAAGTGGCCAGGATGCGAAGCTCCTTTCTCCTTAGCGCTGTAGAAGCGGTCCCAGGCGCCACGCCGGTCCATTTGCCGAAGGAGATCATCTGGAAGATGGATGGAGGCAGAAGGCGCAGCGTGTCAACTGCAAAGCCACATATTCGCTGGACCTCAGCTCGCCTTGCCTTTCTCTGACCCCACAAAAATTTAAAACTAAACACATACCGGTATGTAACGAACGAAGCTTTGCAGGGTTAAAGAAAGAGAAAAATGGTGCAAAAAAGTATAAAGATAGAGGTAATCTACATTAGACACAACAGTTTAGAAAGAGTAAAAATTTTGAGGTCTTAGAACAAAGGAAGGAAGTCAATATGTGCATATGTATGTACTGTAACGATTAAAATGACGATATGGTTTTATTTGTAGATGTGTTTTTGTTTTCTGTTTTTCTTGTGTTTCTTGTGTCCTTTTTTCTCTTGTGTTTTTTTTCTTGTTTGTACTGTTTTATTTTTGATTCAATGTTTGTAATTTTTGTTGTAATTTTGCATTGAAAATTAAAAATTAAAAAAATAAAATAAAACTAAACACGCAGGGTATTCTCCAGAGCGCAGTCCTAAGCACACATTTACTCAGAAGTTAAATCCAAGGTGGTTTACTCCCTTGGCATTAACCAGCCCTTTTTTGTGACTTAGAATCATAGAATTGTAAAGTTGGAAGTGACCCCAAGGGTCATCTAGTCCAACCCCCCTGTCACAAAAGCAGGACATTTATTATTTGATGTATATTCAAATTTATTATTTGATGTACATTCCCTAATCGTGTTTGTTATGTTCTCATTTGTTTTATAATTGGAGAAAATCATCATCATCATCATCATCATCATTGCAGGACAAAAATAAACCAGAAGATCTGTGATATAAAAAGTTACAGGATTCAAGCAGAAGGTTGCAGCGTTATGATTTGGGATGAAGCAATGTGGCTGCCCCAGGACTTTTGCAGGCTCAAACTGTATTGAAAGCTGGATTGCATATAATTGCACCTACACGGTCATAAGCACAAATCATCATGTGTAAGCATCAGACAGGATGTTGGGAGTGGCCCTCAGTTACCTTCAAAGGCGGTTTTTGCCCTTCTATGGGACTCCCTTGGGGTAGCCATTTTCCCAAAGCATAATTCAAAAGTTGGAATCAGAGTGGGGAGGGACCCTGAGGAACATCTAGTCCAACCCTCTATTATTCCCTCCAATCATGAACACAGGTGTTGTGTGCCGACCGAAATGCAGCAAAAATGGGATCACCAAGAATCAAGAGGAAGGACTCAGCACGCTCAAGGCAGATTGTGAGATTTGCCAACGCACAAACACCATCGGAGAAGGGGAAAAAGATTGGTTATACTGTTTTTAAAAAATTGTTGGGGGGGAATGCTAACTTATACTTAAATCCTGCTCTTACATGTCATGATCTCTCATCCAAGGACTGATGAAGCACAAAACTGCTTAGCTGCTGCACCTGATGCTGTCAGACCAATTGTGTGTGAGTGTGTGTGTGTGTGTGTGTGTGTGTGTATACACACACGTAAAAAAATGCAGACAAACAGCATAAGACTCTTTGCATAGCAGAGCATTCTTGTTTGGGGTGCCCTCGGTCTGTGGTTGTGTATACATTTAAAGCCCTCACCTTCCTTCAAAGAACCCTGGGAAACTACAGCTTACCCCTCACAGCGCTACAATTCCTGGCACCCCTTTAACGAACTACAGCTCCCAGAAATCTTTGAGGAGCACGTGCGCTTCAGATGTATGGCGCGTTTGCATTCATTTGAACAGGCAGCACCATCTAATAAATCTCCAAATCCGGAGCCCAGCCGCCGCCTAAGCTTTGATGCAAGCAGATCAGGATCAATACTCAGATTCCTTGAAAGGAGCCTTTTGCAAACCTCAATTGTGCAAAAGCTCCCTGCCCTCCCTTTTTCTCCTTGGCGTGAGAGGCACCCACCTGACCAAGAGGAAGAGGAAGAGGCAGAAGAAAGCGAGGAGCGCACCAGCGTCCTGAAAACACCCCGAGGACCTTTCAGCCAGCTTGCTGCTGTTGCTGCTGCTGCTGCCATCTTCAGTGGGGCGGGAGGAAGGGGGAAGGAGGAGCTAAGGAGATCTCTAGAGCACAAGGAGGAAGTGGCCGATCTCTGCAAAGCCGCATCTGTAGCCCCAGCAGCAGCAAGAAGCAAGCGGCATCTGGGTCAACTTGCAAAAGCAGGTCAAACTTTTGCCACCGTTTTCCCGATGTGTTTCGCTACTGCTCTGCAACGTGGGAGGAGAAATATTGAATAACGCTTGGAGGGAGCATGAACCCACCGATGTGATCTAGGGAAGGGGGTTGATGAGGTTGTCGTTATCTGCTAATTGGGTGGGTTTGTATTGCTTTGTTTGCTGTTCGGGTTTTGCTAAGGTTGCTTGTTAGTGTTTATGGGGCTGCGGTGCTGTTGCGATTCTTCCTCCAATTTATTTATTTTAGTTCATAAAATTTATACACCGCTAAGCCCCTCAAAGAGGTCTACTGTTCAAGACTTTTGAAACGTTAAAATAACATCCGACTAAAAATAGATTAAAACTCGCATCCACTGTATAAAAACTTGCCCACGCTTGCAGGAACAAATATGTTTTTAGCCTGCACGGGAAAGAGTAAAGCGAAGGCATGATATCAATTGGCAGGGAGTTCCAAAGTGTACTTGTGCTGCCGCCCTAAGAGATTTGAGTTATTAAAAATGCAGAATGGGTCTTATGTGGCTCGTCTACGTTGCAGAGACGTTTCACCTTTAAGCTCCATATAGAATCTAATTCGCAAAGCTTCAAACATTGTTATGGGGTTGAAGCCCCATTCATATTTTTATGAATATATGAATGAGCATGCTGGGATAGCTTAGTCCGTATAGCATGAGACCCAGCTTCAGGATTGTGAGTTCAAGAGCCGCCGTCCCCCTTGGGCAAAAGAGTCCCGCATTGGAGGCGGTTGGGCTAGATGATCGCCGGAGATTCCTTCCAACCCTTAAGAGTAAACAAATATTTTTATTAACGGGTGTACTTTCTTGAGACATAGGAGATCAAACCGAGCTTACACACAGCATTGAGAAAAAAGCATATTTTGAGGAAAAAAATGCTGAAATATAGCTGAGCGAGGAACTTATGCTTTATCTATTTTTTGCACCAGTAATATTCCCCCCAGAGGGAGGTGCACCGTTCCTGCAGGTACTGCAATACCAGGTCGATGCATGGAGTGGATGGAGCAAGCCCCTATTCCATCTCCCAGTTCCAAAAATCCATTTAATATATAGTCCTCAAATAGAGGACATATCAGATATTAAACTGATAAGAACAGATACTACACTTGATCTTAGCCAAAAGGCCGAGAAGCGATACCAAAATCAACAAAAATTAAGCGGGTCTCCTTTCCCGATGGCTTTTGAGGTGATGGTGGGTACTTGGCGCCGCAAAGCTCTCACCACCCCATCAGAATCAGCACCGTTTCCAATTCCACAAAATACACTCTGACAACATTTCTACTTGTTTTCCAACTCAGCACCCTCTAGATCGACAATTTAACCTCAAAACTAGATTATTCTTTCGATTTTATCAATTTCTCAGCAATCTGCCTGGTTACTCCGATGGCGATTGGTGCTAAATCTGCATAGACCCGCCCATTCACACGTCAGGCGCCTTGTAACTGTTAACTCATTGCGTGCCAGTACAGGTCCCCAAAGTTTCCCGTTCCTAACTTCCTGTTCCCCTTGAGAGCATCCTGCAAAAACTCAGCTCTCAAGCCAAGCAAAGCAGAGTTGCTGAATAAATATTTCCCTTATTCCAAGCAACTTTAACGAACTGCAGGTTCCAGGGCGTGGTGCCTGGTTTGCATTGGGACTGAAGCAGGAAATGCAGGGAGCCCAGGCAGGAAGTGGAACCAGAATGACAGAGGTGGGGCCAGATAATTCTCCCTTGCTCTCCTCCTCCTCTTCCCTGCTGAGTTCTGCAAAGACAAGTCTGCAACATTTTTCCACCTTTGCTGCATCAAGCAGTTGGTCCCTTACCTTTCCCGCCCCGACCTGGCCACAGTGATCCATGCGACGGTCTCCTCCAGGCTTGACTACTGTAATTTGCTCTGCCCTTGAAGCTGTCCCAGAAACTCCAGCGGGTGCAGAATGCTGCAGCCAGGCTCCTCAGGGGGTCCCTGCCATGGGAGCATATTCACCCAGTGCTTTTCCAGCTGCACCGGCTCCCAGTGGAGTACAGGGTCAGATTTAAGGTGCTGCTTTTGACCTTTAAAGCCCTTCACGGCCTAGGACCCTCGTACCACGGGACCGCCTCTCCCGGTATGCCCCACGGAGAGCCTCAAGGTCCATAAATAGCAACACCCTAGAGGTCCTGGGCCCTAAGGAAGTAAGATTAGCTTCAACCAGAGCCAGGGCCTATTCAGCTCTGGCTCCGGCCTGGTGGAACGCTCTGCCTCGTGAGACCAGGGCCCTGCAGGATCTGATTTCTAAGACAGAGTTGTTCCGCCTGGCCTGTGGCTTGGAGCCAATTTGATTCCCTCCCCCTCTTTCTTTTTTCCTTTCCTTCTCCTGCGATGAGGCTGCATTTTAATATTTAAAGGTTTCAATATTTTAATATTGTATTTTAATCTTGTTTTTAAGTTGTATTCATTCAACTTGTTTTTATTATTGCTTGTTAGCTGCCCTGAGCCCGGCCTTGGCTGGGGAGGGCGGGGTATAGATAAAAATTATTATTATTATTATTATTATTATTATTATTATTATTACTCTAAGGAAAAGGAAGCTGACAGGCAGCCCCCCCCCCCTTGTTCCCTGGGGAGGCAGGCAGAAGGGGGCTGGCTGAGGACAGATTGTGGTTGGTGGGGCAGCAGCCATTCCCTTAAACGGGCAAATGAGAACCAATGTCCACATTTGCATGGCATTACCTTTGCATGGAAATGAATGGCCTTTGCACTGAAACAAGCAATGCAAAATAACATAATCATACTGTAATTCATTATGTAAAATTCTGCCACAGCAGACAGCTAGACAAATAACTTGACTCTTGTTGGAAGGCAAACTGCAGCAGAAAGGAATCAGTGCTGCTTGTCAGGAGCAGGAATAAGGACAGAAATTGATGCCTTCTTAAATCTCTAATTTATTGGGCGGCAGTGTTGGGGGGAGTTCCTAAAATCTGCTGCATATTTCTTAACCTGTTCATTGAAATGCCAGGCCTTATGTAGTCAAAATGGCACCCTCCCTGGAGATATAAGCAGGCAGGACAGTTTGGAAAGTACAACAAATATATATATTTTTAGGGAGGAAACCAATGGCGACTAAGTAAAGTCAGTGGCCATGGAATGCTGAGCGGATGGGTGGGGAGGTGATTGGAATATTTTGGAAAGAGAGCCTGGCTGGTTAGAATTTGGAACTAGAACATTCTGAAGCAGAACATTATGCTACTTGTTTTATTTTTTTATTTTTTCTGAACCAGCAGAAAATTAGGTGCCATGTTCCTGGAGGCACTGGAATCCCAGGCTGATGCAGGGTTGTTTTGTATGTAGTTTTGACTAAAGTACACATTTTTGCAGGCAAACTATTTTTAATACAGTCATACCTCTGGTTGCGAATGTGATCTGTGCGGGAGGCACGTTTGCAACCTGCAGTGTTCGCAGCATGCACGTGATGTGATTTGGCGCTTCTGCACATGCACCATATATCATTTCGTGCTTCTGCGCATGCACAAGCACCGAAACCTGGTGCGTCTGCAACCTGAAAACATGCAACCTGCAGTGTTCGTAACCCGAGGTACAACTAATGCACTTGTGCGTGTCATTTTCATAACTTTATTTGTTTTCTCCAAATATATGTATGTTTGCAAAAGTTGTTCGGTTAGACAAACTTGGTAATAGTCAAAACACATTCCACACTCCAAGCAAGTTTCATCTATTTTTGCACCAGTAATATTCCCCCCAGAGGGAGGTGCACCATTCCTGAAGGTACTGCAATACCAGGTCGATGCATGGAGTGGATGGAGCAAGCCCCTATTCCATCTCCCAGTTCCAAAAATCCATTTAATATATAGTCCTCAAATAGAGGACATATCAGATATTAAACTGATAAGAACAGATACTACACTTGATCTTAGCCAAAAGGCCGAGAAGCGATACCAAACCGAACAAAAATTAAGCGGGTCTCCTTTCCCGATGGCTTTTGAGGTGATGGTGGGTACTTGGCGCCGCAAAGCTCTCACCGCCCCATCAGAATCAGCACCGTTTCCATTTCCACAAAATACACTCTGACAACATTTCTACCTGTTTTCCAACTCAGCACCCTCTAGATCGACAATTTAACCTCAAAACTAGATTATTATTTCGATCATGTCAATTTCTCAGCCGTCTGCCTGGTTACTCCGATGGCGATTGGTGCTAAATTTGCATAGGCCCACCCATTTACCCAGCAGGCACTGTGAAACTATTAATTCATTGCGTGCCGGCAGAGGTTCCAAATCTATCCCTTTGATAGTTTCCTGTTCTATTGAGAGCTTCTAGCTTGAAAAGCTGTAAAAGGAATTTCCAGCACTTAATGACTGCCGATAATCTATCTGGTGACACGTAGCCTTAGGAACAATTTATCGGTGCATCCAGATCCTTTTAAGTTTACTAGATTTACTTGCTTTTACCCTTTCAACTTTGATTTCAGCGTGAGATGCACAAGTGTCCCGAATTATTAATAACACCTTTTAATTTATATTTGTTTTCTTTAATTTAAAAATTGGAGATATATCTGCCCTCAAATTAACTCATTATGCTTCAAGCACAATTAAAAGAAATAGCAAATATATTTGAGACACGGTTGGAAGGATGTAGTTTGTGTGAGCCCATAAAGGCAATGGAAAGGTGTGGTGGTGGTAAAATAGCTTAAGAATTAGCAGGTTTTTTATATAGAAGTTTATCGTTCTAGCCCAAAGCAATGACAAACCCACAGCAACAGTACCAATAAAATAAGACAGTACAGAGCTTACATCCCCAATATGAGCCAACATCCATGATTTGAGAGGACACCAATAAACTCAAATCCAGCCTTTCAGCTGGATTTATAGCTATTTTATCTAATGTTCTGTTTTTAATGTTCTGCTGAAAGCCGCCCAGAGTGGCTGGGGAAACCCAGCCAGATGGGCAGAGTAGAAATAAATTATTATTAGGGTGGTACCTCAGGTTAAGTACTTAATTCGTTCTGGAGGTCCATTCTTAACCTCAAACTGTTCTTAACCTGAAGCACCACTTTAGCTAATGGGGCCTTCTGCTGCCGCCGCGCCACTGGAGCACGATTTCTGTTCTCATCCTGAAGCAAAGTTCTTAACCTGAAGCACTATTTCTGGGTTAGCGGAGTGTGTATAACCTGAAGCGTATTTAACCTGAAGCGTATGTAACCCAAGGTACCACTGTATTATTATTACTCCTCTTCCTCCTTTCCCCCACTTTCCTTTCCTTTTTTGAAGCCAGTGCATAGAGAGCCACTCTGTGTGACAAAGCTATCGTCCTCACTCAAAAGAAACTAGACCATTTCTGTCAGGGTGTACCTGCTTGCTTGCGTCAACAATGGTTTCAGAAAGTGATCTCTTGGGTCTCTATATGAGGAACAGGCTAACAGACGAATGATGTCTTCCACCTAACATTGGCCACAAATACCAAGGCTGTCTGCCTAGGGGACAACACAGTGGTCATCAAAGACTGCAGTTGTGTTTATAAAGTGATACCTAATTCAATAAAGAAGTTGCTAAAGGAAGCTGGTAAGAGTTTGGTCAGGAAACTACAGTGGTACCTCGCAAGACGGAAAACTCGCAAGAAGAAAGTTTACCGTTTTTCGAGGTGCTTCGCCAGACGAATTTCCCTATGAGCTTGCTTCGCAAGAAGAAAGCCCATAGGGAAATCTCCGGGGACCTCTTTTAAAATGCTGGCGGTCGGGAGCAAAGACTTTCGCCCACCGCCGGCCTTCCCGGGATAGCGGAGAAGCGCAGCGCGTTTCTCCGCTATCCCCGCCTGCCTTCCCGGGACAGCGGAGACTGCCGCCCGCCAGCATTTTAAAATCGCCCCGGGACAGCGGAGGCTTCGCTGCCGCCAGCATTTTAAAATCGCCCCGGGACAGCGGAGAAGTCTCCGCTGTCCCGGGGGCTTTTAAAATGCTGTCGGTCGGCAGCAAAGCCCTCCTGTCCCCGGAGCTTGCGGGGCGGGAGGTGGGGAGAAGGGCTTTTCTTCCCACCGCCAGCCTTCAGAACAGCCTTCTGAAGGCTGGCAGTGGGAAGAAAAGCCCTTGTCCCCCCCCCCCCCCAGCCTTCAGAAGAGGTCGGGGGACAGACTGTCCCCGGACCTGGTCTGAAGGCGGTTTCCATAGGAACGCATTGATTGATTTTCAATGCATTCCTATGGGAAACTGTGCTTCGCAAGACAAAAAACTCGCAAGAAGAAAAAACTCGCGGAACGAATTAATTTCGTCTTGCGAGGTACCACTGTAGCTCTAAAATGCTGTGCTCTCAAGAGTGGATACCAAGGCAAGAATCTGGTTAATAAGTCTAAAACAGGGGTGGCCAACTCCCAAAAGACTGTGATCTACTCACAGTGTTATAAACTGGCAGTGATCTACCCCCTTTTGGGGGGTTCATGTCAAAGTTGTTGAACATTTTGTAGGAAGGAAAGCCCTGTTTTTAAGGGTTCAGGTTACAGTTGCTGAGCTTTTTTAGGGAGGAGGGAAGTCCCATTTCTGGGGGGTGCAGGGCAAAAATGTTGAGCTTTTAGGAGAGCCAAAGTTGTTCAGCTTCTTTGCAGGGAGCCACTGATCTACCACGGACATCCAGTGATATACTGGTAGATCATGATCTACCTGTTGGACGTGCCTGGTCTAAAACATCTTGACAAGCGGTTCTTCAAACTTGTTACCATACAATTCCATATAGCACAGTGCAGGAAAACACTCAGTAGGCATAGTAGCAAATTAAAAAAATATATACTTTAGCTGAGTCCACTCTTGCCTTAACTGTTGGCCATCTGTATTCTGTATGAATAAGAACTGCTGTTACTTCTGATAGTAGAGTATTGCTAGTGGGGTGTGTGTGAAATATACTGAAGTTTCCAAAACTTTAATGGAGTTTGAATCAGTTTTCAACACCATAGAGCATTTGGGTAAGCACTTTAACTACCAAATATCTTCAGGGAAGGTTTAATCAGCTGCCCTCTCCCTTACTGTTGACAAAACTTCACATCAATGCCCCTATGGTTTTCTGTCCTTTGAGTTGCACTACCTCCATATGACCAAGAGAGTACAGTGGTACCTCTGGTTATGAACTTTATTTGCTCTGGAGGACTGTTCTTAACCTGAGGTACCATTTTAGCTAATGGGGCCTCCCGCTGCCACGCGATTTCTGTTCTCACCCTGAGGTAAAGTTCTTAACCCGAGGTACTACTTCTGTGTTAGTGGAGTCTGTAACCTGAAGTGTTTGTAACCAGAGCTACCACTGTACACCCAGGTATCTAAATGAGCAAGTTCTAGAGCCTGCTGATAAAACACCATCAGCATACTTAGGGCTGTGTCTGCCAAAAATCACAATATTGTGATAGGTGGTGAACACCTCCAAGAGATTTTTGAGGCCCAAAGAGGGGAACACAGCGGCTTTTTCTTCACCACCTACAGCATTCAGCTTCACTGGCTGTCCACACATTCTAAGAGAAGTTTCCCAACCTTGGGTCTCCTAGCTAGCAACACCAGTGGTCAGGGATGATTGTAGTCCAAAAAAACAGCTGGAGACCAAAGGTTGGGAAACACTTGATCATTGTGGTTGCCCTTCCCATCACTGGGCACTGCTCCCCCCGCCACCCAATGGTTTTCCATGTGACCTAGAACATGTCCTCGAAGGCCGATGATGCCTCTTACTTGCCCGGAGCAAGTAAGCTAACCCAGCTAAGAGGAGTGTGCATAGAAACTGGCCTACTGTACAAACTTAACATGTGTATCAATTGCTCCAACCACTTTTGCCTGTGGCCGCGCCCCACCAATGGTTTGTGGCCCCTGGAAGGTTGCAGAAGGGAAATTGCCCTCGAGTTGGAAAAGGTTTCCCACCCCGTTTATAGTAACACATTGAGAGTCCAGAGGGTAGTTTCCAGCCACATTTATTATAAACATATATAACACACATACATGCCCATCAGCAAATACTTCATGGAAGACAACAATGTAAGATAGCAAAAAAATCAAAGAGAAAAGTTTACAACAGAGACAGCCTAAAATGCTGAATTTAGCACAATTACAAGTCCTGGGTGAACTTTTAAGGCGGCCATACCTGCCACTTAAGAATACAGTGAGGGTGTCAGGCAAGCCACTAACAAGGTAACCTATAATCTACAGCACCAGCTGAAAGGGTAGTGGCAGCACCCAATCAAAGTCCAGTTTCGTGCATGAAAAATCAAGGAGTTCAACATTAATGCTTGAATTAGATTTTGGCTGCTGTGTAAAACCTATGCCAGGACAAAGCCAGCTACACAATGGTATTTATATCTAGCATCATTTGAACCCGGATTCCCAGGGGCCCCCAGCAGACTAGCTGCTGCTCCTACTGCAATATCCACCTCCCTGTAACTGGACACCCCACCCCACTGGGTCTGTGCCTTTCTCTTGTGGCAGCAGCCTCGCCAGGCCCTCTTCCCTCTCGTATTTTTGGCACCATCAGCATCGATGGCTTCTCTGCCACTTCCAGGCTCTGAGAAACGGCATGGCAGGTCAAGCCAATTAGGGAACTAGGGACTCTTCTAATTCCTGGGGCCTATAGTCAGTGGCCAGTAGGGCTGCGTGCTGGCACCTCACCTACTGAACCTCCTCTCCAGATTCTGGGGCTCAGCCTTTAAGACCCTTGGGCACCATTGTCCTCTTCTACAGTAGCCTTTAGCAGCTTGAATAGTCTTGCGCCTTCAGTTCCACATTTCTGCAGAAGTCTTAAAAAGCCCTGTGGAGAAAAATGAGAAAATATGTTTAAGGGTTTCTCCCAACACACAAAACAGGCCCCTCTCTACAGGCTCTAGCTCAGGCATAAACTCGACCCTCCAGATGTTTTTGGGACTACAATTCCCATCATCCCTGACCACTGGTTCTGTTAGCTAGGGATGATGGGAGTTGTAGTCCCAAAAATATCTGGAGGGCAGTTTGCCTATGCCTGCTCTAGCTGTTACAACCAGCCACAGGTGCCCCCCCCCCATTTCCACCAGCTCTAACCAGGATGGCCAAAGGCCAGGGCTGAGAAGGGGTTGTAGTCGTCCCTTGTCTGAATGGGCACCATGTTGGAGATGGCTGTGGTAGAGCCTTGACAGGTATAGAGCTTGTACCTGATCCAACATGCCTTTTGTCCCAGTGCTTGAGGATAGAACCAGCAGATGGCAAAGCCGCTGGCACCGAAGACAGAACACTGGGTGCGCATTCCTGTACCTCCGGACATTACAGAGCCGGGCACTGGGAGACCCGGGCCTGCCAAGAAAAGGAGGAGCTGCACTGAAGTGAACCCCCACCACCATTGTAGCAGCTACACAGTTAAGCAGTAAGCAAAACCCCCCTCTTTATAAGCCATAGGAAGAGATCAAGAGTAGCCAATGCGGCTTCGCAACTCCTATCATCTAGGACAATATTGGCCTCGGGCCTGATGGGAGATGCAGTCCTAACAAAAAGTAGAAACAGGTGGCTCTCCAGATCTTGCTGAACTACAACTCCCATAATCCCTAGTTACACTTGCTGGTGCTGATGGGAGTTGGAAGTTCAGCAAGATCTGGAGGGCCACAGGTTCCCCATATCTTTATAGCTAGATGCACCATGTAAAATGCTTGAAAGCAGTGTTCTGATAACGTGAAGTGTTAATAACAAGTAGGGTTGTCATATTCTGAAGAACAAAAAAGGGGACACATTTGCAGACTTCTACTTTTAACTATGGATCGCTATGACAGCTCTAATTTTAAATACCCCTATTATATGTAGGCTATAGAAGCTGTGATATATTGCTAGTAGCAATGCTCTTAACTTTCAACAACAAAATAATAACACAATTTAAACACGTGTATCGGTACAAATATAAACCAATACCTTTCCGTCAGTTTCAGATGCACTTTGTTCTTCTTTCTGACACTGTCTGGCCTAAGCATATTTCTCTGTAGATCTGATCCTGTTCAACAACTGCTTATTGCTTAAGAGATAGGCACAAAATTCCTTGCAAGTAAAGTGTTTATAATTATATTGTACTAGCAATATACTTCGCAGTGATTCAAAGGGTAAGTTGCCTCCTTCTTTGCTCCACTGACTTTGCATCAGAGAGAAGATGCGTTCCACATTCGCATTATGTGGTGCAATAGCAAAAAAAAACTGTGCAATTTTCAGAAGTTCTGACTGGCACATGTTTTTGGAAGTCTCAAAGTACTTGGCCCACTTCTGATGCGCCTGTAGATTAATGAACTCATCATCACCTTTGTATTGATTTACAAACTTCCTGAGGTTGAAGAATTGATCAAAGCACTTCCCATAATCTATGGACACATGCCTGTCCAGGAGAAATTTCATGGAAGATTCTACCTTGTCCCACTCTAGTGACTCACTAAGAGACATCCACATGAAGCATGAAAACTCCTTCATGGGCTCCACCCATTTTTCTAGATATTCTATGCAGCTGTCGTATAAGCTATTTACTTCTGCACAGAATTTGTCACACGCCGCACTAAGACCATGCTTACGCTTTTCGGCTAGGAGGCTCTTAACTTTGAGACACATAAAGTTGTTGCTCTTACGTTCAGTAAGCATGTTATGAACACAAAGCAGAACTTTCAGAACCTCTACAACTGAATTATTTTCCCTTTCGAGTTCCAAAATATTTGAGTGAAAGATACTCATGAGAGACTGCAAGTGCAATAAATAAACCTCACTGAACTCATGTTCAAAAAAGTTTTTTAACACTGTTGGTGGTTTATTCTGCGAGAGGAAAAACGCCTTGACAGCTGGAAACAGGTGAATGAGTCTAGTGATACTTGGAAATAATGACAACCACCTTGTTTTGCTATGCGATAGCAGCTGTTTGTATTCAATGTCCACAAATTCACAGTACTCCTTTAACTGCTCTGTTCGGACTCTATAGATATGAAAGTACTGGTATATCCTGAAAAGGATGCCCTCAATATCGACGTCCAACGTTTCTGCTGCCTGCTGTACGCAGTTATTCAAAATGTGTGCTGGACATTCCACACCAATTAAAGTTTTGTTATCTAGCTCATTCTTCAACTTTGCAAACACATTTCTTCCTTCTGAATCCCTTGGCATCCCTCCAAACATTGTGTTGCAGTTGTCACCTGTGAACGTTATACATTTATTTAATAGTCCTTTACTATCAAGAGTTTCTTTCACGTATGATGAGATTGTATCTGCACTCTCGTTGGGTTGGCTTTGCATTTCAATTATTTTGGACTGCAAACCATCACTTTTCCAGTCAAAATATCGAATAACTATCGGAAACACCTTTACCGAACCATGGTCACTCCCGCCAGTAGAAACTCCGCAAAAATCTACTTCATTTTCTTCAATGCTTTTCAAAACATTTTCTAAACAATCAGGTGCCAAGACAGAATTTACAATTGCCTCAGTCTTGGTTTTTGCACTTGAAAATATCCTTGCAATATCGTAATCTGGGAACATGGTCCTCAGTGGGCCTGATGTGCACACCATCATGTTATAATTGTTGTGGTGCTTAACAGTGTGAAAAGCGAAAGTTCCCTCTGCTGCGGTTACTTCATCTTCCAAACTGCTACCTGGTTTTACGAAAAAGTCTGTTAAGAAAGAAGCTTCTCCCTGAATTGCTCTTTTGTGTTTTTCAGAGTCCACATGCGATTGCAGGTTGAGTCCTCCTTTACATGCCACAGAAACAAACGTACCTGGTTTACATATCATGCATTCACCTTCGAAATCATCTCTACCTCTTCTAAAACAGGTATACTTCTTCTGTAGCTTGACAGAAAATTTACATTTTCTTTTTGGCATTTTGACATGTAGAAGTGCACCTACAAAAAACAGTTGTGAAATAAGTTAATGAATACAATGCTACAGTATATGACCATTAACTTTCCCAAGAGCACCTAACAGAGGGACACGTGATTGTCCGTGTGGCATCTATGGTAAATGAAGCACATTCTGCAGTTTATGTTGAAAGCCCTGTAAAAAAATGGAATGATCTTGACCCACACAGAAGCGGGTTGCGTTCGCTTCAGGATGCGAATGGGGCTCCAGAACGGATCCCATTCGCATCCAGAGGTACCACTGTATTCTAATACATTAAAAATCCATCCCCATTTCCCTCCCACCCCACAGGCTTCCTTCCTTCCCGCAGCCCAGTTTTAGAGGAAGGGCGGGGGAACTCACAACTGTAAAAAAAACACAACACAAATCTTTGGTGGTCTTTCCAAGCAGCCTAGAGATCCACCGGCGGCAGGAAAAATCTGAAACCAGTGAGATCAATTATTCCAAAAGGACTGGAGTTAATTTATACAATATTTGAAAGATTATTGTAAGCAATTAACATCAGTAGCAGGGTTGACTTAAGACTTGTAATGAGAACCCTTCTCCCTTTTTATTTTAAGTAAAACTTGAATGTCTTTTCGTAATGAGTGAAATTAGAACTGGAAAATGTATAAAAGGATATAAAGGTTGACTTTGAAAGCCATGAGGAGGCAGGAAAGGAAGTCGACCGGCTCTGAAGAGCCAGAAAGTTAAAGTGGATAATAATGTTATAATTGTATATCACTAAATGGAAAACTATATATACACGTATATAAAGATCCACCGGCGGACCCCCGACCTGCTCATTAAACAACTTTCCCCGGTGCTTGTTTACCCAGGAGGAGGAGGAGGAGACAGGAATGCTCGATGGCTGAATTCCGGCGGGGCTTATGATCCCCGCTATGGCGCGCAGGACGAGCCGAGGAGCAAGCGGGAGACACGAGAGGCAGCGCGGGGGAAGCGAGGATGGACAACATGGAGGCGCGTTAAGGCGCACAGGCCTCCAGAACCGCCACGTGGCTCCCCTGCACCTGCCCTCTATAGGCTCCCCCAGCCTAGCAAATAGTAAAGAGGATCAGGCCACCTGCACAAACCCGACCCAAATGCCCCCGCGGATCCCATTTGACCCCCAGCCTCTGTAGGCCAACTAAACCCAGGCAGCCTCCCTCCCTCCCTCCTTGCTACTCACCTCCCTTGCAGAAAAGAAAGAGGAATCCTCCGCCTCCTCAATTTATATTTCAGCCTGGAGCTCTCGGGCGCCACCAAGTGGTCATTTTTTAAAAAGAAGTACAGTAGGAGGGAGAAATAGTGAGGAGCCGATCCACAACTCCTACCCTGATTGGCTGTTTCAAAGAATCAGGGGCGTGGCCTTGAGGAGGGGGCGGTCCTTCTAGCGGAGGTTCTCGCTATGCCTCTCCTACCCGGAAGTTAAACAACACAGTGCAGTATAAGGAAGTAGGCGAGGAAGGGCGTCACGTGGGTGAAGCATGGGAGCCACTGGAAAAATCAACCGGCCCCGGACGGTAATTGATCTTTTCTCTCCCCTCCCGCATCTTGTTCCGGGCTTTTGTTTTGTTCCGTTTCATGGCTCTTATTTTTTGATGTTTTTCCCAATGGGGCTAATAATGTCTAGCATTAGTCTAGAGGAGGGAGGGAGAGCCCGAGGCCTCTCCGATGTTGTTGGACGCCACCTCCCGTCAGCACCAGCTAGTACGGCTAGCGATTGGCGATTGTGGGAGTTCAAGTTCAGCAGGGGTTTGGAGGGCCACAGGCTCCCCTATCTCTGGTTTGTTTGTTTATCACATTTGCATCCCATGCAAAAAAAATTATTTTTTTTTAAAAATTTTTAATTAATTTTTTTTTACTCCAAGGAGCTTAAGGTGCTATACATGATTCCCTTCCTCACAACCACCCTGTGAGGTAGATTAGGCTGAGAGACTGACTGGCCCCAGTGAGTTTCATGGCAGAGTAGGGGTTTGAACCCTGGTCTTCCAGGCCCTCCCTTTAAAAAAGCAGCATATGAAATGGGAAGAGTCGTGAGGTGGTAGACTGAGCTGCATTTGGTGTGTGGTGTCTTTTTTGAAAGCATGCCTAGATTCAGATTTCCTGCCTTTTGAAAACTAATGCCCAGGGAAGATAAGCTGAAGGCCACCCTTCTTCCTTGTGTGCTAGCTTTTTACTTGTGAGGATGGTTGTTGAAGCTGAGCTTTTAAAAATACCCTCAACCGTCAGTCTCAAGTATTGTAGTATAATCTATTATACTGCATTTAATAGGTTATTGTATTTTAGTGTTTTGTTGGTAGCCACCCAGGGTGGCTGGGGAAACCCAGCCTAATGGGCAGGGTATAAATAATAATATATTATTATTATTATTATTATTATTATTATTATTATTATTATTCTCCCCTTTTGTTCTGCTGCCCTATGTGGATCCAACATTGAATTGTGGTCATAGGTTGGTGTGGATGTCCTGTTCTTGAATGCTTCTCTGGTAAGAAAAAAACACCCTGCTTGTAGGACTAAATACAGTGGTACCTCGGGTTAAGTACCGTATTTTTTGCACCATAACACTCACTTTTTTCCTCCTAGAAAGTAAGGGGAAATGTCTGTGCGTGTTATGGAGGGAATGCCTACGGGTGGCATGCCTATGGATTTTCCTCCTCTAAAAACTATGTGGGTGTTATGGTCGGGTGCGTGTTATAGAGCGAAAAATACGGTACTTAATTCGTTCCGGAGGTCCGTTCTTAACCTGAAACTGTTATTAACCTGAAGCACCACTTTAGCTAATGGGGCCTCCTGCTGCTGCTGCACCGCCGGAGCACGATTTCTGTTCTCATCCTGAAGCACTATTCCTGGGTTAGCGGAGTCTGTAACCTGAAGCGTATGTAACCTGAGGTACCACTGTACATTAAAAACAGTACAAAACAGAAACAGCATACACCTGAAATTGGACTGCCAACTAAAGATCAGGCAAATTCATGGAGGCCAAGTGGCTACTGGGATGTTGTTGAGATGGTGACTTGTGTGTGTCAAAGTGACTTCTCTCTATTTTAGGAGCTACAGAAAAACCTTTTCAAAAGGCGCCGCGTCCTTAGCAAGCAGAAGAGGAAGAAGCACCGGATTGTAGGTGCTGTGGTGGATGAGGGGCTCATCACCATTCATCACCTAAAGAAACGTTGGTGAGTTATTCTTTGCCTTGGAAGTTCTGGGAGAGTTCACCCACTGAGAAAGCAAAGAAGAAATCAGAGTCTGGTCATGAGGATAATTTGGAGGAAGGCAGTGCCCAGTCCTGCTCCCAGCCTTGAGATGGGCATGGGGACTAGAATCTAGAGAAGTGGGGAGAGTGTGAGCTGGATTGCTTGGCTTTTTTCTGTCATACTTGCAAGAAAAGTGGATTTGGCTGGGGGTCACATCTGTGCCGTGCATTTTAAAGCACATTGCAATCCAGCGGTGCGTGGTTTAAAAACCCAAACTTCTCTTTGTGCATCACCACCTCCCTGCCATTTCCCTCTCCAGTTCTAGCTCCCGAGCGAACATTACCCTCTCTGGGAAAAAGAAAAGGAAACTGCTGAAGCAAATCCGCCATTCCACAAAGGAGAAGACAGAAATGCAGGGTGAGCATTTTTTAGGGCCAGACCTTCAGTTCTCCCCCACCTCCTACCCTTGTCCCTTAAGCAGGGAAGCCTTAAATCAGTACAGTGGTACCTCGGGTTACATACGCTTCAGGTTACAGACTCCGCTAACCCAGAAATAGTACCTCGGGTTAAGAACTTTGCTTCAGGTTGAGAACAGAAATTTTGCTCCGGCGGCAGCAGGAGGCCCCATTAGCTAAATGGTCTTCAGGTTAAGAACAGTTTCAGGTTAAGAACGGACCTCCGGAACGAATTAAGTACTTAACCCGAGGTACCACTGTTTTTTTAAATACTGAAACACTTAGGGGCCATGAACTATTTTATGCATTCAGCAGATGTAAAGGGTGGGACTTTTCTTGGATTTTGCCACTTTAGGTTCTGTAGGGGTGCTTGCATATTTGAATGACCCTGTCCCTGTACAGTAGAAAAAGATTTAGCTGAGTCCACTTTCTGGGCGTGTTGGTATTATTATGTTTTGTTTCCAGGGGGTGAGGGTAAGGCAGATGGGAGCCCCACTTACACTCTGAAGTGGTGCTGTCAAAGAACAGCTTTAGATAGTATTTGGTTTTGTGGGATGTGTATAATTGGTTCTCTGCTACAGCCTGATTAGTTATGAATATATGAAGCCTCGTTTTAACAGGGATCTCATTGCCCCCCAACTCCCATCAGTTCTAGATATCATGGCCCAAAACATCAGAGGTGATGGGAGTTGGAGACTAGCGACATCCAGAGTGCCACAGACTTTGCACCCCAGTCCTTGACACATGTCCCAGCCAACCTGGGATTATATATGAAAGGCACCGACAGAGGTGTAAAATAGGAATGGGGTTCCAATCCCCGTCAGCCCCCACAAGTATGGCCAACAGTCATGGGTGATTGGAGTGTCAGTCCAGTAACAACTAGAAGGCCACAGTTCCTCCACTCCTACCTTTGTTGACGCAGAGAGCAGGCAATTTTGCTGCTCAAATGAGGGACTGCTCAAAGGAGTACCTTGTTCTCACAGGTGTACTTAGCTTTTGGTGTTGCAGTTCCAGCACTCTGGATACAAATGATTGGCTGAAATCAGGGGGGTGCTTGATGTCATGTTTTTTGGGTACCCATTGAAGACATGTTTTGTTCAAGGACGCTTCCCTTGATAGGTGTTACAGTCATGTATGAAAATTGATTGTCTGTTTATGGATAGTTTTATTGTTTTTAGAAATTACAGCTTTTAGAAACTGGGGTTTGTGTTTTATCCCATTTTTAAATTGCTTTCATGGCAGTTGCTGTACCACTGAGCTACTGTTTTTAAAGTTCCTTTTCTCTCTCTGTATTGCAGTTGAGCTTTCTCCAGGTCCAAATAAAAATGCCCAGAGTGGCAAGCGGCAGAAGAAGAAGAAGAAGAATGGGGGGGAAACAGCTGGCCCAGATGTAGAGATGGCAGAAGTGGCAGAAGTGGAGCCTGCAGCAGAACCAGGGAGCTCAGATCTTCCTTTGCAGTCTTAAAGCTCAGTCTCTTCACTCTCTTTCGTTGCCTGCTGGCAGAACTCTGGGGTTAGCAGCAAAGGCCATCCATGGCTGCAGAACCAGGAAAGTCATAAGGATTGGGCTTGGAAGCTCTTTAACCCCATGGACTTTGATGTGGCTAGATTTCCGTTAAAAACACACATAGTCTTGAGAGGTTTGCTAAACAGGCTGCAACTGTCTAGTTCCTTTGGCTCTCCAGATATTGCTGAACTACAGCTCCCATCATCCCCTGGCCTTTGGCCATCTAGATGGGGGCTGATGGGAGTTGATGTCCAAGAACTTCTAGAGGGGCCCAAATTCCCCATCCCTAAATTAAAAGTAAGGGTGAGGAACATTTTTCTCTCTCTGAGGATGTTGATGTTGGGTGGGGTGTCAAAACAAAAGTGAGTTGGTGAAATGCATACCATGGATACTCTGCACACTTCTATCATCCCCCCCCCAGCTATGGGGCTTGTTGAGGGTAAAGCATTTTGGGGAGTGTGTTCACTTAATGGAGACTGCAGCTGAGGAGGGACATTTTCTGCTCAAAGATCTCTCACCCTCTAGTGCAATAACTGGAAAGGCTGGAAAGTAGTCTTCATTTGGCACCAATATAGAAGGCTTTTCCCCCAAGCCTAATTTTAGGGTACAATTCGATTTTTGGCAGATGTTCCAGGGTTGAAATATTGTCCCAATAAAATAGCAGAAAACCAGTTCTGTGTCCTTCTGTGTTCTGTGTGTTTATAGTGGTGGTGGGGAACAACATGTTTCTGGGTTATTGGAAGGAGGTGTCCTGGATCAAAAATAAAGGAAATCTGAAATCTATAATTTACAGTAGTTTAGAAAAAGGGATGCATGTGGTGCTGTGGGTTAAACCACAGAGCCTAGGAGCCAAAGGTGTCCTCAGCTCTGCCTTGGAAGTCTGCCTATAGTCTGGACGCCTGCCCCCTCCACACCCCGCCCCCCAGGCTCCTTAAGGAGCTTTCAGCTTAATAGTCTTTACTGAATTGGTATAACCTCTGCGGCAGAGTTTACATGGCAGACTGGTTCTTTTTTATTTTAATGTTGTGCCATGTTCTTTAAACTACCTTGACAGCTGGGCAGCGGGTGGCGCTGTGGGTTAAACCACAGAGCCTAGGACTTGCCGATCAGAAGGTCGGCGGTTCAAATCCCCACGACGGGGTGAGCTCCCGTTGCTCGGTCCCTGCTCCTGCCCACCTAGCAGTTCGAAAGCACGTCAAAGTGCAAGTAGATAAATAGGTACCACTCCGGTGGGAAGGTAAACAGTGTTTCTATGCGCTGCTCTGGTTCGCCAGAAGCGGCTTAGTCATGCTGGCCACATGACCTGGAAGCTGTACGCCGGCTCCCTCGGCCAATAAAGCGAGATGAGCACCACAACCCCAGAGTCAGCCACGACTGGACCTAATGGTCAGGGGTCCCTTAACCTTTTTAAGGTGTTAATAAAAGGGCATCTCCCTACCCCATAGATGGAGGCAATTCGGAGACCAGTTGGGTGTAAGGAGATGTTTAGTTTAGTTTACCTTAGTTTAGAAAAGGAGGGAGTGTAGCAACTGTTTACCAAATTGGGAGCTGCTTATGTGAATTGATTGCCACCAGCCCAAGTGCTGGCGCTTAGTTGACATATCAATAGAATGGAACCCCCTCAAATCACGGAAGTCCCTGTGAACTTGTACTGTGTGTCAAATAAAAAAACAACTCCAAAGAGGTCTTGCGGCACCTGAAAGGTTAACAGGGTAATGAATAATGCAACAGCGAGTGGGAGGGATCCGCGGCTGAGCTGCCGGCCGGGCGATTCGACAAGCGAAGGGGCGGGCTCATGCCGCGGGATCCAATCAGAAGCCTAGGTGGTGATAGTGCTCTGCGAGACGGGGGAGTCAAGCGGGATCCAAGATGGCGGCGCTAGCCGCGGAGAGGTGAGAGCGAGGCTCACTTGCGGGGTGGCGGCTATGCGGGGGAGGGCGTGGGGGGAGGACTGTTTTCAGAATGGCTTCCCTCCCTCCCCACCGAAGACCACCAACTTTTCATTCCTCCTGAATTACCCTTCAACTTCCGGGGCTTCCCTTCAGCCCCCGCTCCCTTCCCACAGTCGCCTTATTCCCGCCCTCCAACCCCACATGGTCTCCCCGCCCCCATTGTGCTTCCACGTCGCTTCTGGAATAGACCTCGTTCCCGCAGGGCGCCCCACAGGTGCGCGTGCTGCTCCTTGCCCCGCATCGCCAGCCCCTGCTCACCCACCCAGCCCATGGTCCCCGAATCCCTTGCAGGACCCCTTTCCATTTCTCCACCCCCCATAAACCCCTCCTGAGGCTTGCAGACCCCTTACGATGCAGCCACCTGCCTGCACGCCTGTCTACCTGTGCTCTGCGCGCACGATGCATTTAAAACACCCAGTGCAAAGAAGCCTGGGAATTAATTTATCCTGTCAGGGATCTACATTTCCCAGCGCCCTTAACCAACTGCACCTCCCTGGATTCTTAGAATCACAGAATTGTAGAGTTGGAAGGGACCCTGACAGTCATCTAGTTCCACTCCTTTCAATTCAATTGGTCATGTAGTCCAACCTCCCCCCACAATTCTTTGGGGAGAGCTGTGTACTCTAAATGTATAGTGTGGATGTGATCCATCTGTGCAATTATTTTTTATTATGAGACAGATAATCTAATATCTCATTTGACGAGCACTGGTAGGCAGCAAGGAAATTTTACCATCAAGAAAGATGCATTAGTGGGCAGTAGGTATAAAAAGGTTGACTACCCCGGTCTAAAAGAAGTCATAATGACACCTTTCAAATTACAGGCCCAAAGCCAGGATGAAAAGTTGCCCCCACAACGTTTGATTTGCAGAATTACTTTTAAGTAGTGTAAGTCAACGAGATGTATATTCCTACCTCATTTGTTTTCCCGTTTTTAGCTTGTAAGACCCTTGAGGTCAGGGATCTGTTTTGTTACTCTGCCGCCTGCTTCTTTTCCTTCCTGCTCAATTGATTACTGTACTTGGTCTTTTGTTTTCCCTTGTATTTGTACAGAAATCTGAAAGGACTGGTATAAACCAGGGGTGGGGTGGAGAGTGAGAACGTGTCATGCACTTTCATGATGATGATGATGATTAATGAGAATACTAAAAACAGATCATGCTATTAAAAAAATCTGTTGGGCTTCTAAGGTGCAACAAATTTCCTTCTTTTTTTAACAGGCGACGCATACATCTCAGTTTGGGCAACTGCCCTGTAAAAGAAACAAAAAACCATTCTGACTGGCAATTGGCAAGTCAAGGCAACTGAGGAACGCTCCTCCGGCTAAAGCAAAGAGTGACACAGTGCTTGCCTTCCATGGGTGCCAAGCTTTATAACGGAAAGTGGAACGCTAATCTGAAGGGACGGCAGGCCTGCACGGAACTATTTTCCAAGGGGGCCCTTTCTGTGTGCTGTTTGTATGCTTCCCTCAACGCCGCTCAACCGCGCGCAGGCGCAGAAGGGAAGTAGGGGGGACAAAGGGACTGGTTCTTCTGCAGCTTTTCTCCCCTTGGGCGGTATGTCTGCTCTGTGTGATCCCCCAGGGGTGGCAGGGCATCCGGGGTCCACCCCCAGCCCCAAACCAGCAGCTGCTTCTCCATCGCTCAGGTACTGATTCTCTTACCTCTTCTCTCTCCTCCCTGCCACCTGTAAGGGACTAGGACATCCCCTTCATGCTGGCACCACCCAGTCCCCTCATCTTTGAACAGAGGGTGTGTTGATGGTCACTTGCTCTGATGGCTCTGGAAAGGAATAATTACGCTTGCAACATTTTACAGAGGTCCCTGCCTCGAAGAGCTTGCAGTCTAAAATCCAAAGAGAAGTGGTAGCAGGGAGGGTTAACACAGGGAAAGCATATGTACCATTTATGTGCATTTTGGGTGAACTTGCTGGTACTATTGTGCACAGCAACTGGGGTTGGACTAGATGACCCTTGGGATCCTTTCCAACTCTGCAAGTATATAAGGCTTGTTGGGAAATTGAGAAGTGACAGATGCAACAGGGTGCCTTGGGATGGGAAATAGGACTGGAGGCAGAGCATCTGCTTTGAGCGCAGAAAGTACCAGGTTCCGTATCCAGTAGCATCTCCAGGCAGGGCTGGGAATAACTGCCTGAAGCCCTGGAGAGCTACTGCCAGTCAGTGTAAACAGTACTGAGCTAGATGGAGAAAGGATCTGACTTGGTATAAGGGAGCTTCCTATGTTAACATGCTGGATCAGACTCAGGGCTAATAAATACAGAATAATTTTTGAAAGGAAGCTCTCACCACTGGACAACTTTCCCCTAACCTGGTCATGTTTTTCTTGTGAAAAGACACATGCATAAAGTTCAGATATTTAGCAAATCACATTTTAAAGCAAATTTTAAAAATCATTAACACCAGCCATTGTTCTTAAAGTGGACTGGAGCTTATGAATTAAACAGAACACTTTTTCAAGCTGGATTGGGGGAGCGGGAATTGAAAAGGGAGAGAAAGGCCTCTGTGGGAACACATGGTGATTAACCTAGTTTCTGTTGTGAGATGGTAATAAAGTAAGCCAGGCATAGGCAAACTCGGCCCTCCAGATGCTTTGGGACTACAACTCCCATGATCCCTAGCTAACAGGACCAGTGGTCAGGGATGATGGGAATTGTAGTCTCAAAAACATCTGGAGGACTGAGTTTGCTTATGCCTGGAGTAAGCCCTTGCAAGCAAATTAAGGCCCCACTTGCACTACACATTTAAAGCAGTATCATACCACTTTAAAACAGTCTTGTTTAGGAACGTTGGCCGAGGATTGATGCTATGTTTCCTTCTTTTTCCTTTGCCTCCTGTAGTTCGCAAGAGCTGGCCCAGGAAATCAAGGCCTTCCTTAGTGGTGTAGACCCTTTGCACGGCAACAAACTCACCCTGAAGGAGCATGCCCGATGCGCCATCCTACTGCTGCGCAGTCTGCCGCCTGCTCGCAGCGCCGTCCTGGACCACCTCCGGGGTGTCTTTGATGAGTATGTGTGCACCTACTTGCTGGACCTGGAGAGCAGCGAAGGTGGGCTGGGCTCCATCCGCTCCCAGGGTCCCAACCTGGACGACGTGGTGCAAGAGATCCAGGCCGTGCTGTCCGAATTCGTCCGCATGAACCCCAAGGCATGGGCAGGCTTGGTCTCGGCCTGGTCCATTGACCTGATGGGACAGCTGAGCAGCAAGTATGCTGGCCGGCATGGTGTGCCCCACGCCAGCAGCCTCAACGAGCTGCTGCAGCTGTGGATGTCCTGCAAGGCGACTCGGACGCTGATGGAGATCTACACACAGTGCCTCTCCTCCATGATCAGCACCTGCCCGGACGCTTGCGTGGATGCCCTGCTGGACACCTCGGTCCAGCACTCTCCGCACTTCGACTGGGTGGTGGCCCACATCGGCTCGTCCTTCCCCAACACGATCATCAACCGCGTGCTCTCCTGCGGGCTGAAGGACTTCTGCATGCACGGCACAGCTTCGGCTGACCTCCTCCTCTTCCCTAGCGCCACAACGGCAGATAAGAGGGTCCCCAAGATCGCCTCGGTGGTGGGCATCCTGGGCCACTTGGCCTCCCGCCACTCCGAGAGCATCAAGCAGGAGCTGCTAAGGATGTTCCATGGGAGCCTGGGCCCCACGCGGGACCAGCAGCAGAAGGCCACCGTGCCCTTCTTGCTCCAGCTGGCCGTCATGTCTCCCACTCTGCTGGGCACCATCTCGGCTGAGCTGGTGGACTCCCTCAAGCCAGGCGTGCTCAACCAGCTGCACCAGCACTTCGCCTCGCTCCCTCGGGAGGATCTGGAGAACATGGTCAGCATTGTGGTGCACCTCATCTGCCAGACGTCGGGAGGAGCTTACCGCACCCTGCAGTTCCTCATCAACACAGCCATGCCGGCTTCTGTCATCACCACCCCGGGCCTGGCCGTCCACGACAGCGTGCGGGAGGCTTGCGACCGTGTCATCCAGCTGCTGCTGCTCAACCTCCAGAAACTGGTGTACAACCGGGGCTCGGCCAGCTTGGCGGAGGCCCCTCCGCGGCCGGTGCCTTTCCTGGACGAGCTGAAGGGCCACGTGCGGGAGCTGTGCGTGGAGACGCTGCGGCTGGAGAGGAAGAGGTTCCTCTGGCAGCACCAGCTGCTGGTCCTCCTCTCCGTCTACTGCACCCCCAGCTGCGCCAGCGAGGCCCTCTTCTTTTTGCTGACGCTGGCCAAGAGCCAGGAGGAGCTCAGCCTGGCCACTCAGCTCTACGCCGTGCTCAGCTCTTGCATGAGTGACCTGCTGCCGGCCACCGTGAAGAAGTGCGTGTGCCAGATCCATGCTGGCGGCCTCTCAGAGCAGCACATGGCTCAGCTCTTCCAGAACCTGGCCTTGATCATGCAGAGGGAGAGCGAGGGCCCCCCCTCCATGGGCCACCAGCTGGGTGAGGCTGTCGCGGCGCACCTCTATGACTTTGGACAGCTCCTGCTGCACTGCAACCCGGAGGTGGCCCAGGTGGCAGCCTTGCTGCTCTCCGTCTGCCCCATGCCAAAGGCCATCCGGCCGGCTCACCTCCTTTTCCTCATCCGCTCCGCTGTACACCACTTCTTCCTGGTGCTGCGCTGCAAGTGCCCCACGGGCATCAGCTACGGAAGCCGTCTCCTCTGCTGCCTCAGCGGGGCTTCGCCCACCGCTGGCAAGGCCATACTTCAGTACCTGGTGGAGGGGGCCCTGCACCCAGGGAACGCCGAGCTGTTTGGTGGACTGCCCGAGCCTCCTGCAGTCGGGAACGACCCTGCCGCCCTGGAAGGCACCAAGGTCTCCCTGCTGGATATCAACCGGCGATTTATGGCCGCGGTGAACTTCTCGGGGAGTGTGTGGTCTGTCTTCCATGCCGGCGTGATTGGGAGGGGCCTGAAGCCGCCCCACGCCCCCTACCAACGAGAGCCGGAGGAGGTCTCCCACAACGTCCAGACCTTCCTGGGGTTGCTGCTGCGGTGCTGCGGAGCTGAGCGCTGCAGCCCGGAGCCCTCCCAGCACGCTGCCGTCAGCCCCGAGGCAGCGAAGACAGTGGCGGTGGTGCTGGTGGAGACCGTCTGCCCTGACATCACCAACAGCGAGTTGGCGTGGCCTCCGGAGGAGCACACCCGCAACACAGTGGAGCGGGACATCCAGATCGGGAGGGCTTTCCGCGACAACCCCCTGCTCTTCCAGCTGCTTAGCCTGGTGGCGGCGGGGAGGCCGGCCCTCTGTTACTGCTCAGTGCTTCTCCGCGGCCTCCTGGCGACTCTGATGGCGCACTGGGAGGCTTCGCGGGAGAACGACACCACCAGCTCCCCCTGGCACCTGCAGGCCTCCTGCGCCCTGGTGGCCTGCATGGGCGAGGGCCACCTCCTCCCGCCCGTGCTCAGCAACATGCATGAGATTTTTGACCAGCTGGCGCCCTTTGAGGTCCACCTCTTGCTCCTCAGCGTCTGGGACTACATGCGCGACAACAGCCCGCTGCCGCAGAAGTTCACCTTCAACGCTGGCACAGGACTCTTCTTCCGGGACTTCAGCAGAGACACCGACATTGGCAAATACCTTTGCGTTCTGCACAGCGTCCTGCATAAAAACATTGACCGGCTGGGGCTGCTCTCGGGGCGCTTCCAGATCTAGTGCCCCTTTTGGTGTTTTTGCCCTGTGGGATTGGTCAGCCCGCCTGCCACTGTCGGGAGAGAACATCCTGCCTTCCTGCTTTTGATTGTAAGCAAAGGGAAAACTGTCATATGACTTGTCCAGGTGTGCAGCAGTTGGGGGTTGTCATGAGAAAGAAGGAACAGAAGGTCCTTCTTTCCCAGGCCTTATCTGTATCCTCAGCTTCGATGTGATGCCACCCCAGCTGGTGTTGGCAGCTTAGTTTGCAGAAGGACCTACGAAGTGTGAGCTGAAAATGCAGTTGTAAGTCATGAGATGTTGCTTCAAAAACACAACATGCAGCAAGTAGAGAAGTTGCCAGGATGACCTGGCACTTGAGAGGGTCAGAGGCCTCGGTTAAAGCCAGATGGTACCAGTATGGACACAGTCTTGTGTACTCTGCTGTGTGCCATGTGATATGGCTGTCAGTGTCAGTTGACATGACCATATCCAGGTAGCCTGAGGGGAGAATGCCTGAAGCTTTTGCATTTCTCTATCTTGTTTTTCCAGATCTGTTAGCTCACTTCCTATGGTCATATATGGCTGGTTTCTCAATGTCTTGCTATGATCTGGAAATCTGTTAAGATTCCCACAGAGGTTACAATCGCTGAGCAGGTACACATTCCTAAATGCACAAGAATAGGGAGGGAGCAAGGAGGGAAAAATTGGTGAATAAATTCTGGTACAAACCACCCCTCCCCGCAAAAAAACCCAAACCCATTTCCCTGTAATAAAGGACAAATAGATTAAGTAATAATCACTTACTGGGCTGCTCAGTTGGTGAGTGGGTATAAGAATGTGCAAATATTTCTAGTTACACAGAGCTGGTGAAATGTTGCCCTTCTGAAGAGCTCTGCATAACTTGGAAGACTTTTATGTTTCTGGGTTATGCAGAGCTCTTCTGTGGGCCCAAAATGCAAATGCTTCAACACGAGCAGGGCCCAGTCAGTACTGCCTTGCTTGACATGAGAGTGTTTCCCCCAGACTGCTTCACTAAAGTAAGGATTTGGGCAGGTGAAGCCATTTGCCTGTTGGGCTGCTTCTTAGAGTGGCTCTGAGCTGGCCATTGATTGCCCCCTACTGCAATTCCTGGTGATGGGGGTTTGCCACATGGGGTTGTAGCCAGCTAAGTCCTATTCATTGAAACTTTGATTTCAGTGGGCCTTCTCTGAGTAGCACTTGGATACAACACTTTGCATAAACAGATGTGGCCAGCTTATCTTACAAAACTGAGGGCTCTTCTCCAGAAGGTTTCTGATGCTGTTGTGTGGGAACAACTGACCATAATGCCAGAACTTGCCTAAACTTATCCATGCATACTTGAGCACTGATCTATATAGCCAGTCCAAAGAGAGATGTCCCCCTATTGGTACCAGAGCTCCGCTTGTGTGTGACAAGAGTCCTGCTTGACCTCCTTGTGCCTAAATGCCGTATGGGCAATTACTACTTTCCTTTTCAGGGACGATTCAAGTGCTACAAAGAGGTCATGTGTAGCACGGGGTTCTTGCTGTCAGTCATTTTCAGCAGGGCTGGAGGGTTGCTGGCCTTTCTGCTTTTGCATCATCACAGCCCAGTTGGGTGGTTTTTGTGGGAGGTGATGGGTTAAACTGTTTTCTAAATAATAAAAAAGTGAAGAAGGAACTTCTGTGCCTTTGCTTTTTCAGTTAGAGACAGAGGGCTAAGAGAATTTCCATCTGGATGGCGAAATAAACAGTTGCAACAATGTGGTTGAGCAAATTTCAATTTCTTTTTTAAAAAAGGAAAAGGAGCTTATATGACTCTGCAGCTGGCTTGGCATACAAAGAGCAGCTCACACAGCACTGGCACTTTGTCCAGAAACAGTGTTCCTGCAAATTCTTTGTCATTTGTAAAAAATAATCATCATAATTAAATGACAAATTCCAGCCAACGAAAGAACACCAGCGGCCTTCCACCTGGGTTTGCTCAGGGGTTTAGGAAGCCAAAGAAGATCAGTGCAATTTTGTGATCTGCGGTTAGAATCAGTTCTGTTTCAAAAGGTTCAGTCTGCCATCTTGATTTAAAAAACCTGTCCAAACACAGAGAAAAACTTGTTCCTTGATCTCGGGAAGCATTGTGCAAAATTTGGTTATGGTATTTTAAGAGGTATTCAAAATGCAGAGCGAGCCAGCAGTAAATCACACTCTGCAAGTTGGAGTTAACTCTTTATTAGCAAAAACACAATCTGCACAGGAGTGTCAGGCCTAATGAGCAACTCATCTCCAGTAGATCTTGCCTCCATGAAGCAGCTGCTGAGACTAAAGGTCCCCGCCTCCCCACAGCTGCCTACATCCCCTCCTCTCCAGGGTTTTCCCCAAGCAATTGGCGATGGCGACTATGCATCACCAATCCTTTCTCCACCCTTTTCATGTCTCTTCTGGTTCTGGGAGGCAGGGAGGAGAGCTTGTCGCAGCAGGAGTGGGAGACACCCTTGACCTCTCTCCTCCCACCCTCGTGCTTCAGCTTCTGCCTCTGATTCCAGACTTCTCTCTGACACAGACTCTCCAGCTCACTAGGCCCTGTTACCTCTTCGGCTTCTGACACCTCCTCTTCCCAGTCTTCTCCTTTGGGCTACTACTCATTGTTATCCCACCACCACTCCCCATTCCCCAAGTTCTGATCCTTCTCCCCTTGGTGCTTCTCCATCTGGTTTCTCCCGCCATTCCTTTGTGTCCAGCCAGTCCATAACAACAAAGAACTGTCCAAAATATGTAGTAGATATACATAAAGGTAAAGGGACCCCTGACCATTAGGTCCAGTCGTGGCTGACTCTGGGGTTGCAGTGCTCATCTCGCTTTATTGGCCGAGGGAGCTGGCGTACAGCTTCCGGGTCATGTGGCCAGCATGACTAAGCCGCTTCTGGCGAACCAGAGCAGCGCACGGAAACCCCGTTTACCTTCCCGCCGGAGCGGTACCTATTTATCTACTTGCACTTTGACGTGCTTTCGAACTGCTAGACTGGCAGGAGCAGGGACCGAGCAATGGGAGCTCACCCCGTCGCAGGGATTCAAACCGCCGACCTTCTGATCAGCAAGTCCTAGGCTCTGGTTTAACCCACAGCGCCACCTGCGTCCCAGTAGATATACATACAAACAAACAAACAAACAAACAAACATATAAGAACCCTGTTGCATCAGGCCATTGTCTCATCGAAGTCCAGCCTCCTGTTCACACTGACTGATCAGATCCCTCGCAGGTGGACAGAGTGCTGTTGTGCTCATGTCCTGCTTTCAGGTTCTCCACAGGCTTCTGGTTGGCCACTGAGAGAACAGGATGCTGGACTAGATGGGTCAATGGCCTCATCTAGCGGGTGTGTCTTACCTTCTTAAGACATTCTTACCCAGGGATGTGTTGCCCTCCAGGTGTCATTGGGCTTAAGCTCTCATCAGCCCCAGGGAGTACAGGCAACAGGGAAGTTGCAGTTCATCAGCACCTGGAAGGCCACAAGGTCACCTCAACTCTAATCACTACACCACACTGCCTTTCTTGATAGCTTAGAATTCAGTGCGGCTTTTACCATGTCAAACTTATTGGCAGCAGCTCTGTAGGGTTTAATTCGGGATAAATTCTTAGCCCTACATGGAGACACTAATGACTGAATTATTGGGACCTTCTGCATGCGAAGCAGGTGCTCTGCTGTTGAGCTAAGGCCCTCTCGCCATGGCCAGCTACCTGATCCTGTTAACTGATGACTGGTGCCATATCCACACTGTACATTTAAGCCGCATGGCTTCCCTTGAATAATAATGGGAACTGTAATTTAAGGGTGTTGGGAATTGTAGCTCCTAAGGATAAACTGCAGTTTCCAGAGTTTGAGGGTGGAGAAGCCACGACTGTTAAAGGGGTAGGTTTTTAGCTTTTAAAATTTTTATTTGACTAAATCATTCGAAGGGAGATGTGTGTTGGAATAAAAGAGGATATATACAGCCCCAAATGAACAGAGTGTAGTATAAGCCCTCAAAAGAAAAATAGCTCCGTTGGGTTTGGGGCATTGCGGTGGGGGACAGCTGGCTTCTCGTTTTTGGCTAGATGAACACACATCCTACTGCTCACTTTCTAAGATTTCAGAATGGGGCTAGGACCAGTCCAAGAACTCCTTTCTCAGAATCGGATCCCTGACGTTCATTCCCCCAGGACGGGACCCAGGCGTTCGAGTTTCCTATCTCACAATAGGATCCAGGCACCGAAGCTTCGTGTCATCATGATTTCCCAGAATGGGACCCAGGCGTCCGAGCACTGCCTGCCCCCATCCCCCGCTCCCGGGAAACGTGCCTTTGCCGCCGTGCCTTAGCGGCCTCCGGTGTACGCACGCGCCGGGAAAGCCCGCTCATGAATAATGCAACAGCGAGTGGGAGGGACCAGCGGCGGAGCGGCCGGCCGGCCGATTCGAGAAGCGAAGGGGCGGGCTCATGCCGCGGGATCCAATAAGAAGCCTCGGTGGGGACGGGGTGGGGCTGATAACCCTCGGCGGGAGGGGGGAGTGAAGCGGGATCCAAGATGGCGGCGGCGGCAGCAGTAGGGAGGTGAGAGCGAGGCTCACTTGTGGGGTGGCGGCTATGCGGGGGAGGGCGTGGGGGGAGGGCTGTTTTCAGAATGGCTTCCCTCCCTCCCCACCGAAGACCACCAACTCTTCATTCCTCCTGAATGACCCTTCAACTTCCGGGGCTTCCCTTCAGCCCCCGCTCCCTTCCCACAGTCGCCTTATTCCCGCCCTCCAACCCCACATGGTCTCCCCGCCCCCATTGTGCTTCCACGTCGCTTCTGGAATAGACCTCGTTCCCGCAGGGCGCCCCACAGGTGCGCGTGCTGCTCCTTGCCCCGCATCGCCAGCCCCTGCTCACCCACCCAGCCCATGGTCCCCGAATCCCTTGCAGGACCCCTTTCCATTTCTCCACCCCCCATAAGCCCCTTCCGAGGCTTGCAGACCCCTTACGATGCAGCCACCTGCCTACACGCCTGTCTACCTGTGCTGTGCGCACACGATGCATTTAAAACACCCTGTGCAAAGAATCCTGGGAACTAATTTACCCTGTCAGGGATCTACAGTTCCCAGCGCCCTTCACCAACTGCACTTCTCTGGATATTTTGCGGTGTAGCTAGGCCTCCCAATGTATGGTGTGGGTGCGACCTCTCCACAATTATTTTCTATTATGAAGCAGATAATCCAATATTTCCATTCTGGCAGACTGAGTTCAGGGGACACTAGTCCAAAACCACCTAAGCAAAACCAAGGCTGGGCTTTGATTTCAAACTTAGTTTGCAAGATTCCTCCAGGGATCTGGTTTGGATGTGAGAACAGGATCTTGGACTAGATGGGCCTTTGACTTGATCCAGCTGTCCTTTGTAGCCCATTGGCTAGTCCGCTATGCTCTGTACCAGTTATTAAGAAGCACAGCACTGACCCTTTTTGCTTGTTGACCATTTCATATTCAATTACATTCATTTTGTATGTTCTTGGGGACTGGAAACTTTCTTCTGCTGAAATTTACAGAAAACTATGAAAATGATTTGTACTGTGGACTGTGGTCTGCACAGTTGTGAACACTGATCTGCACATTTTTGCATAGCCGTGTGCTGTAGAGCATCTGATTGGAGATGCCACTGGCAGTCAGTGTCAAGAACACTGGGCTAGGTGGACCATTGTGCCAACTCAGTACAAAGCAGCTTCCTATGTACCTGTGCTGTGTTCACAGCTCAGTGGTAGAACATCTGCTTTGCATGCAGAAGGCCCCAGGTTCAGTCCGCAAAATCTTTAGATAGAGCTGGAAGAGACCCCTGCCTAAAACCCTGGAGAGCTGTTGCCAGTCAGCTTAGACAAGACTGAGCTAGGCAGACCAATAGTCTGATTCTATATAATATGGTTTCCTATGTTCCCTAATACCCATCCCAATTGTAGTTCTTGTGAGTGAACCATGGCATGGTTGTGATGATTTCCCTTAGTTTTGTTCTTGTTCTGTGCTTCAAAATACTTTTCAAAATAATGTGAACCACCAAAAAGGACAGATCCTTGCCTCAAGAAACTATGTTTTGAAAAAGATGAGCAACCAAAAAATAAAGGGGCAGTTTTTCTTTTTATCTTTTTACTGAAACTTCCTTCAGAACTTTGTGCTTTTGCATGTGAGGTCTTGGTCAGCCCAGTGTGCTGATCCTTCTATTAGCACATGGCTCCTGCTTTTCAGCCTTTGATCACTCAAATGCAGCATGTGTGGAAACAGGCACTGACCTTCACACCAGCAGTGGAGAGCTCTGTTTGCCCTTTGCACTCTCCCTGTGCCCATAGTTTTGTCTCTAGAAGCTGCTTCCTGATCACTGAATACACAGCAGATGGCTTGATCACATCTTGGCATTCCTGCTATGAATGAGCCTGTGCTTCAAGAACAGGTGTTGGCAGATTTTACAGTCGCATCTACTCTGTACATTGAAAGCAATCTCATGCCTTTTTAATAATCATGGCTCCCTGTTTCCCATTCAAGAATCTTGGGAACTGTAGTTTGTTAAGGGTGCTAAGAGTTGTTGGGAGAACCTTCAAGACCTATGACCCTCTACATCCTTCACAAAACAGTTTCCAGAATTCTTTGGGGAAGCCTTGATTGCTCAAGTGGTATAGAAACGCTGTTCTTATTATGTATTAACATACCCATTTATTTATTAAAGTGTTCATAGACTGCATTTTCAAAAAATATATAGCAGGTCGGTATACAGTGTACAGTGGTGCCCCGCAAGACGAATGCCTCGCAAGACGGAAAACCCGCTAGACGAAAGGGTTTTCCGTTTTGGAGGTGCTTCGCAAAACGAATTTCCCTATGGGCTTGCTTCGCAAGACGAAAATGTCTTGCGAGTTCCTGCAGGGTTTTTTTCCTTCCCCCCCCTTTTCCCCAAGCCGCTAAGCCGCTTATCAGCTGATCCGCTAAGCCGCTTACCAGCTGATCCGCTAAGCCGCTTACCAGCTGATCCGCTAAGCCGCTTATCAGCTGATCCGCTAAGCCTGCTAAGCCACTAATAGCGCTAAGCCGCTAATGGGCTTGCTTCGCAAGACGAAAAAACCGCAAGACAAAGAGACTCACGGAACGGATTCTTTTCGTCTTGCGAGGCACCACTGTACAAAGTTACATTAAGAGACATAAAAACATCAGTAAGAATATCAGTAGATATTCATTGGCAAAAAGAAATCCACATTGCAAAGGCCTGTCTGAATAACAGTTTTTTGGAGATACATGAAAGGAGGCGGAGATGATTCCTGCCAATCCTTCACTGGCAGGAAGTTTCACAGAGCAGGGCTCACCGAAACCCAGGGGCATGGGGGGCCACGAGAAGCACCCCATTGCAGGATGCCAGTGATCAAGGTAGAACATAATGCTGAGGCAGGGCTTTCAACGTGTTGTGGATGTGAGCAAGGGCCGTTTAGGCGGAATCCCACTCTGGTGTTTTTACTAAGGCCCCAAGCTCCACCATTCAGAGACAGGTATAGTGGCTGGAGAAGAGAAGGAAGCACCTCATGAGCCAGAAATGGGGATAATGTGCGTGTACAAGTACAAATCCCCTTGAATGAGCTGCATATGTGGAATTCTAACTGCCTAATTTTGAGAGAGAGAAAAGCTTTTTCTTGTTGCTGTTGTTAAATAATTAGGAGCCAGAACCCCTTGTTGATGTTCTGCCAATGCTGATTTGTGTGTGAGTGCATTTTTGCATGCCTGCCCAGACATATAATTTGGTTACCTACATTTTACTCTTTTATTCTGCGTTTTAATCATAATGGTTTTGTGCATTTCTAATTGGTTAGTAGATTTCAGCTGTTGTTTATCTATAGTTTTAGTTATACACCATGTAAAGAGGTTTGTAAAAAATATGTGATTTATAAATCTCCTGCATCAAAAAAAATAATCATGTTGCGTAGATCAGGCACATGTTTAGTGCTCTACAGATCCTAGCTTCGATCCCCAGTACATCTAGGTCAGGCTGGCAAAGCCTGTTGTCTGAGACCCTGGAGAAACGATGCCAGTGTAGACAGCAGTGAGCTAGATGGAGCAATGGTCTGCTTTGGTGTAAAGCGGTTTTCTGTGTTCCTATCTGGTGAGCTTTCTTTTCGTCATTACTACACTACAGATGAGATAAGGCAATCCAGAAGCCATCTTTCAGCTGAGAGCTTGCACAGGACCTGTGTTTTTTAAACACTGTGGGGAAGGGCTGTAGTTCCGTGGTAGAGCATCCGCTTTGCATGCAGATGGTCTCAGCAGTCCTGATTACCCCCCACCAAAGGATGTTGTTTAATGCTAGAGTATGATTCTCTTAATGTCAGAGCCAAGGGTTTGAGCCACACATTGGGCAAAAGATTCCTGCATTGCTGGGGTTGTACTTGATGACCCTCATGGTCCATTCCAACTCTGCAATTCTATGACTCCATTATTCTATCTATCTTCTGGAGACCATTCTCGTTTCCCTTTTTCATTGAAGCAATTGAGCAGCCTGTGTCAATGGGATCTTAGCTTTGAAAAGGCATTCTGTGTCTGTGCTGCTTGGGCTAGGCTGGTGTAGGAATTCCAGATGGCATCTGGGCCTTAAACATCCCTTTTGAGCACAATCCAGGTAGTTGTAGGATGAACCTTGTTGGTTAATGCTAGCTGGCCTGGAGCATGCACCTTGAGTGAGACCCTGGTCCATCTAGCTCAGTAGTGTCTGCACTTACTGGCAGCAGCACTCCAGGGTTTCAGGCAAGGAGTCTGCCCTACCTCTGCCTGGAGATAAATCCGGGGCCGTTTACATCAAAACGCACTTGCTATCTCTGTGAGCCAGCAGCCCTCAAGTACAACTGGTGGGGGGGAGTCTGCAAGTTAACAATGTGTTGCATGGAGAAATGTCTTCCTTCTCAATAGACTCGAGATGGCAGCTCTTGCTTGGTTAGCTCTTTCCCTGGCTGTTGTCACTGCTGTGGACAGAAGCAACTTCAAGACATGCGACCAGAGCTCTTTTTGCAAGTAAGTTGGGTCTCTTATCTCTGCTGTCAGAGGAGGACTCTTGAGTGGGGAGAGCGTTGCTGTTGCACTCAGGTCCTGCTTGTGGTCTTCCCTTACTGCTTGTGGTCTTCCCTTACTGGTTGACCAGTACAGTGGTACCTCTGGATGTGAACGGGATCTGTTCCGGAGCCCCATTCGCATTCTGAAGCGGACGCAACCAATGCATGCGCGGGTCGCAATTCACCGCTTGCATGCATGTGCGTGACATCATTTTGAGCGTCTGCGCAAGCGGCGAAACCCGGAAGTAACACGTTCCGTTACTTCCGGGTCACCGCAGAGCGCAACACGAAAACGCTCAACCTGAAGCATATTTAACCCTAGGTATAAGAACAGTATACAGGACCAGGTAGGCCTCCGGCCTGATCCAGGAGGCTCTTATTGTCTTACAATAAAAGCATCAGCTAGCCACTGGTAGCCTTAATTCTGACTCTCCCCACCGGCCAGAGTGTGCCTGTGAACAGCAGTTCCTGGGAATCATTTACTGTTGTCGTCAACAGGCTTCCCACTGAGGCATCTGGCTGACCAGTGTGGAAACAGGATGCTGGACTTGATGAGCAGGGCTTGTCTGATGTTCTTGTTATTTATTTCTTCGTTGTATTGCTCCAAAGGAGCCCAGAGTGAAAAATAGCAGCATTAAAACAATATTAATAAAAGCAGCTTAGAAACATTTTTTTTTTAAGAAAAAAGTTTAAATGTTTGTCCTGGCTGAGGAAAAAGGGCTGGCACTCATTTCCTCAACAGGATTCCTGTTCCCTGAGGAAGGGCTGCGGTCCTTTCCCTGTGCCGTGAAGTTTCCTCTTGTGGCTACAAGTACAGAAACAAACAAGCTTCCTACAATGGGAGAGTGAGATAGTAAAAGGTGGCCCTGATCATTTGCCTCCAGTAACCATGGTTTCCCCTCCCTAGGCGCCAGAGGAACGTGGAAGCTGGGAGTTCACCCTACAGAGCGCTGCTGGAGTCGTTGCAGCTCAGCCAGGATTCCATGAAGATCCAGCTCATCAATGAAGCAAACAAGGTGAATTGATGAGTTGAAACCCTAGGTAGCCAGGGTGGTATAGTGGTTAGAGTGTTGGACTAGGACCTGGGAAATCGGGGTTCAAATCCCCACTCAGTCATGAAGCTCTATGGGTGACCTTGGGCCAGTCACATTATCTTGACCTACCTCACAGGGTCCTTGTAGGGATTAACTGAGGAATGGGATGAACCATGCACTCTTTGGAGAAAAAGGTAGGATATAAATGCAGTAAATAAACTCTTCTGCTTACCTGCTTAAGAAAGCTGAAGCGGCCAGCCAGATGGAGATGTCAGTCACCAACCTGGCGTCCAGGGATCTCCATGTGGTCGCGATGGGACCCATGTAATTTGCAAAACACGCCTGGTACCTAGCTAATTTTGAACACTGGTTGGAGGGCATCTGCAAGAGAGACCTTGGATAACTGCTGCCCTGGAGGAGAGAGTGCTTGACTACAGTGCCAAATTTATGACCTGGTATAAGGGGACGCGGGTGGCGCTGTGGGTTAAACCACAGAGCCTAGGACTTGCCGATCAGAAGGTTGGTGGTTCGAATCCCTGCGACGGGGTGAGCTCCCATTGCGTAGTCCCTGCTCCTGCCAACCTAGCAGTTCGAAAGCATGTCAAAGTGCAAGTAGATAAATAGGTACCACTCCGGTGGGAAGGTAAACGGTGTTTCCGTGTGCTGCTCTGGTTCGCCAGAAGCGGCTTAGTCACGCTGGCCACATGACCCAGAAGCTGTCTGCGGACAAACGCTGGCTCCCTCGGCCAATAAAGCGAGATGAGCGCTGCAACCCCAGAGTCGATCATGACTGGACTGGTCAGGGGTCCCTTTACCTTTTTATAAGGCAGATATCCTACATCTGTGTAGCTCAGTGGAAGAACAGATGGCTGGTGTAGAGAAGCTCACAATTTCAATCCCCCTCAGCTCTTCACTAAAAACAACCTCCATTTGCAAGGCTGGAAAGGCCCTTATCTGAATTTTTGGAGAGCTGCTGCCAGCCAAACATAGGCCACGCTTGTAAACATACATGTATCAGGCAGCAGTCTCAGCTTTGGGGCTGGAGCCTCAGTGTAAAACAGGGACAGGGAACCTGGGGGCCCTCCATATGTCATTGGACTCCATCAGCCCCAGCCAGAATGGCCAGCAGTCAGGTACAATGGGAGCTGTACTCCAGCAACATCTGGAGGGCCACAGATGTTCCCCACCTCTGGAAAAAGAGGACTTGACCCTGCTCTCTGCCTCCAGGTCCCTCTCCTCCTCGAGCTCTACGGCTTGAAAGGGAACATGACCCGGATCCGGATCAATGAGTTGAACCCGCTCAAGCCCCGCTATGAGGTACCAGATGTGTTAGTCCAGGACCCGCCCACTACCAGGTACGCAGATGGAGGGTCATTTATGCATCCTAGCTCACCATGGGTTGTGAGGAGAAGGCACAGCGGTTTAGTGTAGGGGCAGGGAACCTCAGGCCCAGGGTGGGATGGGGAATTTGCATTTGTGGCCACACCCACTTTCCCCCTCAAGCCCCACCCACCACTTGCGTGGGGCCTCCAGAAGGTTATGTCACACTTGAAAAGGTTCCCTGCTTTAAAGGGAACCCTTTCCCCTGGGGTGGGGGAGCAAAACAGCATCTGCCCTTCCTTTCTGCACGGGAAGATCCAGATCTTGTCGGGGCCTGGTTGATTCCCACCACAAAGTAGCAACAGTCTATAGTAGGGCTGGGTGATAACTGGTTTTCAACATCGCAATATACTGAGATGTCACAATGTCAGAAATAAGGATGGAGCTATGTAGAGGCATTGGTTGGCTTTACGGTTTTTCTCACATCATGATTATTGCATAGCAAAAAATATTTGCTATGCGAATCACACATATCATGATTTGTGGTGCATTGCTAGGTCAAAGATCACGTTATGAACTTAAAACCGGGTTTGGACGATACATCAATATATCGCCCAGCCCTAGTCTATAGAATAGCGCCCAGGATCTCGCATGTAGCCATGGGGATATCTTCCTGCCCTCCCTTTGGACACTTCCCTTTCTTCATGCCACCCGCTCTGTTCTTTCCCCTTAATCCTCCCACCCCCACCTCCCACCAAAGATTATCTGTCACAGGCCGGGACGATAACAGCGTGGAGCTGTCCCTGGGCGAGGGGAACCACAAGCTGATTCTGACGGCCAAGCCCTTCCGCATGGACTTGCTGGAAGGGCGGGAGCTGGTGCTGAGCGTCAACTCCCGGGGGCTGCTTGTCTTTGAGCACCTGCGGCAGCGGAAGGACTCGTGAGTACTGGGGCCGCCGGCACAGGGGAGAGGGAGGGGAAGGCTGTTCCTGGCTTCTCGGCAGCTTCTGTCTTCCTCAAACGAAAAAGCTCAAGCAAACAAACGAGGGGAAGGGGATCTGTTAACGGACAAGATTGGGGTGTACCTGACAGGTGGGAGCCTGCTGCTTTCAAGTCTCCTAGGAAAAGCGGCTGACCTGGGGGAATGGGGTGTAGAAAGGAGAGGTCAGCCTCCTCTTCCAATTCACATCCTTTCCCTCACTATGGGTCTACCCTTCCCATTCCAGAATGGGTTGGGGGGGATATTCGGTATGAGGCAGGAGTCCTGATTTGTGGAAAGCGGGGACGGCCTGTTTCATAGAATAATAATTTGTAGAGTTAGGCGGGACCCAAAGAGTCATTTAGTCCCAACCCTCTTCAATGCAGCTAAATAACCCTTTTAGCTGCAGTCCGCTTTTTCCTCCAGCAGGAGCAAGGGGTGCTCCCAGTGAGCTATGTAAGTGCAAAAGGGGCCTGTGCCAGAAGCCTTTCTGGATGTGTTTTTAACCCCGCTTTCTCATTGGGAAGTGCCACCAGGCAAGACCTGGTAAGAAGATGGGGCTCTGTGGTGCTTTTCATCTCCAGCCTCCCACCAGCGGGGGTCACTGTAGTGATGTCTCAACCTCCATTCGGGGCTGGGCGAGCGAGCAAAGGCCTCTTTGTATGGGTTTCACACCCTCTCTTTGGGACACAAGGCCAGAAGTTTCTATCATCCAGGGTGTTGGAGAAGAAGGAGGGGTATAGCTTAGGTCAGCCTTCCCGACCTGGTGCTCTCTGGGTGGTGTTGGACTATGGCTCCCACCAGGCACAGCCCAGTGGTCAGTGGTGATGGGAATTGTAGTCCAGCAACATCTGGGTGAGCTGCGCTGCAGTGAGATCCTGGAGGCTGAACTACGTCATCTCCAAGATCTCTTCCAGCCCTCTGATTCATTCTCTGGAGCGAGAGCATGTCACAAGCACATCTCTTCAAGCAGGGCTAGGAAACCTGCTTCCTCTGCTCTTGGGACTCCAAATCCCATCAGCCTCAGCTGGCCTGGCTTGGTCTGATGGGAACTGAAGTTCAAAGTGGCTGGAGGACACTAGGTTGGGGGAAGACTGTGCTAGGGAAAGCAGCAGGCTTTCTGTACAAGGGATGGGAAGGGGGTCTCAGTTAACCCACCCCTCCCCCCTTTTCCCTACCCTGCTCCCCAGCCCCAGTTGTCCTGGAGGGGAGAGCAGGGCCATTTCCAGGGGTGGTTGGGGGGCTGGCTGGAGGGATGTGTCTCTACGTCTCTGGGATTCCTTGCACTGACTCTCGTTGTGTTTTCTGTTTTTGTTGGTTTGTGCCTCCCCCTCCCGCTCGGCCCCCCCAGTTTCTCGGATAAAGTTAGTAGCACGGTCGTTAGCATTTGGGATAGGATCAAGAACCTTTTCTCTAGGTAAATCTGCAGCTTCTGCTACTGTTTCTAAAACCTTCCCCACCCACCCTTGCCGCCGCCTAGACAGTGGCTCTGCCATTCCCTGCCCACCTTTACCTGTGCCGTATTTGGGGATCCCTGTGGTTAGTTGCTGCCCTCTCAAATCCTTGAGAGGTGTGCGGCAGCCTTTAGCTCTGTTTCCAAGGTGTGCATGAACGCATTTGACTGTCCCGATTCCCGCAAACCTTGCCTTGAGTAAGTTCATGAAGTTTAATTCATTGCAACTCATTGCTGTGCTGGCAGCAGCCAAATCAAAGTGTCCTTGTTAAAAATAAAAGTAAAAAGTCTGAGTGTGATCTAGCCAGAGTTAAGTCGTTTTACTTTCAACATAGTAAAGTTGAAACCCAATGCTTAGGTTTATTCTGTTTTTCCTGAAGTTATATCCTTGTTGTTACCACCCCATCAGTGTACATGGCATCTTAACAGCAGTACATAGGGAGGTGTGGGGAACCTGTGGCTTTCCAGATGTTGTACAACTTCCATCATTACTGACTTGCTAGGGCTGATGGGAGTTGCAGTTGAGCAACATCTGGAAAGCCAGTTTCCCCACTCCTGACATAGGCAGCCTAAATTCTTTAGACGGTGGAGAATTACAGCAAATGGGAGGGAAAGGGTTTGGGAAAAATCCTGGGTTTGGGTTAGGAATGAGGAAGAAGAAGAGTTTGGGTTTGATATCCCGCTTTATCACTACCCTAAAGAGTCTCAAAGCTGCTAACATTCTCCTTTCCCTTCCTGCCCCACAACAAGCACTCTGTGGGGAGGACTGGGAGGATGAGCCAATAGCCTTGGGGTGAATGGGATTTTGAATGGGGTTTGAAGAAAAAGGAAGAGGAAGCTGCCCTACCTCCAGCTCAGTATTGTCTACACCAGCTGGCAGCAATTCTCCAGGGTTTCAGGCAGGGGACGTTCCCAGCCCTAACTGCAGATGCTGGGGACTGAACCTGGCACCTTCCGCATGCCAGGCAGATGCTCTGCCGCTGAGCTATGGCCCTGGCTCACACATACCCATGCTCAGAGAGATGACGTTCTAGGCATAAAGGCATCAAAGCATGCTTCACTTTAGTTGGATCATGTCCTTTTGTCCTTGTCGCCTATGATTTCTAACTCTGTCCCAGGGTGCTAAGTAATTTTCCCGACTCTTTCACACATTTTGTTTGCTTGCTCTTTAAGCAGAAACACAAAGGTAGTGTGCAAATGAGGCAAATAGATATCCAGATATGATACAAATGCATTCTGAAGAAATATTGTGGCACCTTAAAGCAGGGGTGGAGAACATCAGTGGCCTTCCTAATGGTGCTGGATTACTACTCCCATTTCCCCTGATCATTGATCATGCTAACTGGGGGCTGGTGGGAGTTGGAGTCCAACAGAGTCTGGAGGGCCACAGCTTGCCCACCCCTCCTTAAAGGCTTACGCCAGTGTTTCCCAAACCTGGGTCTCCAGTTGTTTTTGGCTCCCATCATTCCTAGCTTTCAGGACCAGTGCTCAGGAATGATGGGGATTGTAGTTCAAAAACAGCTGGAGACCCAAGTTTGGGAATCGCTGGCTTACATGCTTATTGTGGCACAGTTTCATTTCTCTTGAGTCCGCAAAAACATCTGCTGTGATAAGAGCGCAATATTCAGAGATAAACGTGTCCCTAAATTCAGTGAGGTTTACTCCCAGGTAAGTGAGTATGGGATTGTAGCCTAAATTTATTAGTCTTGTGTCAGGGGTAGCCTGTGTGGTGCCTGATGAGACTCCAGCTCAGCTAGCATGGCCACCAATCAGGGATAATGGGAGTTGTAGTCCAGCAATCTCTGGAGGGAGCCTCATTGTCTGCCACTGCTTAAAGGTCCTGCAATATTCTTCTCTCTGTACATCATGCAGTTAAAGGACTGTTTTAAGAGTGCCATAGCTGGTTGCCACATCTTTAGAGTACGCTGGGTGGCAATGCTGGGCAGGGGTGGAGACCCTGTGGCCCTCCAGTTGTTAGACTCCAACTCCCATCAGCCCAAGCCACCATGGCCAATTGTTAGGGATGCTGGGAGTTGTAGTCTAGCAGCATCTGGTGGGCAAAAGGTTCCCCATCTCTGGTTTACTGCCATGTAATGTATGGACAAAGTATTGCGATCGTATCCGCAATTTGCAGGCTGTGATAAGCCTAAGAGACCAGGATGTCAGATCCAACTTTCTGATATGTTTCTTATGGTCTCGCAAAAAAAGCAAAGAAAACAAATGAAGTGAAATTCCCGAATGTTTGTCTTTTGAAGCAACGTGTGCCAGTGTAGGAGACCAAGACCCATTTTGCCACTCATTCCGTGTAATGCATTTCTAGTTGCAGAAATGTTGGACTTCTTATTGCCTCTTTTGGTTATTCTCCGTGCTGGTTGGTATTGGGAGGTTGCTGCTAATAGAAATTGTTTCATATCAGAGAGGGAGCTCACGCTTTTAAGTCCTTGCCAGAAGGACATGCTGATGGGCTGCTTGCTGCTGTCTCCTTTCTCTATTTCTGTGTAGACCATGTTTAGTCCTAGATGAGAGCTTGCGTACTTCCAAACCCATGGCCCTGCAGGATTTCCTTTAAACTCACACACTGTGCATCAGGGGTATTATGTATGGCTTGGTGACAGCAATCCAATACATGAGAAGAGCCTTCCTTAGATCTTTTTCTCCCTTAAAAAGTGCATAGAGTTGAAACTGGAAAAGCTCCATGTGCTTTTTTAAGTCTTAGATTAATTCTGCTATATATGACTTTCACCCAGATCTCTCGGAAAAACAAGGTCCGTATGTGTGTGCTTTTCTCTTTCTGTCTTGTGGGAGGCAGCGGGGAGAGATCCAGCTGAGGGGAGAGAGAAGTGGCCGGCGGAAGACCCTCACTCAAAATTCCAAATGTGCCCCCAGACATTAAAAAGTTGATGTGCCCCAGTCTGAGGGGAACCATTGGCCTTCTAGATGCTGCTGGACAACAAATCCCATCATCCCTGACCATTGGATCACAGTGGGTGCGCCACAGATTCTCAAGCCTAAGTGAAGACCTTCACACCCACACCCACACACACCCACACACATGTAGCAGGCAGTTCCACTCTCTGAGAAGTCAGTGTAGTTTTCCAAATTTTGCAGCACCTTGGAATGCATTCCAAACTTCTTACCTGCCCACAGGGACCCCTTGGCACACCTGCTGATGAACCCACATGCATTTCAGAGAATATCTGAGTGAGCAAGTGCTCTGATTGTTCAAGGAGCCAGCTGTGCTTGTTTAGGGTGCCATCTTGTTTATGTTCTATCTAGCTGTTGCCCCACGCAAACCAAATGTGCCGAGAACACACGCAATATCCCTCTTCTCTGTTCTTTATGGGGTAAGGATAGTAATGCCTGGGGCTGCCGCTCCACTGTAAGACCTCTCAGGCAACAACCCCAGGCACACTTGCATCTTGAAGTGCAAACTCACTGAACACCACAGGGCTTGCTTCTGAACTGGCATGCATTAGACCTGCCTGGTTTAATTGTTTGGCCGTCTGGGTTTTCATCAGCTGCTTGTTAGATGTGCAGATGAAGAAATAACATTTCTAATGAGAAAACCACCCATTGCAAATAAGCCTACAGCAGGCATAGGCAAACTCAGCCACCCAGATGTTTTGGGACTACAACTCCCATCATCCCTAGCTAACAGGACCAGTGGTCAGGGATGATGGGAATTGTAGTCTCAAAACATCTGGGGGGCCGAGTTTGCCTGTGCCTGACCTAGAGGCACAACTGCAACACCCCCTTCTTCTTTAGGTGCAGGACGAAAAGCGGCCAGTCCAGAATGGGATTGGCAACCATTTCCTAAGAGCCAGTGGGTTTGGAGCCGAGGGAACCAGAGCCTGGTTTTGCACTGTCCTCCGCCCCACAGCTGCCCACACTTCCCTTTCCCCTGCTAACTGGCTGGGCTGTGAATTGGTGTGTGCTGTGCTGCTTGTAGTGGACTAACGGTTCCAGCATTTCATTTGGGCTAGGACAAAGTTGGGATTTTGGTTTCCTTTTCCTTTCAAGCTGCCTGGATGGGGTCATGGGGCAGGTGGGGATTCTAGGGCTGAGCCTTCCTTTCTCCCCCTCCCTTATTTTCTTCCAGAGAACCACCAAAGGAACCAGCATCAGAAGGGGAGGGGGCTGCTGAAGCCTCGGATGCCCCTTCGTCAGCGGAACAGGAGTCTACAGAGAAAACCGAGCAGGTGAGCACAGGGTGGGAAAGGTGTTCACCTGCAGTAGCAGTGAGAAACCTGTAGGCCTCCTGATGATGGGGGGGGGGGCTCCAACACAAAGCCCCAACAATCATGGCCAAAGGGTGATGGGAGCTGTGCTAACCGACATCAGATTCTTCACCCCTGCTCTGCAGGGAATAAGGGAGCTGAATGCTGAACCATAATGACTGTGAAGTGAACCACAGTCATGCCAAGCCATGGTTTTTAATGCAGTGAACGAGCCTCTTGGGCTCACTCACTCTTCCCCCAGCCCTGCTCGGAGGAAATCAGAAGCTTCCAGTTCCAGTTTTGCTTAACCACAGTTTGTTGGATTCCAAGACTGAGAAGCAGTTAACAATAACTGTGGTTTGCGTGAAGCACGTTGACTTGAAATGGTGACTTGAATTTCCTTTGTGTTGTTCTCGCAGGGTGAGGAAGCACCCAAAGGGGCTAGTGAGACAGAAGAAGAGCCAGGATCTTGGGAGGAAACATTCAAGACACACACAGACAGCAAGCCCAATGGTAAAGTCCTGTTAAGGAAGGCAATCCCAGAAGCATTTTGTTACTGCCCACTTGGGTTAACAGACCATGGTTTCAGATCCTGGTTTAGTAGCCTCTTGCAAACCATGGTTTGTTGCAAGTGTGGCCAAACCCTGCTTTGGTATTGAAGTGTAAGACACCTTAATGCTGCTCCACTTCCCTTCTTCCTAGCTCCCTCTCGCTTTCTCACTCTCTCTCTCTCTTTCTGCAGGTCCAACATCTGTGGGGCTAGATTTTTCGTTCCCGGGTGTGGAGAACGTGTATGGGATTCCAGAACACGCAGACTACCTCCGGTTGCGAACCACTGAGTAAGCCTGGGGCCTGACAGTGTTAATAGCAATGGTGGTGGGGTTCCCTGTGCACGCCCCCGATGGAGCTTAAGCAGTTGCAAGAGGGTTGTATGTGTGTGCCCTAGAGATTGAGGGGTGGTGGTGTGTTGCTTTCCTAGGCACCCCAAATGGTGTCACGAGTATCAGGGAGGCAGCTGCGCCATTGGATTCACCCTGCATTTCCCCCTACTGTTTCTAATTGCCAAATCCTTGGCAGGGGAGGGGACCCATACCGCCTCTATAACCTGGATGTCTTCCAATACGAACTTTATAATCCCATGGCTCTCTATGGCTCTGTTCCTGTCCTGCTGGCCCATAATCCCCAGCGCACTCTGGGCATCTTTTGGCTCAACGCGGCGGAGACCTGGGTGGACGTCACCTCCAATACAGCAGGCAAGGTACTGTTCCTCCAAGGGCACATCACCCCTTTTACTCCTTGTGTAAAACATGTTTTCATTCCTCCGTTGCAGGGAGTTGGACTAGATGACCCTCACAGTACCTTCCAACTCTACAGTTCTATAATTCTAGGACAAGGAGATGGCTATATTTTTCCTCCACTGTGGCCGTGGTATTCCTCCAAATACCAATTGCTTGGAATCACAAATGGGGAGAGTTATTGTCATGCAGACTTGCAGGCTTCCCAGAGATCTACATCTGTTTGGCCACTATGAGAACAGGGATGCTGGATTAGATGGGCCTTTGGCCTGGTCCAGCAGGACTCCTCTTATGTCCTCCCTAGCTGAGACACATCACACGCACCTGCATGAGACCCAAAGCAAATTGAGGTCTATTGACTTATTCCTCATCCAGCTATAATGCAAACTATAGGCCACATCTGCACTATACATTCAAAGCACTGTGATACCCCTTTGACGGTCACAGCTTCCCCCAAAGAATCCTGGGAACTGTAGTTTGCTAAGGGTGCCAAGAGTTGCTAGAAGACCCCTGTTCCCCTCACAGAGCTGTAGCGTAATTCCCAAAGTTCCCAGGGAAGATGGATCAATTGTTAAACCAATCTGGGAATTGTAGCTCTGTGAGGGGAATAGAAGTCTCCTAACAACATCCTTTTCCCAGTAGTGGTGTATGGAAGTGAGAGCTGGACCATAAAGAAGGCTGATCGCTGAAGAATTGATGCTTTTGAATGATGGTGCTGGAGGAGACTCTTGAGAGTCCCATGGACTGCAAGAAGATCAAACGTATCCATTCTGAAGGAAATCAGCCCTGAGTGCTCACTGGAAGGACAGATCGTGAAACTGAGGCTCCAAGACTTTGGCCACCTCATGAGAAGAGAAGACTCCCTGGAAAAGACCCTGATGTTGGGAAAGATGGAGGGCACAAGGAGAAGGGGACGACAGAGGACGAGATGGTTGGATAGTGTTCTCGAAGCTACAAACATGAGTCTGACCAAACTGCGGGAGGCAGTGGAAGACAGGAGTGCCTGGTGTGCTCTGGTCCAGGGGGTCACGAAGAGTCGGACACGACTAAACGAATAAACAACAACAGCAACTCTCTGCTCCCTTTACCGGTTCCCAGGATTATTTGGGGAAGCCATAACGGTTAAAGTGGTATCGTAGTGCTTTGAATGACTAGTGCGGATGTGGCCATAGTTTCTTCTTCAGTTTCTTCTTCCATTATTAGTTGGTCTTTTCCACTTTGCTTCAGAACTGGCATCTCTATAGGAGAGGAGCCTCTCTCAGTTCAGTCCTGCCGCCTTCGAATGAACAGAGCTGTCAGCTCTTAATCTATCACCCGTGCAATGCCCACAATAGCTAGCTAGGATGAACATTTCATTTGCCTCCCTGCCCATGTGTATTTCAGTGGCAGTTGAAAAGGGGATGAAGCGCAACACCTTTGGCAATCTCCCCCCTGCTGCTGGTAGCTTGAAAGCGATCCTTATTGGAAGAGTGGCCATTTTGCATCCTTCAAAACACAGAACTGAAATCTGTGTGTAAGCTCCCCTGGCAAAGTGCCTTTTATCAAGCACACACATACACACCCAATGCAAGCCATTCTGATTACCCACAATACTTGGATGTCAAGTGGACTTGGTGCACCCAAACCCAGGAAGGAGGGGGCAGAGGCAGGTGGATGCCAGGGGCTGACCTGGTTCAGGTTGTCATGGCAAAGTGGCCTGCTGCAAAAGAGGAAGACAAGGCAATGCATGAAAGCTTGTTTATGTAAAGCCAAACTATGGTTTGCTATTCCACCTGAGCTGATTGAATAGTTTGTCACCAGAGCCGTCTTTCCCATAGGGCTTAGTGGTGCATTCTGCCAGGGTGCCGGCCTCTCAGGGGCGCCCCAGCAAGTGGGAGAGCTGCGCAGCTTTGCCGGTGGCCTCCCCTTTCCCTGGCAGGCGTGCAGCTTTCCTCCCAAGCCTCTGCCAGGAACGCTCTCCCACAGCAGCATGGGGGAGAGTTGCCCCTCCCATGGCTGGCAGTGCGCAGCTACGGCCACCCCAAAACTATCCATGGTAATTTGGGGGCGCTGGGTGGATATTTGCACCCCAGTGCTGCATCTGCTAAAGACAGCCCTGTTTGTCTCCCCCAAACTCTTTCACAGACTCTGTTTGGGAAGATGTTGGATTACATGCAAGGAGGAGGCGAAACTCCGCAGACAGATGTTCGCTGGATGTCTGAGAGCGGGATCATAGATGCGTTTCTTTTGCTGGGCCCTACGCCCAATGACATCTTCCGACAGTATGCATCCCTCACAGGTGAGTGGGACAGAGATTGTGTTTACTCTGCTTCTGGAAGAAACTGGCTTTAAACAATGGCAGGGATTATCTTTTTCCTTCTTTTCTTACCGTACTAGTCCTAAGAATAGACTGAAGTCAATGGCCATGATGTAGTCCTTAAAAAAAAATTTTTTTTACTGTAAGCAAATAAATTTTGAGTTTATCCAATAAACAGAAGACCCCCAGACAGATATACAAGTATGTAAATATCATTAAGCTTCTGCTACAATCAAATGACTATTTTCATAAAGTTCCTAACAGTATATGTAGACTAGCATTCTCTTAACAAGGCTCCATTTCCCCCCACAAAAAGCATGTCTGTTTCTCCACTATGACCCTTACTATATTTGTTAATTTTATAATACCAATAATTTTATTATTTATACCCTGCCCATCCAGCTGGGTTTCCCCCAGCCAATCTGGGCAGCTTCTAGCACATAGAAAAACTTAATAAAATGCCAAACATTAAAAAATTCCCGATTCAATTCAACCATAGATGCAATATCCCAAACTTTACTGTTCTGTTCCTCCAAAGTAGGGGCTTTCATATTTTTTCCAAATGTAACGATTGTTCTGGCTGCAGTCAAGACTAATTTTCTGTCCCTAAGTCCACTGCTTTCAAGGGGTTTGCTTTGAGTTAGACTTAGTTGGAGGCTCCAGGACAACGTGGGCCCAGCAGTCTGACTTGATTTAAGGCAGCATTTCTCTGGCCCACCCTCTGCGGGCATGAAGATGGGCAGGTGTCCTCGGCTGACCTTCCTTTCTCTCAGGAACCCAGGCCCTTCCTCCGCTCTTTGCCCTGGCCTATCACCAGAGCCGCTGGAACTACAACGACGAGGAGGACGTGAGCACAGTGGACAACGGCTTCGACGAGCACGACATTCCGTACGACGTCATCTGGCTGGACATTGAGCACGCTGATGGCAAGCGCTATTTCACCTGGGATCCCAACAAGTTCCCCCGCCCCCGGGAAATGCTTCAGGGCCTGGCAGCCAAGAGGCGCAAGGTGAGGTTTGAGGAGACGTCCCTAGCTCTGGGACGCAGGTGGCGCTGTGGGTTAAACCACAGAGCCTAGGACTTGCTGATCAGAAGGTCGGCAGTTCGAATCCCCGCAACGGGGTGAGCTCCCGTTGCTCGGTCCCTGCTCCTGCCAACCTAGCAGTTCGAAAGCATGTCAAAGATCAAGTAGATAAATAGGTACCGCTCCGGCGGGAAGGTAAACGGCGTTTCCGTGCGCTGCTCTGGTTTGCCAGAAGCGGCTTAGTCATGCTGGCCACATGACCCGGAAGCTACACCAGCTCCCTCAGCCAATAAAGCATGATGAGCACCGCAACCCGAGTCGGTCACGACTAGACCTAATGGTCAGGGGTTCCTTTACCTTTACCCTAGCTCTTAAGCTTCCCTGCAGGGACCTTGGAGCTTCCGCACACCTAACGATCATCTGACGTGTCCCAGACATTAATGACATGTAACCATGGACTAGAGCCTGGGTGGGGAACCTCAAGCAACAATGCGGCCCTCCAGGCCTCTCTATCTGGCCCCTGGGACTCTCTCCCCAGGCCACACTCCTCAGTGGCCCTGCTTTGCACTGCAGATATTTTTGTCTGGCTGGCATGTGGGCCAGACATGCATCTTCTTCCTTCCCTGGATGGGGGATAGGGAGGGGTGCTTGAGTACTGTACGAACGTAAAATTAACTTTCGTCGCTCCGCCCATTTTTGCATCTGATCTGGCCCTCCACTGGCATGTGGCCCTCAGAGGGTTACCTAGAAGGGAATGCGGTCCTAGTTCTGAAAATGCTTCCCCACCTCTGCCTTGTTGGCATCCATCTGTCCAAAGAGACAATGGAGTGTGCTTCCAGGGGTGAATTCAAACTGCTGTGTTAGCAATTTAGAACTGACCTCCCTGGGGCACAAGCCTGGACAGGGTGTATGGAGGTCCTGGGCTGCTCAGAAGACAAGACCCTCCTCTTGGCCTCTCTGGTGTGGTCCGAAAGAAAGCAGAGCAATACACTTGGCTGCAGGAGTTCCTGGAGGGAGGTGTACAAGGTGTCATCCCACCGTTTTAGGGACTCCACTCCGGATTTCTGTAGGGTTTACTCCTTAGCCTTTTCTTCTCCCAAAGATATCCTGCAAGGCAGCGGAGAAGAAGGATCAGAGTTTTCCTTCTCCTAGATGGGCTACCTTCCCAGAGGGACAAGCCCCACCTGCCCCTCACTTCCCTCTGCAGCACATGCAGAAACCATCTTATTGATCGTCGGACCCACCACAGCAGTACCTCAGGTTACAGACGCTTCAGGTTACAGACTCCCCTAACCCAGAAATAGTACCTCGGGTTAAGAACTTTGCTTCAGGATGAGAACAGAAATTGTGCTCTGGCGGCGCGGCAGGCAGCAGCAGGAGGCCCCATTAGCTAAAGTGGTGTTTCAGGTTAAGAACAGTTTCAGGTTAAGAACAGACCTCCAGAATGAATTAAGTACTGGTACCACTGTATTGGTATCACCCACTCAACCCTCCAGAACCTGCAGGGGAAGTCGCTAGATTACCGAGGGTTTGAGACCCATCCAGCTTCAGTGCTCTGCATAGCAGTCTCCCCTGTCACTTGCAAACCCAGAATAAATGATGCAGAGGAAGACAAACAATTTGAATTTGGTCTTTCTCAAGGCAGGGGGCGGTGCTCAGCCCAACCACTTTCATCCCTGACCACTCTGGTTTTTCTCAACTCAGATGGTGAGCATTGTGGACCCGCACATCAAGGTGGACAGTGCTTATCGGATCCACAACGAGATTCGCTCCCGGGACTTTTACGTCAAGACGAAGGACGGCAGTGACTACGAGGGCTGGTGTTGGCCAGGTGAGGAAAGTGAATTCGGTTGATGAGGCAGGAGACTTGTTTTGCTGTGCTCCTGGCGTTTGGGGCCAGCCCCGACTGGCAGTCATGTGGGCCAGCCCTCTTGAGTGGCAAACCCCTGAGTGCCATGAAAGGGCAGCGGATTCTCAGCTTTCGTTATACATTTATAGCAGCCATCAGAATTTCCCATGGGAAAAGCTGCAAAGACAATAGGAAATCAAATAAAGTAGGTTTACTGAAGGAAGCTGAGGGAACAACTAAATATTGTAAAATGAACAGCTATGCTTAGAGAATAAGGAAGATTTAGAGAAGCTATAAATGATTGGAGTCTAGTAACACAATATTTAAAGAAACCTAAAACTAGCAATCTCAGGAGAAGCAATACATCACAAGTGGCCCTCCTGATGTTGCTGAACTACAACTCCCATCATCCCTCACGGTTTGTCACACTGGCTGGGGCTGATGGGAGCTGGATCCAAAAACTTCTGCAGGGCAGGCACCACATGGACTACCCCTGGAATAGATTGTATGCATTTTTTAATATAACTTACACCCACCCACCCCGAAATGTGGCTGGATTATGGCCAATATTTAATTTTGTAAATACAGTGGTACCTTGGTACTCGGAACGGTTTGGCTCCTGAACAAATCGGCTCCCGAACGCCACAAACCAAGAAGTAAGTGTTCCGGTTTGTGTACGTTTTTCGGAAACCAAACGTCCAACACAGCTTCCACTTTAGTGCAGGAAGTTCCTGCAGCCAATCAGAAGCCGCGCCTTGGTTTTCGAATGGTTTCGGGAGTCGAACCGACTCCCAGAATGGATTAAGTTCGAGAACCAAGGTACCACTGTAACTAAGTATTCAGTGGCTATACACACACACACACTCTATAATATTTAAGCTATTAAGGAAATCTTAGGAGATCTTGACAAGCAAACCACTCAGAAATATGCATACATCTACCAACGGTTCTATAACAACAATTTTACTGATTTGTGTTTCTTAATATATTGCACTTTATTGATTATTTAATTGTTTATAGTGCACGATACATATCATCATCAACCTTTTATTCGACCGTCAGTCAGAAAAAAGTACGTTTGTCAATACACGGTTAAAACATCCAGGAAGATTTTAGAACTTAGCCAACACTAAAATGGGCTAAACAGATAGCCCCATATCAATACAGTCAATTATAGTCTTGCGACGCTTAAAAGCTAAAAAAAGAAATTTGGCCACCAAGGAAGGTATAGCTCTAGTGACATTATTCAGCAAGTGTAAAACCTGGTTTTCTCCGGGTAGGAAGCTAAATTGACATAGGAGTGGGTCTATAAAATTTTGTCTAAGCTCTGCATAAGAAGGGCAAGTCAAGAGAATGTGTTCGGTGGACTCAACCACACCCATGGCACAATGACAGGTTCTCTGGGCGTATGGTACTCCCCTGTACCTTCCCTACAATATCGCAGAGTCAAGGACATTTAATCTAGCCGCTGTAAGAAGTCTGCGGTATTCCACATAGTGGATTTCTGCAAGGTAGGGGGCTGGTATGGTCCGATAAATCTGGTCCCCTAGGAACATCCCTGGTTTTACCTGGGCTATGTCCTCTTGTCTGGCAATGTCACTCAGTCTCCGGGAGATCACAGCTCTAGCTTGATTGTACGTCATAGACTCAAAGTAAAGGTGAGACAATCCGCAGGATTGAACCTCGTTAATGACCTCCCTTTCCCACGATGATTGGAAATTGTCCCTCAATATCAAGGGGGCAATACCCACTGGTTTAAAACAAAGATTGAGCCATAGCCAGAGCTTCGTCTTCAAGGCCACATACCGTAGAGCTTGCCAGCCAACCTCTAATCTCATAACCGCACCCGCTACCGAGGGGGGAATCCTAAGGATGGCTCTAAGGAATCGCGTTCGGATAGAATCCAGTTTCAAAAAATCCCTGCGGGAGCCTAAAGAGATGCCCGCCAAAAGAAGGGGGAGGACTTTCATTTGAAAGAGTCTCAAAGCTATCTTCACTGATTGAGCCTGATTCTTAGCATATAGAGATCTAATCTGGATGGCTGCTTTAGATGCATTAGTTGTTATATAGTCTCTGTGGGCCAGAAAAGTCCTATTTGACCGTATTACTTGTCCCAGATATTTAAAGCAGTTAACCTGCTCTAGTGGGATCCCGTTCATCGACCATCGATGGAGTCTCGGTCGGGCAGAGAAGACCATGATCTTGGTCTTAGCATAGTTGGGTTGGAGCTCATGCTGATCACAGTATTCATGTAGAGCTTGCAAGATTCTCCTCAGTCCAATAGGGGATCTGGCAAGAAGTGCGGCGTCATCCGCATACAGAAGAACATTCAGAGATCGGCCTGCTAATTTGGGGGGGTGGAAGACATCATTGGCCATGTGAGTCACCAGTGAGTTAATGTAAAAGCTAAACAATGCTGGGGCCAATAGACAACCCTGTCTTACCCCTCTAGTGGTGGTAACAGGGTTGGAGACTAGGCCTTTATTGTCTAGCCTGATTCTCAGAAAGGTGTTTGTATGGAGGCTGATAATCAGATGAAGGAGACGACGATCGATCTTTGTAGCAGCCAGTTTTGTCCATAGCTGCTTTCTAGAGATTCGATCAAATGCCTGCTTAAGGTCAATAAAAGCCACATGAAGAACCTTTGGGGCTTTGCCGGCATACTTTTCCGCCAGGTGATTCAAGGTTAATATTTGGTCTGTGGTAGATCTTCCAGGGCGAAAACCCGCCTGTTCATCGGCAATGATATTGTCGTCCTCCATCCATTTCGATAGTTTGTTTAGCAGGTACCCCGAGTAAATCTTCCAAATGACATTTAGCAAGCTGATTGGTCTAAAGTTGCTCGGCTCTGTACGTGGGCCTTTCTTATGTATTAATACAATCAACGCAGAGCTCCAGCTTGAGGGAAATTTTGCTGTTTTGTTTATATGCGTGTAAAGTGCTGCTAAAAGTGGGATCCACCAATCTTTATTTGCTTTGATGGCATCAATGGATATAAGGTCATCACCGGGGGCCTTGCCTGCTTTAAATCGATCTATGAGAGTTTCAACTTCAGGGCATGTAACTGGGTCCCAATCGGGCAGTGCTTCCGGCTCCACCGTATCTCCGCAGGCATCATGGGCTGCATACAGATCGGCGAAGTATCTTTCCCAAGTGTCCGCTGAGATGTGGGGTTCTATTCCTGCAAGCGGCCTACCCAGGTATCTGGAAATTAACTGCCAAAAAGAGGCTGGATTTCTATTCTCTGCAGCTATCAAAAGGTTGTTCCAATTGTTTCTTTCTGCCTCGAGCTTCTTTTCCTTTAGTAGGGCTTTGTAACTTCTCCTGAGGGTGATAAGGCGGTTATTTGGCATGGGGTCATTTGATGCTCTGTATGCCAACCATTCATTATACAGATGATTCTTGAAGTTTTTGCATTCCTCATCGAACCATTTTTTGTGGAAAAACTGTTTACCATGCTTTGTGGGGGACCGAGCTAGTGTTGGTTTTAGAAGTTCTACTAAATCGTCATATATTGGTAGAGGCTCATCCGCCTGCATAAGGGAAGCCCTTTTTATTTGGAGCTGATCAGACCAGAGAAGTTCGTTCAACTGCTGGGCTGAGTTGGAGGTCCATTTAAGGGCTGTAGGTCTTATCTCCAGATGATCATTTGATAGGTGCACAAAGGAGTGCCTATCAAGTTCGTCAGCCAGAGTCAAAGAAATTTCTAGAGGGAAGTGATCAATCTCCAATCTTGTAGCCACCTTAAAGCTGGATATTTTTGGGGTAAGGTCGGGAGATATCCATACAAAATCAATGGTGGATGCACGTGAACCTGACCAATAGATGAATTCGACAGGGTAGTCCGAGCTGACTGCCCCATTTAGCAGAAGGAAATTGAGGGCCAGCAAGGTTTGTCTGCATTTGAAACCTGCGTAAGTGGCTATGTTATCTTTGAATAACATTGGTAAAAGATCTGTAGTCATAAGAGGTGAAGAAGGGTACTTGCTAAATTTAGAGAATAAGATTTGGTCAGTGTGTGACAGGCGTCCATTAAAATCTCCCGCCAACAGAAAAGTGGCTTCGGGGTATTTATCAAAAAGCGTTTCCAATGTCACTTGGATTTCCTGCCATCTCAGATCAACCAAATTTCTCTTATAAATTGGACATAAGTAGATATTGATCACTACTATCGTTTCCTCTGCTGTTTGCAACTTTATAATCAGCATGAGTGACGACTGGATGTCGATTTTTTCGGCCTGAAGATTTATGGCTAAGGAAACAAAAGTAGCCAAGCCTCCTTGTGGTCTACCATGTGATAACGAATTCTGCGTGGCATTCAGGTAGAAGCCCTTGTATCCTGTTAGATAGAAGTCCTCACAGGCCCATGACTCTTGGAATAGAAGGATGTGGCTGCCATTTATATAGGCAACAAATGATGGATCTGTCAGTTTGGATTTAATACCAGCCACATTCCATGATAGTAGTGTAAGAGACCGCTTTGTGTTTCCCTCAAGTCATGATTTCTCTTGCGTGGTTAATCCTGGGGAATCCAAATGGGGGTGCATGCTGCGTGAAGGGGCAGTAGGGTGAAAAAAGGCAGTGATTTTTGATTGTTTGCATTTCAGGTTCAAGTTGTCACATGTCACAGGAGCAGCCAGTGGCTGGGGCGAATTTATAGATCGCTGTAAGAGAGAATCTTTATACGAGGGGGTGTTACTAGCCGACAAGTCCATAGACTCGTCGTTTGCCGTATGCTCTGTAGTTGCAGGAGTGTGCACGATACATACTGTTTATCATTAATTTTATATACTGCTTGACTATAGAAAACCTTAATGAAAGCGGTTTACAGAAAAGAATAAAGCAGCAAGATTCATAGTAAAAACAAAACAATTTTAAAAACCAGCAATAAGCTAAAAACACATCATTATATTCTGTTTTTTTAAAAAAGAACTATCATGTGTTGAATATTTGTTAAACCAAAACGTAAGGGTCTGGCCTAACGCTTTGCCTCCTTCTGCCCAGGCTCAGCAGGCTACCCGGATTTCACCAACCCAGAGATGCGTGCCTGGTGGTCCAGCATGTTTGGCTACGACCACTATGAGGTAGGCAGGTGGTTCACCTCTTTAGCCAGGGCCTTTTCAACTCTGGCTCCGGCCTGATGGAACCCTCTGCCTCATGAGACCAGGGCCCTGCAGGATCTGATTTCTTTCCGCAGGGCCTGTAAGACAGAGTTGTTCCGCCTGGCCTTTGGCTTGGAGCCAATTTGATTCCCTCCCCCTCTTTCTTTTTTCTTTTCCTTTCTCCTCCTGTGATGAGGTTTCAATATTTTAATGTTGTATTTTAATTTTGTTTTTAAGTTGTATTCATTCAGTTTGCTTTTATTATTGCTTGTTAGCCGCCCTGAGCCTGGCCTTGGCTGGGGAGGGCGGGGTATAAATAAATATTATTATTATTATTATTATGCAGGCTCAGGCTTCAGTTTTGGCGTGGATAGCCCTTCCTGGGCCCTCCCCGCCAATTGACTTTCCCTTTCCTTCGGCTTCAGGGCTCCATGGAAAACCTCTACACCTGGAATGACATGAACGAGCCCTCTGTCTTCAACGGCCCCGAAGTGACGATGCACAAGGATGCCGTGCACCAAGGGGGCTGGGAGCACCGTGACATTCACAACTTGTATGCATTCTACGTGGTGAGCGCTGCCTTCCTTTCCTACTCCCCCTTTCTGGGCCAAGAAAAGCTGAAGTCCATGACATGACCGGTCTGTTTACGAATGAAACAGCTTTTGCTAGCTTGCTCCCCTCCAGGGTGGCTGGGGTTGATGGGAATTGTAGTCCAAAGCATCTGGAGGGAACTGGGTTGGTGAAGGCTGGTTTGGAACATCTCTCTCGTCTGGTCTTCCAAGGAACTCAAGTGGGCTGAGATGTAGATCAGGATCTGCAGGAAAGATCGCTGGATGCTTGCGGACGTATTTCTTACTCCCATGGCCAGGGGTCAGGTTTGATGGGAATTGAAGTCTACCAGGCAGAGAGCCCGCCCTGTGGAACGCCCTCCCATCAGATGTGAATAAAGATCTATCTGACTTTTAGAAGACATCTGAAGGCAGCCCTGTTTAGGGAAGCTTTTAACATTTGATGAATCATTGTATTTTAATATTCTGCTGGAAGCCACCCAGAGTGGCTGGGAAAACCCAGCCAGATGGGCGGAGTATAAATAAATTATTATTATTATTATTATTATTATTATTATTATTATTATTATTATTATTTTATTTTTATTATTAGGGTGGGTAGGGGGTGGCACAGGCTTCTCATCCCTGGATCAGTGTGGCGTAGTAATTAGAGTGTCAGGCTAGGACCTGGGAGACCCCCTAATCCCCACTCAGCTGTGAAGCTCTTGGGCAGCCTTGGGCTAGACACTGACTCTCAACCTGACCTACCTCAGAGGGTGTTGTGAAGACAAAATGGGGAGGAGAACCATGGATGTCACCTTGAGCTCCTAGAGGATAGGTGGGATAGTGAATGAATAAGGTCACCTAGTAAACTTTGTGGCTGAGGGAGAGTCAATCCTAGGTCTCTCTGGTCTAAGTTCTAACTGCTAGAGCACATTTGAGGAAACTAAGCAGGCATGAATCTGAACAGTACTCTGGATGGGAGACAGATAAATCATAACTTCTAAAATTTAAGAGTTGGATAAATTATAACCCATTAGGTTGTTGCATTCCCCGCACAGATTGGTGCAATTCCTCTTCTACATAAAAACGATTGATTACAGTTCTGCACACTTTTGTTAGTCATGAGGAGGGGCAAGGCAGTGAGCCAAGCTTCTCAGATTTCAACAGCCCCTCGCAGGAATCCAAGCATGTAGAGCCATGACGGCTAGAAGCTTGCTTTATTTTTATTTTATTTTTTAAAACCACAAAGCAGAATTCTGCACCTAGAACCACATTCTGCGCTTGGTCCTGCGTTCCGTCAGAATCATTAATATATATATATATATATATATATATATATATATATATACATACACACACATGTGTCATACTCTGTTTGATGAGGGAGGCATGGGCTGCAAGGTTTCTGGGCTTGGGTTCGGGTGTTAAGTTTGAAGTGTCCCCATAACACTTCTTTTTTTCCCCCACTGCCGGCAGCAAATGGCAACAGCGGAGGGGCAGGTGAAACGGTCGGGAGGCTTGGAGCGTCCGTTTGTGTTGACTCGCGGCTTCTTTGCGGGCTCACAACGCTACGGTTAGTGGTGCATGAGATGGGAGGAGGGAAGAGCCATTGCTCAGTGACAGGGCACCTGCTTTGCATGCAGAAGGTCCCAGGTTCGGTCCCCCGTGGCATCTCCAGGTTGGGCTGGGAAAGACTCCCCGCCTGAAACCCTGGAGAGCTGCTTCCAGCCATTGGAGACCGTCCTGAGCTACCTGGACTGATGGACTGGCCCTGTACAATATGGTTTACTGTGCAGCAGACCTGTAGGAAGAAAGGTGGGATATATTGGACAAATAAGTAAGACAGAGAATCAGAGAACTGTAGAGTTGGAAGGGACCTTGAGGGTCATCTGGTCCAACCCCCTCCAATGCAGGAATATTTTGCTCGAACTCACGACCCAGCTGTCAAGGTAGTTTAAAGAACATGGCACAACATTAAAATAAAAAAGAACCAGTCTGCCATGTAAACTCTGCCGCAGAGGTTATACCAATTCAGTAAAGACTATTAAACTGAAAGCTCCTTAAGGAGCCTGGGGGGGGGGTGTGGAGGGGCAGGCATGCAGACTGTAAGCAGGCTTCCAAGGCAGGGCTGAGGCCACCTTTACCTTCCAAATGTCGTTGGACCCCAACTCCCATCAGCCCCTGCCAGTATGGCCTGCGGTGAGGGGTGATGCGAGTCCAGCAGGTTAGGGTCACAGGTTAGCCTCTTGTGCTCTAAAGGCCATCATCAAGGAATCGACAAAGCCGGCCTTCCTGGGGAGGGAGTTTCAGAGCCTAGGTGAGGCCACAGGAAAGTGGCAGGTTGAGAGATGATCTGTGCACAGGTTGTTCGCTATTGCACCTTCTTGTTGTCACCCTCTGCAGGGGCTGTGTGGACAGGTGACAACGCAGCGGAGTGGGACCACTTAAAGATCTCCATCCCCATGTGTCTAAGCCTGGCTCTTGTGGGCATCTCTTTCTGCGGAGGTAAACCCTGTGGGGTTCAGATAACCCGTCTTGAACCCATGGCTTCATAATAATAGTAATCGTTAATATGGCACTTCTGAATGCTCTACACATTTGGACTACTTACCATCTAACATTAAACTGTGCTTTAATTCTTCATGGATGAGCCTCCATAAGTCTGTGGGAAGCATCAGACTCCTTCACGCCCCCATGTCCTCCCCCTACACGGCGAGGAAGAGGACATACACCGAGTTAGAATCTCAGCATGGTATTACATACAAACCGGGAGTCACGCTTTACAGGAAACAATGGTTAGTAGCTAAACAAGCCAGATGGTTTGCTGGAAACCGCGACTTGAAAATTGTAAAAGCCACTAAGCTGAGGTTCATTGGAAGTGAAACTGAATTCAGCAGAAGTCATCTTGCCAGCTGCACAGGAGCGGGGGGGGTCACATGAGGCCAACATTTGATTTGCTGTCACGGGAGGCTCATCCATGCGCTTTGATGTTACTTGTGGACACAAACATTTCTTGAGATTCTTAACACCAGGGGTGGGGAGCCTCGGCTGAATTCAGCCTCATGATTCTCCCCAGGCCACACCCTTTCACTAGGCCACACCCCCCACTTTGCTTTGCATCCTGCTTGAGTTTTTGCTTTGGTCAGATGTGTCCAACTTGTGATCGGCTTACAAGTTCCCCATCCTTAACCATCCTGGTTCTTGTTGGCTTGTTAGAAGCAGAGCGCTGGACTACTTTGACCCTTGGTTCCAGCTGAACTGGGCCACTCTTGGATTCTTAAAGGATATTAAAAGTCTTGATCTTTCCCCTGCCTTCCCTCCTCCAGCCGACGTGGGTGGCTTCTTCAAGAACCCTGAGCCGGAGCTGCTGGTGCGCTGGTACCAAGCGGGAGCCTACCAGCCTTTCTTCCGGGCGCATGCCCACATGGACACCACCCGCCGGGAGCCCTGGCTCTTTGGCGAAGAGAACAAGGCCCTGATCCGGGACGCTGTTCGCCAGCGCTATGCCCTCCTGCCCTTTTGGTACACCCTCTTCTACCACAGCTACCGTACTGGCCAGCCTGTCATGAGGTGAGTGGAAGGGTGTGAGGGGGTCTCTCCATTTTAGGAAAGGGTGACTTCAGCTACCTGCGCGTGGACTGGCTATATAGGTAGGTGGTCCAGTCTCAGCAGAGGTGCTGTTACACAAAGCAGGGGCAGCAACCCTGAAAGCCTTGCTCCAGGTTACTAGCTGTGGAACAGCTGCTCCACCTCCAGAGACCTCTGCCTGAAAGGAATGAGAGCTTTGAGCAATGGAAAGCTGAAAGCAGACCAGAACCTCAGAAATGGCATGAAATCTAAACTGAGCATCTGCACATATGTGTGTTGTTGTATGCAGTGTTTGGGAGGATATAAGACGGTAAATAACAAATAACAAACAAAATATCAATGTATGTAATTTTTATTTCTTAATTATATTTAGTGGTAGTATGGCTGTATTGTTTTTTGTAACATAAAATCATTCAATAAAAATTGTTTAAAAGAAAAAGAAAAGAAATCTAAACTGAGTGATGCCTGAAGCCCTAGATTCTTTTTCAGATTTCTAGCCAGCTGCAAACCAGGGTTTATCCGTTCACACATTGCACCAAACCAATAGTTACGTTTCCTCAAGCCGGGCTTGGTGTGGTGTGTGAAATCAGCTGCTATGCCAGATGGTGCTTTCCCCACTGCTGTGTGTCTGCTGCTTTCACTACTCTCTTTTCCCCTTCCATAGACCTCTTTGGGTGGAATATCCCCAGGACGCTACAACATATGCCATTGATGACCAGTATCTGCTTGGTGAGTGTGGTGAATCCCAGGGCTGATGTTGCTTCACTTCCTGTTCTCTGGCAAGAATCTTTGCATTTTAACATCCAATAGCCATTTTGGTTCTTGAGCATTTCAACTGAGAAGTTAGGGGCACACTTCCTTGAGTTATCTTTTCTATGATCACCAGGTTCTATACATCTTTGTACTGTTTTATTGTTTATGCAAACAAAGATGAAGTGCAGAGATGTTGGATGCAATGCAGCATGCAAAACTTGATGGCTGCTCTGAACATTGTGGGCTTGAACTTTGATGCTTCCTAATGGGCTGTATGGGGATGCAAGTGGCGCTGTGGTGTAAACCACAGACCCTAGGACTTGCCGATCAGAAGGCCGGCGGTTCGAATCCCCGCGACAGGGTGAGCTCCCATTGCTCAGTCCCTGCTCCTGCCAACCTAGGAGTTCGAAAGCACGTCAAAGTGCAAGTAGATAAATAGGTACCGCTCTGGCGGGAAGGTAAACGGCGTTTCCGTGTGCTGCTCTGGTTCGCCAGAAGCGGCTTAGTGATGCTGGCCACATGACCCAGAAGCTGTACGCCGGCTCCCTCGGCCTATAGAGCGAGATGAGCGCCGCAACCCCAGAGTAGGTCATGACTGGATCTAATGGTCAGGGGTCCCTTTACCTTTACATAAAGGCCAGCAGCTCAAAAAGGGGATTAGACAAAATATTGGAGGATAAGGCTGCCAGTGGCTGCTAGCCATGTTGGCTCTATTTTGCCTGCAGTATCAGAAGCAGAATACCAGTTGCTGTTGCGCCCAGCTCCTGCTTGTGGGCTTCTCTTTGGCATCTGGTGGGCCACTTTGGGAACAGAATAGTGGACTAGATGGTCCTTTGATCTGGTCCAACAGGGCTCCTCTAATGTTCCTAATTCAGAGGCAGATTACAAGAGGTGCAGTTAATGCAAATTTCTAGATCTCATGCTCTTATTCTGTTTTCTTCCCTTTGCAGGCGATGCCTTGCTGGTTCACCCAGTCACGGCGCAGGGGGCCCGAGGCGTGCAGGTCTACTTGCCTGGCAAAGGAGAGGTAATTGAGGCTGGCAGAGTGGAAATGAGGTGTGATGGGGTGGGAGAAGGAGAGTCGGCGCTCCTTTGTCAGAGTGTATAGCATAGAGAGTGAGCAACTCTGGCAGTTTCTTGGCCTTACCTGTGTCCAGCGCTAAGGAAATGAAGGCTGCAATGACCCAGAGAGAGAAAGAGGAGACAGAGAAGGGGTGGCAAAGGGAGAGAGAAAGTAAAGGGGATGGCAGAGAGACAGACATAGGCAGAAGGGGCGGTCTTGCCCACTTTAGGCTCTAGGCCCACCTATTGCTGGCATGGGGCCCCACATATTGCCTATGAGGGGCTGCAGCCCCCAACAGAAGAAAGCACAAGATCGGCCAGCCCTGTTTTAAATTAAACCTGACGCTCCCCAGCACTCCCAGGATTCTGTTTTGAGTTTTGAGTGACAAGTCCTGTGGATGTCCATAGTCCTCTCTAACCATGGCTGTCAACCGTCCCTTATTTGGCGGGAAACTCCCTTATCCCAGCGCCGTGTCCCGCTGCTGTCCCTTATTGATGATGTCCCTTAAATTTCCTGGGTTATAAAGGAAGCAGCTCCCCTCCCTCCCTCCCTGCCGGCCAGGGAGGAGGGAGGCTCCAACTGTGTTGCTTGGCTGCGTTGCTCACCCAATAAGGAGTCTATGAATGACTGGGGGGTGGAGCTTGCATGCCTTGTGCCAATCAAATTGGCAGCATTGCATGGGGACTCGCCTTTGCTCAGCGCTTCCCAGCGGAGAGGTGACGGTGGTTTTCCTTGCTGCATCCGCTTCGCCGGGTTGCTGCACTGTGGGAACCACTGCTTGAGGCTTCATTTGGCTGCTGGCTGGGCTTTCTGCCTTTGGCTCGGAGGGGCTCAGAAGTCGAACATGCCTGTTCCTGGAAAATCCCTTATTTTGGCTGCTGATCCCTTATTTTCGAGGCTGCCGGCCCCTTATTTTCAAATCTGTAAGTTGACAGCTATGTCTCTAACGTGCCTTTTTCCACTATGCAGGTTTGGTATGATGTCCACACTCACCAGAAACTTCATGCGCCCCAAACCCATTATTTAGCAGTCACCATGAGCAGCGTAAGTAAAAAGGGGGGAGCAGTTCCTGGAGGGAGAAAGAGAACCAAGACAGGGCACGGAAGCCTTGCTTACCTGGCCACTGGAGGCTTTTGTCTCTCACCCACCCCCCTTGGAACCACCACTTAGGATTGTATATTTGAATTCCATTCATGAATCTCTTTCTACGAAACCTCTCGAAGCCATTAGCAATAGTGGGTTGCCGCAAGCTGTGTTGTACTCAGCATAGACTCACTAAAATTAATGGACCTCAGTGAGTTTCCTCTGAGTAGGACTAGCATTGGCTTGCAACTCAGTAACACCAATATTTTTTTAAAAAAAACAACAACAACAGTTTTATATACAGTCGTACCTTGGAAGTCGAATGGAATCCGTTCCGGAAGTCCGTTCGACTTCCAAAACGTTCAGAAACCAAATCATGGCTTCTGATTGGCTACAGGAGCTTCCTGCAGGAAGCCGCAGAAGCCCCGTCGGACATTTGGGTTCCAAGAACATTCGCAAACCGAAACACTCACTTCCGGGTTTGAAGTGTTGTAAAAAAAGCACCAAAAAGACAATAAAGACATTTCTATACCACCTTCTTTCAAAAGACCACACAGTGGTTTACAATATAGTAACAAACATAGCCTAATATCACTATGCTGCAAAAAATTAAACCAGGTGGATAGCAATCAGTAGTACAGTACATAAATCCTAATACACAATACTGTACTTATTTATACAGAATAGTATAGAATATATCATGAACAATGGAGAATAGTGTCAACACAGTAGCAAACTCTACAACTTAACCCCCGATCCACAACGCTTCTCTGCAGATTCCTGTGTACCAGCGTGGCGGCAGCATCGTGGCTCGGAAGGAGCGGGTCCGGCGATCTTCAGACTGCATGTACAATGACCCTTACACCCTCTACGTGGCCCTGGGCCCCCAGGTGAGGTGGGAAGGAGCAAAGTGGGGCAGGGTTGTGGGAGAGATGCTCTACAGCAGGCTTTCCCAAACTTGGGTCTGCAGTTGTTTTTGGACTACAACTCCCATCATCCCTAGCTAGCAGGTCCTCGCTTCAGCTCCTCCTTGTGAATTTCTGCCTAGCTGGGATGCATCCTTGAACTCTCGTTTTCCTGGAAGGAGGAAGGGAGCAGTGTGTGTAGGGAACTAGTCTACAATGCTATACTTTACCATATTTGCCTCTGGCTCCGCCCACCACCGGTATGTGGTACCCAGAAGGGAACGGGGCTCCTCAGACTGCAGAGGTTTACCCATCACTTAAATCCAAGAGAGAATGAAAAATCAGGGAGAGTGGCAGCAGCAATGAAGAGGAAGAGGCCGCACAGAGCATGTCTTGACCATGGTAGCTCCACTCTCCCAGAACCCACCTGGTACAGGATTTAACTAGCAGGACCTCCTGGCTTTCTGTGTCAACACCCCCCCCCCCTTTACAGGGCACAGCACAAGGAGAGCTTTTCGTTGACGACGGGCACACATTCAGCTTCGAGACAAAGGGGCAGTACCTCCATCGCCGCTTCAGTTTCTCCGGCAACACATTGACAGCAAGGTACTGGGCCTCCCTCCTCTTTCCCACAAAATCCCCACCCCAGACCATCTATCCTGCCTGGTTGGTGCTGCTACTTCTGACTGAGGTGGTCGGCCTGTGATTGCAATTCAGATTGCAGGTGGGGCAGTTGGCAGGATTAAAGGCTCCTCTCCCCACTCATGGAAAGTTAACATGCCAGGGAAGAGCAGTCCTACCTAGCCCTGACATGCTAGGTTTCTACAGGCAAGGATTTTTTTCTGTAACTGGTGGTACAGCCCAGACATGGTGGGTCTGACACCTCTTTAATACAAAGGCCAGAGTTGCCTATATTAATGTAGCTTCATAATTATTTATTTAATTGATGCTTCTGGGACGGTTTATTTGCTGATGCTGCTTTTGATAATGTTTTATTTGCGGCGGTTGTTTTAGCATTTTAATGTCATCATTTTGTTAGTTGGGTGTGTAAATCTTATATTGCTTTATTGTAACCTGCCTTGCTTTATTGTAAGTCGGGTGAAAATGTTATGTTTTGGGGGTGGGATTTAGGTGCCATCTTTGTTGCCTTTTAAGTAGCACTACAGTATCACTTCCCTGCCCTCTAACCGTGCTTTCCCTGCCTTTGTTTTCTCCTGTCTTCCAGCTCCGCAGACCCGAAGGGCAGCTTTGAAACTCCGGCCTGGATTGAACGGGTGGTGATCCTGGGAGCCGGGAAGCCAGCGGCAGTGTTCCTCAAACAGAACGGTGAGTGATTGGAAAGGTCCTGGGCTCCATCCACTGGCACCTCCATGGTTTTTTTGGGAGGGCGGTAGCTGAGTGGAAGAACACGTTTAACATGGAGAAGGCCCAGGCTTGGTCCTGGGTGCCTCCAGTTATAGAAGGAAGTAGGAATCCAGGTGATGAGGGAAGACTCCCCTCTGCCTTAGGCACCTGGGCAGGATAGACAAATTGTGCCTCATTTCAGTAAGCTGAAATACGATCATCTGAGCTGGGTCATAGTGGGGCTTTCTTAGGAGGAAAAGAAGGGGGCCAACATCTGCTGGGAGAAGTTGTTGTGGCAGGCAGTGAATACCCCCCAATAGCAAAAAAATTAATGGTTCCCCCTGGTATCCATAAAACTTGAGGAACAGTTTCCTATGAATTGAACTGGTGTTTTGTCTGTGTGCACTGAGAATTTTGGGAATTAATTAATATTAATTTTAATCTAATCTACAGAGCACTTTCAGCTAAGATTTACAGCAATGGGGGATCTTTGGCCCTCCAGATGTTGCTGGACTACAACTCCCAGAATCCCTGATCATTGGCCCTGTTGGCTGAGGCTGATGGGAGCTGTAGTTCAGCAACACCTGGAGGGTCACATCCTTGAGTTAAACCCGACTTCAAACTGTTCTCTATTGGGAAAGGACGGTAGTTCTTTTTCTCAGCTGTGCTCACCTCCTTTCTCTCTTTCTCCCCCCCAATCCTAAAAGATGTTGCAGAATCTCGCCTGGATTTCACACACGAGGCTGAAACGTCCGTCTTAACCATCCGGAAACCTGCAGTCAACATTGGGGCAGACTGGAGCATTTCCCTGCGATAATGCCACGAGCTGGGCGGGAGGGCGGGCGGGAGGGCAGAGGGGTTCAGCTGGACAAGAGGGCTAAGGAAACACTCAAGCAGTGTTGGGGAGTTCTGGGGTGCCTCCCCTTTCACTGTCATGTGGGAAGGGAAGGCTAGGCGCTCCCCACCCTGCAGGGGCTCAAGTCCAACATCCTGTACCACTCAGGCATGTCTTGGGAGGGGATGGTGGCGGCTATCGCTTCCACCCCTTCCCCTCCGATCCTGGCTTGGACTCTTTCTTTCCCCCTGCGTGTGGTTCCATAGATTAACTTTAGCAATATTTGCTGTAGAATGAAGAATCTCTGGGTTGGAGTTGGTTGAGCCTCTCGTTTCCCCTCTGCCGGGGGTGGTGGCTAAGAAAGATCCCTTCCCTTCCCACGCCACCCCACTCCCTGGAGTTGCAATATTGGGACCAACCATTTTGAGGGGCTGGGCCTTTCCAGAGGGGAGGGAGAATTGATTTGGTCTCCTCCGTTTCCCATCCATCTCCACTTCCCTCTTCATCTCTCTCCTGCCCAACCAATTCCTGGCTCCAGTTGCTGACCACAAAACGAGTGACCTTGGCAGGGGTTGCCTTTTAACCTTTTCCTTGCCAACAGGTGAATGTATGGAGAACTCCCTCTTTCGTTGTTCCCTGCCCCATGTCGCCACTCGCCATAAACAACAGGGCAACATGTACAGCTAGCTCACTTGGCCCTTGAGACATTGCTGAACCACAGCTCCCATCATCCCTGGTCATTGGTCATGCTATGGCTGATGGAAGTTGTAGTTCAGCAGCATCAGGTTCCCCACACCTGAACTAGACCGTGGCCATTCTCTCCCCACGCTCTCTTTTACCCATCAGTCCCAATACTTTCTTATTTCTCCCCCCCCCAAAAAAAAAACCCACCACCCTTAGTACTGTGAGTGAGAAGGGATTTCTATTTCTTTCCGGAGTGGGGATGGGGGTTATCTTGGTGTCAGTGAATCACTGGCACTTCTATTTATATAATTTCTTGGGGGAGGGTAGATGAGACAGATCATGTGAAGGGAAAGGGGAGGCATGCTGCAGTTTGGTTAGAAAACCAGGCCCTGGGTTATGAGAGCAAGCCAAAGCGAATGTGGAGCGGGGGGTTGTCCTGCACAGAAATCTGGAAAGGAAAAAACAAGAGTGGCAGGTGAGCGGGGAAAGAAGCTGCTAAGAAATCAGGCCCCTTTCCTGCCAGAAAGTGAGGAGAGGGGCCCATCCTCCTTGGGGTGGAGTAGGACAGACAGGATTTTTTCTTTTTTACTCTTCTCGCTATGCCTTCCATCTCTCCCGCTCCTGCTTCCAGCTATCACTGCTCCTGCCCCCTCTCAGGCTAGGCTGCCTGGCTTGCGTTTGGCCTTGGCCGTCTTGTGTGTGTACGTGGATTAACATTCCTGGTCCTGGCTGGTTCTCCCTCGTGCATTTGCAGGCAAAAGGCCCAGAGCGAGTCTTTTTTCTTTTCTTTTTTTAAAAAATGGTCAAAATCCCTTCTTTAAAACACACACACACACACTTCCTCTCCTCCCATGCTTTCTTGATTGTGATTTCATCTGCAGGTATAAAGCTTTCACTGACTGGGTGTTTTGATAAAAGATGGACAATAAAAAAACCATTAAAAATAAGCATTTTGGTTTTTTTCTTCTTTTGATAGCTGCCACAGATTATTCATGACAATGTCAGAGGCGTCTGTTTTGCTGCATGGATGCATAGTGTATTCGAGTCAGGAGACCATGAGAGCAAAGAAAAAGAGGAAATCCTCATAATAGTAGCACATATAAAACTTTTAAAAAAGGAATACAGTGGTACCTCGGGTTAAGTACTTAATTCGTTCCGGAGGTCCGTTCTTAACCTGAAACTGTTCTTAACCTGAAGCACCACTTTAGCTAATGGGGCCTCCTGCTGCTGCCGCCGTGCCGCCGCTGCACAATTTCTGTTCTCATCCTGAAGCAAAGTTCTTAACCCGAGGTAATATTTCTGGGTTGGCGGAGTCTGTAACCTGAAGTGTATGTAACCCAAGGTACCACTGTATTGAGCTGTGCTTGGATTCCCTCCCCTTTTGGAGGGTGGTGGCCAGGAAACTGTGGCCATTTGGACCAGTTTCTTATAGCAGGGAAGGAAACATGGTGCACTTTCAGACTCCCAACTCCCAGAATTCCTGGCGCCTAGGAAGCTCCCTTCTCATCCAGACCATTTTGGACCATCTAGCCCAGTACTGCATATCCTGGCTTTCAGCAGGGTCTCTCCTAGCCATGCCTGGAGATGCCAGAGATTGAACCTGGGACCTTCTGCATTCAAGGCAGATTCTCTGTCACTGAGCTACATCTCTTCTGTTCACCATGCTAGGTGGGGCTGATGGGAGTGGAGTCCAGCATGTAGAGGCTGACATGTTCCCTGCCTTAGACCATGTGGGATAAGTTAAAGCTATGCTTTTCCCAGTAGTGATGTATGGCAGTGAGAGCTGGACCATCAAGAAGGCTGATCGCCGAAGAATTTATACTTTTGAATTATGGTCTGGAGGAGACTCTTGAGAGTCCCATGGACTGCAAGAAGATCAAACCTATCCATTCTGAAGGAAATCAGCCCTGAGTGAGTGCTCACTGGAAGGACAGAGCCTGAAGCTGAGGCTCCAATACTTTGGCCGCCTCATGAGAAGAGAAGACTCCCTGGAAAAGACCCTGATGTTGGGAAAGATGGAGGGCACAAGGAGAAGGGGACGACAGAGGACGAGATTGTTGGACAGTGTTCTCGAAGCTACCAGCATGAGTTTGACCAAACTGTGGGAGGCAGTGGAAGACAGGAGTGCCTGGCGTGCTCTGGTCCATGGGGTCACGAAGATTCGGACACGACTAAACAACAATAATGGCTACAATTCTCTCCCATAGAACCTTTCTTGTTTTCTCTGTTGAATTTGCATGGGCAAAGTCTGCACCCAGTGGTCCTTTACATAATCTTTACATAATCCATATTGTGGCACCTTTACATAATCCATATTGGGTCTCCCCATAATAACTACATGACAATAAAACACCTTATGCCAAAAGCTTATGTAGTGTAGTGGTTAGATTGTCAGACTATGACCGGAGAGGCCAGGGTTCAAATCACCAGTTGGTCAGGGAGCTCTTGCTTGGTGGCCTTGGGCCAGTCACAGCCTCTCAACCATAATTTACTTCTTAGGGCAGTTGGGATTAAATAAGTGGGGAGAATCCTGTATGCTACTTTGAGCTTGGAGAAAATGGTGGGATATAAATGTATGAATGAGAAAGAAAAATGGAATAAGAAAGTGAGTGTTTGATCTGAGGAAGTGCTATCTGGTCCACAAAATAAATAAAAATAGAAATCTTAAGGTGCAAGACCTTGTGTGCTGTTTTTACTGCAACAGATTTAAGCATGGCACCTCTCCGCCCCACCCCCCAAACAAGGACACTGGTTTGTATAAAAATGGCCAATTTACATAAACATTTTGCTCTAATTTAAATAGAAATGCATGGGGAGCAAGACTGTTGTAAACAACATCTGCCCTTATTCTCTTATGGGGTATACAAGAGCCCTTTATAGAGTCCTTTGTAGGTTCTCCATTGGTAGGAGAAAATAACAGAGGCCAACCAGAGAATATTGAGAAGCAAAGCAGCTAGTAAGACTGATCTTTATTAAAGCTGTTGCAACAGGGTGCTCCCTTCACACACAGGAGAGAGGAGGACCCAGAACCAAGGTGTGCCTGCCGTTATATAGACATTTTTAATTCCCTGCCCTGCAGCTCAAGACCACCCCCCACAAACATTGTACCTACATCACAGCAAAGGCGGTCTACAACAGAAATTTGAATGTTGTTTTTCCTGTCTGCCGGGTTTTCTGATAATGCCTTATCTGATTGCCTTTCCTGGTAGTCTGGCCATTCCTTTGAGATGGTCATTTCCCAATTCCTGAGACAATGGGAAGGTTCCCTCACTCCCTCGCTCCTTGCAGAGAAAACATTTGGTCAGTTTGGGAGTCAAAATCGTAGCTGTCAACTTTTCCCTTTTCTTGTGAGGAATCCTATTCGGAATAAGGGAATTTCCCTTAAAAAAAGGAAATGTTGACAGCTATGGTCAAAATGGTTTCAGTCTTCCTGTGTTGCTCCAGACATGTGGTCCACATATCTATGTACTGCTTGGTTGGTACATTTATGAACATTTATTATATATATATAAGACCTTAAATTTTTTATTACACTGTGACCAGGTGACTTCTGTGCCTGCTCCACCCACTGTCCCAAGTAGCGCTGCTAACTGGCTGCACAGGTTCAAGCCCTCTCCCTTCATAGGGTGCATTCTCTTTAATTTGGATTTGGATCACATCCACACTATATATTTAAAGGTGCTGGGAGTTGAAGCTCTGTGAGGGCTCCATTGTCCTCTTGACAGCCCTTCAAACAGAGGACTGTCCTCTGCAAAGTAAGACACGCGGTCGCCCTATCTGGAAACGAAACAGCTAAAAGCGCAGCAGAAGAGAAAAAAACGGAGTGCAGTCGAACCAAGGGAAAACATTTCAACGTATTTCAACATTTCAGAAGAAAAGGCATGAAGCAATCAGGAGGCGGGGGGAACGGGCCAGACGGGGAATAGCTGCACCGGGGGACCCTTCACGAGAAGGGACCTCTGAAGGACGGTAAACGCGGCTGGACCGGAAGTGCTGTGTTGGCCGGCGCGGGGAACTCCGTGGGGACCCCGGATACGATGAAGGGGGCTTTGAGCAGCTGAGGATCCTAGTCCCCCTAACCCTTCTTCCCCCTTCGCCTCGGGTGGCAGTAACAGAAGCGTGGTGAGCACCGGCCTTGGCTCCGTCGCCATAGCAACGGTGTCACACCGTCTCCCTTCCCATGCCAGGAGATGGGAGACGGGGGTGGGGTGGGGTATTGAACGGGGGGTGGGGGCGTCGGCGTGGGGTTGCTGCTGCGCTCCTAGGAGAAGATGGAGAGGCTCTGCTTCAAGGGGTGCCCGGAGCCTCCATGATGGTGCAGTGCTGAAGGTTGCCCAGTAACTGCAAGGGGAAGGGGAGGGGCTTTAGCATGGAAAGAGGGAGAGAGATCTCACCAGGGCTTCGGGGTTCCTAAAATAAGAGGTTGCAGGGGCTTAGGAGTGCTTGCGTCCCACAAGGCAGCAAGCCCTTGCTCTCTCGTCCTAGGAGTGCGCGTGATAGAGACGTAAAGGCACTTTGTATGTGCTCAGATGCCATCTCCGCAACTCCAGAGGCATTTACGTAGCTTGCAGGCTTGTCGTTGGTTTCCTGGTAAAGGTTTGGGCAACATTTCCTCCCTACAGAGATGGGAAACCCATTAAGATGCTCTATCCCTAGAGACTGTCATGGGATTTGATGGATTATTGAATGCTCTTAGGGATATTTGGACAGTTAGACAGAGCTGGCAACCCTGGTCTCTGAAGAATGATGAGATGTGAGGGTCCAAACATGATCGCTCCTGATGCTGTAGAGCCCACACTGCTCCTTGGCATTCCCAAGAGCTGTAGGCAGTGAAACAGGCAGTGAATCAGGCTGCTGAGATAGATTTGCTAGGCACTTTGAGGATAAAAACTACACTTTGGAACTCCCTGCCCCTTGATATTAAGCAGGCACATTCACTGTACTGCTTTTGGCACCTGCTAAAATCTTTTTTGTTTAAGCAAGGCTATGCAGACATGTTAATCTGGGATGCATATCAAGACATAATTTTATTTTATAAAGTATGTATTTTTAAACTGCTGCTTTTCTTTTGAAAATAAATTAGGTGTTTTAATCATCAGGTGCTATAGATAATTTAATGTGTATTTTGAGTTGTATCCAACAATGTTTTACTCACAGTAGTCCTACTAAAACCAATAGTTTTTAGTTTCATTAATTTCAGTGGGCCTACTCTGAGCAGGACTGTATGCAACCCTTTATATTTTATGTAAACTGCTTAGAAGTTTTTATGGTTAAGTGATATTTTTTTAAAATCTTGTTAACTTTTTTTTAAAAAAATCTCTCATTTAGATGGCATGGTTATGACAAGTCCAGTTGAAGTGCCCAGTGCACTGTCTAGTCTGGCTTTATGGGATCAGGTTCAGCTTTTGAGGCCTGAGGATGTGGACAAAGTACGTTGAATCATTTGGCTAAACACATGCCCTTTCGATCCTTGTTTGTTGTGGTTTCCTTGAGCTGGCCAGAGAGGGCTGACCAGGTGAGTCCAGAGTGTGGTAAGTGCATTATTGTGTGACAGTGCCTCCTGTTTTAAAAAGGTGGTTGTTTGTCTGCTGCTTTCTGACAATTACCTCCTGGCTGCAAATGCGCCCTCCTCAGCAAGGGGCTCAAGAGGGTAGTGGTGGCCCACCTTTGAGAAAACTATCTCGATATACAGTGGTACCTCGGGTGACATACGCTTCAGGTTACAGATTCCGCTAACCCAGAAATATTACCTAGGGTTAAGAACTTTGCTTCAGGATGAGAACAGTGCGGCGGCAGTGGGAGGCCCCATTAGCTAAAGTAGTGCTTCAGGTTAAAAACAGTTTCAGGTTAAGAATGGACCTGCGGAACGAATTAAGTACTTAACCCGAGGTACCACTGTATTTCTATCTAGGTTTAGACCGGGTTTTAGCATTGAATCAACGTTGGTTGAGGGGCAAGGGGAGTGTGACCACGTTACTCTTGCTTAATCTCTTTGTCCTGTGAGTTGGCAGTGCCATTTTATAGTGGTTCCATTCCTACTTACAGGACCAGTTTCAGAGAGTGGCATTGGGTGACTATGAGTTGCCTCCAACTCAGTTGTGCTCAGAGTAGACGCACTGAAATTAATGAACCTACCATGCCCATTCATTTCAGTAGGTTCACTCTGAGTAGGAACATTGCCTCTAACCCTACATCTCGGCCCCCTGGCAATTATGCTTCATAGCAGTGGCGTAGCGTGGGGGGTGCCAGGGGTGCCGGCCGCACCGGGCGCAACATCTGGGGGGGCGCGAGTCCAGAGGGAAGGGACAAGTTCCTTCCTCCGCCGGTCTCCCCGCCGCCACCGCCAGCCTTGCGCCCTAGCGCGCACGCCCACCCCCGCCGCCGCCGCTGCGGCTGCGCTCCACTCACTGCTCGCAGGAGGAGCAGCCGCTGCAGCAGCGCCGACGGCGCCACCGACGCCTGGCCGGGCACCGGCAGCCTCCGCACCCCGACGCCGACGCCATCCCCTCAGCCCAGCCACAGGCGGCGGCTGCTTCTGCCGACTGGGAGGGAGGAGAGCTCCGAGGGGCCTCGACGCGCCCTGCGCTCCCCAAAACCCTCCGAGAGGAAGCCGGCGGGCGGGCGAGCGTCTCCCGGCTGAAGGGGGCGCCGCTGGCTCCGGCTCTCAGCGCAAGTCTCAGCCGCGGGGGGGGGGGCGAGGACGGAGCGCGGCTGGAAGCCCCCGGAGAGGCGCTCGCCAAGCCCGGATCTGGAGCGCCTCGGAGCGCGGGCTCCACCTACAGCCCAAGGAGAGGAGGGGGCGGGGAGGCGCCCGAGGGGAGGGGGCTTCGGCTGCCTCGGCCCGCGGGGGCTCCGCAAATAATAAATTTAATAAATTCCTGCTGAGCCTTTGGGGGGGTCTTTGGCTCCTTCGCTCGCCCCCAGCCCCAGTGGCGTAGCGTGGGGGTGCAGGGGGGGCCGGCGGCACCGGCCGCAACATCTTGGGGGGGCGCGCTCGCACTCGAGTACTAAAATCCACGGGTTAGGGGGCGCAAATTACTTGCCTTGCCCCGGGTGCTGACAACCCACGCTACGCCACTGCTTCATAGTGCTACATGTTAGCATCTGGTTCCTGATTCTGGTTCCTATCTATATGAAGCCATTGGGAGCAGCCATTTGGGGATTTGGAACACAGTGCCATCAACACGTCAGTGACGCCCAGCTCTATTTTTCTGTTACATTGGAGTCAGGTGAGGCTGTACAAGTCCAGAACCAGTGCCTGGAAGCGGTGACTGGCTGGATAAGGGCCAGTAAGCTGAAACTGAATCCAAAGAAGACAGAAATCTTGTGTGTCAGCGGTTTACAGCTCTAGGAATTGGAATGTCTGCCTATTCCGGACAGGGTAGCACTCTCCCAAAAGAAACATGTTCATCATCTGTGTGTATTCCCTGGAGTTGTTTTTGTCACTGGAGCGCATGTGGCTTCAGTACCTGTGAGTGTCTTTTTGTGTCTCCTTTGGCTGGAGTGCCAGTAATAACCATTCCTGGTCTGGTATAGCCTTACTACCATGTTGTACACATCGGTAGCCTCAAGTCTTGATTGCTGTAATGTGCTCAACCTGGGGCTGCCCTGGAAGCTGCAACTAGTGTAGACTGCAGCAGCTAGGGTGGCAAGCGCAGTGTCCTTCTGTGTACATTTTTACACCACCAATCTAACTGTCATGAAGAATCCTGCAGTGTGTTAAGGGTGCTGGAAACTAACTCTGTGATGTCAGCGCCGTTAGCAAATTACAGTACTGAGGATTCTTTGGGGGAAGCCCTGCCTATTAAAGTGGCGTTAAAGAGTGCTTTAAATGTATGGTGTGGGTGGTATCTTAATTTTTCCCTACAGAGCCGTGTGTTGATCTTTGTTTGGTGCTCATCTCTGCAGGCCCTGCCATGAAGGTGAAATTAAAAAACGTGTTCGTCATCTATTTCCTGGTGTCGGTGATCGGCCTGATGTATGCACTGCTGCAACTGGGTGAGTAGCAAAGGAGGGATGGAGGTATCCTGCTGTATTTATTTAATGGACTTTCCAATATCTATTAGCAGGCAATACCTTTATTTAGGACCAATCAAATTATGAGCAAACTTTTGAGTTCTCAGAACTCTTCTATAAAGCTAGATATTTAGCAATGCTGGGTAAACAATACCTGACTCGATGTTAAAAAAGCAAAGTCTGTATTCAATCATAGTCTTATGATGGCCAGCAGGAGGATATAGAAAATTTGACAAGGCTCTGCTGCAGAGAGGTATACCCTTCTGGGCCCTCCAGTTACTGCTGGACTCCCAACTTTACACATCTGTAAGTGCATTTGATATGTGATCCCTGATTGGTTGGGACATGTGTCTAGGATAGGGTAGGTAATCTCCAGATGCTGCTGAACTACAACTCCCATCATCCCTGACCATTGGCCATGCTGTCGAGCTCGTGGGAGTTAAAGTCCAACATTATCATCTGGAGAGCCACAGGTCCCCCACTTCTGATTTAGAATGTAACCCTTTGCCTCCACCCTACCTTACATTGTTCAGGGCTATAGCCACACCATACGGCTTCCTTCCCCTTCTTCTCCTGGGAACTTGTTAAGGATTCTGGGAATTGTAGCTCTGTGAAGGGCTATTTACAGCTCCCATAATTCTTATATATACTGTATTGGCCCGAATATAAGCCACACCTGCAAATAAGCCGCACCTTTAAAATTCAAAGGGGGGGGGAAATACAATATCCAAATATAAGCCGCTCCCTTAAGACTGGGTTACAGGCTGAAAATCGCTGTGGTTGGTAGAATTGTAACTCCAAGCCAATTTAAGCCTTTGATCTTGCAAGCCCACAAAAGTTACCATACAATTGCAAATCGCTATTCAATTGCTACAATTCTGCAGGCACTCACACCCGTAAATGGCAAATGAACAGTCTCAAGCTCGCAAATAGGCAATAAAACATTTTATTGTTCCGTTTTACTATATTTCTGTTTCAGCAGCGCTATCGTAAAAGCCCATTTTTGTAAGGTCGCAAATTTAAGCCGCACTTTAACTTTTAACGGTTGGAATTGGGGGGGGAAGTGAGGATTATATTCTTTTTTTTAAAAGATATTTATTAATTTTTTCAAAATATTACAAAAAGGAAAAAAAACAAACAAAATAGGGACAGAAGAAAATACAAAGAGTAAAAATAGTTAACAAAGTAAGAAAAGAAAAGAAAACCCCTTCCCACCGTGACAAAAATACAAAAATCCCAAACCTTTAAAAGCATTTTAAAACAAATTCATTATTTTCAGATCCTTAACTGTCATTACCTTCTTTCTTAGACCTCCTCCTCCTCCCTTTCTTTGTATCCTAGTTATTAATTATCCCAGCAAATCCTTTCCTTTCCATGTTTCATAAAATTCTATCCTTACATTACCCTAGACTATTTTAATCTTATCTTTCTATAATAGAACAAACCTTAAAACTTAAAACTTAAGTCTTATCCTTACCAGCTTCTTATAATCATAATATTCTTTCATAATTCTTTAAGCATCTTTGCTAAAGCCGAGTAATTTCTTCCAACATTTTTCTATCATTCATCAACTTTATAAAACATTCTAATAATAATAAAAAAGAAAGATATAAACAAATCCAATCTTTATCCAGCGTCCCTTCCTCCTGGTTCCGGGTTTTGTCAGTCCTTATTCCCATCAATCTAGCCCATTAACCTGGTAACCTTATGTCCGAGGCCCTCAAGTCACTTCCATGGCCCTTCCGCGGCTCTTCTTCATATTTGTAGCTGTAATTTCCCTTATCTCCTGCTCGTGGTAACTCCAGCTTGACAATGTCTCTTGCTCGTGATAACTCCAGCTTGACAATGTTTTTAACCCTTCTCGACAGATCAGACCCTTTTCCGTATTCATCACTGCATTCCATGTAGTATTTAAAAGCATGTTTCAAGGGCCCTCCAAAATTGAGAGCCCCCACAGTCTCAAGCATCTCGCAGCCCATTGCCATATTTGAAAAGTCCAGACATCCCAACATAAGGGGGTCAATCCAGTCCCCCATTTCCAAACCACACCAAGCTTTTCCTTTCCAAATCTGGCTCTTTCCAAGTTCATTTGTCAAATCCGAAAGATCATACTCCTGTTCGGTCTGTCCTGTCAAAACACACTCCTGATTTAATGTCACAAACTCCTGTTCTATCAAAACACACTTCTGGTTTAAATCCTGAGTGGGCTCCACATATTTTCCCACTGTCTGGTCAAAATATCCCACTGCCTGTTCAAAATTTCTAGTCGAAGTCACCATCCAGTTCACCTTTTCATGTAATTCTTCCAGTAGAGCATTTGTTTTGTAAAAAGCACACAACAAGGCTTCTGAGTACATTGTCCTGCAAGGTCAAATACTTGTTCCCACGGTTAATCTGTAACAGCTGTCGATTCCCTGGAGTTAGTTACAGTTTCACAAACTCCCCCTAGGGGGAGGACTTATATTTATTCTTGCTACAGAATTTCCTTTTTTGAGATACTTTGTCCTTATATATTCCTTTAAAATGCGAAAGGGAGCAGTGGAATCGCTAAGCTTCTCTTCTTTTAGCTATCTGTCAAAAAGCACTTGTCTTTGGTCAATGAACTTCCCACGTCAGTCCTGACACCCCGCTCCAGGATCAGGACGGAGGAAAGTTACTTCCCTTTAAAATCACTTCAAACAGTCCAAAAAGAAAAAATTCACAATTTTAAATGTTGAAATCCAATCTTTTAAAGACGATTTTCTGAGCTCTAGTTTAAATTGCCTTTGCTTTATTCTGTTTACAAAAGAACGGAAGGGTGACTTCCTGTTTAGCCCTTCCCGCTCCGTACCAAATTCAAATGAATTTTTTAAAGTCCGGTTCTTTCCTACTCACGAATCTTTGTTTGATATCCAATTGTTCAAATTCTAAGTACTCACGGGTGCTTATTTTAGAGTCCAAATTGTCCCAGGAAAAAGGCAGCGCTCTCCGGCAACAGCTATGCGGCTTCACTCCACGGAAGAAGCAATTGACTCACAGCACCGCGCCACTTCCCCCTCTTCACTTCGGAGCCCGTTAGTGGGTTCCTTAGCGGGTTGGGGGGGCGCTAAAGGTGCCCGCCAAGTCCCATGGTCACAGGCTTCATCCGCCTGTGATTTTGAGAGGGTCCCCGCTTCGCCGTAGCGGAGAAGACCCGTTTCCCGCGGAGCCAGTCCCTCCAGTTCAGAGGGAGTCCGCCATTGCCGGTGGCACCACCCCGGAAGTCTCGGAAGTGAGGCTTATATTCAGGCCAATACAGTGTGTATATATATGGATATTATTGCAGCAGTTGTGTGCTGATGTTCCTCCCTCTGGCCTCAGGACAGCCCTGCGACTGCACCCAGCACCTGAAGTCAGCCAGCGACCTCATCCATGCCAAGGAGAAAAAGCTGTCCCAGTTGCAGAATGAGCTGAAGAGGCTCCAGGGGCGGGAAAAAGTCCCAGAGCCAGCAGAACAAGCCTTGCCGGTCATTTATGCCGTCACGCCCACCTACGCTAGGTAAGGTGCCAGATCCTTGGGGGTAGGGGGCAGTGTCAGTTCTGGGTCATAGTTCAGCAGCTGAAGGCATGACTTGCAGGAAGAAGGATCTTGGGAAGGAAGGACTGTGAGAGAGGTGCTGCTGATCAGAGGAAATGTAGGGGCATAGGAAACTGCCTTAGAGTGAGCCAGACCCTCTGGTCCCATCTAGCTCAGCATTGTCTACACTTCGACTGACAGCGACTGCAGGCTTTCAGGAGTCTATGTCTAGCCCTACCTGTAGAAGCTGAGGTTGAACCTGGGACCTTCTGTATGTAAATCAGATGCTCTGACACTGAGGTAGAGCTCTTCCCTTAAGACACGGGAAGCTACTGTTAGAATTCCTGCTCCATGATTGCAGTCATGGGATTGCTATCTATCACATGACGGTGTATGTTTTGACCGTGGGAAGTGACGGAGACAGGATGTTTGTGTTACTGTGTTCTGTGAAGTGGGACTATTGTCCTTTGTTCTTTCTCTTTGCTGTCTGATGCTAGAGAGAGAGGGAGCCATGTTGCAGTGCTCCGTGTGTGTTTATATGTAAATAAAGTAGATTAGCCAAAATGCTGAGTTGCTGGGGTTCTGTTACCCAACTGCGCAAACTCTGTGGATCCCTAAGCGTGCCGATGTCTGTTGGCATCGGTCGCTGTGATGTTTGGGCAGAAGAAAGCTTCTGAAGCTCCCAAACGAATGACCAGGAGGGAGAGAACATGTGTCTCTGCCAGGGTCCTACTCGAGTGTAGGACGAGCTCCTGACAGCTACCATATACCATATACCAAGCCAGACCACTGGTTCATCCATGTGATCAAACCAGCAACCTTTAGCAGGCAGAGCAGGGGCTCTACAACTGAGTTAGGGCCTTTCCCCTAAAAATAAACAGAGGTTCCCGTCTTTGTGGTTCTGAATAGCAGTCTGATTTAAATAGGACCATATCCAATAAGCTTATTGTGCTGTCCAAAGCCCATGGCAATTACATTATAATGTACCAAAATACATGTGTAGTGATAATAAAAGATTTCTGTGTTGCAGAGGGTTGGACCAAATGGTCCTTGTGGCCCCCTCCAACTCTATGGCTTTATGAAACAAATAAATAACAAACATTGATAGTAGAAAGAAAAGAAGAATCAGAAGTACCACCAGCTAACCCAACTTCAGATTAAACCTCCCAGTCTCCAAAACAATTTATAGCAACATTATCTAATTCTCCCTTTCTAATCCAAGAGCCACTTTATGTGTCCCAAAGCAAATAAACTGAGCTGTTTCTTCCAGAAATCTTTCTTCTATCACTGTACAGTGGTACCTCGGGTTACATACGCTTCAGGTTACATACGCTTCAGGTTACACACTCTGCTAACCCAGAAATAGTGCTTCAGGTTAAGAACTTTGCTTCAGGATGAGAACAGAAATTGGGCTCCGGCGGTGCGGCGGCAGCAGCAGAAGACCCCATTAGCTAAAGTGGTGCTTCAGGTTAAGAACAGTTTCAGGTTAAGAACGGACCTCCAGAACGAATTAAATACTTAACCCGAGGTACCACTGTATAAAGGACAAATGAATAGATAGTGAATAACGTCTTCCACCAGATATTGGCCACAAACACAGAATCTGTGAAATAGAAACCTAGGAAGCTGCCTTATACAAAGTCGGACCATTAGCAGTAACTCTTCAGGGGCTTCTGACAAGGGACATTCCTTGGCCTGCTTGGAGATGCTGGGGCTTGAAGCTGAGACCTTCTGCACGCTCTGCTACCAAAGCTGTGGCTGGAGCCCCTCTAAATCTGCCTCCCCGATTTCTCACTTGCTTCCTTCTCTCTGGGCTCCTCTTCCCCAGGCTGGTCCAGAAGGCGGAGCTGGTGCGCCTGTCGCAGACCCTCCTGCACGTGAAGAACCTGCACTGGATCGTGGTCGAGGACGCGCCGGCCAAGACGCAGCTGGTCTCGGAGCTGCTGGCTCAGAGCCACCTGCGCTTCACGCACCTGCACACCGAAACGCCCAAGGAGCACAAGCGCAAGGAGAGCGACCCCAACTGGCTGAAGCCCCGGGGGGTGGAGCAGCGGAACCTGGCCCTGCAGTGGCTGCGGGAGAACCACGAGCTGGGCAAGAAGGCGGTGGTGTACTTTGCGGACGACGACAACACCTACAGCTTGCGCCTCTTTGACGAAGTCAGTGCCGGGAGGAAGGGGTGCAACAGTTTGGGGGGGGCGGGATTGCAGTTCTCCTAGATTCCAGAATGTTCCATATTCTTCTTCTGAAAAACAAAACCTTTTATTTTCACAAATATAATGGGGAGGAGGCGAAAGAAGCATTGTCAGATGATACTAACAATACAAATCTTCCATCGGTTCTGACTTAGCCCCTATCTGTACTGTACATTTAAAGCAGTATCGCGCCACTTTAAATTGTCATGGTTTCCCCTGAAGAATCCTGGGAGGTGTCGTTCATGGGGGGGGGGGTTTGGAATTGCTAGGAGGTCCCTATTCCCCTTTACAGAGCTATACAGTGGTACCTCAGGTTACATACGCTTCAGGTTACGTACGCTTCAGGTTACAGACTCCACTAACCCAGAAATAGTGCTTCAGGTTAAGAACTTTGCTTCAGGATGAGAACAGAAATCATGCTCTTGCGGCGCGGCAGCAGCCAGAGGCCCCATTAGCTAAAGTGGTGCTTCAGGTTAAGAACAGTTTCAGGTTAAGTACGGACCTCTGGAACGAATTAAGTACTTAACCTGAGGTACCACTGTAATTTTCAGAGTGGTTTTACAATCAACCCCTCTTCCCAGGCAGGGATGCCAATTTGAATAGGGACATTGGCCCCTAAGAGTTGACTCCCGTGTTCCCAGGGATTTAACAAAGCTTGGGGTTCGGGTGGGATTCTGTGGGAGTAAGTGGATACTCCGCTATCTATCTATTCTGCAGTTGTGTCAGTTTCTACGGACATAGGTGCCTAAGTAGCAAGCCTCATAGCTGACAGCGGGGGGGGGGGGTTGAACAGAAGGAATTACTCCTTACATACTAAGGCTACAATCCTAACTTATGTGACTTACATGGGAGAAGCCTACACTGAATTCTAGGTAGACACGTCTAAGGTAGCGTGGCAAACTAGCATGTGCAGGATTGTTGGGGTGCTTTATTGGGGAGAGGTTCCCGGTTACCACAAGAGATGGGAATAAACAGGTTGTTAAACAAAGAACTGCAACCAGGCAGCGTTGGTCTCCAGAAGGTGGTGTTGTTGACGTTCAATTTATATCCCACCCAGGGCTGGAAACACAGCCACAGTTTTTAAAGAAAGCGTTCCAGAAAATGGAAGCATTCTAAAAGCAGTTTTATCAAACTCTCTCCCCCTCTTTTCCCTTCTTTGCTCCACCCTGTCCCCAACCAGATCCGCTCCACCAAGCGCGTCTCGGTGTGGCCCGTCGGCCTGGTGGGAGGCCTCCGCTTTGAGCGCCCCCTGGTGGAGAACGGCAAAGTGGTGGGTTTCTACACGGCCTGGAAGCCCAACCGGCCCTTCCCCATGGACATGGCCGGCTTTGCTGTGGCCCTCGATCTGCTCCTGGCCAATCGGGAAGCTCGCTTTGACTTGCTGGCCGAGCGCGGCTACCTGGAGAGCAGCCTGCTGCAGTCCCTGGTGTCGATTGAGGAGCTGGAGCCCAAGGCTGACAACTGCACCAAGGTGAGCAGGTTGGCAGACATCAGTAAAACTGCTGGCATATTTGTAAAGCTAAGCAGGGTCTGGCATGGTTTCAGATTGGATGGGGGACCATGTGTTGAGATTTCTGCATTGTAGCGGGTTGGATTAGATGACCCTCAGGGTCCCTTCCAATTCTATTGAGTCCCCTACAGATTCCCCTACATACAGCAACTTTTTCGGACCTGACAATATTTCTGACCACCACAGGGATGGGGAACCTGTGACCCTCTAGATGTTGCTGGACTACAACCCCACCAGCCCTGATAACTGGCCACGTTGGCTGGGGCTGATGGGAATTGGAGTAAAACAACAGCTGGAGGGCCAGGAGTTCCCCATCTCTGCTTTACACCTCTGTAAGTGCATTTAATATTGTGATCCCTGATTGGTTGGGACATGGAGACTACAGGTCCCACCAGCTATTTATCATTAGCCATGCTGGCTGGGGTTGATGGAAGTTGGAGTCCATCAACGTACAGAAGACCACAGGCTCCCCACTCCTGGACTGCAACTTCCATCATCTCCCACCAACACAAAACTGTGCTGTCTCCAACTGATTGGAGTTGGTGTCCAAAATATCTGGAGGACACCTGGTCAGGGAAGGCTGCCTTGAATCCTGACTGGTGTTTTAGCAGATGACCAGGGCAAGGGGAGAGTGTGTGTGCATGACATTCTTTAATACATGGTTTCACTTCCTCAAGCAGCAGGAAGTTTGCAGCAGCTATTTTAAGGCGGTTTGTCTCAGACGAGGCAGGCCTGATGACAGTCAGATTCCCATTGAGAAGTTCCTTTTTGAGATATCGAGAAGCAATTTAGCACAGTTGGTACAGTCACCCCCAAGGGCAGATGGTCTTACTGCTCTTCCTCACATAATGGTTGACGGTGGTAGCTGCTGTGAGTGGAAAACCTTTGTATGTTTGCCCCTGAAACAGTACATGTTTGAAAAGGAAAAGGGGTGGGGTGGGAAGAGGAAAACACAAGCAAACTCGGGCAACCAGTAGTAGAGAAATTGAAACAGAAACACCTCTTTTGATCTTGCAGGTGCTCGTCTGGCACACCCGGACCGAGAAGCCCAAGATGAAACAAGAGGAGTTGTTGCAAAAGCAGGGCCTGGGCTCCGACCCCAGCATCGAGGTGTGACTGGGCTCCATTTGGCCACTGAGACAGTGGCAGTGCCTCCGTGGGGCGTGGGAGGAGCTAGAAGGACTCGGCCAAACTCGATTGGTCGCAGATGCTGAAGTCTTTGACTCCCACTCCCCTGCCCATCCATGGACATGTGCTGCCCCGGAACTCTTTTTATTTATTAAGGATGAGCTCCCTGTTCTTGACCCCCAGCATGGAAGGAACACTCTGTCTCCAGCGAGAAAAGACTTGATTCACAACTGCTGCTATCCTCCGCCCCCTCGCCTTCCTACTGCTGGGGAAATGTCTTCTATTTCGGTGCCCTCCCTCTTTAAAAACGTTTCTTCATTGAATGCTGCAGATTCCTACTGGTGAAAAAGCCCCCTTTGCTTTCCCCTGCTGGCTGCTCGGACCGCCCCCCCCCCTGCTAAATGCTTTGTTCCCTCCTCCCTGGCAACAATTGTCTTATAGTCTGATTGCTCTCTCCTGTAACAAGAGTGCTTGAATGGCGTTGATTGGTGTTGGGAAGGGGACCTAAGTGAAATCCAAAAGTTCATTCCTTTGGAAACGCTCCCCCCCCATTTTAGCCACCTTTAATCTTCTACTTAATAAAACCAGTTGCATAAGGGAGCAATCACAACACCACTGTTGTTGTGGTTCCAGAATCCAAGTGACAATGAAATCATGTCAGAAGTAATGGCTCTTTAAACATGAATATGGATCCATTTACAGATTATGTGTATGGAAATTACAAGATTCACATTTGTATTGTGAATTTGTATTTTATGCACGTATATTGGCACCTGCTTATGCCTGTCTATGGGAAGGAAAAGGGTGCAAGCCTCTAGTAACCCTTGCTGCAATTCTTCAGAAGAAAAGTTGGGAAAAGCTGGAGGCAAGGGTAAGGAATCCTGTGTCTCTCCTCCTGCTGATGTCTCTTCCCCCAATCATATCATTTTTCTTTGAATCAGGGACGGGGGAACTGTGGCCTTCTGGGCATTGCTGGTCTCCAGCTCCCTTCAACTCTGATGCAGTTGGCCCTCTAGGACTGATGGGGGCCGGAGTGCAACGACATCAGGAGGCCCCACAGGTCGTCGTCCCCCCACACACCACCCCTTCTTTCTAGGAAGGACAGCAGCCCTTGCCAAGCCAGGGGCCCGATCCTGGGGAGGGGCTGGTTCCTGTTCCCCATGAGCTCTTGAGTGTTTCTGCGCTGTGTCCACCCCAGTTTGCATGTGTTGGTGGCTGTTCCAGCAACTTGCATGCTGACCGCTCAATAAACATGTTGACTTCCGCTGCTTCCTCTCATTTGTACCTCGGCCTGCCTTAAGACGCCTTGATTGACCCCTGTGCAATGCAGGGTGGTCCTCCAGGGGTTCTTGGACTCCAGCTCCCATCAGCCAGTATGACTATTGGTCAGGGGCAAGGCTGATGGGATATGTAGTCTAGCCACATCAGGAGGGCCTGACAAGTTCCCCATCCCTGCTCTGTTGACTGACCTCCTGTTATTGCGGTCTTCAGCAGCTAGCGCCGTCTGGATGTTTTGGACTACAATGCCCATCAGGGCTGAGATGGGAGTTGCGAGTCCAAAACATCTGAAAGGTGTCCCAGTTGCTGAAGGCTGCTTTATGGGGTCTCCATAGCTTCCATCTCCACTGTGGACAATGTCTCCAGCTACCCCTGCCCCTTTGGCCTCTCCTGCCTCTCCTAAGGTGGTGTGTTCTACACACACAAACACACAAACCTTAAATTCTGTGCTCAGGCATGCCAAATCCTGCACCAGTACAAAGTGAATTCTGCAACTTGCCCAAATCATGCAAATATGTCAAATGTGCATACTTGCTTCTTGTAATGTCTTGGGTGTTTTTTGTTTTCCACTCTTGGAGAGGAGGACAAAGCTTAGGCAGGTGCTGGTGACTTGCTACGAGCTACTGGGAATATTATTCACAGTGCAAGCCTATGTGTGTGTCTATTCCGAAGTAAGTCACATTGAGCTCCATGGGAACGTCCTGTTTTGGGGAGATTTCAGCAAGCATCACCCACACAAGGTGATTTTTAAAAAATGAAAGCTGAGAGTCTCCGAAGAATTAAGAAACCACTGCGGACATGCAACCCTGTGTTTCCTCTTGTCCCTTCCTTCACCTTTCTGGCATCTTAGTCAAACTTCACAGTTAAATCTGCTTTTTTTTGTTTGCGAACTGATTGCAGCAGACGCCAGGGGATCTTTCCCCCTCCCCTGCATACTTTGGCAATGCTTGTACAGTGCTTCACATCCAAGCCAGATTAGTTTCTGAAATGGCTCTCCCATACCCCATTCATACCTAAGCATCTGTAACAGGGGTGGGAATCTCAAGCCTGGTGGCCAAATGTTGCCCCCCAAGCCCCTCTGCCTGGCCCTTGGGAGACTCTCTGGGCCACACAGCCTACTGACCCTGCTTCACTCCCTGCCTGCGTGTTTTCTCCTAACTGGAATATGCCCTTGAATGATGAGTTTTCTTGTTTCCCAGGGCAGAGAGGAGAGTGTGTAGAAACCACTTTTTTTTTACAAGAGTACAAAAATTAACATTCATTGCTCTGTTCGCTTTCACCTCTTGCCCCACCCACCATCAACACATGGCCCTTGAAAGGGAATGCAGCCCCTGAGATAAAAAAAGACTCCCAATTCTTGATCTATAAAATCCCATGCATTTGTTGTTGTTGTTTAGTCGTTTAGTCGTGTCCGACTCTTCGTGACCCCATGGACCCCATGCATTTACAAACCTGTAAATCCCATGCATTTACAAACAAAGACTCCCAATTCTTGATCTATAAAGTCCCATGCATTTACAAACCTGCCTCCCAGTATCGAGGCAACAATTCACACTCAAATCTGTTCTAGCTGGCTATACTTGGTGGAAGTATGAAACTCTGTGGCTTGACCATATTGAACACCTTGGGGACAAGGGACAAGCCTGGTGTCACTGACGCCCTGTTTTCCATACCAGACGGCCATAGCTGTCAACCGTCCCTTATTTGGCGGGAAACTCCCTTATCCCAGCGCCGTGTCCCGCTGCTGTCCCTTATTGATGATGTCCCTTAAATTTCCCGGGTTTCATGCTCACCTGGCTTGGGAGGGAAGCAGCGGCTCGGGGTCCTCCGCCGTGAGAGAGAGCAAGCGCTGGCGCCGTCCTGGCGCGAGGCGTTCCATCAGCCCTTCCCCGCCTGGGGGGGGAGGGAGAGAGACTCGCCCATGCCACCTGCGAGCCCGGGAGGGGTAAGAGGAGGGGATGGGGAGGGACGCAGAAGGGCGGCGCTTCAGTGGCTGCGGCGGCGCCACAACCACCTCATGCCAGATTGACAGCATCTGTCAATCCTACCAATGTATATAACTCTGTACAATAGCAAAATCCCTTATTTTGGCTGCTGATCCCTTATTTTCGAGGCTGCTGGTCCCTTATTTTCAAATCTGTAAGTTGACAGCTATGCAGATGGCATTCCCTTCATCACTGCAGAACTACACCTTCCCTCCCAGCTTCTAGGAGTGGCAATCAGGGCTTCCAGGGAAGAGGGCGTGTCTTCCGGTCAGACATGAGCCTCAAGACAAATCTATTTCAGCTTTTTAAAAAATTGCAGCCAACATCTCAGGAACTCGTTTCCAGTAGCTTAAAGTATTGCCCAAGAAGCTGATTCAATAGCTGTGGTCAGCGTTCACTGGGTTCAACGTGTGCCTCTTGCCAAGCTGTATGTTCTGGGAAACGTTTAGAAAAATGATCAAGGAGCTGTAGCAATTCCCCCGGTGAAGGCAGGTGCATTAGGGCAAATGTTGTGCTGCCATCAACCTCAGCCAGACCCCACCTGATTGCCTTCTCCATTGCAACCAGTCCAGAGGGTGGCCTGGCCTGTCAGCTTCCTCCTCCTTAGTCTCAGTATTGACCCTTGCAGAACTCAGCAAGAAGGCTCCACCTATCAGGGCCGGATCAATACCTTTAGAGACCCTAAGCACTTAAAATATTTTGGTTCCCCCATGTATTTCTAATTCAAAATACAGTGGTACCTCGGGTTAAGAACTTAATTCGTTCTGGAAGTCCGTTCTTAACCTGAAACTGTTCTTAACCTGAGGTACCACTTTAGCTAATGGGGCCTCCTGCCGGAGCACAGTTTCTGTTCTCATCCTGAAGCAAAGTTCTTAACCCGAGGTACTATTTCTGGGTTAGCGGAGTCTGTCACCTGAAGCGTCTGTAACCTGAAGCGTCTGTAACCCGAGGTACCACAGTATAAACAATAATAAACTGTAAAATAAAATTGTATTCTTCGAAATGAAACAGAACCTACAGTAAGATGGAAAATAATTTTTATTTTTGTATTCTTCCACTTTATATTTTTTTGGGGGGGGGGAGGAATCTCCTACTTTTTCTAATTGCAAAGTCCTTGATCAGATCTTCCAAACTAATCTTACGTAACACATCTGCTTCTGTACTTAGTACAGCCTGCCTTGCTGCATAGTTGCTCTGTTGGGATTTTTAATATACTTCAGCTGAGAAAATGAACACTCAGCTGATCAATTTGTGACCATTACCAGCAATGGAAAATGTCTGTGCTGCTCCCCTTCCCTAGATGCCTTAAGCACGTGCCTATTTTAGTTATTCCAGCCCTGCCGCCTATTATTGCCTTTTGCCCGGCCTACTGTTGGTCTCCCAGCATTCTGCCCCATCAGTCCCAAAGGGCTGCATCTACAGTGGTACCTTGGGTTACATACACTTCAGGTTACATACACTTCAGGTTACAGACTCCGCTAACCCAGAAATAGTGCTTCAGAAGAAGAAGAAGAGTTTGGATTTGATATCCCGCCTTTCACTCCCTTTAAGGAGTCTCAAAGCGGCTAACATTCTCCTTTCCCTTCCTCCCCCACAACAAACACTCTGTGAGGTGAGTGGGGCTGAGAGACTTCAAAGAAGTATGACTGGCCCAAGGTCACCCAGCAGCTGCATGTGGAGGAGCAGAGACGCGAACCCGGTTACCCAGATTACGTGACTACCGCTCTTAACCACTACACCACACTGGCTCTCAGGTTAAGAACTTTGCTTCAGGATGAGAACAGAAAACGGACTCCGGCGGCGCAGCAGCAGCAGGAGGCCCCATTAGCTAAAGTGGTGCTTCAGGTTAAGAACAGTTTCAGGTTAAGTACGGACCTCCGGAATGAATTAAGTACTTAACCCGAGGTACCACTGTACCACGAAATCCCTCTATGAAGAAAGGTTACGACATTTGGGAGTTTTAAAGTTTGGAGGAGAGGCGGGTAAGGGAAGATATGACAGAGCTGTGTAAGGTTATGCATAGGAAAAGTGCATAGGAAGATGATTTTGCTCCCTTTCTCATCATTCTAGAACCTGGGACTATCCAGTGAAGCTGAATCACAGAATCGTGGAATTGTAGAGTTGGAAGGGACCCCGAGGGTCATCTAGTCCAACCCGCTGCAAAGCAGGAATCTCAACACGCAGTCGCCCACCTATTGGGAGATTCAGGGCAGACAGAAGGAAGGGCTTCTTTACACAGCACTTAGTTAAACTGTGGAACTTGCTTGCTCCCTGCTGGTGGCAGTGATGACCACCAACTTGCGTGGCTTTAAAAGAGGACGGGAGAAATTAATGGAGGAGAGGGATATTGATGGCTACAAGTCTATATGGTCACATTCTCCCTCTACTGTCGGGAAGCAAACTGCCTCTGAATACCAGTTACTGGGAACAGTGGCGTAGCGTGGGTTGTCAGAACCCGGGGCAAGGCAAGTAATTTGCACCCCTAACCCGTGGATTTGCGCCCCCTAACCCGTGGATTTGTGCCCCCTAACCCTAACCCCCAGATGTTGCGCCCGGTGCGGCCGGCACCCCCTGCACCCCCCACGCTACGCCACTGACTGGGAATCACAAGTGGGGAGTCATTCTGCACAGAAACAGTAAAGATGTTTGTACCTTTAAGAACAGTTTCTGTGAGCTCTGGGCTGATTGGGTACAGCTGGACATGGCTACAAAAGGAGAAAAGCTGCAGTTTGAACTTTGCCTGCAGGAAAAACACCCAACAAGCTTTGCTGTTTTGAAATAAAACCTTTATTTTGGTTTGGTTTTACACCAGTCTCATGGTGTCACAGTTTCTGTCATCTGCCACCAGTGAAAAACCCCCTCTAACATTGCCGCTGCGTTCAGGTCCTGTTTGCCGGTTTCCCATCAGCATTTGGTTGGCCACTGTGTGAACAAGATGCTGTACTAGACGGGCCTTGGGCTTGATACTGAAGGACTCTTCTTTTGTCGAACCTCACAAGTGGGACGAGACGAAGCAGCAATTCCCTCTGGGCAATTGATCTGACTTGGCCCAAAGGTCAGCAATGCCTTTGGAGGAGGGATTGGGGCCCCTACTGACTCCACCTTGTTCTCTGGCCGCTCAGATCTGAAGTGCAAGTGGTGTTGGGAGTTGGACGTCCACACATCCTGTCCTGCTGGAAGAATAAGTTCCTTCAACAGCTTCTGATTTTCCAGGCTGAAAAAATCGAAACCACCAGCCAGGGCCAGGAGCCAACAGAAGTTGCTTATCTGTATAAAGCTTTCACCAGACACTTCCTCCTCTGCGACTTGCTTGAGAATGCAAAGAGTCTTGTATTCCCTATAAAGACATATATTTGAAAATGTTTGGGTTTTTTTTCCTTTTTAAAAAATTTCTGTTTCCTTTCTTTTTTCATTTTTTATATGTTTTCTTTTTTTCTTTTGTATATGCAATATGTACATGTATTTGTAATATGTACAGTGGTACCTCGGGTTAAGTACTTAATTCGTTCTGGAGGTCCGTTCTTAACCTGAAACTGTTCTTAACCTGAAGCACTACTTTAGCTAATGGGGCCTCCTGCTGCCGCTGCACGATTTCTGTTCTAATCCTGAAGCAAAGTTCTTAACCTCAAGCACTATTTCTGGGTTAGCGGAGTCTGTAACCTGAAGCGTATGTAACCCGAGGTACCACTGTATCTATATGGCTAAATCAAGAGAGAGAGAATGCAAGAGTCTCCAGGCCTCACGTTCCGCAGCTGAGAATCAGTTTCCAGCTTTAGGGGCTGAAGAAAATAAAGCAAAAGCTCCTATTTCATAGGCTTCCCTTCCTGAGGGTAGGCAGTTTATGATTTGCTGAGGCCCACAAATTCAGAGAATGGGCAGACTTCAGGCTTCAGACTTCTTCCTACAGACTGCCTCCACTTGCCTGCCTTCTGACTTACTAGCTGCCTAGGGGATGGCAGCAACTGACAGCTCCCTCCATCAGAGTTGTTGCCTGACAGAACTTGTCAGGGAGGAGGTGGAGGACAAAGCTAGAATTGGTTGGCTCTGCCTGCCATTGGATCTGGCGCCACCTACTGGTGGGCTCCCTCCCTACAGTCCAACCAGTCCCAATGGGCACCAGCCACCACTGAACAGAACCCAAGGTCTGCCAATCAGAGCTGGGTGCAAAATAATGGTTGAGGGGCAGTGCTGGCAGCAACCCAGAAATAAGGAACAGGGTGCTCGGCCAAGGAGTTTATCTTTCTGACACCTGCTTCTCTTTTTTGCCTGTGAAAGGGCCAGATCACTCTTACCAAGGGTCTGAACTGATTCAATAATAATAATAATAAATAATAATAATTTATTTGTACTCCGCCTATCCGGCTGGATTTCCCCAGCCACTCTGGGCAGCTTCCAACAAAGATGAAAAATACATTAAAATGTCACATATTAAAAATTTCCCTGAACAGGGCTGCCTTCAGATGTCTTCTAAATGTCAGGTAGTTGTTTATCTCTTTGACATTTGATGGGAGGGTGTTCCACAGGCGCCACTACCGAGAAGGCCTTCTGCCTGGTTCCCTGTAGCTTTGCTTCTCGCAATGAGGGAACCACCAGAAGGCCCTCGGCGCTGGACCTCAGCGTCCGGGCAGAACGATGGGGGTGGAGACGCTCCTTCAGGTATACTGGGCCGAGGCCATTTAGGGCTTTAAAGGTCAACACCAACACTTTTAATTGTGCTCGGAAATGTACTGGGAAACATGCAAGTCTCCTGCCCTCCTTCCACCTATTTCATCTCTCTCTCTCTCCCCCTGCACCCCCTTCAGTGGTGGCTTGTGCCCAATGCGACTGGTAGAGCAGATGGCAAAGGAGCCCAAACTCTAGGTGGAGGTGGAGCTAATGATAAGCAGAGAAAACTGACTCAAGGTTTCTCCCCATCCTCTTCCCTGTTGAACTCTACAAGGACAACACTGAGATTAAGGAGGAGGAACATCAGTGCTTATCAGGAGTACTGATAAGCAGTGCTACCCCCTGGGACGGATGTACATAAGGAGTCTGGCACGTTGGGGTTGGCAGGATGCCTCCTAAGAACATACAATGGGCCTGGCTGCTGGATCAATGGCCCAACAAGGTCAGCATCCTGTTCTCACAGTAGCCAACCACAGTGCCCACCTTCGACTCCCAGCAACTGTTATTATTCAGAGGCATACTGCCAGTTCCGACGCCTCTGGCCTCTTATTTACAGAGAGTCCAGGGGGTGGCACTGCTTGCCAGCTTCCTCCTCAGTTTTGCTTTTGTAAAATTCAGCAGAGAGGAGGAGGAGGAGAATGGGGACAAAAAAAAGAGAGAGATTGAGTTGGCTCTGTCATTGGGTCTGGCGCCACCTACTGGTGGGCTCCCTGCCTGCCACCCCATTGGTCCGCACTAACCTGTGCTCTGACCAGCAGCAAGGACTCTTAATAGAGCAGGTATGAAGAGCCAGCACAGACTCCAACTCCTATCAGCCCCAGCCAGCATGGCCAATGGTCAGAGCTGATAGAAACTGAAGAGGTGGTGACATAGGGTCCCCCATCCCTGGGTCAGTGTGATGTAGTGGTTAGAGCACTGGACTAGGATCTGGGTGACCAGGGTTCAAATCCCCACTCAGCCATGAATGTCACTGTGCAACCCTGTGAGGGGGGACAGTCACAGCCTCTCAGCCTAGCCTACCTCACAGGGTTGTTGCAGGGATAAAGAGGAGAAGCTCATATGCCAGCTTGAGCTCCTCAGAGAGGTGTGATACAAACCCAATTGCTTTCAGTTGCTGTTTGTTATGTACTGAAGTTCTCACCCTGGGCCAGCAGGGGGATACTGTAGATAGTTCAGGTCCACATATGCAAATAAGGGATCGAAAGTGACATTCAGTGATTGGATACTTACAGAAAATGGTTACTGTTGCGTTCTAGTGGAGCTCTATATAAGCAGGCTCGCTGAAGCCTTCAGTTCAGTTCTGTTCTGTTCTGTGAATAAACAAGAGCTGTTTGAAGAATCGCTGTGTCGTCTGATATGTTCACCCACAACTTAACACTGGTGATGAGAATGGGATGGATGGACAACAGAGCACAGCCAGATGCAGCCACCCTCTGAGTGGAGCTGAATCACTGAGATGAATCACTGAGCGAAATCACTGAACAGAACCAATTCAGAGCTGACCGTTCTGGCTAGAGCACTGTGTTCCATCCATCGCCCTCCACGCCAGCATCGGAACCATGGCTTCACTTGTGGCTCTACTGCCGTTTGCCCCAGCTTCTGAATCATGGGACTCCTACCTCGCTCAGTTCGACTGCTACCTCCAAGCCAACGAGCTGACGGAAGTATCACAGGAACGTAAGCGGGGCCTATTCCTCAGCCTCTGTGGGCCTGAGGTGTTCGAGACGGCCCGAGCATTGGTTGCGCCTGTAGCATATGTTCACCCACAACTTAACACTGTTGTTTTTGATTAGTCAAGAGGTATGCAAATATTATTAACTAAACAAAAATGATCAATGTCATCATCTGAGCATGAGGCTCTTGAACAGGGGTCAGCAACCTTTTTCAGCCATGGGCCGGCCCACCGTCCCTCAGACCATGTGGTGGGCTGGACTATGGGGGGGGGGATGAATGAATTCCTATGCCCCACAAATAACCCCGAGATGCATTTTAAATAAAAGCACACATTCTACTCATGTAAAAACACCAAGCAGGCCCCACAAATAATCCAGAGATGCATTTTAAATAAAAGGGCACATTCTACTCATGTAAAAACATGCTGATTCCGAGATCATCCGCGGGCCGGATTGAGAAGGCGATTGGGCCGCATCCGGCCGTTGGGCCTTAGGTTGCCTACCCCTGCTCTTGATCCTCAAGGCATAGCTGTCAACCTTCCCTTTTTTTTGCAGGAAATTCCTTTATTTCAGCACCGTTTCCCACTGCTTCCCGCTGCTATCCTGGATTGTTAGATATCCCGTAGACTGTCTCCGGGACAGGTGAGGCTGCTGATCCCTTATTTTCAAATCCAAAAGTTGACAGCTATGCCTCAAGGTCGTGGGTTCGAGCCCCACCTGGGGTGAAACATTCCTGCATTGCAGGGGGTTGAACTAGATTGACCCTTGTCCCTTGTGGTCCCTTCCAACTCTACAATCCTATGATTCTATTACCATCTTGCCTGCCTGCCTGCCTGCCTGCTTACCACAGCCCCTTCCGTTTTCCATGGAGAAATCAGGCGTTAGGAGGACTTTTCCAACTCTTTTCGATCAATTGGAGAACCTCCAGCGAATATCTCCCACCGCTGCCCCCTCTTTCCAATTTGGTCCAGCAGAGCGCCGGGGTCCCGTCGCCCCTCCATCTCCCCGCTGGCCGGTTCTTTCCTGTGGGCCCAGCCGAACGCTTGAGAAACTAACTTTTTTTTTAAGTAAAAAAAACAAAAAATCCCAGCGAGGCGCGAGCGAAGACAGCGCGATGCAAGACTTGTGTGTTTTTTCTCCTCTCCCTGCAAGGGAAATGACATACCGCCCTTCTTGCTTCCTGGGGGTGGGGGGAGCCCGGCCCCAGCAGCGCGATCGGGACAGGGCGGGCGCTTCTGCTGCTTCTGCTGCCGCCGCAGCCGCCTCCGCTCGCCGCTTCCCGCAAGTCCCCGGGTCCTTTCTGGCTCCTTCATCCCCTGGCTCATTCGCCTGGCGAGGAGGGGGACCGAAAAACACGCGATCGCCGGCTCGAGAGCGCATGGAAGCGCGGCGCGGCGCTGCTCGGCCACCACCATGGACGGCTACCCGGAGCGCAGCCCCAACGGTGAGCTTGTGATTTATTCTGATTTTGTTTTTGTTTTGCCCCGTGCAAAGATCCGACGCCCTCCATTTCCTCCCGGTCAGGAGGAACTTGGGGAACAGGAGCGCGGAGGAGAGTTGCCTCGCGCCCTGACGCGAGGGGGCGCTGGAGAGAGGTGGGGCAACAGAAGCGGGGCGAGGTTGCCAAGCGGGTTGAAACGGGCGCAGCGCGATCTCTCCCCGCGACATCCTTGCTTCCCCCCACTCCCGGATGATGTCGGGTTGGGAGCGCAGAGGACTGGAGATCGCCTCCGCCCCGCGCCCAACAACACAAACGCGGATACTTGTGGCGTAAAAACAAACAAACACGTGGGTGAAGCTGCAACCCGCGTTCAACGTCCTGGAGAATTTAAAAGGGACACAGCAAGCCTTACATCGGAGTAAACAAACGAAGGATTGAGTTGGCCAGCTTATAAACTTAGGCATGCTCACTTGGGAGTTAAAGCTGAACGCGCTTACTGAGTGGTAGACCCCATAGAACACAGTGGATTTGATATTATTATTATTATTATTATTATTATTATTATTATTATTATTATTATTATTAAGCCTGCTTTGCTGCTTTTATGGAATAAACAAGCAAAGAATCCAGCTCCCCCAACTTGCAATTATTACTCCTTTCCAAGTACCTTAAAACCACTAGAAGGTGGTTTGCAGATGTGCAAAGGTTCAGGGGGCATTGTGCTGTTGAGCAAGGGCAGATTTTGTTGCTGTTAAGGAGCTCGGAGGCATAGGGTGAGAGAGAGTTGTGTGCCTAGTGCATGCAGTGTATGGTTGCAGAGGAAATGTGGGTTGGTTTGGTGGGAAGGGTTTGGGAAGTACGCACTGTGTGAATCTCTCCCCGGGGGAAGCAGGAGGTTTGTGTGTGTGTCCCTGTGTAAATATACTACGTCAACATAGGAGGAGAAAAGTGTTGTGTATGTATATGTGTGTGAGATTCTGTGAGCAGAGTTTCCACACTGGAAATAACATGCAGCCTGTGTGCAAGAGCATTGTGCATATGAGGTTTGCCCATGTGTTTTTTTCCCTTCTTTAATCTGAGAAGCATGTGCAAATGTCTTGTGGATGCGGATTTCCACAGGTCTACAGTCAGTGTTTTGGAAGACTCTGCCCTCTGTGGTACCTGTGGTTGCTGGACTACAACTCCCATCTACCCCTGATCATTGGCCATGCTGGCTGGGGCTGATGGGAACGGAAGTCCAACAGCGTTTGTAAGGCCATGGGCTCCCCATCTCTGCTATACACTTCTGTCAGTGCATTTAATATGTGATCCCTGGTAGGTTGGGACAAGATTGGTCTAGAACAGGGTACAGGGAAACTGTGACCCTCCAGATGTTGCTAAACATCTACCATTGGCCATGATCATTGGCCATGCTAGTGGGGACTGATGGGAGTTGGAGTTTAGCAGTATTTGGAGTTGGCACCAAGCTTTGCCACACACACACACACACACACACACACACACACACACACTACCCCTTCCACTTCTCCCCCAGTGTTTTGTTGTTTATTAGGCAACAATGTCTACACGTGCACACTCCCCTTTGCTAGAATGACAGGCTGCCCCCTCCCTTCTAAAGCTAAATAGCGTCAATATTTATAATGCCTTCTAAAAGCACCAAAATTTCCCCCCAAGTTTGTGCATGATAGAATCTTTATCCCTGCAAATCTACAGTGGTTTTTTCTTCCTTCCATTCCTAGGCAAAGAACCTGTAGGGATTCGTTCCCTGCTTGGGATACATTTTTGCATATAAACAAATTCACTCACACCCTGACATACTTCTCATTAGTCCTGAGGCTTAGAGGAAGCCACATATTGCAACATCTGGAGTCAGAGTCAGTAGAGCAGGACATGACCAGTGTGGATGTGGGGCGGAGCTTCTACATTTTACAAAATCAGGAGCCACCAATTGAGTTCATCGCTTGCCCCCACCCCAAGCATTTAAAGCAAAACCCACCTCAAGAAATATTGAGAACTGTAGTTTGTTAAGTGTGCTGGGAATTGTAGCTCTGTGAGTTCCCAGGATTCTTTTAGGGGTTTATAGTGTGTAATCCTATCTGTTTCATCTTTATTTGTTGAGTGAGACATAAAAGCCCACCCTGCGTTTAGGGCCTGGAGTGGGCAACCCTTTTGATTTTCTAGGCCACTTGTCTTTTTTACAAAAGCAAGTATTACTTGTTTAATCATATTCATATCCCTCCCTGTCCTATGAAGAGCTCAGGTCTGCTGCTTGTCATCTTATCCTGCACAACAACAACCCTGAGAGGTAGGTTAGGCTTAGAGAAAAAGACTTGAGCAAGACCACCCAGTTTGCTTCATGGCTAAGCAAAGACAGAAAGCTTTTTTTGATTGCCACCCTTTGACTACCCAGACCATTTGCTGAGAACAAAACAGGGAGACTAGAGGGGTGATAAGCACTAACTAATATGTATTAAGAGATATTCATTTGTGACTGTAATTTCGAGCGGCAGTTTTTCACTGGGGTTCCTCAGAAGCTTATGATTGAGAAGATTAGTCAACGGTACACAATATTTCCTGGCTTATCTGTCATTGCTACCCATCAGATGTGCAGCTACAGAGGAGTATTTGGTGTGAGCAAGAGGCATTATCAGTTCAGAAGAAAGAGTTCTGATGAGGCCTAAATATCTAGGATAGTGCCCCATGTGAAATGAGCAGACTCATAGAACATATCCCAGAATCCTTTGCAACCAGCTGTGATTCAACAGGGAACATATAAGTTCCCCCAATGGTGGGAAGCTTTATAAAAAAAATCTCAACCCAATTGGGTTAGAAACAATAATGTTCTGCGTAGTTTAGCAGAGTAGTTAATAGTGTGACCAGGAAAGTCCCTCATTCAAATCTTGCCTCAGATAGCGTCTCACTACTAGGTGTAATTAGGCAAAACTATAGAGATAATACAGGCCTACTTTCAAAGGCTGTCGCTTGCAGGGTATTACTTTACCAACATGAACAAAGAGCTCTGAACACCTGAAATGCACTATATATAACACCTAATTTAGCCGCAGCTGAATCCGAAAACCTGCCCCTCCTTTTGCCAGTATAATGAGATTGCAGTCTCGTTCTTCAGCTTCCAACGCCAGGTGTGTTATATTGCCCAGGCTGGTCTTTCAAGTGGTGTGTCATAAATTGGGCCTTCCTGGACAGGTTCCTGCTTTTGGTTCAGACATACTGGTGGAGAGTAGACTTCATGCTCAAAACCAAACTTTCCTAGAAAATAGAAATTATGTTTGAGTGTATTGAGACACAACTGCCTTGTACATTTAAAACAGCATTCTACCACTTTAAACAGTAATGGCTTCCCCCCAAAGAATTGTGGGAGCTATCTTTCATTAAGGATGACCCCTATACTCCTCACAGAGCTACAGTTCCTGCTTACATTGTGCCTTGCAGCCAGAGTTGTGAAATCCAGAGCGGCTCAGTCTCCTGATTGCATCTCATCCTTCACCCCTTGGCCTACTTCTTTTTTGGCCTGCTCTGCCAAACATAAAGCAAGTCGGCAAGATCAAATTATTTCTTTTGGATTGAGTTATCCAGAATCAGTTTGCCACTCTCTTGTTCCTCCTTGCTTGCAGTTCCTCACCTGAATTCGGATTGTGCAAATGTACATTTTGTAAATGTGCACTGGAGGAATGGAGCAGGGGAAACCAGACCCCTCACTCACTGAGTAAGGTGCCTCCCCCGACCTGCAAAATTGTGTAGACTGAATCAACCTCCAAAGTTATATGAGAGAAATAATTGAAGCAGTAGCAGATCACAAGAGTTTGAGAGTACGTCAAGAAACACAGGCGCTACCGTATACTGAGGTCACATCCACACCATACATTTAAAGTACATGACTTCCCACAAAGAATCCTGGGAAGTGAACTATAGTATGTGAAGGGTGCTGGGAATTATAGCTCAATTCCCATAATTCTATGGGGGAAGCCATTAAATGTATGGTGTGGATCTGATCCGGAGGCAATCCATTGGTCCACCAGCACTGTATTGTCTACACTGACTGGCAGTGGTTTTCCGGGGTTTCAGATGGGGGTTGTCTCTATTTGTTGTTTGGGAATACCAGGAACTGAACCTGGGACCTTTTGCATGCCAAGCATAGGCTCTACCACGGGGCTAAGCCCCTTCTGTGGGCTCTTTCTCAAGAGAAATATAGACAATGCTCTCTTTTCAGAGTTTGGTTTGTTTTGCCTCATTCTGCTCTCGATTTAAAGTCGTCTTCTTTGAAGTGGAAATAAGAGTTTGGTGGGTCTTATCCTTCTCACCTACAACAGACGGACACATTTATTAATTTACTCTTTCTCTCTCTCTCTCTCTTACACACACACACACACACACACACACACACACACATTCTGCTCCCCAACTGGGTGCTGAGGTAAACTGTGGGTGTCTTCGCCCCCTTCCTCTCTCCATATGTAGCCCGGCAACCGGAAGTGACTGAGCCAGACACGAGTAGCTGGGAAAACCCCAGTCAGGCCTAACCCAGCAAAAAAGAGAGAGAGAGAGAGAGAGAGAGAGAGAGAGAGAGAGAGAGTTGGTTTTTTTTTTAAAAAATGGTATCTACAGTGCTTAGGAAAAAAGGACACCCAGTTATGTCACCTGGCACAAGAAATATTGTGGTTTAACACATATAAAGACTTAAGTTTGCCACATAAGAATTTCAGAATTGTGGATGGGTGGGACATGAATTTATTAATAAAATGAGGACACTTTTTTGCATCTGTGGTGCTGGGAGTGCGGGGGGTGGGGTGGCGGCACCCAGTTATGTTGCTTGACGCATAAAGTGTTGTGGTTTAACATCTATGGAAACTACATTTGCCACAAAAGAATTTCACATGGGGAAATTCCCCCCCCCTTTAATCAGTGATGCTTTTTAAAAAGGGCACACTCGGTTATGTCGCTTGGCCTGTGAAGCATTGGTGTTTAATGCATAACGGATACTTATTTTATTTATGTATTTACGTACTTATTTATTAGATTTATATACCACCCTTCGTCACAGGATCTCAGGGCGGTTCACAAGATCAAATACTTTCCAGTCTAAGATGCTGTGCCATTTCAGAGACTGGAAGGATATATATAGTTGACAGCCTCAATTTGAAAATGACTTGGCTCTCTTCTCCACCCCCTCTGAAGCCAAGGAGAGGCATAGGAAGTGCCTGTCCCCGAAGGTTTAATTCCTGAGATGAACACCTTGCCCAAAAATGTCACCCAACGTGTTTGGCGGGGAGGGTGGAGGGCGTGTGTGAGTGTGGGGGCGATTTTTCTAATGGAAACTGAAAGGCCCAAGAGGGAGCAGGAAGATGCTCTGGCATTCCATGCACACAGCACACCAGGGCCTGGGCAAGGCTATAAGACTCCTGAAATCCAGTATTTCTTTATTGGCTTTAGGGTGTGGAGCAGGGAAGGTGTGGTGTAGAATTCCTTAGAGTCAGGCCCTGTCAGAAGGTGAGACCAGGAAGCAGAAATTTGAACTAAGAACCTTCTGCCTTATTCTGCAGACTGGGGTGGTGGATCATCAGGCCCAGGGGCTGAATTTTGCCCTTAAGGACTCTCTATCTGGCCAACAAAGGTCCGTATAGTTAAGGCTATGGTTTTCCCAGTAGTGATGTATGGCAGTGAGAGCTGGACCATAAAGAAGGCTGATCGCCGCAGAATTGATGCTTTTGAATTATGGTGCTGGAGGAGACTCTTGAGAGTCCCATGGACTGCAAGAAGATCAAACCTATCCATTCTTAAGGAAATCAGCCCTGAGTGCTCACTGGAAGGACAGATCCTGAAGCTGAGGCTCCAATATTTTGGCCACCTCATGAGAAGAGAAGACTCCCTAGAAAAGACCCTGATGTTGGGAAAGATGGAGGGCACAAGGAGAAGGGGACGACAGAGGACGAGATGGTTGGACAGTGTTCTCGAAGCTAACAACATGAGTTTGACCAAACTGCGGGAGGCAGTGGAAGACAGGAGGGCCTGGCGTGCTCTGGTCCATGGGGTCACAAAGAGTCGGACACGACTAAACGACTAAACAACAACAAATCTGGCCCTTGGAACTCTCCCAGACTGCACATCCTCTCCTTAGGCTGCATCCTGCACTGGCCTTGCTTCATACCCCAAATGGATTTTTTGTGGTTGGAATGTGCCCTTGAATTCAATTCTTGCCTGAATGGAGAATAAAGTGGGTGTGTATGTGCTTCGTCTATTGTACAAAGGTAAAATTAACATTTATTGCTCCGACTACTTTTGCTTCTGGCTCCACCCACTGCTGGCAGTGGCCCTCGGAAGGCTGCCTAGAAGAGAATGTGGCCCTTGTGTTGAAAAAAACTTCCCTACTCCTGCTGTAGATGCCACAGGGCACCATTCTTGAAAATATGTGGCTGAATGAGGATTTGAATTTGGAATGCAAACTTCCCATTCTAACACTGACCATTGCTCTAGTCTGAAATTTCAGTGAGCAGGCAAGGCCCTCCTGCCCTATCCCTTCCCCCTTTAAGTTGACCATACTGGGGGCGAGGGAGATGTGAATTGAAAAGGTCACGGGGGAAAATGCCTTTTTGTTTAAGGGTTTTTGGGGGATGAGTGTGCGGAGGAGGAAAATCTGGACAAAGCGGAGCCTGTTTGGACTATTATTTATCTTTAAAGCCCATCTGATTTCTGTGTTCCTCAGCACAGAGACGAAATAAGTCTCCATTTTTTTTTTGTACCAGCTTCTCAGATCCAGGCTTCTTTTGAGTCCTCTCCACATCCTCTTTTTGTTGGACAGAGGCCTTCTTTACTGCCCACTTCTCAGTCTTTGGTGGGGGGGGGGTAGTTGAGACAGAGGAAGGAGGTGATGTGGTTTCATCAAGGGGGGTGGTATATCCAACAAGAAAATAACCCCAGCAAGTCTTGCTCGTTGGCTCAGGCTGGAAAACACTTCGGTCTGCTTCGTCGCATGCAGCAAGATTGCCAGCTCCCTCTGTTTTCTTTGTATAACTTCCAGCTGGTGTGTTTAGTACCTTTAAGAAGAAGGGGAGGGGGGAATCTGAATACTGCACTATTTTATATTTGCATCCACTTCCATACATTGCGAGCTATTTATGATCCATTGAGAGTCTCTTGCTCCATAATGGCAAGATCTGGGGCACAGTGAGATCCTCTTTGTGCAATTTCCTTCTCACTCTTCCAGTCCTTCTCCTATATCCAGGATCAGGGGTAGGCAACCTAAGGCCCGTAGGCCAGATGCAGCCCAATTGCCTTCTAAATCCAGCCCGCGGATGGTCTGGGAATCAGCGTGTTTTTACATGAGTAGAATGTGTCTTTTTATTTAAAATGCATCTCTGGGTTATTTGTGGGGCATAGGAATTAGTTCATTCCCCCCCAATATAGTCCGGCCCCCCCACATGGTCTGAGGGATGGTGGACCGGCACACGGCTGAAAAAGGTTGCTGACCCCTGGCTTGGATCATCCCTGTGAAGTCCCCATCAATGCCATTGTCCTTCTCTCTCTCTCTCTCTCTCTCTCTCTCTCTCTCTCTCTCTCTCTCCTATAGCCCACCTTTTTCTCTAAGTTTGATGTGGCATACGTGGTTTTCTCCCTTCTCATTTTATCCACACAACAACCCAGGTTAGGTTGAGAGGCAAACTACAGATTTGAACCCTGGTCTCTCCCAAGTCCTGATCTGACATTCTAACCACAGCACCACACTGGCTTATGTTTATGCTTTTGTTGAGATGGGATGTATCACTGAGCTGCAACAAAGCCTCTTACTTTCATGGATGGAGAGAGGGGAGCATGTATATTGAAATCTCTTATGCACAGCCGGAATGAACCATGGTTGAAGTCACATCTATTGCTCCACCCACTTTTGCCTCTAGCACCACCCACCACAGGCATGCAGCCCCTGAAAGGTTGTTAATGGGGGAAATGTGGCCCTCGGGCTGAAAAAGGTTGAGAAAATAAAAGAAACATACGGTTTATTAGTCCTGGCAAACAAAGCCATTCTGAATACAAGCTTATGTATGGCCATTATAGAGTTGTGAGGTGTATGAAATGAAAGTCCAATAGTAGCACTGAAGAAGCAGCAGGAAGGAACCAAAGCCTGAGAGAAAAGCAATCTGCTCAATAAGGAATAAGCAAGGGAAGAACGCATTGCCTTTCTGACCCCTGCCACCACAGTTACAAGTGTCATTGCTTTACTCCCAACAATAAGAACGTACCAAAGCCAGGGCATGTTGTTTGCTGAGGCAAAGTCTCAGCTCAGACAGGAAATATTTCCTAGCCCTTTTCCTTCAAGGAGGCCTTCGTTGACCAGATATGCATTGAAGAAGAAGAAGAAGAAGAGGAAGAAGAAGAAGAAGAAGAAGAAGAAGAAGAAGAAGAAGAAGAAGAAGAAGAAGAAGAAGAAGTTACATCACTAAAAATGGAAGAGGACAGAGGACAGAAATTTGCATAAAATCTGCAAAAGTATAGCTGCAAATTGAGAAATACTTAAATAAAAACACATAGCACTTGCCTGCCTGCTCAGTCTACTGAAGAGCTGTGTAGCTAACTGTTGGTTGGCAATTTCAAGGCCACTCCTAACCTCCCTTCTTGTGGTTCCTTACCTTTAAACCAGACTTGGACTGGACAGCCCTCAAATAGAGGTCACTTTAGAGAACTGTCCTCTGTAAAGATGTGCTTTTTAGTTTTTGGGGAGAGGCCTTTAGGTCCAGAGAAAAGGCACGTAATTGGGGGGACAAGATAAAGGTGTATCAAATTGGTAGATGGCCTGGAGAAAGTGGCCAGGCCTCTCTGCTTCACGCAGATAGACAAAACAAAGTACATCTTCACACAACACATGGCTAAACTGTGGAATTTGTTCCTGTGAGATGACTACCAACTTGGAGGGGAAGGCTATCAATGGCTATGTTCTACATACTCTTAAGGAGCCTATATAGCTCTGGATATCAGTTGCTGGGAACCGCAAGTGCCAAGAGTTACTCTCGCACTCGGGTCCGACTTGTAAGCTTCCCAGTTGGCCACTTTGAGAACAGGATGCTGAACCAGGTGGGCCTTTGGCCTCCTCCAGCCACCCTCTTATAGATTATGGGGAAAGGGTAGTAAAGGGTTAAGCCATCTTGACACCCTTTGTCCTCTGCGTCTCCCACACATCCTTAGAGCACCCAGGGGGGCAGGGGGCCCATGTTGTGGAGCTGACGGTGGCGTCAGGAATGTCTAAGGCGGGAGTCGTTTCCTCCCAACTGCCACTGTCCTCCGCTGCCAGCACAAACAAGGCTGGCTGGGCATGAGGCAAGAACTGGGCTTGCTGCCTGCACCATGTGGGCCAGAGGACCTAGCTTGAACCAAGCAGGCCTCTCCTCTCCTCTGCCTCCCTCCCTCCGTGAACTGTGGCACCCCAGGACGGGCCTTGTGCGGGAAACCTTAACCATCTCCCCCTGCTGTGTTAATTATAGACACTTTTGACCATTGTGGCTTCTGGCAAAAGGTGCATGTGTTTAAATGCAGCAAATAAGGGCCAGTTCTTCTTGGTATAGGAACACACGGACTCTGGAGCTACACAAAAGTCATCACTCGGAGGAACGCTGCAATCTCCAGCGCTGAAACAGAAAAGCTGCTCCTAGGGGTTTTTTCATATTGCTATTATTGTGCTCTATGTAGGAGAGGGACGCGGGTGGCACTGTGGGCTAAACCACAGAGCCTAGGACTTGCCGATCAGAAGGTCGGCGGTTCAAATCTCCGTGACGGGGTGAGCTCCCGTTGCTCGGTCCCTGCTCCTGCCAACCTAGCAGTTCAAAAGCATATCAAAGTGCAAGTAGATAAATAGGTACCGCTCCGGCGGGAAGGTAAACGGCGTTTCCGTGCGCTGCTCTGGTTCACCAGAAGCGGCTTAGTCATGCTGGCCACATGACCCGGAAGCTGTATGTCGGCTCCCTCGGCCAATAAAGCGAGCTGAGCGCCGCAACCCCAGATTTGGCCACGACTGGACCTTATGGTCAGGGGTCCCTTTACCTTTTCTTATGTAGTAGAGGGGAATCTGGGGCCTGAAAGTGGCCGTTCAGACCTCTCCGTGCGGCCCTCTAAACTCTCCCCGGCCAGGCTCCCTCTCCACAGCCCTCACCGGCTCTGCTTCACAACCTTCTTGAGTTTTTTCCCCCTGGCTGGAATGTATCCTTGAACTCTGATAATGCCTCAGGCTTCTCTAGATGGAGGATCGAGGGTGTGTGTGTGTGTGTGGAAACTGGCCTAGAGTACAAAGGGAAATTTTACATTCACTATTGCACCCATTTTTGCCTCAGACCTTGCCTGCCACTGGCATTTGGTTGCCCAGGAGGGAATGTGGCTCTCAGGGTCAAAAAGCTTCTATATTCCTGATGTAGGGCTGCCTGTGTACCTGGTGTTTGTTTTTTATAGTAATGTAAACAGCTCTCTGCCCTGAGGACGTTACAGTCTGAAGTTGGAGGAACTGGTTTGGCACTGGGTTCAGGACAGACTTGTTTTTGGTTTTTATTAAAAGCCTTTCTTTGGCGCAATGCAGAATTAACTTTAAGAAATACAAAATAAATCCATGCAGCATTCATCTAAAAGTGGCTAGCCCACATGGGACCCTTTAGGCACAGAGGCAGTATGCCCCTGCATAACAGATGCTGAGGACGAGCAATGGGGGAAAGGGGCAACCTTCCTTCTCTGCTCATAAGCTTTCCAAATGCATCTGTCTAGTTGTTGTTTTGGAAATGGCATGCGAAAGTAGAGCTTGGTCTAGTCTCTAGCAAGGCAATGCTTATGATACTTAGGAACACGGGTAAACTCTGACTCAGGCTGTTGGTCCATCTAGTTCAGTACTGCTAACACAGACTGGTAGTGGATCTCAAGGGTTTCAGGCAGGGGACATTCCCAGCCCGGCTTAGAGATGCCAGAATTTGAACCTGGCACCTTCCGCATGAAAAGCAGATGCTTTCCCACTGAGCTACAGCTCTTCCCCAATACAGTGGTACCTCAGGTTACATCCGCTTCAGGTTACAGACTCCACTAACCCAGAAATAGTACCTCAGGTTAAGAACTTTGCTTCAGGATGGGAACAGAAATCGTGCTCCGGCGGCGCAGCGGCAGCAGGAGGCCCCATTAGCTAAAGTGGTGCTTCAGGTTAAGAACGGACTTCCAGAATGAATTAAGTACTTAACCTGAGGTACCACTGTACATTATTAGATAGATCCCCAATTATAGATGAGGTTAATGTGGCCTAACCCTTTTATGGGTGTGGGGAACCTTTGGCCCTCTGGATGTTGCTGAACTACGGCTCCCATCAGCCTCAGCAAGCATGGCCAATGCCCTGGGATGATGGGAGTTGTAGTTCAGCAACATCCAGAGGGCCAAAGGTTCCCCTCAACCTGCCCTCCTGCATTTTAAAAGCACGGGTTCTCAAATCTAATCACAGCTCCCTCCTTTGGCAGGTGATAACCTCCTGGGTAGCAACACTATCCTGCGCCACCCAGCCTGGCTCACTGACCTCGATTCCCGACTGCGGAGCCAAGAAGAGGAGCTGACGCTGGTGAAATCGGCGTTGGCAGACGCGTTGCGGAGGCTCAGCTTCTACGACCAGCAGATCCCTCTGCTCAGGCAACAGCTGCTTGAAGGTGAGGGTGTCAAGAGTCCCAATAGATGGGCAGCTATCTATTTGTAAAAAAATGTATATACTGCTTGATTGTTAAAAAAAAAGGAAAGACCCTCGAAGCAGATGATAGCTTTTAATTGGAAGAAAGGTGCATATATACAGGTGAGGGGAGGTGAACCTTTCTAACTGTACCTCCCTGTTGTTAGGCGCACAAAATTATTCCCTTCACCTCAGGTCAGACACCAGAAGTGAGCCATGGAGAGTGACAAGTGCCTGGGGTAATGGGAAAAAGTGCCTGGTTGAGCAAGGAGGTAAAGTGGGGCTGGAAATCCCCGCTTCATGTCAAAATCAGACCCCACCCTAACATGGCAGGTTGCTTACAGCCATCAGATTGCTTCATGGGAATGGTTGCTTTAATTCAAATTCCTTTTTCACTGCAGCAAATTCCGGTCTGTCAGATACCAAAGATCCTGCACTCCTTCCACAAGACAATGGTGCCTTCTGGAGCCTGCCTGCTGCTTTCTCCAATGATTCTTTCAGGTACTTGTCAAGGGATCTTTGAGAGGGGCAAAATGAGGCCCCAGCAAAGACTGTGCTTATGGGACCATCTGCAGCTCACTCCCAAACGATGGAGGCTGGTCTGTTAGGGCCTGCCAGCCCTCAGCCATCTCCCACCTGCCTGCCATCTTATTGATAACCAGCCTAGGAAGGTGACCCTGCCTGTTTCCTCCTCCTCAGTCTCAGTGTTACTCATTGTATAACTCGGCAGGAAGGAGGATTAGTTGGCTCCACCTGCCATTGGCTCTAGCTCTGTGTACTGTACCTGAGAGTGTGGAAGTAAAAGGAGAGGAAGTGCTGTATAGTGGTTAACTAAGTGTGGTGGAGTGAATGAATGAATGTTTATTATTATGACTAATAGTAAAACCAGAATTTCAGCATAATTTTTTCATAAACATTAAAACGGACAAAGTGAAATTTAACAATCAATATACCAATTAAATGGATTTAAAATATGTATCCAAGGAAATATAAACTCAATGATTAAAAAAAACCCATAAGAATTTTACTGTGAGCTGTGTCAATTTATGACTGTTTGTGGAACTGTGTGATGGAGTAGCTAACTAAGTACGTTGTTTGGTTGTAAGTTGCTTTGGGTTCCCTTGGGCAAGATAAAGTGATTTACAAATTTAAATAACCACTACTGCTACTTCTGGTTGAGGGAAATTCTATTGTTTTCTCAGCATCTCAAGCTGCAGAATTTAGTCACAGAGAATATAACACCATTCTCTCCCCCCCAAACAGAAGTGTTTTCTTGCACTTACTGCTCACTTTATTGATTTGTTATTATATTCATATCCCAACTTACCTCTAAGGAACTCTCTTCCCCCTCCCATTTTATTCTCACAATAATTCTTTGAGGTTGGTTAGGCTGAGAGGCAGGGATTGGTTCAAGGTCACCCAGTGAGAGCTTCATGGCCAAGACGGGATTTGAACCCTGGTCTTCCAGGTCCAAGCCCAGCACCCTAACCACTACACCACCAGTGGCTCTGTTAAAAAAGGTAAAGGGACCCCTGACCATTAGGTCCAGTCATGACCGGCTCTGGGGTTGCGGCGCTCATCTCGCTTTATCGGCCGAGGGAGCCAGCGTACAGCTTCTGGGTCATATGGCCAGCATGACTAAGCCGCTTCTGGTGAACCAAAGCAGCACACGGAAACGCTGTTCACCTTCCCACCGGAGCGGTACCTACTGATCTACTTGCACTTAAGGGTGCTTTCGAACTGCTAGGTGGGCAGGAGCTGGGACCGAGCAACGGGAGCTCACCCCATCGCGGGGATTTGAACTGCCGACCTTCTGATCAGCAAGTTCTAGGCTCTGTGGTTTAACCCACAGCGCCACCCACATCCCACAGTGGCTCTGTTACCGCACAGTAATTGCATAATAACTCCATCATCTGGGTGGAAAGCTTGGCTTTCTGAAACACATCCGACATGTTGACTTTTTAAGGGGGTGTGTAGGGTGTTTACAAGGATGACTGAAACAAGCTGGCATCCTACAACTCACGTTGTGTTTTGGTTTGCAGGTCCACTATTGCGCAGCAACCTGGAGGCTACAGGGAGTCAGTGCCTTCAGCTGAAAGGGCCCAGGGCTCACCAAGGGTCAGCGTTGGGACGCAAACAGAGGAGTCCTCCTTGCTGGAGGCAAAGCAGAGCCAGTACCTAAGCAACGGGCATCTTAAGCAGACAGAGAGCTCGGTGGTTCAAGGACAGACAGACCAAGCCCCTTCCACCCTTGGACAGACAGGCTTCACAGAGGGCTTAGCCAGTGGAGGCCCTTTGGAGCCCGTTAAGAACTCCTTTGGGTTGCAGGCTGAGGGAGGAGGAGACCCAGGATTTGCCTTGGAGTTGCAAAATGTTCAGGAAAAGCAAAAGGTTCAGGAGGAACCCCAGGCTCGAGGCACTGGTTGCCACCTTCCTAGGACTTGCCCCCACGAAACTCAAGATGTCGGGGAGCCTCCCCCTGAAGACAGCAGAGACAAAGTCTCTGGCGTGGGGCAGTCCCAACCCCCAGCTCAGTCGCTGGGTCAGCTCCCAGCATCCCCTGAGCCTCCATTGGAAGTGGGGAGCAGCAACAGCAGCAGCACCCCTGCCTCACCGGTCCCAGCTGTGCAGAGTTTGATGTCGAGCAAGAAGGAGCTGTAAGTGTGAAGGCTGAGGGAACTGGGCTGGATTCTTCTGGGAGAGAAACAGAAAGAGGGGCGAGTGTTTCATAAGGTTATGATTGCTCTGGATTTAGTCTTGTGGGTGTTTAAAAATAAATAAAAATCAGCAAAACTCCAGAGTCCTATTCCCAGATCCAAGAGAAAAAAGGTTGTTTAAGACATGAAGTCTATCTGCCAGAGACCATAGCTTCCTATATGCATATGCCTGGTTTAAGGCTGGATGGAGATGAGGTTTAGTTTAGTAGGTTGGAGCAGAGAGCCAGGATTCCTAGGTTTTCTGTCTGATTCTGGGTGCAGGGCAAGACCCACCCATGGCTTGATATTATGATCTGATTCATTTAGTTGCCTCCTTTTGTACATGTTTTTTATTCAATTAACATATCCTGAAGAGTCTTTGTCAATTAGTGTAGGCAGAGCAAGATGGACCAATGGTCTGACTTGATATGAGGGGGACTCCTATGTTCCAGATACCAGGAGTGATAGCAGTGCTATGTCTTTCTCCCTGAGCTCCTTAGCTTGCTGCCCTCAGGTATGGCAGAGGATGTTGCCCCATTGCTGCTGTTGAAGATCCAGATGCTTGTTTAGTTGGATTCAGTACATTGAACATATGTAAACATATGTTCCACCCCTAGTGTGACACACTTAAGGTCAGGATGTGATCGTCCTGCAGCTTCCTGCACACCTGTTGAAAACTGATTAACCTACTGGATGGATTTAGGACATTGGTTGGGAACGTTTGTCGCCCAGTGGGACAGATCTTTACATCTCCCCACCCCTCAGGAAAACTTTAGCAGGTGGGTGGGACCACCCACATGTCAATCATCTGACATCCTAACTGACAGCAGATGACAGACAGGTTGTTTGCTCCACAGAGTTGGGGGGAAATGGAGACCATTCAGGATTGAACTTCCCATGCACCAGTTGATAACGTGGTTCTCTCCTGCTCTCCAGCCACATCTCTACCTGCTCCACGCCTGACACCAGCTGGGGAAAGCTTCCTCATGGGCCAAATCAGGAGGGCTGGCGGGCCAAATCTGGCCCACAAGCTGGAGGTTCCTGATTTAGGAGAAAGGGAAACACTGGGGCTGGCGCTATCCATAGACAGCCATCTCAGGCAGTTGATTTTGGGTATCATGAAGGAAACAAAATGGGAACCAGTTATTTATTTATTACTCCATATTTCCTGTCGGAAAAGAGGAGAGTCGTTTATGAGATTTTCTGCCTCAGATGCCAAAATCACGTGACCAACCTTGGGTCTGGTGTGTGTTGACTTGGGGATGCACACATTCACCTCAGGCAGCGAAATGTCTCAGGTCGGCCCTGTCTCTGGGTCACTTATTGTCCTGTGATTCACCCTTTCTCTCCCCCTCTATCTTTCTGAGCTTCTTTTCCTGCTTGCTCAGAGGAGCCCGCCCCGTTCTCTCTTGGCTGAATTGAAGGTTTGGTAAAAACCAGGCTCTATTTGCAGCTGTGGGCAGAGCGTTGCCCCCACACCACAAGGCCAAAGGCGGCAGCTACTTCTTCTTCTTCTTCTTCGGGTTGTGAAGAGCTCTTCCTCAGAAAAAAGAGCCTGTCTTCTGCTGCTGCCGCCACTTCTCCTTAGAAGAAGGGGATGACCAGGGTTGCTCCCTCTCAGTGGCCTACAGCACCCTGAGGAGAAGCAAATCAGCCAATATCCATGGGATAGACTCACAACATAGAAAAACAACTTCCGCTCTTGCAGGCAAAGGACAACAGGGGAGTTTTTGACTGTGGGATGCATCTCTGTTACTTATTTATTTTATTTAACACAATTTCTGTTCCACTGGATTGTAAGCAAACCTCTGAGTGGTCTACAAAAACAATGATTGAGTTGCATCCATAAGAATGTAAGAAGAGTCTGCCTGCTGGATCAGGCCAGAGACCCATCTAGTCCAGCATCCTGTTTACACAAAGGGAAGCCCACAAGCAGGACATGAGCGCAAGGACAACGCTGCAAACTTGTGATTCCCAGCAGATGGTGTTCAAAGCTCTACTAGCTCTAGTGGAGGTAGAACAACTGCACTCTAAGTAGACCCACTAAAATTAATGGACCTGAGTTAGGTTTTGTCTGTTACTATCAATGGGCCTACCTGGAGCAGAGGCGCTTCCAGCTGACCTGTTTATTGGGCATTCTTTCTGATTTGTTTGCAGGGAGATTAGACGACATTGGCTATTTGATGAACATTCCACTCTGATTTATTTGTGGGGAGCGCCAATCATGTTGCACGAAGGGATGTTTCACCCCACCCTTCCCAGTGCATTTCCCTGTCATTTTTCTTGTTGCAAAAAGTCTGATCTTTCAGGGAAGTGAATTTGTTGTGCAAGAGCTCCAAGTCAGTTCTATTTGCACATCCTGAATTTGCCTATATGTTCTTGAATCCCACCTGAAAGTAGCGACAGTCTAGCCCTATAGGACTAACGTTGGATACGACATCATAGTGTGGGACCTTACCTATCCCCCCTTTCTTTTTCCCCAGACTGCGGAGAAACAGCTCCTCCGACAAACCCTCCAAAACGAAGCAGCGCCTCTCCAAGAAGGCAGCGTCCTCAGCCAACCTCTTCAACCACTCCAGCAGCTTTGAGAAGTGAGGCACACTCAGGCACATACCATGTATCACCCCAATTTTTCTGATTTAGGGACATGAGTGGCATTTGGTTGCATTCGCCCTGAGGGTGAGGGAGCATGCACTCTGTGCATGTTCAAAAGCACAGTGCCACCCCAAGGTTGCACTCTGGATTGTTTATTTGGAGATGCCCAGGGGCAGTCTGCAAAAAAGAAAAAATACACTAATAACATATAACTTCAATATCTTAAGGGAGAGGGGGGGAGGGAATACATTTTAAAATATTTGCCTGGTGCAAGAAATATAACCGTGGTGCAGGTGGGCTTTTCTGGAGTGGGAATTCCACAACCACAGCACCAACACCAAAAAGACTCTGTCTCCCACTTCGGAATTGGGCGGAGGGAATTGAGTCAGTCCACATTTAAAGGCAAACCCAGTTGATTTGCATTTTCCAAAACAAGGTATGAACCAAAACACAGCTATCTTTTGAAATCTAAATTTCTTCAGACTTTGCAATGCCGTTTTCCAGCCCAGTAATTTGTATAGAAATGCAGGATGTGTGCATAGAAATGCATATATTAGTGAAAATAAAGTACAAAAAAAATCATTGTATTACGGGGAATAGGTATTGGGAGATGTTTGCACTAAAATGCTGATGAATTTGCAGGAAGATTTTTTAAAAAATGCAAATAGATGTGGAATTGTGGGGAACTGAATTTAAGATTGGAAAAAATGAGATGCTGAGAGAAATGGAAATGGACAGATTTGCCATTTGTCTCTCTTGCTGGTTGCTGTCCACCTTAACTAACACTGCAGGGCACCTGGAGGAGTATTACTGAAGATGATCTCTGGTGACTCTGGCTGCTCCCTATAAGCCAGGGATAGCCAACATGGTGCCCTCTGGGTGTTTTGGTTTCCAACTCACATCAGCCTGCATGGTCATTGATCGGGGATAATTGGGAGATGTAGTCCAAAATATCCAGAGAGCAGCATGTTGGCTAATCTGTTATCTACAGCACACACAAATAAACATAGACACACAGCATATATTGCCACATGGGATTTGGTTATGTTTGCTCTGTGGGGAGTAATAGGGTATGGTGTGCATGCTCAGAGGTAGTGTTCTTCCCAGTGCTATTTTTCTAGAAAAAGGGGTGCTAGAACTCACTATGAACACCTCCCTTGTTCTCTTAGAACGTCAATGGCGCCTACCTGAGAGGTGCTGGAACTCAGTTCCGGCTGAAAAACCCCCCTGGTTATTCCACAGTTCATTTCCTTCTATGTTACCTACCACACACATATACCCTGACCGGCCCCTTTAATGTTCTGTTTTCTCTTTGCAGCCGAACAAAGGATCCCTCCCTAAGTCCAGGTGAGCTCTCAAAGTCAAGGATAGTGAAGGGGACAATAAAGCTGTTTGGTGGGTTGGAGTTGTAGTCCAAAACCTCTGGAGGGCACCAGGTTGGTGAAGGCTGCTCCAGGGGCAAAAATGCAGCCCCTTCTTCTTTCCTACAAATGCCTAATGTTTCCTTCCTCTCCCACTGCCTAGGGCCACTGAGTGCTCGGCGGATGCACCAAGGTGAGGCTTCGGAAACGATTGCATTGGAGGGTTTGGGAGAAGAAAGCAGGCAGGAGTTTTTCTCTATCTTAACACCAGAACTTGGGGACGTCTTATGAAGCTGAAGGTTGGAAGGTTCAGGACAGACAAAAGGAAGTCCTTCTTCACACAGTGCATATGGGAGTTTGTCTCTCAGGAAGTAGAGATGGTCACCAGATTGGATGGCTTTAAAATGGATGGCTAGTAGTCCCTGATGGCCTTTTCCTCCAACAAGTTATGAATACAGTTGTACCTTGGTTGACGAATGACTTGTGAGTCGAACGTTTTGGCTCCCGAATGCCGCAAACCTGGAAGTGATTGTTCCGGTTTTTGAACGTTCTTTGGAACCCAAACGTCCAGCACGACTTCCTTGGTTTCCGAACATTTTGGAAGTCTAATGGACTTCTGGAACAGATTCTGTTCGACTGTAGTGGTTTCTGGAAAGTGCAGGAGTGGAGAGTGCAGTTGTGCTCAGTTCCTGCTTGCAGGCTTCCCATAGGGATATATAGCTGGCTGCTGTGAGAACGGGATGTTAGACTGGACGGGTCACTGGCCTGATGCGGCAGGCTCTTTGTAATGGAAGACAGAACATCTGGTGGTGCCTGTGGTGGAGTTAGGCCACATCCACACCATACATTTAAGGCATTCTTGACAGCACTTTAAATGGTAACGGCATCATCCAAAGAATCCTGGGAGCTGTAGTTTTGTTAAGAGTATTGAGGGAGGGCTGGATAGAGAGGCAGAGGGGTGTGGGTTGTGTTTGACCCCTAGGCCTGAGGTTCTTCATCCTTAAGATAGGAGCCTAGGCAAAGTTTTATCGCTTGATTCTCCTGGTTGCATCAGGAGTCCTGAAAAGTGGGTGATGCTTGGTCGTTTGAGGGGCAGGACCTCCATAGCAGAAGGCATACAGATGGACTTTTTGGGCCAAGGTGGGTTTGGCATTTGTTGTGCTCCAGCTGCTGATGCCCACCTGCTCCCTCCTTCTGTTTTTCTGTCCCTTTAGAAGGACGTTCCACGAAGATGTTCCTGCGTGGTCGCCCCATCACCATGTACATCCCTTCCGACTTCCTCAACTACGAGGAGCTGCGCATGGAGCTGCCGACCGAGAAGTTGAAGCTGGACTGGGTGTATCCTTTCAGGAAGGAGGAGGCCTCCTTCCTTGTTCCGCCGCCCTCCCATCCCAGCCTTTCCTAAAGCACAGTAGCCACCACAGAATAACACTGTTTCCCCGGTGAAACCCATTCAGGGAGGGGTAGCCAACCTGGTGCCCTTTGGGTGTTGTTGGACTCCATTTCCCATGAGCCTCAGCCAGCATGGCCCATGATCAATGATGGGAGTTGTAGTTCACCAAGCTGGCTAATGAGAAAATGAGAGACTGAGAAGAATAGACTGAGAGGAATAGAAATGAACAGAGAACGCTCATTCCCCCCTCCCCCCTTTCTCTCTGTGTTTTATTCCTTACCCCGCATGGCAGTGGCACCTGGAGGAGTGCCTCTGAGGAGCACTGACTGTGCCCTATAAACCAAAGGTAGCCAACATGGCGCCTTCCAGGTTTTTTGGACTCTATTTCTCATCAGCCCCAGCCAGCATGGCCAATGGTCAAGGATGATGGGAGTTGTAGTCCACAATGTGTGGAGGACATGAGGTTGGCTATCTCTGAATTAAAGCATGCAGATCTAGGGCGTAGGAGGAGGAATGTTATTTAAATTTACACTTAGCTTCTACCTTCTCTGTTTTTTGTTTCTAGCTGACTAGGTTGAGGGAAAGAACTGCAGATCAGTGGTAGAAATCTGCTTTGCATGGAGAAGGTCCCAGGTTCAATCCTCAGCATCTCCAGGTAGAGCTGGGGTGAAAACTTCCTGCTTGAAACCTTGGAAATCTGCTGCCAGTCAGTGTAGACAACACTGAGCTATATAGACCAATGGTCTGATGGGATTAGGCAGCTTCCTATGTTTGTTTGTATTATTATTATCATTATCCCAGCCTTCCTCCAAGAAGCTCAGGGTGGCATACACAGATCCCACACTTTTACCCACACGACAACCCTGTAAGGTAGGTTGGGTTGAGAGTTAAGCAAACAGGTTCAAAGTCACCCATTGAGCTTTGCAATTGAGTAGGGACTAGCACCCAGTTCTCCCTGGTTTGAGTCCCACCATTTGGGCCCCTGAAATAGTGGCCTCCCTCACAGGGGTGTTATCACAAAAGATGACAGAGCCATCGCTTGAGTCCCCAGTGACACAGAGAGCAGGCAGGCGTGGCTCCCTTGTCCTCCCCGTTTTGCATTTGTGTCGGTTCTTTGCTCCTTGACGCCCGTCCCAGATATGGATACCGAGGCCGTGACTGCCGCTCCAATCTCTACGTGTTGACGTCAGGAGAGCTGGTCTACTTCATTGCCTGTGTGGTTGTGTTGTATCATGTGCAACATCGCACACAACGCCACTACCTGCGGCACACTGACTGCGTGCGCTGGTGAGTTGCGGGAGCCATTTCCCAGACCCGCAACCTGCTCCAATACTCCTGTGTATATTACCTGTATGTACACCCACAACATGAGGGACGCAGGTGGCGCTGTGGGTTAAACCGCAGAGCCTAGGACTCGCCAATCAGAAGGTCAGCAGTTCGAATCCCCGCGGCTGGGTGAGCTCCCGTTGCTTTGTCCCTGCTCCTGCCCACCTAGCAGTTTGAAAGCACGTCAAAGTGCAAGCAGATAAATAGGTACCGCTCCGGCAGGAAGGTAAACGGCATTTCCGTGCGCTGCTCTGGTTTGCCAGAGTGGCTTAGTCATGCTGGTCACATGACCTGGAAGCTGTACACCGGCTCCCTCAGTCAATAAAGCGAGATGAGCGCCGCAAACCCAGAGTCAGCCACGACTGGACCTAATGGTCAGGGGTCCCTTTACCTTTACCTTTACCTTACACCCACAGCACAGGGACAGGCGCAGGAAACATACAGACAAATACTTGTGCTCACTCTCCCATGATGCAAGAAATAGGCACTCCACTACAGACACCTAGTCTCACCAGTGGCGGCTGGCGTCCAATGGGACTGGTAGACTGTCATTTGCCAAAGCAAATGACAGGCAGGAACAGAGCCAATGACAGGCAGAGCCAACCATCCTCGCTGCATCACTGAGACAGGAGGAGGGGAAAGGCAACAGGCACAGCCACCCGCTGGCCTGGTTGTAAGTAAGTAAGAAGGCAGGCAAGTGTGCAGGGCTCGGTGGCTGAGAGCAGGCTGAGGTTGGTGGGGCAGCACCCCATTCACTGAAATCATCCAGCAGAGGCAGATTAGGGGAGTGTGACTGGTTCGCCTGCACTGGGTGCTGAACCAAGAGGGTGGTGCAGGAGGCACCGCAAAGATCACTTAGAACGAAAGGCAAGAGGTGGGGGGGATGCTGAATTTTGACGTTGCTTTGGTCCATGGGGGGGGTGAGTGGAGAATCTGATTGAGCAAAGTGGTTTTCACCTTCTCTGGAGCGATGGGGTTAGGAGACTTTGAGTTTGGGAGCAGATGGTGGATCAGGCCCTTTCCTCTTGTGATTCTGTTCTTTCTCCAGCCTAGCAGTGCATCCTGACAAAGTCCGCGTTGCTTCAGGGCAGATGGCTGGTGTGGACAAGGATGGCAAGGTAAACCCCTAGATCTGGGAGGCACCCAAGGCCATGATTTCCCCCCTCATTTCAGCTACATGGCTTATAATCTTTTTGTCCAGAGATAAGATTAATTGGCTGCAGTGGTGCCATCAGATATCAGACTTTGGGGCAGAGAGGTTTGGGGCTCCACTCAGCGAAATGAGCCAGAATGCTCCCAAACACAATAGGACTGGTGGCCTTTCACATTTTGAAGTAATGCAAAATGCTGCCCAAACCAGTGTTCTTCAACCTTGGCACCCAGATGTTGCTGGACTACAACTCCCCATAATCCCTAGCAGGGATTATGGGACGATAGGAACTGTAGTTCAACAACTTGCTTTTAATTTCTTTGTGCTTTTAACTTGTTCTTAGCTCGTTATGATTTCATTGTTTGGTTTTACGTTTTTACATTGCTGTAAACCGCTGAGATACAGTGTTATGATACAGTGGTATATAAATATTTTTGTAAACAAATAAACTTCTGGGGATGCAGGGTTGAAAAACATCTCTTCCTGCCTCCCAATCAGACCATGCTAATTCCAGAATCTAAAATTACCTAACTGCCCCACTGCCTGGTTACACAGAAATTAAAGATGGAATTCAATAACTTATCAAAACAGAATGTGCTTAAATGGCAAAATCTTCTATTGGTCTGGCTATTGACAGCAGTGAAAGTACAAGTAATGCACTCCTTCAATCAGCAAACAAAGTGTTATGAGGTGTGAATAACAAATGGAACCCATTAATAAAGTGTGTGTGTGTGCACGCACAAATCGAAAACCAAGCAGGTGTGAGTTACTTGAGGAAAGGAAGATATTCATGTTATTATAAAATAACATTTTAAAATTAATTACTCTGTGATAGATAGTCCATTTGAATTAATATTCTGCTACTAGCAAACTAGTAATGTGCTTTCTATATACAGTACTGGCTTGTTTTGATCTCTACCTCTTTTTGCTCTACCTCTTTACACAGGGAAGCTGACCTTTCTTATTTCTCTTCCCACTCTCCTTACAGCCTCTGCAACCCTCCGTTCACATCTGGGACTCGTCCAACCTTAACACCTTGCTAGAAATTGGTCAGGGCAGCTTTGAGAGAGGAGTTGGTTCTCTTGCTTTCTCCACAGCTGTGAGTGTTACAACTTCTCCATCCTATACGTTGGTTCAAGGAAAAAATAGGTATATAAAAAGGAGAATTTCTGGATGACAAGATTTGGGGCAAGTACTCTTTGGTGAGAGGACCCCAAGAGAGGTTTAAAACCACAAAATATGCAGCAAATTGTGGAAATACAGGATGTTAGACCTTTAAAATATGTGCCCTTTAAAGTGAGTTCCAGAATATCCCTTCAAAAGTTTATTTCCAAAGTCTTACCCTTCCCTAAGCACAGAAAAAATCCCAAGTTTGGTAAGTTAAAAATGGGTTTACTTATGAACGCTTCAAAGGTCAGGTTCATGTGTTTCAGAGCACAGACAGTAAAACTTATCTTATATACAAAATGGTGAAAGTTCCTAAATTATTAGTATAGGAACTCAAGACTGGCTTGTGAGAGCCATGCGGTCTGAGTTGGAGCAATCATTTCAAACCTTTTTTACATGCTGAGCTTCTCAGGTAGACCTATTTCCTCCCAATGTGACGTAGCTAAGCCTGGCAGAGCAACTTACTTCATGCATTAATTTGACTTAAGCATGTTGGTTATATGAGACTGGTTATCCCACACTAAATACTATTATACATGCATTCTCTTGAGCGCTGATCCTTATATATCATTTTTATAATTACGTATATATTCCACTTTTAAGTTTGATAAGTTAACCCCATAGGTCCCTGAGCAAGCAGTGAGCTAACTGCTTCACACCATAATGCAGGCATAGGCAAACATGGCCCTCTGGCTGTTTTTGAGACTACAATTCCCATCATCCCTGACCACTGGTCCTGTTAGCTAGGGATGATGGGAGTTGTAGTCCCAAAACATCTGGAGGGCTGAGTTTGCCTATGCCTGCCATAATGGAACCTTGTGTTATGACCATAGGGCCCATCATGTAGGATGCTACTACCTACAATGGCTATGTTCTCCCTCCACTGAATGAAGCTCATGGACCACTGGTGGTCCCCGGATCACAGCTGGGGAACCTCTGTGGTAGAGCATCCCCTTGATATGCAGAAGGTCCCAGGTTCAATCCCTGGCATCTCTAGTTAGGGCTGAGAAAGACTCTCTGCCTGAGACCTTTGGAGAGCTGCTGCCAATCAGTGTAGACAATAACTCAGGAACCTGTGTTCCTATCTCCCTCCAGGATGAGGGGACATACTTATGTGTGATAGACGAGTCCAACGAGCACATGCTGTCTGTCTGGGATTGTGCTCGTGGCACCAAGCAGGCTGAAATCAAGGTGAGTACTGTGGTGGTGGTTGTTATTTGAACTAGTTTGTTGCCTATTACAAAAAAAGATCTCCAAGCAACTCACAACATATTTAAAAAGCATAAAGATAAGTTAAAAAAATAAAATACAGTGGTACCTCTCGTTACGCACTTAATTCGTTCCGGAGGTTCGTTCTTAACCTGAAACTGTTCTTTACCTGAAGCACCACTTTAGCTAATGGGGCCTCCTGCTACTGCTGCGCCACCGGAGCCCGATTTCTGTTCTCATCCTGAAGCAAAGTTCTTAACCCGAAGCACTATTTCTGGGTTAGCAGAGTCTGTAACCTGAAGCGTATGTAACCTGAGGTACCACTGTACATGGTAATAAGAAAACATGCACACAAAATACATTCAGTTCATAAAAAATATATGCAAGGCAACCCTCAACAGCAGCAGTAGAAGGTTTGACAGTCTGAGTAACAGCAAACAGCCTCATTGTGGTCCATCAAGAGTAGTCACTTGGTGCTGAAAAGGTGTCAGCAAAGGCACCAGGTGGGCCTTACTGTGGAGAGCTTCCACAACTGGGGAGCCAGAAGGCCCTCTCTCTTGTCTGTGTGGAGAGGCCTGGCTTTGCTGTCTCGTCTGATTTAAACGCAGTGGGTGGAATTTGATTTTGCACTATTACGATTGTTACACCAGTCCAAGCGTTTTTGTCAAATGGCAGCTCCCCCCCCCCCGCAAAGGATAATCATAATACATAAGAAACAAAAGCATTAAAATAATTCTAATTGTATAAATAGCATAGTTAAAAACACCATGAAGGCCCAGCAAAAATGTTAGGGTTTTAGCTGGCATATGAAAGAGTCAGGGTAATATGCAGCTTAGCAAGGAGGTTATTCCACAGAGACAGAGACACCACCTAAAGAAAAAATAAAATAAAATGATAATAATACTAATATTTTGGGTGGTGGCTCCTCATAACATCATCTCCATCATCATCGTCACCACCACCATTATTATTATTATTATTATTATTATTATTATTATTATTATTTACTGCTTAATGCCAAAATAAGCTTCAAAGTGATTTACAAAGCTTAAAAGCCACTTATAAAAATATAAGCATCCATAATTCAAGTACACATTGAAACAATCCCATTAAAATAACAGCAGTGTGAAAAGTGCATTTCCTTCAGATCATTCCAGGGGTGCAGCAATAAGGTGGTGATCTGCTTGTCTGGAGGGTTGGTCTTCCCTACACACACAACTAAGGTTAAAAGGCGCTTTGGGAGACTTACAACACTTTGAATAATCCTTGTGGGCATCTTTGGTGGTACTGAGAGGCCACATCACTCTGATACCTTCTTCCTTCCACTCTCCACCCATCCACCCCATTGCACCTCGCAGAGTACCAATGAATCTGTCCTGACCGTGGAGTTCAACCCGCAAGACAGCAGCAACATAATCACCACTGGGAAATCTCATGTCTATTTCTGGACCTGGAGTGGAAACAGCCTAACAAAGAAGCAGGGAATATTTGGGGTGAGGCAATGCTGCAGTGTGTGTGTGGGGGGGGTCATTGGTAAAGTTGGGGGCCTTCAATAAAAGAGAACAGGGAGGGAGAAGTGGGTAGGGAAGGCTTCCAAATTCAAGGCCTTAGATGGTCAACCCAATTCCTTCCTCGGAGAAAATACGAGTGCTAAACATGGTGACAGAAAACACCCAGCACATGCTCAGATGCACTCTTTTTAGCTAGCTACGTTTTTCAACCAGAGTTTTCCTCAACTGCCTTAAGCCCTGTCTTGATAACTTAATGGTCATATCCATGCTATATGTTTAATTCACATTTAAATCACACGGCTTCCCTCAAAGAATCCTGGGACCTGTCATTTGTTAAGGGTGCTGGGAATTATAGCTCTGTGAGGGGCAAACTACAGTTCCTGGGATTCTTGGCAGTGGGCAGGCTGTGTGGTGTGGCTGTGACCAGTGTCTCTGCTGACATTTTATTCTGTCCCAGTCAATGCTCGCTACTCAAAAGTCTCTCATTGCTTCCATGCCTTGCCTGACGTTAGTTGTTTGTCCAAGTTAATCTTTCTCTTTTCTTCTCCCCATGCAACTCCTCACACAGATTCCCAGATCACTATACTATCATTTGCTAACTTCAGTGTTTTACCGTGGGCAGAATCGCAAATGCAAGTTCCTTCTTGAACAGCTTCTTCTTCCCCATCTTCTTTTTCTTTCAACAACCCAAAATCACAGTAGCAGTGCATTACATTGTTAACATATACAGATAAAAGGAAAGAAAGAAAGAAATGGTAACACACCAGTATAAACCAAAGCCTACATATTTCCCAAACTGGCATGGATGGTGGGAGCAGACTTTGGTAATAGGGCGCCCTGAGCGAGGACAAAATTTGGCACTGCCCTCTTCCTAAATATTTCTTATTTTCACAATAATACCCTTTTTATTTATTATTATTTTGTGCCCCCTCAGCTCGGCGCCCTGTGGGGGGGACGGGGGACAGCACACACTGCCCTAAATCCAGTACTGCAGACAGTGAATGTTTGGCATCTAAGTCCAAAGCATAATAAATAAAATCCCACCAGATGGTGTAGAAGCATTCTGGATCCGCCATCCCTTTGAAGACACAAAATTTATGTGTTTATTTTTCCCCCACAATAGCCAAACTCCGTCAGTTCTTGTACTACAAAGACAAATGTAGATTTCCCCCTCCCCCCAAAATTTTCCATTACTGTCCTGGGTATTGAAATCCTGGCTGCAGCTTACATGTGTTTTGAAAGTTATTCAGAGCAAACAAGCTTTCATACTGTCATTCCATATATTCAGTAATGACCATTAATAGAGAAGCCTGAAGAGGCAATTTAATTATTTTAGATATTTTTTGATAAACATCCTGCTAGAACTTAGAGATACGGGAATGAACCTCGCCCGGTTCTGCCCCGCCATTGTTGTATCAGCATCTCCCCTTCCTGATCTTTCCAGAAATACAAGAAACCCAAGTTCATCCAGTGCTTTGTGTTCGACACCAACAGTGATGTGCTGACCGGAGACTCGGAGGGCAACATCCTGACTTGGGCCAGGGTGCCTGCTGACATCCGTACGCTGGGAAAGGGGGCAAAAGGTATGCAAAGGTGAATGGTAATAGCAGACCATGGTCTGCTAGGGTGGTTCCTTGGGCATATGCTGATTTGCATACAATTTGCATATGCTATGGGCTGTGGACTGACACAGAGTTAGAAATGATTACAGGGGACTCCCCACTTGTGTGCTATCGCGTGTATACGCGTGGTGCTGGGAAGTAATGGAGGGAGAGCACTGGAGAGTCCTTGTAACTTGCAAAGAGACACTTCCTGGAGCCCAAAGAGGACTTCAGTTAGGATGGACAAGAGACTGGAGGCTCAGTGGGGCTTTGTTTAGGCTGCTCACCTTCCCCGCCTAACAGCTGATGCGTGAGGTAGCGCAGCAGGAGCAACATCTTTTCCATGTGTCCTCCAGTCTCCAGCCAGTCCAGAGCTTCAATTCCAGTTGTGGATATTTTTGGTACAGTGGTACTTCGGTTGTTGAACGCAATCCGTTCCAGAAGACCGTTCAACATCCGAAACGTTTGACAATTGAGGTGCAAAGGGTGGTCTGCAAAGTCAATGGAGAAAATTGGGGGGGGGAAACACAGCGGAAGCCGTTCAACTTCCAAAAAGCATTCGAAAAGGGAAGCATTTACTTCTGGGTTTTTGGCTTTCAAAAACTGAAATGTTTGGCTTCCGAGACGCTCGAAAACCGAGGTACCACTGTACAGCATTTTAAAATCTGGAATGGCCGAGCAGGCATTTAAAGGGTGTTTGGAGCGTGCTCCCCAATTACGCAGTTTTCACTTACTCGTGCAGGGCACCAGAACGTAACCCCAGTGTAAGTGGGGAGTCGCCTGTACTATAATATAAATAGATATACAATGGAGAAGCGAACAAGATGGACCAGTGGTCTGACTGTACAATAGGGCACCTTCCTATGTTCCTATGGAGAGGCATCCGAACAGAGAACCTGGCACTAATCCCCGTGTCGTGTCACTAAAAAGAATACAAAACTGAACCAGGGTTTGACACAGGTGTGTTTTTACCTCTCTTGACAGAGACTTACCAGATCAGCAAGCAAACGCGAGCCCACGAAGGCAGCATCTTCTCTCTCTGCCTGTGCCGCGATGGCTCGGTGCTCAGTGGGGGTGGCAAGGACCGGCGCCTGGTCCGGTGGAGCCCCAGCCTCTCCCTGCTGCAGGAGGTGGAGGTAAGGGAGGTGACTGGATCTGCACAGCAGCTCTTGGAGATTGCTTGGCGTACGTTAATAACCACCATATCCTTTAGCTTTGGGGTGGCTAAGCTCATGTGGCCAGGAGGCCACATTCACCCTTGGCCTACTCTTTGGGGGCTGCGTGCCAGGGGTGGCTAAAAGTGGGCGTGGCCACCTCACACATTTTCACTTGCAGCCTGAGGTACACCCACCCACACAAAGTATCCTTTCTGACAGATCTGATGATTAAAGAAGAAGCTGTTTGCATCCCCATCAAAGCATTGAGCTCTGTTCACCCCGGCCCTGAGTCTACAGTGGTACCTCGGGTTAAGTACTTAATTCGTTCCGGAGGTCTGTACTTAACCTGAAACTGTTCTTAACCTGAAGCACCACTTTAGCTAATGGGGCCTCCCGCTGCCGCCATGCCACCGGAGCACGATTTCTGTTCTCATCCTGAAGCAAAGTTCTTAACCTGAAGCACTATTTCTGGGTTAGCGGAATCTGTAACCTGACGCGTATGTAACCTGAAGCGTATGTAACCCGAGGTACCACTGTACTTCAAACATTCTCCCACCTTTTTGCCCCAACCACCAGAAACAGTAGGGTCTTTGGGGTGGGTTTTTCTTTTACTAAAATGTGTTTGGGGATCTGGGGTTAGCCTCTTAACTGCTTTTGCCCCTCACTGTAGGTTTGCACCCGGAAGGGAGGATACACCTTATGGTTAAGGCTTGTTGCTCAATTAAAGAAACATTTGCCAATTTAATCATATGAATTTTCAAAATCTCATCAGATGGTTCCCTCTGGTTTTGTTTGACCCGCTTCGAGCCCATCCCTGATGGAGAAAAGTGAGTTGCTATAAATCAGGCTCCCTCAGCCTCGGCCCTCCAGATGTTTTGGGCCCATCATTCCCATCATTCCTGACCACTGGTCCTGCTAGCTAGGGATCATGGGAGTTGTAGGCCAAAAACATCCGGAGAGCCGAGGTTGAGGAAGCCTGCTATTAATCCTTAAAAATAACAAAAGGAAATAAGGCAAAGTAACTTGAAGCATTGAATTTCCAAGTGGGCATGTGGCCCTCGGAAGTTTGCCCAGAAGCAAATGCGGCCCTCAGACTGAAAAAGGGTTTTAATCCATCCTTGGGTGAATCCATCAAACTTTACACACAGACCAGCTTTATAATGCCTGCCGCTTCTTTGGCAATCAGATTCCGGAACAGTTTGGTGCCGTCCGCACCATCGCCGAGGGTGATGGAGGGGAGCTGCTGGTAGGGACCACACGCAATGCGCTGCTGCGGGGGAGCTTGGCGGAGGGCTTCCGGCCCATCATCCAGGTAAAGGGGTGGGTCTGGTCTGGTCACAGGGCCTCCTCCTCAGCTGCTCCTTCCTTCTCCAGCTGCTTCTCAACGTTCTTCCTTTGCAGGGGCACACGGATGAACTGTGGGGGCTGGGCACTCACCCTTCGCGGGACCTTTTTGTCACTTGCGCCCATGACAGGCAGCTCTGCATGTGGGATAGTGGGGAGCACACGCTGGCTTGGAGCACCACGCTGGAGGTAACTGGACCCGGGAGGGGAGGAACGTGTGGCATGGCCCAGGGGTGTCGGCAGTGCCATTGATGTGGAATGGCCAGTGGACACAGAGAATCAATTTAGATGGCTTTAAAAAGAGGATTAGACAAATTCATGGAGGGCAAGACTATCAACAGCAGCTTAGCCATGTTGTCTATGTTTTCCGTGTCGGAGGCATTATGCCAGTTCCTGGGAATCACAGGTAGGCAGAGTGCTGTTGTGCTCGTGTCCAGCTTGCAGGCATCTGGGTAGGCAAGAAGTGTTGTTTCTGCATGATCATCCTACACAAAGCGGACACGAAACACATGAAAGAAGTGAATTCTTGTCCTGCTGGAAATTTCATTCAGCAAAAAAATCCTCTCTGGCTTCTAAGATTTCAATAGCCATCGGCTAACATGCTTTGGGATTGTAAGGGTTAGAAACAGAAATAATAAAAAAATACAATGAAAATTGCACATAAGAACTTAATGTATTTACTTGAATCTAACGTTCACCTTTTTTGGCCAAATTACATTGCAAAAAATAAGGTACACATTAGATTCAATGGCACATTTACATTTGCTGGCAAATATGGTTTTTTGGTTTCAAGGTTCTGAAAACTGAGGTGCACGTTAGATTTGATGGCTCATTAAAGGTGAAGGGACCCCTGACCGTTAGGTCCAGTTGCGGACAACTCTGGGGTTGCGGTGCTCATCTCGCTTTATTGGCCGAGGGAGCCAGCGTACAGCTTCCGGGTCATGTGGCCACCATGACTAAGCCGCTTCTGGCGAACCAGAGCAGCGCACAGAAACACCATTTACCTTCCTGCCGGAGTGGTACCTATTTATCTACTTGCACTTTGACGTGCTTTCGAACTGCTAGGTTGGCACGATTGTTGTTGTTGTTTAGTCATTTAGTCGTGTCCGACTCTTCGTGACCCCATGGACCAGAGAACGCCAGGCACTCCTGTCTTCCACTGCCTCCCGCAGTTTAGTCAAACTCATGCTGGTAGCTTTGAGAACACAATCCAAGCGTCTCGTCCTCTGTTGTCCCCTTCTCATTGTGCCCTCCATCTTTCCCAACATCAGGGTCTTTTCCAGGGAGTCTTCTCTTCTCATGTGGTGGCCAAAGTATTGGAGTCTCAGCTTTTAGGATCTGTCCTTCCAGTGAGCACTCAGGGCTGATTTCCTTCAGAATGGAGAGGTTTGATCTTCTTGCAGTTCATGGGAATTTCAAGAGTCTCCTCCAGCACCATAATTCAAAAGCATCAATTCTTTGGCAATCAGCCTTCTTTATGGCAGGAGGAGACTTGAGTAAATACAGTAAGATGAACGTGCTGGTTCAGGCCAACGGCCTATCTACTCCAGTATCCTGTTCTTCTAGTGGCTGACGAAATGCCTCTGGGGAAGCCCATGAACAGGATGTTAGTGCAACAGCATTCTCCCTCCACTTGTGATTCCCAGACATTGGTCTTCAGAGGCATAATGTCGCTGACAGCAGAGGGGAAATATAGTTGACATGGCTAATATCCACTGATAGTCTTATCCTACAGGAGTTTGTCTAATCCTCTTTCATAGCCTCTTTCCACCTGACTGGGGCAGTTCTGTGCTTTGAACACACTGAATGAATAGCACCGTATCCAGTTAGCCACCCTATGTCATGATAGTATTTACAATAAATCTCATGTCGTTCCTCTTTCTCTCTTCTCTAGGAGACAGGGCTCTGTGCTGACTTCCATCCCAGTGGGAAAGTGGTCACAGTCGGATTCAGCTCTGGACGGTAACTACTTGTTCCACCCCACCCTCACCTCAACTTTTGCACACTTGGGAAGGGCAACCCTGCTTCGTTAGTAAGGGTTGCTAATTTCTTTTCTGGCCTTGAGAACACTTGTGTGAAAAGCAGAAAATCAACAGGTTAAACTTCTTCCCTCTGGCCAGAATGCAGTTAGTGGGGGAGCTTTGTCCTGTTAAATTTCAGCTTTCTGTGCACCTGCACACCGGAAAAGAAGTGCGCCCTTTGGTGTGGTCACTGGCTGCTGAGAGAATCTCTTGTTTTCTCCCTCCAACAGATGGGTGGTGCTGGACACGGAGACGCAACAAGTGTTGTCGAGCTACATAGATGGGAACGAGCAGCTCTCAGTGGTGCGCTATTCGCCAGGTTAGGCCATTGCTTCCTTTTTCACCAGTGCCTAAGTTTCCACATAGGAAACTGCCTTGTATTGAGCCATACCATTGGTCCATCTAGCTCAGATGCATTTGCACGGACTGGCAGTAGCTCTCCAGGGTTTCAGACATCTGAAGGCAGCCCTGTTTTGGGAAGATTTAATGTTTGATGTTTTGTTCCTTTACCTTTTATTGGAAGCCACTCAGGGTGGCTGGGGTAACCCAGTCAGATGGGTGGGGTATAAGAAATAACATTATTGTTGTTGTTGTTGTTGTTGTTGTTGTTGTTGTTGTTGTTGTCCTCATCATCTCTACCTGGAGATGCCAGGGATTCAATCTGGGACCTTCTATATGTAAGGCAGATGCCATACCACTGAGCAAAGATGCCAGTCCTCATGGTTCTAGCTGGACAGCTGATTTAAATAAGAACATAGGAAGCTGCCTCATCTCAAGTCAGATTGCTGGGTCCATCTAGCTTTGTATTGTATATACAGTGGCACCTCGGGTTACATACGCTTCAAGTTACAGGCGCTTCAGGTTACAGACTCTGCTAACCCAGAAATAGTGCTTCAGGTTAAGAACTTTGCTTTAGGATGAGAACAGAAATCGTGCTCTGGCGGCGCGGCGGCAGCAGGAGGCCCCATTAGCTAAAGTGGTGCTTCAGGTTAAGAACAGTTTCAGGTTAAGAATAGACCTCTGGAACGAATTAAGTACTTAACCCAAGGTACCACTGTACTGACTAGCAGCAGCTCTTCAGGGTTTCAGACCGGACCTTTCCCAGCCGTTGTTGGAGATGCCAGGGATCGAATCTGGGACCCTTCTGCATGCAAAGCAGATGCTCTGCCACAGAGCCTTCGCCCCCACCCCAGCCTTTCCTGTTGGGAAATTTGTTTCTCTGTCCTCCCCCCGCCTCTAACTGTGCTTTTACCTTCTTTGGCAGATGGGGAGTTCTTGGCCATTGGCTCCCACGACAATTTCATTTATATCTACAGCGTAGAGGACAGTGGGCATAAATACACCCGTTTTGGCCGCTGCACGGTGAGCATATTATTGATTGGTTCGTTGGTAAGCAAAACCAGACCAGATGTTTCCTAACCTGCACATTTTCTCTCCCTACACTCCAGGGACACTCCAGTTTCATCACACATCTGGACTGGTCCAAGGATGGGAAATTCATCATGTCCAATTCTGGGGACTATGAAATCCTGTACTGTAAGTTCCATGTCTGAGCAGGAGGGGGAAGGAAGCTACATGTTTTCTCAAGGTGAAAACCCTGAGATGGCAACTTCCAAATCACAAACCTCTTTAAAAAAAATTCTTCTGCCCTGAAGTGCATTGTGTGGTAATTCCTTTAGCTACCAAGGTGTGGAGCTGCTGTTTTATTTCTGCAGTAAGGCCCATTGGTTAGGGAAAGAGAAATTTGGGAGAAGTCCCTGAAGTGGCGGAGAAATGGAAAGTCCTGAGCCTTTGGTTAATTCTGAGGCCTGATAGTTGTTCCCATGTGGTGATCTGGTCTCTGTTCGCTTCCAGACCATCTGTTTATTGAGCATTCACTGTGATTAGTTTGTGTGGAGCTTAGATGACACCATATATTTAAAGGATATCCAACATACATTTAAAGTACATGAGTCTCTCTCCCCGCCCCCCACTCAAGAGTTCTGGGAACTGTTGCTCATTAAGAGTTCTGGGAATTGTAGTTCTGTGAAGAGGAAAACTTTAGTTCCCAGGATTATTTAGAGGAAGAAGGCTGGTCACCGAAGAATTGATGCTTTTGAATTCTGGTGCTGGAGGAGACTCTTGAGAGTCCCATTGACTGCAAGAAGATCAGACCTCTCCATTCTGAAGGAAATCAGCCCTGAGTGCTCACTGGAAGGACAGCTCCTAAAGCTGAGGCTCCAATACTTTGGCCACCTCATGAGAAGAGAAGACTCCCTGGAAAAGACCCTGATGTTGGGAAAGATGGAGGGCACAAGGAGAAGGGGACAACAGAGGACGAGATGGTTGGATAGTGTTCTCAAAGCTACCAGCATGAGTTTGACCAAGCTGCGGGAGGCAGTGGAAGACAGGAGTGCCCGGCATGCTCTGGTCCATGGGGTCATGAAGAGTTGGAGACAACTAAATGACTAAACAACAACAATGTGCTTTAAATGTGCATTGTGTGTACTTTCAGTGTGTAGTGTTGAACTTCCCAAAGTGTTATTCCACATTTTCTAGTGCATTTCCTCATCCCTTATAGCAAAAGTCTGGCTTTCTCTGGGGCAGGGGGGAGCAGGCAGGTTTGGTGCACAGGTCTATCATTTGACTTTAATTGTGCAACCTAAAAACGCCAGTATAGACCTGAATTGTTGTTGCCATCTGTCTGTCTCAGGAGTGCACTTCTGAGGGTGAAGTCATACGACTGCTACGTTAGCAGCACTGGAGTGACCTCCCCAGGGTGCAAGTCTAGGCAGTGTCTATGGAGGTCCTGGGCTGCCCAGAAGACAATAACCCCCTCTCGGCCTGTGACTGAATCGTACCGGAAAATATCAAGATCCTAGGAGTGCCCTCTCTCTGGGCAACAGCCTGGTATCCTCTGCAAAATTAACCCTTACTTTTGCATGTCTGGTTCTCAGGGGATGTGGCTGGAGGTTGCAAGCTGCTGAGGAACCGCTTTGAGAACAAGGACCGTGAATGGGCCTCGTATACCTGCGTGCTGGGCTTTCATGTTTTTGGTGAGTTTGGAGGCGAGATAAGAAAAACAAGCCTACTCCGCTGGTTTTGTTGAGAAGCTAACCTGCTGGGTTCTATGTGCTAACCTAGCACATGGCGGCAGAGTGTGTGTGTGTGTAGAAAACATAGTCAGGCCATTGGCCCATCTAGCTCATTACTGTGTACTCTGACTGGCAGCAGCTGTCCTGGGTTTCAGGCAGGGAACTTCCCCAACTGTACCTGGTGATTGATCCTGCGACCATCTGCATGATCTCTGCCACAGAGTTGCATCCCCTCCCTGTAAGATTCTGGCCTTGATTTCATCTTCTTCTCCATAGTACTCATCACATCTCACTTCCCCCTCTCTCTTTCCATCTGCTCACAGGTGTGTGGCCTGACGGATCGGATGGCACCGACATCAATGCACTTTGCCGCTCCCACAACGAGCGGGTGGTGGCTGTTGCAGATGATTTCTGTAAGGTGCACCTCTTCCAGTACCCTTGCGCCAAGCCCAAGGTAGAATGGAGTTGACTTGAGGTGGGGTGGGAGAAGAGGTTGCTCGTAGGCAAGGATTAATTCAGCTCTGAACTGGGCTAGGCTTGGGATAAGGGCATGAGTTCTGTCTTCTGATCACCATTCTAGGCTTGGGTTGATTTCCTTGACTTCAGAGGGTACCTGTACTTTCAAACTTATCCCACACTGTAGGCTGGATCCTGGTGACTCTAGGCTCTCCCAACCTAATCCAGTCTCTTATGGATCATAGGTGCTTTCGCCACATTCCTGCATCTGTGCCACTCAGCTAACCTTTAAGGGTATTTGTAGGCCAAAAGATGCTAGCTGTTGTTGGACTACAACTCCCATCATCCCTTACCATTGCCTATGCTGGCTAGGGTTGATGGAGTCGCAGTCCAACAACAAAATCTGGAGGGCACCACATTGACTTTCCCGTTCCCAGAACATCCCCTTGATGATGGCACCTTTTCAAAACGTTTACCCACCTTTTCTTCTTTTCCACAGGCACCAAGTCATGTCTATGGTGGCCATGGGAGCCACGTCACCAATGTGCGTTTCACGCACAACGATGGCCACCTTATCTCCATGGGGGGCAAAGACACCAGCATCTTCCAGTGGCGAGTGGTGGGTGGCAGCCTTGCCCGCAGCCAATCCCTCTCTTCTGCCTCGGTCTCCTCCCAGGATGCTGGGGTCAGCACCTGAAGCCAGCGGGAGGGGAAGAAGCAAAATCTCATACCCCAGTATGGTGACTAAGCCTTTGCAAGAGAGGATGATGGGGCTGACCTCCCATCCCCGTGACTCATTCTTGTGGACTTGAGTGCTCAGGTTGATGGATCCGTGGGAAGGCGGGAGTCTCTTCTCCCTGCCAACTTAAATTTCCTTTGGCTAACAATGTGATTTGCTTTATTAACATAAGGGTGGGATCAGCCAGGATACCTAGCAGTCCTAGGCTCAGGAGAACTGGCACCGTGAAGGAAAATGTCTAGCCTGTTGTGTGTGAGAAGGCAGAGAGACCTGTTCCTTGTCTCTCAGACAGGAGTTTTTGGAGAGAAGGACTACTTGTGAGTGGCGAGGGGACAGGGGTGTAGATTTGGGGACCTCTCTGGAGAATGTTCCCTTTGAACTTCAGTGATGTTCCCCTTTCAAGCCTGAAAGACGCTGGATTCTGTTAAGTCCAGAGAAAATGGGTAAATGTCTCCATCCACACACCCCTCCCCTTACTGCCATCCTTCCGTACTTCGTTTACATTCCTAGTGATTCTGGCAGGGGCTGGATCTGATGTGTAAATAGCAAGCGCAAAGAAGGGCCTTAACACTGTGAGAAACGCAGAGAAATAAACCTTTGCATCCAGAGTTCTGCTGTTCCGTGTCTTTTTTTCCACCCTGGACGTGGTGAAGGGGGGGGGGGCGCAAGGACAAGGACTGCAGCAGGAATTTGCGGCCTGGCTGGTAACCATGGTTACCCAACAACACAGGATAACCTGCAGCATAATATTTCAACTCCCAGTGACACCAGTTGTGTGTTGGGACATCTTTTTATAGGAGAGGGGAGTGAGGGGAAAAGATAACTTTTTTTTTAAAAGTGGAGCTTGAGTGCTGAGTTTTGAAATCTACATGTAGTCAAACAATGACCATATGCACCGTACGTGGCAACTGTAACAGAAGCCCAATTCAATGTATGTGAAGTAGAGAGGGGCAGGAAATGTTTCCTTTGCTGAAAAAAGTGTGTTTCTGTGTGTGCACATGGCTGGGTTGTTTCTGAAACAGACGGGGAAGATACCAGTATTGCTTATTATTGTTGCACTTTCCCAATCTCTGCGCAGTGCGAGATTCCAGGGTTTCCAACTACGCTTTAACCAGGGTCCATGTTTCCTTTTGGAAATGAGGCACAGTGGAGACTGTGGTGTTTTAATGACAGATGATTTATTTACACATATATACAGCTTGAGCCTACGATGGAGGGGTTTACAGCATTTACACATCAATAGGGTCTTGCTTCTCCCATAGCTACAGCCCTGGATTCAAACAGCCATCAGCCATTGTGCTCTGCCTGCTACTTTGCTTCTCGATTACATCACTCCTCACTCCAACCTCTCTAACCTAAGATCTGGCTTTATCTTTTAATTAACCCTGAGTTGAGATTTGCCATCTCATACCAAGTTCCTTCGGTCCTTTGTAGTCTTCTTGATTACTTGTTTTGTTTTGTTTTGAAATCTAAGAGGTAAATGCAGCAAGTATCTCCTAGCAGCCCTAAGTTCTTTTGTATAACAGGTGGCATATGAATATGCAATAAACCTGCAATTTGTGTGCATGTAGGATGCGGGTGGCGCTGTGGGTTAAACCACAGAGCCTAGGACTTGCCGATCAGAAGGTCGACGGTTCGAATTCCCACGACGGGGTGAGCGCCCGTTGCTCGGTCCCTGCTCCTGCCCACCTAGCAGTTCGAAAGCACGTCAAAGTGCAATTAGATAAATAGGTGCCGCTCCGGTCGGAAGGTAAACGGCATTTCCGTGCACTGCTCTGGTTCGCCAGAAGCGACTTAGTCATGCTGGCCACATGATCCGGAAGCTGTACGCCGGCTCCCTCAACCAATAAAGCGAGATGAGCGCTGCAACCCCAGAGTCGGCCACGACTGGACCTAATGGTCAGGGGTCCCTTTACCTTTACCTAACTTGTGTACATTCAGCTTCATACACTTGGAAATTAAGAATAAATAAATAAAAGGGGGTGGAAAGGGATCCAGGAAAAAAGACTTTGGCAATGCCACCCACCACTGCACTCAATGTGTTTTGACTATATGCATTTTTTCCTTTAAGCATGATCCCCAGAATGTAACCCCTGTGTTAAGTCTAGGGCTTACTGTACTTCACATTTGTAAAATAGTCGTACCTCACAGGGTTGTTGTGAGAATAGAAAATCACTAAGGGCATGGTGGGCTTTTAAGTCTCCAGCAACAAATAAAGAGGGAGCAGATAGGACTGTGCACAACATACTTTTAAAACGCATCTGGCCCCTTCCTAAAGAAACCTGAGGACTGAAGTTTATTCCTAACAGAGCTGCGAGTCCCAGCAGCCGTACTAAACGACAGTTGCTACGGTTTTTTTGTGTGGAGGGGAGAGAACTCTGCCTCAAATACATGATGTGTATGTAGATCACGGTTGGTTGTGGAATTATTATACTAGGGGCAATAAATAAAATAGACAAACTGACGTGGATGTGGGCACACAGGGCATTGAGGAAAGGGTTAATCTCTTGACACCGAAAATGAAGACAGCCGAGCGGCGCGGCCTTGCGCCTAATTTGCGAAGTGACGTAAAGACGCCAAGGAGCGTTCTGAACTCTTGCCACTAAAAAGCAGTCCAGACCCGTCCTCCCTCTTATAGGGGGAAAAAGGTTTGTTTTACGGAACGACCCGAAGGCATCCGGAAAAACACGAGTGGCCCTCGTCCATTTCCGGGTATGGTCAGCAGACGTCGCCCTCATTCATCCGTTGGTAGTATTGGGGGAGGGGGAAAGCTGGCCGGGGAAATCCCCGTCTCTTTCCGACCTCTTTTCCGTAAAAGCCCGAGATGCTGTAAGGAAAGGCGTATTCTTTCGACGAGCGAGAACCGGAAAAAGCCGAGGGTTTCCGAAGATTCCCGAGGGGGCTTTCCGGAGGTTCCCGAAGGACTTGAGGCTTGGCCGGCGCCGGCGCTCGCTGCGTGAGAGGGAGACGACAACGGCGGCGGGAGGCGATGAAGAGCGGCCGGGCCCGGAGTTCCTGAGGGGGCCGCGGCGGGCCGGGCCGGGAGGAGTCGAAGCGCCCCACAGGCGTCATGGCGGCCAATATGTACCGGGTGGGCGGTAAGGAAGGAGAGGGGGGCGGGGGGAGAGGGCTTTTTTTTTTTTTTGCTGTGGGGGGAAAATGGGGGAGGGGCGAGACACGAGGGGAGGAGGGGTTGCTGGCTGGAGGGGAGAATGTGAGGGGAGAGGCAGGGAACGAAGGGGAAATTAATAGGTGAGGGGGGCTAAAGGGGTTCAGCACCAGGGGTTAAAGATAGAGAGAGGGCTGGTGGGGGAGGCGGGTGTCGGGGGGTGCATTGAGGAGTTGGGGGAGGGGACCTTGTCTCACCGAGGAGGTGAGGGGGGCAGGAGGGCTAAAGGGAGGGGGGCTGGACCCAGGAAGTGGGACTAAGTTTATTTGTACAGTAATGTGAAAAGGGGGGGCTTATAAAAAAAAAGCCACCATGGGGAGTATGGTGGAGTTTTGTGTGTGTGTTTATAAAGTTAGTTGTGGGGGCTGGGTTGTGGATCAGGGGGGTTGCTGAGATGAGCAAGGAGGCTGGCTGAACTACCTAGTTTGTGGGGTAAAAGGGTTTGAAGAAATAAGGGGGATGCAAAAGAAATTGGGGTGTTTGGGGGTGTGTGAAAGCAATAAGGGGGGGTTTAGTTCCAAGCAGTGGGTTGGGGACTTGAAGGGAGGTGGTTTTGGTAAAGTGAAAAGGGGTTAGTGAAGGAGGTTGGGGGGTGGGCTGACTTTAAATTGGGGTGCTGTGGGGCATAGGGTATTCCTAAGAGGCAGGGAGGGAAGTTGTTGAATAAAATAGTTTGGGGTGGTTTGAGGTTGGTGAGGAATACATGGAGGCGCTTGGGTCTAAACAGGTTTGGGATACTGGGGGCACCAAGAGGGTTTGTTCCAAATAGTGGGATAACGTTTGGAAATAGTTTGTTTTAAGGTAATTGAGTGGAGGGAGGATTTGGGGGGGGGGCTAATACTGGAAGTGGTAAAATTAAGAAGTAGCAGGCATAGTGGTAGTGGTGGGACTTAAAAGTGCATGTGGAGCAGGGTGGCAAAAAATAGATATATGAAGGTTGGGGAATATTAAAGAGGTATAGGGAGGAAGGTGTTAAGAGGTCTAGTTTGAAGTAGTAGCACAAAGATTGGAAACCCAAGGGGTTTGTTTGTGTGAATGCACATGGATGTGTGCATATTGGAGGGCAGTGTGAAAGAATGGGTTGGGGTACTGGGGATAAGATATGGGGCTGGGCAGGGGAGTTGGGGGCATGAAAGAGTTTGGTGGAGGAATCTGCTAATTATGTGATGGATGGGGCAGGCTTAAGAATTCAAAGCCTTTGGGAAAAGGTTTAACTTGAGGAGAGGTGGCGGTTTAAGAGTCTGGCAAACCCTGGTTTGAGTTTGGAATTTGGGTGAAAGAATTTGCAAGGGGGACACTAAAATTAAAGTATGGTGGGAAACATGATAATTTCCTCTCTCCCCTGCTAAACAGTTGGCTGCAGCAAGTGAGAAGAGGGTGAGCTGTTTTCAGTCTCAGATGTGGTGGTAGAGAAGTGAGGTCCAAAAGATTGGGGTGGGTGGGTGAAACAAGACCAGATTGGTGGGAAATTGGGTGTGTGTGTGTTAAGTATTGGTAGAAATGTCAAGATCTGGTTAGTTGTACAGAGAGGTGTGAGGAGGATGTGGTTGGTTCTGGGAGAGAGTGGGAGCGAAGAAACAGATGAGGAAGGGCGTAATACACTTAGGGGCCGCACAACTTATAAGTTGAGCAAAGGGTCTTGTTGGATTTCAGCTGGGGGTAGTTTGAAGTCTGGGCCTGTCAGACTGGGGGGGCAGGGGAGGCAAGGAGAGGGGTTTGTGCGCGGAGTTAAGAACAGGATGCTAGAGAGTTGGTTTTAAGAGTCTGTGAGGTGCTGGAACCTCCATAGTCAGAAGCAATATAGATGATGGGGAGGAAAGCACTGGAGAGAGCCATTTATATGGTGCCTTCCTTACAGACTTCCGGGAGGCATCTGCTTGAGGTTTGTGATGCTGAAATAGGGTTGTAGCCAATGTTATTCCTACTCAGAGTAGACCTGTTTAATTTCATAGCAGTGACTAACAAAGGTTCATTTATTTCATTGGGTTTGCTCTGAGTACAACTTAGCTGGAAACAACCCAGTGTTTTTCATCTTTGGTCAGTTTAGAAGACTCTACCAATATATCCCCACCCCCTTGCCGTGATCAGTGCTGCTAGAATTCCCAGCGTCACAGGGCCATAGGTCAATGATAGAGGGCACAGCTTGCTTGCAGAAGGACCCAGGTTCAAAAAGTTCCGGTAGCGGGGCTAGGAAAGACACATACACACAGGGCTTTTTTTCAGCTGGAGCTCATTGGAGCTCAACTCTGGCACGTCTCAGGTGGGTGCCATTGCCATTCTAAGAGAACAAGGGAGAAGTTCATAGTCAGCTCCAGCACCTCTTTTTCTAGAAAAATAGCACGGCATATACACACTCATGTGTGTGTACACACACAGGAGAGAGAGAAACATGCTACTTGCAGTCTGATTAGATAATAAGGGGCTGGATGGGCATATGTTCAACCGTCTCCCTTTCTTTTCCTTTCACCTTCAAGCTTCTCTTTCTTGCATTTAAAGCCTGCTGCCCTCATTCCCTCCTACTCTCCTGTTCACAAGCTGTTGGACCCCTTAGTCACCTCTTCCCACTCTTAACTATCTCTTTAACCACCCTGCGACTCCCTTGGCCTGGAATATCCTCCCTCTCCCTGGTGACAATTCCCCTCTCTTCTAGGCCCCTTCTCTGAAGACTTAACAACTTCAGCCAAATGGTTGGCTGCCATCCACCCTTTGCTTGCCCTCCCATTGTTACCTGACTCTCTCTCCAAGCCTGACTCCCCCCCCCCACCGCTTCTTAATTTCTCCACCACCTCCTGTTTAATGTGGGCTGAATCTGAGTCACTCATATACTGTATTGCTTATAGTGGCTAGTACTGGTAGGAAAACAAAGAACTTATTGGTAGTGGTGGAAATAGGCCTTGTGGAAGCGCAGCAGGCAACCCAACCCTTTCTTATATGTCAGACAAATGACTGGCAACCACACCTGGGTTGGGGCTTGGCTACTCTGAAGATCAGGGATGATAGTCTCTATATAGTTATATTGTGTGGCTGGCCGGCCTTCTGCACGATGGCTTTCACCTTCAGCATTCCCATAGTGGTGATATTGGCTTACTTTTATGTGATTGTCATAAAGATTCAAATATAGTTGTGAAACACTTTAGACAGAAAGGTTTCTAGCCTTTCCCTGGCTTTAGCCACTGATAGGTATGATTTGCACCTAACAAAAAACAAACACCCTATAACTCTGTGTGGAGGCAGCCTGCCTTTTGTAGCGTGTAAGAAATATGCAGATCAGGGAAATTTGCATGTAGTGCTTCTGTTAATGATTGGGAGAAGCAGGGCACTGAAGCCTCATTCCCTCATGAGGGTTGGTGAACCAGTGTCCCTCCAAAAACTTCAGGATTACAAAATCCAATACAGTGGTACCTTGGAACTCAGATGTAATCCGTTCTGGAAGACTGTTCAACTTCTGAAACGTTCAAGTTTCAAGGAGCCAAAACATTTGAGAATGGAGCCATTCGAGTTCCAAGGTACCACTGTAATTCTCAGTGACCAACAACATCATTGGAGAGCCAAAGGTTCCCAATCCCTTCCCTAAGTATTAGAATAGATGTGAGGAACCTTTAGTCCTCCTGATGTTGCTGTATTACAATGCCTATGAGCCCCAGCATGCATGACCAATGGCCAGGGATGATAGGAGCTGCAGTTCCGCAACATACGAAGGTCCAAAGTTTCACCACACCTCCATTAGAAAATTCTGGTTTCTGCAGCTTCAGTAGGCTTTCCTCCCCCACCCAGAGCTTTCAGGCTCACCTTTTTAAAGGTTCAAATTCTGCTTGCTTTAAAAAGTGGGAAATGAAAGATGCTTATGTTCAACTCTTCGTCTTGCTGTCAAATTCCATGGGGGTACGCACAGCATAACTGCAGAGAAGTGGGAGATTCACAGCCCTGAGTGTGGGACTTCTGATGGAACGGACAGTGGGTGCTGGGGAGGGTGGGGCTGAGCTGCAGGGTGGCAAGTCTTGAGGCTGGGCCAGAGGAGAGAAGTACTGAATAGTCTTTGTCCTGGATAAAATGGGATGGGCTGACCTAGATTAGATAAATCTTCATATTTTTCCTAAGGCACTTTGATGAGTTTGATGGATATAGTATTCCTATACGCAGTACAGTGGTACCTCAGGTTACATACGCTTCAGGTTACATACACTTCAGGTTACAGACTCCGCTAATCCAGAAATAGTACCTCGGGTTAAGAACTTTGCTTCAGGATGAGAACAGAAATCGGGCTCCGGCGGCATGACAGCAGCAGGAGGCCCCATTAGCTAAAGTGGTGCTTCAGGTTAAGAACAGTTTCAGGTTAAGAACGGACCTCCGGAACGAATTAAGTACTTAACCCGAGGTACCACTGTATGTGCTTGAGCAATGGCTACTAGCTATGGTGAATGAACAGAACCTCCATGTTCAAAGGCAGTCTGCAAGGGAAGGTGGTTGCCTTTGTGACATGCTTAGAGACTTCTTAGAAGCATTCTTGTTGGCTGCTGTGGGAAATGGGATACTTTACGCAAATGGCCTTTGAAGTAAGCCAGCCAGGCTTTTCATATATTCTTGAGGTGTATCTATGACAACTCCTGGAGGTGTCAAGAGCATGGGCTGTAAATGGGGAAGTCTTTAGTTCAAATCTCAGCTCGGCCATGAACTTGCCAGGTAGTATTAAACAATCTTCCCAGCCTCAGGCCCTTATCTGTACAGCATAACAGGGATAATAGTCCTTCTGGCCTATTTTACAGAGGGGCTATCAGGATTGGTCCAATCAGGGACAGACAGAAGGTGATTGAGACCTCCTGATCGATTTCTGGGTGATTTGCAGTAGCTCAGCAAGGGTCTTTGACACTTCATTATTTAACAAAACCAGCAACAAAAAAAGCTCCCCACCTTCCCTCAAATAGGCTTCTGAAACGAGTAAAGCCTGGGGAGAAACCAGGAGCAAATTTTCATGTGAAAGGACTTGGAGGAGGTCATTTCTTACAACTTCCAGGGCTGAGCATTACCAATGCCTCCTCCACTGGCAGTGCTTTGCACCTGTTTCTAATTGGTGGACTTTGAAGGTCTCGTGTAAATAAAAAAAAGCACAGGTTGCTTGCACAACTTACCTTTGATGCACATTCAAAGCACATACTTCCCCCAAAAATAATAATCCTGTGAGCTGCAGTTTATCCCTTACAGAGCTACAATTCCCAGCACCCATAATAAATTGCAGTTCTCAGAATGTGCTTTAAAGGTATGGTGTGTACACAGCCACAGTCCTGAAGTGTACCTGCCTTGGCTTAAATAACATCCATGAAGCATTTAAAGCAGGGTTGGGGAACCTGTGGCCCTCCAGACTACAGTTCCTGCAATCCCTGACCATAGGCCATGCTGGCTAGTGTTGATGAAAGGTGGAATCCAGCAACATCTGGAAGACCACAGAGCACCCTAGGAGGGAAAAATGTTAAAACATCCACTTACATTGTTGTTTCAGGAGCCAGTGTCTCCTGAGAATATGTTCCTGCTTTCCAGCTGCTGCTGCTTCCACTCCCTCATTGCCTTTTGTTTTGCCCCTCTTACAGATTATGTCTACTTTGAGAATTCCTCTAGTAACCCCTACCTCGTCCGCCGCATTGAGGAGCTCAACAAGGTAATGACAGCACTGGTCGTGGGAGGCAGAGAGATGGGGCGGGGGGGGGTGCTGGGCTGCATGCCTTGGGGGTGCTGGACCTATTGTAGCCAAGGAAGCCAGGATATTTGGGAGCTGGGGGAACATGGGGGGTGAAGTAGGAAGCTGCTGGATGTGGTGAGGCACTTGAAAAGGATCCCGGTAGTCCCCATGACTCAGAAGCCATCAGTTTTGTGGTCTCAGACCTCTGGAGCTTTCTTCCGCTTGAGGTTACATAGGCCCCTTTCAGGTGCATGGCAAATACTTCCTTATTCCAATGGGCATTTTTAAGGTAGTGTTGATGGTTTATGGTGAGGTTTCATTCTCTGTGTTTACTTTTATGTACTTAGACTGGCTAATGATTAAGTGGTCTAGAAATGCCTTACATAAATAAGAACAAGATCTTGAGGCCACTGTTGCCTGCCCACTAATAAACAGCGTTGCCCCTCTGCTTCTACCCCCAGACGGCCAATGGCAATGTGGAGGCCAAAGTGGTCTGCCTGTTTCGACGGCGTGATATATCCAGTAGCCTCAACAGCCTAGCCGACAGCAATGCCCGTGAGTAGTGGGGTCCCTAGTGTGCTTTGCATGTTCTTTGGAGCCAGTAGCTGTGGAGTATATTTGGGTTGGGGGGGCGAGATGTTGCACCGGGCCTGTTGGGCTGGGTAGCGCGTGGGCCGTGTGTCTGGGAATGGCCTTTGGCAGCCTCTCTGGTGACACCGGCTGTGCTGGAGGAGGTTGTGGGGGAGAGGAGAGGCACAGAGGTGGATAGGGAGCTGTTGCCCTCAGGCTGGAGCAAGAGGAGGAGGGAATCCACCTCGGAAGAGAAAACAAGAGAGGAGTGTGTGAAAGGCTGCCCTACCCTCTTTCCCAGAGCAGTTGTATCTGAAAGCCCTGGGAAGCTTCTTTCTATTCTGGCAGAAGTGGAGACTTAAGCAGATTGACTTGGGGGAGGGTGTCTTTATTTCTCTCCACCTGCTTGCTCACAGATCCAAAATACAGAGCAGCAGTTAGTTGCTGGCTGTTTGCATAATACATTGACTCTCTTAAAAACTTTGGCAGGGGTCAGATAGGAGAAAAAGGTGCATGTAGGTTTGGAAACTTTATGCTTTTCTGCCGTTGGAGAAGGGCCTTTAGGGTCTTTGCGGAACTGAATCCTGGTGGTGAAGGCCAGGAGGTGACATCTGCCTCTGGCCCTTGTAAAGCCTAGCCTTCTCTGAATCCTGGCACAGTCACCAGCTGCTGAAGGGTTAACAGAAGTAGGATGGGGTGGGAGGAGCTTGCATGACTGCTTAGGGCTTCCTGGCCTCTTGGAGCAGGGGCTGTGACCTTGAGTCTGTCCAATCAGGCCAGAGGAGGAGTAGGAGGAGGAGGGCTGGTTCAAGGCTGCCTCTAATCCACAGGCCCACCTTTCCTTTGCAGAGGGTTTCCTGAGTCAAAAAGCAGGGGCGGGAGGGGAGGGTGGAGTAAGCATCCTTCAAGTCCCTCCCTGGGACTCTGCCAAGTTCTGAGAAGCAGAAGGGGGTTGGGAGAACAATGCGCCTCTTGGTGGACGCTGCTTCTTGGCTGCTTCCAGGAGGGTGGCTGTGTGTGTGTGTGTGTGTGTGTGTGTGTGTGTGTGTGTGTGTGTAGACAGAGAGAGAAACTGGCATGCAGGCACATGCTGTGTTGCTGTAGAGGGGAGCGGAAATGACGACCCTCTGACAGCAGCCAGTAGGGCACTGCTCTTTTTTCTTTTTTTTAATAAAAAGGGAAAATTTGGGTTGCTATCTTAATTCTGCTTAATTTGGGAGTAAGCCCAATTGGAGTCAATAGACTCCTGAGTAAACATGGCTAGATCTATGCTGGGAAATGATCAAAAGGTTGGAGTATCTGAGGTGCTTTAATAGTTGGGGTTTTTTGGGGGGGGATCGATTGGGTCGGGGGTCATTATAGGTGTTACAATTGGAGGAGGGAAAATATTTATCTCTTTCTCATAGTACTAGAACTCAGGAACACCCAATGAAAGTGAGGCAGTCGATTCAGGGCAGACAGAAGGCTTTTCACGCAATGTGTAATTAATTAAACGATGGAAGCCGCTGCCATAGGATGTGGTGGTGGACTACAACCAATGTGGCTTTTAAAAGAGGATTAGACAAACTTTTTTTATTATTTTAACCTTGCTCTTCAACCAGAAAAGGTTCCTAGAATAGCTTATTATTGTTTGTCGGAACAAACAGTTTGTTTTGTTTTATTATGTATTTTGTGTTCTCATTTTGTATTTTTATGTTGTGAGCTGCCCTGTGATGATGTTCAGTTGTCAGTAAGACAATCTCTGCCTCCAGGGTAACTATCTGCAAGATAGTAGACACAAGGAACAAGGGATGGGGACTAACAAGGGGTGGAAAGAAAGCTCAGGCACCAGTTCTTAAAGCTGTAGTACTTAAAACAACCAGCTGGGATGGAAACAATGTAGGGTAGCCTGATGGCATCACCCTTGCTAGGTGACTTTGTGGGAGAGCTAAAGGCAGCTGGTCTCTTGGCAGAAGTGCTTCTCTCTTCTCCCCTTGTTCTACAGCCTGGTGGACTCATAGTGGGAGAATAGGTGTATTAACTAAGCATGATACTGAGAATAGAACCTCCATGTTCAAAGGCAGTATACATGTTTGAATTTAATTTATCACCATTAGATCCAAGCCTTTCTCCAGTGAGTTCAGGGAGGCAAACCCCATTTTAAACTCACAACAGTGCTGTGATTTTAGGCTTTGGGTGTGAATGTGTGATGGAACTAGAGGCCACCCAGTGAACTTTGTGACAAGCAAGTATTAAAACCCACACTCTCCAAGTACTATGTTTTAACTATTGGCACCCTGGCTCTCAGACATTAGAGAGAAACAGGAGAGGGGCCATTGCATTTCTGCACTGCATGTGAGTTTCCATATATGTCTAACTGGTTGCCATTGGAAGCGGAGTGTTGGGTTGGATGGGCCCTTGATTTGATCCAGCAATCCGGTTTTTATGTATTTTGAAAAACCTGATTTTAGCCTTTTGAGTAGTCTCCATATTGATTTGGGATGATTGCTGGCTAAGTCAAAGGAGCCACATTTTGCAGTTTCTGGGGGAGATGGAATTCCTGGAAGTGAACACCGTTACCTTCTGCCTCTTTCACCCCAAAACAGGAGAATTTGAAGAAGAGTCCAAACAGCCTTCAGTGTCGGAACAGCAGCGGCACCAGCTAAAACACCGGGAACTCTTCCTTTCACGCCAGTTTGAGTCTCTGCCCGCTACCCACATACGGTGAGGAGAGGCTGGAGACAATTGTTATATTTGTATAACACTATTAATAAAAAAAAAGCAAACAACCATACACACACAGTTGAGAGAGCTGCTAGGCTAGACGCGGGTTCTGCTTTTCTTTGCAGGGGGAAATGCAGTGTTACGCTGCTCAACGAGACAGACATCCTCAGCCAGTACCTGGATAAAGAGGTGAGGCAGGTTGCGTAAAAAGGAATGTATGTGGCTGCTTGTAGAGTCCCAGTGTTCTGGACTTGGGATAAGAGGGTATCATCCCTTAACTCCATCAAACAGAATAGTAGGGAAGGCAGCCCCCCACTTCTGTTCTCTTTAGGCTTTGCAGAAGGAGTGAAGACATCCTCCTACCGCCAGGAACTGAAGAGACTGAGGGTTTGAAGGGTACCTCCTTTTAACTTGCCATGTCCCTTTTTCCTCCCAGGATTGTTTTTTCTATTCGCTGGTCTTCGACCCAGTTCAGAAGACTCTTCTAGCTGACCAGGGTGAAATCCGGGTTGGCTGCAAGTATCAGGCAGAGATCCCAGAGCGGTTGGCAGAAGGTGAGCAAGGAAACACACACACCCTTGATCACTGAGCAAAAAGAAAGAAAGAAAAGTACTTCCCTCGGTTGGTGGGATCATTGACAACCCCTCTCTCATACTCCCTCAGGAGAATCAGACAATCGAAACCAGCAGAAGATGGAAATGAAGGTGTGGGACCCTGACAACCCTCTTACTGACCGGCAGATTGACCAGTTCCTTGTGGTGGCTCGGTGAGATCCGGCTGGGGGGTGTTGTGGCTCCTCTTGCCAGTCTAGCTCCAGCTCCTGCGGGTCATTAACCCACCCTTTTCTTCCTTCAATGCCAGGGCTGTTGGCACCTTCGCTCGCGCCCTTGACTGCAGCAGTTCCATCCGGCAGCCCAGCCTTCACATGAGCGCGGCTGCCGCCTCCCGTGACATCACGCTGGTGAGGGGGCGAGGAGGGAGAGAAGGGCAATAGCTGTGGGTGGGGCATGACGGGTGGGGCAGGGCTGTATATTATGTATAGGTAAAAAAACAGCACCCAAGCCCTAGGTCGGGAAGAGCCAAGGGTTGAATCCATTGTCAGTTCTACTCCAATCCATGGAAGTTACTAGGCGTTACTAACTTGGATCCATCAATTACAGTAGGTCTGCTCTGTTGGATACAACCCCGAGATTTGCAAAATGGTAATTAAAAACCATGCCAATTCACTTATTTTCACAAAACTGTCTTTTTAAACAAAAAAACAAAAAACAAACAAACAGCGTGGTATAATTTATTCAGTTAAGACAGGTGAGGGACAAGGAAGTCTTCTACTGACATTTGGATCCATATTCAAACACCCCTCTAGCATTGTTTTCAAGCCTGTGTTTGCAACCATAAGGACTAGGAGCTCAATTCAAACACCACACAAAACCATAGGTTAACCATAGTTTACCACTAGAACCAACTGGTCTTTGAGCTTCCTTACTTAGAAGGAGCAAGCCATGGTTGTGAGGCTGCTTGCCTGCTCCCTGGCCCCGGCCCCAATCTGCTCAGCAGTCTGCAGAGGCCTCCAGAGGCAGAGCAGTGGCTACAATTCAGATTTGTTGATTGAGACATGGCACCAAACTATAGCACAATCTGCTTAACAAACCATGGTCTGGTTTGCTAGCCAATTGCAAGTCATGGTTTCTCAATTCAAACTTTGCGTCCAACTATTACAGCTAAGTTTCCTTGAGCTGATGTGCGGGTCTGAGATTCTGAGGAAACCCAAGTTCTGACCCTGTACTACATTCAGCAGACTGCACAATCCCAAGTCGCACAACTGCCTCCTGTTCTGTATCTCTTCTGTCCCCTTCTGTCTTGGCAGTTCCATGCAATGGATACATTGCAGCGAAATGGCTATGACCTGGCCAAGGCTATGTCAACACTGGTGCCCCAAGGAGGTCCTGTGCTGTGCAGGGACGAGATGGAGGAGTGGTCGGCTTCCGAAGCCATGCTCTTTGAGGAGGCCCTGGAGAAATATGGCAAAGATTTCAATGACATCCGGCAGGACTTTGTGAGTTGGGGCTATGAGTTGGGTGGAAAATAATGGTCAGAGTCTCCTGTGGCTCTACTTTTTACCCCCTCCCTTTCCGTTTCCCCCAAAACTGGGAAGGGTGTCTTCTCCCCCACTCTTGGAAAAGGGACATAATCATTTCTCCTCTTGATAAGCAGACAGACCCAGTTTCTAATTTGCCCCAGAACTCAGTCTTTGGGATGCTTGTAAAACTGGTATTGTGTACTGATGTGCCGTGGCACCCTGAGATGCCTTGGATGATGGTTTGGGAAGCCAGGGCAGCACCAGCCTCTGTCCGTCCTCCTTTCCTACCTCCTTTTAATAGATAGATTAGATTGCGTGTATAAGATTGATAGAAATGGCCACGCGTGGCAGAATCAAGGATAGCAATACCTACGAAGCGCACCTCACAGGAAATGTAGTTCCCAAGCCCCGCCTCCACCTTGGAGTGGGCTACACTGCCCACAGGCAGGCTGAAGGGGAGCTGCAGAAAGAATGTAGTTGGTCAAGGGAGCTGTGGACTCCGAAAGGTTGAAAACTTGGTGTGCAGAGTTCCTTCTCTTCCAGATTCCAACTGCTTCCCTAACTGTAATTCGTCCCCACCAACTGGAGGGCTGCCCGGGGTCAAATGCCGGCTCCCCCCCCAAAAAAAACTGGTGGGTTGGGCCAGTAACTGTGCGTTCCCTTGAAGTCTTGCCTTTCTTGCAGCTCCCGTGGAAGTCCCTTGCCAGCATTGTGCAGTTCTACTACATGTGGAAAACCACGGACCGATACATCCAGCAAGTGGGTGAACTGATTTCTGCAGAGCTTTTGGGGTTTGGCAGCGAGGGGGGAAGGGACCGTGGCCAGGGTGGGAGAGTCCTGTTCCTTGCCCAGAGGCTGCACCTGCCTGTGGACCACCCCCCAACCAAGTGGCCTTGATAACGTGGGACTCAGGCAGAGACCCTGCGAAAGGCAGCACGTCTTGACCTTCCCACTTTCTTCTTTTCCTTACAGAAAAGGTTGAAAGCAGCAGAAGCTGACAGCAAGCTGAAGCAGGTGTACATCCCCACCTAGTGAGTATTCCCCACCCACCTCAGGGACCAGCAGGGACAGATGCGTCCAGAGTTCAGCCTGGCCTCTTTAACAGCATTTGTCTTCTTCCCCCATCCCTTCCACACCACCCAGCACAAAACCCAATCCAAACCAAATCATCTCTGTGGGCTCCAAGCCTGGCATGAACGGGGCTGGCTTCCAGAAGGGGCTGACCTGCGAGAGCTGTCACAGTGAGTACCTGCGGGGGGGGGGGCATTGTATATCTGAGGACAGGGAAATGGCACAAGCACAGTGCAAATTGGTTTCTGTTCATCAGTGGTAACTCTGACAACAGCGTTGCAGTGTTTCACTCAGTGTGGGTGGGCTCTGTGTTGGCTCACCCACCTGAGTTATTTGCCTCCGAACCTGGGGTGGGGGGAGAGAGAGAGGATCTAGGGCAGGGGTCTGCAACCTTTAAGACAAAAAGAGCCACTTGGACCCGTTTCCGAAGAAAAAAAAACTGGGAGCCACAAAACTCGTCATTATAAAAATAACTTTTTTGTCACTTTTTTATTATTTCTTTGTTTGACCCCTCAGAATTACTCCTCCTCATAGAAATAAACATTAAATTAACAAGTTACCTTTTTGTGTGTGTGTGTTCTTCACTCCCCTTCAAAACAGTGACCAGTGTACATGCCCCCTTTCAATGCAGTGACCAGCGTATATGTCCCTTACAATGTAGCGGGCGGGCGGGAAGGTGACGTCGGGACGGTGCGTGACTATCGCACGCACTGCCCCCATGCGACGTCGCAGCCAGTACAGCGCCCGCCACAGTGGGGAGTGTCGGGGCGCACAATGCGCCTCCTCCCCTCGCTAGTATCCGCCCCGGAGCCGCGGCGAAGTTGTAAAAGAGCCACATGCAGCTCCGGAGCCGCGAATTGCAGACCCCTGACCTAGGGTTTCACCTGTCTGAGTCCATGACTGCTCTGCCTCCCTTTTGCCCCACAGCCACCCAGTCAGCACAGTGGTATGCTTGGGGTCCCCCCAACATGCAGTGCCGCCTGTGTGCCTCCTGTTGGATCTACTGGAAGAAATACGGGGGCCTGAAGACCCCGACACAGCTCGAGGGAGCAGCCCGCAGTGTCACGGTAAAGTCTGCTCTAGTATCGCTAGTCCCTGATTTGAACCTGAAGTATAACATTTGCTGTCTTCACCGAAGCCTCTAAAATTGCTATATTCTTCTGGGTTCTACCTGTAATGGCTACTAGCAGCAGCAAATTTAACAGTGAAGGGGACTTTGCTCAGAGGGTTTCCTGGCCACATCGTTCTTATCTCTCCATGAAAGCAGCTTTGCCCAGGAACAAATGGTTGGCTTTTTAGATTTTGATACCACATTGGCAGGTGGTACAGTGCTGGCCTCTTTTTGTAATGTTGTCATTGACATAGCTGGCATCTTGCCACATGCTGGTTCTTTCCTATTCCCTTTACTTTTGGGGGGGGCATCCACTTTGCAAGCTGAGCGGGGATCTCACCATATTGCCCCCTTCTCCCGTTTTCCAGGAGCCACACTCCCGGGGCCACATGTCTCGGCCAGAAGCCCAGAGCCTCTCTCCCTACACGACCAGCGCCAACCGGGCCAAGCTTCTAGCCAAGAACCGGCAGACCTTCCTGCTGCAGACCACCAAGCTGACCCGCATTGCACGCCGCATGTGCCGGGACATCCTGCAGCCGCGCCGGGCTGCCCGTCGTCCATACGCACCCATCAACGCCAATGCCATCAAGGCAGAGTGTATGTTTTGTGTGTGTGGTTGAGAAGGGCTGCTTGGAACAACAGAGGAGCTGGCGGATCTCATTCCTGTTGTTTGCTCTCCCCTCCAGGCTCTATCCGGCTTCCCAAGGCCGCAAAGACGCCCCTCAAAATTCACCCTCTGGTGCGGCTTCCACTGGCTACCATTGTCAAGGAGCTAGGTAAGGAGACTGGGGTTGGACTTATGTCTCACATCTCTTGACGTTGACATCTCTCCAAATCACAATTATTGCCACAGGTTTGTGCACTCCTTTCTCACGTATGAATTCCCCTCTCCTTTCTATGGCTTTGCTGTGATGTTCAAATCAAGCAAAAATATGATTGGGATTAACTGGGATTTCCTCCAAACCATGATTTGCAGACAATCCTGACTTTCTGTGAATTCCAAATCATGGGACATAAGAAGGAATTGCGTACACCCCCACCAAGCAGTCCCCAACCCATTTGAAGATTGTGTCCCTGAGTTGCTGGGAATTGCAAGTGGGGAGAGTTGCTATTGCACTCAGCTTCCGCTTGTGGGCTTCCTTATGGGCATTTGGTTGCCCACTGTAAAAACAGGATGCTGGACTATATGGGCCATTGGCCTGATCCAGCAACCAGGCTCTTAGATTCTTATGATGTAGGTCTGGTGTCTTGGAATAGGAGAGAGAGGAAGCTTTGGCCCAAACAAGCTAGTTTCTCCTTCAAAAACATCAGATGTTTATAAAAAAACATATCTCCAAAAAATGGGAAGCAAGACCACTGGGGGAAAGCCTGTGTTTCTCTTCAGAAGTTGCCCACCTAAGACAATGCTCTTGTTCTTCCAGCTGCACAGGCTCCCCTGAAACCAAAAACCCCTCGAGGCACCAAGACGCCCATCAACAGAAACCAGCTGACCCCAAACCGAGGCTTGGCTGGCATCGTGGGCAAGCGGGCGTACGAGAGTGTGAGTGCCGCTGGGCTCTGGAAGGTGGGCATCGAAGGGCGGCGGTAGCATTTGGGTGTGATTGAGTGCGATGTTATGGAGACCTTGGGCAGGGAGAAGGGGTGTAATAGCAGCAGGCATAGTAGAGAGTGTCAAAGGATTGTATCCAGTGTTAACCCCACTCAGAGTGCACCTGTTTAAATGAATGAACACAACCAAATTGGTTCCAATGAAATCAGTGAGCCTTCTCTAAGTGGAGCTTGGGTGGGTACCACCTTACAGTTCTGAAAGTTTATTTTGTGTGCTTGTGGGAGGGGGAGACCCACACATTTGAAACCCTAAAAGGGGCAGAAAAGGTAAATAATATTTTTAAAAAACAAACTGCAAAATGGTTATTGTTCACTGTGGCTGATGCTACTTAAATTTCCCATAACTCCTTTTTCTTTTTCTCTTTGGGAGAGAAGGAATATGTTGTTTCTGGGGGGTCTTTGTTCTTTCTGGGCCTGCCCCTCTCTCTCTCTCTCTCTCTCTCTCTCTCTGTAAGTTCCTCTCTGTAGTTGGTGGGGAGGATGGGTAGCCAGTTTCCCCCAGCCAGGCAGCATAAGACTCCCCCTCCCATTTTGGGGCAGGGTGAGACTGACACAGGATGGAGGGGGAGGGCGGGAGCCAGCAAGAGGTGGACACTGCCTTTGGGGTTTCCTCTCGCTGATAGCTCTATGTGCGACTGGGTGCAGGTGGCAGGGGGCGGGCTCCCCTTCTCAGCCAACGGGCGGCCCATGACTTCCGGAATGAGGTCGAGCACTCAGCCTGCCATCAAGCGTCAGAAGCTGAACCCGGCCGACGCCCCCAACCCAGTCGTTTTTGTGGCTACCAAGGACACCAGGTACTGGGGAAGGGATTTAAAACCAAAAAAATGCAGTTGGGGTGAGCAGGAAGGCGATGGAAAGGGTGGCGCAGTGGGCAGGGTGTTTAGCTTATCCCTTCTCTGGCACAGGGTTGGTACTGGCCTCTTCTGTTCAGGGCTCCTGCCTCAGATATGGAGTTTTGTGCCAGTTTTCTTATCAGGAGCAAACAAATAAAAAATGGAATTCCCTTCCCTCCCCGCAAGTCCTGACAGCTATTGCTGTGTGCTACATAATGTCCTTGGGACATTTACCCACTTAACCACCCCTCTTTTCTGCAAGAACTCTGGGCGCAGAGAGATGCTCCACTCTTCCAGGCGGTCAAGGGCCCTAGGGCAAGAGATAGCAACCCAGCCTGTAATTCACCTGGGAAATTTTAGTCAGGTTGTTGCACAATAGTGGATTCTCTCTCTCCTCCACCTTTCTGCCACAAACAGGGTGTGATTAACGTGCAAAGAAATGTAGATTTTACTTGATTTGTTTGTTACATATTTTTTGGGTTTTCATTAAATTCTGGAGATTTTAGATAAGAGTGTCAGGTGCCAAAAGCTCAGAAGGAAATATGCACGAGGCCCCAGTGTATGCTTCTGCTGTTCCCCATTGCACCAACAAGGTCTAGAAAATGGCCCTTCTACATTTTAAAATGGATGCAAAGAAGTTCAGAAACCCAGGCATGTGGAAGTATGTCCCTCCTAGCCATCATACACAGCTTCTGTCGCAGAAGCAACAACCTATGCCTCATAATTGTTTGTGCCCAAGGCACAATCTTTCCCTTTTTTTTTAAAGGTTTTGTTTTCAGAAATGGCAGATGCTACAAGTTGTGTAGCTTTGACACTGGCAACAAGGTTTTATAAACCCTGTCCGATGCTGTTTAGAGACAATCCCAATCTCAGGCCAGAGCTGCAGTTGAAGGGAAAGGGAGTTTAAAAAATACAAGCGGCAATAGGTGCTGGGAGGGGTTGAAATAAAATATTGTTTATGGGCCCCACAAAAACTGGACAGGCCAGGTGTAGGGGTTGATTCTGGCGCTGCCCTGCCAGGCTGCTCACTGCGTCTTCCATCATCTTCTGAGGCGCTGCATGCACCACACGGCCTGTCCTCTTTGGTTAGGCTCTGCAGTGTTTGTGCCCCTGACGCCCTGCGCCTCTTCTGCTTTCCTTCCCCTAGGGCGCTCCGCAAGGCCCTGAGCCACTTGGAGATGCGCCGTGCTGCCCGCCGGCCCAACCTGCCGCTCAAGGTGAAGTCGGTGCTGCCCCTCCGGCCTGTGGCGGCTCCTCTGGTACCCGTACCCCCAGCCCATCCTGCCAGCACCAGCGAACCCATCATCCTGGAAGACTGAGTGCTGTCGCTTCTCTGGCGCCCCCTCTAGGATCCTTGTAGCCATCTCACCCGACACCAACACCCCTTTCCCGCCTCCAAGGCCTGTCTGGCAGAGAGAACTTCAGAGCTCCAGTTGCCAAGCGTTTGCTGGGATTGGGCAGGCGGGAGGGGGGCATCTCTTTCCTTTCCCCCCCCCGCAAAGTTGGATACTGGACATCCTTCATTTCCCCCCTTTTTATATATATATGTATTTTTTAATTTCCACGTTTCCCCTTCCTTTTTTTACCCTCCCCTAACAATTCAGACTTGCGCACAAAGCTGGCCACTTCCCTCCCCTCCCCATGGCAGCACTGTAAATGCAAGTTGTGCCCTCTTCTGTGTGTGTGTGTTTGGGGGTCAGGGTGGAGAAGACTGTAGGGATGGCATGGACTTGGGGAAATACAGAACCCCTTTCAGAGTGACTTCCATTCCACCCCTGCAGCTGTTTTTCCTTCTTCTTTTTTTGTCTCTATGTCTCCCCCCCCCCTTTTTTTTTAAAAAGTTGCCCTCTGGTCCCAAATACCCATGTATCTGGGAAAAGAGGGGCAGCCCCAGCTGTCTGTAAACATGGCTACCCTTGCCCCTCCCCTCAAGCCTTTGACAAGCCCATTTTTTGTACATGGTTTGGAGAGGAAAAAAAAGTCAGGTTTTTTTAAGTCAACCTCTTACTGGTTCTTATAGCAACAAAATAAATAAATGCTGTTTTCTTCACACCTTCCTCTCCTCTCTTTTTTTCCTTTTGCGTGTGAGGGAGCTTGTTTGGGGAAAACTTGGTGCATGTGTGTTGCTCCTTACAGGGACGAAGGGTTTCACTTTATTGCCTTGTGTTAAGAGTGGATAGCCTGGACCTACATAGGTTATGCCCCTCCCCCTCCTTTCTCCCTTTGGGAACTGGTAGGCAGGAAAACCTGGAATGGCCCTTCTAAATTTTGCAGATGCAGGGAAGAGAACATCACTCACTTCTTAGATAAGGCACACAGATAAAGTAAGAGAATTAGCTTTTTGTCCTTGAATTATCCACTGGTACTTGCTGAGCACAGGATAGAAAGTATCAGGGAGGCTCTCATAGACTCAGTATGTTCACAGTCTGTTAAAAAACACCTGTGCTTTTCAGAGACTTGTCCTCCCAGTGTAACGACTCCGGCTTCAACACTGGAAAAACACTTGGAGGCTCAATTTAACTTTTCATTTCAATGGAAATAAGTCCTCACTTTTACCATTTTCATCCCTGCCATGTTGTTGTGGGCCCTAAAAAAATTCAGTTATCTCATGCAAGAGGATGGTGCAAACGGCACTGCCTTTCCGCTCTTAGCCCAGACAGTCTTCTAAGGCAAATCCCTTCTCTGACAGGCCCTACAGCTCTCTGCTAATCTCCCATCTCAGTCCTCATCTGGGATTAAACTATTTAGATTATAGAAATGCCCGTAGACTTAACGTCCGTTCTGGTTGCGAAAGGCATAAAATGCACAGCGGCTTTTCAGGAACATTGGGAACCTTTCCTGCTGAAGACAGGCTGTAGCGATGGAAGGGTGGGGGAGTGAGATCTTCAGGAAATCAAGAGACGCAGCATGGGGCCGGTGCTGGAGGAACAGGAAGCCATGCAGAGCCAGGGGGTTGTGCCATCTCCCGCCCCTGCTTTCTTACCCAGCATAACCCACGTGTTTCCTACTCATAACTGTACTGGTCTCTGGAGTGAGGATTTGAAAGTTTCAGAATGAAGGGGGAGTTGGCTATGACTGGTGACATAGTAACCCGAATCCCTCATGAATTGTCACAAGTTTGGCAACCTACATGTTTGGGCTTTGTACTAAACCACATTCTGGGACCCTGAGGCCCCTTTCCTTTCCAGGGGCCTGCGTCATCTGGAGCAGGGATTTCTAAACTTCTTTCCTCCACGAACCACTTGAAAATTGCTAAGGGTATCTGTGGACCATCTAATGTTACCATTGTGCCTCTTGTAGCAATTGTAATGTGCTGTGCTAGCTGCCTTAGGAATTTCATTTTGTATTTTTATTGATTTTATTTCTTATACAATAAAATACAGTATTCCACAGAATTCAGACTATAGTACAGTAAAATGAAATATGAGCTTTTGCATACTTTCTCCCTTCTCTCACACTGAACCAACCTTGTGGGGCAATGGGAGCTTTGAGGATTAAGTGCAAGATTTAGTTCTAGGAAAGCTGAGAGGATTGAAGGTTGCTAAAACAAAAGTAGGTGCCAGTAAGAATATCAGAAGAGCATTGCTGGATCAGTCAGAATGGCCCATCTAGTCCAGCATCCTGTTCTCACAGTGGCCAACCAGAGGCCTCAAAGGGAAGCCCACAAGTGGGACCCGAGTGCAAGAGTTCTGCAGTTTCCAATACAGTGGTACCTTGGGTTACATATGCTTCAAGTTACATACCCTTCAGGTTACAGACTCCGCTAACCCAGAAATAGTGCTTCAGGTTAAGAACTTTGCTTCAGGTTGAGAACAGAAATCGTGCTCTGGCAGCGCGGCAGCAGCGGGAGGCCCCATTAGCTAAAGTGGTGCTTCAGGTTAAGAACAGTTTCAGGTTAAGTACAGACCTCCGGAACAAATTAAGTACTTAACCCGAGGTACCACTGTAACTGGCATTCAGGACACCGCCTGCAGTTATCTATGATGGCAGTGGGTTTATTCAAAGCGAGGGCCAGATTCCCTTCTGGTGTGGCAGGAATATACCAAAGGTGGGCAGCAGCAGAGGCAAAAGTGAGCAGAGCAATGGAGGTTAATGGTACCTTTGTATAGGCAATAATGGGAGTAAAGGCCTCTGCAGCCTTCCCAGGGCTTGAATTTCCTGTTTGCGACCCGGCGGCAGTAGTACCAAGAATTCTGTCTTAACTTGCCCAGGACAGAGAACCCCTCACATGCCTGAGGCTTCCTCAGCCTTTGGCTGCTTCGCTAAGCTACCTTAATGGTGTGAGTGTGCAGCTGGAAGCTGCCATTGTGCTCCAAGTTGTTTTAAATGCCGGGAACTTATAAAGGGTATGGGCCCTTTCCCAAAAGAGCTGCCCCACTATGAAATCCGGGCCTCCGCAACTTCTGTAAAAGGAACCACCAACTATTACCCATGAGCAAGCAATGCCAGAGGCCTGCAGGTAGCAGGTAAAAAGGTAAAGGTGCCTCTGACCGTTAGGTCCAGTCGCGGACGACTCTGGGGTTGCGCACTCATCTCGCTCTATAGGCCGAGGGAGCCAGCATTTGTCTGCAGACAGCTTCTGGGTCATGTGGCCAGCATGACAGCTGCTTCTGGTGAACCAGAGCAGCGCACGGAAACACCCTTTACCTTCCTGCCGGAGTGGTACCTATTTATCTACTTGCACTTGGACGTGCTTTTGAACTGCTAGGTGGGCAGGAGCCGGGACCGAGCAACGGGAGCTCACCCCGTCGCAGGGATTTGAACTGCCGACCTTCTGATTGGCAAGCCCTAGGCTCTGTGGTTTAGACCACAGCGCCACCCGCGTCCCCACAGGTAGCAGGTAACAGCCATCTATTCAGAACATTTTTAAACTGGGCAATTCCTCACAACACACTGTTGATACCTTTCATATCACCCTTTGCTGACCTACTGGCAATACCTATTTTAACTATCCTTCTGCACCACGGCTACTTTGTAACCCAGGATGGGGGAACCCAAGGACTTCTCTAGGTACACCTTGGGATGTCTCCCTAAGCCACAAACCTTCCCCAGCCTCAGTAGCTCCTGCTTGGGCGTTTTTGCTTGCTTGGAATGTCATTGCACTGTGAAAATGCTTGCTTACCAGGACAGAGAGATGTTGGAATGGGCGGTCCCACCCATTTGTGTCTGCAACAGAGTTACTTCCTTTGTTACCTTAATGGCCCACACTTAGAAGGCTATTACCTCACCTGGAAGCTAGCCTGGCTATTCCTGGAATTGAAGCCCTGCTGGATCCAGAAGTTAGAATGGCGCTCAGGCATACAATTTACCCCGCCAAAACTCTTAGCAATACATACACAAATACGTGAAGGGGAATAACATGTGTAAGGAATCTAATATGAGGTAGTTTTGTGGGGGCTATGTAGGTGCAGAAATGGAAGAGCTCAATGGAAGAAATTCGCCTCCACCATCTTAGCTGTAGGCGAGGCGGTCCCTCCTTCCGACCTTTTTTGGGCGAGATGGGAGAACCACAGTCGTATTGGTGGGGGGACTTTTTCCTATCCCTTTGGCAGGAATAAACTCGGTAACGCGACATGCGGCTTCTACCACGCATATGGCGACCGCCGAATCGCAACCGGAAGTTGATTCTCCAAGCGAATTGCCCTGAACCCCTAGGAGCAACGACGGCGCGTGGAGGAAGAGAGAATTGCGCCTAGACCGGCGGAACCACAGAGTTAGGGAAGTAGCGTGTATTTACCCGAGCTCTTCCGGCGGAAGTTGCGGAGCCAAGCATGGGAACCGCCGGGGACCTATGTATTGGAAGAACCGGCCGCTGGCGGTGGGCGTGGCGAGCGCCGGAATGGCGGATTCGGGGCTGGGAGATGTGGAGTCTCTGCCCCGCGGGGGCTTTCGGTGTCGCCTCTGCCATGTGGCGGTGGCCAATAGTGAGTGGGGCCGCAGGTCGGGAGGTGGGGCCTGTGCTGCGGGTGAACAAAGGTTTTATATTGTCCTATGCACACGCACCAAAAGAGAGAACTCGGTCTGGTACTCTGCACGTGGCCAGAGGCACTCTCTTCTCTCTTCCTCAAATGCTTCCAAGGCTGAACTTGGACTCGAGTTAAGTGTTCTGTCTCGGAAGCGCAGGAGGGCAGAGATGGGGAATCGATGGCCCTTCAGGCTCCCATATCTTGGCCAGCGCTGATGGGAACTAAGAGCCCAGCAACGTCTGAAGGGCTGCAGTTGCTCAGCCTCTGCTGCCGGGTTACTCTTCTCCCCACCCCTTGCGAAATTCCGGTATATTTCAAAACTTTTCAGCTGAAGTGAAGGTTTTGGTGATAAGAGGAAGTTGTGATGAAGGAAAACTTCGCCTGTTGCAGGGTTTTTAGGATCCTCCTGAGAAGTAAAGTTACACACTTGAGGCAATCTTGCCTTACTTACGAACAGCAGCTAACGTACAAGAGTCCTAAGCCATGGAAAGAAACTGCTTTCCTTGTGTTCTTAAGCAATGAATATATATGTATATTTTTTCTTCTGCAAGAGCAGCTGAGTTGACCTTTTCCCCTTTAGTAGGCACATGGAACAGTGGTTTTGCGAAAGGGCCCCATGCAGTTAAAATCAGTTTCATATTCCTCTGTATACCCTTTCCAAGCTGTTGACATCTAGAAAACAGGGAGGCAAAAGCGCTCATGGTGTTATCCATACCAATTTTGAGTGATGGGGAAGACTATTGATATGTTCTTATTTATTAAATTTATATACTGTCTTTCATCTGAAGATCACATGGCAGTTTACAACATAAAAACATAGTAATATAATAGCAGAACAACAACACCCATGCACATTTAAATGTCATATATTGTTGTATCACTCAGAGGCCTGGTTGAAGAGGAATGTTTTCACCTGGCACCTAAAAATATGTAATGAAGGCACCAAGTGTGCCTTATATAAATAAATCCTTATTTTTGCAATGTAAACAGCTTACAAACAGATTTCAAAGTGATGGAAGACCACCCCTTTGCCTCGCTCACACCTGATGCCACATAAAACATCAGAAGTAGGCTAGGTGGGCTGTAGTTTTTTGGGAAATGCCCTTGTGAAGCCCACTACAGTGACCAGACACCGGTTCAAAATGGCTTTTATCTGATTTTTATGTCAGGTGTGTCATTTTGATGTTTTGGGTGACATCTGCATATTGGTGCTATCCAACTCCAAATCCCCTGATTTCACCCAGCTTCATATGGATGTTAACTATTTTTATTTGTGTGTGTGTGTGTGTTTTGTTAACAGATTCATTTAAAAGTGAAGGTTTCAGGGTATTTAAGTGGCAAGTTACTTTAATGGCCCCCTGATCTCAGCTCGATCATTGAGATAATCCACATGAGCATTGTAATGGTGCCCTGTGTAACAGAGGCCTGACCTCAGCTAAAAATCAGCCATTTAGTGTTGCTGGTCCCATGTGATGGAAAACTCTGGCAGAGATTTGGCAGGCACGCTCACTTTTGACTTTCAAACACCTCTTGAAGACTTATTTTTATGTTGATAAGCCTATTCAGTTTTAAGAGTAGACAGGCATTTTAATGATGATTTTGTATGTTAATGGCGTTTTATGTTTTGCTGTATTTGTATTGTATATATCATAGTAGACTGCCTTGATAGTTTACATCAGATGGCAGAATGTAAATACTTTTATATTATTACCATTTATTTATTCAACTTGTATCCAGCCCTTCCTCCCAAAGGAGCCCAGGGTGGCAAACATATCACTACAAAAATCATTCTAAAACCATTATAAGTATCTTTGGAGTTCTGTGTTGGAGTAAGTGTGTTGGAGTTCTGGAACTGTTTTTATTATACTTGGTTTGCATCATATTGCTTTTAAATGTTTATTGATGTAAACTGCTCTGGGGTCATCATGTCAAAAGGGCAGTATTAAAAGCTGATTAAAAGAAGCAAACAAAAGCCTTGGTTTTTCTGCTGCAGAGCCCAGCCTGGATGACCACCTTCGTGGGAAGAAACACCAGCGCTTGGAAAACCTCCGCACTGTTCGGCAGGCCCAGGAGCTTCGCAGTGTGTTTGTCAGTGGTTTTCGGAAGGGGACACCAGCCTCTGAGCTGAGTGATTATTTCCAGGCCTATGGGGAGGTGGCCAATGTGGTAATGGACAAGGATAAGGTATTGCCTTTGGCATCAAATTAGTAAAACCTCGATAGCTGCTTCTTGGGAAGATAGGAAGCTGCCTTAAACTGAACCAGGGGGTCCATCTAACTCAGTATTGTTTACTCTGATGGGCAGCAGCTCTCCAGGGCTTCAGGGGGGTTATTTCTCATTCCTACCTGGAGATGCTGGGGATTGAACCGGGGTCTTTGCATGCCAAGCAGATACTTTGCCACTGAGCAAAAGAAAGAGCACATACAGCAAGAGACATAAAGCACTATATTAAAATGGTTTCAGTTCTCCCTTTAGTTCATTTCACAGAGAATGATACCATCCAAGTGTGTATTAACTTAACTCTTGGGTTCCTACCACTTTCAATATTTAACACACTCCGTTGAATAAGCTTTGCAGGGGAGCAGGGAAATAAACTTTATGAGACAGATAAGAACATAAGGGGGATGCGGGTGGTGCTGTGGGTTAAACCACAGAGCCTAGGACTTGCCGGTCAGAAGGTCGGCGGTTCAAATCCCCACGACGGGGTGAGCTCCCATTGCTCGGTCCCTGCTCCTGCCAACCTAGCAGTTCAAAAGCACGTCAAAGTGCAAATAGATAAATAGGTACCACTCCGGCGGGAAGGTAAACGGCGTTTCCGTGCGCTGCTCTGGTTCACCAGAAGCGGCTTAGTCATGCTGGCCACGTGACCCGGAAGCTGTATGCCGGCTCCCTTGGCCAGTAAAGCGAGATGAGCGCCGCAACCCCAGAGTCGGCCACGACTGGACCTAATGGTCAGGGGTCCCTTTACCTTTACTTTAAGAACATAAGGAGAGCCTGCTGGATCAGGCCAGTGGCCTATCTAGTTCAGCATCCTGTTCACACAGTGGCCCACCAGATGCCTCTGGGTAGCATGCAAGCAAGGCCTGAGCACAAGAGCCCTCTGCCCTCCTCTGCTTTCCAGCAGCTGATAATCATTTTTTAAATATTTTATTAATTTTCCAAAAATAACAGATAAAAAACAACAACAATACATCTTCATAATCAAACATAAAAAGAAAAAAGTTGACTTTCCCTTAGTCCCTTCCCTGGTTCTATTGTTTAGCATCATACCACATCTCCATTTTATATTGAAAAATCATTGAAATTACTTATTGTCTATTCATAATGTCATTACAAGTACAGTCATACCTCAGGTTGAGCGTTTTCGGGTTGCGCTCTGCGGCGACCTGGAAGTAAAGGAGCGCGTTACTTCTGGGTTTCGCCGCATGCGCAGACGCTCAAAATGATGTCATGCGCAGAAGCGGCAAATCGAGACCCGCACAGTTGCGGGTTGCATTCACTTCAGGATGCGAGCGGGGCTCCGGAACGGATCCCGTTCGCATCCAGAGGTACCACTGTATTTCTAAAATCCTGCTAATGTACAGTGGTACCTCGGGTTAAGTACTTAATTCGTTCTGGAGGTCTGTTCTTAACCTGAAACTGTTCTTAACCTGAAGCACCACTTTAGCTAATGGGGGCTCCTGCAGCTGCTGCACCGCCGGGGCATGATTTCTGTTCTCATCCTGAAGCAAGTTCTTAACCTGAAGCACAATTTCTGGGTTAGCGGAGTCTGTAACCTGAAGCGTATGTAACCCCAGGTACCACTGTATTAACCTGTCTATCAGCCCAGCAACTGATATTCAGAAGCATGCTTCCTCTGACAGTGGAAGCACTGAGTATCGCCATCCTGGCTAATAACCATTGATAGCCTTTATCTGCTTTTTTCTTGAAACTACAAAACCCCAAATGCTGGAACCTTTCATCATAGGGGAGTTGCTCTCTCCTCTTGACCATTTTGGTTGCCCTTTCCTGAATGTTTCCCAACTCCTTTGTTCCCAAGACTTAAAGAGGCTTAACCTTCAAAAGCCTTTCACATGCAGCTTTATTGGCAGTAAATTCCATTCAGCACAGTGGGACTTCTGAGTAAACACACGTAGGAGTGGGTTGCATGTTTTCAAAATAACATTCCATTGGGGAAAATCCAACTGCAGCAGGCCTGGGGAGTTGCTCACAGTCATTTTAATGATTATTCTATTCTGCTTGTAATGGTCTTTTAGAAATGTTTTTATATTGCTGTACACTGCCCTGACATTTTTGTCGGAGGACAATACACAGAGATATTTCCTGCCCTCTGGACCACCTAGCTGGAGGAGGAATTACCGTATTTTTCGCTCTATTGGACGCACCGGACCATAGGAGGGGGAGAACAGGGGAAAAAAATTTCCCCCTTGTTCTCCCCCTCTAAGTCAAGGTGCGTTCTATGCGTTCAAGGTGTGTTCACCCGAAGCCTCCGGAGCCCAGCGGGAACTGGAGGCTTTGGGTTCCTTTTGACCTGCTCTTTGGGTCTGGCGGGGGGGGAAGCGCTGCTTTCCCCCACCGCCAGCCCCAAAGACCAGGTCGGGGAACAGCGGGAAGGCGGCGCTCTGCTTCCCCGCTGTCCCTCCAGCTTGTGGGGCTGGCGGTGGGGAAAGCAGCGCTTCTCCCCACCACCAGCCTCCAAACCAGGTCGGGGAACAGTGGGAAGACGGCGCTCCGCCTCCCCGCTGTCCCCCGAGCTTGTGGGGCTGGCGGTGGGGAGAAGCGCTGCTTTCCCCACCACCAGCCTCCACACCAGGTCGGATTTGGAGACTGCTATCCACAAGCCTTGGGAGCCCAGCTGGGCTCCCCAGGCTTGCGGATATCTCCCCGAAGCCTGGAGAGTGAGAGGGGTCAGTGCGCACTGACCCCTCTTGCTCTCCAGGCTTCAGCTAAAGCCTGCATTTGCCCCATAGGACGCACACACATTTCCCCTTCATTTTTGGAGGGGGAAAAGTGCGTTCTATAGAGGGGAAAATACAGTATTTGTTAACTCAGAAAGCCTTCATCATGCATTTCAAGTGCTTGTTCATCCTAATAAAGGGTGTTGTTTCTCTTGATCTGTTCATTCTGTTTTAAAGACATTAATCTATTAAGGCTGAGCATGCATTGTAGCTTCTTTTTTCTAGACAGGGCAGGAGGATTGTGAGAGGACCCAGAAACTGACATTCTTTTCTTTTCTCTTGCCTCACCCGCTGCTAGGGAGTCTATGCGATTGTGGAGCTACAGAATGAGACAGTGCTGGAGAAAGTATTGGCACAGCCCCAGCACAGCCTGGGGGGTGAGAAGCTGCGTGTCAAGCCTCGAGAGAAGAAGGACTTCAAATACACGCCCCCCAGGAAGCAGGGGTCAGCCAAGCAAGGACAGCTGAGCCCCGAGAAGCTGGCACAAAAGTTGTGCCAAGCTGACAACGTGAGTGAACTCTGGTTTCTTTTTCTTGCCCTGTCTATAACTTATTCCTGATCCCAAGTGCTGGAGGAGACTGAATGGAAGTGGTTGCTTGACAGGGCTAGCAGCAGCTTTAAAAGTATTAAACCCAAAGCCTTGCTATTGGTCTCCTGCCTGCAGGTGGGCAAAGGGCTGTAGCTCATCAGCAGAGTATTTGCTTTGTGTGCAGAAGGTCCCAGGTTCAATCCCTGGTGTGGGAAAGATTCCATGTCTGAAACCCTGCAGAGCTGCCAGCCAGTGCAGACAGTAGAGAGCTAGATGGATGTAATGGTCTGATTCTGTATGAGGCAATTTCCTGTGCTCCTTTTTAAACCAGCTGTTCAGTTAGGATCGTGGGGACTGGAATATTCCTTTGTTTTTAGGGCAGAAACCATAGCTCTGTGGTGGAGTATCTGCATGCAGGAAGTCCCAGGTTCAAGCCCAGGCACCTGCAATCAGACTCCTGTCTGAAATCCTGAACAGCTGCTACCAGTCAGTGTAGACACTACTGGCCTAGACGACCCCAATAGTCTGAAGGGCATAAGGCAGCTTCCTTTGTTCCTATGTTTCCAGGTGGATGCCCAGATGTCTTTGATGGTGCAGCTCTTTGAGTTCTCCGAGAGCGAACGACGCCTGCGGGACTTGCTGGTCACTCTCTTCCAGGAGGTGTTCCTGGAGTTTTTCCCCGGTAAGCTGCTGCCCTGGACCTCTGCTGATTGTCCAACCTTGGATCTTCATTTGACCTTTCACCCCCCTCTCCATGCCCAGGTTCTGCTGTTCTCCCCTTTGGTTCCTCGGTGAATGGCTTCGATGTCTCTGGCTGCGACCTGGATTTGTTCCTGGACCTCGAGAAGACAAAAAACTTCCAGGCCTCCGCCAAGCGACCTAGCGGGCCACAGGTGAGACCCAGAGCAGAGGACATTAACAGCAGACGGAGTTACAAATGTCTCCTTCAGTCTGTCTTAGACTAGGATTGGGAAACCCTTTCAGTCTGACAGCCACCATTCCTGCTAGGCGACCTTTCAGGCAGTGGGTCATGGCATGTGGGCCTTGGAAGCCTGCCCAAAAAGGAATCTGGCCCTGAGACTGAAAAAGATTTCCTGCTCCTGATGCAGTAGTGATGCCGTCCTCCATTAATCAGCAGCCCTAGTTGTAGCTACTGTTATTCTTGCATGGATCTGGCTGCCATGAGCCGAGGGTGATGGCTGCTACCTTGTCAAACTGATGGAGTTGAGGTTAGTTGACTGTTCACCACCATGATGTCAAATGGAACATCCCTGTCCAGAGACAGTGTATTTCAGAATTCCAGGGGTCAGTGGCATAGGAAGTTGCTTTAAGCTGAATCAGTGGAGTCCATAAGGGCCTGTCCTCAGCTGGGCCCTGCTTACCCACTTCCTTACTTCCTTTTTAAAATATATATATATATAATTTTTTTATTAGTTTTTTTTAACATATCATTTTCAACAGTAATTAAACATACTTTTACATCTTATTCAAATTTTTGACTTCCATCAATCCTGTCTGAAAATTTTCCAATCTAATCTCTCAGTATGCATTTCTTATCTTCCCTATTACATTTCAAACTCATAACCAATATCTCTATCTTTTATACTTTGTAACACTTTGTATATTTCTCCTTACAAAACTTCTTGTAGTCCTACTAGCGTAATTTGTTGATTACAGTTGCTCTTCAAATAATTCATCTACTTCTTCCAATCTTCTGTAAATCTCTGGTCCTGCAGGTTTCGAATCCTTCTTGTCATTCTGCATAGTCCATTAATTTCGTCTGCCATTCTTCTTTCGTCGGAATTTCTTCTTGTTTCCATTTCTGGGCTAACAATACTCTTAGAATCATAGAATCATAGAGTTGGAAGAGACCACAAGGGCCATCGAGTCCAACCCCCTGCCAAGCAGGAAACACCATCAGAGCACTCCTGACATATGGTTGTCAAGCCTCTGCTTAAAGACCTCCAAAGAAGGAGACTCCACCACACTCCTTGGCAGCAAATTCCACTGCCGAACAGCTCTTACTGTCAGGAAGTTCTTCCTAATGTTTAGGTGGAATCTTCTTTCTTGTAGTTTGGATCCATTGCTCCGTGTCCGCTTCTCTGGAGCAGCAGAAAACAACCTTTCTCCCTCCTCTATGTGACATCCTTTTATATATTTGAACATGGCTATCATATCACCCCTTAACCTCTTCTCCAGGCTAAACATGCCCAGCTCCCTTAGCCGTTCCTCATAAGGCATCGTTTCCAGGCCTTTGACCATTTTGGTTGCCCTCCTCTGGACACGTTCCAGTTTGTCAGTGTCCTTCTTGAACTGTGGTGCCCAGAACTGGACCCACAGTTCTTGCCGCAACCCACTTCCTTCCTTCCAACCAGTCTAGGAGGTGGCACCTAGTCTAAGTGTTGCATTTGTAGAATGCTGTAGGGAGGAGGAGGGAGACAAGAGCAGATCTTCTTGGTTCCATCTATCCTTGGCTGTGGTTCCCCCTACTGCTGGTTTTCCTCTCTTCCCACCCTGCCGGTCCTAATGAGCACTAGCTCTCACAGCTTCCAAGGAGCCACATGCAAAAGTGGGTGGACTAATGGATGTGACTCTCTTGCCTTTGTACAGCAGGCACTTACAAGTCAGAGGTTGCTACATGCACAAAATTCTCTCCACCCCCCATCCTGGTAACCTAGACACATGCTTCCTGTTCACTGACAGATTCCAGCCAAGGAAAAGCACTCGGGGGTGTGGAGGACTGGAGAAGGCGGAGTGGCCAGTTAGAGATGCCTAGAGGTCTCCATTCTCTCCACCCTTGTTTTAGGCCTCATGTCCACTATACATTTAAAGCAGTATCCTCCTACTTTTAAACAGTCACGGCTTCCCCCCAAAGGATCCTGGGAAGTGTAGTTTGTTAAGGGTGCTGAGAGTGGTTAGGAGACACATACCCCATTCCACCCCCACAGAGCTGCAGTTTCTAGAGCGGTTAACAATCAGTCCCTCTTCTCGGGGAACTCTGGGAATTGTAGCGTGCAGGTGCAAGGTTCAGTCCCCAGCATTTCCAGGCAAGGCTGGGAAAGATAGCTTGTCTGAAACCTGCTGCCGCTTGGACAGTACAGTGTTAGATGTTCCGTTGTTCCAACCTGGTATAAGGCAGATTCCTACACTGAAAAGAGGTCTGCAATGCACTAGAATCTATAAGAAGTGCTGGGAGAGATCTGAAACCCAGGAGAGATGCTGCCAGTCAGAGTAGCCAGCACTGGGCCAGACAGAGAAACACTCAGGATAAAAACAGCTTGTTCCAAATGCCCCTTCTCCTCCAGGCTGAGGACGGAGCCAGCGTGGAGCTGGACTCGTGCTCGGAGGACTCGATCCTGAGCGATATTGACTTGGCTTCCGCCACAGTGCCTGAAGTGCTGGAGTTGGTTGCCGCCGTGATGCGGAAGTGCGTTCCGGGAGTCCACAATGTCCAGGCCGTGCTGACTGCCCGTCGGCCGGTTGTCAAGTTTTGGCACAAGGAATCGGGCCTGCGTGGTGACATCTCCATAAAAAACAAGTACGGGGGCTGTGTGTGTGTTTGTGTGCGTGAATCCCTTTACTAAATTTTGCATTGTTGTTTTACACCTTTGGCCCTCCTGAATGTTGCTGAACCATAACTCCCATCACCCCTGGCTGTTGCCCATGCTTGCTAGGGCTAATGGGAGCTTTTGTTTTGCAACATCTGGAGGGCCAAAGGTAATAATAATAATAATAATAATAATAATAATAATAATAATAATAATAATAATAATTTATTTGTACCCCGCCCATCTGGCTGGGTCCCCCCAGCCACTCTGGGCGGCTTCCAACAAACCACTAAAATACAATAGGTTCTTTCCATTTTATTTATTATTATTAATTTATTGAATTTATAGCCTGCCTTTCCTCCTAAGGAGACCAGGGCAGCAAAAAGTTACACGATTGAAAAACCAAAAATAAAACAAAATGCATTCTACAATAGATTAAAACATACTGAAACTAGTTACAGATAAAACATTCTAACATACAATTTAAAACATAGACTTTCTTCCAATGATCTCAAGGTTTCCAGGAACAGTATTCTTCAGCCACCAAATGCCTTGATAAACAGGAACATTTTCAGATTCCTCATAAAAGTTAAGAATGATGGAGACAGGCACACAATGCTGGGGAGGACATTGCACAGTCAGGGAGCCACCACTGAAAAGGTCATGTCACAGGTCAGTGCCAGTCGGGCAGCCCCCAGTGGTGGCACTACGAACACGGCCATTTAAGTACACGAGGTCTCAGGGAATTGTTTCTTAGGAGTTGATTTCCTCTCTCATTTTGGTGCTTGATATTTTCAAAATGAGACTGATGTTGCAAATGAGACACTTTCCCCACTTCCATTTTAGCTATATGCTCCGGGGGCGCAGGGTAGCTGCCTCGTTGTGTCAGGGTCCTGACTTACTGTCTCTGGATTCTCTCTCCATGGTAGGCTGGCCATCTGCAACACGCGCTTCCTGCAGCTTTGCACCGAGATGGACGAGCGAGTGCGGCCTTTGGTCTATGTAGTGCGCTATTGGGCAAAGCAGCAGGCGCTGGCAGGTAAAGTGGAGAAACAAGGGGTGAGGGGACTCAACAAAAATTGTGAAGGAGAGGACAGCCCATAGCAACTCAGTGGTGGAGCATCTGCTTTGCATGCAGAAGGTCTCTGGTTCAGTCTTCAGCATCTTTAGCTTGGGCTTGGAGATACTCCTTGCTTGGGTCCCTGGAGGGTTGTCGCCCATCAGTGTAAACACCTGAGATGTACGTTTTTAGGACCCCCTTTATTCCTTTGAAGGGACGCGGGTGGCGCTGTGGGTTAAACCACAGAGCCTTGGACTTGCCGATCAGAAGGTCGGCGGTTTGAATCCCCTTGACGGGGTGGGCTCCCATTGCTCGGTCCCTGCTCCTGCCAACCTAGCAGTTCGAAAGCACGTCAAAGTGCAAGTAGATAAATAGGTACCGCTCCGGCGGGAAGGTAAATGGCGTTTCCGTGCGCTGCTCTGGTTTGCCAGAAGCGGCTTAGTCATGCTGGCCACATGACCCGGAAGCAAGCTGTACGCCGGCTCCCTCGGCCAATAAAGCGAGATGAGCGCCGCAACCCCAGAGTCAGCCATGACTGGACCTAATAGTCAGGGGTCCCTTTACCTTTATCTTATTCCTTTGACTGCAGTTCATTTAAATACTGAATTTTAAATTGTTGTAACCTGCTAGCGAAGTGCAGGTAATAAATTTAATCATCGCCGTCATTTGAAGCTACAAAAATGTGCCATGGGTGTCAGCTACAAAATGGCTGCCATGGAGGGTCTAGCCTAACATGGAATGGCCACCACATCCAAAAGAGCAGACTGAGAGATGAAGGCCTACAAAATAATGTGGGCATTCCCTGACTCCCCACAACCAGCCACCCCATCACTGAGGAAAGGGAGCCTCTGCCAGTCACTCCCTCATTGCATCTGTCCCCTGTTCAAAATGGAGGGGAGGAGCCAATCAAATGTAGGTATGTTTAAGGGGGCGTGTTCACTGTTGATTGGCTGAGCTAGTGCAAACAGGAACTGAACCACAAGAGCAAATGTCTACTTTGGGTTTTAAGAGGTATATTTACTGAGACCTTTCGTAGGTACCATGAGGGTTTCTGGTGACCAAGGGCGCCACGTTGGTGATCCCTGTGATAAAGCTTTGGATTCTGCAGGCTGTGGCCCAGGGAGGGAGGGTTCTGGTGGCAGTGGGAAGCCAGAGCTTTATTTCCACTTAACACTACCTCCTTTCCTCTCTTGACAGGGAACCCATTTGGCGGAGGCCCCCTCCTCAATAACTATGCCCTGACCCTGCTGGTGCTTTTCTTCCTGCAGACACGCACCCCACCCATCCTACCTACGGTCGCCCACTTGAAGGACCTCTCAGGTACCTACCCTCCCACCCCAAAAAAGCAAGCTGGGGTTCTGAACAGCTTTATTTATCGCTTAGCTAGATCCTGGTTTTGCCCTCGTCGTTATTTATGTTGTACAAATTGTTAACACCCACTTTCGGCTTCCTTGTGGGAGGAAAAGTGAGGTGCAAATATTGAGTGATATTCCCAGTCCCTGCAGCCACTGGCTACACACAGATGTCTTTGGACCTGTCTGTTCTGGTGAGATCACCTGGAATGAGGACAGCGATTCATTTGATGCTGAAAGACACTTACCTGGGGAGGGAAGGGTTCAGGGTTCATTTTGTTGTTCATTTTTTGAAATGTAAAAGATTAATAAACCTAAAGATTAATACACACACACAAATGTGATATTCCTGGCAATGCTTCTGGAAAGAGCGTTCTCACTCTCCTCTGCTCCCTAGTGGAAGAGGAACACACTGTGGTGGATGGATGGGACTGCAGCTTCCCCAAGGATTCTGCGCGGCTGGAGCCCAGCGGGAACAAGGAAGATCTTTGTGAGTTGCTCTCAGGAGGTTAAAACCCAGATTAAAGTGGAAATTTTCCTGTTGTTCTCCTTTAAATGTGCAGGTGGGAGTCTAGGACATTGGCCATAGCTCAGTGGGACAGTACCTGCTTTACATGCAGAAGAAGGTCCCCGTTCAATCTCCAGGTTGGGCTGGGAATGTCTTCTGCCTAAAAGTCCTGGAGCTGCCAGTCCATGTGGACAGGACTGAGTTAAACAGGTGGTCTGCCTCTGCATAAGGCACCTCCCTTTTTATATCTTCACTTTATTTAGAACAGTGGTTCCCAAACTCGGGTCTCCAGCTGTTTTTTGACTACAACTCCCATCATCCCTAGATAGCAAGACCAGTGGCGAGGGATGATGGGAATTGTAGTCCAAAAGCAGCTGGAGACCCAAGTTTGGGAAACACTTATTTGGAACCATGAGGGCTAGAATCCTTATTTGTAGGGGAAGGGGAGCAGCTCGGTGGTGACGCACCTGCGTTGACTGCAGAAGGTTCCAGGTTGAATCCCAGGCATCTCCAGGTAGGACTGGAGAAAGCTTCCTGGTAGAGCTGGGATGAGATTCCCTGCTTTGAAACTGACTGCTGCCTGTCAGCGTAGACAAGACTGGTGCAAGAGGGACCAGTGGTTTGACATAGCATAAGGGAGCTTCCTGTGTGATGTAAGCACTGAATTGCTGTTGGTAGCACTTTGTGGAAAACCTCCCTCGCATCTCCATGGCTCACTGGCTGCCGGCCTCTTACTTTCCAGGCTCTCTCCTGTCCGAGTTCTTCCGCGTCTTCGAGGATTACGACTTCGCTGGCTGCGTGATCTCGCTGTGGGAGGGCCGTCCGCTGCCTCTGCCCAGCTTCCTGTCCTCCTCTGAAGCAGGCAGCAAGCTCAAGCTGGGGCCCTTCAATCTCCAGGACCCCTTTGAGCAGAGCCACAACGTCGCCGCCAACGTCAACGAGAAGACGGCGCTGCGGTTCCAGCGCTGCTGTTGCAACGCAGCCAAGTACTGCCGCAGCCTGCAGTACCAGCGCAAGTCCAGCAAGGGCAAGATCTGGGGGCTCGTCCGCCTGTTTCAGCCAGGCGCCACCGAAGCTCCGGTTGCTGAGAACTTTGTCATTGGCCTTCCCCTAACAATGGCAGTGCCGCCCACTCAAGCCCATGAGCTTCTGGGCCAGGCCAGGGACTTCCACCTACTTTGGTTCCAGAAGGTCTGTGCTAGCGTAGCCTTCGTCTTAAGGGACGTGCTCAAATGTAGCTGTGTGGAGGTGGGGCAGGGGCTTGGGGAGGAGCAGGAAGTCTCTGAGGTGAAACAGGAAGAGGAGGAGTTAGAAGCAAAGACTCAGCAGCTGTCGGTAGGGTCCAAGCGCCCTCTAGACGAGGGAGGGAGCAATGTCTCTCTGCCCGCTAAAAGGCTGCGAGTTGATGATTTGCTCCCTGGTGAGGAGAGCATGACCTGGAACTGCGCCGTCTGGCATCGCGTGTGGCTGGGCCGCCGTCGCATCCGGCGGCAGCTCCAGGGGCCGGAGCCCGAAACCCAGCAGCAGAAGGCCAACTCCTTGGAGCTGGAAGCAAAAGTGTCCGAGGCCATTTCCCAGCAGGAGTGCGAAGCAAGGCCCACAGACCCTCTCTTCCAGTTCACAGTTTGTGCCCAGGCCAGCAGGGGTGGCACTTCCCGCGATCAAGACACACGCATCAGCCTGAGATTCTCGACAGACCCTGAGCAAACGTCCGTCTTCCAGGAGTTCTTCCACTTCCTGCAAGGTTTTTTGCCCCGAATGGTGGAGCAGCACCTGGTTAGCAAGGCCTGAGTCCCCCAAGAGAGGGCATCAAGCTATGTATTTGTAAACAGTTACAGATTTGTGTTTATTTATTTTTGCATATTTTTCTTACTGCCAATGTGAATATGAAAACATGGCCAAAACCCTTTCCCACGTCTCTCATTCTTTGTTTCATTTATTCTTATCGTGCCTCAAAGTGACAAGAAGGAGCACAGATTTAACCTCTGTGTCTTCGTTTGTGTCTTTACAGCCTGAGCCAAGGGTGGGGAACCGCTAGCCTGCAGACCAAATTTGGCCCACCAAACATCCCCTAGTGGCCCACAAGGCTGTTTACACCAAGTCACGGCCACCCACCCCTACCTGATGACATATGTAGCTTCAAAGAAACAACTGGGAAATCAAGGTGTGCTCTGGTGGTTCCATTGCTGCACTGAGACATGCTTCCACCTTGGTCTGGGAGAGGAAAGTGGTTGGCATCAAAACTGCTGCTAAAACAGGGACCCTCCCATTTTAACAATTGTTTCAGTAGAAACAGCTTTCCTCCCCTGGAGCAAGTGTCAAAGAGCAGCACAGAGGTCCTGTCTGAAAGGCCTTATGCAAACAGTTCACTCAATCTGCAAGTTAAGAACTGCAGCTCCGGTGAACCCACTGAGCCTTGAGTGGTGGCCATTTGGGCCTTTTGCACCGCTGGCCCACTGCCAGCCAATAGGCTTACTTAGGTAGCATGTCAGGTTCTAGTTGGGGAACCAAACTCATTTCCTAGCGATTTTCAGTGGTAGGTGGCCGGATCCTTTTTGGTGGGGGTCCCGGGCTTTAAAGCGCTCCGGGCTGCATGTAATTCAGTACCCTTTTTGATTCCGCAAATAAACTCTGATGGTGATTCTATTTCCACTGTCCCATCAGCTGTGTGATAAGCAGTTTAATCTCAAAAACTCTGAATTGTCCTGACCTGGACAATTTCTTGATAGTCTCTACCTGATTGACCTGACAGCCATTAGCAACATATTTGCATAAACATTTCTACTTTGTCATAATGCTGTGTGGTTCTGCCTTTGCACGGGGGATAAAAAGATGGGTTTCCTTGTATGAAACTTGCTGCAAGCTTTGACTTGCTTCCCAATAATTTTTGCAGGGGAAGCAAAATGTTTTCAGATGATGAGTTTGGGGCGAAACAGCACACCAAAAAGAGGAGGAATCGCAAACTTGCTCGGAAATCCTTTGTATACGTACTCCGGGCAAGGGAAGAATTAGAATTCTGCGCATGCTCGGGGCCGTTCTCGTTATCACTAGTACTACACGTGCAGCTCCATTCCATTCCGCCCCCCGCTGATCGAGGCCAGTGCGCATGCGGAATCCCTGCGTCCTTTGTTTTACACGTGCTTGATTTTTTTTCTATTGCGCTTGCGCAGTCCTCTTCCCGCCCTGCCCTTTCGTAATATGTCCTAGAGACAATAAGGTTATCTGAAAAATTAGAGCGACACACAAAGGCTACACTTCCGGTATCAATTGAAAAGGAGATGAAGATGGCCGCCATTGACCATTTTAAAGGGAGGGGGGCAGTAACACGGTTCTATACCTTCATATCTCCATGGTAAAAGCCCCTTAATTCTCCGCTCCATAAGTTATGTCGTACAGACAGGGACAGAGTATGAAAAATCCGTAATACTATTATCTCTCGAAAACAGTACTGACTATCGTAGGGATAGAAAGAAGGCCATAGAGCTCTCTCATTTCTATCTCTATGGTCACGGTTGTCTTCAAGCAGTTGTAAAAGAGGGCGCATGCGTTCTAACGTCTCACTGCACGCGCTAAACGGGCGAATTTGTAAAAAGCGATGGCCATTGGGCAGAAAGGGAAGGCGGAGAAGAGTTCCCGGCATGCTCCGCGGCTACTGACTATTTAACCCTTCAGCGGGCGGGCACTGATTCTCTATCTAAGGCAGTCCTGCGGCAAGGTAAGTAAAGGGCGTGGGAGGGAGAGTTATTGCTTTTTAATCCGGAGCCATCCGCGATTTGTGGAGGGTTTCAGGCCTGCAAATCCCACTAAAGGGCTTCTGTACGCTTTCCCTCATCTTTGGGTGTGGATATTGAGTAGCCCTTGAGCGTGTTTGTTGAGAAAGGATGCGGTCAACGGGCCGCGTATGATCTTGCAAGCTCGTGCAACGCTTAATTGGGCGCAAGGCCCTTGGATCTCTTGTGGGACTTATTTCTGAGTAAGCATTCGGCCAGCTCTATATAAGAGGTGGCTGAAATACAAATGAAGGTTACTTTATTTGCCATTTAACGGCTGGGTGTAATCGGTACTTGATTTGATTTCATTTTTTTATTGCTTTTCATAAAATATCTCGCAGCGATTCCTGATGCCTGGAATAGGTAGACTTTTGTACGTGCCTGTGGACGCTTAAAAACCCTACTGGCCTGGATGCCTATCAGAAAATGTGAATAAGGGCCTGTGTGCCCATCAAGCTGTAAAGAAACCTCTTTGAGCTTGGTGCAATATGCTTCTGAGAAGTTATGCATACGTTTGGGCTTCGTTTCTCCATAACTTTTAAGGGTCTGCTGCAGATCTTTCTGATTAAAGTTGGTCACTGGAAATCGAGGCCCAAATTACCCTCAGAGAGCTACCCTTCACTGAGTACTCTGGGGATTAATTGATAAACCACTTCAGGAATTGTAGCTCTGTAGGAGGAATAGGGGTCACCTAGCAACTCTTAGCACCCTTAACAAACTACAGTTCCCAGGATTCTCTGGGGGAAACCATGACTGTTGAAAGTAGTAGAATGCATAGCATTGGTGGGGCCCTAGAATTGGCATTATTGTAAGCCATCTGCTCCAACCCACCACATCAAATCCATAGTGAGGGCATTCCCTAACAGACTACCTTTGCTTAAAAGCTTTTGAGATCAAGTATGGTTTTGGTATAAATTCCCAGCCATAAGGGGGATATGGCTGGGGCTAGCGCTCCCTCTGTATATTTAATGTCTTTCTCTGATGAAACTACACAGACCTGTACTGAAAAGTTCTGTGAGGACATCCTTTTGTTTCTGAGAATGGACTCCTGGCTGCCATAGTCAGATACTACTTTCTAGATTATAGTATATCACTTGGAAATGTGTAGCTTATAAGCTGTTGGCTTTTTCTCCCTCCAGACCTGAATTTGCAAGATCATGTGCGACTGTACTTTCCAGGTGAGGTGAAAATCAAATGTGTTTAAGCTGTTCTTTGTTATGTACTTGGAAAGATGAGCAGTTGTTGGGCAATTGACGTTTGGTACATGGGAGGTTTTAGAAATATAATATGCTGTGTATTTACATGGATGTCCAAACATAAAACTTGAAAATGTACTGTGAGGTGTACTGTATTTGAATACCATGTTTTAGAAGCTAGTTCTAACCATAATCTAGCATGTTGCAGAGTAGGATTGGGATAAAACTGCAATGTTTTTGATCCTTACATTCATTTCTTGCTGAGTGGCGGTGTATGCGTTCCAACAGACCTATGAAGCCCACTTGCTCTTTCTGAAGACCTTAGAATGCTGTACTTGGTATCATATTTTAAACTGTACCCCATAGCTCAATCTGTTAAAAAGAGCACTTCCTTGAGTGCCCTTTCTAGCCATTGTTACAAGGGCATCAAGTGCTACAGAGATGAAATCCACGAACTCTCTCTTTCTGAGGCTTCAGTGGAGAAAACCTTTACCAGATTCTGAGTAGCACTAGCCCTGGCCATCAGTGTGGAAGATGGAAGTAGATTTTGCCAAAGTGCCCTGACAAAATTGTTCTATGTCCGAGACACAAAGACCATGTGGTCAAGTTGTGTAGAATCTCTCCCTCATACACACCTTTGGTATAGCAGCATTAGTGGTTGAAGGCAGTGTGTGTTGTTGTTTTAATATTTTTTTCATATTCCCCCATTCCGCAGCTGCAAGAGTCATCAGCTATGTGTGTCTACCACGTGTAAGTATCTATTTTATTTATATTTATAAAATATGCCAACCCCATTTTTAAAGTGCATTTAGGACATGCTCAAAGGAGCTGTAATTAAAAACACAATACTCCATTCACCACTTCTATAACTGCCATTTTGGCTATAGTGCTCATTGAATAACATGACCAGCTGGATAATGTAGAAGCCAAAACATTTTCCTTAAACTTGAAATATTTCTGTTTATCTAGTCACTGTAATTTTTGGTGATTTGCTCTCAGATCCAGAGCAAGGGGAACAAAACCTGGCCCTCTTGCATTGTATGTTTACCTGTACAATTTTATTATACTTGCATGCTATTTAGAGAACTAGTCCATTTGAGAAGGAGCAAAGTAGTCTTGTTGCAGCCAGTGTGGCAAATTTCTAGTGGGAGGGGGCAGAAGGAGTTCTCTGGACAAATCCTCTGGGTGTACTTCAAAAATAGAAAGCTTCCAGCACACCCTACCAGCTGTTTTGAGCGCCTTTTTGCTGCCTTACTGTGTTCAGTGATGTTAAAATTGACAAGCATATATCTGATGTCTAGTGATGTCAGCTTCCTGTCTGAGAACACAAGACCTTCCAGCTTGTTGAGGGGGGAATGAATGGGTATACAAAATAAAATAAAAAATGCTTCCGATTTCCTTAATTACAGGATGTATATTCCTGAACAAGGAGCAGCTGTGTGGAAAACCCTTCAGAGGTATGTTTGAGGACCAGTGCATCTGAATGATGGGGAGGTGAGACCTTTGTGCGCTGGGTGTGTTTCAATCGTTTGCGCTTGACTGTTTAGTTTGAAATGATGACCTACGTTGATGGACGACATTTAGTCTCATGGCAATAGAGTTACCAAAGCCCTGATCAAACTGCTGCTCCTCCGCGTAGCAAATGCATTCTGGCTTCAGTTTCCTTTTACTGAACAAGTTCTTATGTCCTACACAGGTACAAGGACCCTGGCCAAAAAAAGTGAGTATTGGAGGTACAGCTCATTTTTAAATTTATGCACTGTTTAATATAGGGGTGGGGATGTTGTTAGAGTCCCGGCTTCCATCAGCCCTGGCCAGCATTAGCAAGGATTTTGGGAGTTGTGGTTGAGCAACATCTGGAGGACCTGACATCTGGGTTAGTGTATTGTTGCTCTTGCTTCTGTACTGCCGCCCAACCTCCACCTGCTGTCTTCCTTCCCAGTGATGAGACTTTTACCGCCCCAGTCTGATTTCTTGTGACTGAGTGGTCCTTTCTGAGGCTTAAGAGCTCAGCAGGACTTGGGTGAGGTTGGATGGTCATAGCTGCAAATCAGAACTTAATAATAATCATTTTCTCTTGCTTTCCAGGATCTGCTGTTTCTTTCAGACAGCAGAATGGAGCAGTTAATTTAAAAGACGGTGCTTCCAACAGGTATGTTTTATTCCTCGCAATCGAACAGCCACATGCTAGCAAAAATACAATCTAGGAATCTCAAACCTAAAGCATCACTCTGGTCCCAATGAAGAAATCCTATTGCGTCTTATCTTCTGTTTTGGCGCCAGAACCTGCAAAGGTTGAACCCACTGGGGCCAGCAGAGGGGAAAGATGAAACTCTGCTCCAAAAGGAACTGTCTGATGGGACGTGGGTCTGATGAGGAAGGGCTGTAGATCAAGTTCGTTTTTATATGCATTTATATACATAGATGACTTTTCTTTCCTTCAGAATGCAGGACATACTCCAGAGAGCTAGCCCTTGTGGACTTGACTGCTTGTCCTCCTGTCTCCAAAGGATGAAAAGTGAGTTTGCATATAGCGCCAACCTTGCTTTTAACTTCTCTGCTAATAGTCAATTCACCCACCCACCCCCAGTTCCCACTGACATGATGATCTCACTTGGAATCTCGTTCGGCTGAATTTTGCTGTTGAGAAGCGGAATCTGAGCATCAGTTGGGAGAGTGTCTAAATAATGTCCCAGCCCTTACATTTTTGCTCCAGTTTTTAAGCTGGTGGGATTTCTTTAAATTTGAATATTCCTTCTTGTGGACTAGAGGTCATGCTTGACAATTTGTTTCTTCTGGATTTCCCCCCCTAAATGGCAAAACCATCTTTCTTGCAGAATGGTGAACCTGAATTGGGGGACCTCCCTCCCTTCCTGGTGGAGATTTAGCAGGTAAAGTTTATCTGATAGGTAAAATGGTAGCACGTGTGAAAAGCTTAAAATACAGTTTTATTCATGTCTGCTTGGAAGTTCAGTGGGGCTTACAGCCATGTAAGTATATAGGATTGAAACCTTCGAATATCTGGCTGTCCAGATTACAGCTCTCTCTGGGGGATTCCAGAAGCCCTGCACACTGTAACTTTCCAGTATGCATAAAAAAGAGGACTCCCATAAAAGTTAGGAAAGATTGAGCAGTTAGTTGCCTGCAGTTTTAATGATGAGTTTCACTAGCTCACTTTGATCATCTGTAAAACCATGAAAATGTTTGAACAGCTGAAAAACTGCAAAGAAACAAATTAGGTAGACTAAGCAAGATTTTTGGGCCTTGGGTCTGATTGTGTGTGTGTTTTCCCCCTCCTTGTAGATCCCTGAAGCCAACTACAGTCCTAAGGTAGCTGCTAGACCACTGGTCCACCCATCTCTGCATTGTCTACATGAACTGGCAGCAGATGCAAAGAGGGTAAGTGCTTGCCCTCCACAGTTTTGGGGGGGGGGTGAGAGAGAGAGAGGGCACTCCCTCCTCTTCCCAAGTTGGCTCCAGTGATGAGATTGTTACCGCCCCAGTCTGATTTCTGTGACTGAGTGGTTCCTTCTGAGCCTAGGAGCATGGCAGCGACATTTGTGTAAGAGATGGGAGATGACAGTTGCTCTTTGACTTCATTATACTTAACATCTCTATTTTTTCCTTTCCATAGAAGAGCTCAAATTGGACAAACTGGGGCTCCTACAGGTCTCTCCAGTAACTGGTAGCTTCCTTAGTTGTGATATCACTGCAGCATTGATTGCTTCCAGCCCACTTCACCCAGCCTTGCTTCTGCATCCAACAGGTGAGCTTTAAAAGCTAACCGCTCTAAGAGAACAGTTGGGCAGACAAGTGGGGGAAGAACCAGGGTTGATGGGAGCTACAGTTGAGCAACATTTGAACGGGCCACAGGTTGTTCCAACACCTAGGGCTTAGAGGAAGGAATGGAGTACTGTATTACATAGTCCCAGAACATGAGCTTTTGGTATTGTGGTGTGGGGAGGAGTCCCAATGAGGAGATAAGGCAACATGTCTTACCATCTGTCTTGGCTCCAGAACCTGCAAAGGTTGAACCCACTGGAGCTCGCAGAGTGGAGAAGAGGAAACGCTACTCCAGAAGGAGCTGTCTGATGGGATTCGTGGGAGGAGAAGCACAGTGGTTGTGTATGGTTTTGATTTGTCACCTATAGTAACTCATCTTTGCTATCTTTGTTTTCTTTCTCCCTCCTGCCCTGCTCCCCTTCATACACAGGCATGCACAATTGCTGGAGACTGTTCTCAAGATGATCAGCAAGCTGTCAGTGCTCTCGATTGATCCCACCCCACCCAAGTGCTAAAGCAATCAATCCAGTGTTATTGTTTGTAGCCAATGGCCATTAAAATACAATGTTGAACACATTGCACAGCTGCAAAACGACCAAGTTTCCTGAAAAACATGTAGCTTATTACTTTATGCTTTTATTTGTAAACTGCTTTGCTTTTTAGGCAAAAACTAAATTTCATAGAAATGCATTGTGGGCAGTACTCAATAAATTACATATGTGTGATCCCATCAACACATTGCCTTTTGTGTTTTTTTCTGAGTCATGGGTAAAGGGTTGTCTGTAGCAAAGTTGAGGAGTGGATATTTCTTTACACCACAATATATGGGGCTCTTCAGTATCCATTCCAGTAACTTGCAAATGGCAGAACTTGCCTTGTTCCTTCATATGTATTTTCCTGAAATTGGCACTCTGCAAACGTGATGGAAGGAGAGTTGGGTATGAAAATTGATACTTGGGTATAAAGTTACATCTTTTCCTTCTGCAAGGGAACTCTTGACAGCTACACAGTGCCATCTACTGTGTCTATAATGAATAACACCAATTCACAATGTCAAGCCACTCAATTTCAGTGGATGACGGCTCATAAGCTGTCAAGATGTGTTTCCATACATCCATATTTGTTGACTCATTAGAGTCAACCTTAGCCTCATTAGACATTTCTAATAATTTGTTCCCCACTGCTTGTTCCTGCAAAGGACAGCAAGTAACTGTTAGCATGTTATTGAGATCAGGATGTAAGCAAAAAACAGGAACTGACAGGAAGACATTTTAGGGTGACAGAATGCTTGCATGCTTGCATAACTTCTGTTTCAGTGTATCTGAAGAAGTGCGCATGCACACAAAAGCTTAGACCTAGAACAAACTTAGCTGGTCTCTAAGGTGCTACTGGGCAATGTTTATTTTGCCTAAGGAAGTGTCAATGACTAACCTTTAAGCTGTGAAACTTCCCTGTAAAACTGGTGTATGTCCTTTCTATGACTTATTTCTGATGTATGACATGCTCTTGTTGGGAGGACTGCAGTGAAATCGCCTGTGAATCAAAAGGTGTTTTTTTAAAAAAAAGTATTACGCCCTATTCATAAAGATCAGGCTTACCAGCTGCCTTGCTTCCATATGCAATACTCTGGTTGGCCTGCTTCTCTCTGACCAATAAGAGACCTTCCCGAGGGACTATATGGACTTCGAGAAATTTTTCTTCTAACCTCAGTGCTGTACAATGCATTTGGTGGCTGGGCAATACATAAACCTGGTTCTCATGGTGCATAAGCCTTTGAGCTGCTGAAGTTTCAGTGGTACCTCGGGTTACATACGCTTCAGGTTACAGACTCCGCTAACCCAGAAATAGTACTTCTGGTTAAGAGCTTTGCTTCAGGGTGAGAACAGAAATTGTGCTCCGGCAGCGCAGCAGCAGCAGCAGGAGGCCCCATTAGCTAAAGTGGTGCTTCAGGTTAAGAACAGTTTCAGGTTAAGAACGGATCTCCGGAACGAATTAAGTACATAAGTACAGTACAGAGGTACCACTGTACTTAGCTAGAAGGCTCTTGCTGGTGGCTGTCACATCAGCCCAGTGGGTATCAACAAATGTCAAGTTGATTTCACAGAGTCAATGACAGTATCAGGCCTCACCCATTTCTGCTTTTTGGTCTCCTTCCCTGCTTCAGCTGCCTCTGACTTGATTTCTTTCTGCCGCAGTCTCCCAGCTCACAAAGCCCTATTACCACTTCTCAGTCTTCTCCCTCTGGCCACTACTCCCTGGCCACTGAGCCTTCCCTTAGGGGTTCCCCAGTCTTTTGCATCCAACAAAGGTGCCAAGTTGCCTTCAAGGTTGAAGGGGGGGCTGGTGTATGTGTGAGCACTTTGGAGAAGCCAGCCGCTGAAACTGTACCACACCGGCTTCCTCAACACTGAGGGGCCTGGCCCCCTTCCACCAATACTGAGGGGACTGAAGACACCTCAGCCCCCTTGAGTTGGCATGCCTGGCGTCCAGCCCGTCTCTGGCAGTTTACGTCTGTAAAATAAGCTTTCTACACACACTATCCTTCTAGCCAAGCGAAAGCATGGTCAGAGTTCGAGGTCATGTTCCAGCCCAACAAAAACAGGAAGGTGGGAAGCAGGGCCAGGGAGGGTTGTGGCTTGAGAAGAGCGTGTACCACTGGGGGAGGGATAAGACCTGATAATGAGTCCCAAGGCGTCATGTCTGGGTCTGGGTTGAGGTTCCCTATCTCCTTTCTGTGCTGAAAAGGACCGCATGAAAGATGTTTGTTCTGTCTTTTTGCCACTGAGTCATGCGGATGAACAGCAAGGCCTGCAGCAGATTTGGGGTGAAAAGGCAGCAGCAGCAACAACAAAAATCACATACTGTGTAGTTTGTTGCTAATTGTATTATTACTGACAGAGCAAGGGAGAGTGTTTGTGGGGTTTTCACAAAGTCACTTGGCTGGCTTTGGGTGCCAGATGCTGTGACTTGCAAATTACAGTGGTACTTCTGGTTACAAACTTAATTCGTTCCGGACGTCCGTCCTTAACCTGAAACTGCTCTTAACCTGAGGTACTACTTTAGCTTTTGGGGCCTCACGCCACAACCGCGCGATTTCTGTTCTCATCCTAAGGTAAAGTTCTTAACCTGAGGTACTGGGTTAGTGGAATCTGTAACCCAAAGTGTTTGTAACCCGAGGTACCACTGTATGTAGCGATGGGATCTGGTGAGAATCATTTGCCAGACATCCCTGCTTGGGCTTTGTTGTTTAGTCGTTTAGTTGTGTCCGACTCTTCGTGACCCCCTGGACCAGAGCACACCAGGCACTCCTGTCTTCCACTGCCTCCCGGAGTTTGGTCAGACTCATGCTGGTAGCTTTGAGAACACTGTCCAACCATCTCGTCCTGTGTCGTCCCCTTCTCCCTGTGCCCTCTATCTTTCCCAACATCAGGGTCTTTTCCAGGGAGTCTTCTCTTCTCATGAGGTGGCCAAAATATTGGAGCCTCAGCTTCACGATCTGTCCTTCCAGTGAGCGCTCAGGGCTGATTTCCTTCAGAATGGAGAGGTTTGATCTTCTTGCAGTCCAGCATCTCCTCCAGCACCATAATTCAAAAGCATCAATTCTTCAGTGATCATAAATTATTCTGGTTTTACTACACTGTCTGGAAGCAGCTCTCCTGAGTTTCAGACATGAAATATTTCAGGGGGCTACCTGGATGTGCCAAGGATTGACATGTATGCAATAAATCTACTTGGTTTCACACGGAACATTTCCAGCCCTTAAGAACATGAGGAAAGCCTGCTGGATCAGGCCTATGACCCATCTAGTCCAGCATCCTGTTCTCACAGCGACTGACCATATGCCTGTGGGAAACCCACAAACAGGACCCAAGCACAAGAGTGCTCTCCCTGTGGTTTCCAGCAACTGGTATTCAGAAGTATTACTGTGGGGCAAAGCACAACCATTGTGGCTGGTAGATACTGATAGCCCCCTCTTCTCAATGAATTTGGTGTCCATCAGGAATGAGTCACACAGTTTAACTCTGCGCTGCAGGCAGACGCCTCTGCCTTCTTGCATGCAAGGTCGATTCTTTATCACTGTGTCTGGCTCCTCAAGGCCTTCATCAAGAAACATGCCTCCCGAGTTGTTGTTCTGGGCACCGTCCCAGAGATCAGCAGGGCAAAGGAAGCCGCTCAGGCTTCGGCGGCAAATCCAGACCTCGCCCCGGCCTCTGGCATTCCAAGGCCTCTTCTAAAAGCGTCCCTTGGCAGTTGTTATTCTGGGCACCCACCCAGCAGCTTCGCAGGGGCGAAGGAATCCACACAACCTCCGGCAGCAAGTCCAGGCATGCCGCCGGATCCAGCCCCTCGTTAGCCTGCCCCCTTCCTCTCTGTCTCTCGGCAGCGGGAACCTTGGTCCTGGCACCGACCCACAGCAGGCCTCGGCCCCCCTGAAGCGTGCGATGGGTCATCAATGGCTGGCTTTGGCTCTGATACTGGCTGCCGCAACTGCTCCCAACCGCACGGCAGGCAACGTGCCTGAGTCAGAGGTCCCGGACGCACCCTGCCCTCAGGAAGAGAATCCGACAGCGCCGTCAGGAGAGCCGCACGTGGCACCCAGGTTCAGCACATGCATGCTGCAGTGCGCTGCACAGGCGATGCTTGGGATGGTTGGCGCCAAGAGCTCCGTCTCCTTGAAGCTCAACGAAGGCAGGGAAGGTAAGGGAGGTGGACGGCCACCCAAAGCGAAGCTGCCATGCCTTCCTTGGAATCCCAGCTGCGTAGCCAATCGAGCGGCAGCAGGGAGGGCTCCACAGGCTCCACCCCAGGGTGGCTTCCCTGCTCTGCTTGCAGCTGCTGGGCGTCACAGGAGCTGCAAGGCCTCTGAGTGCTGTGGGGAGGGCGGGGGAAGAGGCAGGGGGGTCACTTTTGCATCCCACCCCCGAAAAAATATATTGCGGGAAAAAGGATGCTGATTTCCATAATCTTTGTGTGCGTTAATTTATATGTTGAAATGCAAAGGTGTAAATAATTATAGGAGACAACCAGGGCTTTTTCCACAGCAGGGATTTGACAGAACTCAGTTGGCACCATTGCCATTCTAAGAGAACGAGGGAGGTGTTTGTGGTGAGTTCCAGCACCTCTTTTTCTAGAAAAATAGCACAATGGCGACAACCACTTTACGCGCGTTCAATATGTGCACGACCGCACAGATGCGCATCGCCAAGAACCTGGAAGTGGCATGCAAAAGGGGGGGGGTAGCTGCTGAAAGAGCACGAAAATGGCATGGAAACAGCGCCTAGCAATCCCACAAGCCTTTGCAAGTGCAATCCCAGGAGCCTTTGCACTGACCGTTGAGGTCTGTGGAGAGTTGGTGTTTGAGCAAGGATGTTTTGAGGGTGTTTTCAGGCTTTCAAGGGTGTTCCCAACACACGCAATTTCACTTAATTGTACGGTGCCTTGGTACGTAACCCCCTGCGTAAATGGGGAGTTGCGTGTACAGTAATTTTAGTACCATGCTGCTTTTTTTCGGCTGTGTACACATGGTTCCTCTTCCCCTGGGAACAGTAGTAGTTTGTTAAGAGTGCTACGAATTGTGTGAACTACAGTTCCCAGGATTCTTTGGGGGGGGGAATGTCAAAAGTTTTAAATGTGTCTTAAATGTACGGTGTGTTCACAGCCATAGAGAGGAAGATGGAGATCAGTCTGTGTACCTCCTCCATCTGCTGTCCAGGTGCAAGTGCTGATGGGGGGCATAGGTAGGCTTTACCCTTCCACTACATGCAATATGGAGCTAATATGGGCTTACCTTACAGGGTTGTTGTAAGGATAGCCAAGGTAGTGCATGGGGACTGTTTTGAAAGCAAGAAGACACTGAATCAGACCATTGGCCTGGCTTTCTCAGTACAGTCTACACAGACTGGCTGCAGTACCTCCAGGGTTTTGAGCAGGGTTCTCTCTCAGCACTATCCGGAAGTGATCCAGATTGAACCTGGGACCTTCTGCATGCAAAGCAGATGCTCTTCCACTTTTGCTGCCTTCTGGTTTTGCAAAAAACAGAGCAACTGTTAAGATGAAGGACCTGGAAGTCCAAACTATATAGCCATTGAACTGTGCAGGGTTTGTGGGTTATTTTAAAAATATATGTTTCCAGGCCTGTCTTAAAGAGACTTTGCTATCTTGCTCCTCTGCCTGGCAGCTACTGCCCTGTTGTTCTCTGGCCCGGGAGGAGAGAAGTGTTGGCAATCTGATTTGAAGCAATTTGCCCATGATTACCAGTTGATGGGAATCACAAGCAACGAAAACATTCTTGCACTCAAGCCCTGCTAGTGGGCTTCCCAAATGTACCTGTGAGATTGGGGCCTAATCCAGCAGGACCCTGAATACCAGCTGCTGGGACTTGCTAGCAGCGAGAGCATTGTTGCACCCAAGTCCTGCTTCCCACTGGGGCATCCAGTTGGCCACTGTGAGACTTGATGAAACTTTGGTCTGATCCAGGGTTGTGGGTTCAAGTCCCACATTGGGCAAAAAAAATCCTGCATTGCAAGGGGTTGGACTAGATGACCCACGTGGTTCTATGCAGTAGGGCTCTGCCTAGATTGTTGCTGTTCATTTATTTGATTTCATATCCACCCCTTCACCTGAAGATACCAGGGAAGGTTACCGCAACTTAGAATTCAATATTCAACACCGTTTAAAACAAAGTACAGTGGTACCTTGGGTTACATACACTTCAGGTTACATACGCTTCAGGTTACAGACTCCGTTAACCCAAAAAATAGTGCTTCAGGTTAAGAACTTTGCTTCAGGATGAGAACAGAAATCGGGCTCTGGTGGTGCGGCGGCAGCAGGAGGCCCCATTAGCTAAAGTGGTGCTTCAGGTTAAGAACAGTTTCAGGTTAAGAACGGACCTCCGGAACCAATTAAGTAGTTAACCCGAGGTAACACTGTACAATCACAGGCACAGGTTGAAAGACCTGGGCAAATGTTGTTCCCAGAAGCACCTCATGGTCACTGACACACTCCTTCAGCTGGTAAAGGATGCTGAGGCCTATTTTTCTGGAGGGATGCTAACAATGGCCCCCCTTCGTTCTCTTTAACAGGTGAGGACTACGAATTTTGCTGGATGCTGCATCTCCGCTGCCAGAAGGGAGAGAGACTCACCAAAGCCTTTGTTCTCCTGAACCTGGAGCAGCCCCCAGGGGGAGGCCAGCCACCTCCCTACAGGCTCCTCCTCACCACTCCTCCCTCCCTGCGCCAGTACTTCCGAGCCCGCCAAGGGAACCGACGTGCACTGTTGAGCAGGGAAGCCTGCGGTGTCCGCTTCGACGTGACGGAGCCCTTCCTCAGCGCCGAGGGAGGCCAGGAGGCCAAGATGTGCGTCAAGGCTGTCTGTCCAGAAGACGATGCCTGTGGGGCCTTGCGTTGCCCGCCATTCTTGGCCACTTTGTGGCGCAGCGTGCCCAGGCCGGATGGCTAGGCAACAGGAAGGTGGATGGGCTCGCTCCACGGCGGAGTATGACGCCTAGCAACTGTTGGGACTTGAGGGTGTGAGGGAAAGGGCACACAGACTGATATACGCACAAACACACACTCCAGTTCTGCCATTAGCACGTTGGAGGTAGTTTCCTGACAAACTTTACTTCAGTGTTCATTTCTGCTTGGCAGTGTCAAAGTTACGTCAAACAACGGAAGTAGATCTTAATATATATCTATATTCGTGTATGCTAAAGGGAACGTCGAAGGAACCAAAGTATCAACCAAGAGTCTCCAGCATGGTACATATGGGTGCAATGATGCATTTTCATATCTTCCTCCGAGGCTCACAAAGCCTCTGAGCCCACGCTCAGTCTCTTTGCCCCCCTTGTCAAGAGGGTGGTTATCTTTTTCTCCTTTGAAATGTACAAAGAGCTGAAGGAGGAAGTTGGAAGAATGATGCTCTTTCCTGCTTCCTCTTTCAGCTCTACATGCTTTCCCAAACTCAGATGAATACTACTGGCTCCAGCTTTCCCCCAGATCCCTCAGCAAAGCAAAGACTGTCTCTGTGCACGATCTGTCTTGGGTGGGATAGAGAGAAGTGACCAGAGTGGGTGGTGTCCACATGGGTCTAAAATGACTGGTGACCATTGGTATAAGCTAACAAGTAGGGATATACATCTATAGTATGCAAAGTGTCATTACTCCCAGGTTGCAACTGCTGCAACTTAAGGGGCTCAGCTGGGTGCCAGAGCGGGGTAAATGGCTCTAGCAGAGCTCCAGGTCCACGTGGTATGCTTAAACTTGCTGACACAACTACCTTAAATATGCTTCACCCACACTGCCATCCAGCAGGTGATGTGCTGTGGGTACCAGAAGCAGGTGGGAATGGAGGCTGCTGAACTAGCAGCAGCTGTAGTCTGGAGGAAAGGCCATAGCTCATTGCTGGAACATCTGCTTTGCATGCAGAAGGTCCCAGATTCAATTCCTGGTATGTCCAGGTAGGGCTGGGAATACCCTCCACCTAAACCCCTGGAGAGCCACTGTCAGTCAGTGTATGCAATACTGAGCTAGATGGACCAATGACCTAACTCAGTATAAGGCTTCTTCCTACAGTAAGACAATGTGAAGCAGGTTTCTCTCTCCCGTGGCACCGCCTGGATGTCTGTACCGCACACTAAATGCTTATAGATGTAAAGTTAAGATGTATCTTTTTCTTCAAGCTATGGAGATGACTGATGTTTTCTGCTGTTGGAATTTCTGTTTTATAATGTTCTTGGTTTTGTGATTTTTATATATTGATGTATTTTAATGGACTGTAGTTTACTGTCCTTGGAATTTTTGAATCGAAAGGTGCGTTACAAAGCTAATAAAACATCGTCATCATAAAAAATGATACAGCTCTCTCCCCTTTGATGGTAGATGCCCGAGTAAGAATGTGATGAGCTTGAATCCTGCGAAGGCAAACACACCTTAGATGAGTGGTTGCCATGCCGGAGAAACTGGTCAATTGCCTTCCCTGGATGGGGTTGCACTCCCCCTGAAAGGGTGGATATGCAATCTGAGTGTGCCTCTGGATCTAGCATTGTCACTAGAGGCCCAGATAACCTCATGGCCAGAAGCACCTTTTGCCAGTTGCTACTGGTGCGACAATTACAGCCATTCCTGGACTAGGAGAGCATGACCAGTGTAATTCAGGCACTGGCAACTTCAATGTTAGGTTACTGTAATGCACTGTATGCGAGGCTTCCTCTGCGGTACATTCGGAAGCTGCAGTTAGTGCAGCATGCTGCAGCAAGGTTGCAGACAGGAGTGGGACCCTGCCTGCATATAATATCTCTGCTCAGAGATTTGCACAGATTCCCCATCTGCTAAGGACCAAGTTCAAGGAATTACTATCAATATATAATACTACTAGCAGCTTGGGACCAGTTTAGTAGCAGGATCACCTTACTTCATATATGCCCGCTCAACTGTTTGATCTGCGGAACTGGCACTGTAAAGGTGCCACATATATGTTTTCCACACTTGGAAGAAATTGATCTTTTAGCAGCTATGCTTTGGAACTCCCTGCCTATTGACACCAGGCTGCGTTCTTTTGGTACCCAAGGTCACCTCAGTGAGGGCTGAGTGCAGATTCAAACTCCAGTCTCCAAGGTCCTAGTCCGACACGCTAGTCTAGTCCCTTCTCGGTAGTGGCACTCATCCTGTGCAACGCCCTCCCATCAGATGTCAAAGAAATTAACAACTCTCTGTTGTTTAGAAGACATCTGAAGACAGCCCTGTTTAGGGGTTTTTAATTATTGATATTTTAATATATTTTTAATCTTTTGTTGGAAGCCGCTCAGAGTGGCTGGGGAAACCCAGCCAGATCGGCGGGGTATAAATATATTATTATTGTTGTTGTTGTTGTTATTACAGTGGTACCTTGGGTTAAGAACTTAATTCGTTCTGGAGGTCCGTTCTTAACCTGAAACTGTTCTTAACCTGAGTTACCACTTTATCTAATGGGGCCTCTCACTGCTGCCACGCCGCTGGAGCACGATTTCTGTTCTCATCCTGAAGCAAAGTTCTTAACCTGAGGTACTATTTCTGGGTTAGCGGAGTCTGTAACCTGAAGCATCTGTAACCTGAAGCGTCTGTAACCTGAGGTACCACTGTATTATTTTTATTATTATTATTAAGCACCACACTGGTTTCCTGTGCAGTTATTCCTGCAGGGCTCGCCTGACCCTATCCCTATTTCGGAGCTCTATTTGCCCGCAAAATAGTCTCCTTCCCCAGCTGAAGCTCACTCAGTAGGGTCTAGGTAGGAAGAAGGTCCATAAACACCCCCATCCCTTCGCTATCAGGAAAACAAAGGGACCACCAGGAAAGGGGAACGGCGTACCAGTGGGATTGCTAAGAGTGCAACACCGACGAAGCTGCGCTGGCGAATCAGCGTGGGGCCTTAGTAACATTTTCTTCCGGTGTTACACTCTAAAACGTCCGGCTCAACAGGGATTTCGGGACAGGACTAGCTTCGGGAAGTCCAGAGGCGGAGCGACAGTAGAAATGGCGTCTCCGGCGCGGGGTAACCACGTGTGGGTGGGGTCCGAGACGGGCATCCTGAAAGGTAATGGAGGGTACGGGGCTCGACCGCTACTTGGGGTGGGATGTCTATTATTCAGCGACTCTGGGGAAACGGAGAGCTTTGTGTGGCTTTCGGGGAAATAAATGAGGAGGAAGTGTGGGTAGATGCTGTTCCTAGTGGCAGGAGGGGGGTGAGGTTGCCCGCACCCTTACAACAAATTATGGTGCTTTGGGCTTTTGAGCATGTACAGAGTGCCTCTCCCCTTTCTGAGACATGTTTTGAAGGAAGTACATTATAGGTAGTACATGTGAAGGAAGGGAAGGTGATGGGGAAAAGAGGATGGTTTCTTGGGTGGGGAGCATATATGTGTAGACAATGAATGCTTGTTTGGAGGGCGGAAAAAGTGGGAAAGGCAAATGAACAGAAGAGGCTAGGCTATTCAGTAGGCATTAGCAATAGTGGCTCAGTGGAACCTCCAGCTCTAGAGGGACTATACCTCGGAATTTGCTGAGGACAAGCGACAGGGGAGGGCAATTGTCTTCATGCCCTGCTTGTGAACTTCGTGGAGGCATCAAGGTTCGCCAGTGTTGAAACTGTGATCCTGGAATAGGTGCACTGTTGGTTAGGTCCAGCCCAGTTCATGGTATGCTCTTAATGGGTAGGGGGAGATAGGGGCACTGTGAATAAGGTCTCTAGACACAAAGGCCAGAGGAGATATAGAGTGAGTCTTATGTGGGAGGGGAATGCAGCAAAAGGCTTTTACATAAATACCCATCACTGACCAGTCTAGTAGCTGGATGCTGTTGCTGTGCCTTTGAAAGGGGCATGATCAGCTAAGTCTTGTAAAGTGGGGATTCCTTTAAATAATTATTGGCTGGGACTGGTAGGAGTTGTAGTTAAGCAACATTTGGAGGGCCATAGGTTAGTCACCTCTGCTGTAGATCAAGTCCATGTTAAAGGTCACAGTGCCAGGAATGGTTGAGAAGTTGCCAAACCTGCGTCATAAGACTTAGCAGGAGGGAGCTAGATTAGAACACTGCAAGGAGCAGACAGAGGTCCACTAGCCCCTCAGCTTCCCCTTTCCTGGTGGTTAGTGACACAGGGAGAGTATGCCATCGACCTGTTTCTCTTTTCACCCTTCCCAATAATATCCCTTTCTTTCTCTTTTCTCCTCTTTCTAGGGATCAACCTGCAGAAGAAACAGGCCACAAACTATAAGTCAGGAGATGCGGTGCTCAGTCGACACGAAGCTGTTACTGCCATGTGTTGGGGCGATCCCTACGAGTCTGAGGTAACGGGGTTGCCAACTCCTAATGCAGCTGGCAGAGTTTAGGGGACTGGATGCTGGGAAAGAAAAACAGGATACCTCATTGTATGGGAAGCTGCCTTATAGTGGGTTGGACTGTTGGTCCCTCTAGTTCAGTATTGTCAAAAAAAAACCCACAACCTTCCCACAAACCCATTTAAAAGGGTGTAGAATATTAATCAGCCAAAGGCCAGCTAAAGGGAAATATTTTCACTTGAAGCCTAAAGATGTATAATGAAAGACAAGCCTCCCTCACAGCTCCTTGTGCATAAGATCTATGCATCTAAGCCATGGGGGAACACTAACAGAAACTCTCCTGAAAACCTCAGAGTTTGAGCAGGGATCATGCAGTGCCTGAAGTATCCTGGACTCAAGTTGTTGAGGATCAGTACAAGAACGTTGAACCTGACCAAGAGTCATGTGGGCAGCCAGTGCAAGCATTTGGGCACTGGAGTTATGTGCTAGTGATAGTCTGTCACCACCAGCAGTCTAGCTGCAGTGTTTTGCACCACCCAGAGCCTCCGGAACAGGCCCAAGGGTAGCCTTTACAGAGTCTTCCTTGTATTGTCTTTTGTGACTGGCAGCGTCTCTCCAAAAGCTTTTCCTATCCCCTGCACTGGAGGGCATTGTAACTGGCGATGGCAGAGGTTTGAACCTGGAACTTATTTTTGCATACATTCTCTCACTGAGGTGCAGTCGCCTCTCTGAAAGAATGCAGCCAGGGAGGTGCACGTTTGTTTCATAATAGTTTCTGTTTTCTTTCCTTTTGTTTCTTCCCAGATCTTTGTGGGATGCCTTGATGGATCAGTCAGATTGTTCAGTACTGAGAAGGGCAAGTTTACTGAGTCACGAGACTGTCTAGGAGGCGAGGGACCCTTTTGTGGCTTGGCTGTGCTTGACAAGTAAGTCTGAATCCCTTCAAATCCTTAGCCTTCATCTACCTCAGGGAAAGGACAGGCTTCATGTCACTTGATATGACGCCCATGGATTCAGCAGGGATGATCCTTGGGTGTTTGTACTTTAGAATGCACTCTCTTGGGCTGCCACACACATACGCACACCGAACGTCTGAGGTAGAACTACCAAAAGTACCCTCTGTGCCAGTCTCAGCACCTGAGAAGATCTGTAGTGAAGGAAGCAATCTTTCAGGTATTTTGGGGCCTAAACCTCAGGGGTCCTAATTGGCTTGTAAGACCAATTTTCCCCTAGCCATGGCCACCTGCCCCAGGTGTGAGGCAGATAAAGATGTAGCTATAAAGGAACAATCAGGAACCTTAATCTGTGCCAGCATGATTCAAATTCAGAACCTTTTAAGTTTGGCACCCTGCAGGCCCCAGAGATTGCTTCCACTTGGAGGTCCTGAGTGATGCCCATCGGCTGATCAGTTGTGACTTCAAGCCCCCTTCCTGACTGAACATTGGCTGTTCAGCACACAAATGTGTGTTCTTTTCACTGAGTTGTAGGAGATAAGGCTTTGTGGGGTTTTTCCTTCCTTGGAAAGGATTGCTACCAGCTCGTCTTATGCATTCTCCACATTTATGGCAAATTAATTTCTCTCCACCTCCCTCCCCTCTTATCTCTCTTCCCTTTTAATTCTTCAACCAATTCCTACAGTTCCCTTATCACCTGTGTACAGTCTGGTTTGCTGAAGGTCTGGCGGGATGCTTCGTCGGAAAATGTGAGTCCTATCTTGGTGTCTGAGGGAGGTGGGGAGGGGGAGAGATGGGTTCCAGGCCACACAATAGCCTTTTAAGGAGCCACAAAGCTTTTTATTGTGTGTTTTAATTTTTCTAAATATCTTTGCAGTCTTAAATGCTAGAAACTTGTTGGGTTTTGTTTGCTGAAAGAGCTGATATGATCAGGAAGTTAAATTCTGCAGATTGTATCCCATACTTGTTCTACTCAGGGCAGACCCATTGAAGCTAATGAGCTTAAAAGGTAAAGGGACCCCTGACCATTAGGTCCAGTCGTGACCGACTCTGCGGTTGCGGCGCTCATCTCGCTTTATTGGCCGAGGGAGCTGGCGTACAGATTCCGGGTAATGTGGCCAGCATAACTAAGCCGCTTCTGGCGAACCAGAGCAGTGCACAGAAACGCCATTTACCTTCCCGCTGGAAGGTACTTGCACTTTGACGTGCTTTTGAACTGCTAGGTGGGCAGGAGCAGGGACTGAGCAACGGGAGCTCACCCCATCGCAGGGATTCGAACCGTCGACCTTCTGATCGGCAAGTCCTAGGCTCTGTGTTTTAACCCATTTGAGTGTGCCTCCACTGAATAGAACTTAATTGGTTTCAACCTATGACTATACTCCTGTGGAACTGCACCTTTTGCACAAAGCTACTGTAAAATGACAACATTTTTTAAAAAACAAAACAAAAACCCTACAACATAATTGTTGCTTTATCCATCTTTGCAGCAAAAGTGGATTTCTTGCCACCCTCTTCAATGTTGCATATTTTGGGGAGGAACTAAGAATGAAAGCAGCTTCCCCAAGGCCAGTCATAGTTACTTAGCTGAGGTTTATGAACCTGCATCTGGCAGGTCCTCATGTTAGGTAGCCTGTCTACATACAGAACCATAGAATCATTGAGTTGGAAGGGACCCAAGGGCCATCTAGTCCAACCCCCTGCAATGCAGGAATCTCAACTAAAGCATCCATGACAGATGGCCATCCAACCTCTGCTTAGAAACCACTAGGGAAGGAGAGTCCACATGTATTTGTCTTGGCTTTGTACACCTCCACCACCAGCTCTATCTCTTGCATTGCAGCTGGAGGTCCAGGTGGGCCCCGGCGTGTGCCGCATGCGCCAGAACCCGGAACAGCCTCACCGCGTGGCCACAGGCGGGAAGGAGAACTGCCTCAAGGTGTGGGACCTCCACCAACCGCAGGAGCCCATCTTCCGAGCCAAAAATGTGAGTTTGCTATACTGTGTAAACAGCCTGGGCTCCTTTCTCCTGTATTAGTGCACGGATAAGGGCGTGAGAAGAGCCCTGCTGGATCAGGCCAAAGACGCATCTGGTCCATCATCCTGTGCCTGTAGTGGCCAACCAAAAGCTGGACTTGAGCACAACAGTAGCTCTCCCCATTTGCAGTTCTCAGCAGCTGCCATTCAGAGGCACATTTTGCTGTGGTAGGAGAACAACATGGCTAGAATCCATAGATAGCCTTTCCTCCGTAAATTTGTCCAATCCTCTTTAAAAGCCATCCACATTGGTGGTCGCTACCACATCTGATGTAAGCAGATTCCATAGCGCAGTTCAGGAAAGATCTTTTTCCTTTTCAGATTCTTCAGGATGTGTAATGTATTGGAGAATGGCACACTCTTGCCTTCGCTCACACCATGCCTTGCCCTCTTGTCAACAGGTGCGGAATGACTGGCTTGACCTGAGGGTGCCTATCTGGGACCGGGACATGCAGTTCCTGCCTGGATCAGAGAAAATTGTTACCTGCACTGGACACCACCAGGTAGAAGCTGGGGAAGACAAATATCTCCACTACCATATTTCGGAAAGTTGGGCATTTGTTCTCTATGCATTTGGACATCTCTTGAGATATCCTAACCAAATTTTGCACAGTGCTTCCATGTCTCCCTCAGAACATTGTCCAGAAGGGCTGGAAAAGGTTCCCCATCATTGCATAATAGTATTTGGGAGTGTTATAGGGTGGTTGCTGCTGTTGTTGGGTCTTTCATCTGAGGCTGAAGACTTCTGCTCTTCATCCTATTGGTCTTCTTCTGCCTCCAGGTCCGGCTCTATGACCCCAGCACCCCACAGCGGCGCCCTGTGTTGGAAGCCACCTTTGGGGAGCACCCGCTCACTGCCCTCTCCCTGACCCCTGACACAAAGTGAGTTTCTCTTCTCCCCAGTGCTTGGAATGAATGAGTTTGGTTTAACCAACTTCAATGAATAAGTTCAAAGATCTCCACCTTACACCTGAAGGCAGTTCCCATAATTGCCAGGTGAATTAAATGTGAATGAAGTTTGTTTCAGGGTGGAACTTGGAACGATTTCCAGATCATCTTCAAGTTCATTCTATTACATGTGCTTTTCTACTTCATAGATTCCTTGGGCATTTTAAGTTTAAAGATCATAATTGTTGGGGTAAATAAGCTAAATCATTCACATTCCACCATGATGTTGTTTTTTTGTTAGTCTTCTTAAGTATATTTAATACTTTAGCATAGCAGCTTGTAACATTCTAAATGCTGGAAAAAATTGCTGAGGATTATTTGTGTGAATCTGGACTGAATGAGAGCAGAATTATTTCATATTTTAAACGGACAAATGTGAACTGGAACTAGTTCCTTTTTAAAAAATGAACTTTTCAAGCTCTGGACACAATCCCCAGCCTGCAGTGTCCTTGGCTGCTCACAGCTAAGGGCCTACATGGATGCTGTCCCTTTGCAAAACTGGAAATACATAATTCCTCCTTTTTTCACTTACAGTGCTGTTGTTGTGGGCAGCTCGCGTGGGGATGTGGCAGTAATTGATTTACGGCAAGGTAAGTAAGAGCCAGAATGATGGAGTGGGGAGGGGGTTTTGGATCTGAGGAGAATCTGGAAAGAGAGTTGCAGAGGAGCAAGGTGGGCTAAAAACGGAGGGCAGAAGGAGATATTGATGTACAGCTGGAGAGGCAACTCTTTGATGACGGGAAGGTTCTTTAAAGCAAGTTGCAGACAGCAGCATTTGGCCGGGCAAAGTTCTCCTGCGATGTTTTTTAGTCAGAGGTTGTTGCCTGCCTTTGTGGTCACATTTTCAAGCTGGAGCTGCAGACACTCTCACTCTGAAACTACACACACCCTTGTTCTGTGAGGCCTATTCTGTTGGCTACAAAATGGTTCTGTACCCCAAGGCAGACCAAGTGGGGAAACATGAACAGTAGAAGACCCACCTCCCTTGGGATCCTGTACTTGGAATCTTGTAGTCTATGAACCACAGCCATGTGCAGCAGACTGAAAATTTCCTGTTTAATTCCACACAAGCGCAAAGAAAAACCTCACGGCTTTTTCTTCAAGTCTGCCCTTGCAACAATATCTTACTATATAATAAATTTGTAAGGCTGTCGCCAAGCTACACTTCACTACATTCCAAATTCCACACTTGAGTAGTGTAGCCACAGCATACCTGCCGCCCTCGTAACTCAGCCATTGTTGTCGTCCTGTGACAGGGCGGTTGCTGAAGTGCCTCAAAGGCTTCGCTGGGAGTGTCCGTGCCATCCAGTGCCATCCTGTGCTTCCGCTGGTGGCCTCGTGCGGGCTGGACCGCTTCCTTCGTGTGCACAACCTCCAGCACAAACGTTTGGAGCATAAGGTGAGGAGGAGCCCAACACAACAATGTTGCTGGTGTTTGCATATAGATTGTGGGGGAACCTCCCATCAGCGCCAGCCAGAATGGCCAACGTTCAGTATTAGTGGGTGGTATGATTTTGAATTCTCGACTCTCACCGTCTCTGGCTATTGGCCATGCCAGTTGGGGCTGATGAAGCTTGAGTTCAACAGTGACTGGAAGACATCAAGATGGGGCAAGATGGTGGCCTCCTCTCTGCTGCTTAACTGAACTATGTCTCTGTTTGGTTACAGGTGTATCTGAAATCTCGATTGAACTGCCTGCTGCTAACCAGCAGAGAAAAATGGGAGGTGAGTCGAAGGGACCAAGGAGGAGGTATTATAATAATTCCTGGTTGCCATGAGGCTCTGAGCATGGAGCGGGAGAAGGGGTGGTGGTGTTCTGTCTGACAAGTTGAATGCTTGCACAGATGGAAGATTGTGTAATAGCACATTTAATTTCACCCTCATAAGTAAAATAGGCAATCAAATGTGATGGGTTGTATCATCTGTTAGTTTTAACTGAGAGTAAAGGTAAAGGACCCCTGACCATTAAGTCCAGTCGTGACCGACTCTGGGGTTGCGGCGCTCATCTCGCTTTATTGGCCGTGGGAGCCGGCGTACAGCTTCCGGGTCATGTGGCCAGCATGACTAAGCCGCTTCTGGCGAAGCAGAGCAGCGCACGGAAACGCCGTTTACCTTCCCGCCAGAGCGGTACCTATTTATCTACTTGCACTTTGACGTGCTTTCGAACTGTTAGGTTGGCAGGAGCAGGGACCGAGCAACGGGAGCTCACCCCATCGCGGGGATTCGAACCGCCGACCTTCTGGTCGGCAAGTCCTAGGCTCTGTGGTTTAACCCACAGCGCCACCCGCGTCCACCTATTAAATTAACCAACATTAGGGCCCATTAGTGTCAGTGGACCTACTCTGAGAACATAGTTAGGTGCCACACACTCATTGTAACAGGAGACGAGTCAGGAAATCACGGGAATGCCTGTGTAAACAGGTGCCTCTTTAAAAGCTGGCAGCATGCCAGTACAGATGGGCACTCTCATATTTCAGCAGGGAGCGCATTGCATGCCACTGATGCCACTAGGGAAGCCTGGATTAAGGTGCAGATACATCCTTGATCTTCTTTCTCCAGGATGAAGGCGCCGACCCTTCAGCTGACCTCCAGAGTGACGTGAAAGAGGAGGAGGAGGAGGTGGACGAGATCTGGAACTCAATGGAAGTGGTTGCCGCCAAGCGGAAAGCAGAACGACAGCCGTGCTCTGACGTGGGGAGGGAAGCACCCCGAAGGGACAAGGGCCTCAAAAAGCCGAAGAAGATTAAAAAAGCTGAATCTTGATATCTGGGTGGGGAGGGGGTTGGAATGACATTTGCCTTTTTAATAATGAAGGAGGCAGGCATCACCAAAGTGCCTGAATCTCAGCCTTGGACATGGGTTTGCCACAAGCAAAGGCCTTGGCTGGTCATGGGAGAAAAAGAGACGGAAAGATTGTGAGCTGCTTTCTGCTGCCTCGTAGGACAGGTTTGCCAGGGGGGGGGGGGGGCTTTTAACCTCATAGCAGCCCCAGGTTATTTTTTGGATCTGGGGAGCTGGTGTGGCAGGAATGTGAAGTTTTATAGCAGAGGCTTCATTTCAAGAACGTTCTGGAGACAACACTTTCCCCCCCCCCTGCATGGTTGAAATTCTCCATTTTCCTTCTCTCATTTTGGCTGCTGTGCAGTTAAGACCGCTTGAAGCTATTAAAAAGTACCTTCTTGCACAATATGTTCTGAATGTGGGCTATTTTCCCCCTGTGCAGGGTCTCGGGTAGGAGAAAGTGTCACCATTCCCTGTCCTGCTTAGGATTTCCATTTCCATTTTTAAGGAGTGCGTAGGAGTGATGTGTGGAAGCAACTTCTAACTCCCAAGTTTGGGACCACTCAAGATATTATTATATTCATATCCCAACTTTTCCAGGCTTCAAAGTGGCTTACGCAAATTGAAACAACACAGATAAAAGTTGAAAAGTAATTAAACTATAATAGAATTAATACAAAAACAACTTATTAAAACACAGTAAAAATAGCACAGCACTAATGGAAGCCCTTTCCTTTAAAAAAAAAAGTCAGTTCCCAAAAGTCTACTAGAATAAAACATTGTTTTCACCTGCTGGCAGAAGGATAACAAGGAGGGAGCCAGCCTAGCTTCACTAGGAAGCGAGTCCCCAAATCTGGAAGGCCTCTTCCCACATCCCCACCAAATGTCCCTGTGAGGATGGCAGGGCTGAGAGAAGGGCTTCCCCCAAAGATCTCAGAGCCTGGGCAGGTTTGTGTGACAGAATACAGTCCTTCAGAGAGCCTGGGCATAAGCTGTATAACTCTCTATAGGTCATAACCAACACTTCAAATTGAGCCCAGAAACAGCCAGTGGAGAAGTCGAAAAAAGGGAGTAAAAGGCTCCCTACAACCAGCCCCAGTCAAGGATTTGCCTGCAGTTCTTCGTTTGTTGGAGTTTTCAAGCACTTCAAATAAAGCCCTACATAGAGCATGTTACAGTAATCCAAATGGGATGTAACTAAGCTAGATGAGAATTCTCCAGGAATGGGCACAGCTGGCACATGAAATTTAACTGTGCAAATGCAGTTTTGGCTACCACATAAATCTGGGCATCCACGCTCAGGGCCGAATCCAGTAAAATACCCAGACTGGGAACCTGCGTTTTCAGGGGGAGTGTTGCCCCATCCATGAGCGGATTTATCAAAATGCATACTGCTATGTCCTAGAAAAGATCAAAACAGTTTGCAACAAGAATGTCCAGAGTTGTTAAGAGACCGCTATTCCCCCTCACAGAGAGCGACAGTCTCCAGAGTGGATTAACCATGAGTGTCTTTTCCTAGGGAACTTTGGATACTGTACCTCTGTGAGGGGAATGAGGGGGAAACTCCAGTTCCCAGGATTCTTTGGGGGAAGACACAAGTGGTACAATACTGCTTTAAATGTACAGTGTGAATGCGGCCCAAGATGGAGGGGATGAGTGGAAAACCCGCAGTCCCCGTGAGGAAAAGCTAAAAGCATTTGTGGTTATTTAGCTTAGAAAAAGAGATGGGTATGATAGGTCTTTAAAATAATAGTAGGGTTAGAAAAATAATTCTAGAAACTCAGGGTCATCCATGAAACTCCTTCATACAAAATGGTAATTTATGGAATTTTGCTGTGGCCATGGGGCTCATGACTACTGCCATGGATTGGGCAAATCCATGCAGGTCAGCTCTAGTAATCCCACTAACAAAAGTGGAGACTCCACTTCCAGCAGTAGTCAACCACTGAAATGCAGGAAAGGGGTATTAGCAGAGGAAGGTTATATCCAGGGGTCAGCAAAGTTTTTCAGCGGGGGGCCGGTCCACTGTCCCTCAGACCTTGTGGGGGGCCGGAATATATTTTTTGGGGGGGGGGATGAACAAATCCCTATGCCCCACAAGAAGAGTTTGGATTTGATATCCCGCTTTATCACTACCCTAAGGAGTCTCAAAGCGGCTAACATTCTCCTTCCCCTTCCTTCCCCACAACAAACACTCTGTGAGGTGAGTGGGGCTGAGAGACTTCAGAGAAGTGTGACTGGCCCAAGGTCACCCAGCAGCTGCATGTGGAGGAGCGGGGAAGCGAACCCAGTTCACCAGAATACGAGTCCACCGCTCTTAACCACTACACCACACTGGCTCTCAAATAACCCAGAGATGCATTTTAAATAAAAGCACACATTCTACTCATGTAAAAACACCAGGCAGGCCCCACAAATAACCCAGAGATGCATTTTAAATAAAAGGACATATTCTAATCATGTAAAAACACGCTGATTCTCGGACCGTCCGCGGGCTGGATTTAGAAGGCAATTAGGCTGGATTTAGAAGGCAATTAGGCTGGATCCAGTCCCCGGGCCTTAGTTTGCCTACCCATGGTTATATCCTTCATGAGCTTCCCAGAAGCCTCTGGGTTGTCCACTGTCAGAAATAACTGAATACAACCCCTTAGCTCCACTGTGAAGAGACCAGTTGAAGTCAACAGACTTGTTAGTATTGGCCAGTGATTTTACTGGGTCTGAGCAGTAAGAGTGAGCTGGATAATCACTAATTCATAGAATCATAGAATCATAGAGTTGGAAGAGACCACAAGGGCCATCGAGTCCAACCCCCTGCCAAGCAGGAAACACCATCAGAGCACTCCTGACATGGTTGTCAAGCCTCTGCTTAAAGACCTCCAAAGAAGGAGACTCCACCACACTCCTTGGCAGCAAATTCCACTGTCCAACAGCTCTTACTGTCAGGAAGTTCTTCCTAATGTTTAGTTGGAATCTTCTTTCTTGTAGTTTGGATCCATTGCTCCGTGTCCGCTTCTCTGGAGCAGCAGAAAACAACCTTTCTCCCTCCTCTATGTGACATCCTTTTATATATTTGAACATGGCTATCATATCACCCCTTAGCCTCCTCTTCTCCAGGCTAAACATGCCCAGCTCCCTTAGCCGTTCCTCATTAGGCATCGTTTCCAGGCCTTTGACCATTTTGGTTGCCCTTTCCTGAGGGGAAGCCACTGTGAAGATCTGCCTTCAGCCAGGGACCAGATGCCTAATTTCTTTTTTACTGCCAGTTGGGGTGAGTTTGTCCGCCATTGGCTGTGGCTCCACCAGAAGATAGGTTTCCCTGCCTTCCACCCCACCAAGTAGCCACATTGGTCTGTTGTAGTTAGAGTGCTGTGGCACCTTAAAGGCTAACAAAGTCATGACATCATCTTTCAAGGGCTAGAGCCTGCTTCATCAAACAGACCTTTAATATGATCCAGCAAGAGCTGCTCATATTATTCCACATCTTTTTTTTATGTGCTATTACTACAAAGAACAGGGATGCGGGTGGTGCTGTGGGTTATTGTATGTGGTGCAATGTGTGATTCAAGAGTGCTGGACTAGGACTTGGGAGACTGGAGTTCACATCCCAACTTGGTCACCATGCTGCTGTCTCTCAGCCTAATCTGGGCATGGGGAACATTTAGTCATCCCGGTGTTGCTGAACTACACCATTGGCTATGCTTGCTAGGGCTGATGGGAGTTGTAGTTCATCAACAACTAGAAGGGCAAAGCAAACAAACAAACAAATTTCTTTCCAGTAGCACCTTAAAGACCAACTAAGTTAGTTCTTGGTATGAGCTTTCGTGTGCATGCACACTTCTTCAGATACACTTGAAACAGAAGTTGCCAGATCCCTCTATATAGTGAGAAGGTGGGGAGGGGTATTACTCAGAAGGGTGGAACACCATTTCAGGAACACCATTTCAGATAAAACCACAGCAGACTTTGCCACCAAACTCTGCCAATTTGTCCTTACCCACAACAACTTCAAATTCGGTGATGACCTGTTCCTTCAGATCAGCGGCACAGCAATGGGCACCCGCATGGCCCCACAGTATGCCAACATCTTCATGGCAGATTTAGAACAACGTTTCCTAAACTCCTACCCACTCAAACCTCTCTTGTACCTGCGATACATTGACGATATTTTTATCATCTGGACACATGGTCAACAGACCCTAGACACCTTCCACCAGAAATTCAATGATTTTCACCCCACAATCAACCTAACAATGAATCAATCTATGCAAGAAATACATTTTTTGGACACTACTATAAAAATACAGGATGGACGCATAGACACCACCTTATACCGTAAACCAACTGACCGACAAACATATCTACATGCCTCTAGCTACCATCCCAAACATACCAAACAGTCCATTGTATATAGCCAGGCACTACGTTACAGCCGTATCTGTTCCAATTCTACAGACAGAGACTCTCACCTAAGAGATCTACAGCAAACCTTTTTAGAACTAAAATACCCAGCAGATGAAGTTAGACAACAGATCAACAGAGCCAGACAGATACCCAGAGAGAACTTGCTGCAAGACAGACCCAAAAAAGAAAATAACAGAACACCTCTAGTCATCACATACAGCTCCCAAGTTAAAACAGTACAACGCATCATCAGAGATCTACAACCTCTCCTGGACAATGATAGTTCTCTTTCTCAAGCTCTGGGAGGAAGACCTTTCATTGCCTACAGACAGCCACCCAATCTTAAACAACTCCTAACCCACAATAATACTACAACCAGACGTAACACGGACACTGGCACCAGAGCCTGCAATAAACACAGATGCCAACTTTGCTGCCACATACACCCGGACAACACCATTACTGGCCCCAACAACATCACACATACCATCTCGGGACTATTTAATTGCTCATCGTCTAACATTGTATATGCCATCAAATGCCAACAGTGTCCTTCAGCTCTCTATATTGGACAAACAGGCCAAACCTTATGCCAAAGAATAAACGGACATAAATCGGACATCAAGAATCACAAGACAGAGAAACCAGCAGGAGAACACTTCAATCTCCCAGGACATTCTATACAAGATCTCAAAGTAGCTGTTTTACTACAAAGGAATTTCAGAAATAGACTGGAAAGAGAAGCTGCTGAATTGCAACTCATTACCAAACTTAAAACCATGGAGAGACCTGGTCTGAACAAAGACATTGGATTCTTATCTCATTATAAATGACAAAGCTATTTTTCACCTTCTCACCTCACCCCTTGCTTTTTCCTGTAAGACCTATTGCAGTCGTTAAGAGTCGTCAACAGGCTCATCACAGCTATCTGCCAATCACCCATTCCCACCACCCTTCTGAGTAATACCCCTCCCCACCTTCTCACTATATAGAGGGATCTGGCAACTTCTGTTTCAAGTGTATCTGAAGAAGTGTGCATGCACACGAAAGCTCATACCAAGAACTAACTTAGTTGGTCTTTAAGGTGCTACTGGAAAGAAATTTGTTTGTTTGTTTGTTTTGACTATGGCAGACCAACACGGCTACCTTTCTGTAACTAGAAGGGCAAAGGTTCCCCACACCTGGCTTAATCTACCTCACAGGGCTGTTGTGGGGGAACCATGTACCCCCATCATCCAGCTCGGACACTGAGGTCCAGCACCGAGGGCCTTCTGGTGGTTCCCTCGCTGCGAGAAGTGAGGTTACAGGGAACCAGGCAGAGGGCCTTCTCAGTAGTGGTGCCTGCCCTGTGGAACGCCCTCCCAGCAGATGTCAAGGCAATAAACAACTATTTGAATTTTAAAAGACAACTGAAGGTGGCCCTGTTTAGGGAAGTTTTTAATGTCTGACGCTGTATTGTTTTTAATATTCGGTTGGAAGCCGCCCAGAGTAGCTGGGAAAACCCAGCCAGATGGGCAGGGTATGTATTTAATAAAATAAAATATAATATAATAAAAAATAAAATAATTTACCTGTATGTGATCTTGAGCTCCCCAGAGGACTGGTGGGATATAATGTAGTAATAATCATTCTATTATTATTTAAAGCTGCAATCTGCAGAGCTGCCTTTGCTGATTTCTCCACCCAACATCTCTTATATCCCACAACTACCCTATCTGCATTTTTGGATGCAGTTTGGGAAGCTTTCTGTGTCATTCTGCAAACTATCCCTACTACAAAACTCTCACCATTTACAGGGGCTGGGAGAGGAATTATGGAGGAGAAAAAAGGATGCCCGTGTATTCTCTCCCTCCTCTCTTGGAGGCAACATGCTGGGAATCACAAGCAGGGAGACTTGCTGTTGCGCTCATGCCCTGCTTTGGGGCTGCCCATTGTGTCATCTGTTTGGCCATTGTGAGAAGAGGGTGTTGGACAAGATAGCCTGATCCTTTGGCCTGATGCAGCAGTTAGGCTGCTCTTACCTTCTCAAGGCAATGGGATTTGCTTTTGAGGGGGAAATGTGGCTTTAATGCCCCTGGCAGCGCAATCGTATTTTTATATTTTGTACCTTATATTTGTAAACTTAGAGACTACCGTAGTTAAGCAGTATACTAAATTGCTTAAATCAATACATAAAACCAGAAGTAAGTCTCAGTCAGTCTGTATGGGATTTACTCCCTCCTAGGGAAACGTGCTAGGATCGCAGCCACCTTGGTAACGAAGGGAGTTGGGATCCGGAATCGGAAGGCGATATATTTTATAACAAATGCAAGTGATATACTGTAATATAAAAGAACAATCTTTTTTTTTTTTTAAAGGAAGACGGTGGATGATGGTGGGCAGAGTGAGGCGAGGCAACTTTCCTCCGCCAAAGTTGGAGCCGAGGCGAAAGCGTGACCTCACAAAAGCCGCCTAGGGAATAAGGCTGCGGCGGCGGCAGGCCCCTTTGGCGGGCCGGGACGGGCCCCGTCCAGGCGCCGCGCGGCGGGCGATGGGCTGTGTGGAATCCAATGAAGTGCTTTCCTGCGAAGCGATAGACACAAACTCAGTAGCAGCACCACCCGCGCCCCAAACGACTGCTCCAGCCTCGGAAAAAGGTGACGCCTCCTCCGCATCCCCGATCGCAGAAGGGAATCCCGCGGAGGGGTTTCCCCTCACCGGAGCTGGGAAAATTCGGGGAATCCCCAGCGCCCTGCGCACGTGGGCGGGCAAGCCCTCGGATGGAACTTAAGGGGCAAGCGAGGTTCGAAGAGGGTGGGGCCTCGGGAAGGGGGCGGAGCTCGCGCATGCAAGTGGGAGGAGCTTGTGGAGGAATCGGCCCAGGCAACAGGAGGGAGGATTCCGATGGGAGGAACTTGACAGGAGTTAGGTGCATGTTTTCCATTCCTGTTATAAAGCGGAACGAGTAAATGCAGTTTCCAACTGCAGTAAACCAGCTGTTAGCATGCTCCCCCATTATTATTATTATTATTAATTATCATTAATTCTGTTGGGAGCCACCCAGAGTTGCTGGGGAAACCCAGCCAGATGGGTGGGGTAGTAGTAGTAATAATAATAATAATTTGTTGTTGTTGTTATTATTATTATTTCACATCATCACAGAGATGTGATGCTTTCACTTTTAAACAAAACACAGTTGTGTGATCAAGGTCCAGACCCTGGTTAGTAAGAACAAGCTAGGATCAAGCTGAAATCTCAAATCCTAGCAAGTTCTAAAACCATCACTCAGCAAACCAAGGTTTTCTTAATATGTGTATAAAAGAGGAAAACAGGATGCACAAGCCCAAATGCTCACTGTGATTGTTCACACTGTAGGAAACCATCATTTCACATTGCAGCTTTTTCGGGGCGCTTATATATTCATACATTTTTTCCTGGTAGATTTAATTTAAACCAGAAGCTGCCTTATACATTAGAGGATACACTTGCTGAAATTCCTTCTTCGGCACAATTATTAAGACCTGTCCTTGTGCATCTGGCCACCCTGAGGAGAATATGCTTCTAAACAAGATCATGATAATCTAATTTACAACCTTAAAAACTAATCAGTAAATAGTGAAATAAGAACCTAATATAAATAACCTTTTCAGCTTCTTACCAATGTAGGAGAAACTGTTATAGATATATTTTGTTAAGGCTGCAAACCTCTGCACATGCATCTGCAAATAAACCCAATTAAACAAAATGGGACAATCTCTGGATGAACATGCATAGGATTGCTTTACAACAATGTAGACTGATGCTAGATTAGCTACCGGTAACTGCAAATAATCCCAAACCTTGATAGCCCTGCAGAACAGGGGTGGGGAACCTTTGAGATGCTGCTATCCTACAACTCCCATCATCCCACTGGCCACACTGGCTGGGGCAGGTAAGAGGGAGAGATTATTTAAATAGAAGCATTCTGACCAGATAATGAGTAATAGCTCCACTCTATTCTCTGCTGGTCGGAATATATGTAGAGTAGTTCTGAGCACCACATTTTAAGAAGCATGATGATAAACTGCAGCATGTTCAGAAGAGGGCAACTGGGATGGTGAAGGATTTGGAAAGCATTTTCCTATGAGAAACTGTTGTGGGGAACAAGGAAGAGGAGCAGGGTATGTTCACCCCGAAGAAGCAAATATTTAAGTAGACATGATAGTGGTCTTCAAATATCAGAAGGCCCGTCACACAGAAGATGAAGCAGACCTCTTTTCAGTTGCTTCAGAGGACAGGATTGTGACCAGCAACAGTGGCTTGCAGTCAGTGGACTAGGGTAGCCCCCTAAATGTTCCTGGTAAATTAGAATGACGGAGATCAAGAGCCCTCCCGGAGGCAGCAATGTTCCAATAATCTGTCAGAGGCCTGGCACCTCCTCCCCAAAGCCCAGTAAGTTTCTGACCTGCTTAAGATGCGCACACGTGCATCTCCCCCCCCCAATCACCCTTGCAAGCTGGTGCCTCTGGCCCTGTTCCCCAACAAAAAATTTCATTGCATGCCATGAACCAGCAAGTTGTATCTAACCAAGTTATACTGAGAGTAGACACATTAATGGATAGAAGTTCATCACATCTAGTCATTTAAATAGGTCTGCTCCAGCTATGGCTACCATTACAACCCAATGGCTGGAAACTGGAACTTGGAGCCTCCATGCCTGAACTTGCTAGTGCATCCATCTTAATTGCACCAGACCACTTCCAACACACACAGGGCCTGCTTGCGGGCTTTCTATAGGCACCTAGATTGCTCCTCTGAATAGAGGACTAGATGGGCCTTTGCCTTGAGCCAGCAGGGCTTTTCTTCTCAACACACTGCCACAGCAGCATGCAAGCTATCCCAGAACAGCAAGAGTTTCAGCGGCAGCCAATGCCACCCAGTAAAATTGGTGATTGTGGCATTGGTCTCTGGTGCCCAATTATGCCATGTGTTGGCACAGGGCCCTTTAGAGGGTTATGCAGACCAAAAGGCTAAAGCTGCCCTGGTTTTGCTGGTTCCCCCCCCCCCATTGACATGATCTTATAATTTTTGTTTGCAGTGAAAAAAAAGAGAAGACATAGCTTAAGGGAAAGGTGGGCAACTGGGAAGAAGACATCTACCGAAGATCTGGGCCATCGGACTGAAAGCACAAAGATCCACGTGATCTGGAGACGTGTTTCTCTCTTCAGCACAAAGCGAGATTCCTTGAAGAGCATGAGCGCAGAAGTGGCTGGGCCCAGTCATCTGAACAGCGATCAAGAACCTCAACCCGATACCTCTGAGTAATTTTGGGGAAACTCACTGAGGAGAGAGAGAATGTGGACAGAGAATACAGAGCAGGCTATGGCAGCATTGCTGCAAAATACAGGCAGTCTTACAGCTAAGGGGAATAAACTTTAACTATCATGCATGGCTTTCTGTGAAATTCTTGGCTGCCCGAGATAGCAGATACCCATTTTGATAATGGTCAGGAAGAGAAAGGAGAGGACTAGTAATGGGAAGTGAGGAATTCAAACAGTTTTTTGGTGATCATAATTAATTCTGTGGGAAAGGTTTGTACTATTGACCCATGAACGCAGCGCAATATCCCATGCAGCAAGTAAAAGCCTGTATTTTTATTCCTCACACCCCTTCCCATAAGATGTTTTGATGGATGGGCCACAGAAAAAGTTAACATTTCCTACATCGGGGCCAGCTGCAGGTTTGAGGGACAAGAGATACCTTCTGTAAGCCTCACTGAGCTAGAGATGAGGAAACATCAGGCCTTGGGGCTAATTGTAGGCCTCCAGGCCTCTCTACCTGGCCTCAGAACTCTCCCCAGGCCACTTCCTTCACTGGCTCTAGGTGCCTTTCCCAGGTTAGAATGTGTCCAAATCTGTCCGTGCCTCTTGCTAGCCCTGATGGAGGAGAGGGATATGTGATTGTGCATAGAGACTAGCCTACCATGTTGTTGTTGTTTAGTCATTTAGTCGTGTCTGACTCTTCGTGACCCCATGGACCAGAGCACACCAGGCACTCCTGTCTTCCACTGCCTCCCACAGTTTGGTCAAACTCATGTTGGTAGGTATAATTTACATCTGTTGCTCCATCCATTTTACCTCTGGGCCCACCTGCCACTGAAATATGGCCCCCGGAAGGTTGCCCATAATTAAATGCCGCCCTCAGGCTGAAAGGTGTTATCCACCTCTGGTCCACTGTCATTGCAACTCCTTTGCCTCACCACTGCTTGACACAGCATGCCAATGAGGAAGCAGGCAGCGGCAGCAGCTCCTCATCACTCAATGCCATTGCTGCTTCTCCTCTCTGGGCCAGACCAAGAGGTACATGCGTAGGTGGTGGTTAGACACCCTGTTCTTTTGGCCTTGCGACACCATTAAAATGCAAGAAGACGCAGGTGAACAAGCAGTCAACAATGGTGCAGAGGGTGAGGAGGTCCAGCAGGGTCTTTGAGCGTGCCCTCAGGGGTGCCAACCGTTGATGCCACCCCACCCTGCACATGATAGAGAAATAAAGTCCCAGCAGACAGAACAGAAATATTCAGGGTCTTCCTTTCCTTTGAAGATTCTTAGTTTATGTGTATTTTTTCTTCAGTGGCCAAGGTCCACTTGTTTTCATTGATGTTGCTGATGACTAGACTATTTAAAATGACAATTTGTTAAGATTTATTTTAGTTCCTCTTCCTCTAAGTTAGACCTCTGTTCGCTATCTCTGTACGTACTTGGCTTGTGTGGAAGTAGGTTTTTAGTTGCTACATTCACGCAGAGCTTGCTACATTCATACTTGCTTGTTTATGATATTCAGAAAAAGAAGTTTTTTTCTTTCCAAGTGCCATCTGGCAGCCACAACAGATGGTGGGTGGGTTAGTTGGAAGACTGCCAACAGTGTTGGATCTGGCCTGCACAATTTGTAGGTTCCAAACTCAAATTATGTTGTGGTTTACTGTGCACTTTACCTGGTAACACAAATACTCTGCCCCGAAGGAGCTTATTACTGAAATATTGCCAGTGGGGTGGGAAAAAAACAGATAAAGGAAACAGATGCTAGAGCGTATCAAGGTAACATTTCATTTGACTACCAATGTAAGAACACAAGAAGAGTGCGCTGGGTCAGGCCAATGACTTCTATAGCCCAGCAGCCTGTTCACCGTGAACAACTAGATGCCGGTGGGAAACCTGCAAGCAGGACTTAAGCACAAGAGCTGCTGTGGTTTTCAGCAACTGGGATTCAAAAGCCTTACTGCCCTGACAGTGGGGAAAGAGCACAGCCATTATGACTAGTAGCCATTGACAGCCTTATCTTCCATTAAACTTTACTAAACAATGCACAAGGAAAGAATGGAGAATATGACCTCTTTGTAGTACTCTATTGTAGTGTTTCCGTAATACTTGATATTGGGGGACAGACTGTAGCTGAGTGGCAGAACATCTGCTTTGCATGTAGGTCTCAGGTTCAGTCTCTGTTTACAGGTAGGTAGCCGTGTTGGTCTGCTGTAGTCGAAACAAATTTTTTTTAAAAAAAATCCTTCCAATAGCACCTTAAGAGAACAACTATGTTAATTATTGGTATGAGCTTTCGTGTGCACATAAAAGCTCATACCAATAACTAACTTAGTTGTTCTCTAAGGTGCTACTGGAAGGAATTTTTATTTTATTTTATTTTGTTTTGTTCAGTCTCTGGCATCTCCAGATAGGGCTGGAAACATCCACTGCCTGAAACCCTGGAGAGCAGCTGCTAGAAAAAGCCTCACCAGCCGAATCTCTACCTGTCACAACGTTTCTGCTTCTGCTTCTCAGTTTGTTGATTTACGTTACGGCCCAATCCTACGCACATTTACTCAGCAGCCAGCCCGACCCATTTCAATTACAGCTTGTTTGTTGTTTAGTCGTTTAGTCGTGTCCCCATGGACCAGAGCACGCCAGGCACTTCTGTCTTCAATTACAGCTTACTCCCAGGTAAATCCTTTATTCTGGAATGCAAGGCCCCGCCGGCTCTTCGTTGCCTAGCAACAAAATCCCGACTCTACACTCCCCGCTCCCTCCTCGTTTGCCAAGGATCCCGGAAAGCGCCCGCCTTTTGTCGCATAGCAACAGAGCCCCGCCTCCCTCAACCGCAACGTCAGCGAAAAGAAGCCGCGTCGCTGGAGGGGCGGGGATGACGTACGCAGGCGCGCGCTAGCGGAGGAGGCGGGGCTAACAGACGTCGCTCCCGGCGTCGTGCGTGTGACGTCGGCCGCTGAGGGGGTACGTGGCAGTGACGTCGACGGCCCGCCCTCCTTTCGGCTTGTTTGGTCGTTCGATCCGGAGGCCGGTGTTCGGGACTGAGGAGGGAGGCAGCGCCTAGAGCTGGGTCCGGGTCCGCGAAGCCGGTGAGTCGGGGGTCCGCCTCTCATATATGCCTCAGGCTTCGCCGCCGCCTCCCCCCGCTACTCTTGCCGAGCGCGGTGCTCCTCCGTAAAAGTTCCCCCACCCGGTGTGGTCCCCCCTCCCGCTTCAAAGAGTTCCCTCCTTTTTCAGGGACAGAAGCCGGAGCCCTCCCCCCCGCTTTGTGTGTCCCCGTGAAATGTTTCCCCCTTCCCGACAGATTGTGGTCTCCAGTCCCTTCTCTTTCGTGTCCTGTTCCAAATCCCTCCCCCAGCCTATTGGTCCAAGTCCTTCCTCTCACCCTCCCCTTTCTGACAGGAACGAAAGCTTTCCCCCCTCCTCCTCTCCTGGGTATCATTACGAATTGAGGTCTCTCTCTCTCCCCGCCCCCCTCCAACTCTCCACTTTCCTCTTCCACAGATAGTGGTTCAAAACCTTTCCCTTCTAGTAGACTCTTAATATTAGGGCCTTGTGGGGTCGAGTCCCACGTAGGGCAATTTCTGCATTGCAGGGGGTTGAACTAGATGACCCCCGTAGTCCCTTCCAGCTCTACAATTCCATGATTCTATGTGTGTGGCGGACCCTCAAGAAAGGGCCGTAGCTCAGTGGTGGACCATGAGGACTAGAATCTTAATTCGAGGGGAAGGGCCGTAGCTCGGTGGTAGAGCATCTGGTAGACCTTTGCATGCAGAAGGTCCCAGTTCTCAGCATCTCCAGGTTGGGCTGGGAGAGAGCACTTGTGTGAAACTTTGGACACCCACTGACAGTCAGTGTAAGCAATACTGAGTTTGATAGGCCTGGCTCTGTAGAAGGCATAAGAACATCCTGCTGGATCAGGCTACTGGTCCATCTAGTTCAGCATCCTGTTCTCATGCTGGCTTAACGGATGTCTCTAGGAAGTCCACAAGCACAATTTGAGTGCACAGCACTCTCCCTTGCTGTGTTTTCCAGCACTGATATTCAGAATAATCCTGTCTCCAACTGGAGGTAGAACATAGCTATTATGCCTGGTAACCATTGATAGCCTTATCAGCCATGAATTTGTCTAATCCTCTTTTAAAGCCATCCAACTTGGTGGCCATCCCTGCCTCTTGTGGGGGCGAATTCTATAGTTTAACCATGCACTGTATAAAGAAATACGCTCTTTTGCCTGTCCTGAACCTTTTAACATCCAGCTTCCTTGACTATTTTCTAATTCTAGTGTTATGAGAGATGCAGCTTCCTATGTTACTTTGTGTTTTACTTTCTGTTTTGGCTTAGCTTCATCTATGTTTTCAGAAGCATCCCAAGCAGCCCACAGTTTCCCTTGCCCTGACAAGCAACCCATGTTGTCCTTTCCTGAGGGTGATGGGGGAGCCCCACTCTACTCTCTTTCCTGCCACTCTTACCCTACAGATTAATTGAGCTTTGGAGGGTGCAGTGCAACTACAGTAGTGCTTCTGGCTTTAAGAAAGAAAAGGAGGGTTGGAGGTGGTTATCTAGGTAAGGGGTGGCCAAGGCTGTGTCGCCAAGGGTCCAAATATACCCCAGACTCCCCCCCCCCTTTACTGGAGAGGGGAAGGCTGGAGATGGATATTGGGAGACTCTGAGCCGATGCTATTCACAGTTTGGTGCTGAAGGGGTCTGAGTCCCACACTTGCACTGGGGTTTCCGAGCCCCTCTGAACCCCCGACACTACCGTGTCATAAAATCGGAGTTGCAGTCCTGTATGCCCTTCCCTGAGTGTAAACCCCATTGAATACAGTGAGGCTTATTTTCAGGTAAGCTTGATTGAAGGAGAGGTACAGAATCCCTGTGTTCCAAGGCTGGATGTAATTTGTTGGCTTCCTGGGTAGACTGTGTTTGAACAGGAAGTTCCTTTTTGACAGTTAGTAGAGCTCTTCCTCTTCCACAACCCTTTCTAATGCTTTCTTTTAAAGCTGTCCTAGCTAGTAGGCACTTCACCAAAACTTCAGGCATTAAGTTTGATAAGTTTTTAAAATACTGATTTTATACATATTTGTCATAGTATAAACAAACATACTACATTCAGAAAAAAGTCAAAACAAATAACTATAGGTATACAAAGGTTTCTGATTTGTTGGTCTTTTCAGGGTATCCGCTTTTAGTGGCGCAAGTTTTACTAGCTGCCCATATCCACAGTGCAAGTTTGATTAAGTTAATTGTGCATTGTACTGCATGAAATAGTATGCCTGTTCCAAACCTGCTGACTCTGAGAAGGGGAAACAGTTTCTCTTTCTCCGCTCTTTGTTAGACAATTTGTAATAATAGAAGTTGCTGTAATATTTCCTCCCCTCTCCCAGACAGTGTGTTTTTTTTCTATAAAAAAGAAAGCCCCAATTGACTTCTCTTTTCCTTGGAGGAAAAGTGCTCCAGCCCCTTGATAATTGTAGTCATTCTTTTCTGCACCTTTCCCCGTTTACTTAATATTGTTTCTGCACAGTATTTCAAATGCAGCTGCATTGTATGTTTATGTTAAGCAGGGTCAGGGGATTCCAGCTCCCATCAGCCCCAGCCAGTATGTCCACAATTAGTTTATTCCTGCTGATTGGATACCATGCTGGTATCTTTGAAGGTGAAGGGTGATCTAAAAGTGCTTTTTATAAATATAGTGAATGATAAAGCTTATGCTACAATAAATCTGTCTCCTTATATTGCCACAAAACTCTTTGTTATTTGTGCCAGCAAGGTGGTGATTTGGAAGACTGATAATCTTCTGTTATTGTTAAGCGATTCAGAACTTGTGGGGAGAGTAGATGTTAGTTCAGGGGTAGGCAACCTAAGGCCTGGGGGCCGGATGCTGCCCAATCACCTTCTCAATCCGGCCCACGGACGGTCCAAGAATCAACATGTTTTTACACGAGTAGAATATGTCCTTTTATTTAAAATGCATCTCTGGGTTATTTGTGGGGCATAGGAATTCATTCAATCCCCCCCCAAAAAAAATAGTCCAGCCCACCACATGGTCTGAGGAATGGTGGACTGGCCCCCTGCTGAAAAAGGTTGCTGACCCCTGTGTTAGTTCATACAACCACAAAGCAGCCAGATTCTCACCTGCCCAATTGGCATCACTACTTGGGCCTTTGTGAAATCTAAATTTCCTCCCACTGAATTAGGAGTGGCAGTTTTTCGAATCCAAAAGAAGTGGAACTTAGGAATCTTTTGGATTCGTATTGAGCATTGTGGGGGAAGAAGCTGTTGCTAGTAGTTTAGAGCAGTTTGTCCTAGGGCACCGGGTGCCTTTGTTTGTTTTTCAGCTTAGTTCTGGTGGAGATCTGAGTTAACATAAAAAACGTGGAAGGAGCCTGACTGGCTCAGACCAAATGACCTGTCTAGTCCAGCATGTGGCCACTCACATGCTCCAGTGGGAAGCCTAGGAATGGGACCTGCATGAAACAGCACTCTCCCCATCGATGGTTTCTAGCAACTAGCATTTAGACACATACTGCTTCTGACAGTGGAGATAGTAGCCATTGGCAGTGAGTTAGTAGCCATTGGTAGCCCTATCCTGGTAGCGAGGGTGTGTGTGTGTGTTGGGAGCCAAGTGGCAGGACAAAGTGGTCTGCTTCAGGAGTGGTGGGGATTGGTGTCTGAACAGTGCAGCAAATACTTTTTGTGTTGGCCCTACTGGAGTGGTTGTGGTGCCATTTAGGCTTTGCTTCAGAAAGGAAGATGTTTTGGGCCAGCACTGCAATGTTCTTAAAAGCCACAATATATCAGTAAGAATTCTGTGACAAAAAATCAAAACTCTTAGTTTATGAACTAATAAGAAATTCTAGAAATATATCACGTGTATTCAAGGACAGGGAGGAAAACACCTTTATAAAGAAGAGGTTGGTAGGGGGGGAATGTAAAGGCTTCTACGATGAAATATATAAATATAAAGTAACATATAATATGCAAATTAGCAGTTATCTCAGTATCTCAGTGAAGTAAATCTAAAAGCCCTGGACAGAGATCAACAAAGTTATCTATGTGAATCTATAGCAGAAAATGAAATAGGAAAAATCCCCTTAAACTAAAACCTGCAAACACCCCAGGATTAGATGGTTTCACCTCCTTTTTTTTTTTTTTTTTTTTTTTACAAAATGTTTAAGGAGCAAGTTTCCTAAAATGGGGAGGCTCTTCAACTTTATGCTCTGAGGGCATCAAGTACCTGCCACTTGGAAGGAATCGTAGGTGATTGAATTTCAGAAACCTGAGACAGACACCATTTTTGTTTACTAGTATTGACCAATAGTACTAATTAATCAAGATGCAAAGATTTTTAGGAAACTTTTGGCAGATGGGTTGACATCCACTTCTCTTATCTACAATTGTAAACACAGATCAAGTAGGCTTTGTTAAGGAGCAGCATATAGCTGATCCTATTAGGATATTAATTAATGGAATCTATCTGGGGCAGGGGGAACCAAGAAAAGTAACATTGATAGTATCATTCTAGAAAAGCATTTGACAAATTGGGCTGGGAGAATTTATTCAGCTTGTTTCAGAAACTTCAGCTAGTGCAGAATTCGGTGACCGGGTTGTTCCCTGGGGCAAGGCAGTTTGAGCACATTGCACCAGCCCTGGTCTAACTGCACTGGGGACCAGTTAGCTTCTGGTCCCATTTCAAAGTGCTGGTTTTGACAGAGCCGTAAATGGTTCAGGACCACAATACCTCAAGGACTGCCTCTCCCCATATAAACCTACCCTGAGATCATCCTCTGAGGCCCTTCTTTGTGTGAACAGGCCTTTTCTGCAATGGCTCCCTACCTGTGGAACACTCTCCCCAGGAAGATTCGACTGACTTCATTATACACCTTTATGCACTAGACTCTGTGAAACTAGCTGCTAGAAATCAGCCTTGGGCTGATTTACACATGATGCCCTTTTTGAGTGTGTTGTGAGAGAGGGGATTATTTGTTTGGTTTTGTTCTTATTTTTTTTATGTGCTTTGCATTTTCTATATTTTGTGTTGTGGACCACCCTGAAATCTATGGGTATAGGGCAGTATGCGGATTTAACTAATTAATTAATACTATATCCATTATTAGAAAAGTTGTAATTTCCCACAATATTTGTAACTGTTTTGAAAAACCTGTTTGAGAATTCTCAGAGAACTATCAGACTTAATGGACAGGACCCCCCCAAAATTCAGTATGTGGAGTGGTGAAGGAAGGCGAGGACACACCCCTGCTTTTTGCCATATCCCTGGACCCTTTGGCTACCAAAGTTAGGGGAGATGATTTGATTAAGGGAGTATCAGTGGAAGGAGTGGAACAAAAGCTTAACCTATTTGCAGATGATATCAGGGTTAGATAAACCAAATATATCCTTACCAAATGTTCTTGAAGATTTTTTGTTAAGGTGAAATCTCGGGAATGGGATTCAACTGCAAAAAGTCAGAGAAGTTGCCTTTCAAAATTGCACAACTAGATTAATTGTGCCTTAACCAATCCAAAATTAAATTGTGCTGAAAGCAAATAAAGTATCTTGGAGTAATGATTACAAAAAGTTGGAAACAGTTAAAGAAAAAGAACAATAGGCCTTTCATCAAATACATATAATTAGATCCCTCAAACTGGCAACATAGTTGGGAAGGGTCACCACTGTACAAAGGATTATCCTACCTAAGTTTAAAAAGTTATTCCAAGTCCTTGTACTCATCTGCCAGTTTTTGAAAGATTTTAGAATCTCTTAATTTAATCATCTAAGCAAGCAAGCAAGCAAGACTGCCAACCTATACAAATCAACATATTGGCAGGGGTGGGGAGGATTCCACCAAATTTATGATGCAGCACATGCATGAAATGTAATTCTAATGATGAAACAGACCTCTCACATTTGTTGTCAAGTTATTTTAAATCCCTTGGCTGTAGCACATCTCTGACTTTGAAATTATGGTCACTCTCTGATCTCCCCAATTACTCCTTTCTGTTACCATCCCTTGTTCTACATCAAAACAAAAGAAATACAGCCCAATGGTTATAAACAGAAGGGATTGCACACGATAAGATACCTTTACAGAGATTTAAAAGCTCTAACAGGAGCCCAAGGAAAAGAAAAACTGGGAGAACTGGAAACAAGCTGGCTGCCCAGACATCAAACTGCACGTTCCTTGGCTAATCACATAGTTCTTTCTCAAGCAAACAGACTAAATTTAAAATTAATTGTTCAATGGGCTTTAACAGTGTGCCCTCCCAAGAATCCCGCCCCCTAATTTTTATATAATTATTTGTGACCTGATGAGAAGTTTAACTGAGAACAATATGGGAAATTGTGAAATTAATTCTCAAGATTGGCAAAATGTTTTTTTATTTTTTGATGGGAGGGGTGGAGCTTTAAATCAGTAACTGCTAAAAGCAGATAATATTTTTTATGGTTTTCATGTATGGAATATTGTGTGTGTGTGTGTGTGTGTGTGTGTATGGAAAATTTTTATTCTAATATATTGAGTCCCCCCCATAAAAATGATTGTATTGGTCACTGATGCTCCTTTGGGAGGAAGGGTGAGATATAAAATTAATTAATAAATGCAATAATAAACACCATACTTGAAAGGGTTGCAGGCTTTAAGTCAGTGGTGGAACTAGTGACTCTCCAGATGTTGAACTGCAGCTCCCGTTATCCCTGTCCACTCAGCTGCTACCTGGATCATGGGAATTTGAGTCTAACAACTTTTAGATTGTCCCTTGTTGATTTAAGTGTTTTTACAATGGGGTGGGGAAGCCTGTCTGGTGCAATTTGAGAGCAAGGTTGAAATTTTCATTGCTGGGCGCTGATGACCACCTCTCTCTCTCTCTCTCTCTCTCTCTCTCTCTCTCTCTCTCAGCACCAGGTTATGAGCCTCCATGAATACGAGGAGACGCCACGGCTCTAGAAACACGGAGCAGGGCGTTTACCTGGGACCTTCCCAGACACAAGTTCTGCCCCCGCTCGCTGCCACCCCTGCCCCAAGCCCAGTTGCGCCACCTCCTCCACAGTGGGACACCATGTCGTGTCAAGATCGCACCCAGGAATTTCTCTCCGCCTGCAAGTCCTTGCAGAGCAGACAGGTAAGTGCCACTTAAGGCAGAGTTGGAGGCAAGGGGATTTGGATAGACCTAACTCTTGCAGCCAGTTTCCATTGCCACAAATGGAGACTTTCCTCTCAGTGCCTTTTCTAGTGTTTAATGTCACATTATTTAATTGTGATTTTTAAAAACCTGTTTTATTGTTAAATTTGTACACCTCATTGAGAAGGCTTGTAGCAGGATAATGGGATTATTTTATTGGGCATTTTAATTATGGGTGTTTCACATTGTAATGCTTTAAATGGAATTGTTTTGTTGTGTATTTTAACAATCAATGTTTATATATGTTTTGTTTATGAAACTGGCCTTTATACAGCAATAATATGTAGTATATACAGTGGTACCTTGGTACTTGAACAGCTTGGCTTCTGAACAAATCGGCTCCCGAACACCGCAAACCCGGAAGTAAGTGTTCCGGTTTGCGAATGTTTTTCAGAAGCCGAACTTCCAACATGGCTTCCGCTTGAGTGCAGGAATCTCCTGTAGCCAATCAGAAGCTGTGCCTTGGTTTTGGAACAGTTTCGGGAGTCGAACGGACTCCCGGAATGGATTAACTTCGAGAACCAAGGTACCACTGTAAATAATTTTATAAGCATAAGTAGCAGGTTGGTTATTGTTAACATTATCGTCACCATAATCAATTTATGATTGCATTCTACACTCATTGTCAATGCAATGTATAACAAAACCAGCAAAATAACCAGATAAAACACAAAACCCAGCAGATACACTTAAAACAAAACTGAAACTATACCCCCCCCAGAAAGACACTCGTGGCATAGATCCATTTCTCCAGTGGAGAAAGCCTGTTGGAACAAAAATGTATGCTACATTTCTGAAAGTGCAGATAGTAGGGCGTCTGTTGTATCCTGAAAGGAATGCCATTCCACCAACATGGGCAGCCACCCTAAAAGCCCTGCACTGAGCTACTGCGGGGTGGGCATCTGAGATCTTTAGAACTTGCAGGAGAAATTCTCCCACAGGCTGCAGGAATTTCCTGGGTACATAAGGTTGGCATCTAAAAATGCTGGAGACTCCCCAAAAATAAAGTTGCATCTTTTTGTACCAGGCCATTGTGTTGCTTGTTGGGAGACAGAAGTGTGGCTGGTATTCTGACAGGTGTAGGTAGAAATTTTCCCACCTGGGAGAAGTTGGACCAGTAAAAAGAGAAGCACCCAGGAGTTACTCTTTCTTTCACATTTTTGTTTATATTCTTAACACAGTCTCAATTGTCTTTCATTTTCTTCCCTCCCCCCCCTCAGAATGGGCTTCAGCCAAACAAGCCAGTGCTGAACGCCATTCGGCAAAGAAGCGAATTCACTGTCATGGCCAAGTGAGTTTATCAACCCATTGCTTCATGGGGACGTTTCAGGGACATGTAGCACTGCAGGGGGATCCAGAGAAATAGGTTTCCCCTATACAGTGTCGGGAGCCCAGCCCCACAGCCAGTAAGGTCCAGCACTCATGGCTGGTGAGATGGCAGGTACTGGAAGCAGGGAGTGGGGGTTAAGTTGGTAAGCGGTTGGAAACATGGAGGACAAGCTTGGAGGAGGGCTGGGGGATCTGTGGTCCTCCAGGTGATGCTGAACTACAGCTCCCATCAGCCCTAGCTGCTATGACCAACAGCTGAAGACAATTGGAGGTTCCCTAGCCCTTGCAAGAGGTCTGTGAGATCTCAACGGAACTTGGAAACCACAGCCGCTTCTCCTTGCTTCTCTTGCAGCAGTGGGGGGCAGGCGATATGCGTGGGGGCTTTGGAGAAGTGAGGAGAAGCAGTATTGAGAGGTCCATGAGATCTTGCTGTGGAATCCAGTAGCTGCAGCCGCTTCTCCTTGCTTTTCTGGTGGTGGCTCCAGAGAAGTGAGGAGAAGCAACAGGGAGATCTTGCAAGAGCTCTGTGATAACCTGCCCGAAGCCACTACCACTTTTCTGCCGGCGGGCAAGGCCTTTTGAAAATGTGGAATGTCAAAATCCAGCACACAGGGGTGGTCCAGCACTGTGCATAATAACGCCTTGCCCCTTCCAGTTTTAAGATTTGTTAGTTTCATGTAACTTGGAACATTTGATGATGAAATGAAAAATTAGGTGAGGCGGTTGAGTTCTACATCCGTTGTTGTTAATTTCAACTCCTTGTGATTCTCAGGCGGATTGGGAAGGACCTCAGCAACACTTTTGCCAAGCTGGAGAAGCTAACAATCTGTGAGTATTTGGAGTGTGGATGAAGCTGGAGGCTACTGGGGGGAGTGGGGGAAACCGATCCACATCACGCAGTTGCTGGCTGAGTTTTGACTTGTCATTTGATGTCGATGAAAAGCTAGGGAGGTGTTGGGAGGCCAGGGCAGTGGTGTACACAGTGGCTGACCAGGAATGCTGTGCTTGGACGAAGGCAGGGAGCTGGGTTGAGAGCAACTGCGGCATCTTAGCTTGTCCTGTCTAGGATAAGCTTCCACTTCCATAACATGGAAGTCACAAGTGAAGGGAAAGGGGCCGGGCTTGGTTGGTGAGAATGGGAGTTAATATAGAGGGCTGGGAGCCTCAGGGCCTCGTGATCTAACCCTCAGGACTGTACCCAGTTCATCTCTCCCCTTATGGGCCTTACTTCAAACCTACCTTGAGTGTTTCTGCCTGGGAAGTGTCCTTTAGCTCTGATAACACCTCTTGCCTCCTTGAACCAAAGGCATAGGGAGGTGTGTGTGCAGAAACTATCCCCCTCTACAAAGGTTGCATTGATCTGCCTGTGTTTGCTTCTGGTCCCACCCACCATGTGGCATATGGCCCCTGGAAGGTTGCCCAGAGGGGAATGTGGCCCCTAGACTGAAAATGGATTAATGCGCTACACTTTTCTGTATCTTCAGTGGCCAAGCGGAAATCTCTGTTTGATGACAAGGCAGTGGAGATTGAGGAGCTGACTTACATCATCAAGCAGGTGAGCTAGAGGGCCTCCTCTGTCCTGCTCCTCTTTTGGCTGCCTTCTCTCTTCTTTCCGCTGTATTGCTTGGAATGCCCAGTGGATGGGGAAGGAAAGCTAAGTAAGTGCCAGAGAAGGTGGGAGGCACCACTGTGGTGCGTTATGCTTGCTGGTTGCCGCCGCCGCCTCCTCCTCCGAGCTCTCTTAAAGGGGCAGTGTCCTGATCTAGCGCCTCTTGGCAACCTCGAGTTGCCTCTTCAGGCAGTTCCTCTTTCTCTCTCTCTCTCTCAACAGGACATCAACAGCCTGAACAAACAGATCGCACAGCTGCAAGAATTTGTCAAAGCGAAAGGCAGCCAGAGTGGGAGGCACGTGCAAACTCACTCCAACACCGTGGTGGTGTCACTGCAGGTCAGGCCTGAGGCAGAGGGTTGAAAAAATGCAAGCCTAAAAGTTTGTGGGCCTTAAATGTCTTCAGAGCCAGAGGGTTTCCCCCATCCCAAAAGAACAGGACTTGGGTACTGTAGATAGCTCATTCCCCCCCCCCAACTCACAAGCAATAGAATAAATTCTGACAGCTTGGAAAATAATATGCATAATTTATTCAGCTTGCAGAACTCATCTTTTTTTCTTGATGCAGAATTTTGAGGTGTACTGTTCACGCATCCCTGTTTGCCTTTTGGATGTTTTGGAACACAGCTCCTATCAGCCCCAGCCAGCACCCGAGGTTGAGGAAGGCTCTTGTAGTCTTATATGTATTAGACATAAAGAAAATGTTTGTTCCCTAGCATGGGATTAGCAGCAGTGACAGGGTATGGATGTGGGAATAGGTTTTCTCTGGCCAGATAGGGTGGCAGGAAGATCAGATTTTGCCTTCCTCACTCTTCTTCCCTTCCCTTCTTTTCTAGTCCAAGTTAGCCTCCATGTCCAACGATTTCAAGTCTGTTCTGGAGGTGCGGACAGAGGTAAGTTGCTTGTAAGCCACCAATCTCAAACTTTGCTAAAGTCAGCTTCCGTTGTTTTAGCTGCGTCACACAACATAAATAAGGCAGCTCTTGACTACACACACACACACACACACACACACACACACCTATAAACACAATTATAAAATGAATGCCTTATCAACCCTGATCAAAGGCAAAAGCATATGGAGGCTTGTTATCTATATTGTTATCCCTCTTGTTTGGAGAAAAATGGGCTAAAAAAAGCGGAAACAACAATGTCAAGTTTCCATGAGAGGTGGTGAAAAGTCTGTGTAAATTGTACAACCTTATGGATCACCATCACTAGATGTAAAGCAAGCTTGGGGGGAACCTTTGGGCCTCCAGATGTTGCTGAAGTACAACTCCCATCAGCCCCAGTGGCCATGGATGATGTAGTTCAAGCAACGTCTGGAGAGCCAATGTTTCCCCACACCTGGAGGAGCTAGTGATATTATGCATTGCATTGATGTGTGGGCAATGGGATGATAGGGAAACTTTAACTTGTGCACATTAAGACCCACCGGCCTGAGTGCCTTGATTGCTTGGCTTACCCTGACCCTCCCAACTTCCTTCCCCAGAACCTTAAACAGCAGAAGACTCGGCGAGAACAGTTCTCCCGCCCCCCGGTCTCCGCCATTCCCCTCGCCGCAAGCAATCTAGGTGAGTCGGAGCAGGGAGTCCCCTGGTACCAGAAGGAACTGGAAAGTGGTGCTGCAGGTACCCTATTGAAGGAGGGAAGGTGGCGTTGAAATGAGGTGGGGGAAGCAGTCTGACCTCGCTGGCTGATGTCCACAGGTGGCTCCGCTATGCTTCAGGACGAACGCCGGCACTCGGGGGACGTGGCTATTGACATGGACAACCGGGCCAGCCAGCAGTTGCAACTCATCAACGAGCAGGTGCCTTGGCATGGGGAGTGGGTGGGCCTGCAGACGTTTGCACTAGAAATAAGGGGTGTGAAGCAATGGGAAAGGCTAACTGTCATTCTTTAGCTTCCCATGGCTGAGCTATAGGATAAGAAACATCTGTCTACAAACAAAAGCACACATGAAGATTCATGTCCCTGGTGGAACTCCCTGTTTCTTCTGAGCAGCTTTGCCCTCTCTCCTTTGGCAGCCTTGCTAATTGTAGCCTATTGGCTTGGGGGGGGCCTGTCAGAATTGAGCTGTCTGCTACTTGCATAGCCCTGCTTTGGGTTCTCGCATCACATTAAAGCAGGGATGGGGGGCCTGGTGCCCGCAAGCTGTTGTTGGGACTCCAACCCCCATCCTCCCCAGTCACTATGGCCAATGGTAATGAGAGTTGTACTTCCAACACCTCCTGGAGAGCCTGACAGGTTTCCCACCCCTGTCCTAGACACATATCCCAACCAGTCAGGGATCAAATATTAAATGCCCTTACAGAAGCGTGAAGCAAGGATAGAGAGCCTGTGGCCCTCCAAATATTGTTTAACTTGAGTTCCCATCAGCCCCAGTCAGCAGAGCCAGTGGTTAGGGATGATGGGAGTTGTAGATGGGAGTTGTCGCCAAAAACACCTGGAGGGCACCAAGCTGCCGAAGGCTGCTCTAGATCATCAGTATTGACCACCACATGGCTTACTTGCAGTTGTGCCATAGCCACAGATCTGCCTGGTAACAGTGGTACAGAAAAGAGAGCAGGCAATCATAGAATTGTAGAGTTGGAAGGGACCCTAAGGATCACCTATTCGAAACCCCTTGCCCACATCACCCGTTCCTCTTTTGTAGGATACGTACATCCAGAGCCGGGCAGACACCATGCAGAACATCGAGTCTACTATCGTGGAGCTGGGCTCCATATTCCAGCAGTTGGCGCATATGGTTAAAGAACAAGAGGAGACCATCCAGAGGTGGGCAGGGGAGAAAAGCTCTGTTCCTCTCGAGGCAGCCAGCGGATTGCAGCACAAGGGTTGTTTGGGAGGAGGCTTGTGAGGAAGACTTGTGGGGAAGAGTCTGACTGCTGGATCAGGCCAAAGGCCCACCAAGTCCAGTTTCCTGTTCCCACCTTGGCAAGCAGGGCCTGAGCGCAGCAGCGACTCTCCTTCCCACTTTTGATTCTTAGCAACTGGTACACCAGGGCAAACCACCCCCAACAGACAGAGATGATCCTCAATTGGGCGACTCACAAATGTTGGGTTCATCACTTGACAACTGCAACCAGCGACCAGCTGCTGCAAATCAAAAGGGGTGGCATTACACTGGTCTGATACGTGCAAAATGCACTGTATGTTATTTCCGTAAGAATCCTGGGAGGCAACTTAGTGTTGCTGTTTCCATAGGTCTAGTTACATGTAGGTAGCCATGTTGGTCTGCCGTAGTCGAAACAAAATAAATTCCTTCCAGTAGCACCTTAGAGACCAACTAAGTTTGGGCTTTCGTGTGCATGTGTGTGTATCTGAAGAAGTGTGCATGCACACGAAAGCTCATACCAATAACAAACTTAGTTGGTCTCTAAGGAACTACTGGAAGGAATTTATTTTGTTTCCATAGAGTTATTCCTCTTCCCCAGAGGCAAGAAGCAAGCTGGCAGCTCCTCCTGAGGGCTTCACCTGCCCTTATTTTTTCTCTTTTTTGCCAATCCTGTAGAATTGACGCCAACGTGGAAGATGCTCAGCTTAATGTTGAAGGCGCCCACACGGAGATCCTGAAATATTTCCAGTCCGTCACATCCAATCGGTGGCTGATGGTGAAAATCTTCCTCATCCTTATTGTCTTCTTCATCATCTTCGTGGTGTTCCTGGCCTGATGGTGGAGGCGGCTCAACCGCCCACCACCAGCTCCTCCTCCTCCTGCAAGAGCCGCGTTGGGACACTGGACTCTTCTGTTCTCTTTGTAGCCGGCCTGGGGGCAGAGTCATCACTGCTGCCCTCCATGTGCCTGGTGCCGAAAAGGGGGCCCATCCTCGCTCATTTGTGACTCTCTCTTTTTTGGCCGTGGCTCTCGGCCTGGAGCGGGGGCCACCCCAATCGGAGTGCAATAGCATTTGGACTATGCTGTGAAGGGCTCTGCCCCAACAAACCCCCTTCTGCTCCCCAGATGGGATACAATCCAGTGGGGGGGCATGTCTGTATGTAGCGGGACCAGGATCTTGCATCTCTTCCCCTCCTCTGTTCTATATATTTGCCCTTCCCCTTTGGGACTAAACGAAAAACAACACACTAACAGAACCCCTCCCTTCCCCTTTTAAAATATTACTGATACCTTGGTTTCAACTTCCCAGCACAGGCTCCCTCTCACAATTTCTGTATCTCTAAAGTTGCAAGGCTTCTCTTGTCTTTTCCAGAGGGCTGTGGGCCTGATAGGGGTTTCTCCCCACTCCCTGTTTTCTATATTTAAGTTTCTTCTTTGCTGCTGCCTAGGCATAGAGAGCTCCTGTGTGCAAGGAAGGTTCTCTGAGTCTCCCGTTTTAGACAGAGGCAAATCAAGAGGCAGCCTTCCTCGTCGCGTCTCCTGCTCAAGGGAGAGATTTCTCACTGTGGCTGATTTACGCAGACCAAATATGTTTCCCCCTGTGGCTCCGATCCTCCTGGCTGACGGAAGTCGGCAGGGCTTGGGCAGAGACACTGACGCCTCTTTTAGTTGCCAGACACCCTATCTCTCCCTCTCTGAAAACAGATCTAACTCTCTAGTGCCTCCTCCATGCTGTCAAACGGTTCAGGCTCCCCCCCCCAAAAAAAACAAAAGAAGTGGAGAAAGTGTCCTTGCTACCCCAACCTTACTAATCATTATAAGCTAGTTGATACTGATATAACTGCTAAGCTCTAATCCTTCTCTTCCCCTGCCCCAACCTCTTTTTTGTTAGTAGCCTATGCTAAGGCCATTTCAACCCCCTGGCCTGGTTATGGTGGCTGAGCAGGAACCCACCTTAAATGTCACCCCCACCTCCTCCTTTTTTGGTTTTAGGTGGGTGGGATTTTGCCCCCCCTCCCCAGTTGCAATGGCCTTAACATTCCACTGTCAGTTTCTCCTGTGCTCTTTCAGATGAGCGGGGGGTGGGGTAGGGGGAACCTGCTTGTCTGTCATTAACCAGTGTGAGATGGTGGTGCTATCCTGTGATCTAGAGGAGAGAGTAGCACCGGCTCTTGCCTGAAAGCTGTTTTTTAAAAAAGCTTTACTTTAAAAACAACAACAACGGAGTCTTCTGCCCATTCTGTTGCTGGCACACTAGCCTGGATTGCGAACACTTTTATCTGCTTATGCCAGCCTGGGCCAAGCTGGTACACGCCAGCGTATTGTGGGCCACAGCTCCCATCTTCCCCAGTCAGCATGAGTGGCTGGGGCTGATGGCAGTCGTAGTCTTAAAAACCCCAGAGCGCATCAGCTCGTCCACGGCTAGCTTAACACTTTGCCAAGATTAGCTCCCCAGTCAGTGTTGCAATTAAAATCTACATGAAGATACAGCATAAATGAGTGGGGTGCAGTTTCTTCTGGGCCTTGGCTACTGGTCGTACAGTCCATCTTCCCAGCTCTTCCTTCTAGAGGAATGTAGCAGAAAGAGCTGCGGCGGGAGGTTCTGGCTGAGATTTTTCCGGCCCCTAAGGAAGCTCCTTTGTGCAAGTCAGGCGAGTTGGTTAATTTAACTTGGTACTGATTCTGCATCCGACACTGGCTTGCTTGGCTCTCAGGCAGAGGTCTGTCCTAGCAGAGGCATTAGAATCCAGCTCTCCCTTGCCAAACAAGTATAGTCAGCAGGTGTTCTTCCTGATTGAAAATGCTCAGAATAGCGCCTATCTTTTATTGGTTGAATTTGCTTAGATTGAATTCAATCCACCCTCCAGATATTGGGCTCCCCTCTGCCCCAGCCAGTGAGGCCAAAGGTCAGGGATGATGGGAGTTGTCCATACAGCAATATCTGGAGGGCTGTTTGTTACCCTTGAACTACCAGGTGTGGCCAACTCCCAAGAGATTGTGATCTACTTTCAGAATTAAAAACTGGCAGTGATCTACCCCCGTTTTTGGAGGGTTCTGATCAAATTTGTTGAGCTTTTTTTGGGGAGAGCTGCCAGGATCTACCAGTGATCTTTCACAGACATCCGGTCATCTACCAGTAGATCACGATCTACCTGTTGGACGTGCCTGAACTAGACAGTGTTGCTGCAGGCCAATCTACACAGGATCCTTGAGTTATATTGGTGGGTGGAAGCGGAGAGAGAAAGCATGACAGAACATCAACAGTAGGCAGGAAAATATTGCAGCTTTGACTGGGAGCTCCAGGTGGGTGGAAATTAGGTCATGATTTTATGAGTCTCCAACTTAGACTATGTAAGGTAAGGCCTTGGAAACATCAATTAGCCATCCTGCTGGGAGAAGCTATGTAATCCCTTCCTCACCCCGGGGTGTAGGGACCTAGATGCAGAGCCAGGGCTTGGCTTTGTGCCTGCAGTCACCACTGAGCGATGTGAAGTCATACCTTCTGAGCATGGGGCGAGTGCAATTCCTACAGGTACACCTCTAAATAACCACCCCATGCACAGCTCTTCCCTATCTAAGCGAAGGAGATTCTCACTTTAGAAACAAAGTACTGTTTTTTTTTTTTAAGGTACAAAGATAAGCTCAGCATGGGAAGGAGAGAACATTTTCAGTTTTGTCTTTAGGCAGCAGGTGGGGCACTACGAATTGCTCATAGTCCTGATTGATGGGTGGCTCTTGTGAAAGACTCAAGACGATGTGTGTTGGATAAACCTCACCACAGATGAAAGTACAGTGGAACCTCGTGTTACATACGCTTCAGGTTACAGACTCCGCTAACCCAGAAATAGTGCTTCAGGTTAAGAACTTTGCTTCAGGATGAGAACAGAAATCGTGCTCCAGCAGCGCAGTGGCAGCAGGAGGCCCCATTAGCTAAAGTGGTGCTTCAGGTGAAGAACAGTTTCAGGTTAAGAACGGGCCTTCAGAACGAATTAAGTTCTTTACCCAAGGTACCACTGTAGTAAGAGTTACACTCCACTGCGATCTTTATTGGCCTGCTTTGTATAAGGTGGTTTTTCACTTAAAATCTACAATGCAAAAATTTAGGGAACTTTTGGCATTCTAGATGCTGCTGGATTACAAACTTTATCATCCCTGAGCATTGGCCATGCTGCCAGAGGCAGATTTACATTATTTTTATGCCTCTTTTACATGTTTCCTTTTAACTCAGAGGCCCCCAAAGCAGCAAACGGAATATGAATACAAAAGAAAATACAATAAAAGTACAATAAATAAATAATCTGCTGTAGTAGGCAATATTGGAACTAAATTTAACTCTTAGGATCACGCGTATACTATAAACTAGACAATAGCCGCAGCCAGCTACCCCACTGTATGGCTCTTGCTGCAAGAATGAATCACAGATAATCAATTTCCTATGACACTCAATTTGCTTTTAATGTTTGCCAACCTAACAGAGTACCTAATGTTAACTCAAACTCACCATCTCTCCTCTTCAGTTTGTGCCATTCTTAGAGCTGTGGCAGATTTTGCCTATTGGTGTACATCCTTAGACTCAGTTAAGATTTCTTGGTACTTCAAAAGTTGACCCTACAGCTCATCCATGCTGCCAGATTCACTGGCCTATGAAGCTGCCCTCTTCATAATTTGTTCAAGGTCTGCTTGCAGTTTTTGCTGCTGATCTTCAGAGACTTCAAGCTTACCCAGCAAATATTCATTCTGAGCTTCAGAAGTTCAGAAAATGTGTAGTGTAGATCTCCCTTTTCTGGTTCTCTGGTCATTTAAGGCCATGAATACATTCGTTATCCATTGATGTAGAATTTAAAGGTTCATTTTGCAAGCTGTCCGATTTTGGATTTGGGCCAGCAGTAAGCTTCACTGAGCTAAATGGAGATTACGTCCTTGAAAGTGTGTTTGGAAGTACAGTACAACCTTAGAACAAACAGTAATAATAGAATAGGCTTCCTAGCAACCAGTTCAGAGGCATCCATGATGGCTAGATTAACACACAGGCCTCCACTTCTAGTTCCTTAGATCTCTCACTTTGCTGAGATGGAAGTGAGAGATACACAGAAAACAGTGAAGAACCCAAGATTTGGGCAAAGGTACAAAATGCTTTGATAAGGGGCACTCCTTGAATTTCTGATTTGAACAGACCCTATTTATTTGGAGATCCAATATTTTAATGGTATCTGGGATTAGGGAGCAGGTGCCTCCCTGTCCCTAAACAACAAAAAGTAGCAGCAAAGATTGAAATCCCTGCTCTTTCCTTTGTGCAAAAATGTATTATTTTTGCAAAACAGTGGATCTGCATGCAAGTCAGTGGAGCATGAGGCTTCTGTATGCAACTTGAGTGTGGGATTTGGCTTGGGAAGGAGCCAGGGTGTGGGCATTTCAGTAAACTGAACTTTTTTGCAACTTTAGGAATTGTTTTGTGGGAAAATACGCAATACTCCCAAAGTGAATGACAGCAGGGGTTGGCATCATTTAAGCATGTGGTATTTACTTTTTTTTGCTAAAGCCCAGAGGTCCATCAGCAGAAACAAAGAGCATAAAAAGTACAAAAATTAGGCTGCTGATGTGGTCATGAGGCTCAGTTCCAGGATGGAGGCTTTAGAGTAAACCAGTCCCACAGGCAAGGGTGTGTGTGTGTGTGCAGATTCATTGTTCTTTTTAAAAGTCAGAAACCTTTGTTGAGCTATATGCACTATTATTTGTGTAGGAGTGGGGTACCTATGGTTCTCCAGCTGTTGTTGGACACCCAACCCTCAGGCTATATGGACAATGGCCAAAGTTGATGCAAGTTGTACTCCCAACATCATTTGTAGAGCCATAGGTTCCTCACTCCTGATACAAGCCATATACAGTGGTACCTCGAGTTACAAACTCCTCAGGTTACAAACTCCGCTAACCTGGAAGAGTTACCTCGAGTTGAGAACTTTGCCCCAGGATGAGAACGGGAATTGTGTGCCGGCGGCACAGTGGCAGCAAGAGGCCCCATTAACGAAAGCACACCTCTAGTTAATAAGTTTCAGGTTAAGAACGGACCTCCAGAACGAATTACGTTCGTAACTAGAGGTACCACTGTAAAGCCCTAAACTATCTGGGACTCTCGATACCTACAAGAACACCTTTCTATATATTGAGTAGCCAATGCAGTGTTCCCACCCAGATGTTGGAACTCTCAGGTCAACACTCAGGTCCCATCGCCCTCAGCCAGTGTGGCCAATAGGGACGATAGGATTTATTTTATTTTGTTTGTTTATTGGATTTATATACTGCCTTTCTACCAAGGCAGCCAAGGTGGTTTACAATTTTAAAACAATAAAACAAATATATAAAATGTTCAGGGGCGTATGACAGGGTATTTCCTGCAGTGGTCTCCTGACTCTGGAGTTCCTTCCTTTGGGGAAATACAACCCCCACAGTGGGTAGTTTTAAGGAACAAGGAAAGTCCCACCACCACACCTCCTTTTATTCACCATGTGTTTGGTGGAACTATTTTTTATTCTTCTATCTTGCTCTGAACATCATAGGTGATTTTATAGTTTATCCGTATATCCTTTTGATATACCGTATCATACACAGAGACATGCATGTCATTTCTGCAAGCTACCTTGGGCTCCATATTGAAGGAAATGTGAGCTGTAAGTCTTAACTAATAAATAATATAAATAAATAAATAAATAATAAACCAAGCACCCAGGGCAGCAGATCCCAAGCTGCTTTCTGCTTCCTCCTGGACTACACTGTGGTCCGAAGATATTCTCTCCCTCCTGCCTACATTTTACATTGGCATGCCTTTTACAATCTCGAAAAACTCAACAAAACAACCACAGACGTTTCACAGGAGCGTAAAAGCGCAGGGGCCTCCCGTTTGTGTTTTATCTTTGCCCCAGCCCTGTTTGCTTGGTAGCTGCTGCCGAACCACAGCTGCGCGCCAAAAAAAATGAGATTCCTCCATTCATCCCTACGACGAGCGCCACTCCCTCTCCGTGATTGTAGGTGAAAGGGTGAACCGAAGGAGGCGTCTTCTCCTTTTATACGAGCCGGAAGTAGAACTCCGGATGCGGAAAGCTCTAGCCGCAGCACCTCTATGGTCACAAAGCCGAGCGTTGAGGGCGCGCCTGACGTGGTCGCGTACTATAATCACCGGAGGGCGCGAGCGCGTCCGTTTCGGGCATGCGCAGTGCGGCGCGTGGGGCCCCCTTCAGTTGGATGAAAAATACTTCGTGAGGGAAAGAGCGGAGGGAGCAACTGGCTTGGCTGTCCAACCGACTCGAGAGCGGATTTATCATAACCGCCGTCATTCTTGCTGCTACTGCTGCTATTGTTTTTAATCTTTTGAGCGAGAGGCGAGGTGCCTGTACCTGTCCAAGTCCTTGCCTCTCTCTCGGCCTCATTCTGCGCTCGGGGAAGCGCCGACGCTCCCTCAGGGCCGCTTCCCTCGATGGCCGACGGAGGAAAAGGAGGCTACAGCGGTGAGAAAAGGAACGGGGGCGGTGGGGTGGTCAGGCCAGGGGATATTGGGGTGGGTGGGGGTCTTCGCTGGCGTGAGAGGTGGGAACCGGGCCGAAGCCGAGAGGGTACTTTAAAGACAACGTGTTGCGCCTCAGGATCCTGTTGGACTCCGGGTCCCGGCCCGCGTCGCTAGCTCTAGGGCACAGGAGCCAACTCCTAGGGGCCGAGGTCCCTTCGGCTCCCCCAATGAGATACTTGAAGGGTCCGCCTCCCGCTAACGCCCCCCCCAAATTGATGGGCAATGTCATTCACACGGCGCGTGTGCGCCTCGTGATCGATTGTGTGAGGCACGGCTTACCTGTCCGTCCCCCTCCCCCCATATTTTATTCAAGTTGGCACCGCTGCTCTAGGGAGTCAGGAACCTTTTTTTTGCGGGGGGCGAATATGTGTGCTGTGGAAGGAGGGATGGAAGACGAGGAAGGGTGGGTCGGGTTTGTGGGCAGTGGGCCGGGATGGGAGGGGGAGGAGCAGAAGGGTGGGGGCAATTAAGGCAGGGAATGCTCTAGGGCACAAGGAGAGAGGAGGTGAATATTAGGGGGGACGAGGGGGATATGGAGGAAGGTGTTATAGGGAACCTTAGGCGGGGGGGGGGGGAGAGGTTCCTTTTTGAAAAAATGCTAATGGAGCTTGAAGGCTTGAGAGCTCTTTTTTGTGTCTATAGTATTGTCAATGTGACACACACACACATGTATCACTGACAGGGGTAGGAGAACCTGCTTTTGTACAAAAATGAAGCAGGGTGGCAGGTGGCAGGGGCAGCTCCTTGGAGAGGGTTCCTTTCCAGGGATAGCTAAGAAGATTTGGATAGAGTTAAAGAGCACAGAGAGAGGAATCCCACTATTTCAGGTCCTTGGGGGAAGCTGAAGGGAGGCAATGGTGGTGGTGGATAGGGAATGGAGACTTGTTAAGAGGAAGTGAATGGGAAGGTGTGTCCTAGTTCATGATATTCTCTAGTTGTCTGTGGAGAACTCAGAAGCATGAGGGCACCTTGCTGAATTTTGTAGGGAGCACAGAGTGTAGAAGAAGGCAATTGATGGCCCAGGGGTGGTCAGTGTGGTGTTCTGCAGACATTGTTGGGAATGCAGCTCCCTTCAGCACCAGTCAGCATGGTCAGTGGTTCAGGGATGATGAGAACTGGAATCCAACAATGTCTGGAAGGTGTTGTGTTGGCTATCCCTGCTCTAGTTTGCTTTTTGAGACTTGCCTGGTGTACTTGTTTCTCTGAATACTTTGCTTGACAGCCTTCTGACACTTCAGTTTTTTGTCCTTACATAGAACATGATGACCGTGTGGGTGGAGGTGGTGGCAACAGGGGCTTCCCAGGGAGGAGGCGAAAAGGTCGAGGCCCCTTCCGAGGAAAGATGTACAGTGAGATGAACCATCACCCACGGAACTGGAGCGGCGCAGGCCCCAGTCCTCGTAGCCGACTTGAAGAGGAGGATGGAGATGTTCTCATGAGTGACCCTCATGATGTGCTGCGATCCCGCTAGTAAGTAAAGTGTTCTCTTGGGTGGACATAAACATACTTTAGTTTGTAGACATGCTGCTGTTGCTCAGCCTCGGTTACCCCATCTGTCAAATGGGAACAGCGACTTATATCAGAAGACTGTAATAAGATAGGCATTATGAGTTGTATCAGCTAAGTTCCACTCAGTGTAGGCCCAATGAAATCAATGGATACTGCTAATTTAAGTCCATTGAGAATACTCATTCCTTTTTCTTGGGAAGTACACTGGGGCAGAAAAGTAATTCTCAAAAAGAATAGATGTTCCCTATTAAGGACACTTTTTAAAAAGTTTTTTTGTGGTTTTTTTTTGCTAGTGAACCAAGTGTGTGAATTTCATAAGATCTCCAGCCAACCCCATAAAAAGGTTTTTGTAGAAAGTCTAGGAAAAATAAGGGGACCATTTCTTAGGGCATCACTTGGTTAAAGGCAGGATATGAATAAGGTCAAGGAGCTGGTATTAACGAAGATCAGAATGGTAAAAGCCTGTGACCTGCTCTGTTTTAATGCTCTAGTTTACAGGCCCTCACACACCCTAGTTTTAAAAAAAGCATAGAAGGTGGAGCTCTTTGAAGGGATGTGAACCTTTCTTGCCTAACCAGGTACAGGTTCTCTGCTGTGGGGAGGGACTCTGTGCACATTTCCTGCACCTACGAAGATGGAAAATTGAGGTCATCTGAATCATTCCTCAGCATAGCACTTAACTGGTTGCAACCAGATGAAGAATCTGTGAAGTAAATAATAATAATAATCAGGGAACCGATAATTGAATGTATTCGTCGTTTGGAAAAAGAGCTAGAATCACAAGTTACCTAGTTCATTGAGTAAAGTTAAGTTGCAGATATAATTACCATTTAAATGTCTGATTAGTTCTGTAACATTTTTGGGGGGGACGAGGACCAAATGCTTTTTATTACTGCTTTGTCCACAGAAACAAGCCAGTAGAATAATTTGAGTGTTTGATCCAGACTTCTTTCTGGGCAAGGTTTCTCATATCTTAATTTGACACTCTGCTACACTCCATACTGAAATCTTGTTTTCTACTCCTCAGCACTCCTTACGGTCGTCCAAACAGAGATCGGGAGCGGGGAGGTCTAAGCAATATAAGCCTCACAGTGAGACAGAATCTGAGTACCCTAGAACGGCTTGGCCCCAGAAGCAATGCCCCCAAGAAGAGCTGGTTCAAGGTTACAGTAAGTCACAGGGGGGAGGGGAGGGATTTGGAAGCGGAGCTTGAAGGACCCCTGGCTGTTGTTGGCAGAGGTGCTCTGTTCCTGTAGAGTTGCTGTTTTGACGGGACTCTTGCTTATTCAGTTCCTAAGCAATGCTGCGTGTCATTGGCTAAACTGTTTAGATTCTAAAGGGGAGGGTGGGGCTGGCAAAATGCCCTCCTAAGCAGAGAAGAACAGGCCAAGCAGGGGACTGAGAAAACAGCAGACCAAAGGCAGTGAGGCCAAGGTAGGAGGTGAGGACTGAATATTGAATGTTCCAGAAGCATGAGGAGAAAGAAAAGGAGAAGTGGGCAGAAAAGAGCTGTAGAGGTGAGGTTAGCTCTCATGCACACTTTGATCTGAAACAATCAGTCCAATCTTTGTGTCAATTCATTGTTAATTGTTTAAGAGAGCAGCTGGTTTACCTGAATAATTTTCAGACTTGAGTGTGCTGAAAGCACAAGGAGCTACCGCTTTTTGAGTTAGGCATGAGAACATTGTTATGCAGGGTAGAAAGGGAGCTTCCCAGTTTCAGTTCTGCTGGTAATCTGCAGGTCAGTCCTTCCCCACATGGTAGCTTTGCAGTCCCATGTGGTTTGGGAGGGGAAATAGCTAAACCTCACAGGATTGGAGTTGAGAGAATGCTGCCTTCTTTTATAACAGAAACAAGCAGCACTATGGTTTGACTTTGACAACCAAGCCTCGTAACACTGTGTATTTGGGGGTGGAGATTAAATGCATTTATTACTCCAATTTCTTTCTTGCCTTTATGCATATAACACCCAAGAAAGCTAACAGTGGGCTGTATCAAATGTTATTCCTGCTCAGAGTAGACACATTGAAATTAACCAACATGACTAACTTAGGCCCATTCATTTCAGTAGGGTACAATAAATAGAACTTCAGTAGATTCCACCCAGTAATAATACTACAATAACACATTTTAAAACCAATAAGTAAATAGAGCAGATAAAACCTATCAAAGATACAAATTGAGGCCACAAACATAATAAGACTAGTCATGATTTTTTTAAAAAAGAAAAGTCAGCTTGACGGGACAAAAGGATAGTTACATAAAAAAGATTGTGTGACTGTGAAATGACATTAGAGAAGGCCCTTAGGTCATGTCCTTGCATGTATTCCCAAACTGCAAACCCAAGTCTTCAGAAGAAGTGCAATTCCATCCAAGACAGCATGAATCCCCATTCCCTGATTTTAAATGAACCAAGTTCTTCACCAGCATCCAGGCCATTAGCAACACTGCACACTGATTCTGAACTTGAACAGGTTTTGGGGGGGTTTAGATGGAAATGAGAGAGTTAGTCTCATCAGCATGTTCATAGAATCATAGAGTTACAAGGGACCCCAAAGGTCATCTAGTCCAGCCCCCTGCAATGCAGGAATCTCAGCTAAAACATCCATGACAGATAGCCATCCAACCTCTGCTTAAAAACCTCCATGGAAGAGGTGTTGGTGACACAGAACCTCCAAACTGCAGAATTCCTCCCCCAATGGTTCCATGTAGATGTTTAATACCATGGGAAATGAGATGGAACCCCAAGAGATACAATTGACCATCAACAAGGGCATCAGACAGGATTCACATGGCACCATTTTTTGAAACTGTTGCCCTAAGATGGACTAGAGCCACCACAAACTTGTGTCTCCAAGTCCCATCACACCCAGATTGTTCAGGAGGTTGATGCTACTGAAAGCTGCAGAGAGGCTCAGGAGAACAAACCAGGAGGGGTGAACTCCCTCTTTTTGCCCAGAGACGTTTCCCAAGAATTGAAAGTTGGAAACTGGCCAGAAATTATCCAGTATGTGGGGGGTTAAGGAGGAGCCCCGCCTTTAAATATCTTAGCACTACCCGCTGTGCTTGGTGGAACAGTACTATTTTGTGACAAGGCATTTGCATCTCCTCACTGGCAGGTTTTATGAGCCAGGAGGAGCAGGGATTGAGCAGTCAGGTCTCACTTCTCCAACAGTCCACGTCCTTGAGTTGCACATATTGAAATGTATCCAGAGACTGTTTGTACTCACGGGTTTTGCCCTTGTGTACAGTTGATGCTAAATATAGCTATACCTAAGCTTAATGGGATTGGGAACTTCAGTGAAAGTCATCAACCATTGGATCTAGACATCTTTTCAAATCTTTTCCTGAGCTGATTCTCCAGCTGCAGGCTTTTACATCTGATTTATTTCTCCCAACATGCCCAGTCCAGCCATTCAGTGTATATGCCTGGGTCAGCTGGTTTTGCTAGAGAGCCGATTTGAGGAGATGTCAGAGGGTGATAGGCCAGAGCTAGGAATGGAGGAGAAATTTGTGTAGTCTGCATTTTAAAGCAAACATACCTCATTTGCTGATCCCAGACTTAGCTGTCAGTAAGATGACATATTTCTCCAAATTTTGCTCCACAGTTTTGGTTCAAACATGTGAATCTTTTTGTGGGGGATTATGCATACAAAATTCATTTTTGTTAAGCAGGAAAAAGCATTGAAAGTAATAAACAGATATATTTTAGGGGAAGAATGTACACACTTTATACACAATCTACATATAACTTTTTGCGTTACCTTTATCCACAAAAAAAAGTCAGGCATATGACTGACATGGAAACAGATGCAGAATGGAAATAGGCTGATTTGTGCATCCCTAGCCAAAGCCCTTCAGTCATCCACAATGGACTTACAGTTCCATAGCATTTGCACTTTCCTAAACTGGAAGTCAAAATCTTGCTGCTTCCATTTCACCTATGCCTAGAAGCATCTCCCTTTGTTCTCTTTCCAGCTGAATTGTAGCATTTTTAATCCCATAGTTTACAAAATGCGTGCCTCCCAGGTTTCACATTTCCAGATTAGCCAAAAGCTTTTCTTTCTTCCCCACTGATGCAGTGAAAAATGTCCCCAACCTACCAATTGGCAAATGGACTTGAGAGCTGGATATTATTACCACATCAAAGCTTTGGTATGGTTCTGCTTCTTGCCTTGATTGGCTTTTTTGCTTTTCTCCCCCTCAGATTCCCTATGGAAGGAAATATGAAAAGGCCTGGCTGATTAATGCCATTCAGAATTTGTGCAGCGTTCCCTTCACTCCTGTGGAGGTAAGAGAGGCATACACATGTTCCCTGGGCAAGAATTTTCCTTTCTGTTTTACAGAATTGGCAGTCTTGTGATTCCCAAATTGTGTGCTGCAATAGGAGCTGGGGTGTTCCTTGAAACCGCCATGTCGGATGCATCCAGCACCCATTGTCATTTGGATCAGGAGGCTGTATGTGGCATTGATTTGATCTTGCCCCCACCCCAGTTAGTAAATTGCCAATGGTATTCTGATAGAAGTTGCACCAGCAATACTCAGATTATAAGGTGCTGGGCAGGGGCTGCGTTTCCTTGGGTGTACCCAGTATTGATTCTACTCAGAAAAATTAGCTACTGTTTTTTAGAAATGCCAAGCAAGAATGTTTGGTTAGAACTGGGGAAAAGAGGAGTCAAGGAATGGAGCTTGTGTGAAGTTCCTCAACTTTCTCCCACAATTCAAGCTCTATACACTAGCATCCCATGCTGCAGCTGATGGGTACAGGGGAATCCCTGAGTCACCACCATTGCTTAGAATACCCACTTCCTTCTATAGGCCTTAACCACCTGAGCAGGATGCCAGGAGGCATTAATTGTACTTCTCTGCATTTGAAGGGAGAGGTACTTCTCTCTTTCCCCCCCTCAGAACCAATCAATAAAATGTTAGTCATTTTTGAGCATCTGAGTGAATTGTGCCTTCAATTTTAATCTAGGAAAAAACTTACTGTGTCCTAGATAATTCAGCAGTTTTGGAAATGCTGGTGCTAGTGAAATAAAAATATGAAGGAATGCGGAGACTAGGGGTGGCATGAGGTTGGCATTAGCAGAACGTGTTGGTGATGGGGAAGCTTAAAAGCTCCAAGCCCTGCACCTTCTGGTCACTCAAAGCTGTGCCCAGAGGCATTACAAGGCACCTTCCATGTTGTATAGTCTTTATTAATGATGAAGATCAGCTCCTTTTTTTCTAATTAAAGAAGAATGAGCTCTGTCTCACACCAAGACCTTTCCCCCTCTTGCTGCAGCTACACTATGCCAATAATCGGGTAGTGTTCTATGTGGAAGAAGCCTCTGCAGCCAACGCCCTCAAACAGGTGTCTCGAAAGATTGTTGCCCCAGATGGCTACAAGGTTGGTTTGTTCTTCCTCTGTGGGCCTGGGGCTAGTGGGGGGGGATACATGAGGTTGGAGGGCGATTAGCTATGTCCAGACTAGTGAGGTTGCTTGGTCAGTTATAGATCTGACCTGCCTTATGTGATCGTCCTTTGCTGACACAGCTTAGATTCAAGCAGTGCCTGCAAAGGAAGAAAGGAAAGAATCAAGAGTGCACTCTTAATTATTTCCTTTGAAGTTGTGAGGTCAGGTAATTGAGAGATGGTCAACATCGCCCGTCGGCCAGAGTGGCTCAAAGGCGAGTGGGGGAGCTTAGGATCCAGCCCACCTGCAAGATCTTGTTCCCCAGTCCTCTCTACATACATTAAGTAGCCTGGGCAGGGATTAACCTGCACCCATCCAATCTCCAACTGGCATTTCTTTCAGGTTGTGATACTTTTAAACCCATGCAGTCCACCAACATCTGTCCAGCGTGAATTGAAACCAGAGGAGATTGAGCAGCTGAAGGTGAGTGGAATGTGCCAGAACTTTAGTACTATTTTCTTGCCATCCACTTGCCAGTCTGCCCTGCATTCCCACAGGTGGTTTGTGTCTGGTGTTTTTCTCTTTGGGAACCTGACAATGATCCTTGATTTTAAACTGTCTCAAGAGGCTAGCGAGTTGGAATGGGAGATGCCATCTGTGGGAAAACAAGTCCCTGTTCAGGTTGTGATTGTACAATCTCTTCCTAACCTTGGTTTGTTTTTTTTTTCTTTTGCTTGGGGTACTGAGAGTCTCTTCTTCCCCTCAAGCAGGCAGGAATAAGCCTGTCTGAGTCCTTATCTATCTAATGGAAATTTTCTCTCTCCTTCCAGCTTTGCATGAGTAAAAGATACGATGGTTCCCAGCAGGCCTTGGATCTAAAGAACCTTCACACAGATCCAGGTAGGTCACCGTACCCACCTTTTCACTGTTGGGACTGCTGTTCTTCTACACACCTAGAACTCTGGTTCCAGCTTCAGGGGCAGAGGTGGGTTTCTGTTGCAGATTCCAGCTGGCAGTAAAGTGAGATTCATTCTACTTTTTAACTCCCCAGATCTGGTAGCCCAGAACATTGACATGGTGTTGAGTCGCCGAAGCTGCATGCTAGCTGTGCTGCGGATCATCCAGGAGAACATTCCTGAGGTCATCCATTTCTTTCTCCCTTTCCCTCTCTTCAACCCAGCCTTTTTCTTGCCTTGGTGCCCTTGGGGATTGGTGATTTCTCTGAAATTTCATGCTGAAAAGATTTCAGCTTGCCCTCAAATGAATATGGACCCTTGTAAGTAAGTGGTCCATAATTACAAACCATACACGAAACATCATAGAAGGGGTGGCAATATTGGATTTGCGTTTTTTGTTTATTTGTTCTTGTATTTATCGTGTATTTTGTGTCTTATCTTCTATTTTTATGTTGTGAACTGTCCTGATCTACAGATGGAGGGCGGTATACGAATGTAAATAAAGAAATAAATCTTACTGTACTTTAATTTATTTTTTAATGAGGTTTTTTTTTAAATACAAAAAGTGCCTTGAGGTCACTTGGTGGCAAAAAGCACATCTCTCACTCACACCTCACAAATCCCACCCCCATCTGTCCTTGCAGCTCCTTTCTCTGAACTTGAGTGACAACAAGCTCTATCGGCTGGATGATATGGCTGAGCTGCCCCAGAAGGCTCCCAACCTGAAGATCCTCAATTTGTCTTCTAACCAGGTAGGGCTGGATGCTCACTAGCTCAGCCTGAATCTTCCATTGGGTAAAATCCTCACTCTCTTCACTATGCTCTCTCTCTTTCTTTCCCTCCTGGCTCCCTTCAGTTGAAGACAGACCGTGACTTGGACAGGTTAAAAGACTTGAAGCTTGAGGAACTATGGCTGGATGGCAACCTGTTGTGTGATAGCTTCCGTGACCAGTCTACCTACATCAGGTGAGCAGTAGCCCTGGGGCTGCCTAAGATGTCCTGGAAGGGTGCACCTTCACCTACCCAGAGGGCATTCAGGGCATGATTAAGATGTTTCTTGCCAAAAGGCTTTTTTTGCCCTCCTAGGGGTGCCAGCTTGGTTATTTTGCCCCATAGCACCATCTGCCTCGGCTGCAGCCAAATCTCTGAAGATGCTGCATCTCATTCCTGGATCCTGAGTTGTGATTTTTGTGATAATGGTTTTATTTCAGCCAGATTGGAGCACTGCCCAGCCCCGTCTCCTCCCCCACCCCATATTGATATTACTACATTTATTAGCTGAAATTTGCTTTTGTGGATGACCTGCCATATCGCACCTCCCAGCCACCCCAGCCTTGCTTCTCTTCCTTGTGAAATCTTCCTTTCCCCCTCCCCCGCTTTTCTGTCTGCCTTCCACTCTCCGCTCTGCACACATCACTTGCTTTTCTCTGCCCCCGGGGGCTCTAGGACCTCAGGATGCGCAGCCTTTTCCATCCTCTCAAGTTCCCCATGTGCACTGCCACCCTCCTTTGAGCCTGCCATGCTGAGCCACCTTGTTCGTGGCCTTGCCTGCTTCTATATTTATATATTGTGGCTCCCCAATGCTGTACCTGGAAGTACCATATTGCACAGAGGCACGTGGAAGTCTTTCTTTTGGAGAATTGAAGCTAAGCTGCTAAATCCTGGGGTGCCCCTGGTGCGTTTGGCTCTCACAGATGGCTGGTTAGCCAGTGACGGGTAAGATTCCTTGCGGAAGGAACAACCTAAGACAGGCACAGTCGCACAGTGGCCAAACGGAGCCCTTCCGCCCGCCTCCGGGGAAGCTGGCAAACACAAGGCACCAGAACCCTCCTTCACAGGCTTGTCGTCGGCAAGTAGCTTTTGGACAGCCTCTGTGCCATTTCTAATGGGAGACTTTTGCTTCTTGATGATCTGGGAGTGACGATGGTGCTGACTCTGGGTGGAGCAGCAGCAGCAGACTGAAGTGACAAGCTTCTTGCAAGTAAAACTCTTTCTCCCCCAGTTGTGCACTTGGAAGTCCTGTTTGTGTGGCCAAGGCATCTGTATGTTTGCAGGGTTGGAGCGTCCAGAAGGGGCAGTGTGGAGGATGGATGAGGCTGTGCATCAGTAGGGAGGAGTTTCCAGGCCTTTTTTTCTTTGTTTCCATCATTCTGGCGTCCCTCTGCTTCTCCCTCCCCCACCCGCATCTTCCATGGTCATTAATTAGATTTGGGCCTTGATGCAGGAACTCTCCCAAAGCTGTTTTAAGTTGGGTGCCAGGAAGTTGGCTCAGGCATCTCCATGACCAGTGGGAATTCTTGTCCATTTCCCTACTTTCCCTTCCCTGCCCCTGCCCTCTGGCCTCAGTGGAGCGCTCCTCCTCACCATGCGGGTGAGTACACACTCAGGTAAGTGCAGAGGGAGACTTTGAGTAGCATGGCTTTCGAGACTTCTGCCTCTCGCACCCGTGTGCATGTGTAAAACTACCACGGGAAGAGTACCAGAGCATTTTACTTTAAAGACTGTGTTCTGCTACCTACTAATTTTTTGAAGTTGGCTAACTGTCACTCACCCTTGTATGGTATCAAGTGACAGAACCATAATAGTGAAATTGATCAACTTTTCCCTTAAATTGTCTGGCAATATTAAAGGAAAGCTGACTCAGCATTTTCTCCTAGGTGAGACTTGAGTCAGATTTTAATACGCAGGGTGGGAAATGTCAAATATAATCAGATGTCTCTTTAAACTGGATTGCAGTAGTTCTCTAATCCAGCATAAGCAGTACAATCCTTTTAACCCCATTCGTGTTGCTTCTTCCGTGGCTAACGGAAGATGCAGAGCCTAATACTGTTCCACGTGCAGCTTTAGCAACCCGTCCCTGATTTTGTACACGTTCTACCTTTGTTTAAAATGCTTGTACGTGTAAATTTCTTAGGCTTCCAAAGAAACATACAGTTTGAGAGCCTTGGGCGGGGGGCTTTTGTTAAAAGATTCTGGTAATGCCACCATTTTGTGGTGTTTCTCCATGCTCCTAAGAAGGCCCAGATGCGTGGAATGAAACCTGTGGGACATGTCTCCTAAGTTCTTCCAGTTGGGGAGCTGGTTGTTGCTCTGTAATTCAGAATCCAGGAAGTGAGGTGTGGTGAGGGTTCTGAATCACCAGTGGGCAGCCTATATAATTTGGTGGGCATCTGTTTGGCCCAAGATAACAAATTGATAACCCTCCACCTCCTGACAGCAGTTGAGGCAACTTCTTTTTGCAAGACTGCCTGGCTTGGTTTTAAAGGATGTTTTAGAGAATGATGGCCAGTGGCCAGGGTGGGTAGAGGCCACGACAGGATGTAGTTCAGGTAGCACTGGCTGTATTAGGAAGATGGTGGTAGCAGAAGGTGGGGACCACCCAGGTAGGCCACGGGTGGGGGGAGGGCAATGCTCTTGGGGCACAAAGCTCTTTCATTCACTCCTTTTCCCCTTTCTGACAGCGCCATCCGCGAACGGTTTCCAAAGTTGCTGAGGCTGGTGAGTGAATTGTTCAAATTCCAGGTGGATTCTGAGCCAGCTTTTGTATCTGACAGTACTGTTGCCTTACCCTTCTGCCTCTCCCATCACAGGATGGCCATGAACTCCCCCCTCCTATCGCTTTTGATCTTGAAGCACCTACCACGCTTCCCCCTACTAAGGTACAGAAATGCTTGGAAGGGGCAAGGGAGGGGGCCTGTGTTGCTATTGCACTGAGAAAGCTGGCGCCTTTCGAGCCCTTGCTTCAGTCCCATTGCTCAGTGTGGGCTGTGTAGCATAGGATGCCTTAGGGCTGGTGCTGAGAGGGTACTTGGTAGGTTTTGCTTGGTGTTTGGGAGGAATGGAGGGGAACAGATTAACATCCGGCTTCTCTCTTTGACTCTCCTCACACAGGGCAGCTATTTTTGCTCTGAAGACTTAAAAGCGTTGATCCTGCGATTTCTGCAACAGTAAGTAGAGTTGCAAGGTCTTGTATGTTAAAGAAAACCAGAGCCCCTGCCAACAAGTTTATAACCTGGGGGTTTGGGCACACACAAAAAGGGGAGCTGGAGAAAAAAAATGAGTGGGTAAAGATCTTCAGTTTTAAGTTAGATCCTGGGAAGAGGGTAGTGGTAATGATGCTGGCTGGCATTTGAAAACCAGGGTTTGAAATTGCATTCCAGTGTTTAAAACTTGGCTAGCAAAAAGGATCACTGACTGTACTGTAATTGAAAGAAGCAAAAGACTTTATTGAGGCACAGTACCCAATACAAAAGGATATGAGTGGCGCTATGGTCTAAACCACTGAGCCTAGGGCTTGCCAATCGGAAGGTTGGTGGTTCGAATCCCCGCGACGGGGTGAGCTCCCATTGCTCAGTCCCAGCTCCTGCTGACCTAGCAGTTCAAAAGCACATCAAAGTGCAAGTAGATAAATAGGTGCCGCTCTGGCGGGAAGGTAAACGGTGTTTCTGTATGCTGCTCTGGTTTTGCCAGAAGCGGCTTAATCATGCTGGCCACGTGACCCGGAAAAACTGTCTGCAGACAAACGTCAGCTCCCTTGGCCAGTAAAGTGAGATGAGCGCCGCAACCCCAGAGTCATTCGCGACTGGACTTAACTGTCAGAGGTCCTTTACCTTTACCTTTTTACCCAATACAATGGAAATAACATAATAGAAATATTAAAGCGGCTAAAGCCTCTCTTCCATTCTGGCTGTTTCTTTAGCAATGTTTGTATTCTCCCTCAGATATTACACTGTCTATGATTCTGGGGACCGGCAAGGGTTATTGGACGCCTACCACGATGGAGCCTGCTGCTCCCTGAGCATCCCCTTCTCACTACACAACCATTCTAGGTAAGTTTATGCTTATGACATTTGTTTCCTTGCCATGGGAGAGGACTGCACGTTGCCCTACTACACTGTGCTTTTGGTGTGACATGGTGTGAGACAGGCTGTGTGCACCCTTTCCAAAGTTTCTGTGCCAAGATGTGGGGTATTTTGCAACCTATACTAAGTAAACAAGAGTTGCTTGTATTAGTCACAAGGCGATTCAAAGAGCTGTGTGTGGATCTTGCACATGCCTCCCATTCAAGTGTTTCACGCTTTGCAAGCATGAAGTCTTTTTGTAAGATGCCATACATTTGGTTGCATTGTGTTGATTGGGAAGAAGATTTGGGCTTAAATAAATCTAACTAAACTGTTAGAGGGCAGGGATTTGTGGTGCTTCCACAACTTACATTTTAAAAAATCCTCATACCAAGAGAGAGACTAGGTTGAAAGTACATAGAGCTGCTTGCTTTACTTTGGAGCCAGGTGGGGATTTAACCCTCAGCACACTGCCTTCAAACCCAACATTTTGCCCACTGCCACCAAGTATACACCTCCTGCTACGTAAAGAAAGACCTGGGGAAATGGGTAGGCGTTTATGTTCTTGTCTTGTCTTCAGGAGCACTCTGGCTGAATACTTCAAGAACAGCAGGAATGTGAAGAAGCTTAAGGATCCCAGTAAGTAATGACCAGTGGCGGGGGTGGGGTGGGTGTACAAGGCTACAGACTCTTTTAAGGACAGTGTAATCAGAAGTGTTTCATGGGAGATGGGCCCTGCACAGTGATTCTGCTGCAGAGGTTGGGACCCCAATGCACAAAAGAGGGGAGCTGCAATGGTGAAAGGATTTGGGACAATGCTCAAATCCACACTGAAGCCCTTCATTCGTAGCAGTCCAGTTGTAAAAGAGGATAACAGAAAAACCCCTGATTAAAGTGAATAAACTGTATTGGTTGGCTATTTTGGAACAAGAGCAGTGATTCTTTTTTATTTTTTAGGGTTGGGGCAGACGCTCCTACATTAGTGGACTGTCCCCCACCACATGCACACACACACACACATGCACACACACACACACGTACATGTATTTGCTGCTGGTTTCTCCACTTTGGGTTTACTTCAGTGAAGGTAGTGATTGACCTTCCCTCTGCTCTTTCTGCCCCCAGCCATGCGCTTCAGGCTCCTCAAGCACACAAAGCTAAACGTTGTGGCCTTCCTTAGCGAGCTCCCGAAGACTCAGCATGACATCAACTCCTTTATTGTGGACGTCTGTGCCCAAACGGTGAGTCAGGGGAGAAGGAACTGGCCAAGCACTTACTGCCTTTCAAGGAGTAGGTGAGGTCAGTGGGCAACAAGAAAGATGAGCAATGGGTTGTTGGTTGGCTGGAAATTTGACTTGTCCCTGATAGCCAATGGGAATTGAGAAAAATTGCTGCCTCTATGCAAGGTCAAAATATACGTTGTTCAGCTGGAAATCTTGGAATATGGAACAAAGTATTATTCCCCCCCAATAAGTACATACCCCACTATTGCTGCTCACTTTTCAATAAAACAAAGGCAATTTACTTTATCTTGTAAGCGGCTTTGGGTATTTCATTACAGAAAGGTGGGGTAAACATCTTGATGTTAAATGATGTATATAACATCTGTGTGGGTTGCTGCCACAATCTCTTTGGCCTTGAGACCCTTCTTTTCTCATTGCAGAACACGCTGCTATCTTTCACCGTCAATGGGGTCTTCAAGGAAGGTGAGTGTGCTGTTAAAAGCCTGCTTTGTGACACATCCTGAACAGTGGGAAAGCCAGAACACTTGCAGCACCCAGTGCCCCTTCTTGAAAACTCTAACCTGCACTTTCTTTCTAAATTCTACAGTGGATGGCAAGTGTCGCGACTCGGTGCGCGCCTTCACCCGTGTGTTCATCGTTGTGCCTGCTGGCAATAATGGGTAAGGGTTATGAGCTTCAGGGCATTGACAAATCCAGGGATTGCAAGACAGGTATGTCTCTGAAAGGGGCAGGTATTGGGAGGATGATGAAATATTTATAGGGGGATGAGAGACAGAGCCTTAGCAGCCATGTCTATCAGGAGCTAGGAATGTCAAAGGCTTTTAAAAATAGCCCATGTGCTGGAGGCATTGGGAGATTGGCCAGCTTATGGAGGAGCAATCTGATTTCGCCCAGTGATTTATATCTGTACTGGTGAACCACTGGCCAATTTCTAGGGGACAGCCTGGCGCTGGTTGGGGAAGGGCCCTAGCTCAGTGCTAGAGCATCTGCTTTGCATGCAGAAGGTCCTAGACTTAGTCCCCAGTATCTCCAGGTAGGGCTGGGGGGAAAACTCGCCTGAAACCCTGGAGAGCTGCTGCCAGTCAGTGCAGGCAATACTGAGTTAGACCCACCAGTCTGACTTGGTGTGAGGCAGCTTTTCTTGCAATTCTTGCAAAAGATGTGGGGCTAGCATTGATTTTGGCATTTTCAGAAAGCATGTTAATGTTTAGAAGCAGGGGGGATGACAGGTTAGTTATGCCTTACTTAACAGTTACAGTGTTCGAAAGTATATATTCTCAGTAAATTTGAAAGTGGTTCCTTGGAGCACAGTTTTAAAAACCAGGCCATCAAGACAGGTTGACTGCCACCTGATTTCCACTCTGCTGTCAGAAATCGAATCCAGCGACAATTCCTTTTTGCTGTAGTTGACTTTCCACAAGAACAGTGGGAGCATGGTTCAAAGAACATCATGCTGGTGTGTCTCATTTTTTCTCTGACTTCAGGACCCATTTTACTGAACATTGGCTAGATGCACTTTTAATATTTGCCACACTTTTTGCTACTGTTAGAATATGACGACCTTCTCTCCTTGGTGAAGGCAGAAGCAAGTATAGTGTCTAGCTGTTGCTCCTTTATTTATAGGAGCATCCTGCAGTGCTTGGCAAGAGATGCAAGCAAGCAAGCAAGCAAGCTGTAGGAGGCTCTGTGTGTGCATTAGCAGATCCTAATCTCTGCTTGCCATCAGAGGGGTGGCCAGGAATAGTCAGGTCTCAGACTGAAAGGGTAGAAGGTGAAAGGGGGCATTCTGGCTACCCTACCCTCGATATTTCCTCCTTATGTTGGGTGTAGACTTGTAGCCCCTTCATTAACCACTCCTGGCTCTTTTTGCCTCCTCTGCAGGCTGTGCATTGTGAATGATCAGCTATTCATTCGTAAGGCCACCAACAAGGAAATCCGCAAGGCTTTCGTCATGCCAGCACCCACGCCCTCCTCCAGCCCGGTGCCCACGCTCACGGCAGAGCAGCAGGAAATGCTGCAGAATTTCTCACTGCAGTCGGGCATGAATCTTGAGTGGTCTCAGAAGTGAGTCTGGAGTTGCTGGGGGCTGGCAGTTGGGAAAAAGGAGTGGGAGATGGTCTTGAGATCAGGGTGGGGGGCAGGGAGGGAAAATGAGATTAGGTTAGGCTGCTGTCTCATGACTTTATCATCTCTCCCTACCCTTGCCCAGGTGCCTCTTGGACAATGATTGGAACTACGCTCATGCGGCCCAGGTTTTTACCCAGCTCAAGGTGAGTGCCCTGGTGCCTTTCTAGAGTGAGACCACCAGAACCTGCTGCCAGGCTTAAGAACTGGAGTCAGAAAGTGATGGCTGGGATGGATTTGCACTGCACTGCAGTTCTGTTACAGGGGAGAAGCCTGGGTGGCTTTTCCTTCATTCTCAGGGTCTGATGTGCTGTATTTGAGGGTCATGTTTCCCCCCAGAGGAAGTTTGCAAGGAAAGCCATCCCCCTATGTAATATGCCTTGATGTGTGTATTCAGAGTTATTTGACGCGAGAGCATCCAGAAACCATTGCTGTTGGTTTTTGCTCTTTTGCTTTTCATCCATAATGCAGTAATGAGAAGCTGATATGTAGCAGACTTTGCCTTTGGATGGGTGACTGTCCTCAGAATATTTTGTCCCCTTACTGGCCTCTTAACTGACCTTTGGAAGAGGAGTCAAGTCTGGATTTGGGAAAACTTTTTTATCACTACCCTGTGAGCCTGGGGAAAACCCCTGGGTTCTGTTGACAGCTTCATGTTTGTCTCAGTCTCCTTGTTAGAACCAGACATGGAGGAGAGGTGGTTGCTGTTAACTTCTTACTCTTCCTTCTCTCTTCTAGGCTGAGGGGAAGATCCCAGAAGTGGCTTTCATCAACTGAGCGTTTGCCACCATTGCCCTTACCAAAGCCAGCCAAGCAGCGTTTTATCCTTTGGGTTCTTGTTTTGTAAATAAATGAAAGTTTCACTATGTAAATTAAAGAGACTCCTACCCTGTTGTGACTGTGAAGGCTGCACCTGTCCGTGTTGCCATTGGACTGCGGGCAAAAGCAGTGAAAACAGGCCCTTGTGGAAGAGGCAGCAACTCCTGCCTGCGGCGACAGATGACGTGAGGAATTGCTGTGTACACTGATTTTCTAACAGACACTGATGACCATGGAAATTTGGAGGAAAGGCACTTGGATCGTTTTTGGGTTCTCCCACCTCCCTTTTAATTTGTAAAGCTGATTTTTAGTATACCTCCCCCCCCCCCGCTGCTACCGACTTGGGAGTTGAGTCTTGTATGTGCCTAGAGTAAGAAGTAGTCAGTAGTTCTCAACATGCAACAAGGGTTATATCCCTAGAGGGCAGGGGGAATGGTAAACCTCCAACCTGCAAAAGGCAGCAGCAGCAGCACCCACTCCTGTGTCCTTTGAGGCACAATTGATCATCCTGATGGTGCCAGAGAGAGAGTGGGTTTCCTAGTTCTAGGTTGCTTTAGAGGACTTTAGGTATGTGAGACCCTGTTTGGATGGATGGCCGCTGAAGCACAGCCCTTGCAGGACGTCGGATTTGCTGTCACTCACTGCTTAAATGAGAAGAAGCTTTGGGGTCTGCACACCTAGCAAGCTGTAGCTTCCGTGTTTCTTTTCTGCCTGTAGTTCTTGAAAACACTGTGTTTAGTAAAATTGTTATTAAAACCATGGTGTGCATTCATGTGATGGTGTTCTAAACTAGAGATAAGATCACTTCCTTTTACTATGGGTTTCTTTTTCCGTTTTGGCCATGCACGACTTATGATTGTGGAAGTTCTGTCAAATGTACAAATTATGTAAATAAGCATACCTTCCCATCTTTCACAATCTTCTATTACTTTAAAAATAAGTGTGTAGGGAGGTCCTAATGCTTTGGGCTCCTGCCCTGAGTTTATCCTGCTTCCTCTGAAAAGGAGAGCAAGGTTATGTTATCATTAATTTCTTCCCTGTGGAAGATGGCTCCTCTTGCAGCCCTGGAGATCTGCAAGATCCCCTGCTCCGTGTTACATACAGAGACGTCACTCAGTGACCCAGGAGCCTTGGACGAAGCTTTATTTTTTAAGACCGTGATGGAGAAGGGTGTTATCCCACACTGAATTGTGCTTAGGTAACCAGAATTAGTTGGAAGGGGACGCACAACTCAGGTCCAAACCTTTATCAGTGCAGGGAATCCACTGCTACAACAACCCTGATAGATCGCTATCCACTTTTAGTCTAAATCCCTTTTTAAAAAAATTATTTTCATTGTTTAAACAAAACTTATATACAAATTTTTTTTAGTCTAAATCCTTTTGTAATTCAAACCTGTCTGTTTGGGTCCTACCCTCTGAGCAACAGAAAATAAATTGGCTCTGTGATTTATGCCATTAGTGAATGTAGACTACTTTTTTACTCACCCTGGCCTCTACAATAGCTCTTCAGGTTTCATCAACTCTTAACCTGTCATCCAGGTTGAACAGACCTAATTTATTCAACCTTTCCTCTTATGGTCTCTAGATCCCTCTCCATCTTTGTCGCCTATCCTCTGTACACAACACATGTAGTCTCTTTTTAAAATGATTGTTGCAGCTTCTGGCGCTCCACAAACCGCACTCTTCACATTTTGACAATTCCCTGAGGGAATGTGCTTTCAAGGTATCCTGTGCGCTTCCTCAGCCTTGCCAGTTTTGGTAACTGGCCGGAAGCTAAGGCCGCCCTCCCCAAAGATGGCGCTCGAAACGAGCATCCGCCAATGACTGTAGAGAAGGGGAAGTGGGTTAAAAAGAAAAGGGAGGGGAGAAATACTACAATTCCCATGAGCCTCTTGGGCGGCAGCTGACCTTGGCAAAAGCCGTTCAAGAATGTTGCACTGCACATGGCGAGCAGGGCTGCGGATCGGGGGGCTGGCAGGTGGGGGGTCTGGAGGCTGCGGGGTTTGGAGGCTCTGGGGCCTCACGGGTCCTGTGCGCTTTTGGAGCTGGGGCGCGCAAAGGGCTCCCGGCGCGGAGCTGCCTCGGCTATGGGGCGCCCGGGGCGTGCAGACCGCCTTCCCGTTGGATACTAATGTGCCCCGGGATGTCTTGCTTTTCCAGCACGATCGAGGCCGTTTTTTCCGTATTCTTGGGCTGTTCTGCGCCGGCCAGTTCGTGTTCTGGGCGTATCTGGCACACTTCGCTTTCCACGGCTTGCGGGATGTTAGGGCGAGCCGGCCAGAGCCGGATCCCCAGCATGGGGAGCGCCCTCTGCCAACTCTACCGGGAGGAGCCACGATACAGTTGAGCTCCAACAAGTGGCGCTTCGGTTTCACTGCGTCTTGCCTGACCGTGGGTAAGGAAGGGCTGGATCGCTCTGCCCGCTCCTCCTCCGGGGTTACTTATTAGCATTGGTTGCTCTTCGTTGTTATAGAATTGTGGAATTGGAAAGGACCACGAGGGTCATCTATTCCAACCCCCTGCAATGGCAGGAATCGTTTTGGCCAGCATGGGGCTTGAGCTCACGACCCTAAGATTAAGAGTCTCATGCTCTAGCGATTGAGCTATGTGTCGCGATGTGCATGGCGCTTTGCACATTTTTCTAAGCAAAACAAAAAAGACCCCTAACCCCGAGGAGTTTACAATATAAATTGCAATCTTACTTTCATGAAATTGTAGGTTTGCTTCTTGTCGGTGACAGATAGTATGTGGGGCACAGCAGGAAGATGTATCCAAACGTAATATTGTGGGTTTCAGATCCATGTGTTGCAGCCAACTTAGTTCTACCCCCAAATAGATCCATTGAAATTAATTTATTTAAGTAAGGCCCCTATCTGCACTATACATTTAGAGCAACATCATTACCACTTTAAACAGGCACGGCTTCCCCCAGACAATGCTGGGAATTGTAGTTGTTAACAGTACAGTGGTACCTCAGGTTAAGTACTTAATTCATTCCGGAGGTCCGTACTTAACCTGAAACTGTTCTTTACATGAAGCACCACTTTAGCTAATGGGGCCTCCTGCTGCCGCCGCGCCGCTGGAGCCCGATTTCTGTTCTTATCCTGAAGCAAAGTTCTTAACCTGAAGCACTATTTCTAGGTTAGCAGAGTGTGTAACCTGAAGCATATGTAACCTGCAGCGTATGTAACCCGAGGTACCACTGTACTGAGAATTAGGAGACCTCCCCTGCTATCTCCCCCAAAGAACTACGATTCCCAGAGTTTGCTGGAAAGAAGAATTGATTGTTAAGCCACTCTGGAAAGTGTAGATCTGTGGGGGGAATGGGGGTTTCCTAACAACTCTCAGCACCACTAACAAATGGCAGGCCCTGGAATTCTTTGGAGAAAGCCATGACTGTTAAAGTGGCATAATATTGCTTTAAATATAAGGTGCAGATGAGGCATTAGCCATGCTCCTTTGTTTCATGGGGTCTACTCTGAGTAGAATTAACACGGATACAACCCAATAAAAATAACACTCCCTGCCCAACTCAGGCTTATAACCAGGACCAAGGATCAGAACCAACATCCATGGCTGGGGCAGGTGGGAACTGTAGTCTGAAACATCCATTAAGGCACCAGCTTGACACAGGCACCCAAATGTATCAAAGCAGGCGCAAGTCCAGTTTCTGTGGGAAATTGCACAGGTCGGGTACTACCACAAAACAGGTTTTTCCTTGACATAGGTCTGTCACAGCTCAGCTGGCAGAAGCACCTGGGCCTTAGTCCTAAGCCATGAAGGTCTTTGAAGGTCAAAATCTCTTTGAATTGGGTCCCAAACCAGAGTAGGAATATGTGCATTGGTGAAACGCTAGTACATGATGATTAAATTTCCTAGTCAGAAACCCAGCAACTGAATTCTGAACCACCTGCCATTTCTGAACCATCTTCCAAGGCAGCCTTAGGATATATTAGGCATTGCAGTAGCCTGACCAGTAGGTTATCTCAGCTCGACTTGACATCCTGCTCTGTTCCTCTGCAGGTTCTCTGATCTTGGCGGCAGGTTTTGTCTTTTCCCGACGCTCTGTGAGCCGGATCTTGCTGCACCGAGGCGGGCAGGAGGTGACCTTTACCACCTATTACCCCTTGGGCTGGACCTCGTCCTTCACGGTCCCTCTTCGCCATGTTTCCTGCATGTCCCATCGTTTGGAGGTGCCGGCGATGATGCCACTCAAGGTTAAGGGGAGAGCCTTCTATTTCCTCTTGGACAAACAGGGACGGATCACCAACACAAAGCTTTTTGACATCACTGTTGGCGCCTATCGCAAGCTGTGAGGCACTGCACTGCTAGAGGGGAAAGGCGCAGGAGAGGGCCCATCCTGCATCCTGGGCTGTTGTGCAGATGGAGGAAGATGGACTGGCCACATCCGGCAGACAGATCCCAGGCCTAGAAGCAGCTCTTAAATGGCTTCTTAGCCCTTCTGTGCTTTGAAAAAGACAATTGATGCATGATGTTTTGGGGTTAATGGAAGCTTATCTGGAGAGAGAGAGAGAGAGAGAGAGAGAGAGAGAGAGAGAGAGAGAGACTGAGATTGCACAGAGTTGCCCTGGATCCTGAGTTGATTAGCTTGTTTGTTAAAAATCTAGAAAGCACCAACCTGATTTTTGCAAGGTTTTTTCGTACCTCCCAACACACCCCAGCTGCACTCACAGTATATTTTTCTCTGTAATCTTTGGGATGACAGAGGGGGGCGGGAAATGTGTGCTTGTGTCTTGGTAGCAAGAATTATGGTTGTTGTGATGGCTGCTTGGTTGATCTCCAGGATCTCATCCTGCCTTAACTGGAGATCATTGAATTTCTCCTTTGTAGAGTTGCCACCTTTATTTCTGGAGAGGCTCCTGTGCTTTTTAACAGGGAGAGCAAGGGAGGGGAACCGTTTTTCAGCTCAAGGGCCACATTTCCTTCTGGGCAGCCTTCTGAGGGCCACTTGCCAGTAGTGGGGGGAGGGGCAGAGGCAAAAGTGAACGGAACAATGAATGTAAACCTGACTTTAGTTAGAGTAAAATAGTTTCTACACACACCAATCTGTATCCTCCATCCATACAACTAAGAGGCATTATCAGAGTTCAAGGCTGCATTCAAGCCAGCCAGACACCTTCATGGGGCTGGTGAGGTGTGGCATAGGGAGAGTTCTGAGGGCCAGACAGAGAGGCCTGGAGGGCCACCCTTGGCCCTGAGATTCCCTATCTCTGAGGAAGTGTGATAGACACTGAACAGTCAAGTTCATGCAGCCCCATTCCCTGTCACTGCCTTCCCGTTCCATGATCATTTCACCTGCTGAATTTCTGTCTGCCCCCCTCCCCAAGTGTTGTGGGGAGAGGGGACCAAAGTTGACAATTGTCTCCTGTCTTCTTCCATTTTGGTGTGGTCCCACCAGCCACTGCCAAGCCTTGTTTTCCCGCTTGAGCAGAAGCTTCCTTGGCCGCTCTGGTTGCCATGGAAACATGTTGGTCTTAGTGGCATCAAGATGGCTGCCGTGTGGAAAGGGGAGCTAGGCGGCGGTGAGACTCCGGACATGCGGCTGGGAAGGAGAGAGCTAGAGAAGGAGGGGAGACAAGGTAACTGTCTGCCGCTTCCGAAAGTAGCTTTTGAAGCCTACTAGCTGCCCCTGCTAACCTTGCGTTTCTCATTCTCAGCACAGCCTCCCCTTCTGCTCCCCAGCCAGTTCTTTTGCATTAATTTCTAAAAGCAATGACGATAGAATAAAGCCCCCCCCCCCGCTCTCAGAAGTGTGGCACTCTGTGCATGCTCAGGGGGAGGCAGTTGATTAAGCCTCTTGTTCAAGCCATTTAAGGGCTTGCGAAATAATAACCTTGTGGGCCTCTGTCCAATGGATTTCATGTTGGGTCCATTTTTGAATCACCCGACCCTCTTCTTCCTCTCTTAACCCAATTTGATAGTATTATTAATTATAAGGATTTTTCCTGCCCCTTCTCAAAAAAATCATAAAATAGTAGACAGGGGTTTTGTAGGTGCTCCCAGCAGCAAACAGCCCTGCCCCCCCACAGAGTCTCTTTTTAGCTTCACAACACCCCTGTGAGGTAGGTTAGGTGGTGAGAGGAAGGGAGGGAGAGACCAGCCCAAGACCACCCAGTAAGCTTCATGACTGAGTGGAGGATTTGAACCTGGGTCGTCTGTCAAGCAATCTAACCTTGTTGATTTAGCACAGGGGTGGGGAACCTTTTTTTCAGGCCGCATTCCCTTCTGCACAACTTTCCTTTTTTTTTTTAAATAAATGTTTATTGAAATTTTACAAATCAAAAAATTCATCATTTCACATAGATCAATCCATTAGATAAAGCCCACAGAAAAAAACAAAAAACAAGAATACATAAGAAAAAAGAAGAAGAAAAAAAAGAAAAATCCACTTTTTAAATTACAAAATTCCATGTCCCTCTGTCCTGACCTCCTCACATCTCTCTTTTTTGTGTTCCTCTTTATTCCGATCAAATTCAGCAAGTTCAAACCCTTATTCAAACCATACTTAAAATTATATTTTTCTAGTTATTATGTCCCAAATTTCCCTTATCTTAGCCCATTCCTCATCTTATATACTATGACATAATATTATTCTGTTCATAACCCCCTTCTCCTTTTTAAAATTCTTCTTTTCATTCACTTTTAACCAAATCCCACATGCCCTGTTATCTTCACTTCCCACATCATGTTAACACTCAAACATTTTGCAATATTTTTGTAAATAGTCCTTAAACTTTTTCCAGTCCTGTTCCATCAGTTCTTCTCCCTGGTCATGGATTCTGCCGGTCATTTCTGCCATCTCCATGTAGTCGATCACTTGCATCTGCCACTCTTCCACGGTGGGTAGATCTTGTGTCTTCCAATACTTGGCGAAAAGTATTCTTGCTGCTGTTGTTGCATACATGAAAAATGTTCTGTCTTTCTTTGGCACCAATTGGCCAACTATGCCCAAAAGGAAGGCCTCTGGTTTCTTAGGAAAGGTAAATTTAAATACCTTCTTCAGTTCATTATATATCATTTCCCAGCCCTTCTGCACAACTTTCCAAGGGCCACATGGCAGTGGTGACTGGGGCCAGAGGCAAAAATGGCTGGAGCAATTAATGTAGATGTTAGCTTTGTACAACAGGCTAGCTTCTTCAGGCATGCTCCCATCTCTGTCCTCCATCCAGAGCCATAGCTAGGTGATCTTGCGCCCCGGCAGAACCTTCCAAATTGCACCCCCTAGCCACGGACAAACTAGCTCTTCTTTCTGCCTCTCCTCCAACTCCCCCCCCCCATTCAATTCACCCTCTATTTAAAACCATTTCTTATGAGGCAATAATCAATATTTATATTTATGGACATATTTTTATCTGGTTTTGTGCCCGCCCCCATCAGCTGTGCCCCTGGCACGGCCCACCTCGCCACCCCCAGCTATGGCCCTACCTCCTTTCAGCCAAGTGCAAGGCATCGCCAGAGTTCAGAGGCATATTTCAGCCAAGCAAAAACACTCAAGGGGGTGCAAAGCAGAGCTGGAGATGGGGTGTGGCGTGAAGAGCATTCCAAGGGCCAGATAGGGTTAGAGGGCCGCATTTGGCCTTCAAACCCGAGGATCCCAACCCCAGATTAAACAGTATGCAAGTTAAGAACCATATGTTTTCTCTTTCTTCTCCCTGTCCTTTCCATTCTGGAAAATGGCAGCAACTCCCTCCCCCCTTCCTGCTACATCACATTCCCATTTTGGATGGCTCAGTTGCCTTGAGAGAGCCTTTCGGACCCCCTCCTCTCCTTCCCCCACCCCACAAAATAAGCCACCCTTTATTTTAATTTAAATTGTTCCAGGGTTTCAGTGCAGCCCCTCCCTAGGAAGCTGTGGAAGAATACTGCTGAATTAGCCTGAACACTAGGCCAAAGTCCCAAGTCTCTCTGACCTCGACCAAAGCATTTTGCTGAAAGCGTTTAGGCCCAGTTGGAGTCAAGGTGATGCAAGTCGCTCAGATTAGGGAGAAGAAACATAAGAAGCTGCCTTATGCTGTCTCAAATCCTTGGTCCGTCTTGCTCAGTTCTGTCTTCACTGACTGGCAGCGGCTCTCCAGAGCAGAGCATCTTTCCCAGCTTGACCTGGAGATGTCATTGTGCAAAGCAGATGCTCTACAAATGGAGCTAAATCCTCGCAAAGAGAAACCCAGTACACCAAGGAAAAGGGTTGTAAGCCTAGCTTCCTCCCTGATCTGCTAGGTTTTTTAATGTACTGGGAATATTGCTCTTAGGATAGGAGGGAGCATTTGGCAATGTGAGTTATGAATCTTGAACTCTGCCCCCACTCTGTTGTGCCTTATAATTTTAAGATGCTGGGGATTGAACCAGGGATCTTCTTCTTGCAAAACTATGGAGGGAAGAGACTCCCAGGCAAGTTTGAGAGGTTGCAGCTTAGTGGCAGAGCCACTGCTTTGCATGCAGTAGGTGTTTAAAATAGAGAGGAGTTTTACGATTACGCATGGTATAAAGAAAGTGGATTGGGAGAAGGTTTCTCTACCCCCAAACCTCATAATACCAGAACCAGGGGACAGACAACAAAAAGAAGTACTTTCTTCACACAGCATGTACTTGGGACTGTGAAGTTTGCTCCAACAAGAGGCATTGATGGCTAACCAACTGGGATGGCTTTAAAGGAGGATTAGACAAAGTCATGGAATATAAGGCTATCAGTGGACACTAAGCCTGATGGTGATATTCTCTCACCACTGTTGGGGGCAGTGATGTGCCTCTGAATACCAGTTGCTGGGAATCACAAACGGGGAGAGTTGCTGTTGCATTTATGTGCTGCTGGTGGGCTTCCCATCGGGGCATCCCTTTGGCCACTGTGAGAACAGGATGCTGGACTAGATGGGCCTTTGGGAGGATCCAGCTGCCAGGCTCTTAACTATGTTCAGAAGGTGCCAGGTTCACTCCCAGGCAATAGGGTAAGAGAAGCCCCTTTATAGCTACCACCATATGGAATACACCCAGATAAGCCAAGATCTGACCCAGTACAGTATGTCTGTACCAAGGAACTGAATATCCTGACATCCGAGACAGGCACCCAGATGGATGCCCTCGTTGAACTCTTATCCATTCAGTATGTAATCCTAGCCTGCTCTGAGTTAAGTGTTTGTGTATGAGAACCACCACTCCGAAATCTTCCACTGAGAGCAGCTGCCTCACTTTTTATCTTGATGGGGTCACCTGGCTCAAGGATGTGATCTTGCGGTACATCGTTCCAAAGAAATAATGAGCCTCCTTTCCATTGATTTTTATTTTATTTTACACATGCTCAGTAATTGCCATGGTATTTCCAGACCTCCCTAGAAACCCCAAAGACTTGTAGATTTCATTTTAACATAGGGTTTCTGTTTGTCCAGTTTCAAACTTGCAGATCTTTCCATCTCTCTTTCCTTTCCAATTTATTTTGTTTACTCATTACAACAAGTGCAAATACAGTTAACCTGGACAGCTTTTTACTTAGTTTGACATGTTTTTAATTGTCCAAAAGACCAGTGGAGATAGCTTAATTGAGTCAAGAAAGACGACTCAGAAATCATTTTGAATGCTTTATTACAACATAAAATGTTATTGGGACATGCATCCATAACACCAGTAAATTAGCAAATTTTGAAAAGTTGTTTGTCAGTTTGCTATGCATTCAGACACTTCTTAAGATATTGCAACAAATTTTGTGTGATGGTTCCTGAGATCGAGGAGCCAGTTTTCATCTATGTTTTGATACAGTTGGGTGCCATTTTGAATCAAAATGGCAGACTGGACCTTAAAAACTTCACTGATTGCAGAACTGTGCTGTTTGTTTGTTTGTTTCTAAAAATTTGAAAGCAACATCAGCTCACAGGCTGCTCATTAACAATAGAGAAGATATGCTTATACACATTCAAATCTTAAAATACACTGGATGGTTGATCAGACCACCAAGTGGACACAGGTCTTACCTAGCTAAGGTGGATGTTAATTGAAGAAGCATCAGCTACAGATAGTGATGAGTTGGAACGCTGTCTTGTAAGTCCAACATTGTGTTAGAACTAGCACTTTTTTCGGGGCCGCAACCTTGCACAGTGCCCCCAAACATACATTTTTAGGCGGTGTGAAAGCACGGCCCTGAAAAAGTGTGTATTTTGGGCTCCGTGATCTCATGCGGGTCATGTGAATCACACAGGAGCATGGACAGAAAGATGTGCATCCCAGTTTTGGGACTCAGCATGTTGGAGGGTTTGGAAATACAATTCTCAACATGGTGGGAAAACCTATGATAAAGCAACGTGTGTGCCTGCTTGCTCAGCTCTTGAGGTGCTGTTGATGAGCAATTTCAAGGGCCCTCCAGCACCTACTCTCCTTCCTTTTACTATATATTCAATTTATTATTTATTCAATTTATATCCCACCCTCCTTCCCCGAGGAGCCCAGGGTGGCAAACACACAAACAAGAAAACAGTTCAAACACCTTGCAAACAGTTCCAACGAGGCTACAGGCTGGGAAAGTCCTCTGCTTAAAAGGCCTGTTGGAAGAGGTAGGTCTTCAGCAGGCGTCTGTCTAATATTTAACAAGAGGTGGTTGTCATGATACTAAAAGCCAGATTCCTGCATTGTGTGGCATCAATCTTTTGATAAGACGGTATCTGCAGGAGGCCCTCACCTGCGGAGTGCAGTGGTTAGTTGGGTATGCAGTGAGACCAGTGCTTTTTTCCAAGAAAAATGGTGCTAGAACTCACCATGAAGTTGTTACAACAAGTGGCCGGGCGACTCGGGGCAGCCCTGAACAGATGCAGGTTTGACAACAACCATGTTCACCACTCACAGAATGCTAAAAACTACTGCAAGCTGTCTCCCTAGCTGGTTTGGGGTCACCCCTAGTTCTGGTGCAGGTCAAATAAATGCACCCCCGCCTCCCTCATTCTCTTAGATTCAGGCGGGTGGCTAGGGCAGCTCAGAAGGGCCCTCGTGCAAACGTGCGCATGTGCAATAGTAGAGGCCTGGCTCGAAAGCTTAAAGCCTGACACTGCTACGCGGGGACAGAAAAGGAAATACAAATTGGCCCCGTGCTGTAGCTTGACCAATCATGGCCAGGAGAGGCTAAGAGCTAGGTGGAGTCATATATTTTAAAAAGTGTAGACTCTCATATGCGGGCCAACTTCCATTTTGGCTTTAAATGTTCGTTTGGGGCTTCTCAGACATATGTAAAGGCAAGAAACGGGCAGGGGGAGCACCAGCTTGTAATGGCGCCCACCTGAGAAGTGCCTGAAGTGTACTCTGGCATGCTCTGGCTGAAAAAGGTGAGACCATCCTTCAAGTATCCTGGTCCCAAGCTGTTTAGGGCTTTACACACCAAACCCAGCACCTTGAAGCTAGCCAGGTGACTGATTGACTTTGTCAATCAAGGGGGTGATCTTCAGATAGAGGCCTGCACAAAGTGGGCCCAATGACCAATCTCCAAATTTCCATTCCTTGGGTGTCTGCGACTGTATTTCTAAGCCTTCACTGCACGGGGAGAGGAGGGAAATGTCACATCTGTTCTGGGTTTTTATTATTGTTTTGATTCTGAGAACTGGAGCATTTGGCGGCACAGCCGGTTCTCGGATTGCTTGCTTCCCTGGCACTAGGCCCGCCCTGCGTGTGATTCGCAGCCTCTACAGTCAGCACAGCAGTGGTACACTAAGGCCTCATCTGCACGATACATTTAAAGCAGTACCACTTTATACAGGCAGTGCTTCCCCCAAAGAATCCTGGGAACTGTAGTTTGTTAAGAGTACTGAGAGTAGTCTTAGGAGACCCTTCCTCCCCTCCAAGAGCTGCCAGTAGTGGTTTAACTGTCAATCTCTCTTCCCAGGGAACTCTGGCAATTGTAGCTCTGTGAGGAGAATAGGGGCTTCCTAACAGTACCCTTAACAGACTACAGTTCCCAGAATCCTTTGGGGAAGCCATGACTGTTTAAATTGATATGATTCTGCCTTAAATGTATAGCGCAGACAAGATCTAAGTGATTGTGACAGATGTGGTTCCAAGGGGGCATGCAGGACAGACTGAGGCTATGTACACACCATACGTGTAAAGCACACACCTCCCTCAAGAATCCTGGGAACTGTAGTTTGTTAAGGGTGCTGGGTATTGTAGCTCTGACAGATAAAATATCAAGTTCCTAGGATTATTGGGGGGGGGGTGCGGTATGGTGTATATGCAACTTCAATGCAAACTGGGCTAGAATTTGAACCAATGCCTCTTGAGCTTGATTCAACTCATACACACTGCTGTTTAAGAGCAGTTGATACTCTTTCCCTTTCCTTCCAGTCCTGCAGTAACAGGGGCCAAAGTTTAAGCCCTGAATTGCTGCCAAACAAAGTTCTGCGCCCAAGGACCTTGAGTTCCGGGGTTGGCCCAAGAAGGGGGAAGAACGATGCTGAGAATTATGGCCCTGCTCTTTGACCATTAGAAATCATACTCGGCGATTTATCTGAACTCAGCATAGTTTCGGGCCTATCATTGTATGTATTCTTAAGGACTAGAATCTTGGAGTTTCTTAATTCAGGAGGTTAAATTCTGCAGTACTGATTCCCCGCACTTGGCAAGGTGGGGCTGCAGAAGCATGAGAACTGAAGTAGGTCTTATTTGAGAGCCTGATTTTACTGCCTGGGATTCTCTGCTGGATTCCTGTGCTGGAATAACCAGCCGCGGTGGTTACAAAACAGTGGGAGGCTGTGAGGTTTTCTAACTGCAATGTTGTTGCCAAAGTGAGGGAGCTCATTTGCCTTTCTGGGGCAAACACGGCTGGGAAGGTAACATCTCTGACACAGATAAAAAGTTCAAAGTTTGTTTACAACTGCAAGCATTTTTCAAGCCGTTTCAGCTCAGTGGACTGGTCTGTTGCCAAAGCATTCAGCTCTTTTTGAACCGTAGGGGGTAACGGAGGGGGGGGGGAGAGAGAGAGAGACAGAGAGAGAGAGAGAGAGAGAGAGGACTCATGTTGCTCTCTGGCCAAGAGTGCCTTTATCTGTGTGAACTCGAGTGAGTCTCGGCAGGATCACGCAACAGGAGTGTGCACCACCGTCCATTAGAGAAGCAGATAAACATGCGGCAATAACATACCGCTTTATTTTCCGCAGCCTGGCAAGGACCCAGCCTTTCTGCTTGTTCCGAATAACATTGAGCAGCACAACAACAACAGCAGGAGGAGGAAGGATTCTGGGAATTCGGGGAGGAAGATTGTATGGTGTAAACACACTGGGGGAGGACAGCATTTAACGCAGGGAAAAATAGGGTCACCAGGAATTCTGTGCATCAGGTAGGATTACTGTCTCTTTTTGCAGAGTTCCTTCATCTGCTTTGTAAGATGACTGAAATTTCCCTAAGTCAGGCACAGGGAGTCTTCTTCAGCCTGAGGGCCGCATTCCCATCTAGGCAACCACTTGGGGGCCGCAGGCCAGTGGTAGAAAGCAAAAGTGAGCAGAGCAATGAATGTGAATTTGACCTTTGTATGGTGGGCTAGTTTCTGCACCCACACCCAATTGTCCATCTTGGCAAGAAGCATTAATAGAGTTGCATTGCAGCCAGGCAAGAACACCCAGAGAGGGTGCAAGGCAGGGCTGGTGTGAGGCCTGCAGAGAATCCCAAGGGCCAGATAGAGAGGTCTGGAGGGTCACCTCAGGTTTCCCTAAGTTCCTTTGGCCTTCCAGGAGTTGCTGAACTGCAACTCCTAGCACTCCTAGCAAATGTGGCCAATGGCCGGGGACACAGAGAATTGTGGTTCAACATCTGGTGAGTCAAAGGTCCCCTAAACACCTGCCCTAAGTGTGGCTAACCACATAGCTTCCACGTACCAGTTTGCTGTAAAAGACACAGGGGCAGGAGCATCTTTTAAAAAGGCGACCATCTTTTAGCTGTGTTTCCAACAAGTTCAGTGCCATAAACAAAAATCCAGATATTTAAATCAAAGCAGTGCCCTGCCCCACACAATGAGGCCCCACATAGCATCATGGTTAATCCGGCTCTAATAGCTGCTAGGCCCTGAAAAGGGCAACCAGAAAAAAGGACATTAATTGTTATGTGTGCCTTGCTTTATCCCTGCTTTGAGATGCCTGACTGCTCCGATGGGATTTCAGATCTGGGATTCAAAGCTGGCTCGGAGCCCAGGCCTTTATAGAGGCTACAAGATCTGGCCTGCAGGCCGGCCTCCTTCCCAGCAACGTGGGGTGAGAAGCACGTGGATCCCTTACTTAGCTCTGGGGCAGCCTCACCCCTGTTGAGGCTTCCTCCCACCTCTCCTCCTCCTCTTCCAGCCCTGGGCTGAACACAGGCCTGAACGTGATGGAAGCCTGACCCAAATGTTGGACAGGTATTTGATGGAGATCAAAAGAGGAACGAACGGTTGGAGTTTAAGAGTCTTGGGAGTGAGGGTGCTCAGGAATGAGTGCCCTTCAGGACTTGGAAGAAAATTGCTAAGGAAAAAAGAGGAGATTCCATTCTGCCAGCATTCTTTGCCCAGGTCCTCTAGAAATAAGATATTGAGGTCAGATGGTTTCTCCCTTGGGTTGACAAGCCCAACTGCCTAGAATGTTTATATTTATTTAAGTAGTATAAGTAGTTGAGACTTATACCTTGCTTTCCAACAATGTGGAGCTGACAAAAAAATTCAGACATGTATTATTATTGTTATTTATTTAGGGTTGCCATATTTCAAATAGTAAAACCAGCTTTTTTTAGTTAGAAGAAACTCCAAAATTGTTGATTGCCGAAGATCCAGGATGAACCGGCCCCTTCCAGAACCCCCCCCCCCGGAAGTCCCTATTTTTTATTAATATTATCAGTCACTTTATACAAAAGGACGTTTTAAAGTGACTGAACTGGATAACACAGAAATTTGAAACAAGCAAACATTAAAAACATAAATACAAAATCCATAAAATGTGCATCCAGTAAGATATTCAGAAAGCCAATCCACTCTACTAAAAGATGAGCAATACTATAGGCGGAATGTGCGTACAAAATACAAATACAACTATTTTTTATAATATATAATGTTGGGGAGTGCTATTCCAGGCCAACTGATTACTACCCAGACATGCCTTGGTCCATGATGCCAGTCAGTCAGGGGTGCCATTTATGTGGGGCTGTGGGGGACGAGGCCCCCCAAATTTTCACTGAAGGGGCTGGGGCCCACCAAAGTTCTGCGGCAGCATGTACACATGCCTTGGAGCATCAGCACAACATGTCAGCATGCCCCACAACACGCGTGAGTGACATCACACCATGGGAGACCAGGGTTCAAATCACCCACTTAGCCATGATGAAACCGTCTGGGTGACCTTGGGCCAGTCATTTGTCTCTCAGCCTAAGCTACCTCACAGGGTTACTGAATCCCCTCTTGCTGGGCTTTTTGGGTCCACCAACCCTTCACAAAGGGACGCGGGTGGCGCTGTGGGTTATGACTTGCCAATCAGAAGGTCGGCGGTTCAAATCCCCGCGACGGGGTGAGCTCCCGTTGCTCGGTCCCTGCTCCTGCCAACCTAGCAGTTCGAAAGCACGTCAAAGTGCAAGTAGATCAATAGGTACCGCTCCGGTGGGAAGGTAAACGGCGTTTCCGTGCGCTGCTCTGGTTCGCCAGAAGCGGCTTAGTCATGCTGGCCACATGACCCAGAAGCTGTATGCCGGCTCCCTCGGCCAATAAAGCGAGATGAGCGCCGCAACCCCAGAGTCCTCCGCGCCTGGACCTAACGGTCAGGGGTCCCTTTACCTTTAACCCTTCACAAATATATGCAGGTCTGTTAGATGTACAAAATGTCTTGTGTGGGTGGAGGCGCTGACACCCCCCCCCCCGCAGTTTAGGTGTTAGAATGTTTTGGCAGTGGGGACAAAATCCACTTAGCTTGAGGGGAGAGGGAGGTCAAGTTAAAATAGCCAAAGTCTGCTTTCAGTCTTGGCTTGTCTGAGAGTTGTTTACTGCCCTAGCAATGAACATTGGGATGGGGGGAAGGGAGGGAAAGAGGAAAAGAGAGAGAGAGGAGGACTGGAGCTTTGGCAAGTTTTGCTGAGTCAGGAGATGCAGCTTAAGGTGGAAGACTCTGGAGCTGCTGGCTTCTTGCTGGGAAAAAAATCTATTTTTTCTTCCTACCAAAGGAATTCCAAGATCAGCTGAGGCCGTGCTGAGCCTGCACAATTTATGACAAGCTAAGTAAGCACTGTAAAGAAATGATAAGATGTTTGGGGCTTTCTTTTCTTATTTTTGGGAAGGGAGGAAAAGGCAATTGTGCTTGGGAGAGACAAGATAAAGAGATTATGCATGGATTATAGACGGTTGTTATTTTCAGGTGGGATTCAATCACATGTCACCAATTTCATGTTGCACAACTATTGTTGATTGGAAGGTCTTGCAACACAAAACCGCTTTTTGTGATAAGGAAAGGGGGAAATGCACTCAAAAGTGTGTGGTATAAACTTTGCTTTGGCTCAACAGTCGTCTAACCTTAGAGGGTTTTTAAATAGCTTTTCGCTGGGTTTAATTAGCAAGGATCATAGGAAAAATAAATGATACAAATGAAGAGACCAAGTCTTCTTATGCCGTTTGTATATCACAAAAATAGCATTCAAAATTTGGACTAATATCTGCAACATATGGGTCTCACCTTAGAGGTTTTTAAGAATATTCAGCAGTTTCTAAATGCTTTAACATAAAATGAATAAATAAAATAACCTCCCCACAAGCTAATCAGGATGAATGCTGATTAAACAGCAACCTTCATCTAATCTCCCCTAGGAATCTGACTGGTTTCTGTGACAACAGGATACTGGAATAAATGGGTTATTCGCTTGATCCAGCAGCCAGGCTTACATTCACCTGCAACAAATCAGGATAAATGCAGCAGGAGTCTTCTTTCAAGCCTAATTTCAGCATGGCAGATACTCCAGGAGAGGCCTCTGTGGGTGCCTGTGTGCCCACAGGCCCCACATTGACAACCTCTGTGTTCTAGCCTCTGTGTTGTACAGGATCCCTGCACGATTTCATGCCTGCTGCCCACTCCTCAAAGGAACATTGTTTGCACTTGAAAGCACCCAATTTAAGGCAGGGAATAATCAGTTGCTTCTTGCAATTGTCCCAAGGCGGATGTCTACCCCTTTGATCTCCCCACAGATGCCGCCACAGAGGCTCAAAGTCTGACACTGACTCCCGCCCTCTCCGTTTCTGGTACAGTTCTGTCTTGGAGCTGAAATTGTATAGCAAGGAAGGATCTGAAAATTGCCCCCGCTTTCCTCTTCCCACTTTTGCCTTGCCTGAGCAAGAATGGAGTATTGAATGATGAGAAACTGGCTGGGAAGTTATTTTCTTACTTTAATTGTTTAATTTTTGTTACTTATTGACTTCCTTCCTTTTAACAATTGATAGAAGGTCCTCGATCTGGGATGGGAAGCCTGCAGGCCTATGCAGCTCTCAGATGGAAAAAAGTTCATAGAAGGACAAGAAAAGTGATAAAGGGGGTTGGAGCAACCCCTCCTTGAGGAAACTTCCAGGGCATTTTAGTTGAGAAGAAAAGTTAATGTGCCAGTGGCACATGTTAGAGGTATTATAAGTGGGTGCTTGGTGTGGAGAAAGTAAATGGGGGAAGTCTGTCGCTTTTTTCCTCATAACTCTAAGGCTGCGTACACAGAATATCTTCACAGCACATTGAAAACTCATCTCTCCCCTCATGGAATTATAGGCAATATAGTTTGTTAAGTGTTGCTGGGAATTTTAAATCTGTGAGGGGTGAACTACCATGCCCAGAATTCTTTGAGGGAAAGAATGTGCCCCGAATGTGCTTTAAAGGCACAATGTGTACCCAGCTCAGGGATAGCCAATAAAGCTGAATAACAGATGAAAGGATTTCAGCTCATAGTTAATTTGGAATTTGATGCTATGAGAGGCAATCAGGGCCACCAACCATCCAAGAGTGACCTCCTAAACTTATAACCGTCTTTTTCTTGCATTTTGCTGTATTAAAGTTTGAATATCATAGAAACATTGCGATACAGTGAAATAAATGGTATAAGAAACAAAAAAAGCAACCCCCCCCACAAAATAAAAAATCGACACAAATATTGAATAGGATGAACGTACTGTCCCTCATCTTCAATCTGGAATCCACAGAAATGTTGTGGATCACCAGCATGAAGCTCGCTGGCTGCTCGTAGTCCATGGACCACAGTTTGAGAATCTCCAGCCTAGCAGCATCCCTGTTGACTGTCTCCTCCTGCAAAGCAACCCTTAGGTTCTCACGAGCATGAAAGCTTAGATGGAACCTCCTGGTTCAGAGGCAGTATACCTCAGTTAGCAGATGCCTGGCTGGGGACAAAGAGTAAGGTGAGCTGCCATGCACCTCTATGCCTCTCCTGAGTCCCCCAGAGCATTTGGCTGGCTGTTCTTAGAGGCAAAGAGAGAGAGAGAGAGATGGACTTAATTGTCCCAATTTTTTGTTGCGGGGTGATGATGATGATGATGATGATACGTACTCAGACGCCTTCGCCATCGTGAGGTTGGCGAGGCAAGCTCTGTTCCACCTTAAGCGCCGGCCTGGGGGAGCCGGGAGGGCGGGACGGGGGCGGAGGCTCCGAGCCTATTTTAGCTGCCGGCCGGCGAGGCTTTGCTCAGAATCGGATCGAACCGGATTTCCTCGAGGAGCCAAGTTCCGGATCGTTCCAGGTAGAGATTGGAGAGACCCCACCTGCCGGGCTCGCTCCCCATTCCCCTGATTTTACAACCCGCTTCTACGCACTAGATACACCTCCTAAAGTTGGTATCCAGAAAGCGGATAAAGGCAGAAGAGAAGATCTGGATTACGGGGAGGGGGGTGGATAGGGTCCGGGGGGGGGCAGCGCAACGCCTCGGTAAAAGGAGCTTTCTGTTCAAAATCCCCCTTCCCCTCTCCATAGGGTTGCCATTAGAGAGCGTGTGAATTTCACCTCTTATAATAGGGAGGGGAATGTATTTGGGGTTAATGGCCCCAGGGATCTAATAGGGGTGGCATAGTGACTGCTGCTGAGGGGTTTTTTGGGGGGTCTAGTCTCTGGCATACATAAGGGGGTATTCCTAAAGAGGGCTCTGTAAGGGGGGGTTACTAGTATCCAGGAAGATAGGCAGTTTTTGGAGGAACGGAGGTTTAAAAATGGACATTGTCTGAAATTTCTAAAATGTGAGGTTCTAGGGTTTGAGCCTGCTGAAGGGTTTTCTGTGCAGCTGTTCATTGTGGCTGCTGGGAAGCTAGACGGGCTTTTGGTGCCCCCAGGGGGGGGCACAGGCACCAAGGATAGGTTTGGAGGCCAAGCCTTTGATGAACCCTCAGTTGGATGCATGCAGGAAGGGTAGCCCAGAGGCAAGCTGGTCTCTGTGGAAGACGGGTATGTTGGGTCAAGAAGAGCCTTTCCCCCCAGAAAGGCCTTGTGAACTAAGGGGGCTCCCTCTGCTCCCCCTCTATCACTTCCAAACCACCTGCTTCCTTTCCCCCAGGTGGCACCATGACCTCCCCGGGTGTAACCCCCGACACGGAGCTCGACATGAAAGACGTGGAGCTCAACGAGATCGAGACCGAGAAGCAGCCCATGAACGCCTCTTCCCCGCTGGCCAGTTCGCCGGGCAGCCTGGGCGAGAAGAACGGGGTCGTGAAGGTGAAGGTGGCCGAGGAGGAGGAGGAGGAAAGCGCCATGGTGGCCAAGTTCACTGGGCTCTCCAAGGAAGAGCTGCTCAAGGTGGCCGGCACTCCCACGTGGGTGCGCACCCGCTGGGCGCTCCTCATCCTCTTCTGGCTGGGCTGGCTGGGCATGCTGGCGGGGGCCGTCGTCATCATCGTCCAGGCCCCCCGCTGCAAGGACCTGCCCAAGCAGGAGTGGTGGCAGAAAGGCGGCATCTACCGCATCCAGGAGGTGGCAGGGTTCCAGGACTCTGGGGACGACAACGTGGGCGACCTGGCAGGTGGGTGCTGCAAGGGGGGGACGTGGTCCTAGCTATTCCATTGCAGGAGAGGGCAGCGGCTCAAGAATAAAAGCCTTGCACTCATAAGGGCTCTGGTTCAATCCCCAGCATCTCCAGGTAGGGCTGGGAGAGACCTCTGGGAAGCTGCTGCCAGTCAGTGTAGACAGCACTAAGCTGGATAGACCCAGTGGTCTGACTCAATAGCAGCCGGCTTCCTATGCTCTTAAGGACATTCTATTTGAAGGGTTGTGGCTCAGCATCAGAACATCTCAGGTGGGTGAATGAGATATCATCGTTTCCAGATTCCCAGCTTTCCAAAAAAAGAGCAAGTATCTAGCTTTGTAGAACCCGAGACATGAGACAAGTATGAGCACTATTTTTATTTTTGTGTGCTCATAAACTAACCTGATCCCCCCCCCACCTGCTTGGAAAATTTATTGCGGACTTGCAGGTCCAGACTTCCTAGTAGTAATGTGATGTAATTAATGGGCACAGTGCTTGTGTGAATGCCAGTCAAGGACTCTTCCCTTTTCACTCAACAGCCTTGAATTCCTGGGAGGGGGGGGGGAACCTATCATGAATATCTGCCCTCCAAGCTACTTAACAGGGTGTTGTTGCTCAGAAGTAACTGATCTGCTGTAAACAAAACTTGAGAAGGTTCCTGGAATATATAACCCGGGACCTATGCTAGCCTGCCCTTTAATGCACCCTGCCTATTCCTCTCTCCCCTCCACTGCAGTCAAAAGGACTATTTTTCAATGCAGAGTTGCTGGCTAAGGTCATTGCAGGCAAGTCCCGCAATGAGGCTTCTATGGCTCTGAAAATCGCCTCCTGGGCAGTTCAGGATCTCCCTATTGGGCTTTTCTTGCTGCGCTCAGCAGTGCTCTGAGTACATGTGATTAGCAGCTGCCTCTCCACCCCCCCCTTCCTCTTTACTGGCTGCCCATCCACAGACTGGTACCAGCCAGACTTCCCTGTGCCAAGCAGCCGGTTCTATCCGGCTTTGAAGCAACCACTGGCCTTTGTTTCATCAGTTCCTGACGTCAGTGGGACGCTGACTCAGCACGGAGGCGGCTGGCTGGGTAAACGATTCGCAGGGCTCCACTTCCTTTCCTCCACTGTCTCACTCTGACCCTGCTTCCTCTGGAGATCAGGCAGATAGAGCCTCGTGGCTCGTTGTGTGAACCTGTGTCCTTATTTGCTCAGCTCTAAGTACATTTGGGGGTTGGGGGGGCATCCAAAGCTCAGGAAGGGCTTATTTTCTCCCTCACAAACATCCCTTTGAGTTTGGAAGTTTGTTCCCGGGCTAGTTATTAATTAATATGATTTATAATAAATAGAATAAATAAGCAAAACTGGGCTGGGAGCAGACTTCTTATTACATTTAGATTCTTCATTATTATTATTATTATTATTATTATTATTATTATTATTTATTATTACCAAAGTTTATATATTGCCCTTCATCTGTAGATCTCAGGGCAGTTCACAACATAAAATTACCATATAAAAATAAGAACGAAAACCAATTAAACCAAATAATGGTACCATTCTGCTCTGCCGTGGCCAGACCACACCTGGAGTACTGTGTCCAGTTCTGGGCACCACAGTTTAAGAAGGATATTGACAAGCTGGAACATGTGCAGAGGAGGGCAACCAAGATGATTAAGGGTCTGGAAACCAAGCCTTATGAGGAACGGTTGAGGGAATTGGGCATGTTTAGTCTGGTAAAGAGGAGACCGAGAGGAGATATGAGAGCCATTTTCAAGGCCCTCAGGGTGGCATGCATTGTTTCTCTGGTTTCTGTTTTTATCAACACAACAAATCTGTGAGGTAGCTTGGGCAGAGACACTGCGACTGACCCCTCAAGGTCACCCACTGAGTCCCATTCCTGAGTGGGAATTTACCCTGTTCTCCCAGGGTCTCAACCCATCACTCTTAAGGTAGCATACATGTCTTTTTCTCTTCCTCAAGTTTACCCTCACAGCTTCCCTGTGAGGTAGGTTAGACTGAGGGACTGCCTGGCCACCCACTAAACTCCATGGCACAGTAATAATTTGAACCCGGGTCTCCCAGTGGTCCTCTAAAGGTAAAGGTAAAGGGACCCCTGACCATTAGGTCCAGTCACGGATGACTCTTGGGGTTGCGGTGCTCATCTCACTTTACTGGCCGAGGGAGCCAGCGTATAGTCCTCTATAATGTCTTCTATAAATAGTCGTCCTCCTCCTCCTCAGCCCTGTTAAATTCTCTGGCCTTTTAAATCTTAACAACAGAAAGTTCCAAATTGACACTAAGGAGGACTTGGGAAACCATTGTATACTAATTTTCAAGTTTGTCTCTACAACACTGAGGGCTGGAAGGCTCTGCTGGATTTATTTATTTATTCATTATGTTTCCGTCGCACACAACTGCTGTGCTCTGTTTCAGACTGGGAAGCAAATTGAGAAACTGCACTTAAGTATGGCTTCCTTGCTCTGTGCAAACTGGGAACTGTGGCTAGTGTCTTCCAAACAAGCTATGATTTGTGTAAGCCAATGTTTCCCAGTTTGGATGTAACAGGAAACTATGGTTCTTGGCTTGAGTCCCTTGCTCACACAAAAGGAGGGGCAAAGTTCATGCCAAGGAGCCACAGTGCACGTGCATATTCTGGCTTGTAAAGTCAGGATTTGATCCTCCGAACTTGGCTTGTTAAGTCTGTGGCCATAGTTGGGCTGTTAACTCTGCTAGCTGAGTCCTACATCATCTCTGGAGCTAGAATTGAGCAGGGGATCAACTCTCTTGCTGCACTGGCAGCCCAACCTTTATTCCCCCTCCCCCCCCCCAAATAACACCTTTGCTTTCTTTCTGTCACTCCAGGTCTGAAGCAGCAAATGGATTATTTAAGTAAACTCAAAGTGAAAGGTTTGGTGATTGGACCTCTCCACGTCAATCCTGAAAACGACCAGGCTGGAACGAACCTCAAGGACATCGACAAAAGATATGGGACGCTGGATGACTTCCGGGAAGTCCTGCAGGTGGCAAAGAAAAAAAGTAAGGGCCAAGCGTAACCACAATGGCTACTAGCTGTTGCTCTGCCCCTGAATGCCAGTTTCTGGGAATCGCAAGGGAGGAGAGGTGCTGTTGTGCTCAAATCCTGCTTGGTAGCTTCCTGTTAAGGAATCTGTTTGGCCACCATGAGAACAGGATTCTGGGCTTTGGCCTTATCCATTAGCCAGGATCTTGCTCTTATATTCCTGGCTGCAGTGCCAGCAAGAGGTCTCTGCAGAAGTTCTAGGCATCACCTTTCTGACTTGTGATGTTCCTTTCCTCTCTCTTTCAGGCTTGAAGGTGGTTTTGGATCTGACCCCCAACTATCGCAGCCAGTCGCCTTGGTTCAGCCAGGAGATCAGTCTTAACAAGGATTTGCAGGACAAAATGAAGGTGAGGAAGGAAAAGCGCACAGGGGAGCATTGGGAAGATCTTAAAGTTGCCACCTTTTTTGGGTGGTGATGGGGAAGAATTTATTTACACCTGTGCCTGGGTATCACAGGTGAGGAGAGTTGCTGCTTGCTTGGCCACCCCCCAGGTCTAAGGTTCTCCCCCTTCTGATATATAGAATAATAATAATAATAATTAATAATTTATTATTCATATGCCACCCATCTGACTGGGTTGCCCCAGCCACTCTGGGCGGCTTCCAACAAATAAAACTGCAGTAAAGCACCAAACATTAAACATCATAGAATTGTAGCGTTGGAAGGGACCCCAAGGGTCATCTAGTCCAACCCCCTGCAATGCAGGACTATGCAGGTGGCCCATATAGGGTTTGAACCTGCGACCTTGGCGTTATCAGCACCACGCTCTGACCAACAGAGCTAACTGGTTTGAGTCTAAATACTTTAGATCGAATTTAAAAACTAAACAAACCTGTAATTGGTCACATATAGCCATTTATCAAGCAACTTGGGGCAGTGCACATAGCATTACTGGCCTTGCAACAATCCCGTAAGGTAGGCTGAAACAGCAGCCTGCATGGTTGAGGGAGGGGTCTGAGCAATGGCCTCCTTAGTGTGAATCAACACCCTTGTTCCTTATAGCAGGTGGGCGTATTTCCTTGTAACCTAAATAAAACTAAATTCACCAAAGGCTAATTAGCAGGGACTGAGAGGGAGGAATCAACCAACACAACATGATTTTTTTAGTCACCCTTGAGGACTAACTGCTTGTCTGGTCCTGTTTTTTTTTCTTTCCATCCCTCAGGAAGCAATTACATTCTGGCTGGAGGAAGGTGTCTCTGGGATCCAGATCGGGGGCGTGGAACATTTAAATGTATGTGGTGAGCCCATCCCAATCAATCTCCATTATTCATCCTTCTCCCTCCCCACCCCGGTTCAGGGCACTAGCGCTTAAGGGACAAAGTGAATTTCCTTGTGAGCTGGTATTAAAGAGTGGTGGCCTCCTCTTGTCAGATACATGGAGGTTGTTTTTTCTTACAGGGGGAGGGACTTTTGGGTTGTACAGAGTGGAAGCTCAGTGGCAGGACATCTGCTTTGCATGCAGAAGGTCAGAGTAGTTATAAGGCCACTTCCTGCATTCCTTCCTGTTTGGCATAGTGGTTGTGGGGTGGAGCTTGAAGTTCCTGCCCTCAGTGTGCATCTATCTCACTTGCCGATCATGTTATTTCCTCAGGACACCCAAATCCTGAGTGAGTGGAAGAACCTGACAGAAGAATACAGTGTGGACGACCACACCAGGTAGGCACCCCCCTAAGATGCACAGCTTCCTATTCTGATCCCCTCCTCCTCCTTTAAGCTCCCAAGCTGTGCTACATAAACATAGTGACTTACATAAGAAAACAAAATCAAGTTGATAAATCTGTGCCAAAGCAAACTATCCTTCTGCCATTTTCACCCCTTACCACCCATTTTCTCTTAACTTTTTAAAATTCTGCTTTTTGCTAATAATGAGTGAAGACAGGGGTGCCAATTTGAATAAAATATTGGGGTGCCCAAGTAAGCCCTCCCTGCGTAATTGATCACGTGATGTGGTGCACGGACACCATTTGGATGGCAATCCCCATCAACTTTGAGGGGGCCTGGTCCCCTCAAATATTTTTCTGGGGGTGCCGAAGATCCCTCAGCTCCTAGGAGTTGGTACCTATGAGTGAGGACTAAGATGCCGTACAGGGCCCCGGAAAAGCCCCAGTGGCTTCTGAGCTTTTACTGAAGACATGACAACCCCAGGCCTATTCGATCCGTATTCCATTTAAAAAGCTAAAAGCAAAAAAAACCCCCAGCTTCTAAACATGGTGTTGTTGTTGGATTATGACCTGCAAGAAAAATCAAGGTTCAAACCCCCACTCAGCCATGAAGCTCATGGGGTGACCTGGGACCAGTCACTGTCTCTCAGCCTAACCTCTACTTCGCAAGGTTGTTGTGCAGACAAAATGGGGAGGCCCAAGTATGCTGCCCTGAGCTCATTGGAGGAAACAAGAATCAAAATATACTATATAATAGAAATAAGAAAGCACAGTAAAATCAATTGTGCTGTGCTTGGCCCACTACTTGTGTCACCTTGATGTCACTCAGCTGCCTCCCATGGTGGTCTTTCGTTTGAGCCATCTCTCAGCGGTGGCTGGTGCCCATTGGCTGGTGGTGAGAAGCAGGAGGCGTAGCCAGAGCCAATCACAGGCACAGCCACCTAATTCTAGTTTTGCCCTTCCTGCTGATTTCTACAAGGGCAACGCTGAGACTAAGGAGGAGGAAGCTGAGAGGCAGGGCCACCCCCATCCCGGACTGGTTGTAGGCAGGAAAGCAGGCAGGTGGGGGTTGGCTGAGGGCAGACTGAGAGTGATGGGGCAAGTGCTCCTCTTGCCCTAATGGTCCAGCCTCCACTGATCTCCATCTTTCTCTCTCTGCTCCTCCTTTCAGGGTGCTCATTGCAGCGACACGCAGGCAGGATGCCGAGGGCATCTTCTCCCTCCTCAACGAGACCACAGGCGTGGATCTGCTGAGCAGCCAGTACCTCCTGGGGCTGGTGAAAGGCGGCCAAGAAGACAGCACACGAGGGGAAGCAGCCGCCAAGATGATACGCCAGTACATCCAAGAAGCTGGAGACAAGTGGCCCAGTTGGAGTGTGAGTGGCAGCCTTGGAACCAGACTCTGTGGTTGCGTCTGCATACGTGTGTGTTTGTGGGTGAAAGAGAGCAAGGGGAGTGGTTGGCCGCCATTTGTGGCCTGTGTGTGGTTGGAAGCAGTCTTGTGCAGATGGCGGGGGCAGCTGGGTACACTTGCCCCAGCCCTCAAAGGGCTAAGCTGGCTGGGAGCCCCTGCCAGGGAGTGGCTGTTTTTTTGCTTGAGTTTACAGTGTTGTTATCGCGAAACTCCCACCCCCAGGCCTCAGACAAGCTCTGCTCAGGCCTGGATGAAGGGGTGTGTGTGTGTCTGTGTGTGTGAGAGAGAGACAGAGACAGAGACAGAGACAGAGAGAGGAAGAGATGTGGCTGGCCCCTGTTGAGAAAACCCAGTGGAAAAAAGAGTTTTTCACTTGCCTGCCCTGCTTGCATTTGCCTCGCGGAATTTCAACCATTGGCCCTTCAGCCATGTATGGTTGAAATCGCGTGAGTTAAATGCAAGGGGACCACGGGTGAATTGAAGGTGAGCAGGCAGAGGAAGGAGGGACATTTGCAGGCACAGACCACATAGCTGCTGCTCCTCCAATGGCCCCATTCTAACCCACGCTTGATTGGATGCTGACTGTCTGTCCTCCTGCAGGTGGGAAGACCCGACATTGGCCACTTGGCCTCTCCGATGGGCGAGCCTCTCCTTCGCCTCTTCCACCTGCTGCTCTACACGCTGCCAGGGACGCCCTTCACGGACTACGGAGATGAGATCGGGCTGCGGGACCTGCCGGGCCAGGTAGGGGTGCGACGTCAGGGTCTGGGTGCTTTGCTGATGGGTGGAGGGGCAGATAGGGTGGGGTAGAGTGTGTACGTCACAGGCAGGTTCGGTTCTCTGCGTCTGGGTAGGGCTGGCAATTTTCCCCCACCTGAAACCCTGGAGAGCTGCTGCCAGTCATTGTAGATAATACTGAACTCAATGGACCCAACGGTTAGACTCTGTATATATAAGGCAACACCCTGTAGTTCTAAGTAAGATGTAAGCACTAGTCTGTGCCAGGAACCTGCATGTCCTTTGCTTCAGGCAGCAAGGTCTGTTTGGTCTGTTGTTTTGCAAAGGGTGCGTGGGAGCAGGAAGGGTCAGTGAGGCTGAGGAGATACAGCAGTGGAGGCAAGTTTTTGGTTCTTCTGTCTGGTGGTTTCAGGAAGCTAGATGGGCCAGTGGTCTGATTCTATACAAGGCAGCCCAGTGGAAAGGCACCTGCCTTTTCATCAGCCATAGGCATGTAAATGTGGGCACACTGTTTTTGAAGACTGGAGAGAAACCAGAGTAAGTGCTTGTTGTGGGGGGAGCATTGAAAGGTGCCAGGAGCTTCAATGCCCCCCACAGACATGCAGGAGAGGCATTCCTTGGCCCTTCTTGCCAAAGGATTGTAGTTTTCACTTTATGAAAACAAAAATCTTGGCAGCACAACAAATGCATTGCGAAGGGGCCTGCTGTTTCCGGAGTTCCCATGGCTCCATGCAGGAGGTGCACAAACAACAGCCAGCTGCTCTGTGGGCGGATGCTCAAGCAGCAATATCTATTTGTTGGACCATTTTAAGGCTTGCTCTGGGTGCAGGGAACAGATCCTGAGTCTGTAACGTGTTGGAGCTGCCAGGGCAGGGCTGGGGAACTGTGGTCCTTCAGATGTTGCTGAACACTCAGCTCTCATCAGCCCCAAACAGCAGGGCCGATGGTCAGGGAGGGCGTGAGTTACAGTCCAGCATGTGGAAGGCCACAGGGTTCGCCTTCTGTTCTGGACAGATGTCTCAGCCAATCAGGGATCACATATTAAATGCACTTACAGAAGGGTAAATCAGAGATAAGGGTCCTGTTCCCATCAGCCCTGGTCAGCTTGGCTGATGGTCAGGGATCTTGGGAGTTGTAATCTGTGGAGCACAGATTCCCCCTCTCTGTCTTAGGGGATCAGATCTGGCTCAGTGGTATCCTCCCCACCACATAAGAAGAACCCAGCTGGATCATGCCAAAATCCCACCTGGTCTAGCATTCTCTTCTTAAGCAGCCCAACCAGATACTCTTATGGAAAGCTCTCAAGCAGTGCCTGAGCGCAGCTGTAATACTCTCCCCAGGGTTGATTCACAGATACTGCCTTTCACAATGGATGGAGAACATAGCCATCATATTCCATCCCGCATCACATGCAGAAATGCAAACTCCTGTGTTTTTATAATGTGTCAAGCCTCCGGGGGCAGCATGGAATCTGGGCGAATTTAATGGACAAAAATGTTACTTATATTTGCATTGTGGTTTATTGGACTTGGAAATTCAGATTTCTTCCTGCAAAACACTGGTGGTGGTGGTTTTTAAGGTGCTGCAATGGGTCGTGTGTGATGGGTCTTGTCTTTTTCTGACCCCCCCCCCCCCAAGTTGCACCCATGCTAATAGTAAGTTCTTTTCTCCCTCCAGCCTGCAGCCTCCAGTGTCATTCGTATGCAGTGGGATAATTCAGCAAACTTTGGCTTCTCAAAAGCAAATCAGCAGCAGGTTAACACAGCAGCCAGCAATGTCACTGTACAGGTGAGTTTCAGAAGTGATGGGAGAAATGTGAGTGGCTCTTGCCAGTAATTTGCAAATTATATGGGGACACATGCCAGCATGTCACAAATAAATATATCCCCAAAATACTCAGCTTAATGCCAACCAAAACTCCATCTAGCTTAGTATCCTGCTTCTAACTGTGGTCAGCCGGATGCTCCCATGAAGCTCAACAGCAGGGCATGAAGGCAACAGCCCCCTCTTGTCATAGGAACATCAGAAAGACTGCCTTGCACTGAGTCAGGTCATTGGTCTATCTGGCTTTGTATTGCCCACACTGACTGGCAGCAGCTCTCCAGGTTTCGAGGCATGTGGCATTCCCAGCCCTCCTGCAGAGACTGGGGGTTGAACCTGGGTGCAAGGCAGTCTCCTCTGTTCCCATTCTTACCCAGACAAAGTCCAGCCAGATAACTCAGGAGCCAAGCCCCGTGTAGTGTAGACCACTGGTGCCAGTTAGGTCATTTTTAGACTCTGGACTTAACGGTCCAGCATGGAGGGCCTCTGGTGCTGATGTCTGGCCATGCCTTCACTTACCTCAAAACAGGGAAAATCTGGTCCTGCTGCGTTTGGGGCTCCTTCTTGCTCATTCTGCTGAATTGGGGCCCTGGACTTCTGCCTGAAAGGCCTCCCTTGCAGGGACCATCGAGCGGGAGAGCTTTCCCTTGCTGCTTGCCCCCAGTGTCTGGTAGGCAGAAGTTTAGGCTGCATACAAACCATACATTTAAAGCACATTCACCTTCCTCCCTGCAATAATCCTGGGAACGCACACAGAGCTACAATTCCCAGCAGTACCCCTAGCAAACTGCAGTTCCCAGGATTTCTGTTTGCTTGCACTTTAAGTTTATAGTGTGTATGCAGCCTTAATCGCTAAGCAGTTTTTAGATTTTTAACGCCGGTGAAGCTAGAAGTGATTAATGAATAACTTTCCCCTTGTCTCTCTTCTCTCTCTCTTTCTTTCCCTACCCCTTCTGCACAATCCCGGCAGTCACAGAACAGTGACCCGGCTTCGGTCTTGTCATTCTTCAAACAGCTGAGCGAGCTGCGGGGGAAGGAGCGCTCCCTCCTTCACGGCGAATACACAGAGGCTGAAACCAGCAACCCGAGTGTCTTTGCCTACCTGCGGGTCTGGGACCAGAACAAGCGCTACCTAGTGGTCCTCAACTTTGCTCCCAGGGACCAGACCATCTCCATAGTGACGTCCCCTCCCCTCCCAGACCAAGTCACAGTGGAGCTCAGCACGCAGCCCACGGAGGAGAAGAAACAGCTGAGTGTACGGGAACTCAGGCTGGCTCCCTCGGAAGGGCTCCTGCTCAGTTTCCCGTATGTGGCCTAGTTTGACTTGTGGCTCCCCCAGCCTGACAGGGAGGAGCAAAAGAGCAGGGTCTGTGCAACTGTCCTTGCAAAGGAGCAGCCTCTGAATTCTTGAAAGGGCGCAGTTTTCACAGCATTCTGATCTTACTCTCTCCTGTATCACCTTAATTTTTTTAACACCTGTCTCTTCTCTCTCTGCTCTCCTAATTCCTTCACTCCTTGTACATTCCTTGACCTGCCAGTATCTGGAAAAATGAAACTTTTTATAGTAGGAGGGGGGAATAGGTGGACCCTCAGGATGTTGTTGAACTCCGACTCCCATGATCCTTAGCCAGGTTGGCCAGTTGTTGGGTAGGATGGGAGTTGTAGTTCAATAACATCTGGAGGGCTGTGGGGTCCCTCACCCGTGGTGTGTAGAGCTTAATGTCCCCACCACCACTGGATACACTAACATGTCATGTGCGTCAACAGACTGTCCACAGCTCCAGTTTTGATTATCATTTCCACATGGTGTGTGTGCTTGTCATTTGGCTGGGCAACTTTCATCCTTGAAAACTGACAAGTAAAGTTATATGTTTTTGTGCAAACTAAATGCCCCACCCAGCTCCTTCTAAGCCTCTGTACTTTGTGGAATGAATATTACTGCAGGCGCATAGTGTCTGTGCGAGCCTGTCCTGTTCGTGTGCCTGTCCTGTTTGCCAAAACTGTTGTGAACTGGTATGGAATGAGTTTAATAAATTTCTCTCTGCTGACTCTTGTGGTTTCTGTTCAGAATGGTAGTGTTTATGCATGTGCACACAGCCTCTTTCAATTCCCCTGGTAAATCCCAACTCATTCAACAGCGCAGTCGTCAGTGGCAGGGGTAGAAGTAGTGCAACTGGTCTGGACTTACCCCCTCAACAGCTTGGGACCAGATTACTTAAGGGTACATGTGCTCCTCAGATGGGTCACCACTGAGAGTAACACATGCTTAGATTGTACTAGAAACCAGCAATCTGGAATCAATTATCGGCCGAAATTAGACAGGCACCTAACTGTCTTGATGGCTAGTTGCCAACTGAATATTTTGGTTTAAGAAGTCTTTCCTTGAGGAGTGACCCAGCTCTTTATGGAATATTAATTTTATATCTTAAGATTTTTTAAAAAGAGTTTGTAGGAATGGTATTCATTGTTCGTGGTGCTTAGATGGCCTCAGGCTGTGACAGTTTTATACATTTGTTAAAGAATACCTGTTAAACAAGGAGGATAATAGCTCTAGCTAGAAATAGGTTTGAGTCTGATGGAGGGGAGCCAGCAGAGAGGGTGTTTTCTAGACTGGGTGACTTCCAGACATGTGTTTACCTTGATCACGTTGCACAAGTGTGGAATTTGGGATTGGGACAAATAATTAAACAGCCTGAATATCTCTGGGCTTTCTTTTGCCTTTTCAAAACCCATATTTACAGCTGTAAACATAGGTTACGGTATCTTTCAACCTTTTCTGACATGGGACTCATCTTTAACCAAAACAAGCAGGCAAGAATTTTATTTTTCTTTTCACCATAGATATATGGGGGTAATACTGCTGATGCTCATTTATTTTATTGCGACCCACCTGAGACCAGCTTGTGAGCTGGTAGTGGGCTCAGACTCAGCAATTAAAGACTAATGAATAATCTGTGGATACTAGCAGGCTGAGGCTTGAGGGCCACAGACAATGCTGTGAAGAGGATTGGGCTGTGGGTTTTGGGTACATTACCATAACTTGCACCCTTTTCCACAAGAAGTGGGATGTATATGAATTGTTCCTGCAAAAGAAACTCTTGAATGCATGTAAAGAGTTGTTAACACGTTGAGTTTTGGTACTTGTCTCTACAGTGCCTGCCTATGTACCCTTCACACATGATACTCAAATGTGCTTCTTGTTACTGCCAAGCTTCATTTAATTATTTTGTGAATTAGGTATTTAAAAATACAATCTGTGAAATCCCTTGGAATTTCAAAACCCTTCAAAAAGGATGGGGAGAACCTTTGCTGGGAGCTCTCCAGATGTTGGACTCCCGACTCCCATGAGCCCCCAAGACTAATGGGGAAGGATGATGGGAGTTGTAGTTCAGCAGCAACTGGAGGGCTACAAGGTCCCCAGCCCTGCAGTAAAATGACAAAGGAGTACAGGACAGTTTAATATACCTTCTGGCTTGCACTCTTGATAAAGAGTTGAGGAATGAGGTTATCGCCCCTCTTTTATTCCATTTCTGGTCGCCCAGCCACTGCCACAGTGTCCTTTCTCTTGTCAGATCAAGATGAGCAGGTGACAGCAAAGGTTGCCAGGTTTTTAGCTGGGGCAATTAGAATAAGATCCAGTAGTTGACTATTGATTCAAAACCCTAAAATGCATTTTATATAGTCGACTTTTTATTTCTTTTCTTTGTATATCGCGTTGCTGTTTTATTGCTATGACCGATGGCTGACGCAAATAAAGATTGGTTCATTCATTCATTCATTCATATGCTCCCAGCAGTCCTAAACAGGAAAAGAAATAGGAATTATCACACCCAGCCATCCCTTTTAAGTAAAGCTCCCCTTTACTTGTGTGTCCGGGCCCCCCCCCCGATTTCCACCTCCCCTTTAATCACCCTCTAAAAAATACCGCCGACAGCATCCCTCTCCCCTCCCCAACTTCCTCTTCCCCGTAACCCACTTATTTACATTCCCGCCCCCTCCTCCTCCCCGGCTCACAACACGCCCTATTTCCTCGCGGCTTTCCCTTTAAGCTGCCTCCCCTGACGCAATGCAGGTGAGGCTAGGCCAATGGGACGTCGGGCGGCGGCGCACGTGACTGCGGAGGGGGCGGGCCCGGGGGTTATTTAAAGGGCCGCCTTTCCTATCGCTGCGGCCGCGGTTGCCGGGGGCTCGTCGGAGGGAGGGGAATGCGCGTGCGCGCGGGGCCCGGGAAGTAACGTTAGGCGCTTGCCGTTAGAGCAGAAGAAGGAGAGGAAGAGGAGGAAGAGGGCGAGCGAGAGCGCTTGCGCGAGCGGGGCAACGGCGACAACTCAGCCCCGGGTGGAGGGAGACGGACGCCAGCCAGGAGCCGAGAGGTCGCAGCGCCGCTTCCCCTCCCCCACGTCACCATGGTGAGCGAGGGAGGGAGGGGGCTTAAATGGGGAGGGGGCGAAGCGTGAGGTCATGTGAGGAGGGGGGGTCTCGACCTGCCCCCCCCGCAGTGTGGCGTCTTAAGGAGGGAAGGGGTCAGGCCCCTTTTCTCAATGGAGGTCTATATGGGGAAGGGACCCTCTCCAAAATGAAAGGGTGTGTGTTGGGGAGGGGTCTTCCATCATGGAGATCTTACGATGGTCAAGTTCAAGATAAATAAGGTTTTTAGGATTCACATCCCCTCCCCCAAATAGGATGTGCGTGGAGTTGGGTTAATAAAAGATTGGGGGGGGTGCTCCAATGTCTGATGGGGAGGGAAGATGGGGGCCTTTGTGGCTTTTATCATATTACTGGGTCACAGGGAGGGGGGCTGGGACATCCCACCAATGATGGCATATTATAGGGTGGAATCTTATGAAGGTGAAGAAGTGGGAGGGGTTCAAAGTGTCTTTCCTCCTCCCACCCCCCATTTTTTTATTTTTACCCATGTTGGGGTTTGAGGAGCTGGAAGTGGATGGGTTAATAGGAGATGGGTGTAGAGGAAGAAAAAGCTGTATATGGCCAGCTTTCTCCTCCCTTTGCAAAGGACCTGGGGGTGATGAAGTCTAAGGGAAATCTTTTAACTTCTCCCCAAAAGCGGGAGGAGTCGAGAAAGGAATCGCCTCAAAAACAGCTGCACCTGTGGAACACCCTCCCCTTAAAAATGAAGGTGGAAGTCTTCTTGGAATGGGCTAGGGGGTGGAGGAGTCCCAAAAGGCCTCATAAAAGTATGCAGTGCTGGCAGAGAGACTTATAAAGGTTGGGATGCTGAGAAGAGGATCCCTTAAATAAGGGGGGATTTGATAAAAGTGTGGATAATGGAATAGTTGGGGGGTTCCTCATATTCCCCCAAAAGTGGGGTGCTCAGCTAAGAAGAGGCAGTTGATAAAAGATGGAGCATTGGGAAGAAAACTCCTGAAGAAGGAGGGTGATGTGACGAGATAATATGATAAAGGGGTTTGCCTGTCTTGAAATGGGAAGAACATAATAATTTGCAAAATTCAGAGCAGGTGGATAGGAAAGGGGGTGCCTTTAAAAGGAGATTCTGTTGTGTGACTAGAAAACCTCATTTTGAGGGCACTTGAACTGCTGAGAAAGAGAAATGATAGTGGACACCTGATGGGGGGAAGAAAAGTCTTGTGTATGCAAGGGGGGTGAGAGTAAGAAGTGGAGGACACACCCTTTGAGGAGTTGTGTGCATGCTTGAGAGAATGACTGTGCTTAAGGCATCTCAAGTTTAAAAATGAGATAATGACAATATATAGACAATGGTATATTTCAAAGTGAGGATGCATAGGAACATTGGACTTTATTGTGAGGAGTGGATAGTAAATCAGTGTTTAAATAATGTGCTCCAGATCATTGGTCCATCTTGCTCAGTGGCTCTCTGGGTTTTCTGGCAGAAGTGCTCCCCAGCCCAGCTTGGAGATGCTGGAGCTCCAACCAGGGACCTTTTGCATGCAAAGGAGGTGCTCTTCCACTGAGCTACAGCCCTTACCTAAGGCCTTGCACAGATTGAGAATGGAAATATAAAGGGAGCAGGGGTGAATCCCAAGACAGAAGATGGGGTTGGGAGATGCAGTATGAGCAGACAGGAGAGAGGATCTATGTGGGTTCTCCCTCTCCCTCATGTGGTTTCCATTAAAGAAAGAATTAGTGGAAAGACAGTTGAGAAACTGGAAAGAGGAGCTTCCCTGAGAGAGGATTAAAAACTCCCCATATGATTATAAAAGGAGAACATTGAAGGGTTTGGTGTGATGTTGGTCACCCACCTTCAGATGAAGAGGAGAGGGGCACATGTTCCCAGGCTCTGTTGTGTCCTCCGACTGTGAAAATGTAGATTGTAGCCTTTTTAGGGCAAAGACCTCCCTCTCTCCTGTTTTTGTGCTTATACTGCTTTGTAAACCACCATAAATGTTGGTTATAAATAGAAAAATGCTAAGAATCTATAGTGGGTTATTGACACAGGAACTTGGAGCACGTGATAAGGAAGGGTTAGGAGAACTTGGTGAGGTGGGAACCATAGGTGGCAGGAGCCCATCCAAGTTTGAAAGCGGGCAGTACAGGATGCGTGGAGAAGAGAGTCAGAGAGGAGCTGGTGGCCTCATGTTGCCCTTCCTGAAGGCTGAAGTTGATGGACTGTACCTTGGGAAGAGCACCTGCTTTGCATGCAGAAGGTCCCAGCCTCAATCTCCAGGAAGGGCAGGAGAGACCCCAAGCTGAAATCCTGATGAACTGCTGACAATCAGTGTTGACAGTCCTGAGCTCGATGGACAAATGGTCCAAGTAAGCATAAGGCAGCTTCCTATATAAGGCAGGCCTGTGGGGGTGTTCTGTTCTTAGTCCATATCACTCCCTCTATTTGGGTTGAGTGCAGATGTGAGTCTTTGGGAGAGAGTGGAGGCAACAACTGCATTGAGTTCAGAAGTTAATGAGTGTGAGTGAGTGTGTGTGTGTATCTGAGAGAGAGAGAAAGAAAGAGAAAGAGAGAAAGAAAAATAAATGGGATGCGGCTGTCATGGACCAGGAAGGTGAGACCTGCAAAACTTACTGATATTCTCTCTCCTCCCCCATCATTCTCCATGGCCTTCCTGCAGGCTGATCAGCTGACAGAGGAGCAAATAGCAGGTGAGAAATTATCTTGCTCCTGGGGACAGGAACATTGGCAGCATCTGTCAAAATCTGAAGGGTTGATGGTACCAGTTGTGTGGCATAAATGCCAAGAGAGGCAGCAATTGGTGCTGGACTTGGTCCTCCATCCAAACTCTTGCTTGGCCCAGAACGTCCTAGCTAAACTCACTGCCTCACAATCTCCCAGCCTTTGCTCCTTTCCTGTGTAAAACAGGAGCATGTGTAATGTCCTTCCTCAAAAGTACTTCTCCGAATACTGCTTGACCTCTACCCTACTGATTTAAACACTTAAAGCTAGCTGAGTGTACCTTGGGGGAGGGAGCATGCTGGTGTAGCTGCGTCCTAAAAAAATGCTATTAAAACAGTACTGGGTGTTTGGGCCCCGGATCTAAAAGGGCTGGTGCATTAGGGCGGTTCTATCCCCCAGCAAGACTTGGATAACCTGCATGGGAGAATACTTGCGTTCTTCCCCCAGACACAGCCTGGGTAGTCCTTCCCCTCTCCATACCTGCCAAGGTGATAACTGGGTTTAGGAGGAGGTTACAAATGTATTCAGCTAGCCCCTTTCCTTTCTGGTTTCCTTTATGAGTTTGGGGGCTGGGACTTGGGTTGGAGGGGGTTATATCTGGCCCTGAGCTATCTCTCTTCTCTGCTTCTCTCAGAGTTCAAAGAGGCCTTCTCCCTCTTTGACAAGGATGGCGATGGCACCATCACCACCAAGGAGCTTGGCACCGTCATGCGCTCCCTGGGGCAGAACCCCACCGAGGCGGAATTGCAAGACATGATCAATGAGGTGGATGCTGATGGTAAGCTGGGCACTCAAGACTCTGGGGACGAGTGGGAAATGGGGTAGTGTTGGAACAGGTATTGGATTGGAACAGTGCTGGAACTGGAGGATTGGCCCTCCAGTTAGAATTGTCTTGTTTCTTTGGTCCACTTACGTGGTGCAGGTGGGAAATTGACACATTTATTTTAGTCTTTGTAACTTGCCCTAGTGAAAAGTCTCAGGTTTGGGTAACAGTAGTTGCATCCTGCAAGATGCATAAGCCCCAATCCTCATTGGTCAGGGCCAAAGTAGAAGATGGAAGTGAACATTTGGAGGCTGCTGGGTCCACAGCAGCCTTTTGGGTGAAAGCGACAACAAGCTGTCCTTGGTGTGCTGTTGAAACCTGGGCAGGAAGGTGAGGAGTTGCCTTCTTGAACTCCCAGGCTGATCTTAGTGGAAGGACAGCCTGGCTTGGTTGCAGGGGTTTGCCACTCTCTGGACTGATTATTCACCTGCCACCCAACTGGGGTCCTGCCCGAGTTGTTTGTGGGTGAACTCCCTTAGCTGCCTTCCCAGCTTGAGGATAATCCAAGTGCAATCATGGAATGTTGTGGCCCCTTCCTAAAGAGAGCAGGGCCTATCCGGCACTTACATGGCCCTTTCCCCTTCTTCCCCTCAGTTACTTGAACACACACCTGAAACTGGGTTTCTCCACCCACTCTGGTGTCTGGCAAAGCCATTGTTGCCCCGTCCAGGGGGAAGAGGAAAGCGTTTCCAGTAGCCATTGCTCCCTTGAAAAGTATTGACCCTGCTAGGCGGGAGGGCAGACCAGCGGACAAGACTTCCATGTTGCTACACAGGTGATCTCAGCAGCAGTTTTTTAGGCACAGCACTAAAGAGCTGACCCTTCTCCAGGGAATGGCACCATCGATTTCCCAGAATTCCTCACCATGATGGCTCGGAAGATGAAGGACACAGACAGCGAGGAGGAGATTCGTGAGGCCTTCCGAGTCTTTGACAAGGTAGGGGGGCTAATTTTGCGACAAAAAGACGTTTGCTAGGATTCTACACAACTTGTTCCCTAGTGGGACTAGTGGCATTCTGCACATGCTCCGCAGCCCTTTTCTCCAGTGGATGGCCTACAGCAAGAGAGATGTTTATCCTAGGTGTGAGGATCTTTTGGCCCTCCAGATGTTGCTGAACTACAACTCCCATCATTGGCAATGCTTGCTGGGGCTGGTGGGAGTTGTAGTTCAGCAACATCAGCCAAAGGTTCTGCTGTATCCCAGCATATGAGACTAATTCCAAGGCCTTGGGAAGGGCTTGGAAAGAGATTTCAAGGAGCCCAAGGGTAGGAATTTTTGAGCTGAACCTGAATGCCAAAAGTTCGTTAGGTCACATCAGTCCTATAGCTAGAACAGTAAAACAACACCAGCTTTCTTGCTGGCTAGCTGCCGTTCTTCCTGGTTGGGATCAACACTTTCACAGAGGTTTTACAGTCTCTCTGCCCTTTTAGCTCTGCCGCCTTGCTTTTCTTTGAAGCAAAATTATTCCAATGATTGGGAAAAGGTTGTACAATAGAAACTGCTGCTTTTTAGCCAGAGATTGAAAATTGCTGAACACTTTTCCTAAGAACTACTGGCGGTAAGTTCCATAGTGGTAAAAGCATTTCCCCTTAGTGTCGGCCATTACGATCCTCCCTCTTCTACTACAGAGGATGGGTTGGTGTCCTACTAGAGAAGCAGTTGGTTCATATGGGGGAACAGTGAAACCAGCAGGCCTGGCTGATGCTCTGTGCAAACTGGGGATGGAGTTTTAAGTGCTTCCTAGGCTCCTTTGTGAAGTGCAGCTTTTCGGTGAGTGCAGTAACATTCCTCACACGTTCAGTCTCATTGAGTCGCTTTGGGTTTTATTCTGGGCGCCAAATAAGCCCTGGGGCGAGAACTCCACTTCCATCTGAATCCAGGCCACTTGGCCAACTGGCTAGGACATGAGGAATCTGTTCCCTAGGTTATCACACACGTTCCTCCTTCCTTCTTTGCAATTTGAGAGAAAATTGTCTGGAGAAAATGTCAAAACAAAACAAATCTGCAAATAGTTAAAGAATAACTTAGAGTCAACTGTAAATTTGTAGAGAGGAGTGGAGAAAGGGTCTCTTCAAGGAAGAAAACATCTTTACAGAGGAATAAAAGTGGAAGGAGAGAGAAAAGGGTTAGAAGCCGTGTAGCTTGTTTGGAGGGTTGTGCTGTGGGTTAAACCACAGAGCCTAGGACTTGCTGATCAGAAGGTCGGTGGTTCGAATCCCCGCAACAGGGTGAGCTCCCGTTGCTTGGTTCCTGATCCTGCCAACCTAGCAGTTCGAAAGCACGTTAAAGTGCAAGTAGATAAATAGGTACCGCTCCAGCGGGAAGGTAAACAGCGTTTCCGTGTGCTGCTCTGGTTTGCCAGAAGCGGCTTGGTCATGCTGCCCACATGACCCGGAAGCTGTACGCCGGCTCCCTCGGCCAATAAAGCGAGATGAGTGCCACAACCCCAGAGTCGGTCACGACTGAACCTAATGGTCAGGGGTCCCTTTACCTTTACCTAGCTTGTTTGAAAGTATTGTTCCATGGCCCAAAGCGGAAAGGATCAATGTCTGAAGTGTGGGAGTTAAGAACATAGGAAGAGCCTTTCTGTTGCATCAGGTCAAAGGTCCACCTGTTCCAGCATCCTGTTCTTACAGTGGCCAGCAAGAAGGACCACCGCACAGCCACATTCTCTCCTTGCATAAATAGTCACATGCATCTGTGCTGCTTCTTGACTCGAAGTGCATTAATTTGCTTTATGGGGAGGATGGACAAGCCTGCCGTGGATGGAGTAATAGGTTATTATGGGTGTCAACGTCCTCTGCCTCTCTCCCTTTCCTGGTTCCACACACAGGATGGCAACGGCTACATCAGTGCTGCGGAGCTGCGTCATGTCATGACCAACTTAGGCGAAAAGCTGACGGATGAAGAAGTTGATGAAATGATCCGGGAAGCTGACATAGATGGGGATGGACAAGTCAATTATGAAGGTGAGGAGGGGAGTTGGATGCAGTGGCACCACAGTCGCCATCCTTTTGGGCAAGTCGTCTTTGTTTCAACGGGTCTTGCTCAGGAATTATGGCCCACATAATTTTCAGCGATTTGTTTAGAAAGATGGACGCTAGAAACTTGTGTAGATCTTTAAAAAAGTCCCAAGAACCTCATTTTTGTTTAAAGTGATGGTTTTGACCTATAAAACCTTACATGGCTCAGGATCTCAATACCTTAAGGACTGCCCCTCCCCATGCAAACCAACCTGGACCCTTCACTTGTCATCTGGGGCCCTTTTCTATATCCCCCTCCCCGAGACCTTCAGAAAGTGACAACACAAGAATAGGCCTTTTCTGTGGTGGCTCCCCACCAGTGGAATGCTCTCCCCAGAGAGGCTTGCCTGGCGCCGTCATTACATATCTTTAGGTGCCAGGTGAAAATATTCCTCTTTACCCAGGCCATCATCCATTAAATAATTTATGACCTGTTAAATGTGGGGGGATTGTTACTATGGTTATTTTCTTATTAAGATGTATGTTATGTTTTATGTTATGTTATGTTCTGCCCCAGGGTCTCTGGATAAAGGGCGGTATATAAATAGAAATAATAATAATGGATAATAATAATAATGATGATGAAAGGGCAGACTCTGGCCCTGGGACAAATAGTGCCCTGGGTGAGAAGAGCCTTCTTTGTGCCCCTCCCCCATGGTCAGTTTTGCAGGGCTACTCACAGGGCTTATGGGGACTTGGGCAGGTGTGGTTTGCCCGTGCTACAGAGACTGATGCGTGTGTGTATGAAGTCGGGGGCCATATGAAACAATTGTTGCATTTCATGACTACATGGGAGAATCCTTGCAACACCTCCTTGCCCGGGGATCAAATTGCCCGAGAGATGTGCTTCAGTTTGTGGGGATAATGGAATAGGGTTTGGCTTGCGCTTCTCCACAGTACCTCCTCCAAATTCCAAACCCCTTCCGGTGGCGCTTCTTTCTGCTTCCCGGAGCTACATCTCTTCTGGTTGTGGTTTGCTGCTGGCCTCCTCTCCGCTGCTCTCGCAGGAAAGCCTTGTGGAGGTTTAGGCCTCTATTCTTCATCACGTTCAGCACACACAATGGCTGGGGCTGCAAGTCCCCCTCCTTGAGCTCCATCGCTCTCTGCAGCTACTAGAAGTAGGCCATTTGTTGGAATGAGGTAACCAGGCCGGCAAAATCCCCCGGGCCCAGAGTAAGGGTAGAATGGTCTCTAATCTCGTTATTGAGCATTTCATTGTGAATATGAGGGTTGGATTCACGATGAGTGCAGTAGCCCAAAAGGAATCTTCAAACGGGAGATCTGTACTTTTGTTGACCCTGCTCATGTATCAGCTGAAGAGTGACTTGAGCAGCTGGAATTTTGCAGGAGTCCATGGGGATACTTGTACATCCTTTACAAGCTACCAGAAGAGGCACTTACTGCCCATTGTGTAGATCTACACAGAGTGCTCACTGATGGCAACCACTCCAACATCAGTGGTGCAGATATTTGTGCTAAGCTGGGTCATCTTTGTCAAATTCTCTCTCCTGGTAGAGATGCCTTGCAAGTTCATCCATAGTACCAAAATGACTGATGTCTTCCCAAACATCTGAGTAGCACTATGAAGTCTCCTGACACTTTCCCCCCTTACCATTGACAGTAGCAAGCACAGCTTTTCAGAATGGAAGCTTATCAAAACATACTTGCTTTCTTTCCGTGCCAAAGTTTTTAAGCTTTTTGGGCAAAATCACAAAAAAGCCGTTTTTGAGCACTGCCATACATCTGGATATGTCTTGGAAAATCCAGACCTATGGCAACCCTAGGTAAGCACTTAAAAAAATAAATCCTTTATTTTTATCTTTTCAAATTCATTGGTAGGAGGATATGTTTGGAAAGGTGCCTGCCTCTTGAATGTCCTGATTTACTTCCCTTTCCTGTCTCCTTTGCTCCTGTAGAGTTTGTACAGATGATGACTGCCAAATAAGAGAAGCAGCGGCCACCCCTTTCCCTTTCCCTGTGCAGAATGGAAGGACTTGTCTGCTTACCATAGAAATCTTCTCCAGCTCCTCCTGTCTGTCTGGCACTCAACGCCTCCATTGATGCTTTAGCGGTTTGTGGCCATTCTCTGCTGTCTCTTCCCCCTCCCTCTTGGTTTACATGCTTGTGCCCGCGGTGGGTACAGCTGGGATGGCAGGAAGCCAATGGAGAGCCCTGGCCAGGAGAAGCGACGCAAGGCCCAACTCCTAGCATTGTGGGTGGCCCAGTGGTGGAGAGGGGCTGCCGTAGTGAAGGCGCCCCTCCACCCTTGGCTCCACCGCTGCCTTGTGCCTGCGCTCCCTCCCTCTCCAAAGGCCACACCCCAGTTAGCGTGTAACCCTTGCATCCATGGACTGTTTTGTTCAGCTGAGTGCCTCCTTCCGCCATCTGCAGTTGTCTTCCTGGGAATATCTGCATATCTTGGGTATATTGTAACTGTTAAACCTCTTAATAATTGCCGTGCCCTACCCCCTCTTCCCTTACCTTCCAGTGGCTTCAGGGAATGATTCTGTTCCATTCCAGTTGGTGTATGGTTTCTTTTTCTTCTTTTGAATAAAGTCTGTGTGTTTCAAAAGGATGGGCCCAGCGTGCTTTGTCTAAAGACAGTTTGCTCCTTCAAGGCAACAGGCTGCTTCATCTATTCCTCTCACCGGCTTGGAAACAGATCTCTGTAGAGATCCCCTTCCCATGCAAAAAGCTCCACAGATGCCTTTTCATTCTTGTCTTCCCAGAAACTAGAGAATAGCATTTTCTCACAAGCTTCCCACCTTGTGTGAATCATCACGGGGGCTGTTTCTGGTTCTCTTTTGGTTGGGGGTGGCTTAAAAATGGGGCAGACAGCCAATGGGGCATTTTAGCCTGTAGGGAGGTTTTATTTGTGCATAAGGGGTGTTTATGATGACCTCAGAGCAGCACCAGATTGGTGGAAGTCAGAAGCTACAGCACACTAGGTGTCCAACATGGGAAAGAGTCCAAAAAGTGGGCAAGGCAAGAGAAGGAAATTCTACACTGGCATACAAAACTGCAAGTGTGGCCACAGGGGCAGACGATGGGGGCTGTAGTTGGATTTCTGGGGCCTAATGAAAGCACAGTCAAGGGATCATCTTGAGTTCTGCATGTTAACCTTGACACATACCCTGTTCCAGGCCTCTTGCACCAAGCTGTGCACATCAAACCAGAGGTTGGGTCTGCTCATCTGGATTTACTGCAGGAATGCATCAACCACACAATTTCCATTTTGCCTTTGAATTATCCTGGGTCCAGTATATATCTATGAAATCAAGTTCAATCTAGCCAGGTTTATCTCATGACTGGTAAGTGCTCCGGTTTTGGCTAAGTGGGCGATTGGACCTTGCTGTTGCATTTGGTGACAACCTCTGTTGCAATTGGAGAGGGAGGCATAGGCTTCCCAGTGCCAAGAGTAAGACAAAACACGTTGGCTTCAGAGGTGATTTTTATTTTCAAATAAAAAATACACAAGGTTTGGTTGCATGGATGAGATGCCCCTGATGGCTGGTTCTTGGCCTTTTGTGCTGCTTAGAGAAGGACTTAAGAATACATTCCCACTCAATCCTCCACCATCTCTTCAGCATAGAGTATGGGGGATATGGCAATTAAGACATACACGCACGCACACACATACATATAAACACAAACATACATGGATACCCAGTTCCCCAAGGAGGGGGTGCCCCCTCCCCAAATGAAGAAAGCTGCCAAGTGCAAAAAACATGAATGAGGGGGAGCAGCTGGCAAGACTCTTTTCGGTAAGCATCTCTGCTACAAATCTAAACTTTTTAAACGGCAGTTATTGTCGTGCTATTCCCAAAAGGGGAAATGTAGTTTTGGTACAGGTGCTGAGAATTCCTTGTTTGAGATCTTTGCAGTTTATTTAAATAGAGTTCCTTAGCTGAGAGTCCACTTAAAACAAGTTAGATGGTTCAAATAAGTCGCGTAGACATATGCCCAGAGTTTCTCTGTTAAACACTGGCCCATTCACACTGGTGATGAAGCAAGAATGAGTTCTCCTGGGAAGAACAGATACGTGTTTCTCATTCGCTCGCTCCCAAAGGGAATGGAAGCAGAAGAGCTGTTTTGGGACCCTCTCCCCATCATACTGTGACCAAAACAAACACATTTTCTCTCCTCTATTTCCTTAAATCAGCAAGAAGCATTTGGGAGTTGCCCAGGAAATACAATTCATCTCCGAAAGAAATTGCACTTTGTCATGCCCAGGAAGGGGGGGAAAGGTTTTTTTGGGAGGGGGAATATTATCTGCGGTTTCACTTTCCTGCCCCTCTATATCAGTTAAAAAGGGGGGTGGGTGTTGATACTTTGTGAAACACAGAAAAGAAAGCATTTGGTTAAATATTTTCCCTTAAGGTGAACACTTTATATTCTAACACCAAAGCTAGATTAGCTATAAATAGTGAGGTGAGAGCAGTTTTCTTCAGCTGTTGAGGATGTAAGGTGATTACTGAGGGAATTCAAGCTAGTTAAGAGGCTGACCTCACTGCATTTCCTGGCTTGAATGGATACAGCTAGTCAATGCATGAAATAGATTCCCAGATTTCCACTTTTTAGGGTTGGCGAGGGAGGAACCTATTATTTCCCTCTCTCTGGCTTCAAAGTTACCAGGTAGTTTACATCTCTAATTGCACTTCCCTTTAAAGTGACTAACAATGCACTCCTATCTATGTCTACTCAGAAGCAAGTGCTATTGTTTCAGTGAGACTTCCTTCTATGTAAATGTGTAAAGGATTGCTGTCTAAACCTAATTCTCCCTTTTCCTGTATTATTTCAGGGCATTCTGGCATCTCATTATTATTTTACTACAATAACATTTTCATTCCAGATTTGATAATTCTAGACAGACATATACACATGCTTTTATATTCATACACTTGCTATATACTAGAATTTCTTAGATCTGGGTCTCAATAATCTTTGAGAGCCTGCTGGGTCAGGCCAAAGCTCTATCTGGTCCAGCATTCTGTTCTCACAGTGGCCAGGCAGTTGCCTATGGGGAACACACAAGCAGGAAGTGAGGACAGCCTCTTTTCCCTCCCATTTTTCAGAAGCATGGTGCCTTTGAGCCGGGGAGGTAGTACATAGGCACTAGGACTAATAGCCATGGATAGCCTTGTCCCCCTTTAAAGCCATCCAAATTGGTGGCCATCAACTATGGCTGTGAGTTCCATAGTTAATTACGCACCTTTTAAATAATTCCTCCCTTTTATCTCTTCTGAATCTCCTACAAGTCTTCATTGGCTGACCTCAGGCTTCAGTCATTCCCCCTTAATCTGATGAACAGATGCTAGGTAATTAGAATCCCTCAGTGCTCTATAAACACGTACAATTATTTGCTTTTAAAAGCTTGGACGCTTGACAAAATTTGAACATAACCTTTCTGCAACAGTAGTGTAAGCAAAATGGGGTTACAACCCCCCCCCCCCCACAAATTAATCATAGAATTGTAGAGTCGGAAGGGGCCCTCAGGGTCATCTCCAACCCATCTGCAATGCAGAAATCTCAACTAAAGCATCAGTGACGTATGGACATCCAACCGCTGCTTAAAAACTTCAAATGTTGCAACATGACTTTCACATTCATTTATACAGTCACAGATGGGCTGGGTCTTAGTAGTAAAAAAATAAATCTGAATTTTGGAAATGGGATCTCTGTGCAAACTTCCAAGTTGTGATGAGCGAAATTCTAAATTTCTGTTTATTTTAATGATCCAAGCTAATGCAATCAGGATCCTGCTCTCAAATTAGAAGTGAGCAAAATTCAACGCTTCCATTTTGTCTGTCTTAAAAAGTGGGAAATAACTGGTTCTAACTAAAATCTGATTCCAAGTGCAGTTACAAGGTGTTAACAGAATTGGATTTAACAATGTGATTTAACAAAGTTCCTTCCCCATCTTTCAACATTTTATCTTGTTCTACCTTTTAAGTGAACAAGGAGATGGGACAGATTTCTGAAGCTGAGAGAATGATTTTCTCTCTTCCCACTGCTAAATTCAAGTGTGTTATCACACAAACTCCACCCCCCAAGCCTGCCTGCAGCATTTTCTTTTATAAAAAACATACAGATATTTCTCTCTTTCTAAAAATATACTCACTCTCTCTCTCCCCCTCAACATTCCCACCCTCTCATCCCATTTTTGTTTCCTGAAGTGCCTGAGCTTCAATATACAAAATCTCCCAGCACAGTAGATTCTGCTGTCATTGTAAGGCAAAAACCAAAGACCCTTTTTGCCCCACATTATCAGAAATTTGGGGGAATCCCTCAGCAGACATCTCCCACCCCCTACCCCACTTTTCTGCAGAGGTTCCTATTTGGCTTGTTAACCCATTTGCATCCACGGTGCATCCTATATTAAATAAAGTGGTGAGTGATTCTGCCCCTTCCCGCCCCCCGCCCTGCTCCGTCCCTGCGATACACAGCCCTTGTTCCCTGCCTGGCCCTGCTCCTCTGGGTTGTATCCCCAAGTAGACCCACTGAAACAAATGTTCCCAAGTTAGCATGCTCATTCATTTCAGTGGGTCTGCTCTGTGCATTACTAATGTTAGAGACCACCCTCTGTCGTTTAACAATAGCGGGAGGTGCTGAAAATTTTCCTTGGCACTTGGCTGTGTGCCAGGATAAAAACCTGTCTGTTTTTTGTTGTTGTTTTTTTTGCTGTTTTTTAGCAGCCTTCCCCAGGAGAAAATGTCTACACACACCCTCCCGCAATACATGGTTTTGGACTCAAGGGAGGCAAATCCATGTCTTAATGAAAATAGCTGTTTTGGGCTGGGTTCCTCTTCAATTGTAACCCCTGACCTTAAATCACCTGACTCCAGTCCCTCAGGAAAAGGGACCAGCCCCTCTTGTGCTTTCAGGGGGAGGGCTGGGATGCAGAGGCATCACCTCCACATGGCCTCTGCTTGATCAGTGTAAAAAAACTCCGCACCTACAACCCAACCTCTCCTGGCCCTGCCTTTGCAACGGGACGGCAGGCCCTGAACCATCAGAAAGGGAACATGGATTTGGTATTTTAAAAGGTGCGGTGCCTTCTTACGGGGCTGCCCTATGGTCTCCTTGTTCTCCCTACAGCAACTGAGTGGCCTGCAAGAAACACAAGGAGTCGTCCTCAGGGCAGGGGGTGGGGGCTGCAAATCTTTCCCCGCAGAGAGAGTTTTCCTCCGAAAGACGTGGGCCACTTTGAACAACAAAACAGACCCCATCATGAATGAAGGTGGGGGTGGAATCGGGAGGTGGGGTGGGGTGGAGGGAGGGAGGGGGCTTCCTCCCTCAACAGCAACATAGACAATAAATACCCACTTCCCTCCTGACCAAGTGATGCACCTCCTCTCTCCAGGGTGCTATGAGGGAGGGTCGTGGCAAACTCTGGGAACCTTGGCTTTGTGGGGGCGAGAAGAAGTCGCGGAGGAGGAGGAAGAGGAAGAGGAGGAGCTGCTGCTGCTGCGGCGGGCTTCGGCGCCAGTGCTCGACATCTTCAGTTTGCGTCGCTTGGCAAGGGGGGCGTGCTCCACGCTCTTCAGGAAAAAGCCTTCGCGCTTGCCCTTGTTAAAGGCCTGGGAGAGGAGAAAGAGTTGAAGATTGACGGTTTGTCCTTTTGTCTCGAAACCCTAGCCACCTTTTTTAGGCTTGTGGGCAAGATTTGGGTTTTTGAAGAAGTGCCAACCCATCTGGTCAATCTCTTCCCACTCCCCCAGATCAGCCAACAACCCTTCTCCAGAGAGCTGGAAAGAAAGTGCTTTTCCAAGTGATGTGGGATCAGATCCAGTAGAATTAAAACTATGTCTTTGAAAGCACACAGCTGAAAGAGAAAGTGGGGAAGAGTGCTGTTTTCCCACTTTCCTCCTTCCACTCTGCATACTTTTCAAGGGAGAAGGTAACCACCCTCACTGGATGGTAAAGCTGCCATTCGACTGCCTTTTACTGTATTTTTCGCTCCACAAGACGCACTTTCCCCCTCTTAAAATCTAAAGGGAAATGTCTGTGCGTCTTATGGAGCGAATGTGTGGTCCCTGGGGCTGGGGAACCCGGGCTTCCCCCGCCAGCCCCACAAGCTTGGGGAGCAGCGGGAAGGCTGTGCGCAGTCTTTCCACTGCTCCCCGACCTGCTTTTTGGGGCTGGCGGTGGGGGAAACCCAGGCTTTTGCGGGAGGTGGGGGACGGGACAGAGCGTGGCTGCCCTTCTCCCTCCTCGTGGAAAAGCCCCCAAGAGCCACACACACGCTCCACGCGGCTCATGAAAGGGAGTGCTGAGCAGAGCCTGGGATGCATACAGGCTCTGCTCAGCACTCCCTTTAAATAATATTTTTTTTCTTGAATCCCCCCCCCCCAAAAAAGTAGGTGCGCCTTATGGAGCGAAAAATATGGTATTCCTCTCAACACTCAGGCCCAACATAACACGAAAAGCAGTGTTCGGGAAACAAGATGGCCGTTGCTCCAGAGGAGCTTTGCCACGCCTTAAGGTTCATAGGGTGAGTGTAACCTATGAACCTTGTAGGCTGCACCAGCATAGGAGTGCCCCCCACCCCCGGCAGGATCCTCTGAACCCTGGTGCTCCCCAGCGAGTACATTTCGTCTCATTCGGTTCCCCCAAAGTAACTTCCTGCTTGGGTTGTCCAACTTCTTACCATAAAGGCAACGTTGACGCCAGTTCGCACGGCAGGCCCTGAGCTCTCCAGAATGTCCGGAGTCATGAGGGGTGTGGAAGAGAGGGCACTTCCATCTTGGAGCCACTCACTGTAGCGCAAGCTCGACATCTTCAGCCGCTTGACAGGATCCACTGTGAGGAGGCCTGAGAAGAAGAGAGCAAGCGAGGAAGAGGGAAGACGCATTAGCAATGCTTACAGACCTTCTGAAATCCCCAAATCCATAGATAACCCTCCCTGCTTCACCATTTGATTTGAGGGTTGTTTTTATGGATACAAAGGAGCTTCTTTCAGTCCTAAGCCTGGGTTTTTCCAAAACCTTCAGAATCTCAAGTGCAAAATGTTTTTACCTCATTTCCCTAGCAACAACTGAGTCCCCTCAACCTTCCCACTTTCAAGACAGGAACATGCCATGTACGTTTCCCCAACGGGTGCCTTAAGTGTATTCCCCCATCACCTCTAACCAGCTCCTTTGCCTCTTCAGAAACGTTCTTCCAGGCCTCGCCCTCCAGGGAGAATTGCCCCTCCTTGATCTTGTGCATGATCTCGGCTGCATGGTTCGCTGCGCTCCCTTCCTGACTGCTGTGGAAGGGGACCTGCCCAGAGAGCATGGTATACTGGAAGAGAGAGGGCGGGAGGAGAAAACAACAGAAAGGACAATTTATGCAACCTCAAAGGCTTATTGCTATTAAAAAAGTATTTGAGTGGTTTTCAAAATAAGTACAATTAAAAGCAATACAACTACAAACAGAAACACAGTGAGGAGTAAACTCAATTACCAGAAAACATAACTTGTTAAAGCTGCATTTAGTAAAGGTAAAGGTAAAAGACCCCTGACAGTTTAGTCCAGTTGTAAACGACTCTGGGGTTGCGGCCCTCATCTCGCTTTACTGGCCGAGGGAGCCAACATTTGTCCACAGACAGTTTTTCCGGGTCATGTGGCCAGCATGACTAAGCCGCTTCTGGCGAAACCAGAGCAGCGCATGGAAACGCCGTTTACCTTCCCGCTGGAGCAGTACCTATTTATCTACTTGCACTTTGACATGCACACCTGAACTTAAATAAGCACCAGGTTGGCTATTGGCAGGGCTTTCTTTAGCTGGAACTCACCAAAACTCAGTTCTGGCACGTCTCAGGTGGGCCCCATTGCCATTATAAGAGAACAAGGTAAACGCTCAGGGTGATTTTTGGCACCTCTTTTTCTAGAAAAATGGCACTGGCTATTGGACTGCAAGACATCCGTCTCTTTGCGAGGGCTATTATGTATAAATCCTCTCCTCAAGGATACATGTGAAATCACAAGGCACAAGAAGAGTTTTCTATTTACAGAGCTGATAAAGGGAAGACATACTTTCTCAAATTGGTCTTTCTTGACCAAGTCCCTACACACCCTGCTGTGTTCTCGTTCTCTCTCTCTCTCTCTCTCTCTCTCTCTCTCTCTCTCTCTCTCTTGTTTTTTAATTGTAAACTGTAATTGTCAGCTGCCCAGAGACTTAGGGATAGGGAGGGATCAAAATAATACAGAAAATCAGTAACTACAAGTAACAGAAAGAAAAGGAATCTGAGTTTGTTAAGAGTACATTGTAGCAAGTTACTAGTTCTCATGCTTTGCTGAAGGAAGCACCGGAAATTGGTCAAGAAGTACTAGAAAAGGTGAAGGTGGTGCTGGATTTGGAGGGAGGTCCTGGCACTGCGAATCAGGAATGGGATGCAGGGTTTGGGGTGGGATGGAATGAGGGTGTGGGGAAGGAGAGAAGGAGACAGGATTGTTGTGTGGCAGGGGGCAGTGAAATCCGCAAAAGAAGTTTCTGCACACTCATTTTAATCGTTGCCCTACCCTGCAATCTAGGATGATTTAAGGCAAAATATAGATGCTTTATTAAATATGTAAAGAGGCAGCAACGCTGCTCGTGAAAGGGGAGAAACCAGAAGAAGAGAAAGGAATAGAGGAGCTTGTGTTGTGGCCTGGATGGCGCCCCCCCCCCCGGGTAACCAGAGCCCTCAGGCCAGTCCCACTGACCTCTCTTCACTTGCACCACGTCTCCACCTACCAAGATAACCCCCAAGCTCCAAAGGTCGCAGGACTCATCATAGCCCCCATCCTGCAAGAGTTCAGGTGCGGCATACTGCAGGGTGAAGCAGGGCGTCTGCATGGGCTGCGAGTTCTGGGGGCGCAGGCGGGCAAAGCCAAAGTCAATCACCTTCACGGGAGCTCCTTCTGACTCGTCTGCGTACAGGATATTCTAAGAGGGGTCGCACCAAAAATAACAGTCAGCCTGAGTCATCTCTCTTTTTTTTAAGGGTAGCAATCAACAGCCGTGCCTACACAGAGATCTTCTCAGAAGAGCACCCTCCCCATCCCTGCAGCAAACCATAGGTCCCATGCGCCAGCTCTTGTGAGTTCTCTGGTAGCCTCTGAGCTCTCATTTGTGACCAGCCAGTGGCCAGGCATGTGCCAGCTGTACCCAGAGCCCTTTAGGGCCAGTGGCCACAGCTGGAATTTTAAGGGAGTTCCGTGGGCACCAGTCACAAAGTGGCTGGAGTGGGGTCGCGGCACAACATAAAAATGGATGTCACATCTAAAAGAGCAGGAAAAGAGCCAGCGCCACGAAATGGTGTGGACATCCCTTCCCCTCCCCCAGGGAAAAAAGGACACTTTCATGTTTGCTGTGCACTAGCAAAAAATCCAGCTTTTAACATGGTGGCAGCTATGCTCTAGAATCCTCTGCCTATTTGTACTGTTTTCAACACCTGATGAAAATGCTTTGGTTTGGTTGGCCCAATCCAGACATGCAATTTTATAATGTACACTGCTTAAACTCTACGGATTAGGAGTTGTATCCAGTTTACTCCTCTCACGAGTAGACCTGCTGATGGCAAGGAGTCTGTTCTGAGTAGGAGTCAGGTGGATCCAACCCTTTATATTTTGATAATGCTATTATTGTATATCCAGTTGTTTTTAAAGTCAGTGTCAATATCTTATACTATTTTATGTAAACCGCTGAGAGATTTATGTATGTATTTGGTCTATAAATGTTGCTAAATCAATAAAAACTTCTTGTGGTCTTCGCCAAGCCTTGCTTGCCGCTGAGTCCCAGAGAACTTAGGGGGAAAGTGTGTGTGTGCAGTAAAAGAGAGTTTGCTTTGCTGTTGCGCTGTCATTTCCCAGAAGGCACTGGCAACCTCTTGTTGCCTGTTCTCTATCGTGGAGGCTGTGGGCCTCCTGTCCCCCCTCCCTCCCTCCCTCCCTCCCCACCAGCTCCCCACCCTGCTCTCCCCCGTTACCTCAGGCTTGAGGTCACGGTGCACTACCCCGGCGTCATGCATGAAGCTGATGGCGGAGACCAGGCTGCGCATGATCTGGCTGGCTTCCGACTCGCTAAAGTGCTGCTTCTTCTTGATGCGGTCAAGGAGCTCCCCGCCCCGGAGCAGTTCCATCACCAGGTACGTGTGGTACTGTAGGGAAGGAATGTGCCAAGAAAGAAAGCAGCTCAATCCAGGAAGTTCCAGGACACAGGCCGGTGCTTAAGCCCAGAGAAGTACCTGGGAATAGGGGTGTGTGTCGCATCTGGCTCTGTGATTGGCAGGCAGCTTGGAGTGTCTGGATTGGCCAGCTCGGGTTGAAGTTCTAGGAGTCTGGCCTTCTTTCTCTTCCTTGCCCAGCCAATAGAGCAGTCTCTTTAGCCCTCTCTACAGGGAGGGCAGAGAGAGCCTGGCGTGGAAAATTCACAGGACCATTACCTGGTCAGTATGGACGTCATGCAACTTGACGATGTTCGGGTGGGCTTCGCAGATCTGCAAGGCAGCCACTTCACGCTGTGTGTTCACTTCCATCCTGGATTAGGGGTTGGGGTGGGGTACAAAATAGGATAGCTTTTTTATTTCAACATCATACACAGCAGCTGTCAGACACATGGAAATACACTGCTACTTAATTTTTACTGTCTGGCAGAGAGAGAGGTGAAGAAGGAGCCAATGGCCAGGACCTATAAATCAAATCTCCAATCCATTAGGAACATAAGAAGTGCCTGCCTGCCTTCTGGACCAGGCTAAGGGTCTATCTAGTCCAACATCCTGATCTCACATTGGCCAACCAGATGCCTGCGGGACACCTGCAAGCTGGACATCAGCACTACAGAAACTCTATCCTCCTGTAGTTTCCAGCTACTTTTTAAAAAATAGATTTTGCTAAAGCTTTAAAAAAGATATACACAAATTAAGATCAACTACAAAGTAACTTTTTATAATACAAAAGGATTTTAAAAAACTAACCCAAACAAAAACAAAGGAAGAGGAAAGAGAGAGAGAGAGAGAGAGAGAAAGAAAGAAAGAAAGAAAGAAAGAAAGAAGAAAGGAGGAAGGAAGGAAGGAAGGAAGGAAGGAAGGAAGGAAGGAGAAAAAGAAAAGAGAGAAAAAGAATACTAACTGGCATTCAGAAGCATTACTGCCTCTGACAGTGGGTGTGAAACACAAGCCATCAGGGCTAGAAGCCACTAACATTCAGAAAGTAATTAAGGCTCTGCTGGATCAGAACAAAAGGCCCATGGAGTCTGGCATCATGCTTCCTTCTTGAAAGCCTAACAAGCAGGACATGAGCATCAGAGCACCCTTCTCCTGCTTCTGGCAAGTGAGATTCAGAGGTAGACTGCTTCTGAGCCTGGGGGTTCTATTCAGCCTTAGTCAGTGATGGAACTCTCTGCTTCCTCCTCTGCCATGGATGTGACCAACACACTTTTAAAGCCACCTTAAGTTCTCAGAGTCACAGCCCCAAAACTTGTGGCAGTGAATTCCCTTGAACTGATTATGTATGGCAAAAAGCAGGTGTGGAGGAACCTCTGGCCCTCCTGGTGTTGCAGCAGCGCCATTCTGATGTTCTTATTGAAAAAGAAAATGTCCATTTTGACATTGTTCAATGTCAAAATGTCCTGCGAGTTTCTGGGCAGAAGAATTCATTCGGGAGGGGGAAGGAGTGTGCATAGCTGCGAAGAGGACCAAATACCTTTTGCTGATTATCTTGACGGCGAATTCTGCCCCGTTCTGGCGCTGCCGGCAGCGGCGGCACAAGGAGAAGCTGCCCTCACCCAGCGGCGTCTCTTTCAAGTCCATCTCATACTTTTGGAAGAACGAAGAATCCTGGACAGAGGAGGAGGAGGAGCTTTAGAGCAGAACCCACAAAGAAAGAACTTCTCCCAAGCACATACACACTCTGGGGTGAGGAACATTTTTGTTCCAGTGGGGTGGAGCATTACCTCCCTACATCCCTATCAGCCAACACTGGCAGATGGGCAGGACTACCCACTTGTCAATCATCTGACACCATAGCACTATCAGGTGACTGACAGGCAGGTGGTCTCACCCCAATGTCGCAAGTTCACCCAAGGCAATGGGGGAGAAATAGGATTGTCTCCATCCAGCTAAGTTCTACTCAGAGCTGACCCACAGAAATTAACGAACCAAAGTTACTCATGTCAATCAACTGAGTGTAAATTTCATAAATTTAATCTGCCTACATGCTTGAGATTAAATAGCAATAATAATAATAATAATAATAATAATAATAATAATAATAATCTGTTACGAATACACAATAAACCTGAAAATGAAAGATTGTTTGGACTTTTAAGTGCAAAATAATAATAATGATACGATAATATTGGTGATGCTAAGCAGCAGCCAGGTAGCTTTGACAAAGCCTGGATAATAAACAGTGAAGCCTTTTAGGCCACCATTTTTATTTTTATTTTTTAAGCATCTCTGAAAGTGATGGAAGCCTTCCAGCATTGCCTTCATGGGGATACAGCTGCAGGATGAATGCCCAGGCCTATGGATGGCTGGTTCCAGAATGTGGGACAATCAGGCCTTGGCACCGAGTCCATGGGGCAGCTCAGTCAGAGGGGTGGGGGAAAGAAGTGTGTATCTCTTGGGACAGCCCCCTGCTGACACAGCCCAGTGCCCTTCCTGCTTCACCATGGGCCTCCCGGCTGAAAACAGATCATTATACAGCTGCAGTGGTAGCCTCTGGAGCAGGCAATGAAGGTCTTTTGCCCAGGAGCCCACCAAAACATATCGCTGCAGGTAAGCCACTCCTGCACACCTGGCTTCTCCTCCTAGGGAGCTTTTGCCCTAGATTTGGGACTGACAGGAACTATCCACCCCCAAATGTGAAAATGTTGTGAGGGCATGTTTTGAAGTGGTTGTCTGGAGAAGCCCTGGGTGGCACCAAACTCAAGCAACTTTGGTACTGTTGTTTTCTGTCCATCAGGGCATATTGTGGGAAGGATCAGAGAATGCTTCCCTCGGCAACTGCCCGGTTCTCCCTAAGGCACTAATTCGTGGGCCAAATTTGGCCCGCCAGGCCTCCTCATGTGGTCTGTGAGGCCATTTCCTCCAAACTACATTCACCTGCTTTGTGCCTGAGGTGCGGCAGGTTTGAGAAACGGCCGGGAAACATGTTAAACATGTTAATCCCTGCAATGACCCTGTGAGGTAGGTTCAGAGGCTGTGACTGACTCCAAGGTCACTCAATGAGCTTCGTGACCGAATGGGGATTTGAACCCTGATCTCCCAGGTCCTAGTCCAACACTCTAACCATTACGCCACACTGGCTTTCTAGAGTACTTCTGCTATGGGGCAGCGGTATAAATGATTAGGAAGAACTTCCTGACAGTAAGAGCTGTTCGACAGTGGAATTTGCTGCCAAGGAGTGTGGTGGAGTCTCCTTCTTTGGAGGTCTTTAAGCAGAGGTTTGACAACCATATGTCAGGAGTGCTCTGATGGTGTTTCCTGCTTGGCAGGGGGTTGGACTCGATGGCCCTTGTGGTCTTTTCCAACTCTATGATTCTATGATTCTAGGTAAATAAATATGGGGAAAGCAAAATGACACTTTGAGAAGGATCTGAAATATTTTCCTTGAAGCTTGAATTAGCTTTATTCTGGATTGTTTTCTTTGAGATTTTTTCTTTAAAATATAAAGTGGTATAGAAATGAAATTGACAACAGCAACCATGAAGCTGAACTCCCTACATATCAGCTGATGATTGGGGAGTTCAATCCTGCTTGGTCATTATTCTATCCCTGTGGGCCAACTTTGACTGGAACCAGATGTCAGGGACTGGCAGGGCAAAGAGGAGTGGTGGGAGGTACCAGCTGTGGAACTCTCAAAGGAAAAGCCAGAGGAGGAAGGCTCAGAGCCAGGGGATTGGTCAGAGGGAGAAGATTGGTGAGAGGACGAAGCTGGAGGGGCAACAGGGGTTAGTGAGCAAGAAGAACCTGTGACAGGGAGCAGTTCAGACTCCAAGGCAGAAGCAGAGGAGGGGCCTCAAGAGACTGCAGAAGAATCCAGGAAGTCTCCCCCTCCTGCTGCAAGAAGCTCCCCTCCCCCCAGACTCCAAGAACACACAGAGTAACGAAAAGAGCAAGTGTGCAGAGGAAGTTTGAGACTGCTTGGGGAACATTCAGGAGAGGAAGAGCCTTCAGGGTAGTAGGAGGCGTGGACCTTCAGTCCTGGCAACTGCTACATAGGGGCAAGACCTACTGGGAAGGGCTGCTGAGACCACAAGGCTGAGTTGTATTTCATTTCCTTGAATAAAGAGTTAATGTCACAGGCATCAGAAATTTGTTTCCCTTCTTGCTGACCTGCGTCTGACTCCACCCACCTGCCAATCACTTGATGGTGGTTCCCCCATCTGTTAAAGTTGGGCTGCAGGGTGCAGGGGGGAGATAAAGATCTGGCCTACTAGGTCAAAAAAGCTTCTTCAGCCTTGCCCTAAGCTCAAATGCTTTCATCACCACGGCCTCAGTAGTTTCCCCCAAACTTCTGTGGCTCCCTGCACCTCCCTCCCAAGGGCAGACGTTACCTTCATCATTGCACTGCGGGCCACAGCAGCACTTCCTGGGCGCTCTCCGTCCAGTGCCGCTGCGAGCACGTCAGCTGTCACAGCGTTGCGGTTGAAGAGGATGGAAGGAGCAATGAAGGAGTATCCCTTTAAAAACAAATCCGTGCAGAGGTTGGGAGTCAGCAGGGTCCTCCAGAGTGCTTTACCCTAGTACATGCATCTTTATGCACATTCCTTGGGCTGGGGAACTGCACTACGGAATTCAGAGATGTGCAAACATTAAAGGATGGCCGTGTTACGGTTTGCGCATTGTTTTGGAAAAGAGCACATTTGATTACTTTGCCTTTTGATGCAAACTGCATCGCGTATCTCCCCAATCCCTAGTCTGGAAGGGCTTTCAGCCTGCGGTTCCGTGTCAGGCCACCTGCTCTGCATGCAGGAGGTCCAAAGTTCAAGTCTCTTTGCATGTCATTGTAAGTCAGAGTACAGCACAGCATCTCGTCTGATCCCAGGACTAAGGTTAAGGTCTCTCTTAAACCGAGACCTGCAGCCATAGGACATGCCATGGCTACACACTGTGGTTAAGGAGAAGATAACCATGATCCTGCGTTCAGAGGACATGCTAAATTACCGTGTTTTTCCGTCTATAAGATGCCCCCATGTATAAGACGCCTCCTATTTTGGGGGACTCAGATTTAAGAAAATGGGGGAGATATAAGTGTGTATAAGATGCTCCCCTAATTTTTCACATTATTTTTTAGGGGAAAAACCTAGTCTTATACACGGAAAAATACGGTAATATTTGGCTTAGCACTGACCTAAAAAGCTGATAGAGGAGTAAAACAGCTGCCATCTCCTCCTTGGGTTTGTGCTAAACTACGGTTTGGCTTAACGTGACATGTGTATGCAGCAGATTTATAGTTAGCTATGAGCTACATAGACCAATGGTTTGACTCAGCAGGTGGCAGCTTCCTATGTTCCCGCAGAATATTTGCACATTTGGTTCTAGGCGACTGCAAATTAGAGAAGGAAAATGAGGAAGCTCAAGACTGCAGCTGAAAAAACGAGCAGCCGGGAGAAACCTGGAGGGTTGTAAAAAAAAAAAAAACCCCAACAAAGGGGGGGGGGAACAGAAAAGCACTTTCATTCTAACGATGTGCTCCACATAATGAGGAAGTGTGTGCAAGATACTTCCTGAAAATTATCAGATTAGGAAAAAGAGCTGCATTTGAGCTGGGGAACAAGTCTCATCTGCAGCAGGCCTCAAACGACATAAACATTTTTAAAAATGATTTCAATGCAGGGCTCTGGTAACATTGTAATCAGTTGTTAGCAGGGCAATTGATCAATTATACCTGCATATATAATTGGGGGAGGAATTCTAAAAGCAAATGAGCATACTTTCATTGCCAGATTTTGCATGCCTATATCACTGCAGGCGTTGCCTTAGAACAGACATCCCCCTTTCTCACACAGGAAGAAATGACGCTTTTGCCATCAAAAAACCTTTTTTTTTAAAAAAAGGTTTCTAATTTATTTGTCTTTGTAAAATGGTGGGGGCAGGAACCACAAGCCTGGAAGGCCTGTCCGAAACCCCAGAAAGGTTCCTACTTAATATAATCCTGTAATTCAAAAATACAATGTCTTGTCTCTTCCTGAGAGAATGGCCAGAGCTCAATGGCAGAGCATCTGCTTTTGCAAGCAGTAGGTCACAGGTTCAATCCTCAGCATTTCCAAGTAGGGCTGAGAATGCCCCCATCTGAAATCCTGGAGAGCTGCTGCCAGCCAGAGTAGACAGTACTGAGTTAGATGGACCAATGATCTCCTATGTTCCTAGTACAAAGTTTGCCCTGGCCTGCAAACTTGGAACGGAGTTGCTATCCTGAACAGCACCTTGAATGGCCAGTGATGCTGAGCTATAGCAATCATCTGACGCTTGTAGCCATCCTAGGGCTGCACTAGCTTCACGTCTACCCTGAGGGAGAGAGGAGATGGGGGAGGATAGGTTGCCATCACCTTGAATTAGATGCTCCAGCCAATGTAAGGGATGATCTGAGCTGTAATCTAACATCTGGAGAGGCCACGGGTTCCCCTGCCCTGCTTTAAAGCCAGGGAGCTTAGGCAGAAAGAATCCAATATACAGTGGTATCTCGGGTTACATACGCTTCAGGTTACAGACTCCGCTAACCCAGAAATATTACCTAGGGTTAAGGACTTTGCTTCAGGATGAGAACAGAAATCGTGCTTCAGCGGCGCGGCGGAAGCGGGAGGCCCCATTAGCTAAAGTGGTGCTTCAGGTTAAGAACAGTTTCAGGTTAAGAACGGACCTCCAGAACGAATTAAGTACTTAACCCGAGGTAGCACTGTATTAGTGCATATAATCTGACACATTCCTATCTTCACTTTTCAGGGACTTCTCTCTGATCATTCTCTCCAGAGTATATCTCCCCTCAGTCCTCTCCCCCCCCCCACTCCCCCCAAAAGCATGTTAAATGCTCTATGATTTCCCTCACAGGGATAATAATAATAATAATAATAATAATAATAATAATAATAATAATAATAATAATAATAATAATTATTATTTGTACCCCACCCATCTGGCTGGGTTTCCCCAGCCACTCTGGGCGGCTTCCAACAAAGATGAAAGATACACTAAAATTTCACATATTAAAAACTTCCCTGAACAGGGCTGCCTTCAGATGTCTTCTGAATGTCAGGTAGATGTTTATCGCTTTGACATCTGATGGGAGGGCGTTCCACATGGCGGGCGCCACTACCGAGAAGGCCCTCTGCCTTGTTCCCTGTAACTTGGCCTCTCGCAGTGAGGGAACCGCCAGAAGGCCCTTGGAGCTGGACCTCAGTGTCCAGGCAAAATGATGGGGGAGGAGACGCTCCTTCAGATATACTGGACCGAGGCCGTTTAGGGCTTTAAAGGTCAGCACCAACACTTTGAATTGTGCTCGGAAACGTACTGGGAGCCAATGTAGGTCTTTCAAGACCGGTGTTATATGGTCTCGGCGGCCGCTCCCAGTCACCAGTCTAGCTGCCGCATTCTGGATTAGTTGTAGTTTCCGGGTCACCTTCAAAGGTAGCCCCACGTAGAGTGCATTGCAATAGTCCAAGCGGGAGATAACCAGAGCATGTACCACTCTGGCGAGACAGTCTGCAGGCAGATAGGGTCTCAGCCTACGTACCAGATGGAGCTGGTAAACAGCTGCCCTGGATACAGATTTGACCTGTGCCTCCATGGACAGCTGTGAGTCCAAAATGACTCCCAGGCTGCGCACCTGGTCCTTCAGGGGCACAGTTACCCCATTCAGGACCAGGGAATCCTCCACACCTGCCCGCCTCCTGTCCCGCAAAAACAGTACTTCTGTCTTGTCAGGATTCAACCTCAATCTGTTAGCCGCCATCCATCCTCCAACCGCCTCCAGACACTCACACAGGACCTTCATCGCCTTCACTGGTTCTGATTTAAAAGAGAGGTAGAGCTGGGTATCATCTGCATACTGATGAACACCCAGCCCAAACCTCCTGATGATCTCTCCCAGTGGCTGCATGTAAATGTTGAAAACCACTCCCCCCCCCCCGTCTGCAATTCTGTCATCTTCTCTCACCTGCACCTTTTCCACCTTTTCTATAGTCTTTTGGGAACAGGCGCCAGGAATTTATACCCAGCATGGCGACAACTGCAAGTCACACTACAGGTTGAGATTCCCCCCCCCCCCTTTGGCACTCACCTGGAAGAAACGTTCGAGGCTGGGAGGAGTCCCAGCGGGGGAGTAGATGGGCTCCAAGCTGGTGAATTCTTCAGCAAAGTTTCGCACGTCTAGCTCACTGCGGATGAGGGGTTTGAAGGGGGGCTTCACTGTGCGCGCTGCTAGCTCTGTCCAGTCCAGACCCTGGGGGAAGAGGATAGCGAACATTACTTTCCTGCCATAACTTTCCCCCATGGAATCCTGGGAGTTTCAGTTGTTGTTGTTTTTTAAGCAGGGCTCTGGGCTCTTGTGGAACACAGGTGGCGCTGTGGGTTAAACCACAGAATCTAGGACTTGCCGATCAGAAGGTCGGCAGTTCGAATCCCCGTGATGGGGTGAGCTCCCGTTGCTGGGTCCCTGCTCCTGCCAACCTAGCAGTTCGAAAGCATGTCAAAGTGCAAGTAGATAAATAGGTACCGCTCTGGGGGGAAGGTAAACGGCGTTTCCGTGCGATGCTCTGGTTCGCCAGAAGTGGCTTAGTCATGCTGACCACATGACCCGGAAGCTGTACGCCGGCTCCCTCAGCCAATAAAGCAAGATGAGCGCCGCAACCCCGGAGTCAGCCACGACTGGACCTAGTGGTCAGGGGTCCATTTACCTTTACTGGGCTCTTAACAGAGAAATATTAAACGGCTTTCCTACAAGCCAACTGGTTCCTCGTACAATGCAGTGACAGCTAAAAGCATTTGAAAACCAGCTTGTATCAGAGATTTAGAAGAGCAGTGAGTGGAGGGGCCGGGGAGGGGCCCATCTAAGTCAGGGTTTCCCAAACTGGACTACAACTCCCATCATCCCTTACTAGCGGGACCAGTGGTCAGGGATGATGGGAATTGTAGTACAGCAAGACGTTTGGGAAACACTGATCGAAGTCTAAGGGCTTCTCAGTCTCAGTTCCGCATTGTGAGGCCCGCCTGGCACCTTTGCTGACATTTTTTGACACCAGGTAGCAACATACTTCTTTTCCCAGGCTTTTGATGGGCTATGTTGATGATTTATTTGATTTCCTATCCACTCTTCTCCATAAGGTGCCAACACAGTTTACAGCAATTTAAAATGGAATATTAAAGGAAGTTTAAAGCAAACTAATGTCAAAGGGATATAAAATAAATATATCAGTTGTGGAAGGCCATGGAAAAGAGGTGTACCTTCAGCATACTGTGGAAACTGTATAATGAAAGTATCAGATGCACCTCTGGATTCCACAACCTGGGAGCCGCCACAGGGAAGACCCTCTCCTTTCTGAAGGTGGTGGAACTAGTGGCTATGGCAGGGGGATTGTTTGGGGTTTTTTAATGGCCTGTATACGGGTGGCGCTGTGGGTTAAACCACAGAGCCTAGGGCTTGCTGATCAGAAGGTCGGCGGTTCGAATCCCCGTGACGGGGTGAGCTCCTGTTGCTCAGTCCCAGCTCCTGCCAGCCTAGCAGTTCGAAAGCACAAAGTGCAAGTAGATAAATAGGTACCGCTCTGGCAGGAAGGTAAACGGCATTTCCGTGCGCTGCTCTGGTTCGCCAGAAGTGGCTTAGTCATGCTGCCCACATGACCCAGAAGATGTACGCCGGCTCCCTCGGCCAATAAAGCGAGATGAGCGCAGCAACCCCAGAATCGGCCACGACTGGACCTAGTGGTCAGGGGTCCCTTTACCTTTACCTTTATATGTTATATATTTAAGCAATGTTTATGCACCTCCAAATATTGTAAGTGACTCGGATGTGGGGGACAGAAGGAGCTGGGGGATGGTGATAAGGCTGGCTCAGATGGTGCACTTTGCAACTAGGGTGCAGGACCTCACCTTGAAAAAGGGGTGCTCTTTGATCTCCTGCGCTCCAGTGGGCCCTGAGCCCAGGCGCTTCTTGGGCTCCTTGCACAACAGCTTTTGGAGCAGGTCGCGAGCCACGGGGCCAATGAGCGACGGGAACGGAGGGTTGCATTTCAGGATCCGCCTAGAAACCGAGCACAGATTCATCATCGGGGAAAGTCTTGCCCTAAATCCATCAAGCCACACACACACACACACACACACACACACACACTTTGTCTTACTTCACCTTTCTCTTACAAATAAATTCATGGAGGATAAGGCTACCCATGCCTGCCAGTCATGATAGCCAGAGGCTCCCTTCAGGTTCAGAGCCGGGATGACAGTGAAAGCGAGAGGTAATCACAGGACAAACAATGAGATCGGGCAACTGCCTTCCTGTCCCGCTTGTGGGCTTCCCAGCTACATCTGGCTGGCCACTGGGGAAGCAGGAGGCTGGGCTAGATGGAATTTTGATCAGAATATCACCATCTTCAGTTAAATTTCTATACCGTCCTTTGTCCAAGGATCACAGGGCAGTTCACAATATAAAAACGCAATACATACTATAATAACACTCAAAAAGAGTCGTCCCCACAGCACGATCCAGCAGGACTGTTATTAAGTTTTTTATGTCTTGTTCTCTTTAGCTAGGGCTAGCCAATGAGGTGCCGCCCAGATGCTACTGAACTCCAGCTCCCATCACCCCCAGCTAACGTAGCCATTGGTCAGGGATGATGTGAGTTGTAGTTGATGGAGGGTGCCATATTGGTGACCTCTGTTCTAGCCCTTGACCCACCAATCAGCTCCTGCCACTCTTGGTAAGCCCCATCCTATCACAGTCCAGGCCCTGCTACTCATGTCAACCCCCTCCTTTTGCCCTATCAACTTTGGCGTCTCCCACTAAATCTTTTTGTGCTACCCATCAGCTTCTGCCTGTGTCTGCTCTCTCACAATATCCATCAACTCACACTTCTGACACCAATCCATTACCCATCAGCCCAAGCAAACTCCCCTCTGTTACCCAGCAGCCCTGGCAGTTCACACCAATCATTTGGACGTTACCCAGCAGCCCTTGTTTCTCCAGTATAGTCAGTCCATCCTGCCCACCAAGACCCTGTTTTCCTTAACCAGCCCCAAATCCCACGCCCGCCTCACCTGGACACCTCGGCCTGCGAGTTCTTTTCCCCCTCCAGCGTGAAGGGTGAGGCACCTGTTAGCAGCTCAAACATCAGGATGCCCAAACTCCACCAGTCCACAGACTACAAGAAAGGGGCAAAAAGCATATGGGGTAACAACAGGGGGTGACAGCGGCAACAACACATATCCTTTCCCCCCCTTCCCTTCCTATTGAACATGTCAATGTTTCATTGTCCTTTTACCTCTAAGGTCACGTCTACACCATGCATCTCTGTGGATTCCCCCGAGCTATCCCTGGAAACTGTATTGTGAACGGTGCTGGGAGTTGTAGCTCTGTGACAAGAAACAGTTCCCAGGATTCTTTGGGGGAAGCCATGACTGTGAAAGCGGTACAAGTTTGCTTCAAAGGTACAGGGTGGATGTACCCTAAGAAACAATCCCAATACCCAACCCCTATATTTGTCAATCAGCCATGAGGGTCAAGCCAGTAAAACAATGCTCTATACAGTGGTACCTCGGGTTAAGAACTTAATTCGTTCCGTAGGTCCGTTCTTAACCTGAAACTGTTCTTAACCTGAAGCACCACTTTAGCTAATGGGGCCTCCTGGTGCCTCCGCGTCATCACTGCACGATTTCTGTTCTCATCCTGAAGCAAAGTTCTTAACCCGAGGTACTATTTTTGGGTTAGCGGAGTCTGTAACCTGAAGCGTATGTAACCTGAAGCATCTGTAACCGAAGGTACCACTGTATTAGGAATGGGGGAAATCTGTTGGAGGTGTTGGACCCCTCCTCCCATCAACCCCTGTCAGCACAGTGATGGCTGATGGGAGTTGTAGTCCAATGACATCTGCTAGGCTGCAGATTCTCCATCCTTGCTCTGCGTTAAAGTAGCATAAATACAATATAAGTTTGCATTGTAAATCCATAGAGATAAATGGGTGTTTGGAGAGGCCAATACAGATGATTTTTTGCTTTTCCTATGAGGTGGATACCCTAGTGGATTACAGCAGCTGACTGCACTGCCCACAGATAACAAGTTCAAATACTTTAATTCCTTATTTAATAAATTCTTGCCTCTAAAATTATCTTTCTGAACAGTTTGCCCAGGGCGCTTGAGTAAGGTGGACACAGCAGCTTGGGAGAGATGAGTGGCTGTCCATTGGTAGGATTCTTAGAGTCAGATACCCCCATTCTTGACTTTATTTCTGTGCTGCCTTTTATCAAGGCATGCTTGTCTCGAATTGGGGCCTCTGGAATGGAGGAGGCGTTTCCAGCAGCTGAGAGCGCCTGTGCTGGATAAGGACTTTGGCTGCAAAGCCAGCAGCTGCAAGTTTTAAAATCCCTTGCATGGTACTTTTGCTCTGTAAACCTGCTGGAGTCCAATCCTTAGACATAGGAATCAAATGCTGTCCAACAAGCCTCTATTTCCCCCTAACCACACCCCTAGTGTGTTGTTGTTTTTTAAACTTACAATATAAAATCAGCACAATAAATAAAATAAAAATAGTTAAATATGGACAAAGCATATAAATCACTTACATGACCTGCTTATTTGTCAACTGTTATTTTATCAAATCTTTAATGGCAAACAATTTCCGCCACATTCAAATAAACGCACACAAATGTGTGTGTGTGTGTGTGTACAGATCTGCAGACACTCCAAATCCCAAGCAGTCAAAAAAGAAATTAGATTAAAATTAAAATTAAGACAACCTGTTGGGCCTTGAACTACCACCTGTTGGCTCCCCAGCCCACCTCTCTTCCTCACTGGGCTATTCCAGCGGATTAGCAAAGACCTGCAGAAGTCATTCTTGAGGCTCAAGTTTCAAGCAGCCTTTTTGAACAAAAAGACAGATGCACCCAAGCTTACAAGTAGACCCATAATAACGGACTCTACAGGGCAATGGCTTTGCCAGTTGGACTAAGGGCACTTACAAACTACATCCTGAACAAAGGTCCTAGAAGCTACAACCCCAAGCTGGCTCCACAACAGGGGTGGAAATTCTCCAGCCTGGGGGCGAATCCTGGCCTGCTGGGAGATTCAGTTTGGCTTGCAAGGCCACTTTCTTGAAACCATGACCCCCTCTCAATCAGCTGACACCCGCGGTTGGTGTCAGCTGATGGGTGGGGTTCAATCCTGCTGGTCGCTGCTTCATGAGTGTATTCCCACGGCGAGTGCATTGGCAAAGCAGGTCCCTGCAGAGAATAGGACTGAAATGTTCAATCCTGCTTGGAGTTGCTTCGTCAGTTTGTTTCCTGTGGGGAACGTGAAGGCAAAGCAGACCCCTCCCCCCACATGGGTCAACTTTGACAGGTGGGTGAGACCACCAGTCACCTAGCGCCAGATGTGTGGCATGTGGGTGGCTCTGTTCACCTGCTGAAGTTGGCCCACAGGGGTAAATATCTGGTCTGCTAGGTCAGAACAGCTCCCCACTCCTGCTTCAACAGAAAGAAGAGTGGGTTTAAGCCGTCCAGGGGATTTGAACTCTCAACAGCTGGCTCTTGAAGACAACAACTGTTGGGAAATGTGCATCAGGAAGTCATTCTTCAAGTTTCCATTCTGGGTGGCCTCGGGTGCAAAAAAAGAAAAACAGAAATGAAAGTCACCTGTTGGGACTTGAACTTTTCAGAAATGGCCTAAAGCAGCTGCTGAACAGTAGGTCTTGCGTGGTCTAGGGCAGAGGTGGGGAACCTCCCCCCCCCACAATGCTGTGGGTCTTCAGGTCCCATCAGCCCCTCTCCCCCCAGTTCAGGGGCTCCAGGAAAAATGAGATTTTCCAAGTTAAGAGATGAAGTCAACAATGAGGGGATTTGGACGTGTAACTGTTTGGTTCTACAGTCAGCTTACTTTGCCAAGAAGGCTCAGAGCCAACTTTTAAAGGGATACGAGTGTCTCCCTAGAATACCATTCGAGAATCTAGAGTCTGCAGTTTCCAAACAAAAACGAAAATGCAGCCAAGCACAAACAGAACTTCTTGTTCTTACTTTTGGGGTAAGCCACTCTTGGGAACTGGCTGAAGGCTTTGCTTAGAAGGGTGTTCAGCGGGCTTCCTTGACCAGAAAGAAACATTAAATAGGGATTCAAACTCACAGGGGGGAGGCGGGGGCTAGGGACCTAGCCCCTGAACTACAATTTTCATCAAGAAGGCTCATTGTAGGTGTTCCAATTCTATGTGGCCTCTGCAGTACAAAAGACTGAACGAAATGAAGAACAAGGAGGATTTGAACTCACAACTGCTTGCTTTGTAAGCCACTGGTGCCTCGCTTGGAGCTAGCAGAAGCAAGCAAGAAAGCAACCACGGTTTGCAAGAATTGGAGAGGAAATGAAACATGCCAGTTTCCACGCCTTGCTGGGAGGGACTACTAGGATTGCTAAATTGGGAGCAGGGGTGGGTGGGAGGAAGGAACGGGTTAAAGCTAATTCCATAAAGGCATGACCAAACTGTACACTTTGGTGGTATTTGGGTCCCTCCCCCTTACAGACCAATATGGCTGTCTTATTTTTTGTTTAGGTTGAGACTCTCCAATTTCCAAATTCCAAACAGCATACAAATAATTAAAATTTCTGCCATGAAGCCCCCTCATTACCAGAACCCTGTCTTTCTTAAACAAACCCCACTCCTTTTGCAACTTGCCCTTTCTTTCTTGCTTGCTTGCTTGCTTGCTTGCTTGCGTGCATATACTGCTTAATTACTATATGGTACAACTTCCACAGCAATTTCTGTCTGATATGCTGTTTACAAATGAAGCCCTGGTCAGTTGGTTCTATGTACCAGAGGTTGCCCACACATATTTTCATGCAAAGTCTTTTGTATTCATTTCCGGATTCCCTTGCAAATAATGATCTGTTCCCTGACCTGCCAGAGTCTGCAAGGCTTTGCCCAGAACCCAACTAGGTTCTATCCTGGCTCCATCCTAACCTGTCAGATTTGCCTTGCCCAACCCATAATTCAGTGGGTTCCACACTGGCACTGCCCTTGACCTCTTGGATTCCACCCTATCTCTGTTCCTAATCAGCCTGTGGATGAGTGAGGTGGGTGAAACTGTATTTTTGAGATATGAAATTAGCCGCTTTCCTTTTCTTTGCCTGCCAAATTTGCACTGTCAGAATGATTGCCCCAGCTTCCAACCCCTCCCCCATCTACGCCACACAACTCACCTTGCCGTGTCCACTTTTGCTTCGGACAATCTCTGGGGCCATGTATTCAATGGTGCCACAAAAGGAGAAGGTCCGTTCTTTCTGTAGTGGTGGAGAGCGGACGACAAGAGAGAGAGAGAAAGGTACAGAGAGTCAGAGGGAAGGGGAACACTGAGCATATCCAACTCCAAATCAGAATGGGGACTACCCTTCTTGAGTCTCCCAATTTTTAAGGCTAGGTACTGCTGCTGTGCTTTTAGCACAACTTTTATGAGCAGGTGACAAGGCTGATCTCTCCACCGTGAAAGCTTCACCTGCCAATGTTGGAAAAGCACACAGCTGTTAAAGCCATAAGAGCAGGGCTGTTTTCTGTTTTCCTGGTCAGTTGGCAATGTGATCCATCTCAGAGGGCTGAGTTTATATGAACAGGAGATTATGCGGCACCAAAGAAAATAGGGATGCGCTTGCATCAACTCTCAAGGATCACTTTATGAGCCCATCTTTTCACCTACATACACACCCCAATATACACTGTTGAAGGCTCTTCATTCCTAGGCTGTATGCTGTCTTTAGCTGTGCACACACTATACATTTAAAGGATATTTAAAGCACATGGCTTCCTCCAAAGAGTCATGGGAACTGTAGTTTTCAAGGGAGATTGTAGTTCTGTGCAGGACAAATTACAGTCCCTAGGATTATTTGGGAGAAAGGCAGGCGCTTTAAACGTATGGTGTGTACGCAGCCTTCATTTACTCTGCAGTAGCACTGACCCAAAAGCCAAGAGGCAGATGCTTCTTTTTTCCAATAAAGATTCAAAAACACAACTGTCCTCTGCAATGGTATCAACAGTTCCAAATATAGCTTGGCAGCTGCAGTGTGTGAAATGGGCAGGCTGTGCACACCATGGTGCCTTAGGCTCCATGCACGTGTGCCGACCTACATGTGAGCCAGAGACAAAAGGAATCCATCTCCTTTCCCATCAACCCACCCTCTGCACACACACACTCACTCAGAGGTTTGATTTCTGAGATGCTGGGGAGGGAGCTGGACCCTGAGGAATGACAACACGAGCAGCTCATTGCTCCCACAATTCTAACAACACACCAGGAATAGGGGCAAGAAAGCAAGGCTGTCCGCAGTAAGTCAGGGAGGTGTACACACCATACATTGAAAACACCCCCCCCCCGAATTCTGGGAACTGTAGTTTCATAAACTGCTAGGAACTGCAGCTCTCTGTGTGTGGGTAAGCTACAGTTCCCAGGAGTCTTTGGGGAAAGCCGTGCTTTCTTGCTTTAATAAATAGACCGTATCTACTGCTTTGATTGCAAGAAAACCTCCAGTGTGCTTTAAATGTATGGTGAATATGCAGCTGTATGGTTCTAACCTCACATTGGAGGTTCAGAGGTGTGTGTGTGTGTATGAGTGGATGCTCACGCAGGTTAAATAATTTGTGCATATTCTGCTATGTAAATTTACTTTTATTAAAATGTTTTTGTTTAGTCCCCCCCCCCCCCTTTGCCTTGACTTGGGAACCTTCCCCCCAATATATTCCTAAGCTTCCTACCACATCAATGCAAAAATAATAATAATTCCAGCTTGAGGATGACATGTGTTGATTGCAGCTTGTTCTCCAATGAAAGCTGGCTTTAGCCCTCTAAACCAGGCATGGCCAAACTTGGCCCTCCAGATGTTTTGGGACTACAATTCCCATAATCCCTGACCACTGGTCCTGTTAGCTAGGGATGATGGTAGTTGTAGTCCCAAAACATCTGGGGGGCCAAGTTTGGCCCTGCCTGCTCTAAAGCATCATGACTGTGCTAGCTGGGCTGAGTTGCAGCCCAAAATATCTGGTTAGTGAAGGCTGCTCTTAACTGTCAACCCGCAATTCCGTGGCTCCCTAGATCTTGACGTATCTCATAGGCCTTAACACTGATAAATCTCTTGGGATGAGGAAAGGAGGATGCAGAGCCAGAGGGAACAAGACTCACATCCTCAGTCACAAATTCCTTGCTCAGCCCGAAGTCCGTAAGCACCACATGTCCCTCGCTGTCCAGTAAGATGTTCTCCAGCTTCACATCGCGGTAGATGATGCCGAGCTATGGACAAGAAAGGGTCAGTGTTGAAAAGCTTATTGTGCAAATTCAGAGATCTGAGCTAGGCTGGCTTCCTGCTTTACAACCTTCCATCTCAATGATAATTGCTGGATATATCACAATGTTGAACACCAGAAATTGCTCAGCCCTAACGAAGAAGCATGCAAGCAGGATCTGCGTGCAACAGCACTCTTTCTCCACTTGTGATTGATTCCCAGCAACTAATATTCAGATGCACACTGCCTCCAACTGTGGAAGTGCAACATAGCAAAACTGAGCTCAGAAGTGTTTCACTGAGCAGCAGTGATGAAGCTCCTTACATACACACAATATTTGTTGCAAAGGTTTGGCATGATCTGCTTCTTAGCTCTTGAAGGAAATGCCACCCTCCATGAGGGATGGAAGGGATGTTAGGGGAGGGGTAATGCCTCTGGTGGGGGACACACATCATGCTCTTTCTGGGGCAGTTTGTCCACCTCTGGTCCCCACCCTGCACTCAGCTCTCACCTGTGGCTCCTAGAAGCTGTCAGCATGCAACAATGGCCGCACCCTGGAGCAGCTTCGACTGGCCGGCTAAACCAAGTGAGGGTAGCCAATGGGTCTTAAACCCTGAGTGAGTTAGGGACTTCCCTTGCATGTGAAGACAGGTTCTGGCAGATTGAGCAAATGAGAGTACAGTGGTACCTCTAGTTGCGGACACGTTCTGTTCCGGGGTGCTGTTCGCACCCCGAAAAGTCCGCAACTAGAGCAGTGCTTCTGCGCAAGCACGGAGAGCAATACAGTGGTACCTCGGGTTACATATGCTTCAGGTTACATACGCTTTAGGTTACAGACTCCGCTAACCCAGAAATAGTACCTCGGGAGAACAGAAATTGCGTGGTGGCAGTGCAGCAGCAGCGGGAGGCCCCATTAGCTAAAGTGGTGCTTCAGGTTAAGAACAGTTTCAGGTTAAGAACGGACCTCCGGAACGAATTAAGTTCTTAACCCGAGGTACCACTGTAGAGCGCTTCTGCACCGGAGCGTAGCATGCAGAATGCTTCTGTGCACGCGGCGAAACCCGGGTTTGCCACATTCACAAGCCGAAAAGACGCAACATGAACCTAATGCAACACGAGGTATGACTGTAGTTGGGTCCAACAGTTAAGAAGGCAGTTTTTGCACATGCTGTAGAGGGAAGTGGGGGGCAGATGAGGTTCGTCAATCTGGGAAGGTAGCCCATCTAGGAGAAGGAAAACTCTGATTCTAAACCTCCGCTGCCTTGCAGGATATCTTTGGGAGAAGAAAAGGCTAAGGAGTAAACTCTACAGAAATCTGGAGTCCCTAAGACGATTGGATGGTGCCTTCCAGCAACTCCTGCAGCCAAGCTGGTGCCAAACATATTGCTCTGCTCTCCTTCGGACCACATCAGTGAGTCCGAGAGGAGGGTCTTGTCGTCCAGGCAGCCCAGCATCTCAGTACACACTGTAGAGGTTTGCACCCTGGAGAGGTTACTTCTGTGCTGCAAATGCAGCAGTTAGACTTCACCCCCGGAGGTGCACTCCACTGTCTCTCAAGACAGACATGCCCACAATCCTCCATGAGTTTGCCTCGGAATATATTTAAATAATAAGTTCAAGGTCTTTGAATTAGAAAGGCCCCAAGTTCTGTTCCATTTACACAGCATTGACGCTACCTGAGTTGAGGCCTCCCACACACGACAATAATAATGGTATTATCATTGTTGTTATACTGTACTGTATCACATTATTATTTTAAAGAACATCATCAAAGTACATAGCTCTCTGCAGAATAGCTCATGCAGAGCTGACCTTACGATGCATGCAGATCTACTCTAATCCACTCACTTCCTCAAACATATAATAAAGCCTATTCAATCAAATTTTTAAAAAAGAATAGACTACGAACAGTTGAAATATATTGCTGAAATATTAGTATTTCTAACAGCTTCATATGCATTTACTAATGTATTGGGTTGTAGCCAACTCAGTCATGGCCATTATTTTCAGTGGGTCTACTCTGAGCAGGAATGGTATTGACGACAACCCATTTGATCCAGTGAAACTTCTTGTTGCAACAGTTTACAGGCCAAATAATCTCCAGCTTCATGAGATCAAGCCTTTGAGTGCAATGTCAGGTCCACTGTGCAGAATGTTTGACGAATCTTTGCAGAGTAATACAAACAAAATAAATGCAAATCCCTGTCCCAAGTAATTTACAATCTAAGGTGAGGAGCCTCTTTCTCTGTTAAGAGTTGCATGCCCTTAGGACATAGTTTATCAGGGGTCCACATACAGCTAATGAGCGGGGCCAGAGTGAAAAGAGGGTGGGCTATGCTAATTTTCTCTCTCTCCTTCCTGCCGCACCTTTTTCTTTCTCTCTATGTCAACTCCTGGGTGGCGCTGTGGGTTAAACCACTCAGCCTCTTGGGCTTGCCGATCAGAAGATCGGCGGTTCGAATCCCCGTGACGGGGTGAGCTCCTGTTGCTCGGTCCCTGCTCCTGCCAACCTAGCAGTCCGAAAGGACATCAAAGTGCAAGTAGATAAATAGGTACCGCTCCGGCGGGAAGGTAAACGGCGTTTCCGTGCGCTGCTCTGGTTTGCCAGAAGCGGCTTAGTCATGCTGGCCACATGACCTGGAAGCTGTACACCGGCTCCCTCGGCCAATAAAGCGAGATGAGCGCCGCAACCCCAGAGTCGGCCACAACTGGACCTAATGGTCAGGGGTCCCTTTATCTTTACCTTTATGTCAACTCCTTTCCTTCATTTCATAGAATCATAGAACTGTAGAGTTGGAAGGGACCCCTGAGGGTCATCTAGTCCAATCCCCTGCAATGCAGGACTCTCGACTAGAACATACATGGCAGGTGGCCATCCAAACTCTTGAGGGCCAAATTAAGGTCGGCCCAGGGCTGCAAATCCCCCCTCCCAATCTGTAGTTTTGATTAGCAGGTAGGTGGAGAGAGGCAAAGCTATTGATCTAAGAGAGAAAAGGAAAGAAGTGGGGAGGAGAAATAGCTGTGGCCTTGAGTTCCAGCTGGTGGAGAAGAGTAAGAAGTGAAGATGCTCTCTGAAATGAAAAACTGCCTTATATGGTCAGGTTATTTGACCATTCCGTTCACTGTGATTTTACTCCGACTGGTAACAGATCTTCAGGGTCTCAGGTGGGAAGCCTTTAAGACCCTGGTGGCTGCTGCCCATTGGGAAGGCAAGGAGCCCAGGAGGAGGAGGAGCCAGAGTCAATGGCAGGCAAGCCAACTCATTCCAGTTTTTTGCCTCTCCTCCTCCTCCTCCTCCTCCTCCTCGCTGAGTTCTACTAGGGGCAACAGGAGGAGGAGGAAGGAAGCGGACAAGCAATGCTACCCACCAGGCTGGATATAAGTAAGAAAGCAGGCAGATGAGGACTGGCTGAGGGACAGACTGAGGTTGGTGGCTCCACTGCCTTGATGGACCAGCCTCTGTCGCTTTCATATCCACACCAGACATTATTATTATTATTGTCATCATCATCATCATCATTATCATCATTATCATTATCATTATCATCATCATTATCATTATTATCATTATTATTTTTGTACCCCACCCATCTGGCTGAGTTTCCCCAGCTACTCTGGGCAGCTTACAGCACATAAAAAATTGTAAAACGTTAGACATTAAAGATTTCCCGATACAGGGCTGCCTTCAGATGTTTCCTAAAAGTCGTGTAGTTAGTTGTTTATTTCCTTGACATCTGATGGGAGGGCGTTCCACAGGGCAGGTGCCACTACCGAGAAGGCCCTCTACCTGGTTCCTTGTAACATCACTTCTTGCAGTGAGGGAACCGCCAGAAGGCCCTCAGAGCTGGACCTCAGTGTCCGGGCTGAATGATATGAGTGGAGATGCTCCTTCAGGTATACTGGGCCAAGGCCGTTTAGGGCTTTAAAGGTTGGCACCAACACTTTGAATTGCGCTTGGAAACATACTGGGAGCCTATGTCTCCAAACAATGACTAAACCTTACTCCTCGGTAATGACATGGTCTGGTCCTAGCGTAACTCCTCCTACCTACCTACCTGTGATCACTGTGATCGGGTGTCCTATATATAATTATATAATTTAGTACTCAGCTAAGATATACTCACAAATAGCTGTAAACCATTTGCCTATCTTTTGAATCGACATTCATGTTTATTAAAGCATCTACTTTATCAAACTTTCTTTACCGGAATGCAAACAAAATATCTTACAGATCTCAGGAAGTTATGAATCATCACAGCATCTTATAAGCATTATTTGCAAAAAGAACTACAATTAAGAGTACAGATAATCAAATAGTTGCAAAGTTCAAGCAAACTGTGCTGTATTATTCAATAACCAATGAACCATATAATCGTTAAACTGCTAGCCTTCTTGAACAACTTCTTCCTTGCTTTCTTGTTGGTGAACTTACCATTTTGTCAAAAGACATTTGCCTAGCATGTTTTCTGCTGGGAGCTTAAGGTGGCTAGGCTGCTCTTGCCCTGTGGCAGGTGATCCTTTGCCAATAACCCACAATCTGTGGGATGGATCCTGTTCTGTGATCAGAGCCCACCCATCCTGCAGCATCTGGTGCACATCCCTGTCCCAGCACATCTCACACTGGCCAACCAGATGCCTCAATGGGAAAGTCACAGACAGAAACTGTGGGCAACAGCACACTCCCTATTTCTGGCAGGTATACAGATGCATACTGCCTCTGATAACTGAGCACCAATCACAATGGCTTCTTTGTCTGCATAAGATAACTGATTCCAGCCTGATGGAGTCCCTGGGGCCCTTCTGCGACTGCTGTTTGCATGAGGCACAGCTGTTGCCACTAGGAGTATCCCTCCTGAAATGGAGGGAATCTGGATGAGGATGGCAGTGGGGCAAAGCCCTTCATCCCCAATCCAGATGTGTTATTTACTTTTTGAAGAGCATCCATGCAATTATAATAACAGCACAACCCTGCCTGGTTTGGCCACACCTCCCTCCCTTCCCATTTCTCACCTTATGCAAGTGTTCAAGCGCCAAAATGATCTCCCCACTGTAAAACCGCACCTCGTCTTCGGAGAAGTGGTCCCGTTGGTACAAGTGGGTGAACAGCTCCCCACCGCTCACGTAGTCTAGAAGGGAAGAGGGAGGCAAAAAGGTTAATTAATTCCCAGGGTCCAACCAGAAAACAATCCCCTGGCCCCCCACCTTCAAAATATTATGCCCTCCTCCTGATTCATGGCTTTCAACAAATTCTCAAAGGGGTTCATGACCAAAAGTGGTTAGGAATTCCTGTTCAAGATGACTTAGGACCAAGATACTTCACGGACAGCCTTTTTCCAAATGAAACTGCAGTGTTATTTATTTATTCCTCGTTGGCCTTTCTAGGGGTCTCTACATCATCTGAGATGCCTTTGGAACTCACTTGCCAGGGAGATATCTCTCTCACGCAACATCCTCTTTGTTATCTTTTTTTGTACCAGAGGGAAGCCTTCATTTTAAATTCACCCAGGCTTTGGGGGGTGTTCAGTTTCTGGACTAAAGACTTTCCCTGACTTTTTTTCAAAGTTCTCCCATTGCCATCTCCTTCTGTTTTAACGTATTCCTTATTACTGATGTTATTTTGTCTTTATGAATATAGAGCTCCCCGCCCCCGAAATTGATATGATTGTTGTCTTTTAAACAAACTGTCAAATTCATTAGAGAGGTTGTATATGAAAAGTGATATACAGATGCTTAAAACAAGTATTTACCACCCCCTTTCAGAGACCATATTTATTTTAATTTTACTTCCCCACTCTCCAACCTCTAGTTCTTCTGTGTTTTATGCTGGTTGTTATTATTTCATTGCTGGGATTTTAATTGTATTCTTATTTGGGGTTTGTTTTGTTCCTATTGCTATGCTTAATTTTGATGAGTCCCAGTTTAGGAGAAAAGAGGGATATAAATACATTACATCAGTGGTTCCCAATTAGTGGTCCGTTGACCCCAAGGGGTCCACACAATCCACCCAGGGGGTCTGTGGCACCATTCACATAACAAAAACTACCATAGAGATATCAAAATTTTCAAAAGTAGGGGGTCCACGGCTTGGCTTTTGAAAAACAGTGGGTCTGCAGTACTTAGCTAATTGGGAACCACCGCATTTAGCAGTAGAAGTAGTAGTACTTTAGTAGTAATAACAATAATAAGTATAAACCACTGTGTGGTCATTCTACCCCACTGAAAACGAGCATACAAAACCACAAAATAAATACATAAGTAAGACCATAACAAATTTGAAACAGAATCATTGCCTCCCCTCATCTATCCTCCCAGTTCCATGTCCGTCTGTCCCCCCGGTTTGCACCCCCACAATGCTCATACCTAGGATAAGGTGAAGCTTGGAGTCTGTTTGGAAGGCGTAGTGGAGCGTCACAAGGAAGGGCGACTGGCGCACATGTTCCAGAACCATCCGCTCGGTGCGCGTGTGCTCTGTTGTTTTGGCCTTGGTCACAATGGCCGCTTTGCGCAGCACCTTCATAGCATACAGCTTGCCGGCATCGTGACCGCTGAGCTTGCGAACCAGGAACACCTTTCCATAGGCTGGAGTTGAAATGGCAGAAGGGTTAGGATGGCCATCCTCAGAACCGCAGCCCCCTTACTCAACCCCTACGCCTGCTATCTTGTGGGCATTAGGGGAAAGGCCTTTTAATCCAATCAGGCCTTTTAAAACACACACACACACACACACACACACACACACACACACACACACACAGCCTTTGTTGTAATAGGCTGCAATCTAAATCTCTGGTCTCCCCCAGCTGTGCCTTTCTATCAAAAGTATTCAAGGCAGCTAACAAAAACAACACAATATTATTTAAATAAATAATTATAATTATAAGACAGGAACATCAAATAAGGCAGGAGCAAAGCAGTGTCCTTAGAAGGCTTCAAGCTTCTTTTTCCTCAAATGCCTGACAGAATTGAACTGTTTAAATTTGCCACTGAATGGAGAGAAGGGTGAGTACCAGATGAACATATCTAGGGGGGCGGATTCCATAAGCCTGGGTGCCACCCCTGAGAAGGCCCTGTCTCCGATGATGGGGACACCCAGCGCAGACCCTTCATAAGAATGAAACAGCTCTGCCAGATCAGATCCAAGACCCATCTACTCCTGCATCCTCTTTCCCATAGTGGCCCATCAGATGCTCCAAAGAAGTCCAAATGCAAGCTGAAGCAACAAATAGCTTTTTTTCTGTTGTAATGTTCCCAGCATCGGGTATTCAGGGGTAAAGTGCTCTTGAACATGAGGGCTCTGTTTAGGTATCATGATGAATAGCCATTGTTAGACCTCAGCAAGGAAGCAGGTCCATATGGTGAAAACATGCTTAACTCAATGCTATTGCTTTAGAAAAGGGGTGGGGAATTCTCAGGCTCAGAGGTTAAGTATGGCCTTCCAGAACAACCCCCCAGGTCACACCCCTCACTGACCTCCCCCCAATTCCCCCCAGGGGTTTTTGCATGGCTAGAATGTGTTCTTGAACCCCAAAATGCCTTCTGCTAGTCAGGATGAAGGGTAAAGAGGGCGGATGAGTACAGAAATTAGCCTAATGTACAAATGTAATATTTACATCGGTTGACCCACCCACCCCACATATGGCCCTCAGAAGGTTGCCGAGAAAGGAATATGGCCCTTGAGTTTAAAAATGGTTTTCTGTCCCTGCCTTGAAGAATATCAGCAAGTAACTCCAAAGAATGTCATTTTTCCACCTTCAGTTTCTGACCACTTTAGAAAACTCAGCCTAAATGTATGCCATCTTTCGTTTCAAGCTCTCTGTCAGTCATCAAAATATATTTTTGCAACACTGCTTTGTTTTCGACTTCTGCTTTACAACTTTGGTTTTCTTATTGATTGTTATGAATTTGTGTGCAGTATTACCTCTCCCCCAATAAAACAGATTCTATTATACAGCTGCTTTTGACTCACCTCCAGTGCCCAGGACCTTGAGTAGTTCAAAATTCTCCATGCCAACTTTCTCCTCATGGCCTGTCAAGTTTGCTGTTGAGGGAAAATTCAAAAACATACACTTTTCAGGTGGGAAGAACAAGGTAGAGCTGGGTGTGTGTGGAAGGAGAGGCTGAACATCAGGGAGACCTCCAAGACCCCTTTCCTGACTTTCCAGCTTTCCATTAGAAATGAAAAGGATAAAGAGTAACAGTGCAAACCTAACCTTGTCTACTCAAAAGTAAGTCCTATTCAATTCAGTGGGGTGCACTCCCAGGTAAGTGGGGATAGGATTGCAGCCTAAGACCCCAGTCCAACTAACACTGGTCACGATTTGACTCCCATTGAAACGAATGGAACAAGTTCATCGCCAACCTCCTTGCTTTCAGTGGGATCCACATCATAAACCTATACTGTACAGTACATGTCTACTCGAAGGAAAGCCCTGCTGAGTTCAATGGGACTGACTCCCAGGTAAGTGCAGAAAGATTGCAAGCTTAGGACTGGATCCAGGGTTGGGTTGGTCCTCATCAAAGACCCACTGAAATTAACTAACATGACTGAGGTCCATTCATTTCAATGGATGGACTTATGTGACACCACCCCTAGTCTTCACAAACTTTAGTTGGATTGAGGTCCACATATTTTACTTCATGGAGATAGAAGGACCAGGCATGGGGGTGGGCAGTGTGAGCCATAATCTTCTCAGTTACTCATAAAGAAGATAAATTTGATTCTGCCTTCTGGCATTCTGGGGCCTATTGCTATTACAAGTATTAATAATAAATATAATATTATTAGATACTGTACTATATCTTAACCAGCCTTCAGCATAAGGTCCCAGGGCAGGTTACAGCAATGTACCATTACAATACTGAAATAAGCTAAAACAATTTATATTCAGAAGATTTACAAAGTGTTACAAGAGACTGGTGCTTATTTTTTCCGAACAGTATTGAAGTGATTTAAGAGGAATGAAATAACTTTTAAATTAAACATGCTGGCCCATTTTTTAATGAAGGTGGTCACTATGTATGTATGTATGTATGTATGTATGTATGTATGTACCGGGTATGTATGTATGTATGTATGTATGTATGTATGTATGTATTTATTTAACAACTTTCTAGAAAAGAAAATTAGAAAAACTGACAGAAAGCATTTACCCTGGGTATATATTATAGTGTGTTGAAAAAATACCTTGGGCTGTATCCAACGTTAGTCCTGCTCAGAGCAGACACATTAAAATGAATGGACCCGGCTAACTTCAGCTACTATTTTCAATAGGTCTACTCTTGAGTGGAATTTAGCTGGATACGGCCCTTCGGATCTTGCGAATGATGCGTTTTGCTACACCCATTTTCCCGAGGGTCTACACTTAGGCCCAACCATCAGGACCTACCAGAAAATCTCTGGCTATGGGGCACGGGGGCGGGCATTGTGCCAATGGTGCTGAGCCACTTCTGGCCCTCCTTCTCCTCATGGCACACTCCCTTCGCTCTCGCACGGCACCCGTCCCCACCCTCTTCCCTGGGGTTCTCGGGTGCAGAGGGGAGGAGGCCCCATTTCCGGCCTATGAGTCACAAGTTGGCCAACTCTGAGAGGGGGGGGAAACGGGCCCGCACTTGCCCACAGGAACACCTAGCCCAAGAAGGCCTGCCACAAAAACGCAGCCACTACAAAACACCCTCTGTGGGGCTGCCGCCCGGTGGCTTATAGCTTACAGTGTTTTCCAATTTATTGCTAATTTCACATTTATGGCCACATCTTCACTTTAAAACAGGGTGCTGAGGGGAATAGTTCCCAGGAATATTTGGGGGGGAGCCATGACAGTTGCAGTGGAATCCTGGCGCTTTAAATACATGTGGATGTGACCTATATATGGGTATCAATATTTTCTTAGTCTTATATGTCATGCTTTAAAAAGCTGTGTGTGTGCGCGCCTTTAATTGTTACCCTCCTCATTTTCATCTCCTCACAAATAGCTAGTTTTGTTTTATTTATTGGCTAAAAGCATCTCACTAAATAAGAGACCCAAGTCTCTTGAGTGTATTTAAAATACAGTTGTCTCCCCATAGGTTCTCCTTAAAAACCTGCTTTTAATGCCAGCAGCCTCAGCTCTGTTACCCTGGTGGGAGGAAGGGTGGGCTATAAACTGAAACAACAACAACAGTAACATTCACTTTGAGCATGTGCAGAGTACATCTGCCATCAAGGAGTTTCTAGCAAATACAGTTTGCAAGCAGACAGGTCCCCTGTTTTCCTGTTATATAAAGCTGTCTCTCTCTCTTTTTTTTAACGAGAAAATATTCAGGGGAAGATCAGGTGCTGTACAAATCGCCTTGCTGGATCAGATCAAAGTCCATCTAATCTGGCATTCTGTCTGCAAGAGAGGCTTCTGGGAAACTTAGCAGCAAGGCATGAAAGTATACCGCCTTCCTCACAAGCAAGGCCTGCTCTCTGTTCTCAGCATCTAGTATTCAAAGGTATACTACCTCTCAACATGGAAGTTCCACATTTGAGTCAACACCTTTGCCCAAACCAGGTGCCCACCAGATATTTCAGACTACAGCTGTGCTAGCTGGGACTGATGGGAGTTGTAGTCCAAAGAGTCTGGAGAGCATCAAAGTGGCAAAAGCTGCAATAGACAACTCCACTTTAAAACCCACCTGGCTTGCCCTAAACTGGGGTGCATGGAGGAGGAGGGAGGGCAGCAGTTAACTATAGCTTACGCTGCCTGGTGCAGTTACAGTACCTGTATATGACTGAGATATTCAAGTGCATTTGAAGAAGAAACGAGAGGGGATGGAGTGCATTTCAGGTCATGCATAAGGAAGTGACATGGCCCGACAGACAGTCAGATTGAGCAACTCCTAACCTTCGCCCAAATTAAGACATTTGCCCCAGCCTGGCATGCAAGGTACAGTTAGGATGCTGCTGCCAGACTCTCACATTCTGCTTCTCATATGCCAAAAGGATTGAGAAACATGTGCCTCCTGTGTGCGGTGTGTGTAAATCAGGCGTGGGGAACCCTTGGCCCATCCAATGTCCATAGAATCATAGAATTGCACTACAACTCCCATCCACCCTAGCAAGCATTGCCAATGGCCAGGAATGGTGGGAGTTGAAGTTCAGCCACATCTGGGGTAAACAGCCAAGGTTCCCCACGATTGATGTAAATGGTTTTTGGTCTGTCAGGGTCTCTGTCTCTTATCTGTACAATGAACAGAAAAAAGGCTTTACACACAAACACACACACACACAAATTACTCCAAGAGTGGTATCGGATACCATGTTTTATTTATGCCAAGGCTCAAGCTTTCTTTTCTTCTTTTTAATGGTGGGGGCTTTGCCCTGGGATTATGCAAATCAACAAAAGAAAGTACCTCTGAGGGAGGTGCTGGGGAACCTGTGTCCCTCCCCCAAGATGCTGTTGGACTGCAACTTCCATCACCCCTGACCACTGACCATGCTGGAGGGGGTTGATAGGAGTTGCGGCCCAACCACATCTGCGGGACTCAGAGCTGTCCCACCCTTGCCTTAAGAGAAAAGACCTTTGCCTCATCATCACAGCACCCACCAACACAAAGTTGTATCTGGAAGTGAAAGGTCAAGATGTTTGGATCAGAAATGGTGGCTTCCCTGCAAGTTTGCATGCAATCATTGGTACCAACTACCCTTTATTATTCGCTATTTCCCCACCCCTCTTTAAATGGAGGATGCACGGATGCTGAAGATAGCCAGATCGGTTTAAGAGCCCCTCTCTTGCAGCGAGCCTACTTTTTTTTCAGTGGGGGGGAGGAGGAGAAGGAGCAGATCTCTTACTCCAGACAGCCTTCGCCAGTACACTGTTCTCACAAACACACACACACACACCACTTCCCACCACCCACCTGCCAACCGCCTCCAGCCGCCCCTACGGCTCCCTCCCCTTGCCCCCACTTGCCAATCCAGGCGGGGGCGGGCTGGTGATTCAGCAACACCCACCCCCACTCCAGCTGGGGCGGGAGGCGGGGCGTGCATAAATTAGGGGCGGAGCTCCGCCACTTTGAAAGATAACACTCTCCCAGGCCCTCGGGTGGGATAGGAAAGGGTTCTCTTTCTGTTTCCCGACTCCCGACGTCTCTCCGCAACCCCAGGCGGGTCTAAGCGTTGCCCAATCGCGCCCTCTGTCTCTCGGCAAAGGTCTCCGGGCACAGCCGAGCCGGGATATCCGCTCTCTTTGCAAAGCTGGCTGTTTTAGCAAGGGCAGAAAGCAACTGGTGTCTCTCCTCCTCCTCCTCCTGCGCCCAGGTCACGTTTATCCGCCCTCCCCGAAATCCTGTGCATCACCGCCAAGATGACTCTCGCTCTCCTCCCTTCCACCGACCCAGTTTATGCACCAAGATCTGCAGTCACCCCCCCAATCTCCTTTATCACGGACGAGAAGCGGGACCTGCGTGCCGTTGTTCCCACCGCGGACAAAACCCCTATTCCAGTTTACGCGCTCCAGTTTGATCTCACTCCAAATATGAACGCCGCGCACTCCCGATCGTGTTTACACACCGCGATCGGCGCCCATAAGAAGCCGTGCAACCAGCCGACACCCCCCACCTCCTTGTCTCTCAACGTGCGCCTTCCTCGGATCAGGTCGATACGCCCCCCGATGCGTTCCCTGCGCTCCAGCAGCGCCCTCTCCTCCACGCGCCTCCAACCGGGTCCTGAGCCGAAACCCAAGGTCCCACCCCGCCGCCGCCACTACGGTGCGCCCTGAGGGGTCATCTTGTCATTCCCGGAGGAGGAGGCGCCGCCTGGAGGGTCGGTCGTCCTCCTGACCCCCTTCCGCAGATTCTCATCTGCGGGACCCTCAACGAGCCAACCCCAGCCCCTACCCCGCGCGCCCCGCCGGAGATCCCATCCCGGGGCGCCCGGGCCAGCGGCTCCACGTCTCCAAGGACCGCCCGCGCGCGCGCCAAGGGGGACCCACCCAGCTGCCCCCTCCCTCCACACACACATGCCCGGCTCTCCTCCCCCTCGATCGCCTGGTTACCGTCAGTGAGAGGCAGCTCCACCATCTCCTCCTCGGCTCCGCCGTCCCCCATGGCCAGGCCGGCTTCTCCTTGCTCCCTTCCTTGCCCTCCTCTCGCGCTCTTCTCCTCCTCCTTCCTCCGCTTTGGTTACATGGTGCGGGCCCTGCGCTTCCTGGTGCAGCAAGCAGCCCGCCGCCGCCGCCGCTGCCTCCGCCGCCTCCAGGCCTGACTCAAGCGGCAGGAATGTGACAGCAAGCAAGAGGAGGAGGAAAAAGCCCAGGGAAATCAGGGGACCCGCCCCAGGGAGGGACAGGGGACCCCCTTCCTGCTTAACGCGCCCCCTGCCCGAAGTTCCGTGTCACCCCAGTGCCTGGATTCCCACCACACACGCACACACGCTCGGACTTCCTGCGGGGCCCGTCTCGGCCAATCCCAGGGACACGCTGCTTCTTGGGGAGGCGCGCGGTGTTTTTTCTCGCTGTCCAGCGCCTTGCACCCCTGCAGGAGTGGGATTGCTCCCGGGGATCTTCGCCACCTAAGTTTTACTCTGAGTAGACCCATTGGAATGAATGGGTCCAAATTAGGGGCTGTACCTGCAGCCAATGCTCGTCCTACAGACCCATTAGAGTGATTGTACAGGGCTGACTTAGGATCCTTAATTTCAGTGGCTCTACTCGGAGAAAAACTTAGATGCAATATTTAGGCATGTCCATTTGTTTCAATGGGTCACAGGACTCCTCCAGATAGATAGATAGATAGAATTTTGTGCAAGTGAATTATTGCTGTGGTGTAGAGGTTAGAGTGGAGGACTAGGACCTGGGAGACCAGGGTTTAAATCCCTGCTCAGCCATGAAGCTTGCTGGATGATCCTGGTGGCCAGTCACTGCCTCTCAGCCTAACCTACCTCACAGCTGTGAGGATGAAATGGGGAGGGAAAGAACCATGTTGGAGGAACGGTAGAATAAAAATGTGATAGTTAAATAAATGGGGAGGTTATACATGGCACATGGAAATGATGGAATGGTGACTCTGCACAGGACCCAGAATATGGGAAGCACAATAATAAGCCCTCCTGCTACATGGAGATTGGCATAACTCTATTTATATATTATTTTGGAATTTATTTAATTCTTTATTTATTAAACGTGCATACCGTCCTTCATCCGAAGATCACAGGGGGGTTCACAGCATAAAAGTGGGAACACAAATAAATAATAAAACAAACAAATCAATAAATCACTCCCAGATTCTGCTGTGGATTCTGCTAAGTGGACTCTGCCAGTTTCCAGTTTCCCAAGGTCTCCCTTGTGGATTGTTGGGATGGGAGATGGGAATCAGCCTGGGCAGGTCAGCTTACTCACAAAAACTTTTTTTTTTGGGTCACAATTGAGTAGAATGTTTTTGCTCCATCTTTGATTTTTTTGTTTGTTTATTGCACTTATATTCCATCTCTTACTCCAAGAAGCTTAATGTGGTACACACGGTTCTCCCCCCCCCCCATGTAAGTAAAACCTCTAAGTGGCTTACAAAAAACAATAAAATATACAATAAAATTTAAGAACAATACAGTTAAAAGAATCAAAATGCAATTAAAGCCAGCAGTTAAGCTAAAATGACAGGTTAAAACTTATGCCAGTTTTTGTCTGAGTGCAGGCTTGTCTAAACAAAAAAAGATTTTAGCAGCCTCAGAAAACATTTTGTACAGTGAAAGCCAAGATGATCTATATAGCCCAAATGTCAAGTGGCAGCGAGGTCCGGAGGGTAAGTGTCACCGCGCTAAAATATTTCTTCCTTACAAGTGTAAAACAAATACTATGTGGCCCTTTTAATAGTGGCAGTTCTGCAAAATCAAAGCGGTCAATGAGGCATATCTGGGGCAAGGTGTTGCCTGGTGCAAGGTGCACAGAACATTGGCTGGAATGGACGGAGAGGGATGGTGGAACAATCGTTAGGCTAGCTTGATTGTGTCAGCTGTAGCGTTTTGAAACAGGAAGGAAGGGATTGTGCAAGGGAAGAGAAAAATCGGCAACTAGGCCATGAAATAGCCTGTCTTTGGCCTCTGCTGGTAGGAAATCAAAACTATGCTAAGGGGGGGGGAGCTAGTGGAGTGTAGGAACTTAAAGCAGACGTTGCAGAAGTGGCTAGTGTAAGTGTGTGGGTATAAATACTAATAATAATACTAATACTATTTTGCCTGTGATAGCGGTGGCTGCAGCTTCTTGGGTCTGGTGGGGCCAAAGGCAGGGGAGCCCAACAGTAGGTGGCGCTAGAGCCAGTTACAGGCAGAGACAGAACCATGGAATTTGTAGAATTGGGACCACGAGGGTCGTCTGGTCCAACCGCCTACAATGCAGGAATCTTTTGCCCAATGTGGGGCTCAAACCCGTGACCCTGAAATTAAGAGTCTCCTCATGCTCTACCAACTGAGCCATAGATGGCTCAGTGTCTAGTTTTGCCGCCATCCTCCCCACTCCCTGCTCAGTTTTACAAGGGCCAACACGGAGGTCTAGGGAGAGAAGACAAGAGCCTGTGCCACCCCCCGCCGCTGACTGGATGTAAGAAGAAAGGGAAGGTGGGAGTTAAGTAAGGGCAGCTCAGGTTGGTGGGGTGCAAGCTTAAAACTGTGTACCTAGGTAGATAGATCAGGATCTACTGCAGTGGAGATGAGGGCATATGGGGCACTGCCCCACCATTGTCTGCCGTTAGCTATCCCCTCCCTCCCCCCTCCCGGCTGCCTTCTTTCTTGCAGTCAATCCAGTGGGTGGTCCTGCCTGGCACCTTCCTCCTCTGCAGTCTCAGTACTGCCCCATGTAGAACTCACCAGAGAGGGGGAGGAGGATGGGGGCAAAACTAGGATTATTTGGCTCTGCCTGTCATTGGCTCTAAGGGATGCGGGTGGCGCTGTGGGTTAAACCAGAGCGCCTAGGACTTGCTGATCAGAAGGTCAGCCGTTCGAATCCCCGCGACGGGGTGAGCTCCCGTTGCTCAGTCCCTGCTCCTGTCAACCTAGCAGTTCGAAAGCACATCAAAGTGCAAGTAGATAAATAGGTACCGCTCCGGCGGGAAGGTAAACGGCGTTTCCATGCGCTACTCTGGTTCGCCAGAAGCAGCTTAGTCATGCTGGCCACATGACCCGGAAGCTGTACGCCGGCTCCCTCGGCCAATAAAGCGAGATGAGCGTCGCAGCCCCAGAGTTGGCCACGACTGGAGCTAATGGTCAGGGGTCCCTTCATCATTGGCTCTGGTGCCCCCTGCTGTTGGTGTTGCCTTCAACACCACCAGACTCGATGAGCACCAGCCCAGACTGATCTCTGGGTTATGTGCCACAGGTCAGGAAGGGCTTCCAACTCTCAGTTGTTTTAAAAGCACATTTTACCTTTATGCAGTAGGCTAGTTTCTATACATACTCTCTCTCACACACCATTTCTATCCTCTCCATGCAGGAAAGCAAGAAGCATTAGCAGAGTTCAGGGACACATTCCTGCCAAGCTGATTTGCAGCAGCCATCCAGGATTTTCAACTGGATTTTATCCCCCTAGACTGACCTGAAGATGCCAAGGACTGAGACTGGGACCTTCTGCATGCAAAGCAGATGCTCTGCCACTGAGCTATGGGCATTACCTGAAGACATGGGAACATAGGAACAGCTCTTCCCTGTCGAAGTGATATAAAGGTAAAGGTAAAGGGACCCCTGACCATTAGGTCCAGTCGTGGCCGACTCTGGGGTTGCGGCGCTCATCTTGCTTTATTGGCCGAGGGAGCCGGCGTACAGCTTCCGGGTCATGTGGCCAGCATGACTAAGCCGCTTCTGGCGAACCAGAGCAGCGCACGGAAACACCGTTTACCTTCCCGCCGGAGCGGGATCTACTTGCACTTTGACGTGCTTTCGAACTGCTAGGTTGGCAGGAGCAGGGATCGAGCAACGGGAGCTCACCCCGTCGTGGGGATTTGAACCACCGACCTTCTGACCGGCAAGTCCTAGGCTCTGTGGTTTAACTCACAGCGCCACCCGCGTCCCTGTCGAAGTGATATAATGCTACTTTAAATTTGAAGCGTAGATGGGACATCAGCCAAGGTGCTATGTTACCAAAGGCAAAATAAGTTGGCACCTTTGTGAGCTCCTCTCCCATTTCCTGGCAGTAAAAATGCACTACTAATAATAAATAACAGTTTGCTGCTCTTTCGTGGCACGCTAAACCAGCCTCCTCACTCTCCCAAATGCTTGGGCCGGCCCTGCTTCTTTTGTGGGAAAATGATTTGACGCACCTCCTGCAACGCTATAGTGCTAAACCAATGCAATATTTTGTGCTGTTCACATTCCACTCCCAGAAATACTGGATTGATAAATAATCATAAACTTTATTTTTAAATACATTACTTAACTGCAACAATTCGGGCCCATCACCCTTCATACATATTACATACATCTATGGTTGCAGATGCTCAGACTCAGCCCCTCCCCACACCTGCTGTTCAAACTGGGTCACCTTCTTTAGAGGGTATTACATCACTTGCTTCAAAATGCAGCGATCCAGTAGCCCTGCTGCAGTTGAGGGGAGGGAGAGTGCTCCTGCTCATCTGGCTGAGTGGGGACCTGGATGTCTGCCCCAAAGTCCTGTCCTGACAGCCCCACTGCCGATAGGCATCTGTGCACCCACCGAAATGACACCCTGTGCTTTGCATTCATTTAATGCCTCCCCATCGTTCCAACAGGATGTTCACATCAGTTCAGGTTTGGAGAATCTGAGAGGGTGAGCCCTCTTCCTCCACAACATCACGATGGCCGCTCGGGGGTTTGTTCCTCCTCACCCAGTGGCGGTCCTGAGAAAACCAAAACAGAAAACACACAATGAATTGCAGAAGCTTTGTGGGGCAATGGGTCTGTCCATCTGGCTGTTAACCAGAAGGTTGGTGGTTTGAGCCCACACAGGGATGGCTGTGAGCAAGATTCCCTTCCAACTCTACAGTTCTAGGATTCTGTGAAAATATTTATTACAGCCTCGTATCCTTCCTTTTTTCTTTTCTTGCTTTGATCTCTTCTTTTTCCCCTTTATTGTTGTTATTATTATTGCTTTTTGTGTATTAGAAAATCTATCTATCTTCTTATCATTTTGATCCCCACCCCCTGCTCTAGGGTGCAGGGGCCTAATTTTGGTAAAGAATAAGGATTTATTTGTTATGAGCATCTCCTAACATTCAGAAAACAGCAGTTGCGAAGGAACCACAATTTTCTTGCCATAGGACCTGCTTTTCATGCTGGAGGTCCTAGGTTTCACCACCAGCACCTCCACTTAAAAGGATCCGGGTCTTTCCAGATTGTCACTATTCCCAAGTGAGAGATTCCATCACGTAACACCGAGTTCAGGTTACGCAACCAAAGCTGATTTGGAGGTCCTGAGCAAAAATAAGGCCCACTTTCCCAAAAGGCAGACCTACCCATCCCCTTTGCATAGGCTGTCCCATGGGCAGGGTTTTGTTAGGTGGGCAGAACCTCAGATTTATATTGATTTGTATTGATTTAGGGGGCAGGTGCCCATTGGCTCTCCCCACCCCACCCCATCTCTCTCATCTCACCTCTCTCCTTGTCGCTCTTGGAAGTCTGGCTCAGAACTTCCCACTCTGCCGCTGCTTCTTCGACAGAACCCCCCAGCATTCCAAGACGGCGCTGGCGGAAGCGCTGGCGAGGGGTGTCCTGCTCTTCTCCTGGGCATTCCACCGCAGGCAGCCGTGAGCTCAGCCTATGGCGGCGGAAGGGAGTCTGTTGGCCATCCAAAACACTGAGGGTGCTGCTTGCTTTGCGGAGAGGGGCTGGTGAGCTGGGGGTGCTGGAAACTTTGAGGGCAGCGGGGTTAAGAGGAGAAAAGAGGCAAGTCAGGAGACAGCAGAGCTGGGCAGGTGGTGCCCGAGAGAAGCCTCAAACCTCTCTGCAAGGCTCCATAACTAATAACAATTTGATTACTCACCCACCCTTCACAAGAAATTGAAATACAACACTAAAAGGCTTTTTAAAAACAACATTAAACACTTTGCTCCACAAATAAATCCTGCATCAAGAAAATTCTACAGCCTTGTTTACATTATGCCAATCTGTATGTTTTGTTAATCTGCATCATTTATTCTGCATTTCATATGATTTATTTTAAATTTTATTTAAATATTCGTAAACTGCATTCCTATATAAAATCTCACAAGGCAGCATACGGACTAAAAAAATAGTATTACAAAAAAAGAGAGGTCAAGAATTATTTATTTATTTGTCGTAAAGGAGGAGCACTGAAGCTCTTAGCCTCCTGGGCTAGAAACTTGCACCGTCTGTTTAAAACAACTGAAAGCTACAATTTTTGGGAGGGTGAATTCTGATCACAACATTAAATTCCATGTTTCTGTGGTTATGATCCTGGAATAAAAGCATCTCTGCCTGTGGTCCCAATTCCTTTCTTCCATTCATTGATTGCCCTTGGTGTAAAAACATTGCCAGGAGAGCTTACAAAATTATAAAAAGGAAACAGAAATACCTTAATACATGCACAGGAAACCTGTGGGCCCTCCAGATGTTGTTGGACTCCAGTTCCCAGCAGCCCCAGCCAACATGGCAAATGTCAGGGATGCTGGGAGTTGTAGTCCAACACCATTCTAGAGCGGGAGAGGGGGATCTTTTTCAGCCTGAAGGCTGTATTCCCTTACAGCAACCTGCTTCGAGCGGCGGGGGTCATGCCAGTGGTATTTGGGGCCAAAAGCAAAAGTGGGGAGACCAACAGATGTCAATCTTCCTTTAATACATTAGGCTGCTTTACACACACACACACATTCACACACCCTTCTCTGTCCTCCAGCCAGGCAAGCAGTAGGCATTCTCAGAGTTCAAGGATACATTCCAGCCAGGCAAAACCATTCAAGGAGGGTTGTGGCCTGGAGAGAGTTGTTGAGAGCCAGACAGAGAGGCCTGGAGGGCTGTGTTTGGCCCCTGGGACTGAGGTTCCCCATCCCTGATTCCAGAGAGCCACCACTTCTGCCCCCATGCCTTCCAATATACTAGTGAAAGCCGAGAGTGAAAACCTCTCCACTGCTCCTGCCACGGCTTTCTCCTCCCTTCCTTCACCTGTCCCATCAGGCCCACGTCCTTCCTGCCCTGTTAGGCTCTCGCTGCTCCCGGCCCCCTCAGCCATGGGGCGCAGCTGCTCATGGGGGGCTTCCCGTCGGTGTTTCACCAGCTTCCGTATTTTCTCAGCAATCCAGTTACTCTTCCTGTGAGGTAAAAAGCGGGTGAGATAAAAGAGTTGCGAAGAGGAAAGGAAAAGGGAAGCTAAAGGATGGGGTGTTCTGGACAGTTAACAGGAAGGACCTTCTACACTCAGTGCATCACTGGACTATGGAACTGGCTCTCTCAAGAAGTGGTAAGTGACAGTCACTAGTTTGGATGACTTTAAAATACAGCTACATCTACTAGTCATGATAGCTATATTATCTCTGACATAATCAGAAGCTGTATCAGAGCTCCACAAGATTATCCTTGGAATAAGAGAGTATAAAGAATGGCCCTGTTTTAATCTGGTACGTGTTGGGAGGGTGAAGAATTAGCCAATCGGAGCATGCTTGTCACAAGCTCTGCTAGTGATACAAGAAAACATTGGGGTTAGCTTTTACAGCCCAACTCCCCATCAAGGGACCCAGTATCATTGTAGGTCAGAGAAGAAAGAGTAGAGGCAAGAACCAATTGAAAAATGCAAGGCTGATCTTTGCTTTCTGTTGAAATAGAGTCCCCCCACCGCCCTGCCTTGCAAGGAGGCGAGAATCCAGAACAAAGGTATGTGGCAACTTTTAAAGACGTTAGAAATTACCCAACCCTCAGCCTAAAACCACTCAAAAGCATCATATGAATGTCAGAGAAAGAGGTGGGTCTACAACAGAAATTTGAGTGTGTCATTTGTCTCCTGTCTGTCAAAACACCTGATAATGCTGGCTGATTGCCTTTTCCTAGCCAGTCTGGCCCATTCTTTTGAAATGGTAAATATCTCAGTTCTTGAATCCATTGCCACAGGCCTTCCCATTCTAGTGATAAGTTTATCTATTTGAAGGATTTGTAGGATTTTTAAGTGAAAAGAACTATTGGGAAATGTTTTTCCAAGATACTTCCTTCTACTCCATAGAAAATATTTGGGTTCATTAAGAGTCAGGATGGCTTCAGGATTGCTCTATGAACTCAAATAAAGTATCTATTTCCCCCCAGAAATATTTCCTAATTTTTGAAGGGTGAAGGATTCGTTTTCTGTGTGTGGGATGGGGGGTGTCCGCTATGTGTGCACCTTAAAAACTTGTGTAACACTAGGATTTAGAACAGAAGATTGGGGAACCTGTCAATCCCTCCAGATGCTGATAGAACTGCCATCATCCCTGACCATTAGCTGCACTGGAGGGGGCTGATGCATTAAGGGTTCTTATGAAGACCCCAGGGACTACAAGTTGCCAAATTATTCTTGGACTTACTTGCCACGAGGAAGTGCTGGCTCCAGCACCCGGTACTGGTCCATGATCTTCTCCACCAGCTTCTGCTTCTCCCGACGCAGCTCACCCAGTTTGTCTCTAAGGAAGAAACCGAGTGGGATTTAATGCCAAGGTCCTCCAGGCTGCAGGGGGTGCTGGAGATGTTCAGGACAGTGCAGAAAACTTCAGAGGAGGCCCTTATGGAGTTCTTGTCTTGGATGTGCAGGCATCTACTAGAGCCACACCGCTATTAGCTACCCGATGTCACACACTTGCATCCGGCACTCAATTTAATCAGCACTGAAGGCAACCCACACTTACAAAGAAACAATCAGGAACGACTCTAAGGGCTGTTCTTTTGCAGCTACAGTTTTAAATGACAAACGTGGAGGGAAATGGTCTTGTGGGCTAAATCAGGACCCCTGGTAGGCCAAATCTGGCCATTGCCTAGTGGCTTCCCATGCCTGCTTGGTAAATTAAATTTATTCATCAACTGATAAGCAACTATTCCTTTAATCAACAACTACCGTAGCTTTAGATCTATTTCCACTTGTTTTAGTGTCATGCATTAATTCGGCCTGTGGGCAAGAGGTTCCCCACAGATTTCATTCATACAGTCAATCAGCTACAATTTATTTATTCTACTTAGCATCTGTCTCTACTTGTTTCACAGGTGGGTTGTCTCCCACTCACAGGTACTGGCGCTGCTCCTCTTGGAAATGCTCCCGGCTCTCCATGCTGTGCTCCAGCAGGCGTCTGTTCTCCCTGCTTAGCACTTGAATCTCTTGAAGAAGGTGTCGGTTCTCCTCCTCCTGGTTCCCTTTCAGCTGGGCCAGCAGCTACGGGTTGTGGGAGGTGGGGAGAAAGAGCACCCCATTAACGGGTGGAATTAACACCCACCTGTTAACAAACACACAATGCACAACACCCTGCATGCTACCAACTCCACAAGCTGACTCAACTTGCTACGCTGGCACAGGGATTCTGCTGAAAAGGGAACCGCTGCATTTATGGCTCCCGGTCTATCTCTCCTGTCATGTGTGAGGATGCTCACCTTTGTCGTGATGTCAGCACACCATACATTTTCCTTGCCTCAGCTAGGAATGACGTGATGCACCAGGTGATGACAATGTGGGGGATTTCTACACTATTGAGGTGTGGACATGTCCTCTCCATCTCTCCATGTCTTTATTAAGGTAAAGGGACCCCTGACCATTAGGTCCAGTTGTGACAGACTCGGGTTGCAGAGCTCATCTAGCTTTATTGGCCGAGGGAGCCGGCGTTTGTCCGCAGACAGCTTCCGGGTCATGTGGCCAGCATGACTAAGCCGCTTCTGGCAAACCAGAGCAGCGCACGGAAACGCTGTTTACCTTCCCGCCGGAGCAGTACCTATTTATCTACTTGCACTTTGACACATTTTCGAACTGCTAGGTTCGCAGGAGCTGGGACTAAGCAAAGGGAACTCACCCCGTCGTGGGGATTTGAACCACCAACCTTCTGATTGGCAAGTCCTAGGCTCTGTGGTTTAACCCACAGCGCCACCCACATCCCATGTCTTTATTAGCAGTATCCATATTGGATGTAAGCCCTCAAAAACCTAAATATTCAGACACATGCAATTTCATGTGGCCATCCAGACCCCTTTATATGGCCCTTGCAACTAGGCCCAGAGGCAAATTTAGGGCAGTGTGACCAGTTCCACTGCACTGGGCGCTGAACCCAGGGGGCGTAGCAGGGTGTTGCAACTATGGTAGTTAACTGAGCAGAATGGAAGGCAAAAGGCAATGGAGGTGCTGAATTTTGGCCCTGAATTTGGAAGACCAAAGCCTGCCCCTGCTAGGCCACGCCCACTCTCCAGGCCACTCCCCTTGCTGGTTCTGCTCTGCTCCTTCCTCAGTTTCATTTTTGTCTGCCTGGAATGTGCTCTTGCACTGTGACAATGCTTCTTGCTTGCCTGTCTGCACGGAGGCTGGAGAGATGGGTGGCTGTAGAAACCGCTGACTTCTGCATGGCTGGAATTGTGGCTACTGTACAAAGGGCAACAGCCTCGTCCATTAGTCCACCCATGTTTGCCCCAGCCCCACCCACGCTAGGAATTCTAAGAAACCCCCAAATCAGTACTGTACAGATTTGAAAAGTTCAATCCTCCATCTTGATTCAAAATGGCACCCACCCAGCTATATCCAAACACAGGAAAACCTGCTCCTTGATCTCAGGAACCATCATTTGAGATCTGGTTATAATCTAAGAGGTGTCCAAATGCAGAGAATGAACTACTTTTGAATAGAGGCATTCCCTCCTGTGGGTGAGACATTGGGGGATGCCTCTTTTTAAGAAGATGCTGGCTGCAACATATGCCTGCTTCACGTGAAAGTAGCAAAAGGTATTCCCACATATTATAACCAGCATTCTCAGTGGTTAGAGCCAACGAACAGCTTTCCCACTTGATCTGCTGCAGACATGGACTAGGCCAGAAGATGTGTGTGATGTGTAAGGGGAGGGGATGGGGAGGGTATCCTTACTTCACACTGGGTGCTCAGGCGCCCTAGTGCCGTGTCCAGTTGCTGGTTCTGCTCCTTCAGGGCGTTGCTCTCAGCCTCCAGCCTCGCATGCTCCAGCTGAAGGCTGGTCACCCGGTTCTTCATTCCTTGGAGCTCCCCCTGGAGGTCGTCCCGTTCGCGTTCTGTCTGGCCCAATGCCTGCTTCACCCTGGGGAATAACAGAATCATGCAATTGTAGAGTTAGAAGGGACCCCAAGGGTCATCTAGTCCAACTCCTGCAATGAAGGACTCTTTGGCCCTACGTGGGGCTTGAACCCACCACCCTGAGATTGAGTCTCATGCTCTACCAACTGAGCTATCCCAGAGTAGATGGCTGGGAGTGTCACAGAATGCTTGCCATGTACAAAGGAAGTCCTTGTCCCCTTGGCCTCCCCAGTGGTGGGGAAACTCAGGTCTGGGGGCCAAATGTGGCCACCCAGGCCTCTCTATCTAGCCCTTGGGACTCTCCCCAGGCCACGGCCTGTGCTGGCCCCGCTTCCCACCTTCCATGAGTGTTTTTGCCTGCCTGGAATGTGTCCTTGAACTCTAATAATGCTCCTGTCTCTCCTGGATGGAAGACAGAAAGGAATGTGAGAAAGTAACAGTAAAATTTACATCCATTGCCCCGCCCACTTTTGCTGCTGCCCTGCCCACCACTGGAATAAGGCCCTCAGAAAGTTCTCCAGCAGGAAATGCGGTCCTCAAGCTGAAAAAGTCCCCTGCCCCATGCCTAGCCTCTACCCCAGTGCTATTCTCCATAAATAAACTGCAATGACTGATAGTGCCCTAGTGCCAAGCTCACCCCATTTCCTCAGTACTGCGCAGGTGTAAATAAAAGATGGTGGTCAAACAGGTCACCTGATGACATTGGGAGATTCGGCAATTGAAAGGTGGGTGGCTACACTTGGCCAATGAGGGTGAAGGGGGAAAGAGCTTGGCCTGCCAGCCAGATCCAGTTGTCCACCGCTACATAATAAGTATTGGCAGGTTTGGGGCGTGCCCACAAGGGCTGGCTCCCACCTCCACCCCTGCCAGACACACCCTCCTTACCGCTCATGCTCCTCCTTGAGGTGGCCATGCAGTGCTGCCAGCTCCCGGTGCTGTCGCTCAGCTTCCTCCAGCCGCTCCTTTTGCCCCCGAAGTGCTTCCTCCCGCTGCTCAAGGCCAGTTTTCTGCCCCAGCAGCTCGCTGTGCCTGTGGGAGGAGAAGGCTGGGTTTGACAGGCAGTTTAGGAAAAGGCCTTGTGCTCCCCACAAAATGAAAAACCACAGGAGGTTATGTTGCTTCTTGTTATTTCTGCTCAGCACTCTGGTTCCAAAGAAATCGTTCTCTCACGTTCTCCCAAGCCAGGGATCAGGGGAATCTGTGGCCCTACAGATGCTGCTAGGACTACAACTCCCATCATGCCCTGCTGGCTGAAGGGGGCTGATGGGAGTCCAACAGGTTCTCCATCTCTGTTCTCAGGGGATTAGACAAATTCATGGAGGATAAGGCTATCAGCGGCTACCTGTTACTCATAATGATAGGTTATAAATATAATGAACCTGTAGTGTTGCCTGTGGTTTAGAGCAAGGATGAGGAACTTCAGGACCAGGGGCCCCATGCGGCCCTCCAGACATCTGTATCTGGCCCTCAGGACTCTCCACACAAGCCACACCTCCTTTCCTGTATTGCTCCACCCCCTCCTCAAGGACATTTCCCCAGCTGAAACGTCTCCTAAAACTGTGATAAATTGGCACATCTAGAATATAGCTGACTGTATGGAGGTGAAAGTCACATAGTTCAACCCACTTTTGGCCTATCACTGGCCCTAACCTGCCTCACAGGGCTGTGGTGAAGATAAAATGGGGAGAGGAAGAACCACATACATCACCTCAAACTCCTTGGACGAAAGGTGGGATATAAATGTAATAGAGAAATAAATAGAAATAGACATCCCCACCACCAACTTACAGATTCTCTGTCCCAGATTTACCTGCCCTGCAGGTCACGGTGTTCCTGCTCCAGGCTACGTAGCGCCCCCTTGAGGCTGGCATGTTTCCCCAGCAACCCCTCCAGGTCAGATCCCTGCCTCTCGTGCAGCACCGTCAGGCGGTCGTGATCACGCAGGAGGGCATCATAGCGCCCCCGCCACTCCTCCCTCTCCTGCTGGGCACCCCGGGCTTCTGCCTCCAGGACAGACAGCCTCTGCCGCAGCTCCAGGAGCTGGGATTCCAGTAGCGTCTTCTGGGAACGCAGAGATGCTGCCTCCACCTGCCAGGATTGCAACAGAGATATGAGAGAGAGAGAGAGAGAGAGAGAGAGAGAGAGAGAGACGGACACATTGTAAGCTCCTTGGGGCAGGGAGATTTAATCAATCCAATGACAATTGCTCATACAATCCTGAACAAGTAAATTCAGCTGATTCACTCTCTGTTAAGTATATATAGAATAGCAACCGTAGGCTACGTACACAGCATACATTTAAAGCACATTTCCCTCCCCAAAGAATCACAGGAACTACAGTTTGCCCCATCAGCTAGCAGAGGGAGGAAGAACAGGATGCCATTCAGGATTATCATGGAGACGCTTTCAGTTACAACTGACAAATGGATAGTTGGAAGTCACTTTTATTCATATTTCTTCTCTGTTGCTTTTTGCTTTTATTATACTCATTTCTTTGCTCCGCCCCCCTCCTTTTAGCCTGAGAGTGAAAGACATGTTGGATTTTCTGCTTGAATCCAAGCCTGTGGCTATGGGAGAAGCAAGACTTTCTGAGGTGTTAATGCTGCGAGCCCCTCCATTGTAAGCTTAGGCTGTATATATGTGTAAATAAACCATATATAATAAAGATATGTTTCCAATATACATAATTCCAAAGGAAATACAAACCCTGGGTAAGCGCCTGGTCCCCCTAGAATCTTGCACCGCTTAAAGACAGGGGTGGTGTCTTATTACCATTGATTTTTTAATCGTCTTCTAAACAACTGGCTCACACCAATTTTCACATGAAGTAATTAAGAACAATTTAAATTGCAAAAAAGCGAATACATTCAGAACAAAACCCTGTCTAAGTAGATGCTTGTGGTGAAGACCCATTTATTCCACTGGGAAAGCCTGTTGGAACCAAATTGTATTCAGTTGCTTACAGAAAGTGCAGGTAGTGGCTTACCTGTTTTATCACAACAGGGATGCTATTCCACAGAACCAAGGCAGCCACCCTAAAAGCCCCGCTCCAAGTTACTACAGAGGGAGCTTCTGAGATCTTTGGAACTTACAGCAGAAATTATCCCACAGACAGCAGCATCTACTAGGTGTGTAATATATAAGTCAAGTTATATATTATCAAGGGTCTTCCTGTGCTCCATAGACTTGGGAAGGTGAGAAGACCTGGATCCGTGTTCCCAGGAATCAGCTCCCATCCCAGGGGCAGAAGAGGCAGGGTGCTTACCTGCAGTGCGCTCTTCTGAGCCTGCCACCTCCCGCTTTCCTCCTTCGCATCGGAGCTTTGGCCCCGCAGCCCCAGCAGCGCCACCTGCAGGCTGCTGACTTGCGAGTCCAGCTGGGCGAGACGCTCGGTTAGTGCCGATTTCTCGGCCTGCAGAACAGCGTTCTGTAAAGGCAGCACCCGGGTGAAATTGGTATGGGGTTGCAAAGTTGGAAGGCCTTCCACAGCTGGCTGGGGAGGTGCTCTCCCCAAAGACATATAGCACTGGACCAGGACCAGAACTTCACCGATCTGGGGCCCTCCAGAGGTTTTGTACCACAACTCCCATTGTAGCCGTCCGCTCACCTTGCGTTCCACTTCAATGAGTCTCACACTCAGGGCCTCGTTTCTGGCATTAGCCTGGAGTGGCAACGGGTCTGGGTTATGTTCACTCTGTCCCTCCTGGGTCACAGCCGGCTCCTCCAAAGGAATAAAGCCACTTTTTGCCTGGGGAGAGAAAACAAAAGTCTAGTTTTGGGGAACACCAACCTCTGTGCCTGAGGGGAATTGCACTGCAGTGGTTGAGGCCTGGGCTCAGGCCCAGCCGATACCCACACACAACATCCTCAGGAGCTGCCAGGGCTCCATAACTGGGCCATCAATTGGCCGCAGGTAGACTATCTGAACTTGGCAGCTGTGTATCATTTCAATTTCCTACAATGATCCCATGACAAGGGCATTGTGGGATATTGAAATGGTGGCTCCAAGCCACCCAGCACACTAAAACCACAGAATGCCATCTCTCCTTAGGGTAAGGGTGGGCAAACTTTTTCAGCCAAAGGGCCACATCCCCCTTTGGTGGGAGGGGCCAGGAGCAAAAGTGGGCAGAGCAATGAATGTAAATTTTCCCTTTGTACAGTAGGCTAGTTCCTACACACTCTCTCACACACATCCAGGGAAGCTAAGAAGCATTATCAGAGTTCAAGGACACCTTCCAGCCAGGCAAAAGCACTCAAGGAAGGCATGAAACAAGGCCAGTGAGGGGTGTGGCCTGGGAGAATGGGTGAGGCTGAGGAGATGGTGTGGTCTGAGGAAAGCCCTGAGGGCCAAACAGAGGGGCCCAGAGGGCCACATTTGTCCCCTGGGACTGACTTTCCTCACCCCAGCTGTAGGGCCCCCTCAAACCTAGAATGAGACAAAACAATGTGGAAACAAGAGGTAAAATAGATTGCACCACTTCAGACTGTAGGTGGCAGGCTCACATTTTTTAATGCTAACCTGCACTGAAGACGTATTCAAAAGTAGCTTTCCCCTCTTGCGGTGGTACAGTCTACACTTCTATACTCAGAACACTACCACCTCATTCTGTTGCTCATGTAGTCCAGGTCTAAGGGCATGAGCCCAGAAGTGCCCTGATGAAAGGACACCTTTCCAAGTTCAAACCTGATGGTTGTTTGTGTGTTGCTGATTGAGGGCACGCAGTTCCTCAAGCTGCCTCTTGAGTGCGCTGTTTTCCTCCTCCAGTTCCATCTTCTTCCCATTAGTAGGTCTCTTTTGGTTTTCCTCACTATAATGCCAGGAAGACAGGAAACATACATTAATCCCAGGGCTTGCCAACATGGTACCCTCCAGACATGGGGTATACATTTCCCATCGTCCCCAGCCAGCATGGCCAATAGCCAGAGATGATGGAAGTTGTAGTCTAAAATTCCCTTCAGCCCAGTCAGGACAGCCAATAGGGATAATGGGAGTTTTAGTCCAAAACATCTGGAAGGCACACTGCATTAATTATTATTATTATTATTAGGGCTTTTTTTTCAACAAGCAGGGAGCCACTGCAGAAAAGGCCCATTCTCATGTTGCCACACTCTTGTCCAGAGGGCCTCAGAGGATCATCACAGTGTCCAGGTCAGTTCATAGGGGGAGAAGCGTATGAGGCATACTAGTTTCACTTATTCAGACAAGGGATAATCCACAGCTGTCCTATTCAGAAATTGGCTGGGAGAATTCTGGCTTGGTATGCAAAGAATTCTGGACAGTTGAAAACCCTAGCTTAAATTGTGCCATCACTTGGTAACCTACCTGTGGTGCTGCTGCCTGCTTTGCATCCCAGCCTGTGGGCACTCTTCCTTCTTCAGCAGCTGCTCCTTCAGCTGAGCCAAGACGGCTTCCCTCTCCTTCCCCTTTGCTTTCTCCCTCTGGAGCTCCTGCAACAATTGGCATCATTTGAAGGGTGAGAAATCGAGGGGGTTTGGGGTCTTTGAAGCAGTTTCTTTGCACTGTTCACTAATACCTTACAATGCATACCTGTCACCTTATGTCTACGGTTCAAATGTATTGTTATTTTAATATGTTGTAGTTTCTACATCAACATTACTGTTATTATTATTAAATGGGCTAGGGGTAAGTGAGGTTAGGACTGAGGCCTAAAAAACATCCTCACTTTGTTGATTACGTTTATTCAATCCGGCCCTGAACCCTGGATTAGTCGCAGAGAACAAGGGCGTGGAGTTCCACCCAACCAAATTGTTGCGAAGCTGGTTTGTGAAACAGGACAACTCATAGTTATACAGAACTCACTCCCACAGGAGGCACTAATGGCCATTAATTTAGACGGCTTTGAAAGAGGATTAGACAAATTAGCAGAGAAGACAATTTATCGATGGCTACTAGCCATGATGTGTATGCTGTGCCTCTACAGTCAGAAGCAGTGATGCTTCTCAATACCAGTTGCTGGAAACAGCAGGCGGGGAGAGTGTTCTTGTCCTTGGAACCCGCTTGTGAGTTGGCCACTGTGGGAACAGGATGCTGGACTAGTTGGGCCAAGGGCACAATCCAGCTGGTTCTTCTCACATACATCTATGTTCTTAACAATGAGTCAAGCAGTGGTATTTCATAACAAAGTGCAGGATATAATATGCATTTTGGACAACAGTTGTGTGAACACAGATTAAAAAGCCAGGACTGGAAGCAAAGCGAGCGCACGGTAAACACAGCCCTATTTGCCCACATTATTTTGCAAAAGGATCAGCAACAAGCAAAGGCTCAGTCTGTGGTCCACCAGAAAGTGGTACAATTAATCTACTTGGCTTTATTTTATAAAGCCTTTGCGGCTGTTCTTGTCCTGTAGTGCCCTCTAGCGGGCAAAGCCAAACAATAAAACACTTAACATATGCAAGCAAAGTATTTTAAACTGGCAGGAAACAATGCCAGGGAAATTTGGATAAATGTTGTGTGTATGGCGTACACAACAATAAGGCGGCTACTTACACATCGCCAGAGAAGAGGAGCACACAGATCTCCATGCAGTTTGCATGTGCTAACTTGCATCTATCAATAGATGCATATTGAGAAATAATCTCACCGTAGCAAGGAACATGACTGACCAGGGTTACACACTATCCATTTAAAGGACTGTTATGCCACTTTTAACACGCATGCCTTTGCCCTAAGGAATCCTGGGAACTGTAGTTTGTTATGAGTCCTGGGAATTGTGGCTTTGTGAGGGTAAAACACAGTTTCCAGGATTCTAGAGGTGAGAGGGAGCCATTTGTTGTGCGGATGTGACCATTGGTGGCAGAGGCAAGCACCACAACATTCTCAGCGGAAGTCTGGGAGCTGCCATTTAAATTTTCCCACAGGGCCCCAGACCAAGTGTTACTCCTGGATATTGTGGGGTACTTAAAAGGCAGCCTGATGGGGCAGGGATTTATTTTTTTTACTTACTTACTTACGACATTTACACCTGTCCCTTTAACTTTTGCTTAAGGAGCCTCAGGGACAGGCTTGATCCCAGCTCTTATGCTCATACTTGCTTGACCCACAAAACATATCGAGTTTCTCTTTTACCTCCTCCAGGAGGGCTGAAGCCTTTTGCTTGGCATCCATTTCCTTCCTCAGGTTTGCTTCCTTCTGCTCCAGCTCCCCGAAACGCTGGGCGGCCTCCCTCAGGCTACTGACCTCCGCCACCTGCTGCCGGCTCTGGGCCTTGAGGTGGACGAGGTGCAGGCTCTGAGCCGCCAGGGCCTCCTCCTGGGCCTGGGCCTGGGCCTGGAGGTGCCGGTTGTCTTTCTCCAGCTGCCGGCGCAGGTTCTCGGCCTGGCTCAGCATTTCCTCCAGAGCCGCCTTCTCGGCCTCCGCCTGAGCCAGAGTCACCTTGTGCTGCTCCAGGCTGCGCTGCAGGGCCTCCAGCTCCCGCCGGGCCTCGCCCAGCTCCTCCTCCGCCTGCCGGGCCTTCTGGGCCAGCTGGGCCCCCTGCAGCCGCTCGCCTTGGAGGCTCTGCCGGGCTTCCCTCAGCTCCAGCTCGGCTTGGGTGGCTGCGGCCTGCAAGGCCTGGGATCCGGCCCGCAGCGCTTCCTGCTCCCGCTCCAGGGCCTGGGCCTCCTCCACCAGGCGCTCCGTCTCCGAGCGCCACCCCTCACGCTCTTGCTCTCGCTTCTCCAGGAGGTCGGCGTGGGCCTCCTGCAGGCTCCTCAGCCTCTCTTCCAAGCCCGACGCACGCTGGGACTCCGCTTCCCGCAGCTTTTTGGTCTCCCTCAGAGAAGTCCGAGCTTCCAACAAGGCCGCCTCCGTCCCTGACACCAGAGCCTCGGTCTCTTGCTTCGGGCCCTGGCTTTCCTGCCTTTCTGGGCCCAAGGCCTCGCTCTCTCGCCGCTTCTGGGCTTCTGGCAAATGTTCTCCAGGGTCTGAGGCCTGCTCGCTTGCCTCTGACTGCACCTCACTTTGCAGTGCTTTTAGCTAGAAAAGGCACATAAAAGGACAGAAGTTATTAGCACAGTGGGACTGCCAACCATTTCGGGCCAGTGGGCACGCTTGGCATTTTGCTAAAGGGCTGTGGGTGCCTGCCACAAAATGGCTGCCGTTAAGGTGTGGCACAGCACAAAGTGGCAGCTCTGGTTTTTTTATGAGAGGCCAAGCTGGTGCACACAGGAACTGAGCAGGAACAGTCTATTGTGCATCGTGTATTTCTGAGATACTGGTGGGCATATCAGTGCCCATGAGAGCTGCAATGGCAACCCCTGTTAGTGTGCCACCTGGAAATTGTCCCGATCCCCATTCCTGTCTTTAAGAAACAACTCTCCCCATATTCCACCCCCCTTGCCCCACCATGCCTGAAGATCAGCTAGGGGAGGCCCCGTTTTGTGGGCCTCTTTTATCAGAAACTCAGTTGATGGGCAGGGACTTTTCTGCTGTGGCACCTTCTGTACTTATGTCTCTGTCAGTGGAAGACCACTGCTATTGATTTGCATCAACTTCCCAGGAAACAACGCGTTCAGGATGTTGGTTGTCCAAATTATCAGAGAGAAGAGGAAACTGTCAATGTGTCTGGGGTTAAATGTCATGTTCTCTAGGGACAGGAGGAGCTTTCTGAAGGAACAGGGACCATTTTCTTTTAGTTGATTATAGGTACGGTGCTCTGGGAGGCTTTTCGGCTGAAGAGCAGGGTACCAAATGCTCTAAATAAATACCTCTCCATCAAGGACTGCATTCTTTGGTTCCAAACTCCTAGACTTGCTGGGATCCTCCAGGGCCTGCTGAAGCCTCCTGCGCAGATCCTGGTTCTCCCTCTCAAGGGTCAGCAACCTTCCAATGTCCTCTTTCACCTCATCACTCAAGAGAATAGGCCTTTCAGAAGGACCTAGAGAAGCAGATGAAGGGGGGGAATACATTTCTGCCTCTAGAATGACTCTGAGGATCTTGCTAGAAAATGGAAAGGCAAGGCCACACTCACCACCTGGGGCCCAGTCACCTTCTAGTTCTTCCGCACGGAGAATGCTGATGGGCTCCGCTAAACTTCGCCTCAGCTGCCTCTCAAGAGCCATGTTTTCTCTTAGAAGCTCCTCTGTCTGCTGGTAGAGCTGGTCCCGTTCCTGTGTACAGAGTCTATGCTTAAATTTCATGGTGCTGTACAGTATTTCATGGATATCAATTCATTGTTAAATTTCTTGCTGCACCTCACCACAAAGAGTTGGAAAAGGTTCAGGAAAGGGCAACAAAAAATGATCAAGGAGATCGAGTGACATCCCCATGAGGAAAAGTTATGACATTTGGTGCACTTTAGTTTAGTCCTCCCTGCTGAGTTCCACAAGGGGCAACACAAGGTTTTATGTTGTGAACCGCCCTGAGATCCACGGATGGAGGGCGGTGTACAATTTCAATTGGCAACAACAACAGTAACACCACGGAGGTTAAGGAGGAGGAAGTTGACAGGCACTGCCACCCTCCGGACTGGATGTAAGCAAGAAGGCAGGCAGGTGGAGGATTGAGGGCAGAGCGAAATAATAATAATGATCTTATTATTTATACCCCGCCCATCTGGCTGTGTTTCCCCAGCCACTCTGGCCTGCTTACAGCACATTTAAAATTGTAAAACATTAGAAATGAAAAAATTCCCATACAGGGTTGCCTTCAGATGTCTTCTAAAAGTCAGATAGTTGTTTCTTTCCTTGACATCTGATGGGAGGGCGTTCCACAGGGTGGCTGAAAGTTTTGGGGGGGCATTGCCCCATTTGCCCATATGAAGCAGCTTCCCCTGGGTCTCTCACCTCTTGGGCCTCGTTCAGGTAGCTTTGCAGGTGCAACTTCTCCTTCTCCAGCTGGCTCAGGTGCTTCCCCCGGGCGCGAGCAGCCTCCAGCTGTCCTTCCATCATGGCCTTTGTCTCCAGCAAGGCCTGGGAAAACTCGCGCTCCTCCTGCCCATCCAAAGCAGCTCATCAAACACCACAGCCAGATCTAGGCTTGAGGACCCTTCTTCCGCCCTGTGTGTCAGTGCCTCCCCCCGCTGCCCATGCCACTCAGGTTGACTTAGCTGGCAGGGGCAAGCGACAATAAAGCTCCAGGCAGCTCCCAGTGAGAGTCTGGGAGCCACCATTTTAAATACCCGCAATGCCCTTGGCAGAGCTTTACTCCTGGGCAGGGGTGAGGAATTTGTTCAGCATCAGGGCTGCATCCTCTTTGGGGCAACTTTTTGGGGCCAAAGGTTAAGTGGTCAGAGCACTGAATGCAAATGTTGCCTTCATAGAGTAGGTTAGTTTCTATGCACATGCATAGTCCCTCTTCCTGGGAAACTCTGGGAATTGTCATTCCACGAGGGGAATAGGGGATTGCCTACCAATTCTCCACACCCTTAATAAACTACACTTCCCAGAATTCTTTGGGGGAAGCCATGTTGAAAGTGGCATTGTAGTGATTAAAATGTGTGGTGTAAGTGTGGCTGGAAGGACACACACACTCCCCTTTGATAACTGATCAGTGGCCAGTTGTCAACCTTACCTTCAGCTGGGCACGGCACTGCTCCAAGGCAGGCAGCCGCTCTCTCAGGGCTGCCAGCTCCGCCTGAAGCCGCTCTGTCCGCAAGGCCTTCTCCCGCAAGGCGTCCAGCTCATCCCGGTACAGCCCAGCCAGGCGGGCCTCGCCTACCAGTGCCCGGTTCTGGTGAAAGCAGGAGAACAAGTTAGAAATAAGTGGCATGGTGAGTGGCAGGTGAATTAGGCACAAGGAGGCAAAGGTGTATGGATAAGTCACCTGGGGTTGCTTGAACTCAGGATCCCAAGAAATGCTATTTTGTCCCTGCCAGAGCTGCAGCCTCGCAGGGAGAGGACTGGGGAGGGGGCTGGTCCCCTCAGGTCTATTCTAGGCTGTGGGTTGTCTATGTGGCACTCACAGCTGCCAGTGTGCCTGCCAGTACCTCCTATGGCACCCACAAAACGTCTCACCAAATATCCCCTTAAAAATCCACAATACATATTCTTCCTGCTCAGTTTGCACTGATTCAGCCTCTCCTTCATTGAACACGTCCCCTTAAGCATGCCCACATTTCATTGGACACCAGCACTGGATCCTCCACCCTCCTTTCCATTCTGAAGAGAGGTGCAAAGAAAGCTTCTCTCTCTGCAAGTGGTGGTGGCAGATGCAGGTGCCTTTTTTACCATCGATGGGGCAGCCGATGGAGGAGCCTTCCTACACCATTTTGTTCTCCTCACCCTCTTTTTTGTCCTGTAAGACATACCATCCAACTTTTCCCATGTCATAATCTTGCTCCCCAAAAGTGTTTTTTCGTAGCGCGAGAGTGGACAAAATTGCGACACCCAAAATGGCTGCCGCGACCTTGCACAAAAAACAGGATATCCATTTTTTCCAGGACGCTTGGGTAAGTTAAGATGCGGCAGTCATTATGCCATGCCTGCACAGCAGACTTTTTACGTTATGCTGCACCATGCCCCCACAACAGCCATTTTGTGACTTGTGCTCACAGCGCTTTCTTCAACTTTTAATATGTGCTCAGTGCTCTCTACTCGTCCTGCCCTCAATAAGGTTGCCAACTTTCCCAGGCCTCTTTCCTAAATGTTCAGCTTTTGTTTATTAAAACAAGGAAAGAAAGGGAGGCAGGGAAAGAAGGCACCATGAGTTACTCCCGCTGGGCTTTTTCCACTGCCCTTCCCATCACAATACCAGCTATAACCAGCTGCCCTGAGGGAAGGATGACACCACCTGCTCCTGTTCCAGCTGAGCTGCCCCCTTCACATCTCCCACCAGCTGCCCAGTGTGAAGGACCCCAGTGACCTGTTATATTTTGGCATCATTTACTACAAGCGTAATAATGTCTTTCAATGTACCGTATTTTTCGCACCATAGGACACAGTTTTTCCGTCTTAAAAACTAAGGGGAAAAGTCTGTATGGAGCGAATGCAGGGGGGAGGCAAGCTGGAAAAGCCCCCAAGAGCCACACACAAGCTTCGCGCGGCTCTTGCAGGCTTTTCCCCAGGAGGGAGAAGGGACTGAGGCGGCCAGTCAGTCCCTTCTCCCTCCTCTAGAAAAGCCGTGCGCACCTCTCCAGCCGCGGGAGGCTGTGCAAGGCTAAAGAGGAAGCCCTGGCAGCGAGCGCGATCCATCCCGCTCGCTGCCCGGGTTTCCTCTTTAGCCTTGCGCGCCTCTCCAGCCGTGGCTACGCAAGGCTAAAGAGGAAGCTCGGGCAGCGAGCGCAATCCATCCTGCTCGCTGCCCGGGCTTCCTCTTTTGCCTAGCACGCCTCTCCAGCCGCGGGAGGCTGCACAAGGCTAAAGAAGCCAACTTTTTAAAAATCTCTCTATCTCTACCTCTTTTTCTTTTTTCGTCCTTTCTCCACCCCCTTATTTTCCTCTGGATCAGTGTTTTTATCTAGATTAACGTTTTAGTTTGGAGGGGGGGGATATTATAAAAAAGGAAACTTTGCAGCTTTTATTTTAGTATACAATAAAAACAGATTAAACAAAACACAAGGGAAGGAACTAGCATAGAAGAAGAGAAAAGGGAAAGAGGGAGGATACAAAACCATTTACCAGAGGTAGATCTTAACCCTTGCCTCACCTGGGAGCTTCTCTGGGCAGGAATTCCCTCGGCTTAAGTGGGGTAGGGGAAGAGTGGCAGGTAGGGGGGTACCTACCTAAGACACTGAAGCCACATGTCTCTCCAATGAAAATTGGGAGTGGGCATTGTGTGAAGTGGCTGTGGATCTCCTGCCACAGAAGTGTAGGACTGTATAGAGTTGGGAGGGCCACCCGAGGGTCATCTAGCCCAGCCCCCTCACAATGTAGGAATCACAGCTAAAGAACGCCAGGCAGATGGTCCCCCAACTGCTGCTTAAAAGCCTCCAGTGGTGGAGACCCCCAACAACTTCCGAGGTCACAGAATTGCAGGGTTGGAAGGGAACCCCAGGAGTCATCTAGTCCAGCCCCGGTGGACAGCGGGCACGATCCATCCCGTTGTGCAAGGCTAAAGATGCTGCTCAAGGCTAAAGAGGAAGCGCGCAGCCTGTCCGTTGCTCTTTGGGGCTGGGGGGGGGGATAATATTTTTTCCCTTGATTTCTCCCTCTAAAAACTAGGTGCGTCCAATAGAGCGAAAAATACAGTAAGCCACCTCGGAAGGATGTGGTTTTGGAAAGGCAGGAAGTTATTTACTGAAAGTATTTATAACCCTCTCTGCAGCAGGGAAAGGCGGGACGGTTCTTTGAAGTGGCTTGCAGTGACCAATAATCAGCATTTTCAAGCTTGTGATCTAAAAGACACGACACACAAGGAAAAGGGGAGGGGAGGGAGGAGGAAAATCAAACCCAGGCACCAATTCTTAATTACAAAATTCCAGCTTCCTGCAGTTGTTCTGGACTGGCTGGTCTCCCCCCTTGCCATGAAGCTCTTTCTGGGAGGCAGGGGGTGCAGCCTCCCAGTGGCCCTTGATTCTGTGGTCAGTAGCATAGGCCAGAGTGTGCACCTTCAGCTCCTCAGTGCCAGGACAACTCCAGCCTTCTGCGTGGCTTTTTTAGCAGTACCTCCTGCCGCATCTTTTGAAGCTGCCCCTCCAAATCCTTCCGTTCATCCTCTTGATCTAACAGCTCCTCCATCTTCTCTTCCCTGGGGGTGGGGAAACAGCACAGTTTTGTTTTATTTATTAATAAATAAAAATATGAGTTTTTATTTTGCAAACGCTCTAAGAGGAAAACCATATGTCAGATTTTTGGGTGAGTTAATGAGCTGGATTGCGTATTACTGCTCCAATACCACCGTGACCACAAATCATCATAAATGCACAATTGAATTGATAGACGTCTGGAAGGAGCTCAGAGTAATCAACTAAATGCTGTGCCCCCAGCATAGAAATAGGAGTCAGCCATATTTTTTCAAAAAAAGAAAAGAAAAGAAAACATTGTTTGGAACTTACATCAGATACCCCAAAATGTTCATAGGAGATAAAAGCATTCTGTTGATGCCCTTGCAGAGTTAGGTGGGGAAACTGAAGTGGGAGAATAAAATCCAACCCCCCTATCTTCTCTAGAACTGCTGTGGCCCCCATTGTTTATTATGCCCCACAGATGCCCACCCCCATGCTTGATTTTTTTTAGATGTCTGCCCCACTTCCACTCACAGCTCGTGCTGCAGACGCCGCACCTGGGCCCGAGATTCAGCAAGCTGCACCCCAAGATGTTGACGGTGGCCCTCCAGGGGGGTGACTAGGGGGCGTTCCTGTTCTTGCTGCAGTTCCCACAATTTCTGTAGAGGGAGACAGAGTAAAGGATGAATCCCTGTGGGTAGAGTGTGGCAGGCAAATGTGGCCCTCCAGGCCTGTTCATCAGGCCCTTGGGACTCTCCCCAATCAACATCACTCCCTGAGTGTTTTTGCCTGGCTGGAATGTGTCCTTGAACTCTGATCGTGCCTTCTGCATGAGTGGATGGAAGTTAGAGAGGGGTGTGCCCCCAGTCATGGCTAGGTTCAGGGTGTCATGATGCTCAAACAGATCTCAGAGCATCTCTGGGCTCAGGTGCCATGTTTCTCTGAAAAGCCAGCACTTTGAGAAGAGGGTGGGAATTAGAACCACACACAGCCCTTTGCATCCCTCACCTCCAAGCCTGCGTCTCGCTCGTGCACCAGCTCTTGAATCCGAGACACCACGTTTTGGAGCAACTGTTCTGTTTCGGAGGGTCCCAGTTCCTTCCACTGCAGCCTCACCATGTTCTTGGGTTCCTGGGTCACCTGGGAAGGAGAGGAAGTTGTGCATGAGAACATGCTGCAGCACTAACCTCTTATGCCTCAGGGGATAAACTAAATAAGGTTATGGGCATCTGGTGAAGACATCCCTGTCCTGTTGCTGGCGTAAAAAAATCAACTTGAAATGCAGCAGGACGGCTGAAGTATAGGTGGATTCTCACGAGGCAAGACACAGCAAGAACAGCATGAACCTTTATTGAACTACATAACTGGGAATCGGGCAAAGCAACTGCTTATATACATTCCTGAAAGCCTGGGCCACTCCCACTCCAACGTGACTGGCTGTCTAAACTTCCAAGCTGCAAATCACGACTCAGAGTTCAAGGGCCAATGGCAGAGGCCCAAATCCTGAAATGTTCTGTGATTGGACATCATGTATTGAATGAGAACACAGGAGCTCAGAATCCTTAGTCCAGACTCAAGCTCAGGCAAACACAGACCACTGAATACATAACAGCGGTGAAGGAGGGAATGGTGACAACCTCACTCACTGCGTTTCAACCAATGGGTGTATACATATAGCCAGTGCTTACTTCCATAGCTGTCAACCTTCCCTTTTTTTGAGGGAAATTCCCTTATTTCAGCACCGTTTCCCGCTGCTTCCCTGGATTATTAGATATCCCGTAGACTGTCTCTGGGACAGGTGAGGCTGCTGATCCCTTATTTTTAAATCCGAAAGTTGACAGCTATGCTGCTGATCCCTTATTTTCGAGGCTGCTGATCCCTTATTTTCAAATCTGAAAGTTGACAGCTATGGCTTACCTCACAAGTTCCCCTCACAACATTCCTTCCGTTTTGCCTGGGGATCTGCCCTATTCATACAAGGCTTGAAGTGCAAAGCATGATGGGAGAGGAAAAGTACCACAACCCACACTCCTCCGCCTCAAAACCCAGGCCCAGCCTTACCTCTTGGATGAAAGAAGCCAGGGCAGCCTGGGTGCTGATGTCGAGGGTCTGGATTAGGCCAATGATCTCGTCTCGCCTTTCACACTGTTGGGATGTTCAAGGAGGGCGATTAGGTTCTTACACATTTAAATCACATGGCTTCCCCACCAAAGAATGCCCTGGGAACTGTAGTTTGTTAAAGGGTGCTGGGAACTGTAGCTCTGTGACAGATAAATGACAGTGTCCGGGGGGGGGGGCGGAGTGCTTTGAATGTGCTTTAAAGTGTGTGCAACCAGTGGCGGACTTGGGGCTCTCAAATTTCTGTGCCCCCTGCCTCTCACGCTTCCGTTCTACAGCATGTTTTGGCACCCCCTGCAGGGCAGTGCCCAGTGCAACCGCACTATTTGTGCTACCCTAAAACCACCTCTGGCAAAATGCCCCAGACACACTTAGGCCACACCCCCACACCATACATTCAAAGCACATGGCTTCCTAAAGGATCCTGGGAACAGTAGTTTGTTAAGAGGGGTTCTGTGAGGGGTAAACTTCAGTCCCCAGGATTCTTTGGGGAAAGTTATGTGTTTTAAATAAATGTGTAGCGTGGATGTGACCAAACACACACTCATGCTCTGGACATAAAATCAGTTTAGTATGTAATTCCTCTCACTCCAGGGAACCCTGAGTGTTTTAGTTCTTGCTGAGGATCAAAAGTGTTTGTAAGGGGTGGAGGCCCAGTGGGCCCAGTCCCCCAAATATTTTCCAAAGTGCCTTGAGTATTTCTGGGTAGGTAATGAATTTGGGGAGGATACTGAATTGGGGGGTAATCTAGGTTACGAGGCAGGATATTAATTTGGGGAAATCCATTTGCTTTATTTTTATTTTAGTTGTGACTCGCTTAATACAAAAGTGGGGGGGAATCTAAGCAGCTTACAAAAGGCACAGCATAAAAACAAACAATAATGCAATAAGATCATTAGCAAACCCATAAAACAGACCAAGCAACAGCCGAAAACGTCATCAGCAACAGCAGTTAACAGCATCTGCCAAATGCCTGGGAGAAGAGCTACACTTTTACTTGATGCTGAAAAGGATATTCATGACAGGGTCAGGTGGGTCTCCCTGGGGATAGCATTCCACAGACAGATTACAGGAGCCACAACCAAAAAGGCCCCTTTCCCTTGTCACCACCCTCCAAACCCTCCAGCAGCCAAATTTGCACCCCCTGCCCACCCATTCCAGACTCCAAAGTACCTGGACGGCACTCCCAAGCAACAGCAGCAACAACTTCTTCATCTCCCCAACAGCCTGTGCTGGATCACACCATTGCAGGAAAAAGGGGGAGAAAGTGTTAATGTGATATTTGAAGGCAAATGCACCCCCATGCCTGGTCTACGAGGTCCAAGTTCCAGAGCCAAATTTTATCCCAAATGGGTTGTGGTTTGCAAGGATTTTTCTCGCCAGATTTGAAGGAGCACAAAGCTTGAGGGAAGCCTTCTGATGGCATGGGTCGTATTTGGTAAAAAGGAGATCAGGCAGGATTCCGCAAGAATAACAACAAACAACAACAACAGTTGTTATTACAGTGGTACCTCAGTTTACGAACTTAATCCATTCTGGAAGTCTGTTCTTAAACCAAAACCGTTCTTAAACTGAGGTGCGCTTTCCCTAATGAGGCCTCTCACTGCCGATGCCCTTCCACCGTTCAGATTCTGTTCTTAGACCGAGGTAAAGTTCTCAAATCAAGACACTATTTCCGGTTTTGTGGAGTTTGTAAACTAAATCATTCTGAAACCGGACTGTTCTTAAACCGAGGTACCACTGTATTTTATTTATATGCCGCCCATCTGACTTGGTTACCCCAGCCACTTTGGTCAGCTCCCAACAAAATATTTTTTTAAAAAACACAATAAAAGATCAACCGTTAAAAACTTTCCTGAACAGGAAAGTTCAGATCTATCTGTTCTGGTGGTTTCAGCACCACAATTTTTCTCCCAATAGGCCTACCTGTGAGAGGATCTTGGGCCAGAAGATGTAAATTAGGAGGCAATGAAAGAATCAGTTGTTGCAAATCGTTCTGGGGAAGAGAGAAAGAGCATGGAAGGGGAGAATAATAACAGATAACAGAGTGATGTTGTACTTATTCCTCAGCGTGGAGTAGAGTGTGTTGTAGTGGTTAGAGGGTCAGACAAGGACATGGGAGACTAGGGTTCAAATCCCCACTTGGCCATGACTGGGTGACTTCAGGCCTGTCACTGCCTCTAAGCCTAACCTACCTCGCAGGGTTGTTGTGTCGCAGGTGAAATGGTTGTGGGGTGGGGGGGAAGAAGCATGTATGTCAATGTTACGGAAAAATCTAGGTGTGAGGCTGCAAAGTCACCCAGTTCGTTGGGCAGAGCCCGCGGGTCCCTGCGGAATAAAGGAAGGAGTCCAGCCACCAAACTTTGTAGACCAAAGTTTATTGCGCAATAGGTTCAAAGACGAAATTTGAACCCTGAGGATGGGGTGGCAAAGACTTTTAAAACTTTCCCACCATATCCCAGAATACAGTTCGTACAGCATCACTGCTACATCACTGACATGTCACAAAAGGGGAGGGGTTAACCTTGGCAAACATGTCCAGACAAGTCCTTGGTACAAGATGAGCATAAGCAGACATGGCAGGGCAAGACTCAGGTATAAGATTAGCATAGACAAATATGTCTTAAGTACCCACCACCCAAAAGTACAGTAGAACTTCCTTTGCATGTCTGGAGCCTGAGGCAAGTCAGGTGATGAGATTTGGCTTCCCTTGGCTAACAATGAGCCCAGCAATTGTCACCTCTGGACACTTCCTGGAGTCCTTTTTCAAGGGGAAAATAGCTTAGGAATGGAGGAAACTGGCAAAGGGATTGATTTTATATTACCGTATTTTTCGCTCCATAGGGCACACCTGACCATAGGGCGCACCTAGTTTTTAGAGGAGGAAAATACGGGAAAAAATATTCTGAATCAAATGTTGCACTAAACTATTTAAAGCAGCAAAGCAGGTGGCTCCTGTCGGCTTTGCTGCTTTAAATCGAGCCTCAGAGGAGGGTAGGAAGGGGAACCATGGCTTATCTAAGTCCAGTTAATAATGCTGAGTCTGACTTATGGCCATCGAGATTAGCCTGGCCGTCTCAGTGGAAATCTGGGGTGGACTTTCAGTGGTCAAAGTGTGGTTGTGTCTTCCTGCCCAGCATCTATTTCCTGCCGTCTTTCCCCCCTGCACCCCCGCACCCTGCTTCGAGGGAAGGAAGCAGAGCCATGGATCCTCTGCTCGCAATTGCAGTGGATTCCCTCCACTTTGAAGCAGGAAAGTGGGAGAGGAGCTGCTTACACAAGTGTAAGCTGCTCCCCTCCCACTTTCCTGCTTCAAAGCAACCACGGAGGAGGGAATCCGCTGCAGCCGTCAGCAGCGGAGAATCCATGGTCCCCTTCCTTCCCTCCTCCGTGATTGCTTTGAAGCAGGAAAGTGGGAGAGGAGCTGCTTACACGAGTGTAAGCTGCTCCCCTCCCACATTGCCGCTTCAAAGGGAGCCCGGGAGGAGGGAATCTGCTGCAGCTTCCCCCACCTCCCGCAGAAGCCGCGTGCTCTTTAACGGGGCTGCGCGGCTTCTCCTGGCTTTTCTGGGAGGTGGGGGGATTCCCCCACCTCGTAGAAAAGCCCACAGGAGCCGCGCAGCCTTTAAAGAGGGCGCCGCTCTTGGGGGCTTTTGCCTGAGGAGGGAGAAGGGACTGATGCGGCCAGTCAGTCCCTTCTCCCTCCTGGGGAAAAGCCCGCAAAAGCGCACGAAGCTTTTCCCGCCTGCCTCCCCCCCTGCATTCGCTCCATAGGACGCACACACATTTTCCCTTGCTTTTTAGGAGGGAAAAAGTGCGTCCTATGGTGCGAAAAATACGGTATTTTTAAAGCTAGGTAACTTCCCTGAGCTGTCAAGTTGAAAGGATACATTCAGGCATAAGATTTGTAATATGTAACTTTAAAGATGTGCCCCCCCCCCCGTAATTTCCGTAACAGTCACCTTGGGCTCCTTGGAGAGAGTGCTGAGAATTGTTAGATGAAACCCCCCCCTTCCTCTTATAGAGCTACAATTTCCAGAGTGGTTTTAACAGTCAATCCCTCTTCCCAGGGAATTCTGGGAATTGCTAAGCACATTGAAGAAATCACAGCTCCCATAGTTCTTTGGGAGAAGCCATGAATGTTTAAGGTGGTTTCATAGCGCTTTAAATGTATGGTGTGAATATGTCATCAAATTACACCAGTTTAGCCCTGGCTAAATTGGGTTGAAGGACGTACAGTGGCATATATCTGGCTCAGCTGGGGTGAGAGATTTACATCAGAGTAGTCCTGGCCCAAGGGGCGCGGGTGGCGCTGTGGGTAAAACCTCAGCGCCTAGGACTTGCCGATCGCATGGTCGGCGGTTCGAATCCCCGCGGCGGGGTGCGCTTCCGTCGTTCGGTCCCAGCGCCTGCCAACCTAGCAGTTCGAAAGCACCCCCGGGTGCAAGTAGATAAATAGGGACCGCTAACCAGCGGGAAGGTAAACGGCGTTCCGTGTGCTGCGCTGGCTCGCCAGATGCAGCTTGTCACGCTGGCCACGTGACCCGGAAGTGTCTGCGGACAGCGCTGGCTCCCGGCCTATAGAGTGAGATGAGCGCACAACCCCAGAGTCGGACACGACTGGCCCGTACGGGCAGGGGTACCTTTACCTTTACCTTAGTCCTGGCCCAAGTTGTGCTAAATCCTTTTTTTTTTTTTATAATAATTTTTTATTACAGGTTTTTATAACAACACAAACATATAACAAATACATAAACAAACAGAAAACAAAAACAAAACAAAAAACATGTACCATTTCATATCTTAGTTTCTTATACCTTTCTTCCCCGACTTCCTCATGCCTCCCTTTTCTGTATTCCAAGTTCTTATCATTTACTCAGCAAATCTTCCCTTATTTTAATTGAAGTTTTAAACTAATCTTCCTTATTCTCCTTGTCTTAACCATTACTGATAGTAACCATTTACTTTCCAGTCCAACATCATTCTAACTTTCATTAATTTTGTAATATTTCTTTAAATAGTCCTTGAACTTTTTCCATTCTTCTTGCGCTGCTTCTCTTCCCTGGTTTCGGATTCTGCTCGTCATTTCTGCCAAGCCCATGTAGTCTATCACCTTCACCTGCCATTCTTCCAGTGTGGGTAAATCTTGCGTCTTCCAGTACTTCGCAATAAGTATTCTAGCTGCTGTTGTAGCATACATAAAGAAAGTTATATCCGTCTTTAACACCCCCTGGCCGACAATACCCAAGAGAAAGGCCTCTGGTTTCTTGGGGAAAGTATATTTAAATACCTTTTTAAGTTCATTATAGATCATTTCCCAAAATGCCTTAATCTTCGGGCACGTCCACCAAAGGTGAAAAGATGTACCTTCCTTTTCTTTACATTTCCAACATTTGTTGTCAGGCAAATGGTAAATCTTTGCAAGCTTGACCGGGGTTATGTACCACCTATATATCATTTTCATAATATTTTCTCTTAAGGCATTACATGCCGTAAATTTCATCCCGGTGGTCCACAACTTTTCCCAATCAGCAAACAAAATATTATGACCAATGTCCTGAGCCCATTTAATCATAGCTGATTTAACCGTTTCATCTTGTGTATTCCATTTCAGCAGCAAGTTATACATTTTTGACAAATTCTTGGTACTGGGTTCTAACAATTCTGTCTCCAATTTTGATTTTTCCACCTGGAAGCCAATTTTACTGTCCAATTTAAACGCTTCATTTATTTGATGGCAATGCAACCAATCTCTCACCTTCCCTTTTAATTTCTCAAAACTCTGCAATCTCGGTTTATCCCCTTCCTTTTCCAGAATTTCCCAGTATCTTGGCCACTTCGACTCCATGTTTAACTTTTTAACTGCCTTTGCTTCCATTGGCGACAGCCACCTTGGAGTTTTACTTTCCAGCAAATCTTTATATCTGATCCAGACATTTAATAGTGCTTTTCTGACAATATGGTTTTTGAAACTTTTGTGTGCTTTAACCTTGTCATACCACAAATATGCATGCCACCCAAAAATGTTATTAAAACCTTCCAGATCCAAAATGTCTGTGTTTTCAAGAAGCAGCCATTCTTTCAGCCAGCAGAAAGCTGCCGCTTCATAATACAGTTTAAAGTCTGGCAGGGCAAACCCCCCTCTTTCCTTTGAATCCGTTAATATCTTAAATTTAATTCTGGGCTTTTTGCCCTGCCAGACAAATTTAGATATATCTTTTTGCCACTTCTTGAAACAGTCCATTTTATCCATTATTTGCAATGCTTGAAACAAAAACAACATTCTTGGCAATACATTCATTTTTATAACTGCAATTCGACCTAACAAGGAAAGCTTTAAGTTTGACCAAATCTCCAAATCTTTTTTCACTTCTGTCCAGGTTTTTTCATAATTATCTTTAAATAGATTCACATTCTTAGCTGTCATGTTTATACCCAAATATTTCACTTTTTTAACCACAGTCAACCCTGTCTCATTCTGAAACCTTTCTTTTTCAACCTGTGTTAAGTTTTTCTCCAATACCTTTGTCTTTAACTTATTCAATTTAAATCCTGCCAATTGACCAAATTCTTGGATTATTTCTAAAACTCTTTTCGTACTAGCTTCTGGCTCTTGCAATGTAAGTACTAGGTCATCTGCAAATGCTCTCAGTTTGTATTGTTTAGCTCCGACCTGAATCCCTTTAACCAACTGGTCCCTCCTGATCATATTAAGCAAAACCTCCAGGACCGATATAAAAAGTAGTGGGGAGATAGGGCACCCCTGTCGTGTCCCTTTTTCAATCTTGAACTCTTCTGTAACCACATTATTTACAATTAATTTTGCTTTCTGTTCAGAATAAATTGCACCTATACCATTCTCAAACCCTTGGCCTACCCCCATCCCCCGGAGGTTCTTCAACATAAAACTCCAAGAAATGTTGTCAAAGGCTTTCTCGGCGTCCACAAATATCAAAACAGCCTTAGTGTTTATATTCACTTCCAACTTTTCCAAAATATCAATTATATTCCTTACGTTATCCGACAAATGCCTTTTCGGGAGAAAGCCCGCTTGGTCCCCGTGAATCTCCTCCATCAAAACTCTTTTCAGTCTCTTTGCTAAAATGTCCGCAAAGATTTTGTAATCCACGTTCAATAACAAGATGGGTCGGTAGTTTTTAAGTTGGGTCTTTTCAGTCTCTGTCTTTGGTATAAGTGTAATGTAGGCCTCTCTCCACGTATCGGGTGCCCTTTTCCCCTCCATAATCTCGTTACAGACTTCCTTCAAAGGTTGTATCAACCCTTCCTTCAAAACTTTGTAGTATTTGGAAGTCAGTCCATCCGGTCCTGGGGATTTGCCCAGCGTCATACCTTGAATGGCATCTTCTATTTCTTGTGCCGATATCTCCTGGTTCAAAATCGTCTTACTTTCCTGCGAGACCTTTTTCAGCCCATTTTCCTCGAGGAATTGTTGTATATCCATTTCCTTCTGCGGCCCTTGTGTGTAAAGTTGTCTAAAGTAGTTCTGAAAACAATTCCTAATTTCCGCTGGGTTACTTATGTTCTTTCCTTCCACTTCTATATTTGTTACCGTGTTGAGTTTTTGTCTCTTCTTTATTTGCCAAGCCAATAACTTGCCACATTTGTCAGCAGATTCAAAAGTCTTTTGTCTCATTTGCTTAATTTTCCACTCTAGTTCTTGGTTCGTCAGTTCCATATATTGTGTTTGATAAAGTTTGATTTCTCTTAAAATCTCTTGTGATTTTGGCTTCAATCTTAGTTTCTTTTCCCCTTCTTTTATCTTTTCCAAAATTTTTTCCTTCCTCTCATTTTGCTTTCTTTTCTTTAATGTATTTTGTTGTATCAGGAACCCTCTCATCACGGCTTTACTTGCGTCCCATACTATTCTTTTTTCTACTTTAGTCCTTAAGTTAATTTCAAAATAGTCTTTCAAAGTTTTTTGGGCCTTCTTACAGATCTCCTCATCTCTAAGTAAGATGTCATTCATTCTCCATCTGAAGGAGCCAGTTGTTGTTTGCCTCATCACCATCTTTACTGCGTTATGGTCGGAGAAAGTTTTTGGGCAGATTTCCACTTTCTTTATGTTCTGCGCCATACTGCTAGTCACCCAAATTTGGTCAATCCTTGTCCATGTCATTTTGGCTTCAGAAAAGAAGGTTCCCTCTCTTTCTAATGGGTGTTTTATTCTCCAAATGTCAATCAAGTCCATATTGTCAGTCATTTCAAAAAAAGTCTTTGGTAGTCTTCCATCTTTTGTTACTACCTGTCTTTGTGCTTTGTCCATATTTGTTGAAACTACTCCATTCATGTCTCCCATCATGATTAAATTATGATCCATATAGTCCATCAAAGTCTCATGCAACTTCTTAAAAAATTCAGCTTTCCCTTCATTTGGTGCATAGATTCCCACTATCAGATACTTTTCTCCTTGAAATTGAATTTCAATTGCCAAATATCTTCCTTGGTCGTCTTTAAAGATTTGTTTCGGTTGCAGCTTTTCCTTTGCATAAATCACTACTCCTCTCTTTTTTACTCTGTCTGAAGATATAAATTCTTGTCCCAATCTTTTATTTATTAATAATTTTCTATGTGCTCTTGTCACATGGGTCTCTTGTAAACAAATCAAGTCCAATTGGTCTTTCTTTAGAGCATGAAATATATTTTTTCTTTTTTTGGGAATGTTCAAACCGTTACAAGTTGTGCTAAATCCATACTGTCTCATCCTGGTGGTTGGTTGGTTTTGCTCTGTTAGTGACCAAACCATATAATGACATAATCCATACACCGAACATTGCTGTTTCTATTAAAATACTATAACAACAACATATTAGAACAATTATTTTGTAAAGCACTGAAACCCCAATCAGCTTCCAGCCTTTTTGTGACATGGGTTGTGTCAGGAACGTGTGGGGACACCAGAGCAGAAGCCATGGGTTCAGATCCAACGTGTGTTAAATCCTACTCACCTGGTAGAACCTGCGCAGCCGCTGCAGAAGGCTCTGGAGCATTTGCAAACTGTGTGCCTCTTCGTTTTGCTCACTCCACAGAGATTGCGCTCCCCCAGGAATCAGGTCTCTAGGAAAGGTAACCAGGCACATTGGAAGAATGAGTGGAGGGAAATCCTGTCCCCAACAGCAGAGAAAATATACAATCGTTTTACTGGCCTAGCCAAGTTTAAACAGGGAACAGTTATACAGCAGAGTGGTTCAGCAAGTTATCTCGCTCCACAATAGATTTTGGGAACTGTAATTCTACCAGGATGATCTGGGGATCTCTAACATATAATGGGAACTGTAGTGTATGCCTCACAGGGCTAACAATGGGTTGCAGAATCACAACAAATAGATAGATAGATAGATAGATAGATAGATAGATGATAGATAGATAGATAGATAGATAGATGAGCAGTAGAAGTGCAGTGGAGTGTGAGAAGAGGTGATTGCAACATTTTGGAAACAGAGCCTGGCGGGTTAGGATTTGTAAATAAAACATTCCAAAGCAGAACATTATGCTACTTGTTTCATTTGTTATTCTGAACCAAAAGTATTCTCCGCCAGAGGGGAGGTGTAATCCCAGGCTGATGCAGAGGTTTTGGATGCAGTTTGGACTAGCGTACATCTTTGCAAGCAAATTCTCCTGATATAAGGTGTTTTTGTAAGTCATTTTCAGCTGTGTGTTCATTTTCACGGACGCTTTCCCCAAATAAAGGCATTTTTGTAAATGTTGAGCTGCAGAGAACATTTTGTATAAGTGGTGAATTTTAAAGAGTGGTTGTGTTTCAGTTTTCCTGTTGTTTTGGAAAGAGCATATTTGATAAATTAAAGTTTTATTTTATTATTTAATATGATTTTTATTAAATTCTCTGATTTACAATTTCAGATAAGCATTTTACATAGTTAAGATATCATTGAGTCCCCTTCTTCTCTTTCCATGGTTCATTTTACATATATTATATCCCTGTATAAAACGTAAAGGTACCCCTGCCCGTACGGGCCAGTCGTGTCCGACTCTGGGGTTGCGCACCCATCTCGCTTAAGAGGCCGGGGGCCAGCGCTGTCCGCAGACACTTCCGGGTCACGTGGCCAGCGTGACAAGCTGCATCTGGCGAGCCAGCGCAGCACACGGAAACGCCGTTTTCCTTCCCGCTGGTAAGCGGTCCCTATTTATCTACTTGCACCCGGGGGTGCTTTCGAACTGCTAGGTTGGCAGGCATAGTTGACAAAAATTATGCCAATCAGTTTTTCATTATTACATCCATCGAAACCTATTTACACTGTTGAATTTATCTTAACGCGGTCAGCGTTTTCAGCTGTACCTAATTATCTTCCCTATACTGTATTCAATAAACGTTTTCCGGTAAATGAGAATGGAATCAAATCACTTTCTACGCAGATTTTTCCTGCACAAGAAGCCGATAAGTGAAAAATACTACAAGCTCTTATCTATTTTTTGCACCAGCAATATTCCCCCCAGAGGGAGGTGCACCGTTCCTGGAGGTACTGCAATACCAGGTCGATGCATGGAGTGGATGGAGCAAGCCCCTATTCCATCTCCCAATTCCAAAAATCCATTTAATATATAGTCCTCAAATAGAGGACATATCAGATATTAAACTGATAAGAACAGATACTACACTTGATCTTAGCCAAAAGGCCGAGAAGCGATACCAAAAGAAACAAAAATCAAACGGGTCTCCTTTCCCGATGCCTTTTTAGTTGTCGGTGGGTACCTGGTGTGTCAAAGCGCTCACTGCCCCATTGGACTCAGCACCGTTTCCAATTCCACAAAATACACTCGGACAACGTTTCTGCTTCTGTTGTCCAGCTAAGCAGCCTCTTGATGGACAGTTTAATCTCAAAAATAGTGGATTTTGTCGATCTTGTCAATTTCTCAGCCGTCTGCCTCGTTGCTGTGATTGCCATTGGTGCTAAATCTGCATAAACCCGCCCATTTACCCGCCATGCGCTGCGCCACTGTTAACTCGCTGCGTGCCAGCAGAGGTCCCAAAAGTTTCCCTTTGATTCTGTTCCCTTGAGAGCATCCTGCAAAAACACAGCTGTACAAGCTGAACTTTCCTGCTGACATTAATATCCGTGCTCCTTAGCAGAGGATTGTTTGCTGGAAAAATGTTCCCTGCAAAACACTGAAATGCTGAAAAAGAAATTCCTGTTATGCCACAACAGCAGAAAATCTATTTGGTTTCATAGACCCTTTGAAACGATTGGCCAGTGAAGCCAGACTCTTTTCGTTTACCTGAAGATGTGCTTGCTTCTGCCCTTTCAGCTTTGATTTGAGCATGAAATATACAGCTGAATCCTGAATGATTCATACGATTTCCCCCCCTTTTTATTGATTTTCCTTAATTGAATGCATTGGAAATATCTCTACAGTGGTACCTCGGGTTACATATGCTTCAGGTTACAGACGCTTCAGGTTACAGACTCCGCTAACCCAGAAATATTACCTCGGGTTAAGAATTTTGCTTCAGGATGGGAACAGAAATCGTGCTCCGGCGGCGCGGCAGCAGCAGGAGGCCCCATTAGCTAAAGTGGTGCTTCAGATTAAGAACAGTTTCAGGTTAAGAACGGACCTCCGGAACGAATTAAGTACTTAACCTGAGGTACCACTGTATTTGCAAATTAACATGCTTCAAGCACATTGAAATGAACCACAACTATATTTGAGACTGGGATGGAAGCTTCTGTCAATTTTGCTCCCCCAGTTTCTCATTTTTTGAATCTTAAATTTAGTTCTCCACATTTTGCAGCAATTTGCAAATGTTTGTTTTTTTAAAAAAATCCTCAGGAAAATTCATCAGCATTTTGATACAATTTTTCCTCATTTTGGTTTGCATATTGTTTTGGAGAGTGTTGATTTGATAGATTCAGCATTAAATGTGCAGGGAGTTAAATTTCTCTTCCATCCCTAATTAGAGACTGGTTGGCTGGTCAGTTGGTTGCAGCTGTAACACAAAGGAGGCTTGTGACAAGTCAAAGACTCCCAAATTAATTTTGGCATACAGTTCCATGGACATATTACTTCTGAATGTTTAGTTTTTATTATTGTTGTCCTTTTGTTAATAATATTAAAAGCATCCAAAACAACCTGATGTCTTCAATTTAAAAATAATCTGAGCAGGATTTAATCTGATAATTAGCTTTCATATACAATTACCGGGTTGCAGGGGATATAAATTCTGGGAGCCACCCAAAAAAAACAAGAAAAGCAGTAGTGGTGGTATAATAACTTAAGAAAGCTATTAACTTAATAATACCTAAGCAATTGAAAGAGTGTTTACTTCCCTGGGCAAATTTTCAGTTCATAATAATTTAAGGATTCCCCTTAAGTCCATGAAGGCTGATGTTCTGTCCTGTCAGTGGCTATCCAGATGCAGGTCACAAAATGGGGGACCAGACTTTGCTGCTTACCCCCCCCCAACCACTGGTATCCAGTGCCCTGCTGCCTCTGAATAGGAGGTTCCATTTAACTACACTATGTATCAACATCCCTGCCCCCACCCTGTGAACAGCAGTGTGAACAATCCCGTGTAAATGCAGCTTCAAACACAGTAGGGGGGGGAATGACCTCACTACTAATGTAATGTAATATAATATACTATAAATGCATTTGTTCTGATTTGCTTGCAAAGAGGTTACATAGCAATGAGCATTCATTCTGATGTCATCGTGATTTGCTTGTGCACCGTTTGAATGTGCATTAATCCATCCCACAGTGCATTTCCCCATCTCTCTCTCTCTCTCTCTCTCTCTCTCTCTCTCTCTCTCTTTCACACACACACACACACACACACACACACACACGTTGTTACAGGACACCAGAATTAAATTGAATTAAATTGTGCAAACCTAAATTTCTCAGTACAGTATCTGCTTTCCATTATTGCTACTATTATATTGGACCATAAAGAAGGCTGATGGCCGAAGAATTAATGCTTTTGAATTATGGTGCTGGAGGAGACTCTTGAGAGTCCCATGGACTGCAAGAAGATCAAACCTCTCCATTCTGAAGGAAATCAGCCCTGAGTGCTCACTGGAAGGACAGATCGTGAAGCTGAGGCTCCAATACTTTGGCCACCTCATGAGAAGAGAAGACTCCCTGGAAAGGACCCTGATGTTGGGAAAGATGGAGGGCACAAGGAGAAGGGGACGACAGAGGACGAGATGGTTGGACAGTGTTCTCGAAGCTACCAGCATTAGTCTGACCAAACTGCGGGAGGCAGTGGAAGACAGGAGTGCCTGGCCTACTCTGGTCCATGGGGTCACGAAGAGTCAGACACAACTAAACGACTAAACAACAACAACAACTATTATGTTTATATTTCACATTTCCTCTGAGGAGCTCAGGGTGTCATATATGGTTCTCCATCTCTCCATTTTATCCTCACAACAATATTGGGAGGTAAGTCAGGATAAGAGATAGTGACTGGCCCAAGGTCACCCAGTGGGTGGTTTTAATTCTGGTCTCTCAGTTATTATTACTCTAACCACTGCACCACACTGTCTCTCACTTGAATCCCTCCCAGAAAATACTGACCCTCTGGAGGTGCCCCAGTGATCCGCTCAGTACACTATGACTCACATTATCTCCATGATATGGATGAGGGTGTCCCCACTGACCAGCTTGAGGAAATATTCTTGTGCTCCCTCGTGTCTCTTCTTCCTATGGGGAGAAGGGGGCTGGTCAGATCTCGAGTAAGTCAGCGTCTCCAAGGTTCGCACCTGTAGGGAGAAGATAAATTTGATTCAGTTCACGTTTATAAGTGAACCTACCTAATCCACACTTTCATACCCTCCAACATTTCTCCGATGAAAATAGAGATCTCCTATATAATAATAATAATAATACCCCCATCTGTCTGGTTTGCTCCAGCCATTCTGAGTGGCTTCCAACATAAATAAAATATATAAAACATATATAAAAACATAATAAAACATTAAACATTGGAAAAACTTCAATATACAGGGCTGCCTTCAGATGTCTTCTAAAGGTTGTATCTTGACTTGGAGGTCGCATAAGTCCACACCCTCCAACATTTGTCTGATGAAAATAAGGAAATCCCAAGGAAAAGTGGGACATTCCAGGATCAAATCAGAAACTTCTGTAAATCTGGGACTGTCCCTGGAAAATAGGGACACTTGGAGGGTCTGTGATCTGGCTGGAAGGCTTTTCATATGTTCTTAAGTCCAGTGTCCAGTTCAGCAGAACAAACCGCCAGGCCCCCAAACACTGCTGGGCTGGCTTACCACATTTCAAAGGAAGTGAAGCAATACACATTACCATGTAAATAACCCCAATTTATCAAGTCTACATTTACCTAACTGCAACAAGAAGCTTAATATTTGGTGGGTTCAGTAATAAAGCTTCCCAAAATCTTACCTAGTTGGAAACCAGGGTCAAAGTGTTTTCTGCTCGGTATGTGTGTACCAATTATGTGTGTGTGTGTGCACCTGTATGCACACACACACACACACACAAATAGTCGAGCTGCCCAACTTGCCATAAAATTACCCAGCAGACCACCGGTGTTAGGCAACATATTGCCAAAACTCCTGGGCTCAGCATGACTTCAAAACCAGGGATATAAGGCCCTTATTTAGGACAACCCAGAAGAGCAACACCCCTCCTCAAAACCTGCTGCCCCCCCATAGATGCTCACCCAGGTGACCAGCGGCCCTGAGACAAAATCTTCCAGCATCTCAGTGACATCTCCATCCATGGTGCCACCAAAGGGGCGCCCTCTCCTTGTTGGTTGCGCCTTCTGTTCTGTGCTATGCACTTAAAGCTTACGGTAAACTTCCTTCCGTAATCTTGGGCCGATGAGACTGATCGGTGGGTGGGGGGTGGAGGGAGGGAGGGAAGCAAGAGAGGAAGCCACATAGGATGAAGGGACTGATTTCTTAATTTCCGCCACGCAGGAAGCCGCCAATGCGAAACATGTCCTCGACGAAATATTTCCAGTTCTCAGCGCACCAGCCTGAGTGAGACATTGCAGGCTTGCTTTGCAGGAGAGGACAACGCTGACTTCATTTCCCGTTCTCGCTGCAGAAAAACCACATTCAAGAGGTTGCAATGGAGGAACAGAGAGGGCAGAAGTCATCTGTCGCCGCCTCAAAGTGCCCCATCAGGTTTGTGGTCCGAACTGTCGGTTGGTGGAAGTGAGAGGCCTGCCTTTCGCACATCCGTTATGCCAGAATCCTAATAGCGAGCCAGGTTTCGAGGTGATGGGACCATGAGGCAGGAAGTTCCGCTGACTCCTGTCCTGACACGTTAAGAGCAAAGACCTTCAGGTTTGGGGGCCAAATGTGGCTTCTCGGGGCTCTCCCCAGACCACATCGCCATGGCCGTATCCCTCACTGGCCCTGCTGAGTGTTTTTGCCTGACTGGAATGTGTCATCGAACCCTGATCCTGCCTCTTGCTGGCCTCATTGAGGGAAAAGGGTAGGCGAGTGTGTAGACCACAACTAGCCTGTGGTTCAAAGTTTTATATGAATGGCTCCACCCACGCTTGCCTCTGGCCCCACCCACAACTAGCATGTGGCCCTTGGGAGGTTGCCCTGAGGGGAAGGCGGCCCTCGGGTTGAAAAACATTCCAGTCCCTTGACCACTGTGGCCACATTCACAATTATACCACTTTATATGGTCATGGCTTCCACCAAAGATTCCCAAGAACTGTAGTTTGTTAAGGGTGCTGAGAGACCTGTATCCCCCCTCACACAGCGCTGCAATTCACAGAATTCCCTGGGAAGAAGGGTTAGCGATTACAGCCCTCTGGCAGTTGTAGGTCACCAGACAGGGCATTCCGCAAATGGGGTACTACTACCAAGAAGGCCCTGTTGCAGGCCAGCGCCTATCGATTGCAATTCCAATTTTGCGATTAGACACGAGATGAAGCAAAACAGGAAAAATGCATTGGGTGCTGAAAGCCGACTCTGTTGGGACATGACGCAGTCGGGGCACCAGCTGGCCACGAGAGGAAACTGAATTTGTGGCAATATTCTAATGGCCCCTTCAAACTGAGTGTGAGAACATTAGCGCCTGAGAAAAATATGAAAGAGGGCTTCATCCACGGGCCTGTTCAGTCTACTCTCTTAAGAGAGACTCGGCTAAAAATAAATCTCTTGTGAGGAAACTTTTTTTTTTTAGCTTCTGCTTCAGATTGAGCTAGCGACACACTGGGGAAACTATGAACCCATCGTTAGTTTCAGAAGGGCTGGAAAAGCATCATGGACATGGAAAAAGTGGTGCCTTTTGTTCCTGTGGCAGCAAAATAGCTTCCACTCATACATGATCAGAGGATGACAACCCAGTGCCCACAGGCGCCTGGGCGCCCACCAGCAGCTATGGCACCTGTGAAAGGTCCCAATGAATACCTCCCCTCAGAAACCCACAGGAGCCAAAATGAGGGGGAGCATGCCTTTCCCATTTTGGTTCCTGTCTTTTACTGCTTTTAGATGCGGCAGCCATTTTGTGCAATTACCATCAACTTATTAATCACCTCCTGAACAACTGCCTCGAGGTGATTTATATATACAGTGGTACCTCGGTTTAAGAACAGCCCTGTTTACAAACTATTCGGTTTATGAACTCCGCAAAACCAGAAGTAGTGTCCCGGTTTGCGAACTTTACCTCGGTCTACGAATGGCAGCCGAACGGTGGAAGGGCGCCGGTGGCAGGAGGCCTCATTAGGGAAAGCGCCCCTTGGTTTAAGAACAGTTTTGGTTTAAGAATGGACTTCCAGAACGGATTAAGTTCGTAAACTGAGGTACCACTGTAAATGCATTTATTTATTTATTTTTATTATTATTATTATTATTATTATTATTATTATTATTATTATTTCTTGTCCATCTGACTGGGTTTCCCCAGCCACCATACCTTTACCAATATGCTGATGACACTCAGCTCTATCTGGTGATGGATGGCCACACTGACTCGGCCCCGGACACACTGACCAGATGCTTGGAAGATGTGGCTGGATGGTTTCGTGGGAGCCGTTTGAAACTAAATCCTTCAAAGACAGAGGTCCTATGGCTGGGTTGCGATGGTATGGGGATGAAGGACCAACTCCCTTCTCTTGCGGGGGCCCAATTAGTGCCATTGCCTTCCGTTAAGAGTTTGGGTGTAATCCTTGATGCCTCCCTTTCCATGGAGGCGCAGGTTACAGCAACAGCCAAAGCGACATTTTTCCACCTTCGCCGCATCAAGCAGTTGGCCCCTTACCTTTCCCGCCCCGATCTGGCCACAGTGATCCATGCGATGGTCACCTCCAGGCTTGACTACTGTAATTCGCTCTACACGGGGCTGCCCTTGAAACTGTCCCAGAAACTCCAGCAGGTGCAGAATGCTGCAGCGAGGCTCCTCAGGGGGTCCCTGCCATGGGAGCATATTCACCCAGTGCTTTTCCAGCTGCACTGGCTCCTGGTGGAGTATTGGGTCAGGCTTAAGGTGCTGGTTTTGACCTTTAAAGCACTTTGTGGCTTAGGGCCCTTGTATTTACGGGACTGCCTCTCCTGGCATGCCCCCGCAGAGGACCTTAAGGTCCATGAATAATCATAGTTTAGCAGTCCCAGGCCCTAAGGAAGTCAGATTATCTTCCACCAGGGCCAGGGCCTTCTCAGTGATGGCTCCAACCTGGTGGAATGCTCTACCCCATGAGACCAGGGCCCTGCAGGATTTAATTTCCTTCCGCAGGGCCTGTAAGACAGAGCTATTCCGCCTGGCTTTCAAATTGAACTTAGCCTGATCTTTTATTCCCCTTCCTTCCTTCCCCTTCCCCTTTTTATGAAGATTACCTGCTCTGGGATCCCACAGCTAATTTTTCCCTGGTCTCCTCGCTGGCCCAAATAGGACTAATTTAGCCAGCTAGCCCTGGTGATCATCTAATATTTATTGGATGGATTTCCCCCTAAATTGATTTTTGAATTCTGAATTTATTGTTATTCACATTTTATACTGTATTTTATGCTGTTTTTTGTTGCATCAATTAAGTGTTTTAAATTTGTTGTTAGCCGTCCTGAGCCCGGTTTTCTGAACCAGGAAGGGTGGGGTATAAATAAAAATTTATTATTAAAGCACTCTTATACCACTTTATACCACTTTAACAGCTATGGCTTCCTCCAAAGAATCCTGGGAACTGTAGTTTGTTAAGGGTGCTGTGGATAGTAGCTCTCTTGAGTGGTCTCTTCACAACTCCTAACATGCTTAACAAACCTACAGTTCCCAGGATTCTTTGGGTGAAACTGTGACTGTTTAGAGGCTTTCCCCCAGCTGGATAAATAAGTCTTTTCCACAAGCATCCACCTCTGTTAGGGTTTTAGTGTTGGTTTAAATGGTTGTGGGGTTTTTTTTTTGCATTTTTAACTGGTTTAAATTATGTGTAAATTACCTTGAGACGGTGCTTTAGAAGACGATTAATAATTCAACGGTAACAAGAGGAACAGGAACAATAATAGCAGCAATAAGCAATTGAATGCCATCTTGGCATGGGCGCACCCTCAGTTAACAGAAAACCACAATAGAGAAATCCAGTATAATTTTTATTTCAGGCAATAGTGTCCAAGATAACGGAGTCAAGACAGAGAAGGGATTCAAAGCAGCTACATACACATCCCTGCCCTTGTAAAGGCCAAATCTTAGAAGCTGTGAGGGGGAAATAAATCAGCCCACCATCCCTTCTGCATAGTAAGAACCAGGTGAGGGTGGGTGCTTTTGTGCGTCTCTTGCTGTCAGGGTTTAGGAGACGGTTAACAGCCGCGGTGTCCCAGGTCTCAGAGCTGAGATAGGATGTTGCTGGCCAAACTGCAGGTGAGGCCTGTGCCATCCTCTTCTATGTTGAGGGCCTTCACCACACCATCTTCGACTACCAAGGAGAACCTGCAGGGGGAGACAGAGATGGAAGACACACACGGCTCAGGACAAGCAAAAGTTTAGTTTTTTTACATTTGGATGGTGACTTAAGAAGGCCCCATCTGCACTTATACGTTTAAAGCAGTGTCAGGCCACTTTAAAACAGCCATGGCTTCCCCCAAAGAACCCTGCCAACTGTAGTTTGTCAAAGGAGCTGGGGCCCCTGTTCCCCTCACAGAGCTACAGTTTCCCAAGCAGGCCCCAAAATGATGCAGGAAATGAACCTGCCTAATATCAAAGAGCAGGGAGTTCCAAAGTGTAGGTGCTTCAACTCCAAAACTTAGTGCTTTCAAAAACAGGCAGAGCTGCAACCACCTGAGCAGTTCTAACAGCCAAACTCTCCAGAGTGGATATGTCAGTTTTGGTGTTCTCAGTTTCTCATTTTTCCAGTCATTTTAAATTCAGGTTTCACATTTCTGAGGCAATCCTGAGAAACAGCATTTTTTTAATACAGTTTTGACTAAGCTACACATTTTTTGCAAGCAATTTCTGCACATATATTTTTTTTAAAAAAAAAAAGATTGGATGGCAATCTATCAGGGATTCTTTAGCTGTGATTCTTGCATGGCAGGGGGTTGGACTAGATAATTCTTAAAGAGTCCATTCCAATGCTACCATTCTATGATTCTATTAATGTATTCAATTATGCACATTTCCCCCTAATATGCACATTTTTGTAAACATCCTTTGGTTGGAGAACTGTGTCACAAAATTGAGATGCATGCAAATTTCAAAGCAGGGCTGTGTTTTGGTTCTCAATTCTCATACTGTTTTGGAAAGCGGGGATTTGCTTTGGCTTTAAACGTAACTGAAATGAATTTCTTCCCATCCCCCAAGAGAAGATGTGCAGCAGTTTGGAGAGAAGGGCAGAGGATGGCTCTTTGTTCTTTTGCTCTTCTGCCACCCAGATCTTAAAGTTCTGCCTCTCCTACCCCCAACCCCCCAGTTCCCCTTACCGTTTGGATCGCTGGGTCCCAAAAAGTTCCCGAAGTGGCTCTTTGTCCAGCAACAGGTTTGTGGCCTGTGTGAAAGGGGAAACAATTGGGTGGGAACTTAGAGGAGAGTAAGAAGGGAGACGCATACTGTTCCTGTTATAAAAAAACAAAAACCTGACACCCAGGGGTCCATGTTTTGCAGGCATGATTAAATACTGCCATTCTCAGCTGTCAAATGGACTCCGGTTTCCTGGAATGACTCCGGCCTATTTTCCCTTGCTACTCCTTATTGCCAGGATCTGCTTCCTGAACACCTCCAGTTGACCCCCCCCCAAAAAAAATCTTTTTCTCAGGATCCTTTGGATCTTTCCCTTAGCCACGAGGTGGAGGAACCTCAGATCAAGGGGTCTATTGTAGTTCTCCAGACCTCTTGTTCTGATCCTCAGGACTCTCCTCCAGGTAACAGCCCTCACTGGTCCCGATCTGCACCCTCCTTGAGTGTTTTTGGCTTGGCTGGAATGTGTCACTGAAATATCCAATTACGATTCTTGCTTGGCTGGATGGAGGATGTAAAATAACTGACTTACAATTTACAATTGTTGCTCTTCCCCCAGCCAGCATTGGCATGTGGCCCCTGAATGGTTGCTTAAAAGGGAATGTGGCCCTCAGGCTAAAAAAGTCCCTAGCTCCCTCCTGGCCCCACATGATACTTTATTGCAGCCATGTGCAACTGGGTTCCCTTCAGATGTCACTAGACTCTTGTCTCCCATCAGCCTCAGTTGCCTGGGGCAGAGTAAGGAGGGTGGTAAAGATGGCACATCTGGCCTGCATAGGCGAGGGGTCTTTCTGAGCCTCCGGGACACTTGGCCAGTATTTGGCCTTACTGAGCAACCGCTGGCACCAGGCCTGCTTCCTGCTCATGTCTCCACCTCCTAACTTGCTCTGTTGTTTCTCCATGTTGATTGTAGACAGTGGTCCCTTAGGGGTAGCAACCTAGCACACCTGTTCTTTCTGAAGTGGCTATGGACATAGGACCAATCTATGCAAATAAATAAATAAATAAACCACCTTTAAGTGTCAAACTGACAGCAGTATGGAGGTATATGAAGTGGCTCTCTGGGGTCTCAGACAGGGAGAGGGTCTGAGCTGTGCTGCTCAGGATCCTTCAACCCAGAGATCCTAGATGTGTGTTTCAGGGCAGCAAGGAGGACAGAAAGCCTACATTGACACTCTGCCACAGGGGGTCTTGAGGACATTTCATCAAACCACGCCCTCCCGTCCATCAGAAGGGAGTGCGCAGTGTTGATGCAGACACCTCCAACCCCACCCCCCACAGGCCAACTTTGATAGGTCAGCTGGAGAGCCTGTCAGTCACCTGATGTCAACATGGCATCAGATGATTCTCTGGTGGGTGGCCCCCTGCCCACCTGTAAAGTTGACTTGTGGGGGTGGGGGACAAAGAGCTGGAATAAGGTTCCCTCAGCCCTACCCTACGACAAGAGATTCCAGTACCTTCCCAAATGCTCCTGTGGGATCAGCCAACATCCGGACCTGAGGAGAGAAAGCAAAACACAAACATTTAAGGGGACCGCCGCTATTCCAACAGGCAGAATCGCTGAAGGCTGAGCAGTGACGTCCAAGAAGCACAAACCTTTAAAATAAATTTGTTACAAACCCTGCAAAAACACCAGTTTAATGACTGCGGCCATTCGAATGAGAGGATTTCAGAATCTCAAATTCAGTTCTCCACATTTTCACATCTGTTTTGAGATTTTTTAAATTTAAGTTATCAATAAAATGCACCGGCACATTAATATATCCTAATACATATGTCCCTTTGTATTCAGATTTGCCCAACGTACACATGTCCGCAAAGTATATTTCCCCTAATATTATGCTTTCCTTATGTTATTTTCACTATTGGATGCAGACTTTTCTGATTCTGTCTGGGGCAGAATTCCCCTTTGCTCCCCTTGCAAACAAAACAACGGGGAGGGGATGCCTGAACTGTACAGTGGTACCTCGGGTTAAGAACTTAATTCGTTCTTAACCTGAAACTGTTCTTAACCTGAGGTACCACTTTAGCGAATGGGGCCTCCCGCTGCCGCCGCACGATTTCTGTTCTCATCCTGAAGCAAAGTTCTTAACCTGAGGTATTATTTCAGGGTTAGCGGAGTCTGTAACCTGACGTGTCTGTAACCTGAAGCGTCTGTAACCCGAGGTACCACTGTACTTTCAACATGGACTGGCAATGGCTTTCCACCTTTTTAAGCAGGAGTCTCTCACTGAGCCCTGCCTGGAGATGCTGGGGACTGAACCTGGGATGTGCTGCTTGCAATGCAGCTATGCTCTGCCACAGATCTACAGCCTTTTTCCTTTACGCAAGACCAGAACAGAAGGAGTTTGGTCAGATCCTGCAAGGCAGTTCCTACGTTGAAAAGGAACACTCTCTGTTGCAAGCCACTGTTGCATAACAAACGAAACAGCCGTTCCCAGAGTTACACAAGCAAGTCTTGCTAGTGCAGTGCGCCTGGAGGACAAAGCAGAAAGCACTTCTAGGAGAGAGGCATGTGCTGTTTTGCTGAGGCCAGGATCGCGGTGTCTTTCCACCCCCTCCAGGCAGCCTCTCCCAGCCACCCTCCCACTTCTACCATGCTCATTAAACAAATACACGTAATGCCAAATTAAGGGAAAATAAGCTTTTTTAAAAGAGAGAAAGAAATGAAGAGAAAGATCTCTGTGTATCTGTCTGGGCCTGTCAGCCAGCATTTCCCCTAAATTTCAGATAGCCGAGGGTGAATACAGAAAGCAGCTCTGACTTTCTCTCTCTTTTTTTGCAGCCTAAGGCCATAGTTTAGTAGTATGCTTTGCATGCAGAAGGTCCCAAGTTCAATCACTTGTAGCATCTCCAGATAAAGCTGGAAGAAACTCCCTGGAAAGTCACTGCCAGTCAGTATGGACGGTGTATTTTTGTGAACCAATTAAATCTTTGTGTGTGTGGTTTTTTTAATTGAGCGGTATATAAATTTTGTTAAATAATAGATACGGCAATGCTGAGTTAGATAGACTAATGGCCCGACTCAGCCGAAGGCAGATTCCTGTGTCCTTTTAAACCCTGCTTGCCATTCTTTTACAAAACCAGCGACTTTTATTAATACAACAACAAAAGGAAACTATTATTATGTAGGTGACTCCCTGCTTGAGGAATGCTCTCCCTGGGGAAGCTTGCCTGCTGCTGTCATCACATAGCTTTAGGAGCCAGACAAGAATATTTCTTTTCTGGTAGGCCTTGGCCTTTGGCTCTAAATAATCTTAAAAGCAGAGATATCACCTTGCCAACAAAGGTCCGTATAGTTAAAGCTATGGTTTTCCCAATAGTGATGTACGCAAGTGAGAGCTGGCCCATCAAGAAGGCTGATCGCCAAAGAATTGATGCTTTTGAATTATGGTGCTGGAGGAGACTCTTGAGAGTCCCATGGACTGCAAGAAGATCAAACCTCTCCATTCTTAAGGAAATCAGCCCTGAGTGCTCACTGGAAGGACAGATCCTGAAGCTGAGGCTCCAATACTTTGGCCACCTCGTGAGAAGAGAAGACGCCCTGGAAAAGACCCTGAGGTCCAGCTCCGAGGGCCTTCTGGCGGTTCCCTCACTGCGAGAGGCCAAGTTACAGGGAACCAGACAGAGGGCCTTCTCGGTAGTGGCGCCCGCCCTGTGGAACGCCCTCCCATCAGATGTCAAAGCGATAAACAACTACCTGACATTCAGAAGACATCTGAAGGCAGCCCTGTTCAGGGAAGTTTTTAATATGTGACATTTTAGTGTATTTTTCATCTTTGTTGGAAGCCGCTCAGAGTGGCTGGGGAAACCCAGCCAGATGGGCGGGGTACAAATAAATTAATTATTATTATTATTATTATACTGATGTTGGGAAAGATGGAGGGCATAAGGAGAAGGGGACGACAGAGGACGAGATGGTTGGACAGTGTTCACGAAGCTTCGAACATGAGTTTGACCAAACTGCGGGAGGCAGTGGAAGACAGGAGTGCCTGGCGTGCTCTGGTCCAGGGGGTCACGAAGAGTTGGACACAACTAAATGACTAAACAACAACAATAAATCTGTGGCCTGTGTTCTAAGAAATGGTACCCAAGTTCAATTCCCCCACCTCTGCCCTCGCTGGCCCTTTCCCCTTGGGTGTCTTTTGTTTGCTTTTGTTTTTTTAGATTGTAAGCCTGAGGGCAGGGGGCATCTTGTTTTAATCGATTGTACATAAGCCACTCTGAAGAATATACAAAGAGACCTTGGACAGGCCAACGGCCTGTGCAGTCCAGCACTCTGTCCTCGCAGTGGAGACCCCAATGGGAAGCCTGCAAGCAATGGCAATTCTCCCCCCCTTGCAATTCCCAGTAGTGAGTATTCGGAGGCAGACTGCCTCTGACAGTGCAGGGAGAATAGCCACCTTGGCTAGTAGCTACCGGTAGCCTTCTACTCGAGGAATTTGCCTAATCCAAGTTGATGGCTGTTACTCCGTCTCATGGTTCCTGCCATGTTTTTTTAAAAAACTTCCCAGATTAGTTTGCAGCAATCTACCTCCCTCTGCTACTACAAGAATAGGAAGAATTCCCTCTGGCCCTGTTAACCTTTTATCCTCTTCTCCCTTCCGCTATCTAAATTCATTAACATACTTGGATTCTGAAGAGGGATTTGCTTAACGAGGAACCTTTGCCTATCTGGAGACACAAGCAGGGCCTGGGAGAATCACGGAAGCAGCAGAGAGAGCATTTTCTGTCCCCGTTGGGGTATTGCCTCTGTTCTTCTTTGGGCTGGTACAGAGCTCTGATGATCTATCCAGCCAAGCCCAGTTCTAGTGGGATTGAGAGAGCAGGGGACGAGAGTCAAGCATTTAATTCACTACCGATCCTTTCCCTGCACAAAGAGCCTTTAAAACTTGCAATGGCTGGAGGACCCATATAAATTTCCCCAGCCTCCAGCTACTAACTGGGAGCAGATAGGAAGCTGTGTTTGGTCCCTGTAGCTCAATATTATAAATTGTTGTAACCTACTAGGTCATTTGGGTGAAGGGCAGACTAATACGACTAATAATAGTAATAATATTTTTAAAATTTATATGCAGTTTATATGCCAAAATGGTAAACACACTGACTGGCAGTGGCTCTCCAAGATTTCAGACAGGGAGTCTCACCCAGTGCTACCTGGAGGTGCCATATATGAAGTCCGAGGTGTGTATGTGTGGGGGGGAGGGAGGGAGCAAGTGAGAGATGGAGACCATAAGGACTAGAAACTTGACTGTTTTAAAAAGTGTGACTCGCCCATTACCTTTCCCTCGGCTTTGTGAGCCTTTCCCCACTCGCTCATGACGAAGACGTCGTTGACAGACAAGCAGGCGATGACCTCCACTCCTTTGCCCTTCAGCTGTCCTGCCTTCTCCACGTAGCCTGGGAGGTGGGTCTGTGTCAGGGTGTGGGTGCAACAGGGAAGAACAAACTATCAGAGACTTTCATGGGGTAGCACATAAAGGGAGCAGGGGAATAAGAATAGCAGAAAACAGCACCAGGGATGGGGAGCTTGCATCTTTTCAGATATTGTTGGATTACAACATCTTTCCTGATGTTTGGCCATGCTGCCTAGGTCTGATGGGAGTTGGGAGTTCCCCATCTGGATGTTCCCCATCCCTGATATAGGTCTTCAGGCCAGAAGTTCCTAGGCTGAGAACACACCATTCTTACTAGACCCCACTCCCAATTCTTAGCCTGAGCCAGGCTGGATTCCCTTCAGTAGTTCTCGAGGGTTATATCTGACCACAATGACAGCATTGGTTTGAATGCTAAGATTTTTTACTTAATTCTTTTTTTAAAAAAATAAGCCATCCTTCATCCAGAGGGCCCCAGGGCTGTTTACAAAAGATTGCTTGTCGTTCTAGCTTTCCTACAGCTCTTGCCAATGTACCATCAAGTTTGGATTCAAAGACTGGGACGGGTGAGGCCCCAAATACACCAGGCCAGGCATGCTGGTTAATGGAATTCTCAACAGATAAAAGATTTGACATGGAAGATCAGTGCCAGGTATCCTGGGCACCTTATGCTGCATGATACGGAGAGGGCAGAAGAATCAGACTAAATGCTAACTTTTGTTTTTGTATTTCATTTGTTTGTTTTTCTTACCATTATTGTCATTCTGGGGATTTCGTTCATTTTTTTTTTGTTATTTATGATCTGCAGCCTTAATAAAGGTGTATTAATTTTTATTTGCAGAATTAATAAAGAATAATTAAAGAAAAAGTTTGGGACTGGGCTGGAAGGGTGTGTGGGGAGATGGACACACCCAGGTCTTACTCACTTTTGAACAACCTGGAGTGAACGCACCAGGCACCCCAAACAAGATCCCCTTCTTGCCTGTGAAGAGGCTCGCCACATTCACCTTGTTGCCAGGGTCACCCTCGTAGACCTCCACGCTGGGCAACTTGTCTCCAACCTGTCAGAGAGAGGAAAGAGCAGTAAAGACCTACACTGGCTCCCAGTACATTTCCGAGCACAATTCAAAGTGTTGGTGCTGACCTTTAAAGCCCTAAATGGCCTCGGTCCAGTATACCTGAAGGAGCGTCTCCACCTCCATCGTTCTGCCCGGACACTGAGGTCCAGCGCCAAGGGACTTCTGGCGGTTCCCTCGCTTCAAGAAGCCAAGTTACAGGGAACCAGGCAGAGGGCCTTCTGGGTAGTGGCACCCGCCCTGTGGAACACCCTCCCACCAGATGTCAAAGAGAAAAACAACTACCAGACTTTTAGAAGACATCTGAAGGCAGCCCTGTTTAGGGAAGCTTTTAATGTTTAATTGGTTATTGTATTTTAGTGTTTTGTTGGAAGCCACCCAGAGTGGCTGAGGAAACCCAGCCAGATGGGCAGGGTATAAATAATTAATTATTATTATTATATTATTATAAAGCACACAGGACTCGCCGTCCTCTTAATTCAGGAGGAGGGGAAACCTTTCTCATCCCGAGGGCCACATTCCCTTGTTGGCAACCTTCTGAGGGCCACAAGTAACCCAAACCCTGATCCAGGGGAAAGAGGACACAAAGCTGCAGCTCAGTGGGGAAGCATCTCCTTTGAGTGCAGAAGGTTTCAGGTTCGATTCCCGGCATCTCCAGGTCAGGCCAGTGATGTCCCCTGTTCCTGAAACTCTGGAGAGCTTCTGCCAGTCAGTGTAGACAAAACCCAAAGGTCTGACTTGGTATAAGGTGGCTTCCTATGTTCCTATTTTGCTCTGGTGGTGGGGACTCCAAGGTATCAACTGAATTCAGGCCTAACGGACAGTGGCGTAGCGTGGGGGGTGCAGGGGGTGCCGGCCGCACCGGGCGCAACATCTGGGGGTTAGGGTTAGGGGGCGCAAATCCACGGGTTAGGGGGCGCAAATTACTTGCCTTGCCCCGGGTGCTGACAACCCACGCTACGCCACTGCTAACGGATGTGGGTTTCCCTGCAGTTCCATAGCCCTAAACGTATGTGGTAAAGCACATGTGCTACGGATCAAGGTTTGGAATTCAAATGGGGCAGACAAGGGAAGGTTAGAGGGATCTCAGATAAAATGTCTCTTCAGCCTTCCTCACCTTTGAAGGACTACAATTCCCATCATTCCTGACCATTATTGCATAAAAAGAAACCTAGAGGTTGTGTTCTATGGGGCTAGGTGCTTTCCCACTGCCCTTCTCCCCCCCAAGCTAGGTCCTAGAAAGTCATGTCCCATTTTTATCTGATGGAACCTTAGGAAACCTCTGCTACAGGGACAGCAGAAACATGTAAACCTTTAAGAAATTGAATTTGACTGGCTTAAGTGTGGGCTTAATGTCTGGAGTGGCTGTGCTCTTTTCCACTGCATTCCTTGGTTAGACATTCACTCTTGTACTGGGCGGAGCAGCCCCACAGATCAAGGGCGGCTGCCTTTCTACAGGGTCAGGGATGCACCCAATTTCCCTGAGGCTGGGGTGTCTCTTTCCCATTAGGGCTTGTTATTTCAGAGACCAAGGACTAGTGATCTCAGGAACCATCTGTCGTCAGTGAAGCTGTTCTTCTGCATGGGGGTGAGTGGCCTTGCTCTATGGGGCTTGAGGAGGTACTCTTTTCTAAAGGCTTTTGATAGCATAGACTACAGAGCAGGTGGACTACAGGGAGTTGTGAGGCAGCCTGTTCCCTCCCCCCAGTAAACAGATCCCAGACTACTATGAGGTTGGAGGTTTTTTTCTTTTTGCAATGGGCCTTCCAGTGCTGGCGTTCTATAGGACAGAGGAGTGTCCTACTCTCTATGGGGCTGCATGGGAGCAGGGTTTATTACACAGGTGTGGGGCGGGTGCTACTTTTCTCTAAATGCTTTCTATTGCACAGGCCCCAGAGCTGACGCACTGTGGGGAGCTGTGAAACAGCCTAAACAGTACTCAATGGGGTGTTCATTTGCAGAAGAGGGGTGGGCTTTCTATTGCACGGATCCCCAGATGGAATTCTATGGGGATGGGGCTGTTCTTTTGCAATGGGGCTTCCAAAGCTGGCCCGTCCTCTGTGTCTGTGGGGCTCTCCTTGTCCATTGCGGGAGGAGGGCATATTTTGCACAGACCCTGGGCAGATGCCCTATAGGGCGGCCTGGGTTGCCTGGCTTCTATGGGGCTGGAAGGGGGCGCTCTTTTGCAAGGGGCTCTGGAGAAGAGGGGTCTTTTCTCTCTCTCCGCAGACTCCCCTCTCCTAGGTCTCACCTTGAGGGCCGCCATGGCTGGTGCTCCGGTTGCAAAGGCCCGCTGAACGATCCCTGCTGCCGACCAACCCTTTCCAAGAGGGGAGCCTGGACTTGCTCCCCAGCGGCGACTCAGCCAGCCCAGCACCTCCGCCCCTTTCCACCTCGTTGCCATGGAAATCGCGGGAGTGACAGCTGCCGCGGCAACCCCGGCCCTTTGAAGTCCTCCTCCTCCAAGTCGTGCAGGCGCAAAGCACCCAGGCCCGCTTTTTAATTCCACCGCAAGGGGGCTAGTGGGGAAATTTGCATCCACCTCATTTGCATGCTTCGGAATTATCACGATCGGCTCGGCCAGATTGTCCCAGTTCTACGACCGTGTTCATGAAAGACAATCTTATTCGGCTAGGAGTGATCGCCAAAGAAGACTCAGAAATAATTTCAGTGGCACTTACTCACAGGTAGGCGTGCAGCCTACTTTTGCAGGATATGAACATCTGGGCATTTATTTCCTAAATATGTACGTCCTATTGAACACCATGGAAAATTTGCTCTCGAGGAAGCACGCGTAGCCTCAGCAGGCAACCCTCTTGTATGCTGATCACCCGGGATTAAATCTCATGAAGCTCAGGAGGACCTGCTGTACTCCTGAGTAAATGTGGCACAAGCATGGGCTGCAACAGGTTGCACTCTTTATGTACGTTTTCTCGGGCGTAAGCCCCACTGATGATTAGTGGGGTAGCTCACTTCCGAGTAAGACTTTTCATACGCCACGCGAGTTTGGGAGTAGGCCCATCCTTGCGCGCACAGATTTCCATGTTTTTACTCGCAAAGTAAATCCCAGTGATTTTAGTAAGGCCTGACTTGGGAGTTGTGTCTCATAGGTTTCAACGCCATTTATTTCCTGAGTAGACACAGGAGTGATCTGCAAGGCTGCAAAGCACCGCAGTTCAGTGCTTATTTGGAATACGAAGACTGTTGGACAGAGGGAGTGACTTCCGAGTTAAGCACGTGCAGGATCGCGCTTGCTTGCTCGGCCTTCTTTGCATTCTAATTTCGAGTTGCGTAATAAGGGCGCTCCTCACTACTTTGTATTGGCAAATAAGCCTACCAGTTCTACGATGTGCACAGTGTGCTCTTTTTTTGTATACCGACCGCGCTGTTTACAAACACTTAACAATATTGTATGGCTATTTGACACATTTCCAAGCGACTCTCGGGTTAGAAAACAAACGCTGCCCCACCCACAGATCCACGTGGTTGGGAACAAAAATTAACCGGAACTGACTGGGAGGAAGGTCAGGTTTCTCATACGCGCGGAGGAGCCGTTGCGCATGGTCGCCGGAAGTGAGTGATAAAAAAACGACCGGAAGTGGGTGAGAAAAACCGGCCTTTCAACCAAACCGGAAGTTGTCCGAGGCTTATTACGCACGCACATGTTACCTTCGCTTGCTTTGGTGGCCGCTGTCTTGAAAACATGAAGCTCCTGACGCACAACATGCTCACCTCCCACGTGCGAGGAGTGAGGCCCGGTGGAGGATTCCCCCTTCGTATCCAGGTAACGGGGATTTCTTCAGACCACGCCCACTTTCCCACTCTAGAATTGGGTGGTGGGAGCAGAGTATATATAACGTGGGGACTTGACAGCCAGGGTCCCTCCTTCACACTCACCCGCCGCTTTGTTTTTGCTGCCTAAGTGGAATCTGGTGTTTATGCTTGCTGACAACAATCACCAGTATTTAGCATCTCTATAGTGCTTGCTATGAACAATCGTTTAGCTGAAAAACAATGCTGTAAGGTTGAGCTTTGTCTCTATTTATTGTGTTTATTTCCTACCTTTTCTCCAAGGGACTCAAGGTAGAGTATGTGGAATACAGCCTTGCTGTCTTATATCAAGTCAGATTGTTGGTGCATCTAACTTTGTCAAACTTGCTGGTAGTGGTTCTCTGGGGTATCAAACAGAGCCTCCTTGGAAATGGTGTATATTAAAATTCTGATTTATTTAAACACGCACACACATCTTCCCCCTAAGGCCACTTGCGAGTTATGTGACAAGTGAATTAGTGGCTTTCTAGTTCAGTTCAGTTCAGTTTCTTAGCCACAATACTGCATCCATTCTCATTTATATAGCACATTTCATGTGCTGAAATTTCTTTATTTAGAATGTTAGTAATCTGTAGACTATTATTGTTGTAGATTTGTGGTGCAGAAGTAATACACATCAGTTTTGTCCTATCTGCTTACTGTCCAGTCCTACATATACCTGCTTGGAAATAATCCCATTGAGCTCAATGGAGTTTATTTCCAGAGAGGTTGGGATAGGTTTGCACCATTAGTAAGTTTAGTGCCAAAATGGAATTCTGTACCTGGGACTTCACGTGTCATGCCTTTGTTACCACACTGCATGTGACATAAAGCTCTGCTGCAGGGGTGGCCGATGTGGAGCTCTCCAGATGCCATTGTACTACAACTCTCATCAGCTTCTGCTAGCATGGTAAGGGATGATGGGAGTTGTAGTCCGAGTACATCTAGATGGCACCATGTGGACTATGCCTGTTCCAATACCATTCTCTCTGTCCTCCTCCCCCTCCACCCCTCCCACCTCTGGGAATCCTACTACACATAGGGAAATGCAGGGGAGGAAATATTTGTTCCCTTGTTCTTTGAGCCACGCTGCTCTCCCATCAGTCTTTCTCCCCTCTAACAGGCCACAGAAGTGAAGGTGAACAATGTCGATTTCAACCCGGAGTTCACAGCGCGGATGGTACCCAAGGTGGAATGGGCGGCTTTGGTAGAGGCAGCGGAGAGTGTGAGTAATTGGCTCTGGAAGTTTTTTGGGGGGCAGGGGGAGACTGGCTAGAATTATAGAGGTGTAGTCTCTTTTTTCCCTTCCTACAGCCAATTGCTATTTATATTTTTGTATGTGTGTGTACACACACACACACACACACGATTTCCTTCATTTACTGTAAACCACCATGGGAATTTATGAACTGAAGGGTGTTGTATGCCTAAATAAACTTGTGTTTAGACTTCTGCACAGTCTGGAGAATGGACAACTTGTATGTCTCAAATGAACCAAGTGACATAGGAAGGGGAAGGAGACCACAGATTTTCAAATGTGTTCCTTGACTGGTGGAGATCTAAGGCAAAGAGCATATAGGTTCCCCGCAGTTAGTCAAGACTGCCTGTGGAGGACAGAAAAGTTTTCCATTCCTGACTTGGTGGAGGTGGGCCCACCCTGTCTTCTGCCGCCACCTGAGCAGACAAATGCCAGAGTGAAGCTCATGGGTGGAGTAAAATAACCAGTATTTGGTGATTAAAGAGAGATAACTGGTCTTTGAATAGTGTGGAAGGTTGTGAAAATGGCACAAACTGTTATATTCTGCATCCTTCTGCAGTTGGGTCACCGATCAGACCTGCCCCCTGAGCCCATCCCTGACTTCGAGAGCAATGAGGATTTCCTTCGAAAAGTCCATCATGTGCTGATGGAGGTAAGGGAACCTCTTCTTTGCCTGTTTCCCACCCCGACCCACAGAAACCTGTCATAATGCAGTGTGACCACTTGCCTCAATTTCCAGGAGCAAAATCTAGCATCTTTCCAATGCTGTGATATCTTCACCTATCTTCTCTCTCTTCACCTTGCCACTTCCTGTTTTCAGCTCTCAAAGTGGTGTGCAGTTCCCTTTACCTGCTGTTTTTATATTTCTTCTCGTACAGGTGGAAGTGGTGGAAGGTGTGCTGAAATGCCCAGATACTGGGCGTGAGTTTCCCATAACTAAAGGGATACCCAACATGTTGCTGAGCGAAGAGGAGACTTGAGCTGGTTTGTGTCAATGGAGCTTTGAGAAGCAAGCCTTGCGGGTGAGGGGGGGTGGGATATGTTCCTGTGGAAAGCCCAGCACCCTTATTTTTCTGTTGGGGGGAGGAGATGCTCTGAATATAATATTGGGTTGCTTTTTTGTGCATGTAAATAAATACAAGTTCTTGAATATCGGTGTGTCGATTTAACTATGTGGATCTCTTGTCGTTGCCCCTTATTGTGTAGGTGCTTGATCTCCCCGTTTCTCAGCCTTATTCTTCACAGTTTTTAGCAGACGCATCTTTTCTTCCTCCCCCAAGAATACAGAGTGGGTTTAACTGTGCAACGGAATGAGCTTGCAGAGTTCTGAGGTCCCAGAATGAACGGTGGTATTTTAGACTGCAGTCGGGGAATGCCATTTTTGAATGCACTCCTATATCAGTTTATTTAAAAACAACACACCTTGTAAGTAGAAAGTTAGCACAGCAACAGGAGCAGGGAGGCTCTAGCTCTCCCTGATGTGCTAGGTTTTTTGTTTAATGTGCAGGGTATTCTTTGCAAATCAGGACAGCTTTCCATAGTAATTTATGGCCTGCAGACGTATGTGGCTCAGTCATCTGTGGCCTGATGCTGTTTGTTCAAGCAGGCAAAGTGGCACTATCCCATCACCGCTCAGACTCTGCCTCAATTATCAGGAGGTCAAATTTCCTCATCCTGAACTTTGAGGGGGTTAGATGAGAAAGTGCATTCACCCTCCCAGAGCTCCAGTCACTATTACAGAGAATTCAGACAGGGATGGCAAAGTCTTTTTGATCTGAGGACCACATTGACACTCTGCCACCCCTCCAAGGGCCTCATGCCTCTTTCAGCTGGAACATGTGCCAGTGGTAGGTGGGGAAAAGCAGGCGGGATATTGGAGGAGATTCCAGAAATTTCTACAAATGCACAAAGATCTCTTCATCCAGGCAAGTAAGAAGCATGGATTATCAGAGTTCAAGGACACATTCCAACCAGGGAGGCTACACAGCAAGACGAGGAAGGGGTGTGGCATAGGGAGAATTCCAAGAATCTGATAGGGAGGTGGCGATTTATAAAAAATAAATGTTGCGATGACCACCTACCTGCAGGGCTTATACAAAAGAATTAGATCATTTCTCATGGAGAACATTATCAGTGGCTATCTTAAGCTCTGCCTCCACTGTCAAAGGCAGTATGGGCCTCTGAATACCAGCTGCTGGGGAATAGCAAGAGTTGCTGTTTCACTTGGATCCTGCCTGTGGGATTCCCATTGTGTTATCTGGTCAGTGTGAGAACAGGAAACTGGACTGGACAAGTCTCTTTTAATGTTCTTAAGGACAAGTCTTTGGGAAGAAAAACTGAACTATATATCAGAAAGCCCCAGCATCACACCCTCCAATATTTCACTGACATAAACAGGGAGTTGTTTGTAAGACCTCTAGCTAGTTTATCCCATTTGACCACCTTATGGATGGTTTCTTAGGCCATTCATTCATTCCCAGGGTGCTTGTAATTTAGATGACAAGCTCAGCTGACTTTTTCCTGACAGCATACATTGCTTTGTTTGGGGGGGGCAGCCAAAGTTGTTGAGCTTTTATTAAGAAATCAAAGTTTCTTGGGAAATCGCGGGTAAAAATACATTCGCTTCTGCTGGGGTGTGGGGACAGAACCTCAGGTAACCGAGTACTTTCAATGCTTTTCAATATTTGTGGATCCAGAGGGCACACCTGCCCCCCTGGGCTATGCCAGTGTGTTTTCCCAGCCTCATCACACACCACGCAGGAAGACAACAACAGACAGCAGTTGACTGTCAGGCCGCAATGACCTTTTTTAATTTGTTCAGTAATAGAGCTCTCTATGAATGTGTATGTGTAGCCGCCTATACACAAATCAGAGGTATTTATAATATGTACACACACATAATTTAATACAAAAAAAATTTCTCCAGCTTCTCCTCTCCCCTCCGCCCCCCGCAACCAGGGCAAGGGAGGCTGCAGCCCACCTCCCTCCCATGCGTAGGTGGGGGGGGGGGGGAGGAAGCGAGCCAGAAATGGGGTAGATTTCTTTTTCCTGCAACAAATATACAGTAAAATATATTGCTATGTACACGGCTCTCAGCTACAGGCCATGCAGCCTCCCTCCTTGGTTTAAGTTAGAGCAGGAACAGGGAAGCTGCAGGCCACCGCAAGCGTCGTTGTCGGACTCCAACTCCCATCAGCCCCTGCAGCCAGCGTGGCCCATGGGAGTTGTAGTCCCAACAGCTGGTGGGCCAACGTAGCTTCCCCACCCCCCTGGTTTGGCGGGTCAAAAGGGAATTAAGGAGAGGCGGGGAAGAGGTTTCATTTATTGCTTTGGGTGTAAGATGGGGTTGGCTTAATGGGGACGCAGGAAGGAACTAGCTGCTTAGCCTCGTAGTGTGAGGGGAGTTGTGGGAGCGGGGTTGATATGAAATCACACCTGAAAAAAAAAGCACAAATTGCCTTTTTAACTATTGCTACAAGGGAATTAAGTGAAAGAACTTTGGATGGAGCGTGAAAGGCCCTGCCTTTTCCCTTCTGCAGAGGAGGAGCGGGGGGGGGGCTGGACTCCCACCACTGCAGCCGCACACTCAAACACACCCCTTTCCCCAATTTTTTTAAGGCAGACTCCATGCAAAGCAGAAACGATGTAAGACACAACCTCCTCTCCCCCCTGCATCATGGGGACCCTCCCCCAAGTTTTTAAATAATTATTATTATTAATATTATTATTATTATTGCTTATAAGTGATAATGCAACATTCCCAGAGGGAGGATGGGCCTTTGTGAGGGAAAGAGAAACGGGGGGCGGACTATCGTCCCCTGAGAGACGCCCTAATAAAGAAACTCGGTACTAAGGAGGCAGAAAGGAGGTCAAAAAGAAAAGAAAAGTGTTGTGGGTCTTCCTTCCCCTCCCCAAATCTATCTCCCTCCTTATTTCTGGAGAGCTGTGGATCTACGGTTTCGACACTCTCACCCTCATTAAGGTGCATTTGGCTGGGCCCAGCCCAGGGGCAAAACCAAGATGGCGTTTGAGTGGTGTAGGAAAGAGGCCGTGAACCTCCTGTCTCTGCTCTCCATCCCATGCTATCCTGTAGCTGCATCCTGGGGCAAGAACAAACCATTCACCCCCCCAACACACACACACACACGTGCAGACACACACACACAACCCTCCCCAACAACTACCCTTCCTCTCCCTCCTCCATGCCTCGCAAATGCAATATGGCTTCCAGGCTAGAGCTACAGTGGCTAACACCCACCCCCTGCCCTTCCCCAAGTTAATAAATTAAAAATTAAAGTATGGCTTCCAGTGTGAATGTCAAAACTTTCTCTGTCTCCCTTTCTCCCTGCCCCACGTTGCGGCAGCCCAGCCTCTGGCGTCCAGAAGGGCTGGTGTTTTGTGTTGTTGTTTTTTTTAAAAAAAAAACTTCTCTGCCTCCCCCATGGGGTCCGTTCTCTTCAGAAAAGAAAAAAAAGTCAGCCTCAGTGCAAAGCAATGGGCAGCTATCACATTTGCATACATTGAAATGCGTTTTTTTAACATGAGGCAGACGAGCGGCGGTTCTGGGAGGGGGGGAAACCCAAGCCCCGTTCCATTTCTGCACGCGCGCCCCCCCAACAATCTCCAATAACCAGTCAGCCTGTACTTTGCTCCCCTCCCCAAATCCTGTCCCCTGCCCTCCCCTCCCGGCCTCCTCCTTCAGTCCATCATTGCTTCCAGCATCTCCAGGAAAAGCTTATGCATGGGGACCTTGCCCTCCAGTTTGAGGCTGTAGAAGTGGTGGAGGACGCGGGTGGCTGTCTGGCGGAGGAGGGGCAGCGTGAGGAGGAGGCGGCCGGCCCGGCGGGGCTCCTCGGGCCGCCTCGATGCTTCGTATTCCAGCAGGGCCTCGTGTAGCACGTCCCGGAGCCGCTGCACGGCTGCCATGTCCTCAATATGCACCGAGTCTGGAGGAAACAGGAAGGGTGGGAAATAGATGCACACAGCAGCCATTAGGACCCCCTAGCTTGATGGAAGAGACTCCGGGAGCTTCAGTAGCCGGGAGTACCTTTTGCCACTCTTGTTTTTTGTTGTTTTTTAAAAAAATCTTATTGATTTTCCAAAAATTTTAAACAAACAAACAAACATAAATCTCAACCATATTTAAATCTAACTTAGTAACATTGTTAAGTGACATTCTCGTATCCCCCTGGTTGAATTTCAGTGTATATCATTATTAACGGTTTTCCAAAACCAATATTCTTATAAAATTAACTTGATCACTGAACATCTTTCTTTCTCTCCAATTCGGCATTAAACATAGTAATTCATCACATTGCATATTTAAATCCTAAGCCTATCTGGTATTTGCAAGCTTTTCCAATTAATTAAACTTAACATATTTAACTAAATGATCTTTAAATTTCATCCATTCTTCCTGGTAATCTTCCTCCTTTTGCCACTCTTGGACAGGGGCAGCCTGGCCATGTTAATTCATGCACTGAGATTGCTGAGGGCACTTTTTAAACCTGTATAGGGATGTTTATAATGTTTGATGTTTTATTATGTTTCTGTATATGCTGGAAGTCACCCAGAATGACTCGGGAAACCCAGCCAGATGGGTGGGGCTCTATTATTATTATTATTATTATTATTATTATTATTATTATTATACCCTGCCCATCTGGCTGGGTTTCCCCAGCCACTCTGGGCGAATCTGAACAGAATATTAAAAACTATAAAACATCTAACATTAAAAACTTCCATAAACAGGGTTGACTTCAGATGTCTTCTGAAAGTTGTGTAGTTGTTTATTTCCTTGACATCTGATGGGAGGGTGCCACTACCGAGAAGGCCCTCTGCCTGGTTCCCTGTAATCTCACTTCTCACAGTGAGGGATCTGCCACAAGGCCCTCGGAGCTGGACATCAGTGTGGGGGTGGAGACGCTCCTTCAGGTACACTGGGCAGAGGCCGTTTAGGGCTTTAGACTTTGGGCTAGTCACATACCCACCTCACAGGGTTCTTGTGAGGAGAATACGGAGGATCTGGGCAGAGCAATGTATGCCACCCTGGAGGAAAGGTAGGATATAAAAACAACAATAAACACTGTGGGGAAACCCCCCACCTCAACCACCTGGCATCTCTCTGCCTGTGAAAGGGACTCACCTGAGTTGGCAAGCGCCAAGGCCTTGAGAAGCACATATTCCTCTCGCTCCAGGCGCAGGGCCCGGTACTTGCGCACAAGCTGCAGGACCACCCCACTGAGCTCCAGTAGCCCCGCCGCCCTTGCCGCCTCCTCGTCCAGAGCAAAGTCCTCCGCGAAGACGATTTCGTCCTCGCAGGGCAACGAGCGCCAGGCCACCCCCAGCAGCAAGACCTCCAGCCACACGCTCTGCAGGACAGACATCTGGTCCGCCAAGGACAGCGCCGGAAATCCTGAGCCAGGAAGGACAAAACAGGAAAGAAAAAGATGAAGAGGGATTAATTCACAGCTAACTAGCTGGTTGCAGGGTGGCCTGTGGCGAGCGGAAATTGATTCTAAGCAACCATGCTTGGAAATGATTTTTTTGGGGGGGGGGATGAGGTTTCTGTCAGGTGGATTTGTAGCTGGTTGACTGACTGAACCCAAAGAGTACTCATTAATGGTTCCTCATCATCCTGGGGAAAAGTGACAAGCGGGGTGCTGCAGGGTTCTGTCCTGGACCCATTGTTGTTCAACATCTTTATAAATGACTTGGATGAAGGAATTGAGGGGAAGCTTATCAAATTTGCAAATGACACCAAATTGGGAAGGGTAGGTGACAGAATTGTGATTCAAGATGACCTTAGACTGGAGAACTGGGCCAAAACTAACAAAATGAATCTCAAAAGAGACAAATATCAGGTTCTACACTCAGGCAAGAAGAACCAGCCGCACAAATATAAGACTGGGGACACCTGGCTTGCTAGTAGTACATGTGAAAAGGATTTAAGGGTCTGGTAGACCATAAGCTTAACACAAGTCAACAGTGTGATGTAGCAGCAAAAAAGCTAACGCTATTCCCATCTGCATCAACAGAAATGTAGCTTTCATATCAAGAGAAGCAATAGATCCCTCCCAACTCTACAATTCTATGAATCTATGAATAGAGTGGTACTATTTTGCCTTGATCAGACCACACCTAGAGCACTGTGTCGAGTTTTGGGCACAATTTAAGAAGGATGCTAACAAGCTGGAATGTGTGCGAAGGAGGGCAACCAAGATGATCCAGGGTCTGGAAGCCAAGCCTTATGAGGAACGGTTGAAAGTTGGGTGTGGTTAGCCTGGATAATAGGAGACTGAGGGGAGATATGGTAGCCATCTTCAAGTATTTAAAGGGTTGTCACATGGAAGGTCGAGCAAACTTGTCTTCTCCTGCTCCAGAGGAGAGGATCCCAAAAATGGCTTTGAGCTTTCCAACCGGACACCGGGAAGAACTTTTGGATGGCAAGAGCTGTTCGACGGTGGAACAGACTTTTTCAGAAAGTGATGGGCTCTCCTTCATGGGAGGTTTCTAGACAGAGGTTGGATGGCCCTCTGTCATGGATGCTTTAACAGGTAGCTAGGAGTCGCCGGGAGAGAGTGGATGGCAGAAAGAGAGAAAGCAATGGGGTGCCCCATGCACCACCACCAACTCTGGATCCCATCAGAGTATTCCTGAGCCTTGTGCCAAGCTCAGCAATGGACCAGAAGTCGTTGTGGGTCTTTGAACAGTGGCAAGGTAATATCTGCGCAACAGCCGGACAGGCATGACCTCGAGCCAGCCCTTCTCTCTCACCTGGTATGTTTTTGGCCCAGCCGATGATGACCACGATCTCCCGGTCAGCCAGATCGCACAAAGTGCTCGCTGCTTTGGCGGGACTGTCAGGAAGTGCGGGGTCAGGCATGGCGTACAGCTTCTCAGGCTCCGCCACCAGCAAGTGCGACACCATTGTGTTCATTGGAGCTGCAGGGAGCGGGGGTGGAAGAAAGGATGGTGAGGATCAAAGATGAAAGAAAGAGAAGTGTCAGGAGTAAGTTGTACACTCCAGATTCACAAATCTCCCTTTCTTCGCTTGGGGGAAGTATTCCCAAATTCAGCTAATGTTGGTTGGCAATTAGGCCCCAGAAGCTGCTGGACTCCAACTCCCATGATCCTTGATCATCGATGATGCTGGCTGGGACTGATGGGAGTTAGAGTCCAACAGAGTCCAGAGGGCCACACGTTCCTCAGCCTTGATCTAATCAGGGAAGTGGGCCAAAGGAGGCCAGGGCCCACGTTTCTCTCTCATATTTTCTCATTTTGCCATCAATCATAGCTGTACCTGCCAGCCTAAGAGCCACTTTAAACACAAGAAAAATCAAGATGACACAATCCTCCTGGAACTATGGCACTCCAGAATGCACCACACATGTGTTTGTACGTGTTTGTGGGTAAAACACATGTCTAACGCTCCCCAAAGATAGAACAGCAACTTCTTCCCTGCTTGTGGGAAGTTAGCCTATTAGGGATCCTGGAATAACTGGTGGTTTTTGCTTTTAGTATTTTTTGTTACAACAATCAACGATAACAAACTTCAACAAAGTATGCAGTAGTGATGTTCTGGTCAAATTACCCACTCTCCCTTTTGAATTTGCATATGAGTTACAACACATTAAAGCACTGACGACTCTGCAGACAGCATAAGTGGGATTTATATTTGTAAACTCCTTAGAAGCCTGTTTAGCAGTAAGTGGCATATAAACAAATAGATAAGCTTTCTCTCGGATGCACCTGTTTTTTAATGTACATTACAAAGGGGAACATTCAATTGAGCAATGTCATCCCCTCTCAATAGTACAGGCCCAGAGGGCAATACCGCATGTTCTACAAAACGAAAGTGTAGCTGTTAAATCCTGGCCTACGCTCTCTTCTTCTTCCTCCCAGGGTTGTGCCTGCCAGGTTGCCAAGGTAACAAGCGTTGCTCACATCAGAAGCCCTTTTCCAAGGGGATAATTCCACAGTGAGAATGGTACCATTGCTGGCTCCTTAAGGTTAGGAGGAGAGATTAAGGAAGCCCAGCTTCAACAAGCGGGGAAAGGCAGAGCATTTTCTGGTTCAATAAAACACTCCGGAGTCCAAGCCTATAGGAGACACTTGTGGGGATAGAACCTCAGGCCCAGGAGTGAAATGCGGCCCTCCAAGCCTTTCTATTTGGCCCTCAGAACTCTCTTTGGGCCACACCTCTTCACTGGCTCTGCTTCAAACCCTCCTTAAGTGTTTTGGCCTAGCTGAACAGCATCCTTAAACTCTAGCAATGCCTCTTGCTTGCTTGGAAGAATGGTACAGATAGGTGCTTGTGGAAAACTAACCCGTGGTACAAAGGCAAAATAAATATTCTTTCTGTCGCCCTCTTTTGCTTCTGGACCTGCTCACCGCTGGCATGTGGCCCCCGGAACATCGCCCAGAGGAGAATGTGGCCCCTGGCTTGAAAAAATGTTCTCTGGCTCTAGGATGGAGACATAGCCAAGTACACTTCTGTATGGGTCACACGCCCTGGGCCCCTTTATCCCCAAACTCTGGATAAGAGTATGGGATTCAGGGGGGCACTGCAGTCCTTTACCTGGTTTCTTGGTGGTCGCTGTAGCAATTTGTGGGGTGACGAATGCACTGGGGTAAGTGGCACCCTCCACCTCAGGCCGGCGCTTGTACTTCTGACGCCCTCCTCGCACCCGGTCGAGACGTACCCCTGGAGAAGACCAAAGTCGATTCAGAACCTTTTCAACCTGTTAGGAGCTCCGTCTTCCTCCTGCAATTCCTCTCCCCCCCCACAAGCCATTTCACATTTGCCGTGCACCTTCCCGCCCCGTCAACCTTGGTGCCACGCCCGAGGTTTAGACCCCGAGGCCCTAAGCCGTACCTTCCTTGAGCATGCCCACGCGCAGGCACTTGGTGAAACGGCAGGCCTGGCAGGCTTTCCTGCGCCGCTTTGTGATCTCACATTCGTTGGTGGCCGGACAGCTATATTCAATGCTGCCTGAGAGAGAAAGAGAAAGGGCCAGAAAGCTTAAAAAAGCTATAGTATAAATAATATATATGCATTTACTCAAAAATATTATTTGTTTATTGCATTTATATCCCACTTCCCTCCCCCCCAAGGAGCTCAGTGTGGCATATATGGTTCTCCCACTTCTCATTTAATTCCCACAACAACCTTGTGAGGTAGGATAGGCGGAGAGGAAGTGACTGAGCCCAAGATCGCCCAGCGAGTTTCCTGGCCGAATGGGGATTTGAACCCTGGTCACCCAAGTCCTAGTCTAACATTCTAACCACTGTACTTCTTGACCCTGACTTTTGACACTTGAGGTGTATATTTTTAGGACCCACCTAATTTCTGTGTGATACTGAAATATTGCGTGTATGTACATACACACAGGCAATATTTCAATATTAATAATGTTTTAATTGTTGTAACCTGCCCTAGGACCTTAGGGTGAAGGTCAGGTTATAAATTGTAGTAGCAGTAATCAGCACTGGCTCTTGCATTTTGTTGAAAGAAAGCATTTTTATATCAAAATGATGTTTGAATTTTAAGTGGAAGCTTCAGTCATGAGTTCTGAGTTTTGGGGTATTTGGGGGTCTCTCGCCCATTAATAGGGCATTTTAAATTCAGATATTTTGTAAAGACATCTCCTTTTGCCCACACTTTCCTGTCCCTGGTTTTTGTTTTGTTTTGTTTGATTTCATTGGATTTCTGTTTTTAATTTGCTTTTAGAAGCATTTTACACTACTGTTCTACCGTTGCTGGGTTGTTGTTGTTGCTTTATTTTTGTTTTAATAATATTGCTTAATGCCTTAAAGTCATACACCACTTAGAGGTGTTTTTTTTAAAAAAAATAAAATCAAGCAATGCTCCTAAATAAATAAAATAAAAACCTCTGTTCAAGGAAGACAAAAGTTTGCAGCCCACGTTAGTCATACACAGAGTAAATCCACTGATGTGAATGGACGTGACTAACTTAGGGTCATTGCCAGTCAGTGTCAGTGGATAATACTGAGCTAGATAAAGTAATGGCCTGACTTGAGATAAAAGTAGCTTCCTATGTTCCAAATGCCACATTAGCCAAGTGGAACCTCCAGGTGCAGTAATAGTATACCTCAAATTACTGGTTATGAGGCGGGAGAGGCTACTGCCTTCACAGACTGTTTGTGGGCCCTTCTTGTGCTTTTATCCATCAGCCCCTATCCAGTGCTACAAAACAGATCAAGGAAGCTGTATCAGTGCAAAGGTTCAGGAATGACACAAGTTCAGGAAGTATTTCTTCATGGAATACATACTTAACTTATGGAATTCCCCCAGCACAAGATGAGGCAACAGCACTGAGCTGAAATGGCTCTTTTCTTAAATTCCGTAAGTTCATGGAGGAAGAGAAGTCTATTGGGGAAAGTGTGTGGCTCAGTCGTAGAGCATGAGACGCTTCATGCTCAACATTTTGCCCAGTGTCGGATTCAAGCCCAATGTTGGGCAAAACATTCCTGCATTGCAGGGGATAGGACTAAGTGATTCTCATGGTGCCTTCCAACTCTATGATTCTAGGACATTCAGAGAGAGAGAGAGTCTGTCTAAGGCCACATTCATACCATACATTTAAAGCAGCATTGTACCATGCTAAACAACCACGTCTTCCCCTAGAGAATTCTGGGAGCTGTAGTTTCTTAAGAGTGCTGAGAATTGTTAGGAGGACGCCCCTATTCCTCTCATAGATAAACGTTTCTGATGATTGTTAAGTAATCAATCCCTCTTCCCAGGGAACTCTGGGAATTGTAGCTTTGCGAGGGGAATAGGGGTCCCCTAACAACTCTCAGCATCCTCAACAAACTAAGGCTCCCAGAATTCTTTGGGGGAAACCATGTCTGTTTAAAGAGGTATCACAGTGCTTTTAGTGTACAGTGCAAACGTGTCCAAACATGGTGGGGAATCCCTGAAGAACAGCCAGGACCAAAATAAGAAGTTCATAACATGAAAGGAGCCCTGCTCGATTAGGCCAAAGGCCCATCCAATCTCAGCATTCTGTTCTCTCGGTAGCCAACCAGATGCCTATGGGAAGACCACAGGCAGGACATGGAAGCAACAGCAATCTCCCCACTGGTATTCAAAAGGTAGGCTGCCTCTGATTCCAGAGGTAGTCTAGAGCAGTGTTTCCCAAACTGGGTCTCCAGCACTACAACTCCCATGATCCCTAGCTAGCAGAGCCAGTGGTCAGGGAATTGTAGTCCAAAACCAGCTGCAGGCCCAAATTTGGGAAAGACTGGTCTTTCCCCAAGACTTTTGTCTCTCCACACTGTGCCACATTTTATGCACCTCTACTAAGTCCCCGCTTATTCTAAACTCACAAAGCCTCAAATACTGGAGCCTTTCCTCACAAGCCCACCCAGGGATGGCTGTGGGCAGAATTCCTGCATTGCAGGGGGTTGGTCCCTTCCAACTTTACCATTCTATGATTCTAAAGGAGTTACTTCACCCCCTCGTTCAGTTCTTTTTCTTAACCTTTTCCAGCTCTACAAGATCCCTTTTTGAGGCACGGAAGCCAGTACCGTACATAGTATTTCAAGTGCGTACTGCACCATAATTTGCATAAAGACATAATCTTGGCAGTGTTTTTCCCCAGCCCCCTTTTCAAACCATTTCCTAAGGATTCCCAACATGGAATTCACATTTTTCACAGCTGCTGCACACTTGATCGCAGCAATTTAATTATAGTACTTCTTACAGACCAACTTGGTAAAATGCATCCTATAGGTTGGTGCTGTTTGCCACAGCAGCTAGGAATTTACATTCAAAAGGTGGGGGGGGTTAGGAGGGGGGTTATGGGAGACCTTTTAATGATTTTAATGAAGTGATGTGCTGATGCTGGATGCTGTAAATGTCAATTAAACTCTGTTAATGGAGAAAACTATGTGTGAGCAAGAAGCGAGGGTGTTTGCTTTTGCAAAGCCCTTTCATAATGCGCAATAAAGTTCATTCATACTCAGACTTCCTACAGTTTTATTAATCTCCACAAGTAAAAGGGACTTCTTTCTCCACCCCCTCCCCAAGTAAGCTGAACATTTAGGAAAGAGACCTAGAATATCCCTGAACAGGACAGTCCAACCCCTCACCATGGCACCAGCCCTGTTAACATCTATTCACCATGATAGCTAAATAGAACCTCACTTTTAAGAGACAGTCTACCAGAGGGGCAACAAGCGTCTCAGAAAGGTCTATCTGTCATCGGAACAACAGGATGTGAGACTAGATCAGGGGTGGGGAACCTGCAGCCTTCCGGACTACAACTCCCATCATCCTTGACCACTGATGACGCTCACTGGGACTGATGGGAGTTGTAGTCCATCACCACCTGGAGGTCCAAAGGTTCCCCAGATGACCTGATCCAGCAGGGGCTTTTTCTTCTTAGGAACATCAGAAACTGCTTTATAGCAAGTCAGTCCATTGGTCCATCTAGCTCAGTACTGTCTACCCAGACTGGCAGCTGCTCTCCCGGGTTTCTGGTAGGGGGTATTCCCAGCCTGACCCAGAGATGCCGGGAATTGAAACCTTCTGCATGCAAAGCAGATGCTCTCTCACTGCCCTTCCTCAAACAAAGACCCCTTTTCTTCCCTAACAGCTTTAGGGGAACCACAGACTTCTCTTGCAGCGCCCAGGCAGGGGTGGCCTACCTTGGATAGTCCTCTTGAAGAAGGCCTTGCAGGCTTCGCAGGAGGCCACGCCATAGTGGTACCCTGAGGCAACGTCCCCGCACACCAAGCACAGCCGCTTGGGCATGGCGCTCAGCATGTACTTCCCCCGCCCGGGAGGATCGTCCGGGTCGTCATCATGGCGTCGCCGGGAGGCCCCCGTCCCAGCAGGCAGCGCCCCAGCGGTCTCAAGCTCTTGTGGGGCCCCGCTGGCGCTGGTGTCCGAAGACCCGCTGGGGCTGTGCTGGGCGAGGCTGTCTGGGGAGGCCGGCTCCGTTTTGATGAAAAACTCTGCCCGGCGTTCCCGGGATGACATGGCTAGAGAGGGCTGCAGGAAAGAGGACACAGATGGGGTGCGTCAGAGAAGAGCTGCCACAACATACAAAAAAAACTGAACCAGCAGGAATGTTGGAAAATATTTCTAGGCCACATTCACAACACTATTGACGCCACTTTAAAGAGTCATGGCTTCCCCCCACAGAATTATGGGAGGTGCAGTTTGTTAAGGGTGATGAGAGTTGCCCGGAGACCCCTATTTCCCCCCAAAAGCTACAACGGCTGGCGCTCCCTGGGAAGAAAGATTGCCTGATAAATCACTCTGTGCACCTTTAATTCCTAGGATGCTCTGGGGGAAAGTCAAAACTTAATTATTGAGTGCTTTAAATGTGTAGTGTACATGTAGATTGAGCATCTTAAAAACTGACGGAGTTGCACAGGTTAAGTCCATTTTCTTAAAAAATGGACAGAGCCCTTCAGTGTGATAAAGCTTAAAGGTGGTGTCCAAAGGCAGATCTTTAAAATAACGACGATTAATCCGTTTCTCACTCAGAAGGGACCACAATCACAAACAGAATTCGGCGGCCGGGCTGTGACAAAGAGCAGAGAGCCACAGTGCGCTGTCCCAAATCCTGCCCTGTCACTTGGATGTGCGTCACAAACCCACCACCCAATCAGGGACCAGCATGGAATTTGGGGGGCTAGGCCAAGTTATCCAACTAGGGGGAAGAATCTGACGACAAATCAATCAGAAGAACCGAGTCAGGGCGTGGGGGGGGGGACAACAACCCTAGTACAGTGGTACCTCGGGTTACATACGCTTCAGGTTACAGACTCCGCTAACCCAGAAATAGTGCTTCAGGTTAAGAACTTTGCTTCAGGATAAGAACAGAAATTGTGCTCTGGCGGCACAGCGACAGCAGGAGGCCCCATTAGCTAAAGTGGTGTTTCAGGTCAAGAACAGTGTCAGGTTAAGTACGGACCTCCGGAACGAATTAAGTACTTAACCCGAGGTACTTGGGGGCCTCCAGTTCCACTCCTCAATCTGGGGAGCTGTCCCCCACTGAAGGAAGTGTAGCATATACCCCAATTCTACATTCAACTCCATTGACGGAGGCATAGCAAGGAAGAGCTTTTGGGATGGCTAACCGTGGCTTAAATCAGACAGGCCAAGAGACTCTCTTCAAAATTTACTGCCTTTTTGGCAGCATGCTATGTGTGGATATGCGGGGGGAGAGTGTTCCTCACTCCATGAAGGCCCTGCTATGTAGGCCTCCCCCGTCTTATCTCATCAACCTACACACTGTCCACCCCACAGCTGCTGGCCTGGGATCCAGCATCCCGCCGGAAGAATGGAGCGGCCTCAAGGTCACTCCAGGGAGATACAATCAGGCACCCAGGCAGGGCTGACGATGGCATCAAAGGCAGTGCACTCTCGCTGCCTCTGGTCCGGTCCTGTCCTGTCCCTGACCGCCTCTTTGGAGAACAGCAACATTCTGGGGCTTTGAGAGTTAAATGTAAACACGCAGAGGACAGGAATAGCCGCTTGGCTCAGCAACCTGACATCTCTTCTCTCCCCCCTCCCTGCCCCTGCAACTTCAATGCAACAAAGATTAACCCTCCCACACATGAATTGTGCCCCCCTCCCATCTCCTGCACACCTTAGGTTAAGGCTCTCTGGCCCCCACCTCTTCTGGACACTGGATTGTTGAGGTTTCCTTCCATAACCAGCCAAGATTTCATACTGATGTCCTGGCTACATATTGGGAGGTTGTTGTGTCTCTCTGCCCTCCCCCTTCTGAGTTTGGAGAAGGGGCAAAAGTGACCAGGGAGAGTCGTTTTTAAATACCCCTCCTCAAAGCAACTAGGCCTGCAGTGCAGGGATGAAATGCAAATATGACTTTCAAATTGTACTGCTTTCACATTTCGATGTTTGCCGCCCTGGGCTCCTTTGGGACGAAGGGCGGGATACAGATTCCATAAACAAACACATAAAATTGATGAAACTATTATTAATAATAAGCACCTGCGGTTCATTAGCTAGCATTATTTGTGTGTTCTGAGCAGTGCCCTGAGCGAAAGAGAAAGACCAGTAATCACCCTAGGGCAGCGTCTTTAACTCCAGGCACGCAAGACACCTCTTAGCACACGCTCTGCCCCTGCACCCCTAAGTGACACCCCCGCTGTGCCTCTATTAATAGGTTTACCCTCCCCACTTTTGCCAGGCCAGTCAAAGGACCTTTGTCCTCTGTGGATCAGTGCATCACCCCTTACCCAATCGGGGACAAGAGTGGAGTTTATGCAAGAGGAGGAGGGGAGCAGCATGGGCCAAAGAGAGGGGGCTAGGAGACATTGCCCAACTTTCTCCCAACCCCCCCCCCCCAGTAAGCAGAAGCCATTCAGAAGAGTCCATGCGCACATCGGCCACAGACTTTCGATCGTTCTCAGGACTCCATAAAGCAGGAGACTTTGTGAAATCAGGGCAGCTGTCTCAGCCTCCCGGACACCTCTGCACACCACCTCCCTGCAGCTGAACAATGTGTGGTCATGTTTTCTCGGGCTCCATGTGGAAAGCCTATGTGCCCATGACCTTTGACCCTTCTGCAGTTCACTTCTGTCACTCTCCCCCGCACACCCCACTTACTACGGGCCGCAGTGCCCCCTAGTGGCTGAGCGGTGAGGCCAGCTGGGCAAAAGAGACAGGGCACTCTCATGTCTGAGCCCTCTCCTGTTCACACGTGCCCAGGCGCGCATGAGTTTGCTATGCACATGGCTGCAAAAAGGTTTCCCCATCCTGGCAGCTGCAGGGGGTATATGCATGCCGTGTCGGTACACACAAGGGAGACTTCTCCACTCATCTGGGCGCAGCACTTCAACATCTCCATGTGCGGCTGTGAGCACATCAGTGCGCCCTCCTTGTACATACGCAAGCATTTCTCTTTCAGTGCCCTTGCACCTAGGCAAGCAGGCCTACACAGGTGCCTACGAGGGACCCACCTACACCTGCACAACACACAATATCCGCACTATGTGACCTTAAATCATGTCCCCCACCCCCCACCCCGCCGGCTGCGCCATGCCCCACACTGCTTGTCCCCAGGTCTGCGCACTCTGCTGCAGGAGCACGACTCTGCCTGGCAGCGTCAACAGGGACATCCACACGAGCACTTTCATGCCCCTGATCTCTGCCCACACATCTCTCCACTCCCCCCCACACATGATTTTTGCCCTCTGCCACACTAACAGAGGCACTGCAATAGACGTGTGTACACCCGTAGTACACCGATATCTATTTGCATGTAAGTGAGTTCTGGCGCACTTGGGGGCGCCGGCGCGTCTACCGACGCGCGTCTGCCCCCGAATGGGGGCACCGTGGTGTGTGTGTCCCCCCCACTTCCAGAACCCTGCCTGCCCCCGCCCCCTGTTTTCTGGATCGGGCGCTCTCTTTCCCTGCAAGGCAACCAACCTCCCACAACGAAAGCGCCGGTCACATGGAGCCGGTTTGGAGAAGGGGGCTGGGATTGGGGGGGGCGCGATCGTCAGAATACTCCCCGCTTCTTCTTCCTCCTCCTCCTCCTCCTCCTTCTCACGATCGCACTGACCTTGGTCGCAGCCAAGGGCTGGGAGCTTCAGGAAGCGCTGGCGGCGGCGGGGTCCTAGCTGTGTCCGAGCGGGGCGGCTCAGTGGCCCCGCGCGCCGGGGACCGGCCGGGCCATGGGCTGGGGCTGCGCGCTCGCTCCTCGCTCCGGCTGTAGGACACAAAAGGACATCGCAACCCACTTCCTACTCGGCTTCCTCCAGCTGGTGGGGGCGGGGCCTGGAGATGAATATGCAGAGCAGAGGGGCGGGGACAACGCGGTCCCCCCCCCCTCCAAGGCGCTCGCTGCGCTCTTCTCAACAACGCGCGCCGGCCGCGGCTGCTGGCAACGTGGCGCCCGGAGAGGAGCAGCAGCAGTAGCAGCAGCAGGAGGAGGAGGACTCGGGGCGGGCGAGGGAAAGGTCGTCTCTTGCCCAACGCCCCCCGCGTGGTTGGGGGGCAAGCAGCCCGATCGCGGGTGGGGGAGACTTGGGTGTGCGCGCGTCCCGCTCTCTCCCCGCAGCCCCGCTTCTCAAGGTCACCCGGGAAATGGAACCTACCAGTTAAGGAGAAGGAGCTCCGTGGAGCCTCCACAGCCAGGGGCAGTCTACCTACGGGTGGGACAAGCAAGGAGGAGGGGACAAAAGATAAGGAGAGCTTTCCGCAGGCAGGTGGATGGCCCACCGGCCAAGCTTGAGCCAGGCACAGCGCCCGCATTCGGTTCTTCTGGCCGTGGCAGCCAGAGTGCGGTTGACCTCCGCACGGTTTGCAGAAGCGAGTGAAGCATGTGAGATGCTGGCGGCGAAAACAGAAACAGAGTTTTGTGGTACCTTAAGGCTTAACAAATGTGCCATCCGCAACCTTCCCCAACCTATCGAGCTACAAATGGCATCACCTTAGCCAGCACTACTTCATTTAATTTATTATTATTAGTATTAGTATTAGTATTATTAGTTTTGTGTAGTTATAAATTATATTTTTTACAATTATTTGTTACAAGTGGGTTCTGCAACAAAATGTTGCAGCATGGAGTGCTTCTGGTCTTGGCACCTGCAAGCTTGCCAGCTATGCCCTTTCCCAGAAAACTCCATTTCATTCCCCCATCTGCTTCCACATCACAACTAGCATTTTGTGCTCACTGAGCATGCTCAGTCCTTGAGCTGAGTGTGAGTGTCTGTACACTCACCCTTAGGATTCCTCCCCCTTTAAAGTTTTTTTTGACCAGTAAGCCCACAACATACATACATTTTTCTTACACAAACACAACCTTACATGGGCGTCAAACAAACAAACAGATAGGAAAGACAAGGGAGAAAGCAAAATAGGCAGTAGAAAAAACGTCAGGAGGAGGCAGGAGAGCTGGAAACAACAGTTGGCAATCCCATCAGCCATTGCACTGACCCTGGGAGAGTGTTTGGGCATCAGAGAGTTGGAGACAGAGAGGGCCTAGCAAGAGTATGGAGAGCAAGCAGAAGGTGATCTTAGCCCTCCTGGCTTTATGTGTTTTTGCACTTGTGGGCTTACTGTATTTGCAAATCTTGAGGCTCCCCATAGCCTCTTCATGCCTTCCTCTGTTGCATGGACAGTTCTATTTTAGCTGCATAAGACTTGACCCTTAAGAATGAGAGCTGGACCATCAAGAAGGCTGATCACCAAAGAATTGATGCTTTTGAATTATGGTGCTGGAGGAGACTCTTGAGAGTCCCATGGACTGCAAGAAGATCAAACGCATCCATTCTTAAGGAAATCAGCCCTGAGTGCTCACTGGAAGGACAGATCGTGAAGCTGAGGCTCCAATACTTTGGCCACCTCATGAGAAGAGAAGACTCCCTGGAAAAGACCCTGATGTTGGGAAAGATGGAGGGCACAAGGAGAAGGGAACGACAGAGGAGAGATGGTGGGACAGTGTTCTTGAAGCTACTAACATGAGTTTGACCAAGCTGCGGGAGGCAGTGGAAGACAGGAGTGCCTGGCGTGCTCTGGTCCAGGGGGTCACGAAGAGTCGGACACGACTAAACAACAAAAGATAGGATTATTATTAATGTTAACAACACAAGCTTGAAAGCTTGCTACTAACCAGGGCCGTCTTTAGCAGACACAGCGCTGGGGTGCAAATATCCGCCTAGCGCCCCCAAATTACCATGGATAGTGGGGGAAAGCTGCGCACTGCCAGCCATGGGGGCCCCCTGCAACTCTCCCCCATGCCGCTGTGGGAGAGCACTCCCCACAGAGGCTTGGGAGGGAAGCTGCATGCCCACCAGCCATATGGTTGATGGGGCGCAGCTGGCGTGCGTGCAGGGAAAGGGGAAGCCGCCAGCAAAGTTGCGTAGCTCCCCCACTCGCTGGGGCGCCCCTGAGAGACTGGCGCCCTGGTGCAACGCACCACTAAGCCCTATGGGGAAGACGGCTCTGCCACGACCATAACGAGACATAACAGTAAGTGAAACTATGGCTTAGCGTAAGCAAGCTGGCTATGGTTTGGCTTAGCGTTATGTCCCAACTTGGGCTTGTAGTTTATCTCCCCAGACAAACAAACCACAAACAATAAGACACAGAGCAAACCTTTGGTTACAAATCATGGCAACCCAACCTCTGTTTAAAAACTTATGGAGCCACCTTTGTCAATGAAAAACCTCCTCAAGAGTTCTCACAAATGAATTAGTCTTCAGCAGCAAGTTGTTCAAATCAATATGTCACCCTGCAGAGGAGGATCATAGAATTTGGCACCATATCATAGTGTGTGTGAGAAAGGGGGGGGGGAGAGGGAGAGAGGAAGATTATTGGCCCAAAGCCACTGAGTCCGTTCATAACTGAGTGGGGATTCGAACCCTGGTCTCCCAGGTCCTAGCCCAACACTCTAACCACTACACCACACTGGTTCTAGGCTGCCTTTCAAGACATCTCCCTCTCGCAAAACTTAAGTCCGTGCTCATATCAAATTCATTTTGAACAGCTGAAAAAAGAACCATTTAATTAAAACTAGCCATTTAAAACCAGCAGCGATACGTGCTGTTAGAAAAGGTCGGCTGAGCCCAGCGTTTAAATTACAAGCACCAGGGGAATAAATGGGTTTTAAACAGGCCTTGAAAACCATCAATAAGGCGATCAAATGTAAGACTGGGGGCCTTACAACATCTCCCTCTTTGCATCCGTGAAATGTTGCAAGGTGCGATACTAGGGCTCTCCAGCTCTCTGATCCTCGAGGGTTGCTGGATGAGGCCAAGAGCCTATGATGATGATGGTGATGATGATGATTATTATTATTCCGCCTTATACCCGCAGGTCTCAGGGCAGTTCACAAGATAAAATCACAAGATAAAAACACAAAATACATAATATAAATGAAAACAAGAACAACCCCAAAATCCCCCCTCCCCAACATATTTTAAAACGGTATTGGGTGTCAATGTTTAGCTGTGTGAAGACGTTCTTCCTTTTATCTGACCGGAATCTCCCACCATTCAGGATTATTTATTTTATTTTATTTATTTATTTGACTTATATACCGCCCTTCATCAAAAGATCTTCAGGGCTGCTCACAAGATGAAAACACGAAATAAAAGCACAAATAAATAGTTAAAACAGAAACGACAAACCAATAACACCCCTCCCCCAAACACATATAAAAGGCTATAAGAATATTGATTAGCCAAAGGCCTGGTTGAAAAGGAACATTTTTCTGCCTGGTGCCTAAAGGTGTATAATGAAGGCGCCAGGTGAACCTTCCTGGGGAGATCATTCCACAAACAGGGAGCCACTGCAGAAAAGGCCCTGTTCTCGTGTTTCCACCCTCCGGACCTCTTGTGGAAGAAGTACACAAAGAAGGGCCTTAGGTGGTGATCACAGAGTCTGGGATGGTTTATATGGGGAGAGGCGGTCTTTGAGGTATTATGGTCTTGAGCCGTTTGAGGGTGTCCCTGGATTCTAGTATTAAGAGAGATGGGGCTGGGGGTGGAGTCTCCCTGTCCGCTTCCTCCACGCTCCCTGCACAATTTTATCCGCCTCTCATGTTCCTCCCTTTCATGCCTTTTCTCTGAACTTGGAGGAAAAAAGCCCCAATGTTGTAAGCTTTCCTCCAACGCCCTCGATCCTTTCAGTCGCCCTTTCCTTGTGCAATGGCTTTCTTGCCTGCTGTGGGGCAGCGTGGTTCCAGCTGGTACCAGTTCTAATTGTCCCAAAGGGCGGGTGGGACCCACATGCGAAACCCGCCGCGCAACAAAGTGTCCTGCCCTGGAGCTCAGCTGCCCGGCTCCCTCTCCGCCTCCTCCTCCTCCACCCCACCAGCCTTCACATGCATACCCTGCCCTGTCTTCTCCCCCCAACCCGAAACACCCTGCACACGCCCTTTTCTCCTGGAGCGAACCCACTTTGCTTTGAGCGGAGGAACCAGCCTCAGCTACTCTGCCTGTTTTGACAAATCTTGAGTCATACGCTCAAGAATCCTCCTGCAGGTGTGGGTGTTCCTTTTCATCTCCCTTCCCTGCCCCCCCCCACCATACCACATCACCCTGCCTGCCTGCCTGCAGATCTGGCAGTGTTTCACAGGTGGGGGCTGTCCTGCCTGTTGCAAAAAGGGATTTTCCCACCCCGGGTCAAAGGGGCAGGCCAAAGCTTTGGATTCTGAAAGAGCCAAAACACAACCTTTGAAAACAGCATCGGCATACAACAGAAGTAGAATGCAGCCCTCCAGACCTTTCCATCAGGCCCTTGGGACTCCTGCATTGCAAGGGATTGGCCCTTGGGATCCCTTCCAACTCTACAATTCTATGATTTCTCTCCCCGTGGCACACTCCTCGTTGGCCCTGCCTCACACCCTCCTTGAGTGCTTTTGCCTGGTTGGAACATGTCCTTGAACTCTGATCATACTTCTTGCTTCTGAGCGCATGCAGAAGCGATCTTCCTTTACGAAGGGGAAATTTGGTTGCTCCTCCCATGTTTTGCCTCTGGCCCCTCCCACCACTGGCATGTGGCCCCCCAGGAGGTTGCCCAGAAGGGAATGCGGCCCTCAGGCTGCAAAAAGGTTCCCCACGTACTGAAATCAGTTCCCTGTGGGAGCACATATTGAGGGTACCAGCTCCCCGGCGGAAGAATTAAGCCAATGGGAGCCAGGCAGTAGTAGTGACACCTAAGAGTTGGTAAAGGTAAAATTAAAGGGACCCCTGACCATTAGGTCCAGTCGTGACCGACTTTGGGGTTGCGGCGCTCATCTCGCTTTATTGGCCGAGGGAGCCGGCGTACAGCTTCCGGGTCATGTGGCCAGCATGACTAAGCCGCTTCTGGTGAACCAGAGCAGCGCACGGAAACACTGTTTACCTTCCCGCCGGAGTGGTACCTATTTATCTACTTGCACTTTGACGTGCTTTCGAACTGCTAGGTTGGCAGGAGCAGGGACCGAGCAATGGGAGCTCACCCCGTCATGGGGATTTGAACCACCGACCTTCTGACCGGCAAGTCCTAGGCTCTGTGGTTTAACCCACAGTTGTTAGGAGGCCCCTATTCCCCGCAGAGAGCTACAGTTCCCAGAGTTTCCTGGGAAGGTGGAAGAGGATATAGCTCAAGCACTCTGAGAGTTGTAGCTTTGGCATCTGTTGATGGAGTAGAGGTCCATTGCTGGAAAAATCATGCAGCCGCCACACAGATCTAGGAACAAAACATGAGAAGCTCCCTTCTGCCAAATCAGCCCCTTGGTACATCTAGCTCTGAATTGTCTGCTCTGTCTGGCAGTGTCTCTCCAAGGATTGATTGATTGATTGATTGATTGTGTTTCTATGCTGCTTTTCATTCAAATGGATTTCAAAGCGGCTTACAAACAATGCATAGCAATAACATAACAGAACATAATGTTGTTGTTGTTGTTTAGTCGTTTAGTTGCATCTGACTCTTCGTGACTCCATGGACCAGAGCACGCCAGGCACTCCTGTCTTCCACTGCTTCCCGCAGTTTGGTCAAACTCACATTGGTAGCTTCGAGAACATTGTCCATCCATCTTGTCCTCTGTTGTCCCCTTCTCCTTGTGCCCTCCATCTTTCCCAACATCAGGGTCTTTTCCAGGGAGTCTTCTCTTCTCATGAGGTGGCCAAAGTATTGGAGCCTCAGCTTCAGGAGCTGTCCTTCCAGTGAGCACTCAGGGCTGATTTCCTTAAGAATGGATAGGTCTGATCTTCTTGCAGTCCATGGGACTCTCAAGAGTCTCCTCCAGCACCATAATTCAAAAGCATCAATTCTTCGGTGATCAGCCTTCTTTATGGTCCAGCTCTCACTGCCATACATCACTACTGGGAAAACCATGGCTTTAACTATACGGACCTTTGTTGGCAAGGTGATGTCTCTGCTTTTTAAGATGCTGTCTAGGTTTGTCATTGCTTTTCTCCCAAGAAGCAGGCGTCTTTTAATTTTGTGGCTGCTGTCACCATCTGCATAATAGAAGATCACAAATGCAGCACAAGCCATATAAAATAATGAACAAATCATCAATGAAACAATTACAATATATGAAACACTGTTAACAAAACAGTGTTTTGGGCAGGGAATCTTTCCCAGCTTTACATGGAGATTCCAGGGTTTGGCTATGGGGACTTCTGCATGCTCTGCTGCTGAGTGACAACTCTTCCTCCAACTTTGTTTACCATACCTCTTTCCAGAGAAACCAGGAGTCCTGATGGGGAGTGTCCCCGGCTAAACCAACAGCCCCCATCCCCATCTCTTCACAGATTATTAGGAATTATTATTTATTATGGGTTATTATTATTATGGGTAAAAAGTGTAGCAGATTGAGAGCATATGGGTAAAAATTGTAGGAGAGAGAAGCAACAGTGACCTTACTGTGGGTGTCTGCTATAGATCCACCAATCTAGACTGAAGAAGAAGAGTTTGGATTTGATATCCCGCTTTTTCACTACCCGAAGGAGTCTCAAAGCGGCTAACATTCTCCTTTCCCTTCCTCCCCCACAACAAACACTCTGTGAGGTGAGTGAGGCTGAGAGACTTCAGAGAAGTATGACTAGCCCAAGGTCACCCAGCAGCTGCATGTGGAGGAGCGGAGACACGAACCCGGTTCCCCAGATTACGAATCTACCGCTCTGAACCACTACACCACACTGGCTCTCAGACTTGGATGATGCCTTACTTACCAAACATTCAAAAAGGAGAGAAATAATAATCATGGGGGACTTCAACTTCCCCAATATCTGTGGGGACTCAAACTCTGCTAAGAGTGTAAGGTCTGACAAATTCCTCCATTGCCTCGCTGACAATTTCATTTCCCAGAAGGTGGAAGAACCAACAAGGGGAACATCTATCTTGGACCTGGTCCTCACCAATAGCGAAGAACTGATTGATGAAATGGAAGTGCTCAGAAACTTGGGAGGAAGTGATCATGTTCTCCTAGGTTTTAGGATACAGAGGCAAGGGAAAACTGAGTGTAGTCAAACATGCACTCCGGATTTTAAGGAGGCCAATTTCGAAAAGCTGAAGGAGCTACTGGGTGTGATCCCCTGGTCAGAAATACTCCGTGAGAAGGGAGTCCAAGAAGGATGGGAGTTTCTGAAAGGAGAAATGTTGAAGGCCCTAATGCAGACAATACCAAGCAGAAAGAAAAGTGGGAGGCATCTAAGGAAACCGGTGTGGCTGCATAAGGAGCTTACAGATGAGCTGAGAGTTAAGAAGGGCATGAATAAGAAATGGAAGAAAGGGGAAATCACAAAGGAGGAATATAGATGATTAGCCAACAGTTGCAGGGGCAAAGTCAGGCTGGCTAAAGCTAAGAATGAGCTCAAGCTTGCAATAGAGGTTAAAAATAATAATAAAAGGTTTCTTTGGCTATGTCCAAAGTAAGAGGAAGAACAAGCAAGTGGTAGATCCTCCATGTGGGAAACACGGAGAAATGCTATTGGGTGACAGAGAAAAGGCAAAACTACTCAACACCTATTTTGCCTCTGTCTTCACCCCAAAGGAAAGCGATGTCCAACCTGGTGATAACAGAATAAATGATGTAAGGAGGGAGTCCAAGATAGGAAAAGAGGTAGTAAGGGAACACCTAGCTACTTTAAATGAGTTCAGATCTCCAGGGCCTGATGAGCTGCATCCAAAAGTACTAAAGGAGCTTGCGGATGTAATTTCAGAGCCTTTGTCTATTATCTTTGAGAATTCTTGAAGAACAGGTGAGGTCCCTACAGACTGGAGGTGGGCAAATGTTGTCCCCATCTTCAAAAAGGGGGGAAAGGAAGACCCAGGTAACTACCGACCGGTGAGCTTGACATTGATACCAGGGAAGGTCCTAGATAATTCAACAGTTGGTCTGTGAGTATTTAGAAAAGGATGCTGTAATTACTAAAAATAACTCATGCCAGACCAATCTGATTTCTTTTTCTTTTTTTATGGAACTACAAACTTGGTGGTTCAGGGAAATGCTGTGGAGATAGTGTATCTTGATTTCAGTAAGGCTTTGATATTCTTCTCGAGTAAGCTGGTAAAACGTGGGTTGAACCAGGTAACTGTTAGGTGGATCTGTAGCTGGTTGCCTGACTGAACCCAAAGAGTACTCATTAATAGTTCCTTGTCACCCTGGAAAAAAGTGACAAGTGGGGTACTGCAGGGTTGTGTCCTGGGCATGTTGTTGTTCAATGTCTTTATAAATGAAGGGCTGTCTCATGGAGGAGGGAGCATGCTTGTTTTCTCCTGCTCTGGAGGGTAGGACTCGAACCAATGGCTTCAAGTTGCAATAAATGAGATTCCGATGAAACATTCGGAAAAACTTTGTGACAGTAAGAGCTGTTCAGCAGTGGAACAGACTCCCAGGAGAGGTGGTGGACTCTCCTTCCTTAGAGGTTTCTAAACAGAGGCTGGGTGGCCATCTGTCATGGATGCTTTAGTTGAGATTCCTGCATTGCAGGGGGTTGGACTAGATGACCCTCGTTGTCCCTTCCAGTTCTAAGATTTTATGATTCTATGAAGCTTTGTAGTCCCAGCGCTCACCGCTAGATGCCACTCTCCTCTCAAACTGGGGTTTAGGGAACCTAGACATGCTTGGTTCAGTTTAGAGTTTCTTTCTAGCTGTGTTTGACAGATGCCACTCTTGCCTCCTAGTGGAAAAGATATAAATCAGCAGTCCTGGTTGATTTATTAAAAATAGAAAGGAAGGATTTGGAGAAAGGCCTAGAAGCCTCAGACTCTTGAACTGGAGCTTGTGGCTAAACCAGGTGAGGGTAGCCAATGGGTCTCAATTCCTCAGTGGATTAGGGACTTCCTCTGCATGAAAAGACAGGAAACCCCTGGTCCTAAACCTCCACTGCCTTGCGGGATATCTTAGGGAGAAGAAAAGACTAAGGAGTGGAGTCCCTAAGGCAGTTGGATGGCGTCTTGTATGATAATAATAATAAATTTTTAATTATTCCCCGCCCTTCCCGGTTCAAAAAACCAGGCTCAGGGCAGCTAGCAACAAATTTAAAACACTTAATTGTAAAAGCAACATAAAATACAGTATAAAAACATAAATAACAATAAAATTCAAAGTTCAGAAATCAATTTGGGGGAAATCCATCTAATAAGCATTAGATAATCACCAGGGCTAGCTGGCTGAATTAGTCCTACTTGGGCCAGTGAAGAGGCCAGGGGAGAATTAGATGTGGGGTCTTAGAGTGGGTAATCTTCATAAAAGGGGAGGGGGAGGAAAAAGAAGGGAAATAAAAGATGAGGCTGAATTCAAATGAAAGGCCTTACAGGCCTGACGGAAGGAGGTTAAATCCTGAAGGGCCCTAGTCTCTTGGGACAGAGCATTCCACCAGGTCGGAGCCATCACTGAAAAGGCCCTGGCCCTGGTGGAGGATAGTCTGACTTCCTTAGGGCCCGGGACCTCTAAACTATGGTTATTCATGGACCTTAAGGTCCTCTGTGGGGCAGACCAGGAGAGGCTCCTTTCGGCAATTCCTGCAACCAAGCTGGTGCCAAACATATTGTTCTGCCTTCCTTTGGACCACATCAGTGAGGCCGAGAGGAGAGTCTTGTCGTCTGGGCAGCCCAGGACCTCCAGATACACTGCCCAGTCTTGTGCCCCAGGGAAGTCACTTCAGTGCTGCTAATGCAGTGATTTAACTTCACCCACGGAGGTGCACTCCATTGTCTCCCAAGGCAGACAGATGCCAACAACAACCATAGTTTGTTTCTATTATCTGGAATTTTGCAATGTTGCTTTTAAGCTGCCTTGAATCCCAACATGGGAGAAAAGTGAGATACAAATACATTAAAATAATAATAAAATTGCTAGAATTTTGTTGCCTGAGCCTGCAAAAAAAAGTGTGTGCAGGGGTATCATTGTGAACCTGGAAAGCCCCAGTGGGCGTGTGGTGATCTGGTGTGGGAAAACTGGCCAGCCCTACGGCACATAGTTCCTGGACAGGTGCTGCTAGCCCAGAGGGTTGAGGGAGGTCACATGGCTCAGAGGACTTTCAACTTTACCCCTCAGCTTTCTTCCTAACCAGCTCATTCAGTCCAGGAGAGTCCCAGTGGTGCTCTCTGTTGGTGGTGAGGAGAACTGTAGCTCAGCGACAGAGAACAGGCTTTGCAAGCAGAAGCTCCCAGGTTTGATGCCTGGCATCTCTAGCTAAGAAAGCAATCAGGGAACAGGTGATGGGACACATCTGTGCCAGGAGATGCCAGAGAGCTGTCCATAATTGGAAATAATGCAGGGCTCCTCTGGCCAGACCTGTCTGTTGAGCACTCATCCTGATTCACTTGCACAAAGCTCATGCAGAGGTTAGATTTTGATTGCAGCAACACCATATACAGTGGTACCTCGGTTTAAGTACTTAATTCATTCCAGAGGTTCGTTCTTAACCTGAAACTGTTCTTAACCTGAAGCACCACTTTATCTGGGGTTTCTGTTGAGGCCGGTGATTAGCTGTGGGAGGAGCTTATCAGAGCTTGCAGGGCAGCAGCTGAAGAAGGAGCAAAAAGGGTTTTCTGGTGTGTGTGTTTCTTTGTGGCTGATTAGCTGCTCTCCCTGTGCAAAGGTGAGAGGGGGCAGGGTTTCTGTTGAGGCAGGTGATTAGCTGTGGGAGGAGCTTATCAGAGCTTGCAGGGCAGCGGCGCGCGCGTTTGATCCATCTTTTAGATTTAGGGGAGCTAGCCTCAAACGTTTGTTGGGGGAGACCTAGGTTTTTTTGGGGGGGGAGTTATTTGTCCTGTCTTCACGCTTCTTATGATGGAGGACCGCTGTAGCCACCCCCAACGACATGTTCTCAAGATGGAGGGTGAGGGAACAGCTGCAGTCGCCTGCGGTTCCTGCGCAATGTTTGCCATCTTGCCAAAGGTTGCAGGCAGCTTTACCTGCAGCAATTGCATGTTGATTGCCCTCTTAGAAGACAAAGTCCAGCAACTAGAGGAAAATGTAGCTACGCTCCAAAGAATTAGAGAGCTGGAGCTCTTCTTGGAAGCAACAGAGCACACCGTCTCCACCAAGGAGGAGACAGGAGACTCCCCTGAGAAGGAGGCTAGTTCACCAACACAGGAGCCAGATATATGGAGAAACGTGACTCAAAGACGTAGGAGGCCCAGGGTTCGCTCTGATTGTTTAGAAATACACAATCGCTTTGAGGTCCTCTCCCCTAGCATGGAAGACAAAGAGCAGACTCCATTTGAGGATCTCTCCCTCATTACAGTCGATCAGGTATATGAAGACGAGCAGCAAAGTCAGTCCTCAGGGAATGTGCAGGCGACCTTGGAATGGACAGCTCACGGAAGAACCCCGACCAAACCTAAGAGGAGGCGTGTAGTGGTGATAGGGGATTCCCTACTGAGGGGAACAGAAGCAGTGATCTGTGGGCCTGACAAGATGTCTCGGGAAGTGTGCTGTCTCCCCGGGGCTAAGATCCAAGATGTAACTGAACGACTGCAAGGAATCATAAAACCCACTGACAAATACCCCTTCCTCTTGGTTCATGTGGGAACCAATGACACTGCAAGCAATAGCCTCCAGAAGATCAAAAGAGACTACGAGGCTCTGGGCAGGAAATTGAAGCAATTAAAGGCACAAATTGTCATCTCATCTGTCCTCCCAGTTGAACGACGTGGCCCAGGGAGAGAGGGAAAAATAGTGGAAGTGAACAGCTGGCTTCGCAAATGGTGTAAACAGGAACGGTTTGGATTCTTAGATCACGGACTGCAGTTTCTTGAAGATGGACTTCTGGCAAGCGATGGGCTGCACCTCACAACGGTTGGGAGGAATGTTTTTGCCAAAAATCTCAGAAACCTCATCAGGAGGGCTTTAAACTGACTAATGTGAGGGAGGGAGACAGTGCTCCTGAAGGTAGGAGTCTATCAATTGATGAAGATGATCATCCAAATGTCATAGACCAAATGGAGCAAACAGCACGCAGACCTAGTGGTGGGAGGAAAAAATCCTTAAATAAGAGACACAGGGGAATGATTAATGGACTTCAATGTCTGTACACTAATGCGCAAAGCATGGGAAATAAACAAGATGAGCTTGAGCTCTTGGTACAGCAAACTAAATATGACATAATAGGCATCACTGAAACCTGGTGGGATAAGTCCCACGATTGGAATGTAATAATGGAGGGATACAATCTATTTCAGAGAAACAGACCAGACAAGAAAGGAGGAGGAGTGGCGTTATATGTCAGGGATGTGTATACCTGTGAAGAGATCCAAGATTTAGAACCTCAAAGCCAAAGTGAGAGCATTTGGGTCAAAATTAAGGGAGAGAAGAATAACAGTGACCTCATTGTGGGAGTTTACTATAGATCCCCAAGCCAAACGGAGGACATAGATGATGCCTTCCTGAAACAGATGGCCAAGCATGCAAAAGGAAGGGAGATAGTAGTAATGGGGGACTTCAAATACCCGGATATTTGTTGGATGTCAAACTCAGCCAAGAGCATAAGGTCAAACAGATTCCTCACTGGCCTTGCAGACAACTTCGTTGTCCAGAAAGTGGGAGAAGCAACAAGAGGAACAGCCATTTTAGATCTGGTCCTAACCAATGTTGATGACCTGGTTAGTGGGGTAGAAGTGGAAGGATCATTAGGCGCGAGTGATCATGCTCTTCTGAAGTTTACTATACAGCGGAAAGGAACAGCCAAGCATACTAGGACTCAATTTCTTGACTTTAAGAAAGCCGACTTCATAAAACTTAGGGAAGTGCTGGGTGAGATCCCATGGACAGTAATACTAAAAGGAAAGGGAGTTCATGATGGCTGGGAGTTTGTTAAGAGGGAGATAGTAAAAGTACAACTTCAGGCAATACCAATGAGACGGAAACATGGAAGGTGCCTAAAGAAGCCAGGGTGGCTATCTAAAGAACTTTTAACTGAGTTAAGATTAAAAAAGGATGTGTACAAAAAATGGAAAAGGGGGGAAACCACCAAAGAGGAATTCAAACAAATAGCCAGCACGTGTAGACACAAAGTCAGAAAAGCTAAAGCACAGAATGAACTCAGGCTTGCTAGAGGGGTTAAAAGCAACAAAAAAGGCTTTTATGGGTATGTTCGTAGCAAAAGGAAGAACAAAGAAACAGTGGGGTCACTCAGAGGAGAAGATGGTGAAATGCAAACAGGGGACACAGAAAGGGCTGAACTCCTCAATGCCTTCTTTGCCTCAGTCTTCTCTGATAAAGAAAACAATGCCCGACCTGAAGAATTTGGAGCAAATGATTCAGCAGAGGAAACACAGCCCAGAATAACTAAGGAGATAGTACAAGAATACTTGGCTAGTTTAGATGTATTCAAGTCTCCAGGGCCAGATGAACTGCATCCAAGAGTATTAAAAGAACTGGCAGATGTGATCTCAGAAGCACTGGCAGTCATCTTTGAGAATTCCTGGACAACAGGCGAAGTCCCGGCAGACTGGAGGAGGGCAAATGTTGTCCCTATTTTCAAAAAGGGGAAAAGAGAGGACCCAAATAATTACCGCCCAGTCAGTCTGACATCAATACCAGGGAAGATTCTGGAGCAGATCATTAAGCAAACAGACTGTGAGCACCTAGAAAGGAATGCTGTGATCACCAATAGTCAGCATGGATTTCTGAAAAATAAGTCATGTCAGACGAACCTGATCTCGTTTTTTGACAGAATTACAAGCCTGGTAGATGAAGGGAACGCAGTGGATGTAGCCTACCTTGATTTCAGCAAGGCATTTGACAAGGTGCCCCATGATATTCTTGTAAAGAAGCTGGTAAAATGCGGTCTTGACTATGTCGGATTTCAAGCCAGCAGAGCCATCTTAGTCCAGAGGAATTTGGCCACCCTCCAGGTGCCCGGCTTGAATCCTTGTGACCTCCTGTCTGCGACTCCCGGCAAGATCAAGGGAGGTCTCTTCGGCGATCCTTTTCAAACGTGAAAAGAACACACCACTCCTCCCCCTCCCATAGTCAGGGGGGGGAATAAGACAGACAGAATTATATCTACATGTCTTTATTCCTGTCTTTCCAGCAGTACAGAGAAAACACGTCTGTACCCTCTGATTCACAACTGCAGAGAGAGAAAAAACTCCACCCATGTACTTCCAGTACAGGGTCATGTGCCACTCTGAGCTAACATCCGGCTCTCAGTGCACTGAATAGACTGTCCCTGGTTCCCACGGTACAATCCAATAACATCAGCTTCCTGTTTACCATTCCAGCCATCTGGAGCTCGCTTCTGCATTGCTCCTTTTTCGTAACATCCTCCCCCAAAAGAATCAATGCGTGTTGCAGCAAGCAAAGCGTGATCCAGAGAAGAAAACAAACAGTTGTTATACACATAACACTCCCCTGTTGTTTCAGTTCCACCCTTGGAACTCCCCGCCACTGGTTTCCCCAGTGTACCTCTCTGGTTGTCTGGTTTCCAAGGAATGAGTGCATCTGCATTACCTTGGCTAGCAACTCTCTGTTGTGTCTTTGTCTCTGACTTAGACACAGCTCCAACCTGTCCTCGGTTGTTTACAACAGCAACACATGCAACAGCTAAATTAGCAAACTCTTTTGAGTACCTCTTGGGTGGTTGACCCTTTGTAACTCTCTCAGACCTACGTATGAGGTGCTGATCCTCTCTGCTCACTGGTCCAGTCTCAGGACTCTTTGGAGAACCAGTTCCAATGGTAAACAGTGGTTCATCCTTCAGTTGTGAAGGCCTATCCATTGTGTGAGACTTCCTCTCAATGACTGTGACAACTGAGCTCTTCGAGCTATCAGTGTCATCACTCTCAGTACCACTGTAATCAGTAAAATCATCATCATCTGAATCGTCCTCAGTGGGAAACGTGTGTACTATCACTCTCTCCTGTTCAGGAGCACTCTCTAGAAATTTTGTGAGAATCACCTGACCAGATTCAGACAAAATTACTCTGTAGAGACCCTTTTCATACCCCACAAAAATGCCTCTGGCATTCTTTACTCCACCTGGAGCTTCTGTCCGCACATGAGACCCAAAAACCTTGAAATGGGCAACAGAAGGTTTTCTATGGAACAGTTTCTCAAAAGGAGAACTTCCCAACTCTTTTGAAACCTTTCTCACTTTCGTATAACAATACGACATCAGAGACTCGGCCCAGTACTCATGTGGCAGATGTGAACTAAGCAATTGCGCTTCCATCCCCTTTTGCAATTCTCTGTTCACCCGTACACAGACACCCCTGTTCCACGCTTCCGCTGAAACAGCAATCTTGTGTCTTATCCCCTTCTTCTGCAGGAACCTCTGGAAATCCTGTAAAAGAAAAATCTGCTTCTCATCTGTGAATAGACAATCAATGTTAGCATCATGCATACTCTTAACCGTGTCACAAAACTCCTGAAACCTTTCTAAGGCTTCCTGTGGCTTTCTCAACACATAAACCCAGACATAGTTAGAGAAATGATCCACACACACAAGATAATATCTTGCATTGCCTCTAGATGGTTCTAGAGGACCAATCACATCAGCATACACCCGCTGAAATGCTCTGTTGACCCCGGTCTTCTTCTTGCTCACACCTGCAAGAGAAACTAGGTTAGACACAGATGAATTACATTCCATGTAATCACTTTGTGCAAAAGTCAACAAATATAGTCCATCCTTCTCTCTGGCCGAAAGAAATAACTCTCCATCTTTGTAGATCTTGCAGCTCTCAGCATCGTAGGACAATCTCAGTCCTTTCTTTGCAATCTGCGAAACACTCAGCAGATTGAACTTCAATTCAGGAACCAAGTAAACATTGTTTACAGTCAAGTTCAGACTCTTAAGATAGACAGTCCCTACGCCGGTCGCTTCCAGCTCCTGACCGTTGGCCTGTTTCACAGCGAAGCTTTGCTTCTTAAACGTTGAAAAGAGTTCTCTGTGTGGGGACATATGAAAAGTACATCCAGTGTCAATTACAAACGCGTTCCCAACATCTGGCGTGGTTCCTTTCGCCATCAAAGCCTTTCCAGGTCTCACCGAAGTCTTGGTATGACCTTTGCCTGACGCCTCAGGCTTTGCTGAGCGGCTCTTCGCTCCTTTTGGCTGACGTGGCTTCTTACAGTTCCGCTGAAGATGCCCAGCCTGTCCACAACTGTAACATCGGACAGCGTTCAAAGCTAGAGCATCCTTCCCAGTAGCCTCATCGGTGGGGGAATTAGAACTCCGTTCCTCCCTCCCCCTGTACTTTACTTCCAGTGCAGCATGCCGGCTGTGTTCATCCAGAACCACGGCATTCAGGGGAGGTGGACAAAGTAACGCTCCCCCCTTCCTGGCATCCATGCTGAACCCAAGTCTTTGCACTCAATCTCAAGCCAGCTTTCACTTTCAAGCCAGTAAAATCCAAAAGTCTCTTCTGGGCTGTTTACTGCTTCACTGGCAGGCAAACCTTTGGGCTGTATTCAAAAACCTTGCACATGCTGCGCAGAATTCAAAACACTTCCCAGGCTCTTTTGAGCCATTCAGTAACTTTACAAGTGCTGGCGGACGTTGCCTAGCAACCTGCTCAAGACGGGAATCCTTATCTCACCACAGGAATTCCTGGTATGCAAGCCTTTCTTTCAGAGCTGTTTTTTTTCCTCAAACGCAGCTCTCTCGTGAACAGAGAATTAAACCTTTCTGTTCATTCTCCTTAGCCCGAAATGCAGCATACCTTTTTGGCGCTCAGTTGCCTTGCGGTGTCCAGCTGTCTGTTCAGCTTTCTGGCTGCAGGCAGACGCTTTCTTTATCTCCTTAGGTGCAGAGGATGGCAACGATTCATCGACCTCTCACCTCTCATGCAGATTCTCATGGATCTTTAACCCATCGGCTCTGCTACCAGATGTAACCTCTGCTACCAGATGTCGGATTTCAAGCCAGCAGAGCCATCTTAGTCCAGAGGAATTTGGCCACCCTCCAGGTGCCCGGCTTGAATCCTTGTGACCTCCTGTCTGCGACTCCCGGCAAGATCAAGGGAGGTCTCTTCGGCGATCCTTTTCAAACGTGAAAAGAACACACCACTCCTCCCCCTCCCATAGCCGGGGGGGGGAATAAGACAGACAGAATTATATCTACATGTCTTTATTCCTGTCTTTCCAGCAGTACAGAGAAAACACGTCTGTACCCTCTGATTCACAACTGCAGAGAGAGAAAAAACTCCACCCATGTACTTCCAGTACAGGGTCATGTGCCACTCTGAGCTAACATCCGGCTCTCAGTGCACTGAATAGACTGTCCCTGGTTCCCACGGTACAGTCCAATAACATCAGCTTCCTGTTTACCATTCCAGCCATCTGGAGCTCGCTTCTGCATTGCTCCTTTTTCGTAACAGACTATGCTACCACTCAGTGGATTTGTAACTGGCTGACTGACCGAACCCAAAGGGTGCTCTTCATCCTGGAGAAGAGTGACTAGTGGGGTGCCACAGGGTTCTGTCTTGGGCCCGGTCTTATTCAACATCTTTATCAACGACTTGGATGATGGACTCAAGGGCATCCTGATCAAATTTGCAGATGACACCAAACTGGGAGGGGTGGCTAACACCCCAGAGGACAGGATCACACTTCAAAACGACCTTGACAGATTAGAGAACTGGGCCAAAACAAACAAGATGAATTTTAACAGGGATAAATGTAAAGTATTGCACTTGGGCAAAAAAAATGAGAGGCACAAATACAAGATGGGTGACACCTGGCTTGAGAGCAGTACATGTGAAAAGGTCTTGGTTGACCACAAACTTGACATGAGCCAACAGTATGACGCGGCAGCTAAAAAAGCCAATGCAATTCTGGGCTGCATCAATAGGAGTATAGCATCTTGATCAAGGGAAGTAATAGTGCCACTGTATTCTGCTCTAGTCAGACCTCACCTGGAGTACTGTGTCCAGTTCTGGGCACCACAGTTCAAGAAGGACACTGACAAACTGGAACGTGTCCAGAGGAGGGCAACCAAAATGGTCAAAGGCCTGGAAACGATGCCTTATGAGGAATGGCTAAGGGAGCTGGGCATGTTTAGCCTGGAGAAGAGGAGGTTAAGGGGTGATATGATAGCCATGTTCAAATATATAAAAGGATGTCACATAGAGGAGGGAGAAAGGTTGTTTTCTGCTGCTCCAGAGAAGCGGACACGGAGCAATGGTTCCAAACTACAAGAAAGAAGATTCCACCTAAACATTAGGAAGAACTTCCTGACAGTAAGAGCTGTTCGACAATGGAATTTGCTGCCAAGGAGTGTGGTGGAGTCTCCTTCTTTGGAGGTCTTTAAGCAGAGGCTTGACAACCATATGTCAGGAGTGCTCTGATGGTGTTTCCTGCTTGGCAGGGGGTTGGACTCGATGGCCCTTGTGGTCTCTTCCAACTCTATGATTCTATGATTCTATGATCTAATGGGGCCTCCTGCTGCCACTGCGCTGCTGCTGCACGATTTCTGTTCTCATCCTGAAGCAAAGTTCTTAACCCGAGGTACTATTTCTGGGTTAGCGGAGTCTGTAACCTGAAGCGTATGTAACCTGAGGTACCACTGTACTTAAAGTACATGGGCTCCCCCTGAAAAATTCTTAGGAACTGCAGTTTGTTAAGGGTGCTAGGAATTGTAGCTCTGTAATAGATAAACTGTGGTTCCCAGGATTATTTGCAGGAAGCTAAGTGCTTTAAATGTAAGGTATGGATGTGAACTATATCTTAATTGTTGGCAGGTTATACAACAATGAGCAGCCATCATCCTAGAATCATCCTGATTTTTGTGGGTGGGTGGGTGGGGTGTTTACATGTCTTCCCATAAATCAATTATTTATTCTGCACTTTTCAGTGTATTTCCCCATCATTTTCCTAACCACAAAAAGTCATTAAAAGAAGAAGATTTGTTACACTGGGGCAACGGAGTGCTTTAACCCCTTTTAATAGCACAAATCTAGATTTCCAATGTGCTTGGGTCGGTGCCTGAACTGATTTAGCGAAGGACAGGAAAAACTATGCAGCTCCATGGCTGTAAGAATTGCTGCCCAAGTTTGTTTTTTGTTTCCTCCCTCTCTACCCCACTTGGGGATACCGGTAACTGCATCTGAGGGCAACCATCCTTTTGCCCTCAGTCACATCGCTGGCACCCCTGGCATCTCATCTGTGTCAGTTACTGGTGAATGAACTCTCCACTTAGACACTCTAAAAGAGAAAAGAAAAGGTGGAGGCGGCAGGAGCGCTCAGCTTCTATGATAATTAAGCTGCTGACAGGAAAATGAAGCAGAGGCCAAGCCTTGCTCAAGGCCTGGCAGTGGGACAGAAGGCCAAGCATAGGTTGGCATGGGGCACTTGTTCTGCCCGCTGCTAATGGCTTGGCTTGCCCCTATTAGTGCAGGAGCCAGCTCCCCGATCAATCTTTTCCAGCAGACGCAGAAGCATAATCAGCGATCGATACAGGCCTACCAGCTGAGTGGCTGTTAGGTGTGCCCAGCAGTGATCTTGCATGCGGCCCAGCCTATGGAAAATCCAGAGTATTGTTGGTACTCAAGCTGTGCTATCACAAAAACTCTGCTGGCTCAAAGCACAGGCCCATCGCATTCTGGATCGCCTACAGGTCAGGGAACATCCTCCAGGTCAGTGGAGGCTGGCACTCACTAGGAGTGATAGGGTGGAAGGCAGGGATGCTGACAGTAGGTGGCGCCAGAGCAAAAGACTGGTGGAGCTAGAGTCAATGATGGGCAGAGCCAGCTAAGTCTGGTGTTGTCTCCATCCACACTGAGACTAAGGAGGAGGCTGACAGCCAGTGCCACATGCTCGGCTTGTCAAGTAAGGGAGGGAGGCAGGTGAAGAATGACTGAAGGCAGGCAGAGCTTGGTAGGGCAGTGCCACACCTCCCCATAAGTACCAGCCTCCACTGCTGCCCATTGGCCATGCTGGGTGGGACTGATGGGAGCTGGAGGCTGACAACAACTGGAGTTTTCCCATCTCTGCAGCTGTTGGCTCAGAGGTACAGCTTGTAACTGCTAGAAACTGGACATTCAATGTATTGATCCCAGTCCTGTGGAACTCCTTCCCGATTGAGATTAGGCAGGCCCCCTACTTGCTGAACTTCAAGCACATGGCAAATACAGTGGTACCTCAGGTTAAGTACTTAATTCGTTCCGGAGGTCCGTTCTTAACCTGAAACTGTTCTTAACCTGAAGAACCGCTTTAGCTAATGGGGACTCCCGCTGTTGCCGCGCCGCCAGAGCACGATTTCTGTTCTCATCCTGAAGCAAAGTTCTTAACCTGAGGTACTATTTCTGAATTAGCAGTCTGTAACCTGAAGCGTCTGTAACCTGAAGTGTCTGTTACCTGAAGCCTCTGTAACCTGAAGTGTCTGTAACCTGAGGTACCACTGTACTTTCTTATTCCAGCAGGCATTTTAAGGTTTAGCTTAAGGTTTAAGAGGAGTTTTGTTCTCTGAATGGCTTTTTTTTAAATATTGCTGAGAAATGCTTATATTTCAGTAGTATGATAAATAAACAAATGCCTGCCCCAAAACTTCTGCAGGTGCAAAGCGTATTGGAAGGAGGATTGTTCCTAACTGCCCCGATACCATCGTGAGCACAAATCATCATGAATTCACAATAAAAAGGATGTCTGGAGGGGCTCCCAGAGAAAAGAGAGGTGTCTGTGTTTTGTAGGTGAGTGACAGAGTCAAAAATTCATTCGTAAGCTATGTTTGCTACCAGAACCCTTGACAGGTTCTTCCTCACTCTCTCATGCCACTCCCTTTCAGTAAGAAACTGCTCTTTCATGCAATTTACTAGCAAACCATCTCGCCTTTCTTGAGAAACAGTGGAGTGCATGTGTGCGGGGGGTGTGCCTAGATCAAGTGAGATCAATATCCAAGCCATTTTAAATTGGTTGGACATGGATAGGTAGATTTTTAATCTATATATATTGTGTGTGATGTTTCCCCCCAAAAATAAATGCCCAGCAATTTCCCCATTGCCCCAAACAGCTGAAGCTCCTGACTCAAAGCAAAAGAAAAAGGTGATTTGAAACTTTGGCCTAAGTCCCAATAATCTGGAAGGTGAAAAGGAGCCACCTCAACACCAGGGAGGCTTAAGATGCAGCAGGAGAGGCCGGGAAGAGGTGCGTCTGGGCAGGGTGCACGGTCCAGACCTCTTTGCGAGGCTCCGGGGCCCTTCTCGATCAATGCTGGCTCTGTGGAGCGAAAGCATGTGGCAGGAAGGGGGTGGAGGATGTGTGGGAAGGATTGGGAGGGTGTTGGAGGGTGGGAGACAGCTTGTCTCTGAGTGGCTCTCCCAGTTTCCTGAGGCGATGGAGGGAGAGAGCACTGAGCAACTCCTGGCTGTTTTCAGCTGCTTCTAGCCCAGCAGAAAGGGCTGAGGCGAGAGAGATGGAGACGGAGGCGCACAAATACGACGACGGCGCAGAGGAGAAGGTGGCCTGGTTCGCCCGCTGTATGTGACTACAGTCAGCTTTGCACCAGCCCTTGGGCTCCTGCAAGACTTCCCAAGTCTTTGTGGGCTTGTCGGGAGAACTTCAGAAGCTCCCCAGCCCCCTTCGGGGAGAGGACCAAGACTTACTGTTTCATCATCAGGCTGCGACCAACCCCACCGGGAGGGGCGGCTGGCTTTCTGCGTTGTCCAGAAGAACTGGCAGACTTGAGGCGGGCTAGGTTGCCAGCCTAGAGCAGCCGTTTGTCGCCCCATTCTTATTTTGGCTTTTGTGGAACCTGGCACCCTCCAAACATGCTTTTCCTGGTGCTTCTGACCATGCCATTGGTGACGGGCCCCAGTGGCACAGCCATGGCACTCTCTACCTGCCAGACCTTGGACTTGGAGGTAGCCCGGGCACGGAGGGTCCAGGCCGTGCGAGGCCAAATCCTCAGCAAGCTGCAGCTGGCAACACCTCCCGAGGAAGAGGAAGGGGTGCCCGAACAACCGCCCCCCGAGGTGATGTTGCTGTACAACAGCACGCGGGAGCTGACGCGGGAGCGGGCGGCCTGCGGCGGACGGAGCGCCAGCAGCAGCAGCGAGGAAGAGGAGTACTATGCCAAGGAAGTGCGGCGGGTGGACATGCTGCCCGCCGGGCACGCTGACAGTAAGGGGCGTGAAAAAGGGGTGGGAGATGGCTGAGCCTTGGAGCGGCCAACATGACCCTGGGTCAAGTTCAGAGTGTGGGGAGGATGAATCCATTAGGATGGCAAGAGCAACCACAACTGGGGAGAGGTCTGTCGGGAGGGTGAGTCATGATAGGTACGCTCCCAGTACGATTCCGAGCACAATTCAAACTGTTGGTGCTGACCTTTAAAGCCCTAAACAGCCTCAGCCCAGTATACCTGAAGGAGCATCTCCACCCCCATCGTTCTGCCCGGATGCTGAGGTCCAGCACCGAGGGCCTTCTGGCAGTTCCCTCACTGCGAGAAGCAAAGCTACAGGGAACCAGGCAGAGGGCCTTCTCGGTAGTGGCGCCCGCCCTGTGGAACGCCATCCCACCAGATGTCAAAGAGATAAACAACTACCTGACATTTAGAAGACATCTGAAGGCAGCCCTGTTCAGGGAAATTTTTAATGTGTGACATCTTAGTTTATTTTTTGTCTTTGTGGAAGCCGCCCAGAGTGGCTGGGGAAACCCAGCCAGAAGGGCGGGGTACAAATAAATTATTATTATTATTATTATTATTATTATTATTATTATTATTATTATACCTAAATGGAGCCTCCATGTCCAGAGGCAGTGTACCAGAAGCTACTCTTCTTATGCCCTTCCTGTGGTATCTGGTTGGCCACAGAGAGGAAATAAGGGCTAGGTGGGCCATTGGTGCAATCACAGGAATGTAGGAAACCGCCTTTTTATACTGAGTCAGAACTTTGGTCCATGTAGCTCAGGACTGTCTGCACTGACTGTCAGTGGCTCTCCAGGGTTTCAGGCAGGGGACATTCACAGCCCTGCCTGGAGATGCCATATATTGAACCTGGGACCTTCTGCATTCAAAGCAGATGCTCTCCCACTGAGCCACGGCCTTTCCCCCCACAGGACTCTTAGAGGTTCTTGGAAGGCAATGAGGAAAAATGCTAAGGACCCACCCACAGGTGCCTATTCTCTACTTAGTGACCGCATTTGTTTGTGTGAATGGGCTGATGGACTATCAATGGTTTCATATCACCGTTCAGTCACATTAGGCCATTGCCCCTTGCACAGTTATAAGACAGCGAGGTAGCTCAGATAATGCAGAGGGTTGTTTGCCGACATTTAATCCAGTGGTTCAAAAACGTTTTTCCTCTGGGTCACACTTTCAGAGTAAAAACTTGCTTGCACCACACCAAATCTTTAAGAAATATGTTGGAGAACAAAAAGAACTAGTAGACTCAATTTGAGTGGCATGACTCGAATTGATTCGTTTTTTGCGCATACATTTCAATAACCCCAAAGTTTGACGGTACAGATGTTGTAAAGGTGTCATGATCTGTCGTGGAAAAACCCCATTGAAGAAGACAGAAGTGGTTACTCAGACATCATGACAGGCTTCAGGGCCCCCAAAGTGTAGGTCTGCCACGGATTCTTTGGTTGCAGTTCCTGCGTCGCAGGGGGTTGGACTTGGGATCCTTCTACGAGTCTATGAAAATAGATTAAAAGAGCAGTGGTCATTTTCTTACCTCCTTCCTCTGATGATACTGTCAACTTCTTTGTTCTCCTCCCTCTCTGCAGACTCCATCGCTAGCACCCAAGCCAGCCCCTTCTTTCGCCTTCTGCGTTTCGACGTCTCGGGCGCCGAGCGCAACCTCAGCAGCCTCGTTCAGGCTGAGCTGCGCATCTACAGGGTCCCAAACCCCCGAGCCCGTGTGGTGGAGCAACGCGTGGAGTTGTATCAGGTCAGAGCCCTAAAGTGCCTGAGAGAGGGACAAATCCATTGCTGACAGCTTCTTTTGGGTTCTCATTTTCTCAGCCTTCAGTACAGTTCTTCATATTGCAATTTTGTGAATACCTCTCTAATAGACACCGTTTTCATATGCAGTTTTGACTAGTGCACACATTTTTAATTGCAATTACTCGTAGTAGAAGGCATTTTTGTATGCTGGGTTTTTTTCCACTGATGTATGCATTTGCATTCCCCCTAAAATATACATCCCCCACATACACTTTTGGTTGGCTGGAGAACTACACTGAAAAATTCAAAGATGTGCAAATTTCAAAGGATCAGTGTGTTACAATTCGTGTATTGGTTTGAGAAGCACAAATCTGGTCGTTTCTCCATAAAATGCCTACAAAATGGTTGCTTCCTCTGGTTTTAAATTTTATAAGCCACCTTGGGGACAGTATGAAGAAAAGCAGGGTGTAACATTTTAATGAAACAAAATTAAAAACCTCCCCAGGTGATACGGGCAAGAGAGCCTTCAGGACCAACCCAGCGTTACGTGGAAAGTCGAACATTTCACCCGACTGATAGGGCTGAGTGGGTGTCCTTTGATGTCACAGACACCATCAGCCAGTGGCTGGATAAAAGAGGTAAGAGCCCCTCTCTTCCTAAACCTATTTGTATGGAGGGAAGATTATTCACTTGGAAAGTATTCAGAGTTTTATCTAACCTCAGTCCCACACAGAGCAGACTCCACTGAAATTAATGAACTTAGGGCCATTATTTTCAATAGGTCTCCTCCCAGCAGGACTTACTTGGATACAACCCATTATTATTATTATTATTATTATTATTATTATTATTATTATTTTGAGGGAGGGGGAAGGTTACCATCTGCCTGGCATTTTCCCAGCCCGCCCCCATTTCCCCAACATCTGTTAGTGGTCAACTGCAGCCTCCATCGTTCTGCCCGGATCCTGAGGTCCAGCGCCGAGGGCCTTCTGGTGGTTCCCTCGCTGCGAGAAGCCAAGTTACAGGGAACCAGGCAGAGGGCCTTCTCGGTAGTGGCACCTGCCCTGTGGAACACCCTCCCACCAGATGTCAAAGAGAAAAACAACTACCAGACTTTTAGAAGACATCTGAAGGCAGCCCTGTTTAGGGAAGCTTTTAATGTTTAATAGGTTATTGTATTTTAGTGTTCTGTTGGAAGCCGCCCAGAGTGGCTGGGGAAACCCAGCCAGATGGGCGGGGTATAAATAACAAATTATTATTATTATTATTATTTCTGGCCTTTCTTCACTCCTACCCAAGCCGTCATCACATCAACGGCAACAGCAACAGAGGCGGGGATGCCTCTACCACGTCTAGGGGCACCCTCTCCTTTTCCAACTCCGCTCAGCTGAGAAGCGTCCTGTTCCTTTAGCAGCCTTGAACCATCTCTCCAGCCCTATATAAGCCCTGCCATTGTTTGTGCTGGTTGGGGCTGATAGAAACTGGAGTTGGAGGGCCAAAGGTTCCCCATCTCTAACCAGTGGAGCTTGGTCCATTAGGGCACATGGGGCACTGCCATGGGCATAGGCAGGGTTTTTTTTTGGGGGGGGAGGACTTTTGTTAGGGAGGGCAGAACCAATGTGATTGGTCAGTTAGTTAAGTATTTCTATTGTTTTACTTGCTCTGGGGAGAGGCAGCTGCCCCCCTGCTCCCCATGGTCACTGCCCCACCAGCATCGGCCTGCTCCTCAGTCAGTCCTCACCTGCCCACCTTCTTATTTGCAACCAGCTTCCTCCTCCTCAGCCTCAGTGCTGCCCTTTGAGGAACTCAGCAGGGAAGAGGAAGATGGGACAATGAGTTGGCCCTGCCGATTATTGACTCTGGCGCCACCTACTGTTGGGTTCCCGGCTTTTTGGCCTACCAGTCCCAATGGGCATCAGCCACCACTGTCTCTGGCATATAGGATTGCCATTTCATATGGTGTGTGCTGGCCTTGAACCTGTGCCTTTTAACATCAGCCAGGCACAGAGAATCCTGGAATCAAGATGAAGGGATGGGGAAAAGCATCCCTGGCTCAGTTTCTACAGTGTGGACCAGACTGCTGTTAAAAGGCACACAGAAGTAGCAAGGTCAACATAATTGCTTCTGCGCTTTATGACGGCGAGATCCAAATTCTCCATTTTAATTCTCCTCCTCTCTGCATCGTCTTCCCCAGAGAGAAACATGGGCTTCAAGCTGGGAGTTCATTGCCCCTGCTGCACTTACGTCCCTGCTGGTAACACGATTAACCCCAACCACAGTGAGGAGCTGGAGGCTCGGTTTGCAGGTATGGACATAGGCAGGGACTTCGGGGTGGGGTGGGGATTTCAGCACCACCCTCTCTCCACCCCTGGATTTGTGAGTCACGCAGATTCTTCCTATACACACGCAGGCCTGGATGACGATCTTATCAAGGAAGCCTGGAAAGGGCGTGCAAGGCCCCCAGATCTCAGTGGCAAAGCTCCGCACCTGATCCTCACTCTGCTACCCCCCCACCGGTTGGAGTCCCCACCCAAGGGACGGCGTCGGAGGTCAGCCAACACTCCCAGCTGTGCCAGGTGAGGAAGCAAAGCTCTTCAGAGATATCAACATTGTGTTGGGCCCTTAAACATCCTAACAGTGAGTGTGTGTTTTGTGGTTTGGGAGACCAGAAGTGCAGCTGGTCTCAATGAACTGTGGACGACTCTATCAATTCATTGTCAATACAGCATGGATTTCTCCCAATATACATACAGACTCTTTTTTTGCAAAGCATTTCCCCCCAACACAAGGTATTTTTGCATATTATGTTCACGAATATATACAGTTTAATGCACATTTCCCCCGGTAGATGCATTTTTTTTAATACAGTATATTATCTGGCTGGAGAACTGCGCCATGAAATTCAGAGCTGTTCCAATTTTGAAGGATAACTGTGTTTTGGTTCACATATTGTTTCAGCAAGTGCAAATTAGGAAGTATTAAAATGCAGAACCTCATCTTAAGTCTCTGCATTGCTTCTGCAAACCATCCTAAACTGCTCTCCTCCTTGGATGGGCAACTTGTTCCTCATCACCATCTCAATGATCATTAGCTGTTATTCCTGCATCGCAGGGGGTTGGGCTAGATAACCCTTGGGGATACCTTCCAACTCCACAAACCTATGATTCTGTCTCATCCAGCTTTTACAGCCTGCTGCTGTTCAGGTGCCATTCAATCACATACCAGCACATTCTGGCTGTGCAATTAAAGCCGACGTAGAGCTCTTACACAAGAAACCCACCTCCCCCGCCACCAATTCAACTTTTTACTATGCGGGAAATGATGGGAAAGTGTACATACTGGAAAGGGCAGAACTCACACATGCTTGGTGCAATGTCGCCTAACTTCCTTGCAAACAAATCAGAATGAATGCTCAATAAATAGCATTCTTCCCCACAAACTTTGTGCAAACAAATCAGGATGGAATGCTCAATAAACTGGCCATCTGGAAGCGCCCCTTGTTTCAAGGAGTTCCGCAGACTGCTGGGGAAGGGAGGGGGAGGAGGAAGGTATTGGTTGAATGACCTTAGTGATTGATCGATGGTGCACAGTCCGTATACCCTTTTACATTTTGTTGGTTTTTCCTTATGCAGCCTATCTCCACTCTTCAATGAGAGTGATCATACTGGGTATAACAGCCCATCCAGTGCTTTTTAAGGGATCATCTGGATTTCAGAAACTGAGCACAGTGATCACCCCCATCTCCTGTCAGTCCCCATTTTCTGGCAGGCAGAATGATCCCAGCTGTGAACACAGAGACTGTATGTCTTCCTGAAGTGACTCAGTGGCACACAAAAAACCCTTTAGTGGTTACTCTTGATCTTCTTGTGTCCCTTCCCTCCTTTAGCAAACACCCATCTAGCCCTAAAAGGCAACCTAAGAGAAAATAAAATTTAAAATATATTTATATACATACATAAAATGAAATCTAACAACACCTCTTTTCACCTGTTTCAATGCCTCTTCATTAAACGTCAGACATGGGTTTGCCTCCAACTAAGTCGAACCTGGAGTAGGGAATGGGTGCATCTGTCAGTTTCACTTCCTCTCAGCTTCTCATTTTTCCAATTTTAAGTTTGGTTCTCTCACAATTCCACACCAGTTCATGCATTTTTTTTCTTGTAATGCGCACATTTGTGAGAAGCTTTGCCTAATATACACATTTTTGCAAAGCAATGTCCCTGATATAATGCCTTTTTGTATGTTGTTGTGTTGACTATTATATGCATTTCTATGCACACTTTATCTACATAGCAAAAGTTGGAGAAGTGTGACTTTCAAAGGACGGCTCTGTTTCATAGAACCATAGAATCAACACAGCGTTGAAAGGGACCGTGGGGGTCACCTAGTCCAACCCCCTACAATGCAGAAATCTTTTGCAGCCCAGAGTGGCTGGGGCAACCCAGTCAGATGGGCAGGGTACAAATCATACAAATTAAGAATACAAATTCAGAGTCCCATGGCTTGCAAATTGCTTTGAAAAGTGTAAGTTTGCCTTTAAACTCTTCCCCATCCATAACTCAAAGTAGACCCTTTGAAATTGACAATTTAGTAATGATCCTTGATTTTAATGAGTCTGCTCTGCGTTAAGACTGAACTGCATAAAATCCACGGAGTCAACATTTATATGTTTTAAAAATTTCTACCCCACATTTCTAACAAAAGCAAAGCACCTCTAAGGATACGCAGAGTGCCTTTTCCTCTATAATTGAGTAGATACAACCCTATCCCAAAGGGGGACACGGGATAAGGTTCTCCTATCAATACAGCCTAGGGAGGGTTGCCGTCGTCCTCAACCCACAGAGGTTGAACACTTCATTGTTCTGCAAGGGCGGTTTTTGATAAAGATGCAATCTTTGGGCACTGTATTTGCTGCTTCCATTGGGTTTCTGGTGCTGCCTACTTCCTCCCACCCCCACGCCTGAGCCACTGCTGCGTCCTGTGGCCATGAGTTCCATTGGTTTACACTGGGAAACCTTTTCCAGCCGAAGGGCCCAATGCCAGCAGTGGGCGGGGCCAGAGGCAAAAGATGGGCGGGGCAAGAAGAAGAAGAAGAAGAGTTTGGATTTGATATCCCGCCTTTCACTCCCTTTAAGGAGCCTCAAAGCGGCTAACATTCTCCTTTCCCTTCCTCCCCCACAACAAACACTCTGTGAGGTGAGTGGGGCTGAGAGACTTCAAAGAAGTGTGACTGACCCAAGGTCACCCAGCAGCTGCATGTGGAGGAGCGGAGACGCGAACCCGATTCCCCAGATTGCGAGACTACCGCTCTTAACCACTACACCACACTGGCTCCCCAGATGGCAACAGATGTAAATTTTGTCTGTGTACAGTAGGTAATTTTCCGCACACACCCGCCCATGCAAGCACACCCCTTTTCAGGCAAGCAAAAGGGGAGTTATCGGAGTTCACAGACACATTCTAGCTAGGCAAAAATATTTCGGGTGTGAAGATGGGCCAGGGAGGGGTGTGGCTTGGAGGGCGTTATGAGGGCCAGACAGGGAAGTGCCCCCACTCCTGGTTTACTTGGTGTGTGGACCCCATCTTTTTGACTCCTTCTCTCCACTCGCACTCACCCCCCAATTAATATTTAAATGTTTCAATATTTTAATGTTGTATTTTAATCTTGTTTTTAAGTTGTATTCATTCAACTTGTTTTTATTATTGATTGTTAGCCGCCCTGAGCCCGGCCTTGGCTGGGGAGGGCGGGGTATAAATAAAAATTATTGTTATTATTATTATTAATTCCCCATCTTGCTCCAGGAGTACAGACCAGGGCTGTTGCCTGCGCACCCTGTACATTGATTTCCGCAAGGATCTGAAGTGGAAGTGGATCCACCAGCCCAAAGGCTACAAGGCAAATTTCTGCGCAGGGAGCTGCCGTTACGTATGGAGCATGGACACGCAGTACAACATGGTGAGAGGGGCACACAATGGGCAGATGGTGGGTGTCCCTCCCTGAACCCCCAGCCTGCAGTCAACCCCAAATCTATTATTCTACCCCTGGGATCTCCAATTCCACCACCCTTTGTGCCAACATAGAACCTCATGGAGCGGGAGAAAGAATACTTGTTCTTGATTCAACGGGTGATAGTCAACTAATTTTTACTCAGAGTAGGCCCCTGGACCTAACCTAAGATAGCCATAGTTATTAATTTTAATGGATCTATCCTGAGTTACAATATTTTATTTATTACAATATTTTATTTATTTTATTTTATTCAGATTTATATGCCACCCTTAGTCATAAGATCTCAGAGAGGTTCACAGAATAAAATACAGAATAAAAACAAGTACAGACGTACCTTGGAAGTTGAACAGAATCCATTCCGGAAGTCCGTCCTACTTCCAAAACGTTCAGAAACCAAAGTGAGGCTTTTGGTTGGCTGCAGGAAGCTCCTGCAGCCAACTAGAAGCTGCGGAAGCCACATCGGACATTTGGGTTCTGAAAATTGTTCAAAAACTGGAAAACTCACTTCCAAGTTTTGATCGTTTGGGAGCCGATTTGTTTGGGAGCCAAGGCATTTAGGATCCAAGGTATGACTGTAACTAATTAAAGCAAAACAATAACTACGTTTTAAAAGGCTGCAGAATATTAATCAGCCCAAGGCCTGGTTGCTTTTGCCTGGTGCCTAAAAATATGTAAGCAAGGCACCAGGCAAACCTCTCTGGGGAGAGCATTCAATGAACAGGGAGCCACTACAGAGAAGGCCCATTCTTACGTTGCCACCCTCCGGACCTCATGTGGAGGCGGTACACAAAGTAGGGCCTCAGATGATGAACGCAGAGTCTGGGACGGTCTATATGGGGAGAGGTGGTCCTTTAGGTATTATGGTCCCAAGCCATTTAAGGCTTTATAGGTCAAAACCAGCACTTTGAATTGGGCCCAGAAGCTAATTGGCAGCCAGTGAAGTTGGGCCAGAAGCTCAGTGGAGACCTGCAAGAAAACATGCTCCTATTCCAGGATACTCCATTCCATTCCATCCCTACCCTCCTCACAGTTTACTTTTCCAAACATGGGCCCTTTCAGACTGTCTCTATTTTTGGGTGGGATGTAGTCCCATACTGGATGTCATACTCCAGGGAGCCCTTGTTTCTGAAATACCAGCTTCTCAACAAAGTACCTCACTAGCACAGACAGGGTTGCTGGTGCAGTGTAGCCCAAACAAACCAAGGTCAAACACAGGGAATCCAGAAGGTCAAGCCAGGATCTAAAAGCCAGGGCAAGAAACAGTCCAAGGGCAATATCACAGGGTAGTCCACAAGGTACAGCACAGCAAGGAGGAATAAGCAGAGTCAGGAGTGAGGAACCAGAGACCTGTGTTTTTTCCAGCAAGTGGAAGGTTCAAGAAGTAAGCCTTATACCACCTGGTCTCCTAAACCACATTCTAACCACAGCTGCTGGCAGTGAAGGAGTGTAGGGATTGTTTACTCATGAGTAGAAACATAGAATCTTAGAATTGTAGAGTTGGAAAGGACCCCAAGGGTCATCTAGTTCAACCCCCTGTGATGCAGGAATCCCTTACTCACAAGTAGTCTGCTGACTCTGGGTCCATAGATGTATACTGTACCATTGCTCTTCAGCCTGGATCTGAAGTTTCTGGTATTGGCACTCTTAAGGACCAGACTCTACCTCCTCCTCTGACCTTTCCAGAGGTTCTTCCTCAGGTATCAGCCCAGAGGACTCCTCTAGGGGATCCTTGGCATAGGACTCAGGGGGTCCTGCCTGCTTCTCAAGGTCCATGGCCTGTGGGGTGTCCGGTTTGGCCTCTGAGGACTCCACGCCTGGCACCCGGTCAGGGCTAGGCATGATATTGGCAAGAATTCAGGTTGTACAGTTATCGTTGACTGAAAGCAACAAACCTACTTCCCCAAAAAGATTGGACATTTTGCGACAAGGGAAGTGCATTAGAAAGTGTGGGACAAACACTGTTATCCAACCTCCCTGTGAATAAATCAGAGCGAATGCTCAATAAATAGCTGACATCATCTAATCTCCAAGCAAATCAGGATGAATGTTCAATAAAAGGTCATCTGGAAGTCCCATGATACTCAACATTCCAGGTCTATTGAGCATGCTTGGGCTATTTCTTTTTGGGGGGTGGCAGTACCCCATGTGTTTTTTTATTCTTTTTTGTACTTTTGAGCTTCTTAAGGTTTCCCTGACTATATTACTACTTGTTTCTGGTTTCTGAATTGTTCCTTTTGGGCCCAGTCCTGCTGCCACTCATCATTTAAGTTCACTGTTAGACAGAGAGCTATAACACATGGTGGCCCTATATAATGTCATGTGCTACATAAGGGGTGGGGAACCTGTAGATCAGGGGTGTCAAACTCAAATTCATCGGGGGCTGCATCAGCAGTTTGGTCACCCTCAAAGGGCTGGTTGTATCTGTAGGACTATGTAAAGGACATGTAAAGTGGAGGTTTCCTGTGTAGAACGGCCGGCACCGCTAGAGGGCAGACGTTCTCTGGCTTGTAGGCTGCCGCGCATGCGCTGAAGAGGCGGCTTTCTTGTGTCAAAAAAAAAAAAAGCGAGAATAAAAGGTGAAGGCTGGCGGCCGGCGGCGGCTACACGGGCCACATGACGAGGTCTAGCGGGCCGGATTCGGCCCGCGGGCCTTGTGTTTGACACCCGTGCTGTAGATAGTGACATGGGGAAAATTTGATTTAGGTTGCCACATCTATCAAATTCGCACTTTCTGAAAAAGATGAGAACTGCGCTTCTCCTAATTTTGTGATTCAGATCTCCATCCAATGTTTACAAAAATGCCTACAAAATGAATATATTAGTGAAAATAAAATGCAAAAATGAGTTATATTAGAGGAAATTGTTTGCAAAATTTGCACACTGATCAATTGCATGCAAAATAGCACACAAAAATGTGTTTATTAGGAGAAATTCGCACTAAGATGCTGATGAGTTTTTCCATCACTCTCTCTGACCATTGGCCCTGCTGAATGGGAATGATGGGAGTTGGAGTCCAACAACACTTGGAGGGCCATTTCATTTTTCCAAACCTATGTTCAGTTCCCCACATTTCCCACATCAGTTTGCAAATTCTTTTTTGCGAAAGAAATCCTCACGAAAATTCGCCTGCAATTCAGTTTGAATTTCTCTGTAAAACACACAAGTTTGTATGCTCTTTCCTCCTAAAATATAATGCATTCCTGTACTGCATGTTAGTTTTAGTAATATATGCTTTTTTTTTAACGCACACTCCCCCGCCAATGTACACATTATTTGGCTGGGGAACTGCACTGAGTTTTGGTTGGCATGTTGTTGTTTTTTAAAAGAAGTGTGAATTTGGTAGATTCACCTTTAAATGTAAACTGAATCCAGTTTGCCCCAATCCAATCACTAGACAGGAGTTCAAGGCATCTGGGGAGCAAGGAAGAAAGCATGTCATCTTTAAAGAGGAGACCTCAGGGTGGTTCTGGGTTAGGGACAGAACTAGAGAAGAAGGCATGTAACTTAACGGCTTCTCTCTTCAATCCCAATATCACGCAGGTGCTCCCCTTGTACAACAAGCTGAACCCCGAGGCCTCGGCTGCCCCATGCTGCGTCCCCCATGAACTGGAACCCTTGACTATCCTCTACTACGTTGGCCGCTTGCCCAAAGTTCAGCAACTCAGCAACATGGTTGTGAAATCCTGCCGCTGTCGCTGAGTGTGTGTGTGTGAGGGGGGCAGGAGCCGGTTTCATGGATGGTGGGAACTGGGCTAACTGGAGTAAAGGGACATCCCTTCTCATCCCTATCAGTCTGTCTGTCCCAAGGCTACTGGGAAAAGGATTCTCAACCTGACATTATTCCATCCCCCCCCCATCCCGCCAGTACAAGGCTCCAGCATTTTTCTTAAACCCCAGCTCCCAGGGAAGAGTCACCTTCTCCTTCTGTGGCTCCACTCATCAGCAAAAGACTCTTCCCTCTTTCCCAGTTCAGTTCACACACCAGTTTGGTTCGCAGACAAGTGCCTTGCCCTTGCTTTTCTCCCAGATACTTTGAAAGGGAGTGGTGTCGTCTCTCTCCCATGGTGTCCTTGAGCTAATTCCTATCCATGCAAACTCAGCACTTAATTTTTTCAAAAGAAAAATATGTGATTGAAGCTGGTCCGTATGTCTAGCTTCCTAGACCCTGAGAGTGGTTACTTGGTGGTATAAGATTGGCTCTCGGTGCATGCTCAGAGGCACTCTCCCCTTTAGGATTCTTTGACATATTCCAAGTGTGCAGGCCTCGTGTAAACTTTTGGATGATCGACTTGGCTCAGGTCAAGCCTGAGATCCATCTAACCTGGGATCTACCAAAGCTAGTCTTCAGTTTTCTTGGGAGGAAATCCCCCAAGTACTTGGATGCTAGCCACACACACACACACACACACACACACACACACTCAAAACCAAGCGCCTGCTGAAGGCTTGGCTCAGTGGTAATGAGTGCAAACACAGGGCAGAGAGGCATGCAGAGAGGCAGGTTGACAGACAAAGGACCTCTTGATCAGGAAAGAGGAATATAGAGTGGTAGGATAAACAAGGCTGTGTGCTTAAGTGTTGTATGAAGGTGGGGAAGGAGGGAGAGATAGGAAGGGAGGCAGACAGAGCGGGCTGGTGGGGGTGCTCAGCTCGGCTGCAGGTAAATATTTGAGAGCAGAGCTTCGTGGTTTCGGAGCTGTGTGTAAACACAACACAGATGGAAACGCAGAGCCCTCCTAGCATCTCCCTGCCCTAATGCTGAAAGTACTTCTTCACACCATGACAGCGCATAGTTTAAAACTATGGCATTTGCTCCCAGAAGAAGTAGTGATGGCCACCAACTTGGATAGCGTTAAATTCAGAGAGGGTAATAAGACTATCAGTGGATACCGACCACGATGGCTATGTTCTCCTTCTACGTTTGGGAGTTGGATGCCTCTGAATCCCCATTGCCAGGAACCTGAAGTGGGGAGAGCTGCCATCTTGCTTGTGGGCTTCCCATCAGCACACCTGCACTAGATCTGCCTTAAATTGATCCAGCAGAACTGCACAAGACCACAAGTGGTTGACCTGAACTGAGAAGGTGGCATGCTCAGCGATCCCAACGTTTCTCCCAACCTCGGTTTTTGCAAAAACCCAGCCTAAGGAGCATTATAGAAACAGGGAAGGAGTTTTTGGAAATGGAGTTTTTCTTGCCCTAAATAACTTTTCTGCCCCCATTATCTGCCCACACCCTCAGTGGTCAGTTAGCTTTCCATAGCTACTAAGCACACTTAGTCCTTGCTGAGCTGTTTGGGAGAGTGTTCCCTGCCCCCACACTTTCAGGTTTTCTGGCCCTTTAGATTGTTTGTACTCTGACAAATTTTGGAGTCCCCTAAGCCTGCTGCTCCTGCTCCCTTCCATTATGTGGGGATGGTCTGTTTTGGCTACCTAAGCGCCATTCCCTGGAACCATTTCCCGGAACACTGGAAAGCGCCATTTCCCGGAACACTGGAAATAGAAGGATTGATGATAAATAGAACACTACCCATACATAGGTCTGAAAACTTCAAAGTGATGGGTTTTTAATTTTTTAAAGGGTCCAATTTGTTCAAAGCAGCAATAATTAATCTTGTTGGGCTAATGAATTAAAATTATTGTGGGAAACAGCACTGTAGTCTTGTCCTGAACTGCTTGAAATCTATGGTGTATACACAGCCGGACCACAACAGCTGAATTCTGCACCCAATTCCATATTCTCTTCCCCTCCTTATTTATTTTTAACTGCCTCTGCTCATGTTTTTTTTTTTTTTTGTAATCATAGTTAGCCTGCCTGTACCAAATCATTGCTTAATGATTGTGATCAGTTTCCAAATAATTTCTGCATTCATTAAGTTACTGTAAGCAGCTCTGTGAAGGCTTATGTGAAAAAACATGGACATAAAACATGCAAATTGAATCAAATGCCGCACTCTCACAGACTCGCAGCACACACGCTGGTCCTGTGCCCTCCTCTGCTGCCCCAGCCCACAGGGGGGCGGGGAAAAACCACAGGATGGGGCGGGATGAAAACACATAAACATTTACTTGTTCTCAAGGTGGTTTCAAGGTACTGGTGGGCAAAGGGTAGGAGGGGCGTCGTTTGCATAGCATCTTCACTCAAAGAACTCTTCTTCCCTGCAACTGGAGGTGAAGGTGTTCCACCTGCTGCTCCATCTGGATGGTGAGAGGGTGCTCTGATCCTAATTTTTTGTGGTAGTCTGAGGAGGGGTGGTAGAGGGGGAAGAGGTTACTTTTACATGCTACACATTTCCGCAGTTTCTACCATCACAATATGGCGGGGTGCGTAAGTGACCTGAGTCTCTGGGACCTTGCCCTGCCTCTCATGAGACGAACCTGCTTGATCAGGACAAAGGTCCATCCATTCTAGCATTGCGAGAAGCTTGCAAGTTGGACCTGAGGGCAGCAGAAACTCTGCTCACCTGTAACGATTCCCAGCAGCTGGTATTAAGCAATGTATGAGAAGCCCACACCTCTGTAGGAACCTCACCCTCCACGATCATGAGAATAAAAAAAGAGCCTTGCTGCAGATCAGGTCAGTGGCCCACCATATGTCCTCTTTTTCAGGGGCAAAATTCGAGACAAATTGCATTCATTTGCTTTGAATGGCCGCCATAGTGTAATAGCCTATTTTTTTATCTTCAAAATATGGAAACCCTAAATTCTAGTCCCACATCCTATTCTCACAGTGGCCAATCAGTGGTTCTGCTCCTACTTCCAGGGTTGTTTCCAGAAAGCAGTTATGGGAGGCAGGGCCAGTGCTTGATGCCATGAAAGCTTTCCTCTGGTGTCCTGCAGGGCTCCATCTTGTCCCCATGTAATCTAACATCTATAATTCCCCAGCTGCAATTCTGAGAGCAAATCCCCTTTCCCAAGGAACCCTAGGCATTCCAGCTATCTGAGCAGAATTGAGGTCTCCTAACAACTCTTAGCAGCCTCAACAAACTGAAGTTCCCAGGATTCTTTGGGGGGAGCCATGACTGATTAACGTGGCATGCTGCTGCTTCAAATGTATGGTGCAGATGGGGTGTAAATTACAATGATCATTTCTGAATTTTGTATCTGTACATATATATTAGCATGAACACATTTTACAGAAGTCCTCCTGCTTTGGGGCAGGGGGACAATGTATAAGTGGAGGCTTGACTTCAAGAGGGATATGGGTCCTTGTGATCACAAAAGCAGGCTAGACTTGCAGTACACAAGCCTTCTCCTCACCAAACAGGGTTTCCACTAAGATGTCAAACACTTCTTCCTCCATCACTTCCTGGAGTGGCATGGGCATCTGTGGAATAGGGAAGTGAGCAAGGGATTAGGGAGATACGTTTAAAGTACACACAGAACCCCTCAACCACCACTACCATCACTTCAAGGTGATATTCTGCTTACTTTTTAAATCCAACCATTTCCCCCCACCCCTTGTGATTTTTAAAAAATCTGAACATTTTGAACATTTTAATAATAACAATGGTTTTATAATTATTATAATTAAATGATTATGTATCATCATTGAATATTACATTTATTCATCTCCAGCTTTGTAAAGGGTCTTGAAGTGACTTATAATTGCAAAAAACATTCAAGTCCAAAGTCCAAAGGGAACATTAAACAGAGGGCTCATCCAGACTTCCTTTTGTGTTGTGTTTCTAGGCACAGGTCTGGGCTTTCCATGTCTGAATACCAGGGGTTGGGGGGGGGGGTTGGTCCTGGTGCTTCCCCCGGGAAAATCCACATTTTGCTGCTGAATCAGAGCAAATGGCAGTCAAATTTGCAGCAGATTACCATTTGCTCTGATTGAGCAGTAACGTGAGGGTTTTCCCAGACAAAGTGCTGGGACAAAAAAGGCCACTTGGGTTTGGGTCAGATATAAAGATTTGCTGGAAAATAAAACCCCAAGGTGGTTGTCGCCAATGGAAGCAAAGGCAGTTAAAAAGTTAAACATGGAACCGAAGTGGCCAAGGTATTGGGAAATTTTGGAAAAGGAAGGGGATAAATGGAGATTGCAGAGTTTTGAAAAACTAAAAGGGAAGGTGAGAGATTGGCTGCATTATCATCAAATAAATGAAGTGTTTAAATTGGATAGTAAAATTGGCTTCCAGGTGGAAAAATCAAAATTAGAGATCGAACTGTTAGAATCCAGTACTAAGAATTTGTCAAAAATGTATAATTTGCTGCTGAAATGGAATACACAAGATGAAACGGTTAAATCAGCTATGATTAAATGGGCTCAGGACATTGGTCATAATATTTTGTTTGCTGATTGGGAAAAGTTGTGGACCACCGGGATGAAGTTTACGGCATGTAATGCCTTAAGAGAAAATATTATGAAAATGATATATAGGTGGTACATAACCCCAGTCAAGCTTGCAAAGATTTACCATTTGCCTGACAATAAATGTTGGAAATGTAAAGAAAAGGAAGGTACATTTTTTCACCTTTGGTGGACGTGCCCGAAGATTAAGGCATTCTGGGAAATGATCTATAATGAACTTAAAAAGGTATTTAAATATACTTTTCCCAAGAAACCAGAGGCCTTTCTCTTGGGTATTGTCGGCCAGGGGGTGTTAAAGACAGATATAACTTTCTTTATGTATGCTACAACAGCAGCAAGAATACTCATTGCAAAGTACTGGAAGACACAAGATCTACCCACTCTGGAAGAATGGCAGATGAAGGTGATGGACTACATGGGTTTGGCAGAAATGACGAGCAGAATCCGAAACCAGGGAAGAGAAGCAGCGGAAGAAGAATGGAAAAAGTTCAAGGACTATCTAAAGAAATATTATAAAATTAATGACAGTTAGAATGATGTTGGACTAAAGTAAATGGTTACTATTAGTAATGGTTAAGACAAGGAGAATAAGGATGATTAGCTAAAATTTATAGTAAAATAAGGGAAGATTTGCTGAGCAATTGATTAGAATTTGGAATACAGAAATGGGAGGCATGAGGAAGTCGATGAAGAAAGGTTCAAGAAATTAGGATATGAAATGGTACTTGTTTTCTTTTTGTTTGTTTGTTTATGTTCTGTTTTTGTCTCTTGTTTGTTTATGTATGTTTTGCTTGTATGATTATAAAAATTGTTTAATAAAAATATTTAAAAAAAAAAAAAAAGGCCACTTGGATGCAGATCTGGAAAACATGGAGCTGTGCCTAGAAAGCACAGAGCAAAGGTACCTGTATGTCAGCCTCCAGGGAAGAGGCAGGGAACCCTTTTCAACCCAAGATCCGCATTACCATGTGTGCAACACCTTACAGGGGCCACATGGTACTGGTGGGTGGGGCCAGAGGCAGATGTAACTTTTACCTTTGTACACAGTAGGCTAGTGAAATGCAGAAGTGGATGCAGCAGGAGGCAAAATGTGGGTGGGGCACTGGATGCAACATTTATTTGTGTACAGCAAACTTCTTTGTTGTTGTTTAGGTAAAGGTAAAGGGACCCCTGACCATTAGGTCCAGTCGTGGCCGACTCTGGGGTTGCGGCGCTCATCTCGGTTTATTGGCCTAGGGAGCCGGCGTACAGCTTCCGGGTCATGTGGCCAGCATGACAAAGCCGCTTCTGGCGAACCAGAGCAGCGCACAGAAACGCCGTTTACCTTCCCCCCGGAGCGGTACCTATTTATCTACTTGCACTTTGATGTGCTTTCGAACTGCTAGGTTGGCAGGAGCAGGGACCAAGCAACGGGAGCTCACTTCGTCACGGGGATTCGAACTGCCAGCCTTCTGATTGGCAAGTCCTAGGCTCTGTGGTTTAACCCACAGCACCACATCCCCCTTAAACAAAAAGTCAGAGGTTCCCAAAAACCCATATACACCTCTCTGTTTATGACAACAATAAGAAGATGAGGAAAATAACAAAGAGAAGATTGAACAGAACTGTGAATACTATTTGGACAGAACTGTGAACATCAAAGCAGCAGCAAGAGAGATCTTTGGATCCCTTTCTGAGCTCGAAGCATGGGTACCCCCAACAAAAATTTAAAAATTTGGCTGTGTAATTTGGAATTAATGTGATGTGATTTGATTGGCTTGTTAATAAAAATTATATTAAAAAAACCCCACACCTCTCTGTTTACCATCCAGGCAAGCAAGAAGGCATTGTTTCAGACAGGTTACAGTACTCTAACAGAGTGCAACACAGACTGTGGAGAATGCTGAGGGCTTGAAAGGCCTGGAGGGCCACTTTTGGCCCTGGGCCTGAGGTTCCCCAGCTCTGCTCTAAGGGAAACATTCAAAATGTTTTGAGGACTATACTTCTCATCAATAAATAGCACCACCCAAAAGTGAAGTGGTGATATGCACAGGCCACGGCTTTCCTTGCAATACAACTGAAAGGTCGAATTGTTGAAAGAGGCTTACAGCTATTTTGGTGTCCCGCTCATGTTTCAGTAGCCTTTGCTTGTAAATTTTATCCTAGGATGAAAGGAAAAGGACCAGTCAGTTACGGATTGGCAGCTTTCCCCCTTTTCAAAGCCATGCATCAGTACCCAGAGATTCCAATCCCTACATTAGAAATAAATAAATAAATAAATAAATTCATGAAAACTCATCAGCATTTTAGTATGAATTTCTTCCAATAAACACATTTCTATATGCAGTTTGGACCAATGCACACGTTTTTACAAACAATTTCCCTCTATCTAATGCATTCTTGTATGTCCTTTTCATGAATACATTTGTTTGTACACTGACTTTCCCCTAACAGAAGCATTTTTTGCAAACACTGGTCGGAGAATTGCACTGCAAAAATTCAGGTAAACGCAAGTTCGCATATTGTTCTCAAAAACAGGAAATTGGATAGATTTGTATTTAAATGAAATCAAATTTCTCCCCCATCTTTCCTCCCCACCTTGAATCTGGATGACAGATTTTGCCGCCTGAGGAAGAAAACCCAACTGTGGCCTTCCCCAATGGTGTTAAATATCGAATCTGCCACCAGTGAGTGGCCTCTGTTAACAAGAGTTGTCTGTTTAAGAGCATAGTCCATCTTTTTCCCCTTCCCCCGAGAGGAACCCATTGTTCCATTGTCTTAGCTGCATCTACACACACCTGAGTAAGCTGGCCCACGTGATACCCATGTTGGTGGGCCATCTTCCAGTGGCTTATTTTTTGCCCCATGTTCCAGACAGAGCTTCCTGTGTGAAGTGAGGAAACAAGACGTAAGAAGCTGAACATAGGGTAAGGACGGGGAAACATGTCCATTTTGGTTTCTCATTATTCCAGTCTTAAGCTGAGCTCTCCACATTCTCCTCATCAGTTCACCAACTAGTTTTTTTTAAGTCATCCTGAAAATCCACCAGCGTTTTTAGTGTGGATGTCTCCTAATATACACAATTCCCACGCAAACTCCAAATTTCCATAATAGGACATACTCAGCCATGAAACTCACTGGGTGATCTTGGGGCCAGCCACAGTCTCTCAGCCTAATCTACTTCACAGGGTTGCTGTGAGAATGAAATGGGGAGGAAAATAATCATTTATGCCCCTTTGAGCTCCTCAGAAGAAAAGTGGCATATAAATGCACACATGACCTTAGGATATGCATTTCTCTCAATTCCATCAAAATCGGGCATGGTTGCTGGTGACAAGGAAGGGAGCCTTTTCTGTGGCTGCTCCCAGATTGTGGGATTTCTGCCCAAGAGCAGCTAGACTGATTCTCTCTTTGTTATCTTTCACCAGCAGGCTAAGACCTTCCTGTTCAGACAAGCTTTTGAAAACTAAGATGCAGACAATAGTGATCACTAGGTTGCTGTAAGCTGCCCAGAGTGGGGTATAAATATAATAATTGATGGGGAAGAAGAAGAAGAAGAGGAGGAGGAGGAATATTGCTTCCAGGGCAATCTATCTTTTATTTGCTGGTTCTAAATGTGCTTTGTTGTATTTCAACTAATGTTTTTAACTCGTTTGTTTTCATTAATTTGTATAAAGTGTTAAGATGCTGAATCCCAACTTGGGAGAAAGGCAGGATATAAATACCTTAAATAAATAAAATTAAATAATAGTAGACATTATTTGATTGGGGGTCTGCATGGTAAAATTCAGAATGCAGAAGGATGGGTGAATTTGGGTTCATCTGTTGTTTCAAATTCAGGATGAATTTTGCCCTAAAGCACTGGTAGATTTTCAGGAGAAGTCTGGGAGGGGCAGGGGCAGGCCCATTCACTTATCTAGGGGCCCTTCTCAGCGGCGGAGCAAGCAGATTGGGCACCTGGGGTGGCACGCATGCCTTGTGCCAGGGGCAGGGCCAGCTGTCTGCTGGGCGGGGTGAGCTGGAGCAGGACACTCCGTGGGGCCCCCAAGGAGTCTGCCTGCCTCCTCCCACTCAGCCACTCTACAGCTGAGGGGGAGGTGGTGGGTGGACCATTTGGGGCAGAGCGGAGCCTGCAGGTGCCCAAGCCACCATGTCACTCCCAGGAGAGACGCATGGCTCGGGCATGCTGCAGGCCCCGCAGTGAGTGTCGCCCAGCATTTTGTCACCCCCCTCAGTGCTGACACCCGGGACGGCCCGCCTCTACCACACACCCCTTCCTCCGCCCCTGGTCCTTCTCCCACTCCGGTGATACAACCTCACCTACAGTTGAAGGCAAGGAGTCACCCTTCTGTGTGCCATCCTTTGCAGCTGCTTCAGCCTGTTGGGCAGGAGTTTAAGAGTTTAGAAGCAAGAAGAAGAGGTAAAGAAATCTGTTAACTAAAAATCACTATATAGGTAGGGCTGCCATACATCCAGGTTTCCCTGGACATAGCATTCAAGCAGAATTTTCAAAAATTGATAAAATGTCTGGGAAAACATGGGCATATGGCAACCCATGTTGGAAGTCTTGTTTTTTTGGCGAATATCCTTAAAAATAGATGGAAAATGTCAAGTTTTCTGGAGATTTTGCAACAACTCAATAGCTCAACAACTGCAATAGCTCAACAACTTCTGTGTCCGAATTTTCAGTTTTTGAAATATGGCGACCCTAATCCAGGTCAAGGCAGACCAACATCAAAAAGACAGCTACAACAACATTTAGCATTTGCACTAGCTCACTCATCATGTTCAAAACACTTCACAGGTCTTACCTGCATCGTGATATTTCTAAGAACCATAGAAGACAGGTCAGTACAATTAGCCCCACATTGCGGGGTTAGGGGTTGCTTGCCTAATAAGGCCACTGTCCTAAGCCTCACTTCTAGATGAAGTATTCTGACTCAAGTTTCAGCTTCTGCCAAATTATTTAATACAGAAATTTGAATGATACATAGGCAAGGTGGGGGTTAAAGGCACAGGAGGCATGGGTGTAGCCAGGGGGGCAACTGCTCCCCATCAAGTAAATACATAAAAAAAAGACTTAACTAAAAGTAGAAATTGTAGAAAGATTTTGACATTTTCCTGAGCACTTGGGTCCAAAAGAAAGTCATTTAAAACAACTGTTACTGAGACATTTCATTCTAAATCTGCTAGGCAGACAGAAAATGATGACAGGTGGGTGTCCTGCCCACCCCGGCAACATACAGCAGGTGAATTGTGAGCTGAGATGGATGTTGAGCCAACAAACTACCTGCCCCCTGTCTCTTTCCTTTGAAGAGCGAGGCAGGTCCCAAGCTTCAATGTGGCAAGCTTTTGAACACTGGCATCATGTGCTGATGATCGCCTGTCCCCATCAGCAGGGACTGAAGGGCTTTGAACATGGTTCAGTATATTGAAGTATATGCTGCAATTGCCTCAACCCATGCCTGCTGTGTTCATTGCCACCTCCTCCAGTTAGGAAGAGGCAGCAGCGGATGCCACATGGCTTGCATTAAGATCCAGATAACTGCAGAGGGACCACTACTGAGCCCAGTCCTTCACCTCCTATGCAGCTGGCTTGGTCTATAGCAGGGCAGAGCAGTCTTTCCTATTGGGCTTACTGGTGCATTGCACCTGGGCGCTGGCTTCTCAGGGGCACTCCAGCGAGTGGGGGAGCTGTGCGGCTTTGCCGGAGGCCTCCCCTTTCCCTGCATGCCCGCTAGCTATGCCCTGTCAACCATATGGCTGGCAGGTGTGCAGCTTCCTTCCCAAGCCTCCGCAGGAGGACAGCGATCCCCGCAGAGGCTTGGGGAAAGGTTGACAACTCTGGGAAAGGGGGGGCGCCAGAGGGATCTTTGAACCACAGCGCCGGATATGCTTAAGACGGCCCTGTAGCAGGGATCCCCAAACTTTGGTCTCCAGCTGTTTTTGGACTACAACTCCCATCACCCCTAGCTAGCAGGACCAGTGGTCAGGGATGATGGGAATCGTAGTCCAAAAACAGCTGGAGACCAAAGTTTGGGAAACCCAGAGCTAGGCGAACCAGTATTTCGACTTGGTAGAAGACAGTTTCCTATGTTCCTGCCATACAAGGACCCATTCAAGGCTGGCAAAAGCCCTCAAGGATGCCAGCCTAGATGTGCCTTTTGTCTGATCCAGTCTTTTCTTTTGTTTACATGCTACACCAGGCTTGCCAAGAAGGGCCACAGATAACCATCCTACCAGCAAGATTTTCATGGGCTTGGTGGCCACAGGAAATGCCTAGTGTCACACACTCTGGAGGCTGGGTCCAAGCAGCAGGTGGACAGTCCTCCTGAATACCAAAAGCTTACAGTTCTCTGCACTCCCTACCTTCCTTTTTCCCTCAGGAGAGGTCTCAAAGGGCACTGTCTTGCTACTGCAGGAAATGACGAGGGTGGGGGAGGAGAAAGATAGATCCAGGGTTAGAGTTGACAGGTTCATAGATTATGGGGAGAGGGGAGGCAAAGCCACCTTTGGTCAATGTTGTGGTGCTAGAGCACTTGCTCAACATGCAGAAGATCCCAGGTTCATTCCCCAGCATCTCCAGGTAGGACTGGGAGAGACCCCCACCTGAAACCTTGGAGAGGCAATTGTAGGCAATATTGCACTAGATGGATTAACAGTGAAGGCCAACGGGGCAGTTGTTTGGGGTGGCAAATTTGAGGTGGCGTTGCATTGTGAGTAGGGAGAGATAGATAGGAGGACAGAAGAACCTTCCTGATCCTCTCTTCAAGAGTACCAGCTGCATGCCACCCCTGGAGTGGCTCTTACTCCTTCCGGAAAGGCCACCATATTGTGAGAGATGAGTTTGTACACAGCTCTCTCATCCCTAGGGGCAAGGGACACAATAAATACCTCAGTGTAGGATATTATTTTGTTGTGTCTACAAAGGGAATTATCTTTCATTATTATTTATTCATTAAATTTGTGTACCACCCTTCATCTGTGGATCTCAGGACTCCTCTCTGTCTGAGTCTGCACTCATACTGCGACTCTCAGCCTCTAACCCTGTCCTGGAAGGCCCTCCTCCTCCTGACACCCCCAATCGCTCAAACCATCTGCTTCTAGCACCTCCCAGCTCGTCCCTTCCCCAGATGGCTCCCCAATGTCCCACCACCACGATCCAGGATCTAAGTTGCTATCTTCTGTGTCCTCCCCGGGGGGTTCTAAGTCAGGCAGCTCCCACCACTCTTCCTCATCCAGCCAGTCCTTGACACTTGAGGAGTTCGCCCTCCCTGCGCCCTGTGCTTTTTGGCAACACTGGCTGAGGCATCTCTGCCACAAATTTGAAAATAGGCGCAGCATTCCAAGGTCACCCTCACTTGGATTCATACCTTGAAGAATGGAGGTCTGCTTTCTTTGACTCATCCTTTTCTTCCTGCAGTGACATTTATAAATTAGAGGGTGACTCTCCAGCAAAAAAAAGTAATTTAGTCAAGGCAAGACGAGTCTGGCTTATTGTATTTTGAAGTGAATGAAGCAATACACGCACAATATAAAGCAGAGGTGACGAACCTGGTGTCCCCCAGGTTTTGCTGGACTACAACTCCCATCTTCCCTGACAACTGGCCAGGCTGGCAGGAGCTGATGGGAGTTGGGTGTCCAATGATATCTGGAGGGCCACAGTTTAGCCAACATGGGGCTCATAAGGCCATAAAAGCACAGAGTCTAATATTAGCCAACCGCACCACTCATCTCTATCCCAACCCATGGATAATTTGGGCAAAAAAGAAGTAAAGACCTGATACTATGGAATCAAAGAGTTGGAAGGGACCCTGAGGATCATCAAGTCCAACCCCCTACAATGCAGAAATACACAGCTGTCCCATATGGGGATCAAACCTGCAACCACACTCTAACCAACTAAGCTATCCAGGCATATTCCCTTACACTCTTTCTCCCTGTCTGCCACCCAACACATCTTAAAGAGATGGAGGGTCCAGGTAAGCACCTTGGAAAATTACAACTATTGACCTTCAAAGTGCCTCCCCCCACCCCACCCCCCCAGCCAGCAATCCAAATATGCTGGGCAACCCATCATTCAGGGATGAAAGATAAACAAGAATAAGCGGCCTACCTCATCGTCAGATAAATCCTGGCTCAGGATCTGAGTTAACCTTTAAAACAGAGAGAAGGTCCTGTTCAGAGAAACATCCTATTTTCCAAGAGAAAACACACTGGGAAAGAGGTGGCCTACAACAGAAATTTGAGAGGATGGCTTGTCTCCTGTCTGTCAAGATACCTCATAATGTTCACTGATTGCCTTTTCCTGGCTATTCTGGCCATTCTTTTGAAATTGTGAATACCTTGACTCCAGCATCCATTTTCACAGATAAATGTATAGATATCTGCTCTTTTGACAAGTCTGCTCGGAGAGTTATCAATACTTGTTATAGCAGTTTCACAAAGGGGAGTCTCATGAATAATGTGCTGCTTTGTGACTGGAGGAGTCTTGAGGCTGACTAGGGGTCAGACATGGTTGCTTTAATGCTCTCTGTACTAGTTCAGTGCAGGTTTTACTGGTAAAAGTGTCATTTCACTAAGAAATTGGTGGATTCACCGAGAAATAGGGCTAAGTGAAAATAACCACTGTAAATAGGCACATCTGGATACTAAGTTACCTTTTAACTGACTTATGTTGCAAAGGCCATTTGCAGAAGGGCTCCGGGCTCTGGCAATCCACGCTATGCCACTGTCCTTCACTTCTGCCCCCCAGCAATTCCACTGCCACCGTGCACCAAACTCACTGGGAGATGGGGCGCTTCCTCAAAATATTGCCGCTTGGCTTCTCCATCCCTGTTCTGGGGCGGGGAACTGATTGGCAACATGGCAATCAGGAATGCCCCAGCACTTGCTGAACTTGGCAGGGGCCTGGGTGCTCCTCAAAGCATTGTCGTTTGGCTTCTCACCATGGTTTTGGAAGATGATCAGCAGCACCATGTAGCGGAACACTTCCCTCTCGGTGGCAGAAGTGATGGGGCAGGCAGAACACCACCTCTTTTACTTCTACCACCTGAGATGGGTTTCTTCAGTCCACCTAATGAGTGGGGTGACTCTGCTTATACTGAACACATATGGAAGGGCCACAAGCTCCCTTCCCCTGCCCTTGGTTCTTGCCAACATTTCTGCACATTGCCATGGATTTGAAAGTACCCACAGTGTTCCAAAGCATTTCTGCTTTTGTACCTTGAGTCTTTCAGGGACAGTTGACGCCTCGATTTCATTTGCTGCAATAACAGGGATACATTAGATGGCACACTATGCTCCACCCCAGAAACTGCTCCCTGCATCATCATCATCATCATCATCAAATTAAATTTATATCTTGCACTTCCTCCCAAAGAGTCTACAAACAATCACACACGCTCACAGGTAATATTTTCAAGGTTGCCAGGAACAGAAACTTTCAAATGCCTGGGCAACCAGGAATGTTTTACAATTCCTCCCAAAAGTTACTAAAGAGAGAGGAGGGCATCCACAAATGGGGAACAGTCACTGAAAAGGCCCTGTCATAGGGCAATGCCCACTGGGCAGCACTCAGCGGTGAGGCAGCACCACCAGGGTATCCCTTCTGGTCATAGGGCCCAAGGTGGACGATATTGGGAAAGGCACTCTCTTTTGCTAGTACTAATATTTTTAATTGGGCCCCATAGTTCACTGGCAGCCAGTGCATCATTTTCGGGGCTGGTGACAAAATGGTCCCACGGAGCTGCCCCACTTGCCTATCTAACAGCTGCACCCTACACTAGCTGCAGCCTTCATATAGTCTCCAAGGGCAGCCCTGCACAGAGTGCATTACAGTAGTCCAGATAGGAGGCCAGCAGAGCATGATCAGCTGAGGCCAGTACCCAACTCTGTGAACATTCACTAAAGCCTTCAACTGTTTGGGATCTGAATCCTTGAAGGACTATCTCCCTTCCCATGAGCCTGTCCACACATTGTCTGATAATTAGGGTGGCCTTGCTCTCTGAGTTTCTGCTCCTGAAAATGTGGAAGGCAGGGAAATGCAGAGATATATACTTTCTCTTCAAGGGCACCTAGGCTGTGGAACTCTCAGCTCCATGAGATATAGCACATTACTTTCCAAAGCACATTTAGGGATAATCTTTTAGGACATGCTTTTTATGGGGGCGGGGGGAAATGCTTTTTAGCAACTGATTTATTTGCAGTTAACTTTGGATAATATTGGCTGCTGATTTTATTTTATTTTAATTTTTTTAATGCTGCTTTCCCTCTGCAGGTTTTCATTTCATGGTTTTCCTAGTGTATGATCAGATTGTTTGAGGGTCTGAAAGTCCTACGCAGCATGGATACGAATTCTAAAACACATGCATCCCTCACCACTTCCTGTCTCCCAAATCTCTCTATATTGTATCTTTTGCAACCTCCAGCTTGCAACCCCACTGTACCACTAAGTCACCATGTGACCATAAGGAATACCCTTGCTAGACCAGAGCAAATGGCAGCCGAGTGGTGAAGATGCACCTATTTAGCTCTGGCCTTTGACACCTGTGTTTTCAGGACCCTCCTACTCCTGCAACTGTCATTATTGTGTGTGCAGTGTATTTTTACTGAGTTTTTAAAAACCCTAAACATAAAATCAATGGCGTAATAACAATAATTTTCATAACCAAGTCTGAAATTGTCTCATAATAAAGATGGGGGAGAAGGCAAAGAAAAACAAAGAACAATCACTGGGCAAATGTAAAAAAAAAAACAACCCACAATCTTCAGGGATCATATCCAGTAAGAATAACAAAAGAAACCTGATTTATATTGCAGTTTCATGAAAAGGGGGTACAAAAAATATATGAAAAGGTACGTAAAGAGAAAAATAACAAAACAAAAAAAGCTTCAGATTAACCACATTGACTGTTATTTGTTTTCAGAGTTTTTAATTCTGGATTTTAAATATTGTTTTAACTTGCCTTGGAAACTGATGGTTAATGGCAAGTAATAATGTTGTTGTTGTTGTTGTTAGTCCTTCACCTGGCTTGCCTTCTTGATTTTAAATGAAAAGGCAGAGGTGTCTGGTGCATATTGTGACTGGCAGGGCACAATGCACCCAGCCCATCAGTAGATAACACCAGAGCCAATGGCAAGCACTGACTGAGCTAACTAATTCTAGCTTTGACCCCATCTTCGTCCTCCCTGATGGGTTATACAAGGGGCAACGCTGAGACTAGGAAGGAAGAAGCTGACTGATGGAGCCACCTCCCATGGTCAGGTTCTAAGGAGGAAGGAAGGCAGGCAGGTGGGGACTGGCTGAGAAGTTGGTGGGGCAGGGCCTCATTTGCTCTACAGCATGTCAAGGGATCCCATGGTTCATGGATGAGAGTGAAGAACAAAGATAAATTGAGATGCCTACCTGGGTGCTGGGCGGCTCGGAGCTGAGCAGTTTAGCTAACCTTTAAGAAAGAAAGTACCGTAAGTCCAGGTCAAAAATCTGTCCTGTTGCCCAAGAGCTTCCATCTCTATTGTGGCCAGTAGAGTTGTAGCAATTTCAAAAGTTCAGGGCCCCTACATGATAGTCACAGTCACGTCCCCTTCTAAAATGATACAACCTTCTAAGATTATACAGCAATGTTATAATCATACAATAGTAATACATAGGGGTCCTTCTCCTAGATGGAGAGTGGAGTTCCATAGGGGTTTGGATGCCTCCTTCCAGCAACTCCTGCAGCCAAGCTGGTGCCAAATGTATTGATTTGCTTTGCTTTGGAAAATATCAGCGTGGCCAAGAGAGAGGTCTTGTTGTCTGGGTAGTCCAGGACCTCCATACACACTGCCAAGGCTCGTGCCCCAGAGAGAACAAATAGGGATGTAGTGCAATGATTCATGTGTTGTCTTTAAGCTAGTTCTACTATTTTCTGGGCACACATACAGGCAATGGTTGTGCTCCAGTATCTTCTTTTGGAGTGAATTAAGTTGATTTAAGTTGTGTTTCCCTTGAAGTTCCATGGTATGTAACAGAACTTGCACACCATTCTCTGGGAACCAAAGCACCTTGGGATGTCAGTCTTCCCAAATGCTTAGATTTGGAGCCTATATAGAACGATTCTTCCCTAGTGTCCTTCCCACGGCACCTTCTCCAGTGGAGCCAATTCTCAGTTGCTGACTCTCCTTTCACTCTGATTGGCTCCAATCAGCACAAAAAGTGATAAGACTGCTTCCCAGTGACTAAGGAAGCTCCCCTTTCATGCTGATTGGGAGATACCACAGGGAGGCTTTGTTCTCCCCTAATGCTTTTGGCACCCCTCCCGCCCCAACAGATTTGAAAGTGGTTGTACCAGCCCATGATTATCCCAGTTTCATACCTTGGATGCATATTCTTTCTCTTATACTTTTCTGGCACTTCTGAAGCTTTCTGCAATAACGTTTATAGATTAGAAGGGACACTCTCGCAACAGTTAGCTCCACCCCACCCCTCACTGACAAAACCCACACAATTTGGCTTGCTGTCTGCTATGGCAAAATTTAAAGTAATGAATTGCATTATTCCACATCATTCCCAACGTATATTGGTTGTGGTGAACTGAAAACTATGGCAGTGAATACCAATTGTATTATCTGTTTTGATTTCCATCCTGGATATGAAACAAGTAAGCAAACATTGGCAATCCCCCCCCCGCCCCCGTTTCTCTTTTCATTTGAGTTCTCTGACAGCCCAACCCCTCACTACACCCTGTCTGCTCCCTCAACCCCAGTGAATGCAGCACAGAGCCTTATGAGTGGCCCTCTTCTCAAACCTGCCCATCCCACTACAGCTTGTCCCTTATAAGTCCAGTATTGAGCTCCACTATGACCTTTGCTCCCCACACCCCAGAAAATCAGAGCACATTGGGCCTTGTTTGCACGTGACAATAAACCATGGTTTGCCTCAACATGTCTCTCCCCACTATCTTGGTTTATTTCTCATTTGCTGCTCATGGATTGCTTGGGGGGCAGGGGACAAAACATATGAAGGGGAAATGGTGGGGTCATTACCATCCAGAAGCACAGTTCACTGATGCACAGTCAAACGTCCCAGAATAAAATGTTTGAATGCAGACCAAGAGGTTAAATGCAAAGGGATGGGGGATTATGTAGAGCAGCATTCCCCTCCATTAGGAAGGGAGGTTCTTTGAACCTATGAAAGAAACAGGATAACGGGAACCCCAGAGCAGTTAGTTACTGAGAGCCAGTGTGGCATAATGGTTAGAGTGTTGGCATAGGACATGGGAGAGCAGGGTTCGAATCCCCACTCAGCCATGAAGCTAACTGGGTAACCTTGGGGGCCACTCACCATCTTTTAGTCTAACCTAGCTCACAAGGTTGTTGTGAGGATGAAATGGGGAGGAGGAGAACCATGTACACCACCTTGAGAGCCTTGGAAGATAAAGGTGGTATATAAATAAATAAATAAATAAATAAATAAATAAATAAATGTAAATAAATAATACTGAACCTTTAAATGAGAGGAGCTTTTGATCTCAACAGAGACAGATGCTCACCAGGTGTTTTGTTTTTAAAGAAGCAGGAACCTTAGGGATGGCAGGGGTAGTAAGTAAACCCTCAAATTATGGTCCAGGTTTGGACAACGTTGGAGAGTTTTTGCCTAGATAGAATGTCTCCTTGAACTAATACCTCCTGCTTGCCTGGAGGGAGGACAGAGAGGGGTGTGTGAGTGTGTAGGTAGAAACTAGGCTACTGTACGAAGGAGCATTCTTTGCTCCACCCACTTTGGCCTCTAGCCCTGCTCACCTGTGGCATGTGGCCCCACAAAAATTGCTCAGAAGGGAAGACTGAAAAAGAAGTTCCCCACTTCTGTGTTAAGGAGATTGGCAGAGCCTCCAGGTCAGCCCCTGGCAACTCTACTGGCATCACTCCCCGACATTTAAAGGTGCTTTAGCTTAACATTCAACAGTGATGGAACAAATTAAGATTTGAATGCACAGACCTACCAATTTCTTCTGGAAAGTAGGAAGATCCCGCATGATTCTCTGAGTTAACCTTGAAGAAAAAGAGATGGCTCAGGTTAAAGTCACATCTTGTTGCTTGGGGAAAAGTGGGGACTAGTCAGGTTGGACCATAATTGTTAGGGGCAGGGTGCCTGGTGGGGCTGCCGCCTGGGGGCTTCTGCTGCCTGAGGTAGCCACCTCAGGCTGCCTGGCTCTGGAGGCAGAACATAGCCATTGTGGCTGGTAGCCCTTGATAGCCTTACTCTCCATGAATTTGCCTAATCCCCTTTTAAAGCCATCCAAATTGGTGGCCATCACTGCCTGTCAGGGGAGAGAATTCTATATAACTATGCACTGTGGGAACTGCTTTATTTTGTCTGTCCTGAAACTTCCAACATTCAACTTCTTTGGGTTGCCCTGTTTTAGCCTTTTGTCATTCAGCCCCACCCATCTTGAGATTGCTTCAACTACCTTGGAATTGTGTGTGTGTGTGTGTGTGTGTGTGTGTGTGTGTGTGTAAAAAGCATTGATGAACTCCATAAGTGGTAGGTTCCTGATATGATAATCCCTGGTGGCAGGGGAGTTATCCCCAAAATTGTATTAGTGCTGACTGGCTAAAAGCCTGTAGCTGTGGAAACTGATCTGCTTCCCCTGGCACTGCTAATGGTTTGCCTTTTAAGGCTGTTTCAGGAAACATGGATGCTAACTGGAAGGAGGGCGAGACTGTGGACCAGGATTAGTTTGCTCTGACCTTGCCTGATGGATGCAGGAAGGGAACTGCTTGTTGAGTGATGACCACATGGAATTTTAATTTGGGCATGTTTGTGTCTCCATGGTCAGAAGCAGGGCTAGTGGAGGACAGTCCATTAGGGCAAATGAGGCATTGCCCCACCAACCTCAGTCTACCCACAGCCAGGCCCCACCGGCCTGCCTCCTTACTTACAACCACTCTAGGTGGCAATGGCACCAGCCTCCTCTTCCTTAGCTTCAGTTGCACTTGTGAAATTTAGCAGGGAGGACGAGGATGGAAACAAAACTAGAATTAGTTGGCTCCACCTGCCATTGGCCCTGGCGCTGCCACCTGTTGGGCTCCCCGTATTCCACCCTACCAGTCCCCAATGGGCAGGATCCATGACTGAGCACCCAATGGCCACCTTCCCGCAAACGCTGCTGGGAGTTTTTAATTCCAAATCAGAGGGAGTAGTAGCCCTTCCCCTTGTCCGGAGATCTCTTGGGTTTCCTGGGCAAAGCGAAGGGTGAGGCTCAGGCCCTCCTTTCAGAAGCTTGGCCTTGGATGGCCCCTGGATGGAGGCATGTGGCAATCTCAGGAGCTGCCTCTGGGGCTGTTGAGTGTCTGAAGCCACTGCCACTGTTGCTTTTTAGGGTGTGCAGTACTTGCCTCGCTCCAGGTGCTGGCAACCCACACTACACCACTGCCTAGATGGAGCAATTATCTGACTCAGTAGAATACAGTTTCCTACATTTCTATGTTCCTATACTGTACTCTGGGAGCTTCCAGACAGCCTGTTTATTGGGCATTTATCCTAGACTGTTTGCATGGAGATTAGACAATGCTGTCTATTTAATGAGCATTCTGTCCCATTTGTTTGTGCAAAGGTTAGACAACATTGCCTCAAAGCAACTGTTATTCCACACATGCCAGTGCACTTCTCTTATTTTAAAAAGTCCCGTCTTTGGGGGAACAAGATTTGTCACATAAGAGCTTCCAATAGCACAACCTGGATTTGCTGGGATGTGAATGCACCCCACCTGGAAACTAGAAAAGCTCTTGAAGCATTCTCTGTCCTATGTCAATCAGGTGAGTTAGTTATCGCACAGGGCTTGGTGTGTGTGTGTGGGGTCTTACTTAGCAAAGTAACCAGGTGGTCCAAGTTCATCCAGCGGTTTCTCTCCAATCTCTCTTATTTTCTGTAAATTGAAGTTTAAAAAGTTTTAAAAGCACACCCAATGTGCACTCTCAACCCAGCCTCTTATGAGAACCAGAGGTGATGGGGAACTCCACTTCTTGCCCAGCTTTCTTACCTCTTTGTGTTTAGCCCACAAGCTTCCAGCACTAGATGGCCTGAAAGAGCAGCAAAAAAAAAAGGGGGGGGAGAGAAAAGAAGCAGAGTTCAGGTAATAGAAAGTACTCAGGTTGTGTGTGGAAGGAGGCCAGTGGAAAGTCACCCACTTTGCATGCAAAAGGTCCCAGTTTCAATCCCTAATGAATCTCCAGGTAGGGTTGGGAAAGGCTTGCTCCCTGAAACTCTGGAGAGCCACAGTCAGTCACTCTAAACCAGGCATGGCCAAACTTGGCCCTCCAGCTGTTTTGGGACTACAACTCCCATCATCCCTAGCTAACAGGACCAGTGGTCAGGGATTATGGGAATTGTAGTCCCAAAACATCTGGAGGGCCAGGTTTGGCCATGCCTGCTCAAGACAATACTGAGCTAGATGAACCCAGTGGTCTGACACAGTAACAGGTAGCTTCCTAGAACTTAAGAACTGCATTTTAAGGGCAGTGCCGCAGATCAGCTGCAAGAGCACCTGTTTTGCATGCAAAGGATCCCAGGTTTAACAACAACAACAACAGCCCATCCATCTGGCAGGGGTTCCCCAGCCATTCGGTGTTGCCACCTCCAGGTAATACAGTATTTGTCGAACAGCTTGGCTCCCAAACAAATTGGCTCCCGAACACTGCAAACCCAGGAATGTTCTGATTTGCGAACATTTTTTGGAAGCCAAATGTCTGACTTGGCTTCTGATTGAGTGCAGGAAGCTCCTTGGTTTTCGAATGATTCCAGGAGTCAAAGGGTCTCCTGGAACAGATTAAACTTGACAACCAAGGTACCACTGTACTGGTAATATAAGAATTAGGATTTCAAGGCATATATTTTTTATTTTAATAATGTTGCAGCGTTTTGCTTTTAATTAGAATGCATGAAAGAAAAGGTTTGCTTTCTGTGCGGGGGTCTTGTGGGCCTGCATTTCACAACCCTATGCTCTTTAGGTCATAAGCAAGAAATCTTATCTAGCCCTGTGAGCCCTGAGAGTGGCACAAACACAAGGTCCCCCAGGATGTTATTCTAAGTCTACCATGTGTTAATCAAAAATCCTTGAAGTTTCCTGAAAGATAGAAGGAGGAACGTCAGTAAAGATGGATCATGAGCTAGGTTGGCAGGGTAACGTGTGACGTCCAAAACGTAAAATGGTCAAATGACCTAGGCATTTCTGGTCACCACAAGGTAATTAGGGGGTGAAGCTGATGGAATGGAGCCATATGTGTTTTGCTTCTCATGACCTGTAACCCTTCCTGACATAGGTTTGAGAATGCTTAGATGTTTTATGATTCTTTGCTTACTGTGTTTGAACCACTATATAAGGTTTTGTTCTGATGTGCCTTGGGACAGACCTTTTTAACTGGCTGTGTCCTATTGCAATAGAAATAAACACTGGGTCCCTCCTGGATGATGGACTTGAATTAGTTTCCTTGGTTCCATGGTTTATTTAAAAGGTGGTACCTCACCTAGGAAGGGAAGCGGGTGGCACTGTGGGTTAAACCACAGAGCCTAGGGCTTGCCGATCAGAAGGTTGGCGGTTTGAATCCCGGCGACGGGGTGAGCTCCCGTTGCTCAGTCCCTGCTCCTGCCAACCTAGCAGTTCGAAAGCACGTCAAAGTGCAAGTAGATAAATAGGTACCGCTCCGGCGGGAAGGTAAACGGCGTTTCCGTGCGCTGCTCTGGTTCACCAGAAGCGGCTTCGTCATGCTGGCCACATGACCCGGAAGCTGTACGCCGGCTCCCTCGGCCAATAAAGCGAAATGAGCGCCGCAACCCCAGAGTCGGCCACGACTGGACCTAATGGTCAGGGGTCCCTTTACCTTTACCTTACCTCACAAGGTAGAAGTGAATTCTTACCACACTGGGAAAGCCTAAGACCTTTGATAGCCCCTGCCAGTCAGTATAGACTAGACAGACCAATGGTTTGACTCCGTATAAGACACTGTTAGAGTCAGGAAGGGAGTGGGGGATCAACTGCGTATTGCAAAACACTTAGCACCAGTCATATGCAATGGCACATACCTTTCCAGGAAATTGGGGTACATCCAGTGTTTGCTGGTGACAATGCAGGGCAGCATGTGGGCACATGGAAAAGTGTCCCCAGATTATTGGCTTGCTTTCTCCACCCACCCACAATTGCTTGGAGCTTGGAGTTACTTGAAGGAAAGGCACTCTCCGCATACAAACCATAAATCGATAAAATCAGAAAGTACAGAGCTGTCTCCCACCAAGTAGACTTTAGCTAGTTGGTACATTCCTCTCCTGGTCCTGCTGCCTGCTGCACAGGCTACCCAAGGCTAAGGCTTACATACACCTCCATTTGCCCTCTGACTTCCCCCCAGGGAAACCTGATCTCTAGTTCTGAATCGGAACAAACGGCAATGGGGTTTCCTGTTTGTTTCAGTCTAGCACTAAAGAAGGGAAAGTGGAAGAGCAAAGGCAAAGCCACTCGGACCTGTGCCTAGAGAGTCCACTTGGGTTTTCTAGGCAAGGGATAAGCAGAAGTGTGGACATGCCCTACGTCATGGTTTGGCTAAGTGTTGTATCCAAGCCTGTGGTTTGTCTTGCGCCAGACAAATCACAAGCTGGGACCAAGGTTTGTTCTATGGCATATCACTTGTGCTTTGTTAGTTTGGGGGAGAAAAATGATGACCCCAGCCGGCCTCAGATGCAATGCTGAACCAAACCATGAGTGAGCCGGCCCGGGAAGTGTGGCAACTGTAGCACTGGGGGTGGGGGGGTGAAATGGTCGCAATCTTTACTCTGGGAATTTGCCTGTTTGCTAGTGCTAAGCCCGTTGTTGCTTTGCTTCCATTCTCATTTGGGAGGAGGCCATTATTATTTTGAAATTTATTCCAAGCCAAGCATCACTTTGATTTTTCAGTGTAGGAGGCAGAAAATATCTGAGACTCCCAGCACTGCAGGCAGGGGGCAGGTGTGTGTGCATGCACTATGCGGTGATGCTAATCTCTACATGTGGGACAGATTGAGGCAAGCTGGTGCTTTTTGGGGAGGGTTCTCTTACCCCTCCTCCTCCTTCATCTCCTCTTTGCTTGATAAAGAGCCTTGTTTCCAAGTGACCTTCTCTGAGGATTCCTCTGCTTCAGCCTGCGGTGATTCACTGTCCCTGCTTTCCTGGGTCTCAGTGTCCTCAGTTTCCCCCTGGGTGTTCTCTTCTTCCGTTCCCTGCTTGGACATCTCCCTCATCCTGCCTTTCCCTGCTTCATCCCATGACGAGGAAGGCTCACTTTCTGCCTTGGACATCCTCTTTGCCGAGGCTTTTCTTACTTCACGCTGAGGTGTTTCACGCTCCGTGTCCTCCTTGGACTTTGTCTGGGCTTTCTCTACTTCATTCTGCAATGCTAGGCCTCCCTTCCTTTCCTTGGACTTCTCTGTCGCCTTGCCTTTCTGTACTTCACCTTGAAATGCTGGACTTTCCGCCCCCTCCTGCTTCTCAGCTAAGAGCTTCGCCAATTCGCCCTGCTCTTCTGTTAGCTTCTCTGTACCAGCCTAGGGGGGGTGAAATTCATTTCAGTTCACATTTCAAGGCAAACCTTCCTAATCTGCACTTTTTGAAATAATACACAAAGTGAAACACAGCCATCCTTCAGAATTTGCACTTCTCCAATTTTTGAATCTTTTTTTGTTTTGTTTTTGCAGGTCCATAGGAACTTACCTCCTCAGTCCCACCCTTCCAAAGCAGGGGCGGGGACCTCAACAAGGAATCTCCCTTTCTTACCCTGGAAGAAGAAGAAGAAGAAGAAGAAGAAGAAGAAGAAGAAGAAGAAGAAGAAGAAGAAGAAGAAGAAGAAGAAGAAGAAGAAGAAGAAGAATCGGCTCTTGGAGATGCTGGGGGGTGTTGCTGATTTTTTTGTTTTTTGGGGGGAGGCTATGCCACTGCCCCCTTCCCCCTGGGGGGAAAGAAAGAAAGAAAGAAAGAAAGAAAGAAAGAAAGAAAGAAAGAAAGAGTTGAAGTTGAAGTTGAAAAATGTGTCCTCTTTCTTTGTTTTTGGTGGTTTACAAACAAAAACAAAAACCTAAACAACTTTGGTTAAAAAGAAAAGAAAGCTCAACAATTTCAGAACTTTGGGGGTGCTGGGAATTTTACTTTTTGAAATATGGCCTATTTTCAATAGAAGATTTTTCTTCAAGAAGCTTAGGAATAATCTGAATACAATGCTGAAATCAAGTTCTTTTTAAGGGGAAGACAAAAAAAGGAATCAATGCCTAACCCCACCTGTTCCAATTACCTGCTCTGTTGTGCCTGTCGTAGGCTTCTTCGCTTTCCTGCTGCTTCTATCCATTAGGAAGCCTCTTGGGGGTGTGGGGAGAGAAAAAGAGAGAGATGAGGACCTTCCATTATGACCCATGCTCATTTCCAGTGGGTTCTGCCATAGGCCTTCATTCCCTTTCTACCAAACATTTTACTTCTGTGGTCCCCTCAATTTGACATGGTTTGCCCAGCCACCTTTTTGGGCCAGTGCACATTCTGAGAAAGTGCCGTGGGTACCAGTCCCAAAATGGCTGCTCTCTCTATGTAGCATAACACAAAATGGCTGCCTTTGGGAGTGTGACATAATAACCAATTGGCTATTCCTCCTGAGAGACCCCACATGCAACATGGACAGGATTGGGTTGCTTATGGGCAATTCCTCCTGAGTAAATCCACCAAAAAGGGAGGAGTGGGCAAAGTCTTCATAAACCCAACGGAGAGGGGTTCTCACATTTATGAGGCCCAGGACCAATCACAAAATGACGTTGTGGGCCAAAGCCAGTCACAAAATGGCGACAGATGGAGGCAGAGTTTGGCAGAATCTGCAGGCATTTTCCTCACTTCTTTTTTTTTACTGACACTAAACTGATCATTGGAAATTACTAAATTCTTTGCCATGTCATTTTCCTTGTGGCAAGGAGTTTCGTAGCTCAGTTTCCCTCAGCCTAAGTACAAAAGGTGTTTGGCTTGTTTTTTTTAAAGCTCTTTAGACTCTTTGGGCCCTTTTAAGCTTAAATATTCTTATTGCTGGGAAAGCGTCTTCACCTCTCTCACCTCCACCCCTGTGGGGTAGAACAGGACTTGAAAAGACTGCCTCTTCTTCTCCAACAATAAAAAGAACAGGTCCTTTACAATATGGCGAACGCCACACAAGAGAGCCATTCAGCACCATGGCAACAGAGAACAACAGATCCTTCCCGGGTTCCAGTCGTCTTCCTTCCCTCCTTTGCAGTTGCTGGTTTCTATTTTAAATTATACAGGGCTCTTGTTCCTCTCATAGCACCCAAACACAGGTTGTGCGTACACACTGTGCCTTTAAAGCACATGTGAAGCACATCATTTCTCTCAAATAATTCTGTCCTTTACTCCACACAATTCATGGCAACCTTTTAACAAACTACAGTGCCAAGGATTCTTTTGGGAGGGAGGGAATGTGCTTTGAATGTTCTTTAATGGAATAGCGCGTACCCAGAGACGCAGAGATATTTCAGGACTTGGAGCAGGTGTTGGTGCCCACCAGAACTTCCTATAGCGCCTGCAAAGGTTTCAGGAAATCAGCCCTAAAAAAACCTATAGAACATATTCCTGCTCAATTCCCTGTTGACACAAAGGCCACATTCACACCATACATTTACAGCACCATCACACCACTTTAACAAAGGACAATTCCCGGGATTGTTAAGGTGTTGTAGTGGCAATTTAAATATATAAATATATTAAATATATCAGATCTGACTCAGCCTCTCCTATATTGAACACGCCCCCCCTTAAACATGCCAATATTTCATTGCACACCCACCCCTAGCAGGGCTGAGACTGCATACCCTCCAACATTTCTCTGATGAAAATAGGGGTCCTGGTTTTAAAATAAAATATAATAATAATAAAAACCCACCCATATGACTAGGTCGCCCCAGCCACTCTGAGCAGCTTCCAACATATATAAAAGCATAATAAAACATTAAACAGGGCTGCCTTCAGATGCCTTCTAAAGGTTATATAGTTATTTATCTCCTTGGCTCGGGGGTCGCATAACTCCATACCCTTCAACATTTGTCCAATGAAAATACGGAGATCCTAAGGAAAAGCGGGACATTCCTGGATCAAATCAGAAACCGGGACGGCTTTTGTAAATCCAGGACTGTCTCTGGAAAACAGGGACACTTGGCGGGTCTGGGGTTGTCCCCAGCCTAAAATCCTGATACACAGGAGAAAAGGTAGTAACTAAATATTGCATACACTGACTGGCAGCAGCTCTGTTGAGTTTCAAACAGGGAGTCTGTTCTAGCCCTACCTGGAGATGCTGGGGATTGAACCTGGGATCCTTTGGCCTGCCAAGCAGATGCTCTTCCACTGAACTACAGCACATCCATTGTAGTGAACCACAACCAGAGCATGTAAATAATGTGATATTTCCAATGGAAACAGGATGAGGCAATTGTACTTCCTGTCCTACCCACCACAACTGTCCCCATCAATACAAAAATTATTATTTCTCAGTTCCTTTTCATAAAGTGTGCTTCGCTCTCTCTCTCTCTCCTGCCGCCTGTAATGCCTGCCTGTCATCCCAGCTGTTGGTTTTTTTTGGTTTATTTGCATTACCTGGAAATTTCACTTAATCATCATCCTCCTTCCCTTTCCCACCCTTTTTGCAGATCATTGCAAATCTATTAAATGGAACACGTGGCCCATTATACACCCTTAGGGAATTCTGTTATTTCTTTCTCTCAGCTGAGTCATTTCCCTCAGCCCACCTGAACTTGAAAATTAAGAGAGGACTCTGCTCACCAGAAATACACAAGAATGTTTTAAGTGTTGTGTAAAGTGCATTATGGGACGCGGGTGGCGCTGTGGGTTAAATCACAGAGCCTAGGATTTGCCGATCAGAAGGTCTGCGGTTTGAATCCCCGTGACGGGGTGAGCTCCCGTTGTTCGGTCCCTGCTCCTGCCAACCTAGCAGTTTGAAAGCACGTCAAAGTGCAAGTAAATAAATAGGTACTGCTCCGGTGGGAAGGTAAACGGTGTTTCCGTGCGCTGCTCTGGTTTGCCAGAAGCGGCTTAGTCATGCTGGCCACATGACCTGGAAGCTATGCGCCGGCTCCCTCGGCCAATAAAGCGAGATGAGGGCCGCATCCCCAGAGTCGGCCATGACCGGACCTAGTGGTCAGGGGTCCCTTTACCTTTTAAAGTGCATTATACAAATGTGACACTAGCTGGCGATGGTGAGCTATGGCAAATTCAATATATATTTTTCAAAACTTTTTTTTAAAAAAAACATTTTCACAATTTTTTTTATATGTGCCTAGATTCCATCAAGGCCTCAGATTCCTATACCTTACCATAAACGGTCAGGCGGCATTGCGGCCTAGCCACAGCCATGTCACCAGTCCAGAGGCCAGCTGGGGAGGACTGCATGCCTGCCTGTGGATCGGCCAGTGGCAGGCAGGCCTGGGAATGGGGATTCCCCAGAGTGTGGGACCAACTGGCTGATGAGCATCACTTCGGTCTGCCCCTGGGGTGGGGGGAATTGAGGCCGGCCCAGCACTAACCCCCAAATAGCAACAGCCTGGAAGCGCTATCAGTTATATAAGGCTAGTTGGAGCAAATGCAAACTTTCTTACAATTCCTTCTTTCTTGCATTCCACCTAGGGAAGCTTTTTGGCCCAGTGGACCAGATCTGACTCCCCCCACTTCGCAGGCCAACTTAGACAGGTGGGTGTAGGCCTGGTGTTACCTGGTGACATCAGCTGATTGACATACAGGTATGGTTTAGTTGGCCAAGACGGACCCACAGGACAGAGGTTCCCCACCACTGCTGTAATTTAACACGGAGACGTGTCTCTTTGTGATTAATACAAACAAACAACACAGACACACAAATGCTTCTCGTGTAGTTTTGGTTTTAATTTCTGGAAGACCAGACAAATAAATAAATAAATAAATAAATAAATAAATAAATAAATAAATAAAATGTTTCCAATATACAGAGTCAAGAACAGGCACATTTGTGAAGTGAAAGATGGAAGACGGGGAGAGATGAGGGTAGCCTCCTCCCACACTCTCTTCTCTATAGCTTGGGGTGGCTACAGAGCCTTGCCCCATGTAACCAAACAGCCCTTGGAGGAAGCCCAACCAAGAGGGAGCTCCCATAGGGTTTACACACTCCCAAATCTTACTATACCTCTCCAACATTACTGGATTGCAGGGAGGGTTGGATAGGGACACCCCCAATGCAGTTGTTAGCATATTTTAGGCAATCACACCCCACAGCAACCTTCCCAGACACCCCATGGTAGGGATAGGCAAATCTGTCAATTCTTGCTTCCCTCAGTTTCTTATTTTTTCCAATCTTAAGTTCAGTTATTCACATTTCTACATCCATTTGCATCTGCTTAAAAAAAAGAAAGAAAAAAGTCTTCATGACAACTCATTGCCATTTGAGTGTGAATTTCTCCTAACAGACACATTTTTACAAAGCAGTTTCCTCCAAACAAAATGCATTTTTTGCACTTTATTTTCAGCACTATAAGCATTTTCACACATACTTTACCCCAAATTATGCATTTTTCTACACATTACTTGGCTGGAGAACTGCAGTGCAAAACACAGAGGAGTGTGAATCTCCAAAGAGGGTTCTGTTTTTTAAGTTTCAGGAAGTTCCAGTTTGGGAGGTTGGCCTCTAGATGTGAACTAAACCAAAATTCTCCTCTGTCCCTACACCAAAGCAGGGGAGGAAAGGTGCAAAAGTTTGTGACAAACTTTCAGCAAGTGTACAGGTGCAATACTATCATGGGTTCCCCACCCCCATCCTGGGAATTGTAGTTTGTCCAGGACAATGAGGCTTCTCAATCATGGCGACATCTGTTCAGACATCTACTCTGTTCAAAGCCCAATGCTAACATAATTTCCTGGGGGAAAGGGAACAACAGCTATGAAACTCATTCACACTTTGTGTGGCTATTCGCCTAATCTGACTCACAAGGCAGGAGGAGTTTTGTGCGTGTGTGCTTGGGGACAGAGATGACCAGGAGAGCATGCAACAGGAAGTAGACCTGGTGCTTGGAGCCAGAGTGGATGGGAGAGATCCTGACCTGTCCACCCACTCACAAGGTGCAGTTCTGGAAGATTAAAGGAGGACAACCATAACAGGCACACAGGTTGAGATGAGGCTTCCAGTGATGCTCGGGGAACAGGAGTATAATCCTGCTGCCAGGAGGAAGGCTGAGTAGGGGAGCACCATGCGGAGAGGAGAGCGGTGATGCCAGATTTTGTCCCACTGGAAGCAAGAGACTGTGTTGGCACAGCAAAGAGGGTGGCAATCCTAGTGTCTATGGAAACGGGGACAGAGCCCAGCTGGCAGCATAGAATGGGATACCGCAGTGCAGAGGGTTTGTGCCAGGGCACACGAAAAGGCGGGCACTTAGCACCTCACGGAAACAAAAGCCGAGACGCTTTGGGTTTCACTCTGCTGGGCACAGGAGGAGAGGAACAAAGAGAACTGCACCAATAGGTCGGAAACTTGCTCCAAGACAGGCTTTGGCCTAGCCCTAGCCTTAGACAGGTTCACCTTTGTCCTGGGTCAGGCTCAGCAGGACCATGGGCAATCCTGGCGGCTGGCCCGTGTTGGCACGGTGCCGTGCCCGAGGGCGCATGCGGCGGGGCAACCTGGCAGAAGGCGGCCCTCCATCGCTCAGCGCATCTGAACTCTCGTCAATGAAGGCCAGGTTTTCACCCGCGTAGTCTATAGGCCGCAGCTGGGCCACACGCTGTGCAGTACCTGGAGATGGGCGCGGGGATGGTGGTGGTGGTGGCAGCAGCGGGGGTGGTAAAGGTGGCAGCTGTGGTGGCAATTGCTGCTGTGGTGGCAATTGCTGCTGTGGTGGCAATTGCTGCGGCGGAAGTAGCAGTGGCGGCAATACCTCTTGGCTGTCCCCCTGCTGCAACATGGCCGAAGGCGACAGCGGCTTCCCTTTCAAGGTGCCCACTCTGTGCAGCTTGTCTGGAAACGCCATGTTTGGGACACGGAGCTGGGATGCCACGTTGCCCGTCCAGGAGGCAGCGTGCGCCGTCAAGTCTCCCATCTGTAGGGAAATAGGAAGGGGGAGATGTAGTTATGACAGAAAATTCCAAAATCCATATTGCGGGAATGCCTTTTATTCAGTCAAGCAGAAGGTCAGAAAGTAGAAAGGTGGGGAGAAAAACCCATTAGATGCCACTTAGGAATATGTAAGAACTTCTATGCTAAAGGATCTATCTAGTATAGCATGTTATTTCCCTTAATGCAATATCCCCTAATGCAAGACATTTCACATGTTACTGTCGTGGATATATTCATTTTTATGCACACATTTTTATATACATTTTTGTAAATGCTGGTTGGAGAGCTGCATAGCTAATTTTGGATAAATGCAAATTCTAAAGGACTATGAGGGACATAGGAACACAGGGTTCTGTCTTATACTGAGTCACACCAATAGCTTAGTATTGTATACCTTCCAACATGACTCAGATGAAAATAGGGACATTTCTCATTCCCCCTGCAACTGATCCTCCTCAACCCTCCCTTTGTGTGTGTGTGTGTGTGTCCACAGCAGAGCATTTCATATCAGAAGGGGGAGTGCCGCCACCGCCACACCAACGGGACCCAGCACACACGCCCTCCACCATCCTGAGAAAACCCTTAATCCTGGTTTTTAAAATTTTTATTCTTTAGCAGGTTTATAAACAGGGAAACACACATCAATAAATAAATTTTGGGAAATGGCAAGATTAGATGCGGATGCACAAAGCATTTTTTTTTAAAAAAATCAAGACTCCTTGTGCTCTGCTCTGCTCCCCCTTTCTTCCCACCCAGGGCCACCCTGCCCCCTGTGTGCCCCTCAGAGCTGGCACATCACAAGGGCCTGGGCCTTGGTGACTGCAGCCTCTCCTTCTCCTTGCCCAAGGCCAGCAGTGGCAGCCATGGAGAGGCAAGGGGATGCCACCGCCATCTCTCGGGACAAGTGCTGGCCCATCCTCTCCCCCGAGCTAGGCAGTGGTGCCGCTGGCGGAGGAAATTAGGGACAGCCCAGCATCAAATTAGAAGCTGGGATGGCTTTTGTAATTCCAGGACTGTCCCTGGAAAATAAGGACACTTAGAGGGTATGGTATTGTCTACATCAAGTGTGGGGAACCTTTAGCTCTCCAGATGTTGTTGAACTACAATTCTCAGAAGCCCCACTACACTGGGTCAATGGCTAGTTGCAATCCAGCAACAGCTGGTGGGCCCAAGGTTCCCCACACCTGGTGTACACTGACTGACTGTGGCGCTACAGGATTTCAGATCGGGAGTCTCTCCGAGGCCTATCTGGAGCTGTCGGGGATTGAACCCACGACCTTCTCCATTGAAGGCAAGTGCTCGACTCCTGAGCTGCAAGGATCCTTGTGTTTTGGTTCTCAGTGCTTGACTCCTAGTGCTTGAATCTCTCCTGCAAAATATTTATGCTCCAGAAACTTTCAGCGGTTGTTTTCTTGCAGCTGATTTTCACGTCTACCCCTCTGAGGCTGCATGAGGAATTATTTCTTTCTGTTTGCCCTCAGTTGGCTGCTGACATGCCTATCTTGTGTGATGCCCTGCTACACCCACTGCATCCCTGTTGAGGCAGTTCTTTCTCACACCCATGCCCAACAAAGCCAGCCACAACTTGGGTAAGGTAGGAAATTGTGCTGAGCAGCAGTTAAGGGGCTACTGCATTCCCTGCCTTGCAAACTGCTTCACCACCAAATAAAATTGAGACCCGCTGCAAACACGTACCGGTACGTATTTCTCCTTGACCACCCCCTACTTCCCTTCACTGTGCCTGGTCCTGTTTCCAGGCGGGTGGGTGCAAAATACCACCAATCATTTCCAGCTGTTTTTATTGCCTTTCGTCTGAATGCCAGGGTCAGCGAGAAAGAAATGGCTTTCAATTAGGCAAGCCGCTTAATGAGTTTATGTGCAAAATTAATGCCATCTGCTTTTTTAATTGGCAAAAGGGGAAATGCTTCAAAACTCGGAGGCTGCAGATTCTCGCCTTCACTTCGAGTTATAATAGAGCACCCCCAGCACAAGGAACGCTGTGTGTGTTTGGGGGTGGGGATGAGGAACACTGTAGGAACAAGGCCCTCAACTTTTTGTTTATTTGTTTGCTTGCTTGCTAGCTGTTAATAGTGGCTTGATCTGCAGACTTCTACCTTCACACTTCCTAGACGTCTTGCTCAAGTTGCAATTTGAAGGGCAATAGAGGAGGCCAGGTTTGCTCCAGACGAAACACAGGCTGCAAACCAGGAGCGTGGGACTTTTTTCATCTCAAGGGCCACATTCCCTTCTGGGCAACCTTCTGGGGGCCACTGGTGGGCAGCACCAGAAGCCAAAGTGAGTCATGGATGTAAATTTTGCTTTGCTCTACCTTCCACACACATTAAACATCCATCTCTTTCCTTGAGCAAGGCAACTAAGAGGCATGAACAGAGCTTAAGGAAACATTCCAGCCAGGCACAAACTCTAAAGGAGGATGAGTCCCAAGGGCCAGATAGAAAAGGCTGGAGGGCCACATTAGATCCCCAGACCTGAGGTTCCCAACCCTAAAACAAACCTTGGTTGCTGCTCAGGAGTTGGCCTGGACTGGAGAGAGACAAATCATGAGGCTAGATTCAGACAACAATCCTGGCTTAGCTCACAATAGCACAGCAGGAGGAGAACCAGGGTAGGGGAGGAGCACAGCAGTCAGGATATCCTCTGGAACCATGCTAGGCCACGGTTTGGGTTAGTGTTCTGTACAAATTGAGCCAATACTGGTCTATACAAACAAACAGCCTTTGACCTAAGATCTAAGGTGGCTTCTAATGTATGCGTCAGAGGTTACACCATTGGCTTTTGGGAATTGTGGACTTAACAAGAGAACCTGAAGGTGAAGAGGGAAGGTGTGTCAGAAGGAAAATGAATGGATATTGATTTGTATATATTAGTAACTTTGTATTAATGTAACCTTTTTACAAGTAGTGGTGTGTTTTTGTAATATTTTGTTTGTTGTCTGTTGTTGCTTTCATTTTTTGTACACTGCTTAAAGATATTTCTAATATATTAAGCAGTATAGAAATTAAATAATCAGTCAGTCAGTCAGTCATCACCACACCACCATAACAGGGAAATACAGGGAGAAGGTAATAACAGGTAGGGTTGCCAGACCTCCAGGTCTGACCTGAAGTCTCCAGGTTTGCCTGGCCTCCTCCAGGTTGCAGTTGGAGGGCTTGAATCTTCAGGTGAGCTAGAGTAATAATAATAATAATAATAATAATAATAATAATAATAATAATAATAGGAGGAAGAGGAGGAGGAAGAGGGTGTCCACTCTCATTCTCTTCCAACAAACCTCCATCTGCAGGTCCTGCCCTGTGACATCACCAGGAACCTCTCCTAGGTCTTGAAATCTCAGGGTCTGGGATGCTCCTGACCTGGAAACCCTAATAATGGGGGTTGTGGAGGACATGGAGATGACACAATGGGCCTATCAAGTGCACTTAAAGCACAGTGTCCTCACCTCAGCCCTCGTGCGCCGGGACAACACCCTCAACCAGTTGCCAATCATAGTCAGGATGGAGGCAAAGTAGGCCAAGCCCAGCAGAATCCAGACCACCACCAATGGCTGGTACCACAGGTATTCTTCGCTTTTCGTATCACCTGGAAGGAGCAAAGTTTAAGGCAAGACAATTTGTAATGAGCACTCCCACCACCACCAAAACCAGTTACTCTTCACCTTAGTACAGAGGGAGGAAGAGAGAGGCAAGAGGGGTGGTCCAAAGAGACTTGATTGAATCATTTTGCTGAAGCTAAGTTAAGATCATGTATGGTCAATGCCTGGATGAAAGGCTCTGTCAGGAAAACCCAACTAAGTTATCAATCGGAATAGACCAGTAGGGTGGCATTTTGTACTACTCTTAGGCCACATCCACTCCAAACATTTAAAGCACTTTAAACAGCCCTTGCTTCCCTCAAATAATTCTGGGAAATGATAGTTTGTTACAGGCACTGAGAGGAGACCCTTATTCCCCTCACAGAACTTCAGTTCCCAGAGTTCCCTGGGAAGAGGGGTTGATTGTGCTCCGGGAACCACTCTCAGGGTCAGAAAGGGGAATCCCAATGCACCCCACCCCACCGGGCTCACCCCCTTCATTTCGCCCCACGACACTCACCTGCCACATAGTCGCCAAATCCAATGGTGGTCAGCGTGACGACCACAAAGTAGACACTCTCTAAAAGGGTCCATCCTTCCACCCTCTGGAAGATGATGGTCGGCAGGGAGACGAAGAGGAGGCAGCCAATGAGGATGAACAGCAAGGCTGAGAGGACCCTCACAATGGTAGCACTGACCTGCCACTTCTGCAGGGAACAGGAGGGAAGAGAGGTCAATGTTGAAAAAGCCAACAGCTGATCCAAGAGGCAGCCAACTCCTATAAGTGCATTTCTTTCAAACGGCCTGTCTAGACTACAGACTGCCAATATGCTGCCCTGCATACACACAGGGGGCATTCTTGGTGCCCACAAGGTACCCTTCTCCCTGATGAAATTGGGGAAGGCAAGCATTATACTGCAGTCAACAAAACAGGCCGTGTGTGTGTGTGTGTGTGTGTGTGTGTGTGAAATGCCCAAAGCTGTTTCTCCAGTTTGCAGATGTGCCCAAACAGGACTCAAAAAAAGCTGGCGGGAAGTTCACAGAAGGGCACTGGCGCCAGCAAAACAGGACTTTGCAAGCAGATGACCTGAGTCCTGCACAGTAGAATGAGCAGGTAAAGGTAAAGGGACCCCTGACCATTAGGTCCAGTCGTGAATGACTCTGGAGTTGCAGCGCTCATCTTGCTTTATTGGCCGAGGGAGCCGGCGTACAGCTTCCGGGTCATGTGGCCAGCATGACGAAGCCGCTTCTGGCGAACCAGAGCAGTGCACGGAAACGCCGTTTACCTTCCTGCCGGAGCAGTACCTATTTATCTACTTGCACTTTGATGTGCTTTCGAACTGCTAGGTTGGCAGGAGCAGGGACCAAGCAACGGGAGCTCACTTCGTCACGGGGATTCGAACTGCCAGCCTTCTGATTGGCAAGTCCTAGGTTCTGTGGTTTAACCCACAGTGCCACCTGCAAGAATGAGCAGGAGGTCCCTGAAAATAAAGGTGGGCAGAGAAATGTACAAGTGGTGTTGGAAAGGCTGGAGAGAAGCTGCCTTCCAGGCGAGGGTTTTGCTCACCAAGAATATGTCCTCCACTTTGCCAATGGCTTTCCGGAGAGACGATCCCAAATGGTCCCCGACTCCTGCCAGCAGCATGCCAAAGAGAGGAATCCCCACGAGGGCATAGAAGATACAGAAAAGCCGGCCAGGGTCAGTCTTGGGGGAGATGTTCCCAAACCCTGTTAGGGCAGGAGAAGAGAGAGAGGCAGAGAGAGAGAGTCAGCAGAAAAGAGTAAGTGCTCCTCGATATTGATCCAGATTCTGTTCTAACGCTCTGGCTCAGACTACTCCAACCAGGCACCCTCCAAATGTTTTGGACTACAGTTGCCATCAACCCCACGTAACAAAGCTGCTATAGGCACATGGTCTTATTGTACTTATTTTCTCATTGTAAATTAGGTTCTTGGCTTTTTTAAAAGCAAGTTTCTAGTCTTTACGACTGCGAAAACAGCCCTGAAAGTATGTGGGCCACTGAAGACACATATGCTTAAAAAGGCAATTTTTATATTTGGATATTAATTCTGTTTTTGGTTTTTAAAAAGCAAGTTTGTAGTCCTCAAGGTTGTGAAAACAGGCCTGAATGTGTGTGTGCAATGTCTTAAAAATACCTTTCCTTGCTTTTACATCTGGATGTTTTATTAATTCTGACGGCTGTTCTGAAACTGTCGTCGTGGTTTGGGGTATTTTTTTCTGCTAATACTTTGAGTACTGCAGATTTGACTGAACTGTGGATTGTTTTATATTATTATTACTGGTTTTTGTTAGCTGCTTATAATTTCTTCTGGAAGATGGACAGGATATGTTTTTTTAAAGAAGTACATACACAGCAAACAAACAAAACTGAGGGGTTTCCCCCTCACACCCAATGAATCCAATTGGCAGCAGATTCAGGGCAGAAAAAAGAAAATACACCTGTTCCAAAACATACCACTAACTTATGGAATTCACTGCCATAAGCTTAGATAGATTTCAAAGGGGGTTAGACAAATTCACGGAGGTGATCGTTTAGCCATGAAAAAAGAAACAGAGCTTCTCAGTTCAGAAGCAGTCTACCTCTTGCCAGGCAGCAAGAACAAGAAGAGGACCAATGCACTCCTGTCCTGTTTGGGGGGCTTCCCACAGGCATCTAGTTGGCCATGGTGAGAACAGGGTGTTGGACTAGATGGGTCTTGCATCCTTAATACTCTGTGGGGTAAGAAAGATGCACTCTTCATATCCTCAGAAGAAATCTTTGCTTCTTTACTCTTACCCTTGTCATTGTTCCAGGGACGAGGCCTGGCTCAAAACAAAATGTTGCACAAGGATGTATGCACACAAAATCCAACCCCCTTGTTCCATTTCTGCTTCCTTAATTTTTGGAGAAGTGCCTGGATCAGCCTCTGTCCCAATCCTGCAGACTCCAGCAAAAATAAGCAAAGCCTCTTAGCTTCTTTGCTCAGCCCTGGGTTGTAAATCCTTTGTGTGGCTCCCTGGCACTGTCTTGAAGCTGCAGCCAGCTGGCTGCATTGATCACCCTGATATACCCACTCCTAGGTCAGTTATGCAGGAGGCAGCTATACACACAGCCAGACCAGGGGTCCATCTAACTCAGGCACGTCCAACTCCCAATCTACTCACAGTATAAACAGACTGGCTGTGGGGCTCGAACTCATGGCCCTGAGATTAAAAGTTGCATGCTGTACCAACTGCACTATCTCAGATAACCAACAACACCTGGAAAGTCCACAGGTTCCACCTTCCCACTTTACACCTTGGTAAGCACATTACCTGCCAACCTAGCAGTTCGAAAGCACGCCAAAGTGCAAGTAGATAAATAGGTACCACTCCGGCGGGAAGGTAAACGGCATTTCCGTGTGCTGCTCTGGTTCGCCAGAAGCGGCTTAGTCATGCTGGCCAAATGACCCGGAAGCTGTACGCCGGCTCCCTCGGCCAATAAAGCGAGATGAGCGCCACAACCCCAGAGTTGGCCACGACTGGACCTAATGGTCAGGGGTCCCTTTACCTTTACCTAAGTACATTTAACATGTGATCCCTGATTGGTTGGGACATGTGGCTAGCATGGGGAACCTGTGGCCCTCCAGATGTTGGGCTACGACTTCTGTCTCTGCGAGAGATTTGCAAAACACTCTGAGGGCAAAATAACACTTGGATCCATGCTGAGCCAGGTGCCACAATTGGTTCAGGCTCCTTGAAGGGCCCTGGACCATTCATGAATTATACCTTGTGGGGTCAGCTTCAGTTGTTGCAACCTGAGGATGTGGACCGGGCGATTATGGCCATGAGGCCAACAGCATCCCTACCCATAAAAAAGGTAAAGGTACCCCTGCCCGTACGGGCCAGTCTTGACAGACTCTAGGGTTGTGCGCCCATCTCACTCAAGAGGCCGGGGGCCAGCGCTGTCTGGAGACACTTCCGGGTCACGTGGCCAGCGTGACATCGCTGCTCTGGCGAGCCAGAGCCGCACACGGAAACGCCATTTACCTTCCCGCTAGTAAGCGGTCCCTATTTATCTACTTGCACCCGGGAGTGCTTTCGAACTGCTAGGTTGGCAGGCGCTGGGACTGAACAACGGGAGCGCACCCCGCCACGGGGATTCGAACCGCTGACCTTTCGATCGGCAAGCCCTAGGCGCTGAGGCTTTTACCATGACTGCCAAATCTAGCAGGAGGGGATTGATTGGATAGATTCAATGGATGAGGCAATGCTGCGCCACTGGAAGGAGTTATGCCTTCTGCCTTGAAAGAGGCTGTGGTGAGGCGCCTCCTAAAGAGGTCCTCCCTAGATGCAGATATTTTGGGAAACTATATTACAGTGGTACCTCGGGTTAAAAACTTAATTTGTTCTGGAGGTCTGTTCTTAACCTGAAACTGTTCTTAACCTGAGGTACCACTTTAGCTTATGGAGCCTCCCGCTGCTGCTGCTCCGCTGGCATGCAATTTCTGTTCTCATCCTGAGGTAAAGTTCTTAACCCGAGGTACTATTTCTGGGTTAGCAGAGTCTGTAACCTGAAGCGTCTGTAACCTGAAGTGTCTGTAACCCGAGGTACCACTGTACTTTCCTGGGCAAGGTGGTTGGGGGTGGCAAAGGTAAAAAAGGTAAAGGACCCCTGGACGGTTGAGTCCAGTCAAAGGCGACTATGGGGTTGCAGCGCTCTTCTCGCTTTCAGGCCAAGGGAGCCAGCGTTTGTCCACAGACAGCTTTCCCGGTCATGTGGCCAGCATGACTAAACCGTTTCTGGCGCAACGGGACACCGTGACGGAAACCAGAGTGCACGGTAACGCTGTTTACCTTCCCACCACAGTGGCTTGCTTTCGAACTGCTAGGTTAGCAGAAGCTGGGACAGAGCAACAGGAGCTCACTCCGTCGCGCGGATTCGAACCACCAACCTTCCGATCGGCAAGCCCAAGAAGCTCGGTGGTTTAGACCACAGCGCCACCCGCATTACCTTTGAGGGTGGTGGTGGCAGTGGCGTAGCGTGGGTTGTCAGCACCCGGGGCAAGGCAAGTAATTTGCGCCCCCTAACCCGTGGATTTGTGCCCCCTAACCCGTGGATTTGCGCCCCTTAACCCGTGGATTTGCCCTAACCCCAGATGTTGCGCCCGGTGCGGCCGGCCCCCCTGCACCCCCCACGCTACGCCACTGGGTAAATCAGCAGCAGGTATGCCTAGATGAAACAGATTATCAAATCCAGGGCTCAATACCGGGCCATGGCCTGACCTATGGTGGGGCGCAGCAGCAGCACTACCACCATAGAGATAAATGGCAAAAACCTCTTTTTTAAAAAATAAGACATGGGTGTCTAAATGCATGCAGGTGGCTCCCAGGACTGGCAGGAGCTTTCAATAGTGTTTCAGACCTGACAATACCAGGGATTGAACCTGGGCCTTTTTGCATGCAAGGCCATAGCTGTCAACGTTTCCCGTTTTTTAAGGGAAATTCCCTTATTCTGAATAGGATTCCACACAAGAAAAGGGAAACGGTGACAGCTATGTGCAAGGCACGTGCTCCAAACACTGCGCCACAGTCCTTGCCAGGCTTCTCTGTGGCAAAGCAAGGAAGATACCCGCACCTCCCCTCTGTCTCCTCCCTCCTCCCCATCAGACCCCAGATACCGATGGTGGTGATCACGGTGCCAGCGAAGAAGAAAGCGCTGCCCATATCCCAGTGCGAGCTGTTGGCGTTTGTGCTGTTGATGGCAGGCTCCACTCCGACGCCCATGGCATCGCCCACTTGCTGAGAGGAAGGGCACAGGAAAAGGTTAGGACCAAGCCACTGAGGGCCCAGCATTCCAGCACAGCCGTAACCCCAGAGCACTGAGCCAGGCCCCTTCACCCACATGGAAGCAGCCTTATACAGAGTCAGATCACTGATCCATCTAGCTCAGTGCTGCCTACACTGGCTGGCAGTGGCTCCTCAGGGTTTCTGGCAGAGGACATTCGCAGGCCTACCTGGAGATGCCACCAGCGATTGAACCCGGGGTTTTTTATTTTTATTTGCATGCAAGGCAGGTGCACTGAGCTACCACCAGGAGCGAGCCAGCAGCAATTCAAACGGAGTAGGCAAAGTTAACTCTTTATTAGGAAAATCAACCCACAGGATCTGCACAGGAGTTCTAGGCCTAATGAGCAAAGCAACTCGTCCTGGTAAATCTTGCCCCTAAAGAGGCAGTTGTAGAGACGGAAGGGGTCCTCGCCTTCCCACAGCTGCCTAAGTGCCTTCCTCTCCTGGGTTTTCCCCAAGCAATCTGAGACTGCGCCTGTGTGTCTACCTATGCTCCTCCCACTTCGTGCCTCTCTGGATTCCGGGAGACCAGCGGGGAGGGGAGCATGTCGCAGCAGGAGGGGGAGACCCTGTGCCTCTTCAGCAGCCTGACTCATCTCTGCCTCTCGACCTGCCTCATCCCACTCTCCTGCTTCCGATTTTGAGCAGTTCTCTGTCATAGATTCTCCCACCTCACTAAGCCCCGTTACCCCTTCAGCTTCTGACATCGCCTCCTCCCATTCTGTTCCCTGTGACCACTTATCATCGTCCTACCACTAGGGCTGGGCAATATATCAAAATACAGTGGTACCTCAGGTTAAGAACTTAATTCGTTCTGGAGGTCTGTTCTGAACCTGAAACTGTTCTTAACCTGAAGCACCACTTTAGCTAATGGGGCCTCCTGCTGTTGCCGCTGCGCAATTTTGGTTCTCATCCTGAAGCAAAGTTCTTAACCCGAGGTAATATTTCTGGGTGAGCGGAGTCTGTAACCTGAAGCGTATGTAACCTGAAGCGTATGTAACCCGAGATACCACTGTATCGTTCAAAACCGGTTTGGTATTCCATATTGTGATATTGGTTACACCATTTCAACCTGGCAGTATATCGCAAATCATAGTGTGTGTGTGTGTGTGTGTGTGTGTGTGTGTGTGTGTGTGATACAGTCAAACCTCGGTTCCCGAATGCCTCTGTTGTCGTACGTTTCGGTTCCTGAACACCGAAAACCTGGAAGTAAATGTTCCGGTTTTCAAATGTTTTTCAGAACCCGAATGTCTGACGTGGGTCCCGCTTGAATGCAAGAAGCTCTTGCAGCCAATCGGAAGCTGCGCCTCAGTTGTCGAACGTTTCGGAAATTGAACGGTCTTCCGGAACAGATTAAGTATGACGACCAAGGTTAGACTGCATAAAAACCACAATGTGGGGAAAACCGTGAAGCCGGCCATTGCTCCTCTTGATTCCTGCAGCCCCCATTAACTCTACCAGCTCAGCTCTCCCCTGCCTTCTTGCAGGGGGCAGAGAATCAAGTGCTGGCAAAAATCAGGACGCAGGAAAAACCGTGATGCCAGCTAATGCCTCTACATAGCTCCATCCTTATTTCAGACATTGTGATATATTGCTATATCGCAATATTTAGCTGGTGATATATCACAATGTCGAAAACAAGGTATCGCCCAGCCCTACCCACCCACAACCCCCGGGCTCTGAGCCTTCTTCCCTTGGCGGTTTCCCAGCTGATTCTCCCCACCATTCCTCTGGGTCCAACCAGTCCCTGAGCCCTGTTCTCCTGCACCCCTTTGGCCTCCAGTTCTCACCTGGATGAGGTCCTCTAGGTCCTCAGCGGCTACACATTGGTGTAGCTTTAAGAACTGCTCCAGGTAGGCTTGGATCTTCCCCTGCTGGTGGATCTCATAGGGCTGCTCCAGTTGGCGAAAGACGAAGGCACCTGTGACCAGGTAAATGAGGACCACGGAGAAGAGGGCCAAAACGGTGGTCCGGCGCATCACAGTGCTGCGCTCCTGCGGCCGTGGGCTCAAGATAGACTCCTTGGACGGGTAGCAGACTACGGGCATAGAGCCATGATGGTCGGGGGGGCAAATGGCGGGGGGTAAAGGCGGCGGCGGATAATTCACTGGGGGGGGGTGTATAAAAGAAGAAGAAGAAGACAAGGTGAGTCCAACTTGCTCCACCCCAAAATCCCCAGTCCACATCATGCCTTAGTCTCAGGATCGCCCCCTTGAGGACTGACAAAAAGGGCGTACTTCTTCACACTGTTGACCTCTGGAACCTCCTGCCACTAGCTAGGACAGCTTGCGGGAGGAAAGGAGGAGACAAGTCCATGGAATATGGGTCTGTTGCTAATCTCTAGAACTCTTAGTTGCTAGGCTGGACAGCTCTTAAAAGGAGACACATTCACAGAGGACGGGTCTGTTGTTAGCCTCTGGAACTCCCTGCCAGTAGTTTGAACTCCTTTTGGAAAAAGGAAGCGGTGACAAATTCAGCAGCAGGGGAACTGTGCTACCGACTAATCACAAAGTGGGAAGGGGCCTTGGGGTCTAGTCGTCGCCCCCTGCTGCTCAAGGCAGGATCTGCAATGCAGGATGCGGTGACAGCATCCCTGACCAGGTGGTCATCCAGCTTCTGCATTGATAGCGCCCCCAGTGGTGGCTGGTGCCTATCAAGCCAGACTTGATCCCCTGGGAACTGTAGTTTGTTAAGGATGCTGAGAAAGATAGTTCTGTGAGGAGTAAACTACCTGTGATTCTTTTTTGGGGGGGGTTACTTTACATATGCTTTAAATTTATGATGTGCATGCAGTTCAAGACCTCTGGTTTAGACTTCCGGGTTGGCGCCATTGTTTAATGGCGGATTCCCTCCGAGCTCCGGAGGGAATCGACTCCGTAGCGTCTGGGTCTGGCCGCTGCGGCGAAGCGGGGACCCTTAAAATCACAGGCGCGGATGCCTGTGAACACAGAGACTCGGCGGGCACCATTTGCGCCCCCCCAATCCGCGACGGAGCCTTTTTAAAGGCTTCGGAACGGAGGCAGGGTGAGGCGTGGTGCTGAGAGTACTCCCTCGCCTACGGAGTGAAGCCGCAAGCCATTGACAGAGAGCGCCAACTTCTTCCAAGACCGATTGGACTCTAAAATATAAACCCGTGAGTAATACGGAGATTGGAACTTTAAAAATTTTTAATTTTGGATTTGGAACGAGCGGGAAGGGGCTAAAAAGGAAGTTCACCCCCCCCCTCTTTGTAAACAATTTAAAGCAAAGGACTGGGCAGCTAAGGTCGAGAGAATCTGTTTTTTGTTTTTTAATGAAAGATCCTGACTTCACGGTTTTGATACTATAAGAAGACTTACTGGAGGATAAAAAGAATTTTGGGAGCCGAAATTTCACCCCCCCCCCCGAGACCCGGGAACGTCCTATGAGAAAGCCTGTTGCATTGAAGATTTTGACAGCTGTCAAGTGAGCTGCTAGTCAGCTAGTTGTCAGCTGGAAAAAGAGAACATTGTTTCTGCTGTTTTTGCTGGTTTACTTGGTATAACTTGTTGAAAATAAGGAGGGCTGATACAAAATAACTGGACTTTTGGTTTTGAGCTGAAAGGAACAACAAGGAACTAAAATCCCCCTAGAGGGGTAATAGGGACATTACATCACAAAAATGGCTGGAGTATGTAAAATCCAAGCAGAATTGGACAGAGCACTCGTTCTCTTGGGAAACTTGCAAGATGAGTACAATGCTTTGTCTACAAAGGTATCATTACTACACTGGACAGTAAACAACAGTTTTGAGCCTGATAAGGACTTGAAACAGGAAGCCCATTCAACTGAACAAATAAATGAAACTGAAAGTGTAGATACGATGGAGCAATATGTTGTTTTTGAAGAAAATGAAGGAGGAGCAGGAGATTTGCAGGAGTCAAAGGAGAGTTACAATATGAGGCCTGACATGATGATAAAAAAGGATAATAAAAAGTGGATGTGGAAAGCCTGGTCTGAATGGGAGTCTGGAAAATGGAGAGATCCCTTTTGGAGGAGATCTGAAGACCTGAGGATTACAAATTTGTTGGTGAAAGCTGGAGCTTTGGGGACATTTGGATTTGAAAGAAATTTGAAACAAGAGTTGGAGTACCCCATAGGCTTTGCCTTTAAGTATGGAGGACTGGCTGGAAGCGACATGGATTCTGTTGGGCCGGAGCCCCTCCGAGACTTGGGGTTTAACATCAAGGACTATCAAAGAGACCGGCAGAAAGGAACTGAGAGAGATATAAGGGCCTCGGATGTGAGATCTCCAGGCTAAATAAATAATATAAAGACTGACGGATATTGGTTGGGGACTGGAACCGAGAAAAGGGTGGGTGGAGGTTGGGAATCCAAAGGGTACATAAGGATAATTTGCTTTTTATATTTTTTGTTAGTGGTAAGGAAATTGGGTAAATCGTGGAAGGGAAATTTTGGTCGACTTTAGGAAAAAGGTTTAAGAATAATCAATGAGGTATAAGTATTGATGTGTAATTTTAATAAGGTAAAATTGGTTTCTTTTCTTTTTAAATTAATTGAAAATAAGGCTGTTAAAAATAAATTGAAGAAATGGAAAAAAGAAGTAAAGTAAAGCAATAGTATGTTAGAACAAAAGTTTAAGCTAAGGTAAAGAAATAAGTTAAGGACTTGCTGAACTGACAATTTAAATTGGAATACAAGAAGGGGAGGTGTGAGGAAGTCTGAGAAATAAGGTTAAGAATAATAAGTATTAGAAACTTTATGTGTTTTTTCTATTTTTTTTTTGTCTAGTTTTGAATGTTATGTATTTTTGTGTTTTTTGTTTTGTTTATTTTTTGTTTTTGTTTGTTGTGTGTTATTTGAAAATGCTAATAAATATTTAATAATAATAATAATAATAATAATAAAAACAAGACCTCTGGTTTAAGGGCACTCCAAAACCACCTGCTTCCAAAACCACCGGAAGCAGGAAACATGGAATTGTAGAGTTGGAAGGGACCCTGAGTTCAACCCCCTGCAATGCAGGAATATGCAACTGTCCCATATGGGGGATCGAACCTGCAACCTTGTTATCAGCACCGTGCTCTAACCAGCTGAGAGGCAGATCAGATAAGGACTATTGCCTTCATGCCTTGCTGGGCGCACCTGGGTACAGAACACTTCATTAAACACAGCATTGGTCTGATCCAGGATGCCAGTGCTTAGAAAGGGAAAATAGTTCCCTCTTTTCTCCTGTCCCCCAATACAGGCAGGATTTAAAACACATTATTTCACCCAAAGAATCATGCGAGCCGTAGTTTACCCCTCTCAGAACTAAAATTCCCAGCACCCTTAACAAACTACAGTTCCCAATATTCTTTGGGGAAGCCATGTGTGTGCACAGCCTAAGTCTAATATCTTCCCAACCCTTTAAATGAGCAGAAACGTGATATTTCTTAATCTTAAAAATATTGACCCAAACAACTTAGCATTGAGCAGTCTCGTCAATAAACGTTACTCTGATTTAAAGAATACAGCAGGGGAACTGCGGCGTTTAAAAACAAGATTGTTCCTGGTCAGAGAACAAAACTTTAAAATTTCCTCCCCAAACTGAGCACAGACTCACCCTTATAATCAGTGCCGGATTTACGTATAAGCTAAACAAGCGATAGCTCAGGGCCCCACTCTCTTGGGGCCCCCATTTTTTCAAAAGAAAACCAAAACCTGGGTGTACATTTCCAAAATATAAGATAAAATAAAATAAAATGTACATACAGCAACAGTGTTTCGTGTTGTGTAGGCTCCTATTTGTTAGTGCAAATGGCTTTAGATACCTATTAGGTCCATAAATTACCATATAGCATATATTTAACACAAAACAGGGACAATTTGTTATTGACAAAGGACAGCTGGACATATAAAGGGCCCCATTACCTTCAGCAGCTTAGGGCCTCATCAAACCTAAATCCAGCCCGCTTATAATGGTTCCTTCTCTGGTTCTTCTAGGTTAGGGGCTTGAGGTATCCCATAATCTCTTTGCTCAGCTTGCTCCCATTGCCTAGGCTGGGTGGAAGAGTAGAAAAGAAAGCACCCACTCCCCAACATTTCACCCCAGGCTGTGCTCCCCTACTCAGACTCCATGCTTCTGACTTCTCAGTGTGTAGCTGACTGGGAAAGGTACAGTATGTTCCAGCCCCTCCTAAAATTCCCCAACAGAAGCAACCAATGTGCTGTACAGTACTTCAACTCTTCCTCTTCCCCTTATCCCTGCAATAAACCTTGATTTCAAACCTGGAGCAATAAAGTAACACCCCAAATATTGAGTGTTGCAGTCCTGTGCCACTTCACTTGGGAGTAAGTAAGCCACACAGAACCCAACAAAACTTAACTTCCGAGTGCACAGATAAAAAGCTTTGAGACTTTGGGAAATGTTAGGTTGCAGTTGTTGTTTTTTTAATGGCTGAGTGTAAAAACTGCAGAAGCTGACACTTCCTATTAATGCACACTCATTTTCTAGCTATATTGCAGATCTTAAGCCCTCCCCCCTCCCAAACGGCTGTTTGCAAAACTGCAAATCTTACTCCTGATCTATACATGGACACTGTATTAGTTAAGAGTTCTTAAAAAGGAGGAAAGAACGAAATATTGTATTCACAAAACATCAAAAGTCACAGATCCCCCATCCTGCTTGTCTCATACCACCACCCCCTACCGGGTCCTGTACTGAGGTCCTCATTCCCTCTCACTCATTGGTGCTACCCAAAGAAGGGTCAAAGATGGACCGGCAAAATCAGAAAATGCAGAGCTGGAACAGATCAGGGCAGCTCTCCCAAAACTTAGTGCATTTGCAAACTCAGCCCCAGGGATGAAGGTGTCTGCCAGGACGGAGGATAGAGAGAGACTCCACCGATCTGTATCTGGGGCACATTTTCTTTCATAGTGGGGAAAATTTCACAGTGATGGGTGCAAGGGGTGGGGGAGCCCTATGATTTCTCCCCATTCTTCCCAGTGCCCTCCCCCCCCACCGGCATTATACGCTCACCTTCAAGGCCACCGATTGTAGTCCTGACATGGTCGCTACACAACTGGGTTGGTCCTTTTATTGCAGAGATTTGGGGGGGGGGTGTTTCTGTAGCAGCTGGTAGCCCTTCCCAGCACTGCGCTGAGGGTGATGTCTGCGGTGCAGTGGGCCCCCTGCCAACCCCCAAGATCCCAAGGATGGCTCCAATTAAACTGAAGACAATTCAATTATACGCTACCCTCTCTCCAAGACCCAACTCCCCAGGCACATCCAACCAACCACAGATGGATGCAAAGTGCTTGTGTGGAGTTTGCCAGGGACAAGCACCTCCCCACACCTTTGGGGCAGCTCTCTGTTCCCCAGATCTACCTCTCCCATAGTATATATTGGAATGGGGGGGGGTTGTCACTGAAACCAGGGGGAAGGCTGCTTGGTAAGGGCAGTGTACCAGCCACTAGTTGTCGATCAAAGAAACAGGATTATGTATTTCCAGAGGGAGCAGCAGAAAACAGACTCTCCACTGCCGTTCCTGGAAAAGAGGGAATTGTCCATCCTGCCCGAAGAAGTGCTCTGTGCAATATGGAAGCTTGCTAGGGTAGGCCCACCCTTGGCACAGCGCCGTAGAATAGCAGAGCCACAGAATTGCAGAGTTGGAAGGGACCCCCAACCCCCTGTAATGCAGAAATCAGGGCTCAGACCCCAAACCCTGAGATTAAGAACCTTGTGCTCTACCAACTGCATATCTTTGAGGCATATGGCCACAGGTGTTGCACTCCATTTTTCCTTCACACAACATTTATGCACCCACTGCTGATAACATAGAGCACCTCTGCTATAGAGTGGTACCTCGGGTTAAGTACTGTACTTAATTCATTCCGGAGGTCCGTTCTTAACCTGAAACTGTTCTTAACCTGAAGCACCACTTTAGCTAATGGGGCCTCCCACTGCTGCACGATTTCTGTTCTCCTCCTGAAGCAAAGTTCTTGACCCGATGTACTATTTCTGGGTTAGCGGAGTCTGTAACCTGAAGTGTATGTAACCTGAAGCATATGTAACCCGAGGTATCACTGTACATCCCTTACTCCCTTCTCACCATCGCTCTTACATACCTACTCCAGATATCGCTCATTTGCACCCATACAAAACAGGAAGGGCGGCAGCTCAAGGGTAGAGCATGTGCCTTGCATGAAGAAGGTCCCAGGTTCAGTCCCCAAAGTCCCCAGGCAGGGCCATAAAAGACCCCAGTCTGAAACATGGGAGAGAGATGCTGCCAGTAAGCTTAGAGAGTGCTGAACTCAATGGACCAGTGGTGACCAGGTTGTAGCCCATTAGGACTGGTAGGGTGGAAGACTGGGAGTTCAACAGCAGGTGGCGCCAGAGCCTATGATGAGCAGGCCCACCCCCTGCTTGGTTGTAAGTAAAGAGGGCAGGAAGGTGGGAGCTGATTGCAGGCTTAGGTTGATGTCTAGTTAAAATATGGAATCCTTTCCCATAAGCGATAATGATGGCCATCCACTTAAAAGAGGATTAGGCAAATTCATGAAGAACAATAAAACTATCAATGGCTACTGATGGGTATGTTCTCCTTCCACTGTCAAGAGGCAGTATGTGTTTCTGAATTCCCAGTTGCTGGGAATCACAGGAGAGGAGGGCTGATGTTGCGCTCAGGCCCTGCTTGCAGGCTTGGCACTGGGGCATCTGTTTGGCCACTGTGGGAACAGGATGCTGGGCTAGATGGGCCTTTGGCCTGATCCAGCTGCCAGGCTCTTATTACGGTACAACCTTATGAGTAACAGTGAGGGAAGGCACTTGGGTTTCCTGAAGGAATCTAGCTGGCCGCTGTGAGAACAGGATGCTGGACTCCACAGGCCTTTGGTTGTGTCCAAGTAAGTCCTACTCAGAGTAGCCCCGTTGAAATCAATGCCCACAACTAACTTAAACCCATTGATTCCAGCAGGTCTGCCCTGAGTAGGACTTCATGGGATGCCACCACATTTCAGACGCAGATGTATGGAAAGAAATCGGTGTCTACATGTATTCACAATCTCCATGTGTTGTTGTTTTTTAATCACTATATGGTGTTTCTCCCTTGCTCCCCTCTAGTTAGTTATTTATCCTCCCAAGCACTTCAAGTTGGCATGCATGGTTCTCCCACGCACACAGCCTGCCCTTGAGGTAGGTTAGGTTCAGCGACTGAGGCTCTGTGTACCATACATGTAAAGCAACATGGCTTCCTCCCCCAAAGCATCCTGGGGACACAGAGCGATCCCCTCACAGAGCGATCCTTCCCAGAACCCGGCGATTTATATCCCTGTACACTTTTGGCGTCAGGCATGCAACTACCTTTTAACATTTATTTTTTTTAAGCACTCACACCCATGCACTTGCTGTCTCTCACACACAAAATTCCTCTCTCCCTCTTTTCACATCCTCTTTGCCAGTTTCAACACACATGCTCTATGTGTGTGTGTGTGTCTGTGTGTGTGTGAGAGAGAGCATGCATGTGCATTGATTATGCTTTCATTTCACAACATATAGACACACATATTTGTAGTGTCCCATCCCACTGGTTTCTCCGTACATACACAAATCAGCCTTGCATGAAAACACACATGCACTGGTCACCCTCCCTTGCTCATCTCTCTCTCTCTCTCTCTCTCTCTCTCTCTCTCTCTCTCTCTCTCTCTCACACACACACACACACACACACACACGCTCACACCTGCCCTGCTTCAAGCACACAGCCTGTTTGTCTGGCACTATCAATTTTCCCTAGTGGCTCCCACGCACACGCTTGCACTGCCCCAGACGCTGTTAAAGGTTCACAATTTCCGACACTTCCTCTCTCACACTCACACACTTGTGCTGCCCCCCCGGCGCTCCTTTTCCGCCTGCCTCTTTCTCACCCCCCAACCCCATCCCTGCTCCAAGCCCCCAACTTTGCTGACTCAGCCTATGTCAGCCTTGCGCTGCTGCCGCCCCTCCTGCGCGCTCCCTCGCCACCCTGTTTCCACAAGGCACCCCCTTGGCAGGTGGCTCCTCTTTCCCGGAAAAAAGTGGGGGGGGGGCAAGCATTGCAGACGTACCTGGAAGCCGGCAGCCCCACGAAAAGCGACAGGACTTGCTCCCTAGTAAACAACATGCTTCGCAACGGCGGCGCCTCGCTCACACACACTTCCCCGCTGCCTCGCCCGCTGCCCAGCCTCTCGCTCTCCTTCTTTTTCCGCCTGCGCTGCTTTGCAAAAGCAGGAGAAACCACTCCAGCAGCAAACCATCCCTGCTTCTGCTTACACACACCCAGGCACAGCTTCCAGACAATGCACTGGAGAGCAACCTCCCCTCCCCACACGCCCCAGGCCTCCCTTTCCCTGCCAAGTGCTAGGGTGCAAGGATGCAAGGTGCCAGGGTGGGGTTGGGGGGTTCAGCGTTCAGCCCTGGGACCCGCCCGAGCATCCCTGCAGTTACTCACTCTCGCTCTCTGCAGCAGCAGCAACAGCAGCAGCAACTCCTCCTCCTCCTCCTCCCTTCCCGATGCTGAGGCTGCCGGCTTGCCCCGGGCAGGTGAAGCCTCCCCGCTCCACCCCACCGCCAGCCTGCCCCACCTTCACGCACGGCTCGCCCACTCACCCACCCACCCACCCACCTCCTCCGTGCCCAGGCGGTGCCACTCCGCCACCAGACAGATGGAGCCCCAGCGTAGCCCGGGGAGACGCAGGCGAGGTGCCGTGGGTGGGTATTAACCCTTTGGGGGGTGGGGGTGGGAAATGGAGCCGGGAGGGAGGAGGTGGTTTTGGGGCAGAGGTTTCCAGGAGGCGAGAGCTGGCTTGCCTTGCCTGGGGAAGCCAAGGTGTTCATTGCTAAAGATTTATCACCAAGGTAAACATACACGTATTCGCAAAGCATTGTGAATAATTGAAAGTGGCAAATTCCAACACCCCCACCTCAAAACCAGTTAGGGAATCAAATAGTTTGCTTTTTGGAGAAAAGGTGGGAAAATCTTAATGGGGGGAAACACACACTTTTTTATCAGCCCCCTTGGGATGCAGGGTGTCTCGACAGACGTGCCACGCTTTTTCTATCTTCTACAGGTTTTTATTTTTAATTGTATTGTTTTACCACTTGGGTGGTTGCTGTTCTGGGCTACTTTGGGAGGAAAGGCAGGATAGAAAATAAAATAAATGGGTGGCTTTTTTGCGGGGGGGGGGGGAGAAAAAGAGGTGCAGGCACTCTTATCTTGATAAAAGTGCCAGCAAATATTTTTTAAAAAGTGACACCACAAGAAAGTAATTAATAATAATAATAATAGTAATATAATGATGTCTGCTAGCTTCCTTTTTATTTTGCACTATCCAGATTTCTCCCATAGCGTTACATTTATTCTAGGTTTGCTGAATTGCTGCCTTTCGGAATTTACTGCTAGTTTTTTAACTTGATTTCTCTGCACCACCTGAGGGTATTTTGATATTTGTCATAAGCTGCTTTGGGCACCATGGTGTGGAGGTGGTATATAAATGAGCTTAGTGACTCAATCCATCACTGGTAAAAACAACCCTGTGTGTACATAGGGTGCGAAGGAGCATCCTTTGTGGAGACAGGCAAAGGGTGCTTGATGATGGTATAGCTAGTTAATCTTTTGGGTGACTAAATGTGATGAATCTTTCTGAGTCTGCATCTGTAGTGGAGTCATTTTTAGATTTTTAAAAATTATTTATGTGCCTGCCCCCCCCCCAAGTCTCCTTTGGGAAGAAGGGCAGGATATATATTTAAATATTATTTTAATTACTATTACTACACTTTCCTACCCTAAAACTAAGTAGAAAAAAGAGGGGGTCACATCTACACCACACATTTAAAGCACAGTTAAAACACACTGCTTCCCCCAAAGAGCTCTGGGAAGTGTAATCATCCACTCACATAGCTAGAATTTCCAGCACCCTTCACAAACAACAGTTCCCAGGTGAAGTTACAGGGAACCAGGCAGAGGGCCCTCCCGTTAGTGGCCCCCTCCCTGTGGAACACCCTCCCATCAGATGTCAAACGGATAAACAACTATACAATTTTTTCTTTAGACATATGAATGCAGCCCTGTAATCCGATAGTTTTTAATGTCTGATGTTTTATTGTGTTGTTTACATTTTGCTGGAAGCCGCCCAGAGTGGCTGGAGCAACCCAGTCAGATGGGTGCCATATAAATAATAAAATTATTATTATTACCACTACACTGCTTAATGCAACGTCAGAGTGGTTCAAGAAGACTGAAATCTCTCCCCCCTCCCCGCCACCGCCATTTCATATTGAGGAATCTAAGACAGAGTGGGGTGTGTGGTTTATTTTATTATTGATTAACTGATTGGATACTGTCCTTCTGCCAAGGCACCCGAGGTGGTTCACACTTTAGACACCAAAAGAAACACACAATATGGAATGAAGACAGACTGACAGTGTCCACTCATGTCAGCGGGCTGCTGGTGGTCTGTGTGCTCCCTGGCTTGGGCTCCCCCTTGCTTCTTTCTAACCTCAAGGCATGCAAGTCTCCAGCACCCCCAGTGAAGGTAGAAGAGCAGCAGGAGGAGCCTTCATCACTCAACAGTAGAGCCCCTGCTTTGCTTGCAGAAGGTCCCAGGTTTGATTGTTGGCATTGCCTGATGAATCAGGGGAGGCTTTTGAAGGCCACGTTATCTACTGGGGCAACCTTGGGCGGTGGGATACCGCTGGTGGGCAGAGCAACAGAGCAGCCAGCATTCTCTGTGGCAGCACCTTCAGCGTAGAGCTTCCATCATATGCTGAAGATACACCTCTTTACCCTGGCCATTAATTTCAGCAAGTCTACTCCTGAGTTGGGCTAGCTCTGGATACAACTCCATGTTTTGGATCCGCCCTTTCCCTGCCACTGCAAATTATTTTAACTACCGTATTTTTCGCCCCATAGGGCGCACCTAGTTTTTTTGGGGGGAAATAAAGAAAAAAAATTATCCCCCCCCCCAGGTGCGGGGCTGGGGCGGGGGAAGCCCGAGCTTCCCCCGACCCCAGCTCCCAGAACAGGCTGCTATCTGCAAGCCGTGGGAGAGCTGTGCAACTTCGCGCAGCTCTCCCACGGCTAGCGGAGAATTGTGCGAAGCCCGAAGCCTGGGGCGTGCTGAGTTCAGCGCGCCCCAGGCTTCGGGGTGTAGGCAACTCTCCGCAAGCTGTGGGAGAGCTGTGCGAAGTTGTGCAGCTCTCCCACGGCTTGCGGATAGCTTCCTGAAGCCTTGAGAGCGAGACGGCTTGCGGATAGCTTCCTGAAGCCTTGAGAGCGAGACGGCTTGCGGATAGCTTCCTGAAGCCTGGTGCGCACCGACCCCCCTCGCTCTCCAGCCTTCAGCGAAAGCCTGCATTCGCCCCATAGGACGCACACACATTTCCCCTTCATTTTTGGAGGGGAAAAAGTGCGTCCTATAGGGCGAAAAATACGGTAATTTTAATCTTGTTATCCTGGGACCTTATGGACAAGGGTGGGTAAGAAATCCAGTAATTATTATCATCTTGTTATTAATAAAAAAGCTGTAGATTCTCACCCCTCCCACAAACATATAAATATCTCCCCTTCTGAAACCTGTGTTTGTGTGTAATATTTATGTACAGTATAGTGATTCTATACAGTATAGTGATTCACAACCTTGATGGCAGAAAGTGAGGAGGAATTAAACAACCTTTTAATGAGGGTGACAGAGCGCAAAATATAGTCTGAAACTCAACATCAAAAAAATGAAGATAATGGCCACTGGGCCCATCACCTCCTGGCAAATAGAAGGGGAAGAAATGGAGGCAGTGAGAGATTTTACTTTCTTGGGCTTCGTGATCACTGCAGATGGTGACAGCAGTCACGAAATTAAAAGACGCCTGCTTCTTGGGAGAAAAGCAATGACAAACCTAGACAGCATCTTAAAAAGCAGAGACATCACCTTGCCAACAAAGGTCCGTATAGTTAAAGCTATGGTTTTCCCAGTAGTGATGTAGGGAAGTGAGAGCTGGACCATAAAGAAGGCTGGTCGCCAAAAAATTGATGCTTTTGAATTATGGTGTTGGAGGAGACTCTTGAGAGTCCCATGGATTGCAAGAAGATTAAACCTCTCCATTCTTAAGGAAATCAGCCCTGAGTGCTCACTGGAAGGACAGATCGTGAAGCTGAGGCTCCAATACTTTGGCCACCTCATGAGAAGAGAAGACTCCCTGGAAAAGACCCTGGTGTTGGGAAAGATGGAGGGCACAAGGAGAAGGGGACATCAGAGGACGAGATGGTTGGACAGTGTTCTCGAAGCTACCAGCATGAGTCTGACAAAACTGCGGGAGGCAGTGGAAGACAGGAGTGCCTGGCGTGCTCTGGTCCATGGGGTCACGAAGAGTCGGACACGACTAAACGACTAAACAACAACAAATGGTGATTCTGCTTGGGATGGCTTTGTTTTTTGCCTATTGAGTAGCTTCAGAATCCTTACCCTTTTTTTGCACTTGGTTTTGGGGGCAAACACCATCTTGGCCGTCTCAAGTGGCAAACGCTCCTGGCTTGCCAGCATCCACACAGCCCATCACATGCGGTTATCTGACAAACTGGTTGCAGACAGCTGTGCTGCTCCGTGTTGATTTTGCCACATCTTCCATCATTTGCATTGCTCCAATAACAAAATAAAAAACCCCACTTTTAAACAGCACGATTCTCCTGGCAAGGTGGGGGTCTCTGGACTGTCCTGTTTATTGCTGATTGGAAAGCAGCAACAGCCCCTGCTCTCCCAGGTGAAAAATAAATAAATGTGGAGGGCAGGAAACCAACTGCAGCCATGTGTTCCATCCTCTTTGCTACTGGTTACTCACTCGGAGCTATGGAGTCTGTGATTGGCTGTTAAATAGGAATGGCCACTGTGGAAAGATGGTCTCCTCCAATGATGGGCGAGGGGTGGTATAAATCCAGGAGGGATGATTGCGCCTTTTCTGCTAGTCTCTTCCAGTGGATGCTCCCCAAATACTCTTCCTCATTTCCAAAAAGTCCTCTGGGTATCAGAAGGATGCAGGAGAGGGAGGGTGGGGGCGGGGGGAGGATGAAAAGACTGAAAATACTTTCCCCCCCTCGGCTTAGAATGCCTGTAAGGAACATCATCTTTTCAGAAACTGACGGAGCGTGGCAGCCAGGGATGCGAAAAGGAGACTCTAGTGCACAGTGGCAGAGATCATCAGCCCATCTCCTTTCAGATCAGGAACCAAGGAAGCCACAGCAGGGGTTTCCCACAGAGACACACATCTTTTGGTGGCTGGTGCAGAAATATTGGCGCAGGTGGAAAAGGCCAGGTACAATACGGAGAGAATGATAACCTGTGCTGAGACAATGGGGGGGGTAGGGAGGAAGGGGGAGGGAAATGTTACACATCTCATACTAAAAGAGGGAGGAAGTTGCATTGCCAGTATGCAGTGAGGGAGAAGACTTGGGACTGTCTGCTCAGATTGGCAGTTTTATCTCCAGGGTTTTGTCTTCTCCATCAATTGCTACCTAAGACCCTTTTAAATTGGATGTGCCTGGCATGCTCAACCACTGAGCTATCGTTTCTTTCCCTTCCACCCCACTCTGTTTTCACTTGAACAGAATGCTTAATGGGTCTAACAGCAGGGGAGACCCCCATCATCAACTGACATTACAGACAAAGGAGCCATCAGTTTGTGCATTTTAAATTAAGCAGGTAATTTAATGTGTAAGCCCTCCAAACATCCAAATAGGCATCCACATGAAATTGAAATATGGCATATGCTCAAATGTAGACAGGACAGCAAGGTCCTCAGACAATCATAATACTGTGTAGGGTTGGAAGGGACACCTAGTGCGGGAATCACAGCTAGAGAAACGCTGACAGGTGGCCACCTGAACGCTGTTTGGAAACCTCCTGTGAAGGAGAACTGGTTGTGGTCCTCTCCTCTGCAGCAGCAGAAAGCAAGCTTGCTCCAACTTCCATGTGACAGCCCTTTAGATATTTGAAGATGGTAACAGACGGTCAATATTTATCCTACTAGGGGTTGCAAAATCCTTTTTATTGTGTGTGTGTGTTCTCCTGCCACTAATCCCCATATGTCAGGCATATAATTTATTATTGCATTAAAATGCAAACAGGACTTGCCCACCCGGCTCAGAACTGCACCTGACACCAGGATCTCTCACCTGCTAGGCAGTTCTCAGACGCCTGTCCCTTCCTCTGCCTCAGGGGAATCCTCTTCTGGTTCTGCTCGCGGGGCCAGCTGGGCAACGGGGGCACTTCCCAAAATGCCCCGGCGGAGAACGTATGGGCAAGAGGGACCGGATGGGATGTCAGCAAAACCTGCAGGGGAGAAATGAGGCCAGATTTCTAAAGCGGACACAGTGGTGCGGGTGTCCTTTCTGCTATGCTTTCAAGTTGAAAAGAATCTCCTTTCACCTGAAAGGTTTGCATTCCCCCTAAAATAGTACCATCCCATGCTCTTCGATGTACTTTCCCATTAAACAAACATTTTATATACATTCTAACCATATTTCTGGCTGCATTTTTGTTCTGCTCAATTCATTACGTCATAGTTGTGGCGCCAGCTAGGCTCGGCTCCCAGTGCAGTGGAACCAGTAGTGCTACCTTAAATCCGCCTCTGATTTAAAGCACTTATACTGTTTTAACAGTTTAAGAAAGAATTGTGGGAGCCGTTGCTTGTTAAGGGTGCTGAGAGCTATTAGGAGACCACTAACTTCCCTCACAAAGCTGCCATTCTCAGAGTGGTGTAACAATCCATCTCTCTTCACTGGGAACTCTCAAAATTCTGGCTCTGTGAGGGGAACAGAGAGGCCTCCTAAAAAGTTCTCAGCACTCTTAACAAACTACAGTTCCCATTATTCTTTGCGGGGAGCCATGGCTGTTTAAAGTGGCATCATAGTGCTTTAAATGTGGTGTAATTGGGCCAGTCTGCTATAAAAAGCTTCCTCCAACCCTCCTCAAAGGGTCAATGTCAAGCTGTGGCAGCTCAGAACAGGACTTTGGGGCAGATGCCCAGAGCTTCACTGAGCAGATAAACAAGGGAGCCCCTCCGAGAGTAGCCAGGCTTGCTGCTAACCTTGTTTAAAGTTATATATATATCCATCAAAAAAGGGTTTCCACCGTAAGCCCATTAAGTCCAGACTCTAAACTCACCTCATGGCACCACTGATGGCCTTGTGGTGCTTCCTTTTTCTCTTTCCCTCCCCAATTTCCCACATACCTTTCATGACCACCTCAGGCAGCCCGTAGGGTTCATACTGAGTGTCATCAAAGGCCACAGAGACACGTTCCCTGCGCCGATGGCCACACTCTGATCCCTCAGTTTGGGTCTGGACATTTCGTCGGCTCCCCTGAGACAAGGGCTCTCTCTTCTGGGAAGCTTCAGGAACTGCAAGACACAGAGACCTTGCATTAGGGTACATATACACCAGATTTTTAAAGCCCCCTACCCAACCATCTTGGGAGTTGTAGTTTGCCCCTTGCAGTTACAGTTCCCAGCACCCTTAGCAAACTGGGGTTATTGGGGCAGCTGTGTGCTCTAAATGTAAGGTGTGCTTGCAACCTAAGGACAGTGCGATGACAAAAGAAGAGATGTCCGGTTTCTCCCATGACCTTCCTGTGCTAAAAGGAAAAACATTGCCATTTCAAAAAAAAAAAAAAAGGAAAATATTTGGCTCCATGTTCCTCCAAGGAATCATGGGAAATGTAGTTTGTTATGGGTGCTGAGAGCTGAGAACCCTAGTCCCCCCACAGAGCCACGATTCCCAGAGTTCCCTGGAAAATACTCAGAGAACCGGAGCTCTGAGGGGAATAGTCTCTCAGCACCCTTAACAACAGGATTTTTTTGGGGGGGGGAGCCATGGCTATTTAAAGTGATATCATAGTGCTTTAAATGTATGCTGCAGATGATTTCCCAGTGCACGAAACAAGGTATTCCTCTTCTCTTCCTCCCCCAGTTTGGATTCTCTCCCCCTATATTCTATGCCCACCCCCCCCCTTACCATCTGCAGTCTCAGCTGCTTCTCTGCCGTTTCCCGAGCCAGCCAGTTCCAAGGGGCCAGTGGTGTCCTCCTCTCCTCTTTTCTGGTGCCAGGCCTCCCAGGTAGCCAGCTCCTTGCGCAGGACCAGGTTTTCCTGCTGAAGCTCGGCAAGAGAGGCCTCCAGCTGCAGACAGAGAGTCACCCATGAAAACAGACACCGCTAAGAGCTCGCCCACACTTCCGCTTGCCCCCTGCTTGATTTGCACTTTCTAGACATGGGTCAGAGCCGTTTTCCTCTCGCCCCGATCCTTTCCCAGGGAAAACCCAAGCTTTCGTGCTAAATTGGAGCAAACATCAATCCAGAGAAAACCAGAATTGCAGCTTGCTCTGACTGAGAGCCTAAGAGCTATTTTTCCTAGGGGAAAACAGTGCAACAAGTTGGATAGCCTGAGCCCTAATCTCAAAAGGCTGCTTACAAGAGATCAGTCCAGACACCGGGCAATAGGAATTTTGTGCTTAGCACTCCCTTCCTACCCCCCCAATATATATATTTATATTCCAAATGTCATCACTCTCTCTTTCTTTAAATAGTGTAAGCCTCTGGCTTTTTTTCCTTCTCCCTCCGAATTCCTTTTCCTTTTGTGCAGTGTCTTTTATATTGCAAACCGCAGGCAGGGACCGATAGCATCAATGACCTTTGTAAGCTGGTCCAGGGGCCTTTTGTTTTGGCGGAAGAGTGGGACAAAGATGCTTTCAACAATTAAAATCCATAAAAGATTCCTAGCACGCCTCGAGGAGAGTAAACTTACTTGTTCCTGGACTCCCGGCTGCACCGGCTTCTCTTCGGGCATACGTCCCGCTAGACCAACATCCGCAATGCCCAACATGTCTCCCTGCAGCTGGGCCGACACCAGAGGGACCTCCAAGGTCTCGCTGCCTCCGCGCACCTCCAAGGTGTTTGAGGGGCTTTCTGCATGGTGCCCCTCCGCCTCCCTCTGCCCCAGCAGAGCCCGCAGCCTCTGGCCCTCGGCGTTGGCCATTTCCAAGGCTTTCTTGGTCTCCTCCAGCTCCTGGCGGAGGCTCCTCATCAACTGCTCCTTCTCCTCGGCGTCCGCCAGCAGCTCCTCCACGTGGTGGCTCTGGGTCTCCATGGCTCGCGCCAACCGCTCCGTCTGCCTCCCCAGCGTGGCCTGCAGGACCTGGAGTTTTTCCTGGGCCAAGATGGCTTGGGCTTCGGCTTGGGCCTTGCCGGAGGCCAAGTCCAGGAGGTCCTCCTGCAAACCTTCCATGTTCACCTCCGGGTCAGGGGTACTGCCTCCTTGGCCCTCTGCCTCAGTTTCCCCGTGGGCCTGCCGTGTGGCTGGCGCATCTTCTCCTGTTTCAGACGTCTCTACGTCCGAGGTCAGCTCCTTCCCCGGCTCTGCCGCAGCCTCGGGTTCAACCGCCCCTCCATCCTCCTCAACCTCTTCTGCCACAACCTCTTCTGCCACAGAGACTTCCCCACCAGCCGCCATCACTGAAGCCTGCCCTTTGCTCCTGGGGGCCTGGCAACCCCCATGGATCTCTGGGGAGCCCTTTGTCTTTTGCCAGGCCGCCGCTCCCACCATTGGGCCCAACTGCCTCTCCTGGGCCCAGGCCCGGCTTTTCTCTTGCTGCCAGCAAGCCTCAAGGAGGGTTTTGCGTTGGCTCTCCGAGGCATCCAGGCGCCGCCGCAACGTCAAAACCTCGGTTCTGAGGGCCTGTAGTTCCTCCCGGCCCCGCTCTGTACTCTGGGCCCGGGAGCTCGGTGAGGGAAAGCCTGAGGAAAGAGATGGCAGAGAAGAGAAGGCCTGAGAACAGTGATATGTTGTAGTTAAAAGATATAAAATCACAATTTGCACTGTGGTGATTATTCAGGTCTTACATTTTAAGTGCACACTTCCAAAGCATCATGGGAATCGTAGTTTGCCCCTGTATGGAGCTGTGGTTCCCAGCACCCATAACAAACTACAGTTCCCAGGGTTGGGGGGGAAGCTGCGTGCTTCAAATGTGCTTTGAAAGAAGCCCCAATTAAAACAAAAATTGAACTGCACACGGCAGGTTGCTAGTGCTGGTGGGTGTGTGGAGAGAAAAAGCAGCAAGCAAAATTTCAGTGGGTCTACTCTGAGGTAACGGTCATATGTAGCAGAATCTGATTCAGGTGTGCCTAAATCAGGAGTTGGGATCTGGAGGCAAAAATATTACGTTCCACCATTCTGTGTATAAATCTTGCTTGCAATGCTCCCTTGTATAAAAAATATATATATTATGGGTTGGGGAGGAATTCAACGTAGTGCTAAGGAGATCACTCTGTCAGCAAAAGCATTTCGGCTTGCCTGGTGAAAGGATCTGCCCTCTCCTCCCCCCCCCACACCATTTGGGGGGGTCTCCCAAACCCCCAAAGACTTGGGGGACATGGGGGGCAGAGGAGGGAGCCAATGGGGGAGAGCCCCACGGCACTAGCGGAAGCCCTTGTGCAAGCTTTCACTACTGGGACGCATTCATTGAATCCAGTCTCATATATTTCTTTTAAAGAAACATATAATTTAAAAAATCCTCCATTCTCCAATTCTTTACACCTGAAAAAATTGATTTAATTAGAGTTCCTGGAATTTCAAATCCAAACTTCTGAATATGAATGCACATTTCAATTACATATTTTTTATTACTAGGTATTACACTTATAAATAGCCACACAGACACGGCACTCACCTCTGACACTATCCATCAAAAGAAAAAAATATTTCTGTTCCTCCCCACTCAGGAGGAGTTCAAACACAGTTAGTGGGGGAACCAGTTCACTGGTTTGTCATCCATTAACTAAGTAGCCTTAAATCATCCAAATTTAGGATTGAGGTTACAGCCCTAGTTAAAGGGCTACTGCTCCTTTAGAACTAGTACATAAAATCTGGAGCAGGAGTGTGGTGCAGTGGTTAGGGTGCTGGACTAGGACCAGGGTTCAAATCCCCCCACCCAGTAATGAAAGCTCACTGGGTCATCTTGGGGGGGCGTTGGCTGTCACAGTCTCTCAGTCTAGCCTAACTCACAGAGTTGTTGTGAAGATGAAATGGGGAGTGAGAAGAACCATGAACTCTTGAGCTCTTAGGAGAAAAAACTGGAGTATCACTATAACCAGGAATGAACACATGAAAGAAAAGCACAGGTAACAGAGTTTTAAAGAAAAATAAAAATCTTCTTGGTTTATTAACCTGCAAACTTGTTCCCTTGGTAGCAAGGGATTACCCTACAACTGAAAAATGCCATAATACAGTAAGCAAAATAGGGTGGAATCCAAATAAGTTCTGCTTGTAGTAAACTCTATTTAAATGAATGGGCCTAAATTAGCCATATCTATTAATTTCAACAGTCTACTCTGAGTAGGACACTGGATAAAACCCATACACCTACATGAAAGCTACATATCATACAAAATATAATTAGTATTACACACACACACACACACACACACACACACACACACCATAAAGGTATGCAATATATTAAATACTATACATAACATACAAAATATAATTACAATATGCAAACACATTTCTATAGAACCATGACCAGGGATAAATATAACAAGGACTGAAGGCTCGTGGTTCTTGCAAAGACAAAAACAAATGCAGACTGCTCTTTATATCACTGCCATCTAACACAAACACACACAAAAACATGTGCAGAGTCTCACCTTTCAATTTGGTGTGAGCTCCCCGTTTCTCAGCCGGCTGCTCCAAGCGGGAGGAGCTTATGCTACGACGGCTGCCACTAGAGGGCATCTTTTCTGTCCCAAGCAGGCCCTGTTTTGAAAGTGGGTGTTAAGAGCAGAGAGGTCAGGGGCACAAGGCAGAATGCCAGTTTCCCCACCCATGTCAGTCCAACAGCTGCCTCAGTACCCCGACTGCAAAAGAGAGAGTTGGCAAAAGAAAGGAGTCTGGGTTGTTGTTTTCTTGGAGGTTATTATTCTGGTCTTCCCATTTTTTTCTGGTCGTGGCCTTTTCCTTCGTTGCAAATATCGTGGCAGGAGAGCTGAGTTAAAACAACTCAAAGAGTACTTTATTAATTTTATGGTAAAATGCCATTCCAATAAAACCTGCAGAGTGTTGTTCCATGCTTACATCAGATACATGTAACACCCTAGTGGTCCCGGGCCCTAAGGAAGTTAGATTGGCTTCAACCAGAGCCAGGGCCTTTTCAACTCTTCCTGGTGGAACGCTCTGCCTCATGAGACCAGGGCCCTGCAGGATCTGATTTCTTTCCGCAGGGCCTGTGAGACAGAGTTGTTCCGCCTGGCCTTTGGCTTGGAGCCAATTTGATTCCCTCCCTTTCTTTTTTTCTTTCCTTCTCCTCCTGCGTTGAAGCTAATTTTAAGTTGTAATCATTCAACTTGTTTTTATTATTGCTTGTAAGCCGCTCTGAGCCCGGCCTTGGCTGGGGAGGGCGGGGTATAAAAATTATTATTATTATTATTATTATTATTATTATTATTTAAGGAAAAAATTTAGTGCGGACACTGTCAAATCACTGAACCATTTAATACATTGCTAAGCGGGTGGCGCTGTGGGTTAAACCACAGAGCCTAGGGCTTGCTGATCAGAAGGTTGGCGGTTCGAATCCCTGTGACGGGGTGAGCTCCCGTTGCTTTGTCCCTGCTCCTGCCAACCTAGCAGTTTGAAAGCACGTCAAAGTGCAAGTAGATAAATAGGTACCGCTCCGGCGGGAAGGTAAACGGCGTTTCCGTGTGCTGCTCTGGTTCGTCAGAAGCGGCTTAGTCATGCTGGCCACATGACCTGAAAGCTGTACGCTGGCTCCCTCAGCCAAAAAAGGGAGATGAGCGCCGCGACCCCAGAGTCGGCCATGACTGGACATAATGGTCAGGGGTCCCTTTACCTTTTTAAGGCTTCAGCTATTCATGATTCTCTATAAGGAAGCACAAGTGTCTGCAGGTCTGACATTAACCCCATTCTCTTTACCTAACTCCAACTCTCAATGGCCTCAATGGTCGGTGCAAAGGCTTCTGGGATTGCACTTGCAAAGGCTCCTGGGATTGCACCATTTCTGCCATTTCCGCACTCTTTTAGGGCCACTCTTGCCCCTTTCTGTGCCACTTCCAGGTTTGCAGCGATGTGCCCATGCGCGGTTGCCTGTGCCTTGAATGCATGTAAATGAGAAGTGGCCCGTACATTTTTTAAAAATTCAAAAACATGGAGAAGCGGCAGTTCAGTAGCAGAACACCTGCTTTGCATGCAGAAGGTTCCTGCTTCAATCACAGTTTAAAGAAGTCTTAAAGAGAATTCTCTCAGCCAGAGGACCTTAGACAGCCACGGCCAGGAACTTAAAAAGAGAGACAAGAGTGTGAAACCGCCGAGTCATAACTTATCCAGGAGCCCATCTAGAACAGCATCCTGGTCACACAGTGGCCCGTCAGATGCCTATGGGAAACCAGCAAGCAGGATTTGAGCACAAGAGAACTCTCCCTTCTCGTGGTTTCCAGCAACTGGTATTCAGAACCACTGCTGGCTCCAGCTGTAGAGGCAGAGCAGTATCCTGCTACAAGTTTCCATTAACTTAGTGACATTTCAGTGATGGCGTCATCATCAATCGCGGCTGAGTCCCAGTGCTCCTTTTGCACCCATGGATTCTTTGTACTGCAGTTCTGCCTGAGCTCCCTGTTTGAAAGCAGCCCATAGCACATGCGTATGGTTTACATTATGTACTGTATTATATTATATTGTTAGGAGTTTGGAGGAGGAAGGAAAAGGCTCCGTGCAATACCTTTCTAACCCCTGGATCCAGCAAGCGTTAAAACATAAGCCAGGTTAGCTGCCTGTGTTGAGTAGGGCTGCCATACATCTGGATTTTCAAAGGCAGAATTGACGTCGAGGGGGAATTTCCAAAATGTGGTGCTGGATCTTAGACAAGTCAAAAGAAAAATCGTGGGTTTGTTTTTTTTGTTTTTGTTTTTTGTTTTTGTAAAAGTGCTCAACAACTTTCAGGGTGTCCTGGTCTTTACTTTTTGAAATATGGCACCCCTAGTGTTGAGGCAATAGCCTGGGAGATGGGCCATTAAGGAAAACAAAGGAAAGTGACTCCGCGCAAGACAGCAAATTCATGGTTAGTTAGAAGAAGGAGGAAGCCAGAAATAGAGTTTAGTCGCAGTGATGTCACCTGGAAGTAAAGCAGCAAGCCGGAGTGAGTTTGAGAGCTGTGATTGATTTCTGCTTGAATCCAAGGCTGCAGCTATGAGAGAAGCAAGACCCTATTGGAGTGTAAATGCTGTAAAACCCTCCACTGTAGGCTCGGATTGTATATATATGGAAATAAACCATATATCATAAGGACACAACAGTCTCCACTGTGCCTCATTTCCAAAAGTAAACATGAATCCCTGATAAGTGCCTGAAACTCCTGAAACGCTCAGAGATTGGGGTGGGGGGGCGTGCAACAATATGTTAGGAAGATTAGCCCACCTTTTGCTGGTGCCTGCTTTGGCGCAGGTCTCCCACATCCACTGACGGCCGCCTCCCTCTGCTTTCCAGGGAGCTGCTCTGGAACAGAAGAAAAAGAAAGGAACTCCAATCCATTAGAGGGAGGCAATAAATGTCAACCGTTGCGCCGCCACTTGAAACGTCCTTACCTGAGCAATAGCCCAGTGGCCTTTGGAAGAGAAGGATGCTGAAATAAACAGGCCGTTGGCCTGATCCAGCAGCCAGACTCTTATGTTATTAAGAGGGAAGAGCACCCTATCTGTTATTGTGGGCTACGCTACAGCTGTGAGGGGAAAGGCAGAGGTGTCTAGGCCCCAAATCTACACATCTATCTATCTATCCACCCTGTTGCTAGGCAGTTGAAGAATTATCACAATTCAAGGGCACAGCACAGGACCATTTTGAGGAAAGTGAGGAGCAAGGCTGGTGAGGGGTGTCCCTCTGGGAGGGGGCCTGGGCTGGGGAAAACCCTGAGGACCGCATAGGGAGGCCTGGAGGTCCCACACTCCCTAGCCAGCCAAAGAGGCAGGAATTGTGAAGCCCTGCTGGTTCCCCTGGTGTTGCAGCCAACGGAGAGGCTGGATCGGACCGCTCTGCAGTCAGTATCTTGCATAAAAGTGCCTGTTGTCGTCCCCCGCCCCCTGCAACCTCCAGCGCTGCCAAGACTCCCTTGACCTGTTCCCGAGAAGAGCTTGTAAAAAGGCACTCGGCTGATGAGCCGCAGCCTTGTAAAACTTCCACCGGCAGATTGGGGGCCGGCTGGGAGGGTGGGTGATGGGAAACATTGGCTACTACCTTCAGTAGCATTTCCTGTGAAGAAACACAGGCGATAATTAATGGTGCTAATAATTGCGCCCGGCCAACCAACAAGGACACGGGGCCTCGTAAAACATGTCAGGCAGTGCATGAGGAAGGGGGGGGAATACCCAACCAGCAAAGTTGCTTCGTCATGGTTTTGCGCAGAGCTGAGGCCAGGATTTAGGGGGTGGTTGTGGATCCCCTTTCTCTCTCTCACCAACAGTAGCTGGTGCACATTTGAACCGGTAGGGCAGAAGGCAGGGAGCCCACCAGTAGGTGGCGCCAGAGCCAATGGCAGGCAGAGCCAACTAAAGCTAGTTTGGTCCCCCATCCACCTTCCTGCTGAGTTCTACAAGGGGCAATGCTGAGACTAAGGAGGTGGACTCTGGCAGGCAGGGCCACCACCTGGACTGGCTGTAAGAAAGAAGGCAGGCAGGTGGGGGCTTCTTGAGGGCAGGCCGAGGTTGGTGGGGCAGTTCCCCATTGCCCTGATGGACCAGAACTTCATGATGTGGGTTTGTTTATCTTTTTACAAGGCAGGGGAAGCCTCATTTAAAAGAGAGTGGGGTGGTTTGGGGATCATTTCCATCCTTTCCTTTTGCAAATTCATAATTACTGTTCTCCCGTGCTACCCCAGCGAGGGGCAATAGATGCACCCTGTCTGCGGCGGTTGGGGGTAGAGCTAACACTTTGCAGGCAAGCCTCTTGCTGAAAAGCAGGTGGTAGAGCTAAAAGCCCCTCCACCAAGCTGGAAGCCTGTGCTGGGCCCAGGGGTTAACCCAAGCAACGCGGTCCAGGTCCGGTCCCGCATCCAAGGAGTCTGTGAGGAGTCAGTCCGACAGGGCCAAGACAGGACACAAGGCAGGAAACCAGGCTAGGTCAGGCAGGTTCTAGCAAGCAGCAATGTTGCTCCCGCAACCTGGGGCGGGGTCCAACAGCCTTTTATCTTTGTCGGGGTAACGGCTGGTCCTGATCCCCCGGTGACTCACCTCCCTGTCTTGCCCGAAGTCAAGCACTCCTCCTGCGAGTACTCAGGTCTCTCCTTCTCTCAGACCTTACTCTCTGCAGCTCGGGAGATGTCAGTGGGTTACTAGACCCAGAGGCCGCCTCAGCCTCTCCTGACCCAAATGGTAGTGGAGCAGCTGTAAGTGATGGCCCAGCTGAAGGCAACAAGGTAATCCCCACATCTGGAGCCAGGACAGGCTCAGGCCCCTGACTCGGCCCAGCTGGTGTTTGTTCCAGGGGAACCTGTGCAGACTGGGGCTCTTCAGAACCAGACCCCAGACTTGGTCCAGATGCCGCCTGAGGCAAAGGATCTGGGGCGGACTGAGACTCCTTTGGTTCCGAGTCCCAGGCCATCACAAAGCCTGGACTCCTAACTGTCACAGGACAGGCAGGTAGGGGCACAGGAGCTGTTTAGGAACTGAAGAGTCGAACTAGGGAGGGCAAGGCCTGGATTCAAATCAGCCCAGATCCCCAGCTCTCGGATGCGGCTGCTAGAGCAAGGATTGCAATCACTCTTCCTCTATTTGGAATATTAATAGCCCTCCTCACAGGGTTGCTTGTGGAGACAAATGAGGCCATTACAGTGAGGCACATGCCCCCTGCACAGTTAAAAAGCGAAATTAACAGCGCCCCTCGGAGAGGACAAGAAGATGCCTTATCACTTTTGGAACCATGCAGCTTTAATGTCTTTATGTACCCCTCCCACAAAGAGCTCTGCCTAATAATAGTACAGTGGTACCTCGGGTTAAGTACTTAATTCGTTCCGGAGGTCCGTTCTTAACCTGAAACTGTTCTTAACCTGAAGCACCACTTTAGCTAATGGGGCCTCCTGCTGCCGCTGTGCCGCCGGAGCACGATTTCTGTTCTCATCCTGAAGCAAAGTTCTTAACCTGAGGTCCTATTTCTGGGTTAGCAGAGTCTGTAACCTGAAGCATATGTAACCCGAGGTACCACTGTATTTCTTAAAAGGAGCCATGCAGGTGTGTGCATAAATTTGGTTGGGATTAGATACTTATGAGGGATGCGGGTGGCCCTGTGGGTTAAACCACAGAGCCTAGGACTTGCCGATCAGAAGGTCAGCGGTTCGAATCCCTGTGATGGTGTGAGCTCCCATTGCTCGGTCCCTGCTCCTGCCAACCTAGCAGTTCGAAAGCACGTCAAGGTGCAAGTAGATAAATAGGTACCGCTCCAGTGGGAAGGTAAACAGCATTTCTGTGCGCTGCTCTGGCTCTCCAGAAGTGGCTTCGTCATGCTGGCCACATGACCCAGAAGCTGTACACCGGCTCCCTCGGCCAATAAAGCGAGATGAGCGCCGCAACCCCAGAGTCGGTCACGACTGGATCTAATGGTCAGGGGTCCCTTTACTTTTAGATACTTATAGGCTGCAATCACCCACCTCCTGCCCTTTCTCCCACTGCTGCCCTCTCTGTGTGGATGTGGCAAATTTGGCCTACCAGTTTGTTCCACAATATGGCCCACCAGGGTCTCACCAAAATGTATGAGTTTGCTGCCAGCCTGGTTCTGCAAGACCCAGAGGTTTGGTCAACCAGGCGACAGTAGCATAGACCCCTCAACACCAGCCTCAACACCAGAGGTTCGGTCAAGCAGGCCACCATGGCATAGACAAAGGCTGGCACTAGAGCTGTGTGCTCAGCCTGAAGTCATCCTTAAGTTGGAAGGGACCCTGATGGTCATCTAGTCCAACCCCCTGCAGTGCAGAAAGCTTTTGCCCAACGTGGGGCTGGAACCCGTGATCCTGAAATTTAGAGTCTCATGCCTACTCACCTCCGTCTGGCCGCCTCGCTGCTTCTTCCACTGAGCCAGCTCAGCTCGGATCAGCTCCAGCTGCCCCTGCAAATTCCACAGTTCCCTTTCCTTTTCTTGCATCCGTGTTTCTGCTTTGCCAAGAGCGAATCTCAACTCTGAATGGCAGAGGAGGGGAAAGGAAAAGCCGCTCAGGCAGCGGTGGGGAACCATTTCCACCCCGAGGGCCACATTCCCTTCCGAGGGCCGGGTGGTGGGCGGGACCAGAGTCTAAAGTGGGTGGAGCAATGATGCAAATGCTGCGTTTGCATGGTAAGCCTCACACATTCCCAGCAAGGCCAGGGAGAATTGTGGTCCGGGGAGAGTTCTGAGGGCCGGGCGGAATTCTGAGGGCCGCATGGTTTTAAAAAACCTACCAAACACGTTCCGATACCTTGATTTTCTTTCTCAAGCCTCTCTCCCATGGATGCCAGTTCCGATGCCATCGCCTGGGCCCCTTCGCCATTCTCTGTGGGGATGGGGCTCCCGGGTGGGGCACTGGGACAAGCCGCTTCTTGCTGCCAGGAGGCGGTGGGGCTCTCCTTCCCGCAGGGACCTCCGACGGCAGGACTGCTGTCCTGAATCTGCTGGAAAGTGGGAAAGGAGTAAGAGAAAGTCTCATGGTCCAAGACCAGCTTTAAAAGGAGACTCTGCCAATCTGATGCCTTTCAGGTGTCCTAGACTACAAGTCCCATTGGATTCAACCAGCGCAGGCTAATGGGATCTGGAGTCCTAAAGCCTGGAGGGCACCAGCTGTTCCAAAGCCACATTAAAGCAATACTCACACTTGCTCCGGCTGCAAGGGTCCTGCTAAGCTCTGCTTTGGCCTCGATGCCACCTAGAGAACAGAGAGAACTGGTTGCCCGGGGAACCAATTTGGGCCTGCAGATTGAATAAAGCCTACCTGTGGTAGTAGGTTACCGTATTTTTCGCTCTATAAGACGCACCAGACCATAAGACGCACCTAGTTTTTGGAGGAGAAAAACAAGAAAAAAAATATTCTGAATCCCAGAAGCCAGAACAGCAAGAGGGATTGCTGCACAGTGAAAGCAGCGATCCCTCTTGCTGTTCTGGCTTCTGGGATAGCTGCGCAGCCTGCATTCACTCCATAAGACACACACACATTTCCCCTCACTTTTTAGGAGGGAAAAAGTGAGTCTTATAGAGCAAAAAACACGGTATATAGACACGAGCAAAACCACTCTGCTGTGGTCTACCGCCCCATCTCCAAGCCACCAGAGTTTTGATTTTCCTCCTCCCTCCGTGTCCCTTTTCCCTTGTGTGTCGTGTTTTGTCTTGTTTTCAGATTGTAAGCCTGTGGGCAGGGATGGCCCTTGTGGGAGCCTTTTTGGATGAAGGGGGGGGGTACAAATGCCCTAAATAAATCTAAATCCCTCAACTGACAACCCCTCCTTTTCCCTCACCCCCCCGCCACGAAGTCACAGACGCTGCCTTGACTCTTTCCCGTGACTCTTCAGCCGCTAATTCCACCTCCATCTGGCAAAGCCTCTAATCCCCGGACGTAGGAAGAGGCGCCTCTTGCTCGCTGGCTTGGCCTAAGAGGACCCTGTGCCCTTTCCTCGTCTTCCAGTTTCTTACCTTCGGCCCACGTCATGGAGGAACCCCAGCGGGGGGGAAGGAGGGCCAAGTGGGACTGCGACTGCAGCTTGTCCAGTTCGATTTGGCACCTGGGGGGAGGCAGAGGGAAGGAAACAGGAGAAAGGAGATCCTCCACAGTCATAGGCAGTGTACCTGTGTGTACCAGTCTGCAGCGAGATCCTGTACCTGGGGGACTTTTTACTCCAGCCAATGGAATGTACTAGGTGATTTTTTAAAATGTTTCATGGGGTGTTCCGAATAAAGAACTGATCCAGGAAAATAGAATTTAAGAAGTTTGAATCTGTTGACCTAATGTATTTTGTTTAGGAGCATTATATGACCCCAAAATACGTTGGAATTTGGCAAAGCATCCCCTCAAAAACGCAGACCCTCCAAGTACTGTATCCCTATTTTCAGGGACAGTCCCAGATTTACAAAAGCCATCCCGGTTTGATCCCAGAATGTCCTGCTTTTCTTCAGGATGTCCCTATTTTCATCAGAGAAATGTTGGAGGTTACAGAGTTATCTGACCCCCAAGCCATCTGAAGGCAGCCCTGGATAGGGAAGTTTTTTAATGTTTAATTGTGTTTTTATATATGTTGAAAGCCACTCAGAGTGGCTGGGGCAATCCAGTCAGATGGGTGGGGTATAAATAGTAACATTTATTATTATTATTATTATTATTATTATTATTATTATTATTGAATAGGACATCACTATTTTCATCGGAGAAATGTTGGAAGGTATAAACTCTCCATCAGGCTTTATGTTTTGTCCTTGACAAAGAAGTCACCTGGAGTGGCTAGGGCAACTGAATCAGATGGGTGGGGTATGAATGAATGAATGAATAAATGAATGAATGGAGGTTTTGTGGTAGGCACCAGCTTGGAGGGTTTTAAAAGAGGATTAGACAAACCCATTGCTATCACTGGGTACTAGCCATAATGGCTATGCCGCTGTTAGGAGACGTATACCTCCGATTCCCAGTTGCCGGGAATCACAAGTGCGGAAGTTTGCTGTTGTGCTCAGGTCCAGCTTCCTGGAGGTGTCTAAGCTGGCCACTGTTGAGAACAGGGTGCTTGGGCTGCATGTTTTCCATTTTAATCCCCACCCACCCTGAACCATAACACAAGAAGTTAATATTGTCCTACCTTACAGGGGTATTGTAAGCCTTACTGAGCGAATGTAGACAGAGCGTTTTGCATGCTCCAAATGCCAGCTTTTATTACCAAAGGAAGCTCAGAGATTTTGCTACCTGCACAGATTTATGGAAATCAAACTAATCTGCATATATCTGCTGGGCGTGCTATAATTTCTCCTATTCCTGTAAGCACCAGGCAGAGCAAATGGCCATCTAGGACACTGAAGCCCTGTCCTTTCATCAAGCATAGCGCTGCCCCCCTTCCTTCACGGCCTTCAGGTCTAGAAACTTGTTTTGCCATTTTAAAAGTTGTTCCTAGGATCCCTGCCCCTGGCTACTGAATTCTGCTTCCACCTGAGAAGCCTGCAAACCTGTGGGGCACAGACTGCTGCTTTCTTCTCTGTCCTTGTGACGCCAATCCCACCGACCCCATGAATCCCAGCTACGTTTCCTGCACTGTACCTACGCAGCTCTTCTTCCAGTTCCGTTTGGCGTCGGGTCGCCTGAGCGAGCTGAGCCTCCAGGCAGCTCAGCTGGGCTTCTTTGGCTTGCAGCTCCTGCGCCAACCGCTGACGGCCACGCTCCACTTGCTCGCAGGCCTCGGCCAGACTCCGGTTCTCCTGAGAGAGAAGGGCCCACGAGGCCCGTTCGTCTTCGTGCTGCGAAGAACAGCGAGAGATGAGCCGCATTGAAACAAAACCAAAAGAACGCAGTGTGGTTTGTGTCCACGGAATCATAGAATTGTAGAGCTGGAAGGGACCCAAGGGACATCTAGTCTAGCCCCCGGCTATGGAGGAATCACAGCTCCAATCCAGCCCTGCTCAGAGGAGACCTGTCAAAATGAATGAAAATGCGTCACCCAATTTCAGTTCAGTGAAAACTCTGTTGGATGCAAACCAATGTTGGTTATACATGTGGCCCTTCAGGGCTCTCTATCTGGCCCTCAGGAATCTTTCTGGGCCACATACCCATCCTTTGCACACACACAGAGCTCATTTTTGCCTGCCTGGAATGTGCCCTTGAACTCTGATCATGCCTCTTGCTTCTCTGGATGGAGCGCAGAAAGGTGCGTAGGGTTGTATGTAATATTTGCATTCCTTGCTCTGTTATGTACTGAAATTCTCACCCTGCGCCAGCAGGGGGATACTGTAGATAGTTATTCAAATGAAGGATCGAAAGTGACGTTCAGTGATTGGATAGTTTTAGAAAGTTGCAACAGTTACGTTGTTCTGGAGCTCTATATATGCAGGCTGACTGAGCCCTTCAGTTCAGTTCTGTTCTGGCATCTGAATAAAGAAGAGCTGTTTGAAGAATCGCTGTGTCGTCTGATATGTTCACCCACAAGTTAACATGCTCCACCCACTTTTGTCTAGGGCCCCACCCACAATTAGCATGCGGCCCTCAGAAGGTTGGCCAGAAGGGAATGTGGACCTCGGACCACTCCTGCTGCACATCCTGCCTATATGCTGTAGTGATATTCCTTGCTCCAAAATGTGATTCCGCTGGGTACATTCTGAACACTCCACACTAAAAAAATCAAGTTTCATGACCCATATATAGATACTGCATTGTTTCCCCTGGTTTATTGCACTTCCAGTGCTTCTTCCCAGCTTGCAGTCTGGTTTTTTATTTGCCAAGAAAGCACACAGATTATAGACATATTCCTGAGTTTTTCTCCAGTATCACGAGAGCTAGAAGCTTGCTTTTTGATAAATTTCAAAAACTTAAAAGATTCATACCCTCCTTTTTTTGCCAACTGCAAATCTCCAGTCAGCCATGGACCTGCAATTGGCCTGGGCTTAATCCTCTACCCCTGAGCTATGGGGCAATAACCACACTGGCCTACCTTGCAGGGTACGTGCAAGGACTCTGAGATAGTACATGCACCATAAATTGAACATATGGGAACAGCAATACATAAGGCACTATGCAGAATAAGAGCCAAGACGGCATATTGATTAATGCAGCTGTCGGCAACTGGTGCCCTCCACAGGTTGTTGGAGTACAGCTCCCATCAGTTCTGGCTGGGGCTGATGGGAGTTGTAGTCCAACAACTTCTGGAAGGCACCAAGTTGGCAAAGGCTGGGTTAATGGTAGAAGTTTCGCAGTTGGTTCAAATATCAGCTCACAGGAGATTAGAAGCAAATTATTTCTTAGCCTCAGCACCCCAGCAGTCTTGAAGGTGGCTTGCTCAGTTGCTGACTATCGGTAGGTAACCTCCCAAGTGCTTTTTGTTCTTAGGGCTTTCGTCTTTAAACGGAACAGAGGACCATCCTCTTTAAAGTAGGACACATGGTCCCCTGGGCTAGGAACTCTATGCAGCGTGTCTGCAGTGAACAGGGAGGGGAATAATGATGTTCTACCTTACAGGGTTGTTTTAAGGATAGCTCTGTAAAGGTAAAGGTACCCCTGCCCGTACGGGCCAGTCTTGACAGACTCTAGGGTTGTGCGCCCATCTCACTCAAGAGGCCGGGGGCCAGCGCTGTCCGCAGACACTTCCGGGTCACGTGGCCAGCGTGACATCGCTGCTCTGGCGAGCCAGAGCCGCACACGGAAACGCCGTTTACGTGGCTAGCTCTGAAGCACACCCAAAAAGCACTGTATAAGTTCCATGACCCAGGTGCTCGAACAAATAAACTGCATACATTAGAAAGTTTTCAGGGATAGGGAATATTTTTTCCCCAGATCGAGGGACACAAAAACCCCTGCTACCTTACACACACACACACATTTTCCTCTATCTTCCAGCCACACAAGTGAGAGGCATTGTCGGTCTTCAAGGTCACATGCCAGCCAGGAGAAAAAAAAGGAGGACCAATGAGGGGGTGGAGCTGAGTATATCATACAGCCTGATTCCTGAAAGCCAGAGAAAGATGCCTGAGGGCCACATTTGGCCCACAGGTCTAAGGTTCCCCACCGCTGGATTAATGCAAAGTGCAGGTGCTGACCTTTAAAGCCCTAAATGGCCTCGGTCCTGTATACCTGAAGGAGCATCTCCACCCCCATTGTTCAGCCCAGACACTGAGGTCCAGCTCTAAGGGCCTTCTGGCAGTTCCCTCATTGCAAGAAGGGGAGTTACAGGGAACCAGGCAGAGGGCCTTCTCAGTAGTGGCACCTCCCCTGTGGAAGACCCTCCCATCAGGTGTCAAGGAAATAAACAACTACAGTGGTACCTCAGGTTACATACGCTTCAGGTTACATATGCTTCAGGTTACAGACTCCGCTAACCCAGAAATAGTGCTTCAGGTTAAGAACTTTGCTTCAGAATGAGAACAGAAATTGTGCTGCAGCGGCAGCAGGAGGCCCCATTAGCTAAAGTGGTGCTTCAGGTTAAGAACAGTTTCAGGTTAAGAACAGACCTCCGGAACGAATTAAGTACTTAATCCGAGGTACCACTGTACACGACTTTCTGAAGACATTTGAAGGCAGCCCTGTACAGTGGTACCTTGGTTTACGAACTTAATCTGTTCCGGAAGTCCGTTCTTAAACCAAAGCGTTCTTAAACCAAAGCGTGCTTTCCCATAGCAGCGGGGGCCTCAGTTTACAAATGGAACACACTCAACAGGAAGCGGAACATGTTCTGCTTCCAAGGCAAAGTTCACAAACCAAAACGCCTACGTCCGGGTTTGCAGCGTTCTTAATCCAAGTTGTTCATAAACTAAGCTGTTCTTAAACCAAGGTACCACTGTTTCTGGAAGTTTTTAATGTCTGATGTTTTGTTGTGTTCTTTTACACTCTGTTGGAAGCCACCCAGGGTGGCTGGGGCAATCCAGTCAGACAGGTGGGGTAACAAGAAATAAATTTGGAGAGTATAAATACCTTCCAAAATTTTCTGGTGAAAATCGAGATGTCCTGTTCCATAATAATAATAATTTTATTATTTATACCTCACTCATCTGAATGGGTTGCCTCAGCCCCTCTGGGGGGCAGCTTCCAACATATATAAAAACATAATAAAACATTGAACGTTAAAAAACTTCCCTATACTTCAGCCTTCAGATGTCTTTTAAAGGTTGTATAGTTACTTATCTCCTTGGCTCGGGGGTCGCATAACTGCACACCATCCAACATTTCTCCAATGAGAATTGGGACATCCTAAGGGAAAGCGGGACATTCTGGGATCAAATCAGAAACCGGGACGGCTTCTGTAAATCCGGGATTGTCCCTGGAGAATAGGGACACTTGGAGGGTCTGCATTACTGTTATTATAACAGATGGAGCCCCAAACCAGAACCACAGAAACCCCTTGCATGGAGGATGCGCCCAGAGGATGGGAGACCCTTGCCAGGTACGAGCTCCCTGCCCCGCGGCCCCTGCAATTACCTTCTGCCTCTGTTTGTGCATCATGGCCTCCAGAGTGTCCAGCTGCACCTGTTTCTGCTGCCGCTCCTTCTGCAGGCGCTCCAGCCGCTGCTCCACCTCGGCGATGGCCCGCAAGGCCCGGGACGGCAGCCCCACCTTCCATTCCTCGCCCGGCCAGCTCATGGTACTCTCTAGAGGTGCTCCTGTCCGGGCCCGGCTCATGAAAGGCTTCCGTTTCTGCCCCCAACCAGGTCTCTCTCTGGCCTCCCAAGGACAGATTGGTGGGATTAAAAAGCCAGCCAGGGCTTACAGCGGCGTCATGCAGAGTAGCTGCCAGGATACTTTCCTGTGCAGCCGGCTGGGCAGGAGCAGGTCAGCCTACGCCCAAGGCTGGAGGGCATGGCAAAGACCCCCTAGTTTCAAAAAGCAGCAGCCAAATCTCAGGGCTTCCACTAAACTCTAACCACCACCTTCTCTAGGGAAAGGAGTTCAAACTGGTCTCAGGGTGGGGGAATTAAGAGCACAGAGTCGGGCAATTTTCATTTTCCCGCTGGGCCAGACCTCAGCCTTCCCCGCCATTCTACAAATTTAATCCTGATTTTTCCAGCTTGCCCTGCTTAACATTCTCATGCAATCTGCCTTTCTCCTCCCTTCTAGGAGCGTGCAAGAATGAGGAAGATCAAGGCAGGCATCAAATGTTCTTTTAAAAAAACACAGACAGAGAGAGGGGAATCAGCAGAGGGGCATTAAACCTCCGCTCAGAAAAATAAAAAAGAGGCCCTCAACTGTCTCTTGTGTAAAGAATTAGGGCTACTAAACTCCCCCTCCTGCTTCAACAGGCTTCATTCATGAGCTCCCAAACCCCGCCTCCTGCACATTAGGGGTGGAGTTTCAATCCCTACAGAGGCCTTCAATCAGAAGCAAGAGTTTAAGCAGCCCAGACATTGATGCTTTTGAATTATGGTGCTGGAGGAGACTCTTGAGAGTCCCATGGACTGCAAGAAGATCAAACCGATCCATTCTGAAGGAAATCAGCCCTGAGTGCTCACTGGAAGGACAGATCCTGAAGCTGAGGCTCCAATACTTTGGCCACCTCATGAGAAGAGAAGACTCCCTGGAAAAGACCCTGATGCTGGGAAAGATGGAGGGCACAAGGAGAAGGGAACGACAGAGGATGAGATGGTTGGACAGTGTTCTCGAAGCTACCAGCATGAGTCTGACAAAACTGCGGGAGGCAGTGGAAGACAGGAGTGCCTGGCGTGCTCTGGTCCATGGGGTCACGAAGAGTCGGACACGACTAAACGACTAAACAACAACACATCACTTTACAGGGGCTTTCCCTCTGTTTGATTCAGGTGTGGATTGCAGTGGAGGTTGCTTCATTCGAGTGAACTCCTTCCTAACTTTTTACAACCAGTCTTCAGGGTGGCCCTTTTTGCCAGCTTCCTCCTTAGTCTCAGCATTGCCCCTTGTGGAACTCAGCAGGGAAAATGAGGACAAAACTAGCATTAGTTGGTTCTGCTTGTCGTTGGCTCTGGCTCCACCTAGTGGCAGGCTCCCTGCCTTCCGCCCTACCAGCCACCATTGGCAAACTGTGCCTCCTGGATGCCATTACCGTGTGTGTTGAGTGAGGGGTGTCTTCCAAAAGCAGTGAGGGGTGAGGGGTGTCTTCCAAAAGCAGAGAGCTCCACTCTCTCTACTTAAGTCCAAGCGGGAAGAGGAAAAAGCAGCCAGTGACCTGCGGGCCCAGGACTGTTCCTGGCAGTTTTTGCTTTCATTGGAAGCACAGGCTGTTTTGCCAAAGATTTAAAACAAGGAGACCTCCCCCACTGGCACACAAGGCTATTTTCCCAAAGCCACACTCCTGAAGTCATGCAGTGTCAGGTGTTGGGCAGGTAGAGGTGCAGCTGCAGAAAGCAGGTCTGAAAGCGCCCCATGTATCAGCTGGTGTGGAGGGAGTTCAATCCTGCTCAGTTCTGCTGCCCCATTGAGTTGCCTAGGTTGGCATGCCTGAACCCTGCAGGAAGCAGGATTGAACCCCCATGTATCAGCTCACACATGCAGAGTCCAATTATGCTCAGGTGCGCCAGCCAGTGTTGCCCGCACTCCACAACCAGTTTAAAGGTTCCCTCCCACTCACCATGTTTAGGGAGGTGGGAAGATAAATCTTCCACTTATCCACAACAGACAGCAATAGTGTCCACAAGGCAAAGCCAGAGCAGGCAAGGGGCTGGGGCCCAGTGGATCCTGGAGGCCAACAGACGGACAGACAGACAGACAGACAGACAGATAGACCTCCAGGATCCATTTTATATATCACATCGTTTCCAAAGAAACCCATACTTTCCAATGGAAAGCCAGAGTGCACATTTTATTTTGGGGTTGGGGTTTGTGTGTGTGAGAATGTCCTGGATACTTTACAGATCCAACATTTACCAAAAAGAAAAGAAATATTTTGTCACGTGTTTTAATCTGGTTTTAGCTTGTTGTTGATTTTAATAAGTCTTTGAATGTTTCAAATACTTGTCTTTTACCACTAATTTTATTTATTCTTTTTGCAAACCACTCTGAGGTTTTGTTAAAATCAAATAGTATATAAATGTTGTGAAATAAACGGATTCACCTGTTCCATGGTACTTATTTTGCTATGTTTTTATGTGTAAGAATGCTTGAAAAAAGTAATTTTGTTCAAAGGAATGGGGAAAATGTAGCCCTCAAGATGGGGCTCCAATACCCATTACCGTTTTTTTCGCTCTATAAGATGCACCAGAACATAAGACGCACCTAGTTTTTGGAGAAGGAAAACAAGAAAAAAAAATATTCTGAATCTCAGAATCCAGAACAACAAGAGGGATTGCTGCGCAGCGAAAGCAGCAATCCCTCTTGCTTTTCTGGCTTCTGGGATAGCTGCACAGCCTGCATTCACTCCATAAGACGCACACACATTTCCCCTTTTTAGGAGGGAAAAAGTGAGTCTTATAGAGCAAACAATATGGTAATCCCCAGCTAGCATGGCCAGCAACATTTGGAAAGCCAGAGACTCCCCCATTTCCGCCGCAGCACAACTGCAGAAAACCACACGCAATGTCGCTAACACAAAGTGGACTTTATTGTTAAGTTTGGGGTGGGGGTGGGGCAATGGAATAGCACCAAAACTGCAGCATGTCTAGCAAATAACAAAAGGCTACTCCAAAACACTGCCGCTACCAGCTCATGGGAAGAGGGGGCAAAGGAGGAACCCCCCTGCCCTGTAGACACATTTGACCAGAATTCATTAAAACAATGACATCACAGATAAAACTGAGCCCGCCCCTCTCTTCAATCCGAGTCGATTAAAGTGCCAAGAGTTTTCCGTCTACTATTGGTTAAGTACCCGGGGTGGGGGTGAGGGGGGGCAGAAAGGGGGCTGGGGAAGGAGGCGGAGAGCTTAAGCATCAAGACCAAGATGCCAGCAACAAGAGCCAACCCAGCCCCCCCCCAAATGGCTAAAAGAAATAAAGCTGGGTTTTCCTACAGTTTGGGGAATGGGGTGATGGTGCTTATAATACCGTGTATAATACCCTGCTCCTTCATAGAAACCTGTCCTACATCAGTAGTGATTCCTGGGTCTTCACATCAGTGCCCCACAAACTCGCCCCAACCCCCCGCTCCCCTCAGTTCTGCGGGGTGGAATAGAGGCTGTGGTGGTGGCTGCCGGACACCGTGGCCTGCGAGAACAAAAGGGGGGCCGTGGGAGGGGGCCCCCCAAACCAGTCCTGCTCCCCGCTGCGGTTGATCGAGCCGTACCAGCTCCCGACGCTGCCCAGGCGTCCCGTCAGGCTGGAAGGAAGCGGGTGGGAAAGAAGAGGCAATTTGGGTGGGGGGGGGAGGCATGTGAGTGTTAGGAAGCAAAAGGAAAGAAAGGAATTAGACCAGTGGTTTCTAACCCACCGCCCCCTTGTTTCCATACCACCCCCCTGCTCTGTAAAAAGCGTAACTCAGAACAGTAGCTTTTACGACCCACTCAGGAAGATATAAGACGATAAAATTCAAAACAGTCGCTATTAATGGCACATTTATTCAAAATCCAATTAAAACTACTTAAGTTTAATTATGGATGAACTTAATAATAATAATAATAATAATAATAATAATAATTTATACCCCGCCCATCTGGCTGAGCTTCCCCAGCCACTCTGGGCAGCTTCCAACAAAATATTAAAATACCATAATGCATCAAACATTAAAAGCTTCCCTAAACAGGGCTGCCTTCAGATGTCTTCTAAAAGTCTGGTCGTTGTTGTTCTCTTTGACATCTGGTGGGAGGGCGTTCCACAGGGCGGGTGCCACTACCGAGAAGGCCCTCTGCCTGGTTCCCTGTAACTTGGCTTCTCGCAGTGAGGGAGAATGATCCAGTGATACCAGCTTTTCAGAGTCTGAAATCATTTACCCCTCATCCCCCCCAGCCTAGGGGTGGCACGACCCACTTTGGGAGACCCTGAGTTAGGTAAGAGATGGGGCTCAGTGGTGCTGAAGCACTCGGGAACATAGACAACTTTTCTATTCCACCAGGCCTAGGCAGGCAACTTAGGAATATATCCTTCCACAATGGTTAATTGACGTTTAACCTTTCTGTATGTTTTTATTGTATGGCTTTAAGTTTTATTGCTGTAAGCTGCTTTTATATACATTTTATGACAAAGCAGCATAGCAATGCTTTTGTAAGTAAAACGACTGTTAGTATGCTGTGCCAACTTCATTGATGCGAGCTTTTAAAACTTCCAGGCATGGAAACGATTTCCGTTCCACCTCCGAGGCAGGGCGGGGGGTGTGTGTGTTGGGAGCCAGTGCAAGGATGGCAGTGGGGCTGTCAGTCAGGGACCGCACACCCACCCCAGTCTAGTTCTAGTGGGTCAGGGATGGGAATCTGTGGCCCCAGGAGGACTCCAACCTGGGGCAAGGTCCCAGGGGTTTGGGAGGTGGAGATGCAGGGGAAGGGCCAACAGGAAAGTGCTTCCCCCTCTGCCACCCCCAGGACGTAAGACACCCCAAGTGCACAGGCCATTGAGCTGACTCCTCCTGGGTCAAGAGACTAGCTGGATGAGGAAGACGGGGGGGCATTCACAGCCCAAGAGCCCCCTCCAGGGAGGACGTGAAAGAAGAAGACTTAGACTCTGGATCGTGGTGGCGGGACACCGGGGAGCAGTCTGGGGAAGGGACGAACTGGGAGGTGCTAGAAGCAGGGGGCTTGAGGGGGTCAGGAGAAGAAGGGCCTTCCAGGACAGGGTTGGAGGCTGGGAGTCGGAGTGTGAGCGCAGACTCAGACAGAGAGGAGCTGGAAGCTGCCCCTGCTGTCCAGCAGCAGGGCAGGCCCAGTCCTGCTGGCTCTCCTCCCCTGCTAACACCCAAATTGAGGAGCGTCCCTCACATTGCTGGGTAATGAGCCAGAAGAGGAGCCCACCCCTCAACACAGCTTTTGTCTGCTTCGGACGGATCCAGAGTAAGCGGCTAGAGGGGAAGGGCAGGTCCAGCGGTCAGTTTCAGCAACATCTCCAGCTGGATTAAGACACAGCCAGCTGTGTTGTTACGTTTCTGAGCACAATTCAAAGTGTTGGTGTTGACCTTTAAAGCCCGAAATGGCCTCGGCCCAGTATACCTGAAGGAGCGTCTCCACCCCTATCATTCTGCCTCGACACTGAGGTCCAGCGCTGAGGGCCTTCTGGTGGTTCCCTCACTGTGAGAAGCAAAGCTACAGGGAACCAGGCAGAGGACCTTTTCGGTAGTGGCGCCTGCCCTGTGGAACGCCCTCCCATCAGATGTCAAAGAAATAAACAACTACCTGACATTTAGAAGACACCTGAAGGCAGCCCTGTTCAGTGAAGTTTTTAATGTGTGACATTTTAACGTATTTTTAATGTTTCTTGGAAGCCACCCAGTGTGGTTGGGGAAGCCCAGTCAGATGGGCGGGGTACAAATTATTATTATTATTATTATTATTATTATTATTATTATTATGTGAATAAAAGCTAATGGCATTTCTCGTCTCGTACTCTTTCCTGCCCTGTGGATGACCTGGGCTCGTCTGACAGCTCCTTGACACCGTGTGAGTGAACAGCCTCTGTGGGAGAGCATCTGTTTGGCATGCAGAAGGTCCCAGGTGGGTCTGGGAATGTCCCCTCTGGGAAACCCCGGAGAGCTGCTGCCAGTCAGTGCAGACAATACTGACCATTGGCTTGACTCCGTATAAAGGCAGCTCCCTATGCTCCTGAATCAGGAGGCTGGGACAAGTGCGGCCTCGGGGAAGAAGAGAAATTACCTGCTCGTCAGTCCTTCACTTTCGCGCTGCCCGGGATGGTCAAAGAAGTAGGATCGGGAGACCCCCAGCTGCCGGTTGAAGACACGGCTGGCGCTCTGTGGGGAGGAAGGCACCATTACTGGGGACGCTGCTCCTGCAATCAGCCTTTGCCTGCAGGGTGGCAAGGTAAGGCCACGTCCAGTGCCCCCTGTCTTTTAAGCAGAAGGCCTTGCCAGTGGATTGCACCCAAGGGATCCAAGCTCTTAGCCTAGGGAGACGCCACGGGAGGAGAACGCAGCGCCCACAGAAATAGCTGTACCCGGAACACTGCGGGGCTCCATCCTTCTCGGTGGTGCCCCCGAGCTACGAAGCTCCCTTCCAAAAGACTTTCACCAGCTGTCCTCATTCTGGTGCCCTGCAAATGTTGCTGAACAGTCTCCCTCCGGAGGTTATGGACTCTGCTTCCTTGGAGGTTTCTCAGCAGTTGGATGGCCTTCGGTAATGGATGCTTTAGCTGAGATTCCTGCATTGCAGGGGGCTGGACCCTACAGTTCTATGATTCTATGACTTTCAATCCATCCCAGGCAGCATGGCCCATGGGCAGGGATGTTGGGAACTATAGTCCCACCTGTGCCTGGGGGCGGGTGGGGGGGGAGACATGAAACTGGCTCAGGCTGATTTGCACCTTGTCCCTACGATACAGGTGTTTTAAGCAGACCTTGCAGAGTTTCATTTTTGCTGCTGCCTTCAGCTAGATAGGAAGTGGTCTGGCTCAGAGCCAAGTGCCTGCTGTATCTATGGTTACCTTTCTGCCATCTCTTTTTTGAAAATGCTGCTTGGGGAAGGCACGCCTTTAAAAAGCAGTTTAAAAATACTATTGACCATATCTAGAACTCCTTCTGCTTTACAACATAAAGACAAGAACCAGAATTTGTTGCGCTGCTTTTCTTTTCGCCTCTGCCTGTGGCCCTCGGAAGGCTGCCCAGAAGGGAATGTGGCCCTTGAATAACGTCCCCCACCCCTGCTGCACTGAGTGATGCTCTCATAATGGCAACAGCCCCCTGCCTCCCCCTACGCTTCGGGCCTCTCCTTCCACCGCCTTTTTGCTGTTCTGCTCCTCTCCCAACCAACCGCTTCAACTCACCATATCCTGAGCTGGCCGGTGCACCCGGAAGAAGCCGACTAGCAGAGACGTGGGCAGCAGCTCCCAGATGAAGAGAATGAGGCCGAAGATGACGTAACCTTGGTCTCCCAGGTCCGTGATCAGATCTGCCTGGAAGGGGAGGGAGAAGGGAGACACTTGAGCAGCTGGTCTCCACTGGGGTGGAAGACAGAGAGCCCAGTGGTTGGTGCAGCCGGAGCAAGTGACAGGCAGAACTTCCCCCTGATTGGCTGTAAGTTAGATGGAAGGGAGGTGGGGGCTGGACAAAGGCAGAGTGAGGCAGCAAGCCTCCCCCCACTTACTTGGGAGTAAGCCCCACTTCCGAGTAGACACAGTTAGGTCTGCGCTGCAATGGCTGCCTCCAACACAGAGTCGACCCGCGGAATTTAATGGAGCCCAGTCCCTTGTTTCATTCCGTTGCAGCAGGTCTATTCCCGAGTAGGAAGGGCGGCCCTTAAGGAATCCGAACCTAGCCCGCCCTGCTCACCTGGTCGGATACGTTGTACCAGTCGTAATCGAAGGAGTCGAGTCGGGTGCGGGAGGACAGAGCCAGGGCCGCCAGGTTGTAGCAAGCTCGGCTGGCGTAGAGCAGGACGATGATGCCACCCATGGCGGCCGTTTGGCACAGCGAGGTGCCCTGTCACAGAAAAGGGGCAGACAGGAAAGAGAAACTGGTCAGTGGGTCTCAGCAAACTCCAATCAAGAGAGCCTTGTGGCTCCTTGAAGCTGGCCGTGGGACCCCGGTGGCCCACCAGGTATTTATCGGACCAAAATTCCTATCGTCCCTGACTGCTGAACAGGAAGCTGGCGGCTGATGGGAGCTGGAGTCCAGCTGGATACCGTTGAACTACTGCTCCCATCATCCCTGACTGCAGGTGGGTGAGGCCTTCATGGATATTGCAGCTGCAACCCACTCCCAGGATGACAGCTCCGCAGCTATCGGGGAGAAGGGTGTCAGGGAAGAAGAGTGTCATCACCTTGAGGAAGAGGGAAACATTCCCTTAGAAAGGACCCGTAATTTGGGGGATGAACACCTATCCTCTTTTGCTGAGGGTACTTCTCTGGGGAGCGGGGGCACTGTGGTAGTGGCCAATTCAATCGTTACAAATATTGATAGCAGGGTGTGTGCGACGGGCATGCAGATCCCAGGGCAAATAGGCTGCCTGGCACAAAGGTTGCGGATGTTGCCCGCCACCCAAATAACCTGAGGAGTCGTCAGTGGTTTTGGAGTGTGCTGCCACCGACACTATGGGGGAAATGTAACCACAAGGCCCTGGAAACCAAATTTAGGTTGAACCCTGCCGTGTGGGAACCCCTCGCAGACGAGTGCAGTGCCTGGAGTCAGGTCATGCATCTGTAGCAGTGAGCAGAGGTGGAATGACCGCCGGGAGGAGAGTAGAGAGAAGAAACGCCACGGTGCATCTGCAGCAGCACAACCGGACACCTTCATCTGCCCCAGCTGCAACAAAACATGTCTCTCCCCAATCTATCGCTACAGCTATAACCTTCCAGCAGTTTGACTTCACCTCCCAAAGGCACACACATGTTCTCCCGAGACAGAAGAATGCCAGCAACAATGTAATAATAATAATAATAATAAATTTTTATTTATATCCCGCCCTTCCCATTTCAGAAAACCAGGCTCAGGGAGGCTAACAAGAAATTTAAAACACTTAATTGTAAAAGCAGCATAAAATACAGTATAAAAACATGAATAACAATAAAATTCAAAATTCAGAAATCAATTTGGGGGGAATCCATCTGGGAACCCATCTAATAAGCATTAGATAGTCATCAAGGCTAGCTGGCTGAATTAGTCCTACTTGGGCCAGCGAGGAGGCCAGGGGAGAATTAGCTGTGGGGTCTCAGAGTGGGTAATCTTCATAAAAGAGGAGGGGGAGGAAAGAGAAGGGAAGTAAAAGAACAGGCTGAATACAAATTAAAGGCCAGGCGGAATAGCTCAGGAGGTTAAATCCTGAAGGGCCCTAGTCTCATGGGACAGAGCATTCCACCAGGTCAGAGCCATCACTGAAAAGGCCCTGGCCCTGGTGGAGGATAGTCTGACTTCCTTAGGGCCCGGGACCTCTAAACTATGGTTATTCATGGACCTTAAGAGAGGCGGTCCCGTAAATACTAAAAGCCAGGACCTCCAAGGCAGCTTTCTCCGACATGCTACCAGTTCCAGGGCCAGCTCGGCAGGTGAAACGCTGTGGTCTCGGTGCATGGATGAGATGCCACTGCAGCAACGTCAAACCCCTGCTCCCAACCCCAACCCCACCCCCTGGCAAATGCTCACCTTGGCTTCCAGGTAGATGCGGGTGGAAGGAGAACCCCGGGCGACGAGGCAGAGGCAGAGGGCCAGAGAGACGGCCCCCAGCACAAACAGCGAGTCGCTGATGAGGACGCGTGCCAGGACCACGGCCCAGGGCTCAGCGCGGCGCCCTCGCACCAGCACAGCGCACACCACGTTCACCGCCAGGAAGAGGAGGCTGGCGCCCAGGCATGCCCCTCGCACTGCCAACCTGGGGGAGAGAAAGCGGGGAGGCGGAGTTAGCGTGGCTGCTGGCCCCCGGGGCAAGGCTCTGCCTTCATTGACAGAGGCAGACTGCCCCAAATTGCCAGGGAGAGAGCTAGTGTGCTTGGGTCCCACTTGCAGGTTTCCCACAAGCATCCGTCTGGCCACTGTGAAAACAGGATGCTGAATTAGAAGGGCCTTGGGTCTGGCCTAGCGGCAAGGGTCTTCTAATGTGCAGTGAGAGCTGTTCTCCAGTTGCAGCTCTGTAGCTTTCTGGTGGTGACAGCTCCTTAAAGGTAAAGGGACCCCTGACCATTAGGTCCAGTCATGACCGACTCTGGGGTTGCGGCGCTCATCTCACTTTATTGGCCGAGGGAGCAGCGTACAGCTTCCGGGTCATGTGGCCAGCATGACAAAGCCGCTTCTGGCGAACCAGAGCAGCGCACGGAAACACCGTTTACCTTCCCGCCGGAGCGGTACCTATTTATCTACTTGCACTTTGATGTGCTTTCAAACTCCTAGGTTGGCAGGAGCAGGGACCAAGCAATGGGAGTTCACCCCGTCGCGGGGATTCGAACCGCCGACCTTCTGATCGGCAAGTCCTTGGCTCTGTGATTTAACCCACAGAACCACCCGTGTCCCTGACAGCTCCTTACACCCATGCTAAACTGCAGTTAGCGCTGGTTTATTAAATTAAGGTGAACTGTGATTTATGAGCCAAAGTTAAGCCACAGGGCCAGGTTCAGCCAACCAACTTTCAGCAAGGGTTAGCATGGTTTATAAACCATAGCTTAGTGCTGCTTGAGAGCCAGGCCACTGAGAAAGAGAAACTGGAAGAGCACGGAAGAGAGAGGCCTGCTGAAACAGACCCAGGGGCCCTCTAGTCCAGTTGGTCGTTCAGCTGTGTCCAGTCAGGCGCTGCCAGCAAGCCTACAAGCAAAAGGCACAAATCCCACCTCCGTTGTCTGTCCTCAGCATTTGGTGGTCCGAGATAGATTGCCCCTGAACATGGAGGCTCTATCGGGAGGCCTGCCCTCCCTAAATTTTCTGAACCCCTGAAAGCTATCTAATGGCAGTGTGCGGGAGTGAGCGAATCACAGCTGTGAATCTCAGGCAAGCTCCTCCCCATACTTCAGGGGTGGGGAACCTTTCTCTGACTGAGGGCCAGGCTACCTTCTGGCCAACCTTCGAGGGGCCACATGGCAGCGGTGGGTGGAGCCAGAGGCTAAGGTGGGAATAAATGGTTAATTTTACCTGTGCACCATAGGCTAGTTTCCACGCACACTCACAAACGCCTCTTCATCCAGGCAACAAGAGGCATGATCAGAGTTCAAGGACCCGCTTCCAGCCAGGCAAACAACTCAGTTTTGAAACTTCACCCTGTCTCCTACTTTTGTATTGCAAGCTGTAGCTAGGGTACTGCTGGGGGAGTGTATTTTTAATTTCATATAATGTTGCGTTTTTGCCTTTTAAACTTGCAATCCTGCATTCTCCATTTATTTGCCAGCTATTTTATGTGAAGAGCCACATTGGGTTTATTTTAATTTTAAATTTTTATTGTAAATGGAAAATGCAACTGGTTTTTGTAAAATACTAGAATACTTTATCTTTTTTCTCCCCTGACACTTGAGAAGGATATATGGCAAGGCGGAAGAATGCAAGGTGTTATGATGTTACACACAAATACACATCTACTCACAGGCCTTTGGTCAGTTCAGGGCGGTATTTTGCTTTGGCCTTGAAAACCACCTGGAGGGGAAGGGAAGAAAGGGGAAGGGATTAGCAATTACAGAAAACAAGCAGGACCTGCAACAAACAACCATAGCATAACTTTGCCTGCTAACAAGATAGTCGGGTAGGAGAGCTGAAAAGAATGCCAATATCTTTCACATCTGGTACCCCATGTGCCCCTTGGTTTCTGATGGCACATGGGTAGATGAGGCTAAAAAGACCCAGACAAAAATGCTCACGGCCCTCTAGTGGCTATGGTGGCTCATTTACCAGAAGTCATGGATCTAGCATTAACTCCAGAAGTGTATTCACGATTCTGTCCAAACTAAGCCTCCTGGTGTATATTTTGCTCTTGTGCTCTGAACAGAATGCAGAAGGCCACCTAATGACTTCACGAGCCAGTATGAGATTCGAATCCGGAGCTTTCTGGCTCACAGCTCAGCCTCTTAGCCGCAACATTGTTCTCAGGTTTCTTTGCTTTCATTTCACATTTTCACATTTATATCCCACCTGTTCCTGCTCAAGAAACATTTTATCCTCACAAAAACAGGTAGGGAAGAAGAGACTGTGACCGGTCACCAAGCGAGCTGCAGGGCTGCACAAGGATTTGACCCCAAGTCTCTCAGGTCCTAGCCCAGTCCTCTAACCACTGCACTGCACTGCCCTGAAAAGGCAGCAACTAAATTTGTGCAGCAAGTCGAAATTTCACAAAGTTGGTGGGCATTCCCATTCAAATGGTATATGTGAACTGCATCATGTGATCAGTTATGTGGGGCGGGGCTTACTTGGGCCCCCACAATATTTTATTCAACTTGGCACCCCTATGTGGCACCATCACGAGCAGTGATGTAAGTAACGGTACAGAGCCTTCTTGGTGGTGGTGCCAAGGCTTTTGGGTCTTCTTTCCTCTCTGTGAAAATTCACCTGGTTGCCTCCCTGTTCTATGCGCTTTGTGAATAAGTACTTCCTTTAAAAAACAGTAACCGGGGCAGAGGTTGGTGGATAAGAGCCATAACTCAGTGGCAGCAGAGTAGCTGCTTTGCATGAAGGATCTCTCAGTTCAATTCCCAGTCTGAAACCCAGGAGAGTTGCTGCCAGTCCATGCAGACACTGCTGAACTAGATGGACCCTCTGCTCTGTTTAAGGCAGCTTCCTCTGGTTTATCCTGAATCTCCCAGCATTCAGTTTCATTAGATGATTCTAGTATGATGAGGGGCAGGGAGAAAGCTTCCCTTTCTCTACACCGTACATAATTTTATACATGTCAATCACGCACCCCCAGCTACTTGCTCCCCACCCCAAAAAGCCCAAATTGTTGCAACATTTCCTCATTGTTCTTCCAGCCCCCTGATCATTTTGACTGCTCTTTTCTGCAGAGGAATGGTGCTTTTGATCCTGAAACTAATTAGTTAAGAGCCATGACTAGTAGCCATGAGATTGAGAGGACAGACAAACAGGGCAGAATGGCTGGTTGAGAATCCAAGGCAGCAAGTGTGCAAGGGTTGAGGCCAGAGGGAGGAGACCTGTGGCCCTCCAGGTATTGGCAGACTCCAGCACCCATCTGCACAGGCCAGCATAGCCGATGGTCAGGGATGATGGGAGTTGTAGCTCACCATCATCAGCAGGGCTGCAGGTTCCCCATCGCTGGTTTAGCAAGCAATATAAAGAGCCCATAGTGGGGGGAAGAACCAGACTGAGAACCACGTTCCTTGGGGCGGAAGCTTCTAGAGCCGGGGGGGGGGGGACACACGCAAGTGGTGGGCAGGGCCAGAGGTAAAAGTGGGCAGAACAATGGAAGTGACTTTGTACAAGAGGCCACATTCCAGCCATGCAAAAAAGAAAAAGGATGGAGGTTTCTACATCCTCACCCCACACAGCTCTCCATCCTCTTTCTAGGCAAGCAAGAGGCATCAGTTCAAGGAAGGGGTGCGGTGGAAGGTCTGGAAAGAGTTCCTGAGGGCCAGGTGCAGAGGCCTGAAGGGCCAACATTTCGCCCTGGCGGCCAGAGTTCACCCACCCTCAAGGCCCTTGGGATGTTCCCATCCACAAAACTGGCCCAGCATTCCAAGCAGCCATCTTTTACCCACAAGCCACCTGGGCAAGCAAGCAAACACCCCCTTAGAAGAGTTACCTGGGCAAAATACAAGTTCATGAGGGTCAAGGTGAAGAACTGCAGGCAGACGGGGCAGCAGTATAGGAGCCAGAAGAAGAAAGGGCTCAGGTGGTTGGCTTTGAGGGTGTTCTTGAAGTAGAAGGAGAAGAGCGTGGTGCGCAGCGCAGCCCAGAAGAGGCAGAGGAAGAGGAAGACAGTCTGGTAGCTGAACTTCTTGTGGCGATAGAAGAGGACCAGCCAGAGCTGGGCGTAGACCGAAAGGAAAAGCAAGGCATAGAGGCCCGTGTACAGAGCCGTCAGCCCAACCTTGACGGCCGGCGGGAAGGCCGGGGTGAGGCGCGAAGCTGGCACAATCGAGCTGAGGTTGCCAAAGGTCTTTTCCATCTTGAATCCTGGCGAGATGGGCCCCAGTCCGGTTAGCAAGGCGTCATTTCCAGGGGGCAAGCCTCGAGGCAACCAGCACCACTTTCTTAAGGCGGAGGAGCTGCCCCCGGGTCTGGTAGTTGGTTACATCCTTCAGGGCTGCTGTGGGAGGCCAGCCCCTCAAGCAGATTGAATCAGGGGATTTTTGCAAGTTCCATGGGAAGCGTGGAAGGGATTGGAAGCAGGAGAGAGAAGGAGGGAAACAGCAGCTGGCCCACCCACCCTTCTTTGCTAAGAAGGCATGGAGGCGAAAACAAAATCAAATTCTTGCTGAGAATAAAAACAAACGGAAGACTTCTCCTATGCCTGGAAATGAGCTGGGTTACTCCAAGGTCCTGATCCTGTCAAATGTTCAGCAGGAATAACAAGACACCTTCCGAGGGGCTGCCCCCTCCCCTACCTAGGGCTCTTGCATCCCACCCCAGGATCAGGTGGTGAAAGGTGCCTGGGTGCACCTGTCGCTCGGCAGGTCCTGAAGCGCTTCCTCAACCACCCAGATTTCAGGGCCACACCTGTTCAAAGTCCCTACACCAGGGTCCCTTAGTCCTTCGATGCCTGGATCCCTTGATTGCCTCCTTCTCTGGAAATCCCTGGTCACTTGGCTCCGTCCTCAAAGAGCTGGACCCGTTTTGCTTTCCTTCCCCGGAAGCTCAGGTGCCCTTCGCTCCAAATTTCCAGGTTACCTAGAATTCTTCTTTCTGTTTTCTCCGCGGTATCGGACACCTGGGTCCCTCGGCTTCTTCGCCTTCTCCAGTTTAAGGCGCCGGTTGCCTGCGTCCCTTAACCCTTTTCTTTCCAGGCGCCGGGGTCTCTTGATCCCCTCGCTTCAGACCCTCGGACACCTGGGTCCCTTTTGTTTCCCTGACTAAACCTCAATATACCTTTAAGCCTCCACCCAGATGGTCGGATGCCTGGGTCCCTTGGCTCCTTCCGGATTCTCGAACAATAAGCAGCTCTTCCTTTCCTTTTGCTGCCTTCTCTCCAAAAAATTGGGAGGGGGGGAAAGAGGAGACAGAGAGAGAGAGAAAGAGAGACGGTTCCCAGGCCTAAAGCAGCCCCAGCTGCGTTCCTTCCTGGTAGCTTCGAGCTGCGCAAACTGAGTAAGGCCCGCCCCCTCCCTCTCACCGGCTTGGCGTGACGAAACCTGCGCCCGCTCTAGCAACCTAGTCTCCTTTTACGCAAAGGACGGAAGCAGCTTCGTGAATGGGACAGGCGGAAGAAAGTAACCTGGCTAGAGCGTCTGCGCTCCTTCCGGTCGCCATCTTCAGTGTGGGCGAGTGAAGCTTACCTCCTCCCTTACTATTGTACGGACCCCGAGATTTCTATGCGTTTTCAGGAAATGCTCCCCCCTAACTATTCCCTCCCAGTTCTGTCCTAGTGCCCGGTAAAGGCATCGCCTACCCACATTCTCCCAATAAATCTGCAGGGGCTATGAAACCCCCAACTGCTCCAGTATGTTTCAACGTTAAGTCCCTATTGATGATAATATGGGATTGTCCTTGCCTATATATCAAAGGAACCCCTAATGTCAGACTAGCAGCAAAAGTGCTCGCTTGCGGCACAATTCTAGCCGTGTCTACTCAGAAGTAAGTCCTACTGAATTCCCAGGTAAGTGAGGAGAGAGCTGCAATCTTCCTTGCTTACGTTTGGGTAAGCGTCATTGAACTCAATGAGTCTTGCATCTGAATAAAGGATTGCACGGTGAAAGGCAATAATTGTAATAACTTTTAAATGAAAAATAAAGATGGCCAAAGCTGAGAGGCAGTGACTGGCCCAAGGTCACCCACTGAGCTTCAGGGCTGAGCAGGAATTTGAACTCTAGACTCCCAGGCACTAGTTCAAGGTTCTTGCCACTGTATCTGTATCTGTACCATCCTGGGACTAAAGGTTGACACACTGGCTATGTGCTTATTTTGCATTGCACTACTGCAGTTTTGTATTCTATTTTGTGTTATTGCAACCGGCCATATATCAAAGGGCGGGCTTCAAGCCTTCCGAAGAAATAAACAGATAAACTGGGTGACATCCTTTCACTGTGAAATATGCGAGCTGTGCCATTGATCTGTGTGTTGCGCTACTGAATATCCGCTATGCAGAATTGAGTTGTGAATTATGATGGCCATTATTTATTTATTTACGGCTATGTATCACTAAATAAATAATCTGGAGATTAGCTCCATTGAGAGTGATATTTGCATAGGTATATTTGAATTGCATTGAATTGCCATTTAGCCCTACGCAAAAAGAATACTTCCATTCTTTCTCCCCTTTTTTTGCAGGTACTTCTGCGATTTGCATAAGCATTTTTGGGAATTTACCTTATCAAATGAGCGTGGAAAGAGGAGGGAGGGGGGAAGGAAAGAGGGTGGGAGGAGCCGAAGGTAGCAGGAGGAGGTGCGTTCTTATCGCTCCCTCCCACCGTGACGTTGGCGACCTTGATTGGGCAGGGAAGCTGGCAGTTCTTCATCGCCCCGGCGACTGTGGCTGGATCTCTGCTGGCTGTAAACAGGAGGAAGAAAGAAAAGAGTGACCCTAATTCTGGTAATTGAGGGCGCGGGTTAGAGAGGGGTGAATGGGTTGGGTAGAAGAAGAGGAGGAAGAGAGAGGTGGTGATCCAAGATTTTGAAGGGAAGAGGAGTTGAAAATCCAAGATCAGGAGAGGGGAGGGAGAATTGACCTGCATAGGAGGAAGCGACCCTAAAATTTGGAAGTGAGGGGCGGAATAAAGGAGTGAAAAACCACCCGTGGGGCTCCCCAATTCAGGGGATTGAGGAAGCAAGAGAGTGCAAAAATGGTACTAACAGGAGTTGGGAAAGGGAATCATGACTATTAAGGGGAAGGGGCTTTGAAACAAATCATGGGTTTGCATTCCTCTGCCCTCCCCTCTCCTTCCTCCTTGTGTGTCACAGGCTTTTTTTTTTTACTGTAAGCCTGAGGGCAGGGAGGGACTGTCTTATTACTGTTGTTTTTTTAAAAAGACCAAGCTGCTTTGGGAGTCTTTCTGACTGAAGGGTTAGTTGAAAATGCTTTCAATTAAAAAAAATATCTAAAACCCACATTGCCGCAATACCTTTACTGGCCAACCGCAAAAATGTTGCGCAAGCATGTGCGCGCTTCTCAGTTCTCCAAAACTCTTCTTCAGGGTTGAATCGGTGAGTAAGAAATAAAACTCAAAAGCTTGCATGCTGTTTTGTAACATTTTTGGTTGACTGCATAAAGGCGCTGCTCTAAGGCGGATTTTGATTTTTCTTCTTCTTCCGGGCAATCTTTTGCTTTTAAAAAAATTAATAGAATGAAGGGAAGGTCCCCAAAGGTGGGGGCTGTTAGAGGAGTGGAGAATAGATCCCGAAGCATTACCATCTTAAATACTCAGAATGGTAAAAGAGGTTTCTAAAATGTGGGGTGGAAAAAGCAGATAGAGAGAAACTTTTCCTTCTTCTTATCGCGCAGGTGTAGTGATGGCCACTAGCTTGAAAATGGATAGCTTTTTTCTCTGCCTCAAAATTCTAGAGCTCTGGGCCAGCCAATGAAACCGAAGGTTGGGAGATTCAGGACAGACGAAAACAAATACTTCTTCAAACAGTGGGACATAGCTAAATTGTTGGATTTGCTCCCGCAGGAGTTAGTGATGGCCACTGACTTGGACCGCTAACTTATCCTCAGTTGGTAGAGCATGAGACCAGGGTTGTGGGTTCAAGCCCCACGTTGAGCAAAAGATTCTTGCATTGCAGGGGGTTGGACTAGATGACCCTCGTGGTCCCTTCCAACACTATGATTCTCTGCAAGAAATATGCACATGGCTCTGTGTAAGGATGGCTATAAAAGAGAATTAGATTTGTGCAGGGTAAGTGGCTACTAGCTGCAATGGCTGTGTTCTCCCTCAGCTGTCCGAGGCAGTGTGCTGGGAATTGCAAGTAGGGAGGAGGCTGTTGTGCTGTGGGCTTCCTTCGGACCTCTGGTTGGCCACTGTGAGAACTGAAAGCTAGACTAGATGGACCACTGGCTTGATCCAGCAGGCAGGCTCCACTTACACAGAATGCTAGATCCTGCAGTTTTGGAAATGTGATTGGCGGTAGATGTAGGGCAGAAGCAGGGAAATTTTCACAGGAAGCTTAACGGACTTGCGGAACGCGCTGTCTCAAGATGCAATGATCATGGCCAAGTTAGCTTTAAAGGGGGATTTGACCAATGAATGGGGGATAAAAGAGAGCTGCTGTGTTGGTTGTATGGATCCTCCATTTGGAATACAGGTTGGTGTGTGTATTTCTGGGAGGGGACTGTCTTCATGCCTTGTTTTTTTTGGGGGGGGGGTCCAGAGGCATCTGGAAAAGAGGATGCTGGACTAGGCGAGCATTGGTTGGATGCAGTCATTATCTCTGTAAACTAGGGATGGGGAATTTGTGGCCTCCCATCATCCCTGATCACTTGCCTGGCAGGCTGGGCTGAAGGAGTCCTGCAACATCTGGAGGACCACAAGTTCCCCATCCTTGCAGTAAACGAATGGGAACCAGGATTTCAGAAGCACCGCCTCCACTCATGTACAGTGGTACCTTGGGTTACATACGCTTCAGGTTACATATGCTTCAGGTTACAGACTCCGCTAACCCAGAAATAGTACCTTGAGTTAAGAACTTTGCTTCAGGATCAGAACAGAAATTGCGTGGCACAGCAGCAGCAGCAGGCCCCATTAGCTAAAGTGGTGCTTCAGGTTAAGAACAGTTTCAGGTTAAGAACAGACCTCCGGAACGAATTAAGTACGTAACCAGAGGTACCACTGTATAACTGTCAAAGTCTTAAGATTTAGCTTCTGAGTCTCTGGTGACTGGTTCATGAATGAGGCTGGCTGGTAGCAGGGAAAGTCTTTTCTGTGGTGACCTGCATCTCTGGAATACGCTCCCCCCCAAAAAAAATTACAGCCACACCCTTTACTAGCCTTTAGGGACGCCTTCAGACTTTTATTCCAGTTGGATGGTTTTGCAGTGCTTTCTTCCAACAACTTCTTCAGCTGCTGTCAAACTGTTGTTTTTTAAGTCCATGTTATCTGCCCCCACTGTCCTGCTTGCGGACGTCTGTCTGAGGCAGCTGATTAGGCACTGAGAGAACAGGATGCTGGACTAGGTGGGCCATTGGCCTGATCCAGCAGGCTCTTCTTAATATAAATAATAATATATATTATTACCATTTTTGAAACATTACACAAACCACACCCTGATGAACGTGGAGCCGGCATAACCAATCTGAAAAGCGTGGCAAATTCCCCTCCTAGTCCTCATGATCTTGAAAGGAAACAAAAATTTTTTTTCCTTCCAGTAGCACCTTAAAGACCAACTAAGTTAGTTCTTGGTATGAGCTTTCGTGTGCATGCACGCTTCTTAAGACCAACACGGCTACCTTTCTGTAATTGAAAGGAAACGTGTGAGCAGAAACCTAGACGCTATTTCCGTGTGTGTTTGTGGCTGAGTAAGATTTCCGGTCATCATTGGAAGAAACCGCGTGGTTTCATAGCTCCATGCTCTTCCCCAGGAACAATGGGGAATATACAGAAGGGTGGGCTGGGGAGGATGTGAAAGGGAAGAAGGGGTTGGGGAAATGTTGGGAAGAATGACTCAGTATGTAGTGAAGTCCTGATTACAGGCTTCCCAGAGGCAAGCCGCCCAGAATGGCTGGGGCAACCCAGTCAGATGGGTGGCATATAAATAATAAAAGTGTTGTTGTTGTCGTTGTTATTCTGGCTGATCTCTGAGAGAACAGGATGCTGGACTAGATGGGTCTTTGGCCTGATACACCAGAATCTGCTTATTTTACTTAAGTTGCTGCTACTTTTAACTGATCATGCCCTGCTGTTGTTGTTACTGTATTTTTTGCTCTATAAGACTCACTTTTCCCCTCTTAAAAAGTAAGGGTAAATGTGTGTGTGTCTTATGGAGCAAATGCAGGCTGCGCAGCTATCCCAGAAGCCAGAACAGCAAGAGGGATCGCTGCTTTCACCGCGCAGCGATCCCTCTTGCTGTTCTGGCTTCTGAGATTAAGAATATTTTTTTTCTTGTTTTCCTCCTCCAAAAACTAGGTGCGTCTTATGATCTGGTGTGTCTTATAGAGCGAAAAATACGGTATGTTGTTTTAATAAGCTGCCGTTGTAGCATATCGACTTATTTATAAACTGCATTGGGAGGATAATTTTCCCATGAAGGCAGTTTTTTAAAATCCATTTAAAAACCTATCATTAAACTCTTAACAACAGCCCTGCAAGCTAGGCCTGTCTTCCCTGCTGCAGAATGAGTGTGGCAGTGGGTGGCTGAACCTAAGATAACCACTTGCTTTTCAGTGAGTTATCAACTTCCTGGTTCCCAGCTGAGTGCCTTAGTCATAGGAACATCTGAAGAAGCCTTACCCTGAGTCAGAACACTGGGCCATCTATCTCAGAATTGTCTGCACCAGGGCGGGGAACCCATTGCCCTTTAGATGCTGCTGGACTCCAACTCCCATCAGCCCCAGCAGGAATGGGCGGTGGTGAGGGATGATGGGAGTTGGAGTCCAGCAATATCCAGAGGGCAATGGGTTCCCGCTTCCTAGTCTATATTTACTGGCAGTCCGGATGGGAGTCCTCTCCCACTTCTAGCTGGAGATGCCAGAAATTGAACCTGGGACCTTCTGCATGGTATATAGGAAGCTGCCTGTCTAGTAAAGTAAGATTCTAGTCCTCATGGTTCTGTATGAAATTGGAAGCTGCCTTGCACTGCATCAGACCATTGGTCCACCTTCCTCAGTATCCTCCAGGATTTCAGACAGGGAGTGCCTCCCAGCCTCACCTGAAGATGCCAGGGATCAAACCTCAATATACCTGGTTCCCTTAGGCGTCAGCCCAGGTTGTCGGACACCTGGGTCCCTCGGCTCCTTCCGGACGCTCTGCCACTGAGCTACAGCCCTTCTCCTGGCTCTCAGAGGAATTGCCTTCATTCTGATCTCCGTGCTTCCTGTCCCTCCACAGTTCTGCTGACGACAACCCTCACCCCCCCTGGAGAACGGCACGTTGGGCGTTGGGGGCCATGCCAGCCCCCTGACAATGTTCCACATTGAGGATGATGATGAAGAGACATTCCCGCCGGGTGAGAAGGAACCGCAGGATCTCAAGCTGACCAGGAGGAGCGTCGCAGGAGGGGACCAGGCCCCAGGAAGCCCAGGAAGCACGGGAAGTCCTTCCGCTGGGAATCCAGGTATTTGGGCTGGGGCAGAACAAGAGCATTTCCCTCCCCCTCTTCAGGGTTCCCAGTTGTTGCTGGAATGTGGTTCCTATCAGCCCTGACCATTGTCTCAGCTGGCTGGGGATGATGGCAGCAACCAGCCACTGCATGGAAGTGGGGCAGTGAGTGACCTAGTAGGGGAGGAAGGGAATATCCTGCACCTTTCAGGGGAAGGGAAGCCCCCACCCCGCTCTATACCTACCATAGAAATCTGTCAAGACCATTGCTATGTCTCGCTCAGTAGACTTGTGTGGTGTAGTGGTGAGAGTGCAGGATTGGGACCCAGGAGACCAGGGTTCAAATCCTCACTCGGCCATGACGCCCACTGGGTGACCTTGGGCCAGTCACTGACTGTCATCCGAACCTACCTCACAGGGTTGTTGTGCGGATTAATGGCGGCGGGGGAGAGGGAGCCATTTTGAGCTCCTTGGAGGAAAAAGTGAAATATAAATAAACAAGTAAACAAATAATAATGAAGACACTGAGAGGCAGTGGCTCTCCAGAGTTTCAGTCGGGTCCTGGCAGGGATTGAACCTGGGACCTTCTGCATGCAAAGCGGAGTCTCTAACGCTGAGCCGCGAACCTTTCCTAACTTTTCCTCAAATCATGCTTTATTTGAGATCCCTGCATTGCAGGACTAGATGACCCTCAGGGTACCTTCCAATTCTATGATTTTGTGTGACCTTAGCGAAGCCTAACCTGGGAACCAAGAAGCTGCCTGAGTCAGACCATTGATCCATCTCGCTCAGTACTGCCTGCACGGACTGGCAGTGACTCTCCAGGGTTTCAGGCTGGGTGCTGTTCCCAGACCTACCTGCATGCAAGGCAGATGATCTCCTGCTGACCTGCAGCCCTTCCCCAAAAATGTTTTTATAAGAGTGTCCCTCTCTTCCAGTCCTCAGCACGCTAGTGAAAATGTTTGCCAGCTAGTAACTTGCCTTGTTGGATAGCTCAGTGGTGCTGATTAACATCAAGGTTACAGGTTTTATCCCCATATGGGTGCATATTCCTGCAGTGCAGGGAATTGGACTAGATGATTTGCATGTCCCTTCCGATTCTGTGAACTTTTGTGAGCTTCATATCAGGGCAAGACTGACTAAACCGATTCTAAAATATTGGCTCAATAACAGGGCCATGATTAGTCACGTTTCGTGCTGAGCTTTGGAAAGTGATGAAATCCTTAATTCGTTTCTAGCACTTATGAGGTCAGCAGAGGCCACAGAGATTCTCTTGACTTTTTCTCGCGCCCAGAGGATGGATGGAGAAATCTGCCTTGCTTATGCTGTGAATTTTAAAAAAAAGTGAAGATAATAAATGTAATAAAATAAATTAGCTATAATGAAAGGAGTTGTGAGAAGAATATTAAAGGGGATCATTTATATCAAGAAAGCCATGTTCTTCCATGAGAAATGTGCCAAGTAGAATTGATAGAATATCAGTGCAATCCCATACTTTTCTATTCGGAAGTACAGGCAATGACTGATTGACGCAAGATTGTGCACATGCAAGGCACCGAACCCGGAAGTGACCTGAAAACTAAAATGACAGAACGGGGTGTGTGGAACGCTTTACATGGGCCCTATGGATTGGGGGCGGGGGTCTCGGGACATAACCCCTGTGCAAAAGGAGGATTGCTTGTAAGGCCCGCTGAGTTCAGTGTCACTTCTAGGTAAACTGGGAGTGCAGTCTAAGTTTGCAACTCCCAACATCTGGAGGGCCAAAGGTGCTCCAATCCTGCTGTAAATGATAGATCAACTGAGATTTCTTCAGTCAGGTGACAGCTTTATTATCCAGCTATTTTTTAGCAGCTCAAACCAATGTAGCACCCACATTATATTTTTGTTCTGAAAGACCGCCTCCTTCCTAACATACCCTCTTGGGTGTTGTGATCAGCAGTGGGGGCCTCTTGGTGCTTCTCATCACCACAAACGCTTAGAGGAGAAGTCAGTTTCTGCCCTATACTGAAGATGTAGTTTTTTGACAACCGAGATGTGTTTTGGGGTGCCCACCCAGTTCTTGCCACTGTGGGTTGTTTTAACACTGCATTGTATTTTAAATTGTTGCAACCCACCCCAACACCTTAGTGTGCAGTACAGGTAATTAAACTGAACTAATAATAATAGTGAAATCTCCACAACCACCACCCTGGAAGTTGGTGGACAGTGGCGGACAGTGGCTTTGCGGCAGAACAGGGCCTCAAGCAGGCCTCTCTGAGCCATGTCTATTCAATACACCACCTTAACCCTCTAGGCCAGGCCGTGAAAAATGCTGTTGGGACTCCAGTTCCCATCATTCCTGGGCACTTGCCATACTGGCTTGGGCCCCTGCAAGCTGGAGTTCAATAACATCAGAAAGGACTGGACCTTGGCCTGTTTTACAGTCTAGCAGTTTCTGTTGCCGTGTTGTGGCAAGTGTGGCATAACCCCCTTTCCTTCCTCCTCCTGTGCCAGAGCTCCGGCGTCGCATTGGATCCGACCCTCCCTTGCCAGACCCAGAGGCCCTGGATGAGGTGGGCACTTTCCGGGCACGCTCACGCTCTGCCCCTCCCATCCTGTGGGCAGCCCAGCGGTACGGGAGGGAGCTGCGCAGGATGAGCGACGAATTCCATGGCCAGCTGCAGGTGAGTCTGGCCTGCTTACAGAGAGGTCCGTCCTTCCCAAGGGAGAGGTGGGCTTTGTTGCCACGGGCAGCCTGCCTCTGAATGCCAGCTGCTGCCAATCACAAGCAGGGAGAATTGCTGTTGTGCCCAGGTCACATTTATGAGCTTCCCCCCGAGGCATCCAATTGACAACTGAGGATAACAAGGTCTTGGACTAAGTGTCCCTTAGGTGTCAAGTAGGTAGAGATGTTTTTTCTCCCTCCCTCCATTAGGCCATTAGTAGCCTAATCCTCCATGAATTTGTATAATCCAGTAGTAACAACAACAACAACAACAACAACAACAATAATAATGTATTTCTTATACTCTGCCCACCTAACCGGGTTACCCCAGCCAATCTGGGCGGCTTCCAACAAAATATAAAAGGACAAAACAAAACAGCACACATTGTTTCCCAAGACAGGGCTGCCTTCAGATGTCTATAGGAGGTCATAGAACTGGTTATCTGTTTGACATTTGACGGGAGGGTGGGTGCCACTACTGAGAAGGCCCTCCGCCTTGTTCCCTGTAACTTCACTTCTGTGTGGGAACCGCCAGAAGGCCCTTGGAGCTGGACCTCAATGATGAGGGTGGAGATGCTCCTTCAGCTATACAGGGCCAAAGCCATTTTAAAGTCATGTGCTTTGAGCAGAACTAACTTTAGATACAACCCAAAGAATCTGTGGTTCTCTAGACGCTTTTGGACTAGGTCTTGTCAGCCTCACCTGGCTAGGCCAGTGGTCATGGATGATGGAAGCTGTAGTCTAGCAACACCAGGAGGGCCTTTCTCATCCTTGATGTACCAGCCTGCTGGATTGAGAGGTGCATGTCAGGAAGTGGGGGCGATGCCACGTTTTCCTTCTCTCTTGCAGAAGCTGCCACGCCCCAAGAGTGCAGGGACAGCTACCCAAATGCGCCGGACGTTGGGCTGGAAGGAGGTTCTGCAGTCATGGTGGCGTCGGAATTCCCCAGGCAATGGTCCAAGAAGCCCCCCATGACTGTATCTTGCTGCTGTCTGTTACAAAGGGTGGGGGGAGGGTTGAAGGAACAAATAAAGGGCGGGGTAAAACTGTAGGGTTGATGTGGCACATGGCTGGTGTCCCCCCAAATCTGGGGGATGCTGTGATCATTCCTCTGCACCTCCACACCCACTCCCCTAGGAGGTTTTTTTTTTTACTTAGGCCACTTTAGTATGACATATTAAGAATTTAACCTTCTGCCCCATGCACGGGATCCCACCCCTTTCTCCCCTGCACCTCCCCTATAAGACCCCTAATTTTGAGGGGATCTTGTCCTGCCCTTTCTAGAGTGTACTTTTTGTATTTTAAAAGGGGAAAAAACACTGAACAAAACCACTGTATGCATTACTGAAACAAGAACCCCTGACATTCACCAACCCTGCCTAGAGAAATTTGTATGCCCTTTTATTATATGTTAATAAATGTTTATTAAAAACTTTTCTGGCTTATAGCACGTCACTGCCTATTCCTTCAATTCAAGCTCGCAGTGACAACCCCCAGACTGCCAGTCTGACTGCAGTGGGGGCAGGATTGCTTTAGCTGCCTCGGGAATGAATGTGTCGAAGGAAAATTAAACTCAAAGGGACGCAGAGAAATTGAATTCCTGTTTAATATCGCTCTTTTCGTCTTACAGCAGCAATAGGGAGCCTGTGGGCCTCCAGATGCTTTTTTAAGACTCCCGGCTCCCATCCTCCCTTACCGCAGGCCATGCCGGATAGGGAGTTCAACCACATCTGGAGAGCCACAGGTTTCTAGCCCTGCCCTAGAGTTCTGTTTCTAGGGGGAGGTGGTAAATGCAGAGCGAAGCCAGAGTTTCTCCATCCACTGGCATTTTTTCTTCTGGCTGATGGAACTGCGATATGATAAAGGCACTGCTTTCAAATGGGTTTCTCCAACTGGAGATCAGTCCTGAAATTATTATATTATTATATTCAATCTCACATCCCCCATGTCTCTGGCGAACGCCTGGTCTGCCAGATGGTGCCAGACTCCAACTCCCATCATCCCTGACCGCTGATTATGCTGGCTGGGACCTGGTCTCAGTCAGTTTTATTGCACATAGCCAAAGGCTGCCGCAATGTAACTGGGACCTGGTGGGAACTGGAGTCCAGCAACATCTGGAATGCCCATCTTTCCCCCCCCCCCACCCCTGTTTTAAGCCACATTGGTGGGATCCCAGCAATAGCGCTTCCCACAATCCAATGCACCCAGCTCCTCCATATCCGCTGGGCTCAACTCCCAACCCCAGAGCTGGCTGTTTTCCACCACACGGCTCGGGGTGGCAGACTTGGGGATGACGCTCACCCCTTGCTGCAGAGCCCAGCGCAGCAAGACCTGGGCAGGCGGGCGCCCGTGTCGTGCGGCGACCTTCACCACCTCTGGCCGCCCCACCAGCTGGCCGGTCCCCAGCGAGGAGTAGGCCTGCAGGTGGATGCCTTTGCTCCGGCAGAAGCGCAGCAATTCCCCCTGCGCCAGTTCTGGGTGGAACTCCACCTGGAGAACGGAGGGGGGCACCCGGCACACTGCCAACAGCTCCTCCAAATGCTGGATGCTGTAGTTTGAGACCCCGATGGCCCGGAGCTTCCCGGCCTCGTACAGCCTCTCCAGAGCCCGCCAGCTCTGCTGCCGCTGTTCCCAGTTGCTCCTGTCCTCCTGCGGCCGGCCTTGGGTCCCGGGCCAGTGGATGAGATAGAGGTCTAAGTAATCACAGCCCAGCTCCTCCAGGCTTCGCAGGCAGGCTCCTTCGGCCGCCTCCTCCCCCTGATCCCTTGGGCTCAGCTTGCTGGTTAGGAAGACGTCTCCCCGAGCCAGGCCGTGGCGTGGCAGCAGCTCCCTCAGAGCGTGCCTGATGGCGGACTCATTGCCGTAGACGGCGGCCGTGTCCACCAAGCGGTAGCCGTTCCCGAGAGCAGCGTCCAGGCTGAGGCGCACGGCCTCCTCACCCCGCAAGCGGAAGGTGCCCAGCCCCAGAAGAGGCATCGGGGTTCCACTGCTCAGCCATACTGTGCGCTCTGGTGCCCTGGAAGAGATCAAAGTGAGGGTAATAATAATAATAATAATAATTTATTTGTACCCTGCCCATGAGGCTGGGTTTCCCCAGCCACTCTGGGGGCTTCCAACAAAGATTAAAAATACATTAAAATGTCACACATTAAAAACCACCCTGCCTTCAGGTGTCTTCTAAATGTCAGGTAGTTGTTTATTTCTTTGACATCTGATGGGAGGGCGTTCCACAGGGCGGGCACCACTACTGTGAAGGCCCTCTGCATGGTTCCCTGTAACATGGCTTCTCGCAGTGAGGAAACCGCCAGAAGGCCCTTGGCGCTGGACCTCAGTGTCTGGGCAGAATGATGGGGGTGGAGATGCTCCTTCAGGTATACTGGACCGAGGCCGTTTAGGGCTTTAAAGGTCACACCAACACTTTATATTCCACTGTGCCCCTCGGGAAGGTCTGCTGCGCTCAGCCACCCAACTTTCTGCCACAGGAAGGGTAGGAGCTGTGCCCCTCGAGATGTTGCTGGACTCCTGTCATGGACTGGCTGGGCAAAGAGGAATGGTGGGAAGCACCAGCTGGGGAACCCCCAAAGGGAAGAAGGCTCAGAGCCCGGGAATTGGTGGTGGGATGGGGATGGGTGGTCAGAAGGAGAAGACTAGGAAGGGGAGGTGTTGGAAGCTGAAGAGGTAACAGGGTTTAGTGAGCAGGAAGAGTCTGTGGCAGAAGTTCAGAATCAGAGTATGGAGAGGAGGGGTGGGGCAAGAGGCAGAGATGGGTCAGGCTGCTGAAGAAGCCAGGGTGTCTCCCCCTCCTGCTGTAAACAGCTGCTTTCCCCCCCCCGATCTCCCAGAACACGGAATGAAGAGGGTGGAGCAAAGAGAGACAAGGCAAAGGTGTCTTGAGTTACTGAGAAAGGTCCTGGGAAAGAGGAGTCTTAGGGAGCAGTGGGAAGGTGGGGACCCTCATTGGGCTGAGACCTACTGGGAAGAGGTGTGGGGACCACTAGGCCTGAGCTGTTTTGGTTTCTTTGAATGAAGTTAACTTCGCTGACACTGGGTGTTGGATTGCTGACCTGCCCCTGACAACTCCCAGCAGACTGGCGTCCTCCCATGAGGACCACAGGATCCCTATCTTTCTTCCATCTCTTTGATAATAGAAGCAGGTTGTGGGTACTACAGGGCTGCTGCTCTCCATCCCACCCCGCTTCGTGGTGTTATATGCACCTAGCAACGTGAAGGGCAGGCATGGGGCACCTGCAGCCCTACAGATGTTGGGACTGCAATTCCCACCATCCCTGACCATTGGCCATGCTGGTTGGGGCAGATGGGAGTTGGAGTGCAGCAACATTTCGAGGGCCACTATCCCAGGCAGGTATCTGGTCCAGCTTCAGCTTAGATACCTCCAGCAAACCAGCGAAACCACCTCTGTTCCACTGTCAAACACCATTAGGAAATTAGCTGGATGGGCCTAACCCAAGGCAGTAGTTTCCGTGAGCAGGTCTACTCGGAGGTGGAGTTTAACGGGGTTTGCTCCCTAATAAGTGGGCTTAAGATCCGAGCCTCGGAGGGGATAATTAGCAAGCCAAGTAAGCGGGTATTATGGGCTGAAAATCAGGCGTGTGTTTGGATTTCTCTGCGGGAATCTGCAATTCTGGAAGCATCGTTGGGCGCAAAGTGCTTCTGCAAGGAGTGGAAACGGGTAAATCACACACCCTTCGTCACATGCAAAAATTAAAGGTGGGGCAGCCCTGGCTTCCCTCCCCCGCGGAGCCCTTACCAGGATGCGGGAAGCTCCCGCGACGCCCGCTCCATGGCTGCTCTCGGACTAAGACGCGTAGGCGGAGCTGAGGTCTGCTATCCAATCGCCGCGCGAGGACCAAGCACGAGGGCGGGGGTCTGGAGGGAGGTGGGCGTGGCTCATCGAATGTTGTTGAATGGAAGGAAGGGTTCGAACGCGGGAAGCGGCGCGTGACTTTCCCCAACACGGGGGAGGCAGATTCATGAATGGCGCGGCTGCTGGTTCGCCCCAACCGCGGCCGCCTCCCTATATGCCCTGGCGAACACGCTGAACTCCAAATCCCATCATCCCTCACCATTGGCCACTTGCAGAATGGCGGCGAAGGATGCTGGGAGTTGTAGTCCTAATAACACCTGGATGCCTGCAGGTCCGGGGTTCAGCCCTACTCAGCCTTGGGCCCAGCCAACTTCCCCCAAAGCACATGACTTTTCTCAAAGAATCCTGGGAAGAAGAGTTTGGATTTGATATCTGTTATGGAAATTACGGGGGCGGGGCACATCTTTAAAGTTAAATATTACAAATATTATGCCTGAATGTATCCTTTCAACTTGACAGCTCAGGGAAGTTACCTAGCTTTAAAAATAATATAAAATCATCTCCTTTCCCAGTTTCCTCCATTCCAAAGCTATTTTCTCCTTGAAAAGGGACTCCAGGAAGTTTCCAGAGGTGACAATTGCTGGGCTCATTGTTAGCCAAAGGAAGCCAAATCTCATCACCTGACTTGCCTCAGGCTCCAGACATGCAAAGGAGGTTCTATTGTACTTTTGGGTGGTGGTACTTAAGACATATTTGTCTATGCTAATCTTATACCTGAGTCTTGCCCTATCATGTCTGATTATGCTAATCTTGTACCAAGGACTTGTCTGGACATGTTTGCCAAGGTTAACCCCTCCCCTTTTGTGACATGTCAGTGATGTAGCAGTGATGCTGTACGAACTGTATTCTGGGATATGGTGGGAAAGTTTTAAAAGTCTTTGGCACCCCATCCTTGGGGTTCAAATTTCCTCTTTGAACCTACTGTGCAATAAACTTTTGTCTACAGCTATTTGCTCCGGTTGGTGGCTGGAATCCTTCCTTTATTCCGCAGGGACCTGCGGGCTCTGCCTGACGAGCTGGGTGACTGAGCAACCTCACACCTAGATTTTTCCGTAACAATATCCCACTTTATCACTACCCAAAGGAGTCTCAAAGCGGCTAACATTCTCCTTTCCCTTCCTCCCCCACAACAAACACTCTGTGAGGTGAGTGGGGCTGAGAGACTTCAAAGAAGTGTGACTAGCCCAAGGTCACCCAGCAGCTGCATGTGGAGGAGCAGGGAAGCAAACCTGGTTCACCAGATTACAAGTCTACCGTCCTTAACCACTACACTACACTGGCTCTCTGGGAGCTGGGAGGCTGCTGGGAATTATAATTCTGTGGGTGGGGGTAAACTACAATCCCCAAGATTCTTTGTGTGGGGAGAGGGAGCCGCCTGCTTTAAATGTATGGTGTGTATAGGATGTCTCTTCAGAGGAGCCATCAGAAAGAAGGTGTTCATGAGGCAGAGTGGAGTTTGATGGTGGAGAGGACCAGGACACAGTGATAGAGCACTCACTGCTTTGCATACAGACTGTCCCAGGTGCCATCCCTGGCATCCTCAGGTGGGGCTGGGAATGTCTGAAACTCTGGAGAGCCTCTGCCAGTCAGTGTAGACAATGCTGAGCTGGATGGGCCAATGGTCAGACTTAGTGTAAGGAAGCTTCCTCCAAATCAAGGGACTGGGGTGCACCATGGCTCAGAGGCAGAGCATCTGCTTGTGGGTGGAGATTTAATCCTGAGTGGCCTCTCTGAGTAGGGCTAGGGGAAGGCTTCCCACCTGAAACCCAGGGAGGGCGGGGGGGGGCACTGCCACTCAGTGTAGACCAGCCTTTCTCCATCTTGGGTCCCCAGATGTTCTTGAACTACAACTCCCATTATCCCTGACCACTGGCCATGCTGGCTGGGAATGATGGGAGCTGTAGTTGAATAACATCTGAGCATCTAAGGTCGAGAAAGTTGGCAGACTGTTCTGAGCTAGATGGACCAATGGTCTGATTTGCTTTAGGTCAACTTCCTATGTTCCTCCTGGGGAGACCTACTTACGCCGCCTTATATTGGTGCTTCTTTTTAATTCTCTCTCCCCCCCCCCACACCATTTATCTGTGCCATTCTAAGTACAGGGGCATTGTTACCGGAAAAATCCGAGGGCTCCCTTGGACAAAAAGTAAAGACACCAACCAGGATAACTTGGAGCAAAACAGCAGCCTGTAGGCTTGGCCTTTATTGAACTGTTGCAACAGGGTGTTCCCCTCACTTGCAAGAGAGAGGAAAGACCCAGAAAAATAGTGTGCAAGGTCTTATAAAAACTTTTTGAAATTCCCCTCCTCTAGGTCAAGCCCACCCCCAGAAACATCATGCATACATTACAGAAAGGAGGGGTTGAGGGAGGAGTTGGTGGTAACCTGAGTGTCTTGTCACCTGGCTAGTTCCTCCTTTCCCCCCTCCCCATGAGTCACTTCCAGGAGACAAAGGGGAGTTTGCAGTTTCCTGCCCCCAGAGGGAAGATCTGATCATTGTCCTTTGTTTCAGTCCATGCTGAATCCACTCCCATATGCAAGTTCTTTGTGATCTTGATTGTCTTCTGTCTGGGATCATCAGGGTTGGCATAGCAACTGGGCAGGGCTCCTGTGGATGTGCTGAGACGGTGAAGGGATTATGGCTGACCAGGACCAAGCCACCCCCCTTTGATAGTTCTTGTCATATGGAGTAAAATAAAATGGAACAGTGCAAATCCGATGTATGGTTGATTTTCTATGAATTTATAACAGAAATGTGGCGTATGTAGTGTGTGAGTGTGTGTGTGTGTGTGAAGTTTGTACAAACAGAATGATTGGGGTGGGGGGGTTCCTGCTACAGCATACACATTATTATTGTTGTTTATTGTTGACATCCTTTTGTCTCAAGAGACAATGGAGTGCGCCTCTGGGGTGAAGTTAAAGCGCTGCATTAGCAGCACCAAAGTGACCTCCTCTGGGAGCAAGCCTGGGCAGTATCATGCATATGGGTGTGCAGTGAGGTGGTGCAATGGAAATCAGAGCAATACGTTTGGCTCCAGCTTGGCTGCAGGAGTTGCTGGAAGGCATACATCATCATCATTATTACTATTATTATCCTTTCACATACTCAGGCATCTGGTTGGCCACTGTGAGAACAGGATTCTGGACTAGGTGGGCCGTTGGTCTGATCCACCCAGGAGCTCCTTATATTCTTAAGTTACCAAATGTTGGTGCATTGGGTGGGTGGGTGGAATCCCTGGGCTGAGCCCCAGTTCACCTCCCTGGCTTGATCGTTCAAAGGCTAGGTTCAAATCTCTGCTGAGCCAAAATAACTTGCTGGCCTCTGGCCAATCCCCATCTCTCAGCTTAATGTTGCAGGAACAATTTATTCTCTATTGGCAATAGGCCGTAACACAAAAAAAATCTGTGTAATTATACAAGAAGTCCAGGGGTTATAAATAAATAACCTGGAGGAAAATTGTGGACTTCCCTATGTTGTTGGACTCCGAATCCCATAAGCCCCAGCCAACCATGGCCAATGGTCAGGGATGATGAGAGTTGTAGTCCAGCAACATTTGGAAGGCCACAGGTAGCCTAATATCCACAAAAACATTCACCACCCTTTTCCAGTCAGTGCACAGCTTCAATCTAAAACCAATTCCATGAGTGTCAACGTAAAGCCAGCTACTAATCTAGTGATGACCCTCTGGGAGTTAGCCAGCTCAGAATTGATTTTTTGTACATCCAACCAATACCATCACCCCTCTTGTAACTCATTAAGAAACTGAAGACAAGCTTCCTCCAGAACTGTATACATCGTTATGTGTCGCGAGGAATGCCTTCCACAATTATTTCCCATCATTCCCTGACCATATAACCAAAAATGAAGCAGCCTTCTTAGCTGGGCATTGGGTGTCCTCCCTAAGATCCAGAAAATAAGTCCATTATGGGCATGCACGTAGGAATTTGTTTATGGGCACCAGAGTTTAAGAAGCTAGAATGTGTGCAGAGGAAGGAGACCAAGGGCTTATCCACACTTCTGCTTGTCCCCTGCGCAGGCCGAAGCAGTTTTCCCCTTGCTCCCCCTCCCCCACAGGGAAAACCTGCTCTTTAGTGCTAAATCAGAGCAAACGTCAATCTGGAGAAACCCCGAATTGCCATTTGCTCTGATTGAGCATTAAAGAATGGTTTTCCCCAGGGAAAGCAATGGGCAAGAGGATGAGCCCCAAAACGAAGGACAGCCTGGAAACCAAGTTTAGGAATGGTTGAGGGAGTTGGGTTTGTTTAGCTTGGAGAGGAAAAGACAGGGCTTCTCATCTTGCTGCCTTGTCCTGCCCCTTTCCCCTGGGGACAACCTGCTCTTCGCTGCTGAATTGGAGCAAACAGTCGGGTTTTCCACTGATTGACATTTGCTCTGATTTTGTAAAAAGGAGCGGGTTTTCCCAGGGAAAGTGGCACTGCAAACGGGAAATCTCTCGGACCCATGTTTTCTAGGTGTGCTACAAGCAAAGGTTGGATGAGCCCCATGAAGTGATGTGGCAGCCATCTTTAAATATCTGAAAGCGCTGAAAAGTGGAAGATGGAACAAGCTTGTTTTTTGTCACGTCAGAGGATAGGACCCAAATTGATGAATTCAAATTACAAGAAAGAGGATTTCAACGAAGCAGTACAAAGAGCTCTCTGAGGGTAAGAGCTGTTTGACAGTGGAACAGACTGCCTCAGACACACAAGGGGACATGGAAAGGGAGGGAAGAGGAAAAAATAAAACACAGCCACCAGTTCTTAAATGGTTCTTCTTCATAAGGTACAATGGTACCTCAGGTTAAGTACTTAATTCGTTCTGGAGGTCCATACTTAACCTGAAACTGTTCTTAACCTGAAGCACCACTTTAGCTAATGGGGCCTCCTGCTGCCGCTGTGCCGCCGTAGCACAATTTCTGTTCTCATCCTGAAGCAAAGTTCTTAACCTGAAGCACTATTTCTGGGTTAGCGGAGTCTGTAACCTGAAGTGTATGTAACCTGAAGCGTATGTAACCCGGGGTACCACTGTAAATGAAATCAACAGTAAGCAAAAAAAGATTAAAACGAATGTCAGCATTTTTCATGCCTGGACAGGCTTGCCTTAACAAAAATGTTTTAAGCAGGTGCTGAAAAGAGTCCACTGCAGGCACCTGGCTGATGTCAATGGGCAGGGAGTTCCAACGTGTAGGTGCTGCCACACTAAAAGTTCCATTTCTTACAATTGCAGAACAAGTATTTTGTGGCACCCGTAGCTGTGCTACTTTTGCAGACTGAAGCAGCCAAGATCGATTCCTTACAAGTGCTGTAAGATTCTGTTGACAACTTTATTGAACTACCCCCAACAATATCACAAGGGGGTTCGTGGATAGTGCCTAACCTGTTATTTCCTTTGTACAGTATAATATAATTCATACATTTTTTTAAAAAAAACCTGACATAGCTCTGCCAGAAGGCCTTGGCAATGTTCACCGAAGTTGTCCTTCCAATAAAATATCATTGGACGCAAATTTGACGGATACTGGGAGATGTTGTGTAAATTTAATACTTTTGGCAAAACTTCCATTATATTTTTCCCCCTGCCAAAAAAGTGGGGCGGGGGGTGGAACACAAAAATTGGAGAGTTGGTAGCAGTAGCAGTAAATAGCCAGCAGAGAGCACCACACACCACATGGTACTTTGAGGGTGGAGGGAGAGAGAGAGAGAGAGAGAGAGAGAGAGAGAGAGAGAGAGATATCACATACTGCACACCTTTCCTTATGGGGATGGAGAAGCTATAAGGAAATACTATCCCAGAGTCCTTTTTTAAAGAGATACAACATCTCCTCTCTAGATCCAACACCTGAAACATCCAGATCCACCTCTTGCTGTGGGGTTTTTCCGCTTGCCTGACTCAAGCCACACCCCAGCACCTTAAATATCCCTCCTGATCCCTCCCCCACAACCTTTCTCAACAGGCTGCAAATTGGGGTGATGGGTGGTGCTGTGGGTTAAACCACAGAGCCTAGGACTTGCCGATCAGAAGGTTGGCGGTTCGAATCCCCGCGACGGGGTGAGCTCCCGTTGCTCTGTCCCTGCTCCTGCCAACCTAGCAGTTTGAAAGCACGTCAAAGTGCAAGTAGATAAATAGGTACCGCTCCGGCGGGAAGGGAAACGGCGTTTCCGTGCGCTGGTCTGGTTCGCCAGAAGCGGCTTAGTCATGCTGGCCACATGACCCGGAAGCTGTATGCCTGCTCCCTCGGCCAATAAAACGAGATGAGCGCCGCAACCCCAGAGTTGGTCATGACTGGACCTAACGGTCAGGGGTCCCTTTACCTTTACTATAGGAATGCCGGAAATTGCCCGATACTGACTCAGGCTCTTGGCCTATCTACATCAGTATTGTCTACACTGACTGGCAGCAACTCTCCAGGGTTTCAGGCAGGGTCCTCTCCCATCTCTACCCAGAGATGCCAGGGATTGAACCTGGGACTTTCTTCTGCATGCCAAGCAGCTGCTCTGCCACTGAGCTAACAACAACCTTCCTGCCAAGAAGAAAGGTTCTAGTCCACATGATTCAGGATGCAGAGCTGCTTCAAAGAGAAACATAGGAAGCTGCCTGGTACTGAGTCAGACCACTGGTCCAGCTGGCTTGGTATTGTCCACACTGACTGGCAGCAGCTGTCCAGGGTTTCAGGCTGGGGTCTCTCCCAGCCCTAACTGGAGATGCCAGGAATTGAACACAGGACCCTGTGCATGAAAAGCAGGTGCTCCACCACTGAGCTACAGCCCTTCCCCAAATTTACCAGCTGACAGCTATTTCCCTTTCTCTACCTGACTGCTGAAGTGGGGGATCTTGGGGAAACCCGCCTCCCCTCCTTCTCTTCCTCCCCCAGATCAGACAGATAAGTGGCAGTCCCTGCTGCTTTGAGTAGGGGAATTCCTTCGTCCCACTCAAGTTGTTCCAGCAAAACACACACACACACACACACACACACACACACACACACACACACACTCTTTTGTGCTCTGTAATAACCTGCAGGTTTTTGAATAAAGATATCTACTGGAGGAGCGGAGACGTTTGCAGCTCTGCAAACTGGGCAGGGGTAAGGAGAAGAAGGAAAGCTCCTGTACGCGAAGGGACAGGGAGCAGTTCAGGACGCAGCTGACACCAGCGCCACCCTTTCCCTTTCTTCCTTCCAGCCCCCACATCTTGGCCGAGGGAGCCAGCAGAAAGTAAGGGACCGCAGCCAGAGGAATAACACCGCGTGCCCAGAATACAGAGCCAGCCAGGCAGCCGAGCGGGCGGAGGCAGAGAGAGAGATGGGAGGACCTGTCCTGCATAGCGCCTCCTGGCGGCAGACGCTGGAACTGCTCTGCTTATTGGGATGGGTGTTTATTGAGAACCCCTTCCTCTCTGTTCTGCGACCCCACAGCCCCGCCCTTCTTCCCAAAAGCGGGAGGAAAAAAGCACCCCACATTTCCGTACTTCAAAAAAGACTCTCTCGCCCTGCAGCGCCTCCTGCTGGAAGCGGAGAGGATTGGCAGTGGCAGGGAGTTCCGCTGGCGCCCCTGCTTTTACGACCACCACCACCACCACTGAGTTGCTGGGCTTTTCTGCTTTGTGGTGAAATCCCTTATCTTTGGGGTGGTGAATCTCGACCAGGCACGGATTAGCCAGCCTTCCTTCAGCTTTTATACATTGCTGTGCAATCTTGGGGCCGGGCGCGGGGTGGGGGGTGGGATGGGAGGAGAAAGGGACTGCGTGATGGTAGGGAGCGAGGAGAGTGTATATCTGGGGCGGGGTGTAAGAAATGGCATTTTCCTATATGTCAGAAATGGGGAGCCTGTGGTCTCCCAGATGCTTGCCGTGATGGGAGCTGGAGTCCAGCAAAATCTGGAAAGAAGAACGGGGAGGGGAGGAATTAGGATTTTCTGGGAGTCCCCTGGGGAACTAAAGTCCACCTTTTTAGCCGGGGGGGGGGATTTAGAGCATTTCTTATAGATGACTGGGTCATTCTTGGATGGTGGATTACAGTTCTCTCTTGGTCATTGGAGTTGAGGATGGTACACGGACTTCCTTATGGAACACAGGAAAGATCGCATCAGATTTGGGGCTGTGTGAGGAGAATTAGGTTTCTCGTTCCTGGAGAATTGGGAGGGATTAGGTTTTTGGGGAGGGGATTAGGGTCTTCCCCACCGCCTCAGGTGACTGGACTTCAATAGGAGGGGGTGAGTTACTTCCCCACCCCACGCAGGATCTCACAGTTGGTCCCGGAGGGGGAGCAGGTAGGGTCCTGTTGGTAAGCGATGGGAACATAGAAACCACTTCGGAACACAGGACGCTGCCTGATCCCGACGCATGTAGCTCAGTGTTGTCAACACTGGCTGGCAGCGGCTCCCCTGCGTTCGAGGCAGGAGTCTCTTTCCTACCTGCAGATGCCGGGGAATCGAACCAGGGACCTTTCTGCATGCAGAGCAGATGCTCCACCGCTGAGCTACGGCCCTCTCCAGGATTTCAGACGGCAGACATCCCCATCCCTACCTGCAGGTGCCGGGGGACCGAACCTGAGAGCCTTTTGCACGCCGAGCAGATGCTCCAGCATGGAGTTACAGCTCTGCCCCAAAGGGGAGGCAAAGACTGATGGAGTAGAAATGGGATCTTCTCACTAGGGTGGGAGGAAACCTCTAGGACACCCTTCACTCCCCCTAGGAAGCCCCTTCTAGCCTCCTCGCACCCACACCAGCCAGATTTTCCTTGCTTATCTCTCCGCCCCCCCACCCGCCTGGCTGTGATCTGCATCCCCAAACAGCCGGCCCTCCCAGGACAAAATCGATCGGGCTGGCTGATGGATGCTGCCAACATGGTCCCTTCTGGTGTCTGTGGGTTTGATGGAGAGGATGTGGTACCCTGGGATCCGTGGTGGGAAGCAGGAGGAGGAGGAAGGGGAAGAAGATGATCCGGGGAACAAGAAAAAAAAGACAGCAGGTTTTTTTTTTGGAGCAGCGACATCTCTCCCCCCCACTGCTCCATTGCAGAAGCTGCGCGCGGTCCTCTCCGCTCCCCCCACCCCACCACTCCGCCCGCCCCACCAAGACTCTCCAGGGTGGAGCAAAGAGGAGAGGAGGAGGAGGAGAAGGATGCTGGTCGCATAAGCTGAGCATCTTCTCCGTGCCAGGGACCGGAGGAATCTGCTGGGCAAGAAGGGGGGCGGCGAAGAGAGAGCTGTTTTGCTGGCACCCCAAAGCCTCACATTGGCGGCGCCCCCCCCCCCAGCCTGGTCTAATAGATCCGCTCTTGCTTTGTAAGCAAAAGGGGCAGAGCAGGCTGGGGGGGGGGCACAGAGGAGGAGAGGGAAGCGGGAGACACCCGCTCGCTTGCAACATGGACAAGTGATTGAAGGCGACAAGTCAGCTCTCCGTCCCAGCCTCTCCCCCAACATAGACACCTGCCCCCCCCCCGCCCGGCTGGTGGATCTGCACGGATCTGAAGGAAGGAGGGGGCAAGGAGTCGCCCCCTCCCATCCGATTGACTTCTGCCTTTGGCTGTAAAGACCTTCGGACAACCAGGTGAGGAGCTGTGTTGGGGGGGGGAGTGGGGGAGAAAATACCTGGGCTGGGGTATTAGAGCGGGAGGGATGGGGTCCTCTTGCGAGGTGGATGCAATTCAGGAAGTAAGGAATTGTGATTATTTTCTGCAACGAATTCTGCAGAGGTCTTCTTGCCCAGTCCCATCTTTATATACAAAAAAGTTAAATGGGGCAATAGAATGGGTTTGTTTGTTTTTTGCGGGGGGGGGGTATTTTAAAAAATCTGTGCCCCCAAAAGATGTCGTGTGCCCCCCCTGGGTAGAGGTGGGCTTTGTGGGGCAAACATGCATTCCTAAGATGTTTGCTCTGAGAAGGATGGGGTTCAGACACGGTGTGCTGGGGAGGGAGGCAGAGAACAAGGCAGGGAGATTGTAGCCAATTGAGCTCTACTTAGAGTAGACCCAGCGGAACCCATGGACCTAAGTTAGTGGTGTCCATTTGCTTGTGAGTATTATAGTGTCTGGGATGGGAATGGGTGGCTGGTCGTTTGGGGAAGTGGGGATGGGATCAGAGAAAACTGGGGGAAGACAAAATAATAATAATAATAATAATAATAATAATAATAATAATAATAATAGAAATCCGGGATGGTTAAAAGGAGGGAGGAGTATTTTCGGCTCAAGGACCGAGAGGTCTCTCCCACTATTTCTCAGCTCAGTACCTCCCCAGACTTGGAAAGAATACACCCCCTGCATTTTAACTGTAACACACACATACATATGCAGAGAAGTTTTAAGGTTCAGTGATCCCAGTCAAATCCCCCCTCCACTTTTCCCCAAACACAGACAGAGTGCAGATTTCTCGGCTCATCTCATTGCTGATTCTCTCCCATACCTCTTTTCCCCACCACCCACCGCTGTCCAGGAATCACTTTTAACACAAACACAACAAGAAACAGAGAGCCCCGGCTGAATCTTGGCTCCTGGCTGGGACTGCCAGTGCCAAGGATTTAACCAGGGGGATTCCCTCCCCCCCCCTGCCCGCCTCCACACACTTCCTTTTTCCTCCTCCCCATCCACTCCGTGTGAAAAGAGGTTGCAGGGGGAGGAGGGTGGCTCCTGCCTTCAAATCAATGGGAAACCAGCAACAGAAACTGCACCAAGGCAGAAATTGGGGGGGGGGGTGAGGAGGGAAGCACGTGGGTGCCTAGCCTGGCACCAGCCTGGGCACATTTGCACCGCCTTGCACGAGGGCATCCGCTGAGTCTTGTGCGGAGTGGCAGCAGCATGCACACTTGAGGGGTCTTTCTCCCCCCACCCCCATATGCATGAGGTCAGGCTGTGCAAAGACTTTTAAAACGCTTTGATTTTTCTGCTGGGAAGCCTCTTGCAGAGCAATCGCAACAGGGTCTGGTGCTCATGGAACTCTGATGTCCCTTGCATCTTAAATGTGGTACAATTCTGGGGAAAGGCTCCTTGGTACAGCATGTCAGCATGTTCCATGTTCAATCCCCAGTGTCATCTGCAGGGAGGGACCCTTGCCTGAAATCCTGGAAAGATGCTGCCAGTCAGTGTGGACAGTACTGGCCTAGATGGACCAACTGTTTGGCTTGGTGTATTGCAGTTTTCTAGGGACAGGCACAAACCCGTGCAGAAAGGGAATTCGGTTGGGTGTGAGTGTGCAAACGTGCCAAGGAGGTTTCGGAGGGCCATGCATATAAGAGAGGGTCCAGCAGAGGCTGAATTGTTCAAGGCAGAAATAATTGCAAGCGGAAAAAGGCACATGAAATGGCGAGAGGTCAAAAGGGCTTGCAAACAGAGGACACCGCTGGTTGCTCTGGTTGCCAGAGGTGTCTTGGGGGCAGGCCCCACACAGCCTGGTGCTGGACGGACACAACTTGACTGGCTACATCCCAGCGGGTAGTTCCTCCTGCCAGGGTGCCCCTGTTCTGCCAAGGAGCCCTGGGCATATGTCGCTTTCCCTGCCTCCCCAGGGGATTCTTGGGATGTCCTCCTAGAGCCAAGGCCTGGCACAGCATCGCCTGCTCATGCCACCTTGGCAGTGCCAGTTGCTGCTGCCAGTGAACTCGGATGGGAGCTGGCACCTGCTTAGGGTTGGCCCCTTAACGCTGCGGAGGAGGTGATGGCAAACACATTACTACACACATACACACACAGAGAGGACATTATAAGCGGAAGGAAATGGAAAAGCCTATTACTGGGATACATGCAACCTCAAACCCAGGGCAAACGCCTCTGTCACATCCCGCCCAGGCTGCAACTTTCTATATGGACAGGGCTTTTTTCCAGCTGGAACTCAGTTCCCGCACCTCTCAGGTGGGCACCATTGCCATTCTAAGAAAACAAGGGAGGAGCTCATGGTGAGTTTTGGAAACCCTTTTCCTAGATAAACAGCACTGTATACAGGCATAGATAAAGTGTGGTTCAACCCTTAGGGAAGGGGCAGAGCTCGGTGGCAGAACATCTGGTCTGCTCTGCATGCAGAAGGTGCCAGGTTCAATCTCTGGCATCTCCAGGTGGGGCGGGGAATGTCCCTTACCTGAAACCCTGGAGAGCAGCAAGACTGAGCGAGGTGGACCAATGGTTTGACTTGGGATAAGGCAGCTACTCCACAGCTTGGCCTCTGGGCCCGATTCCAGTGCTGGAACCATAAAAGGAGACCATATCTGAGCATTTGTAAAGTACCTGCTCATCTTTGCCCCGCAAGGCCTGACCCTTGTAAGATGAAGGATGTACGTGGGGGCCCATTCAGTCCAGCATCCTGTTCTCAGAGTGGCAAACTGAAAGCCCTAATGGGAAACTCCCCTCCTGCCATTTCCGGCAACTGGCATTCAGAAAAATTACCAGTTCCTACAGAGGGGGCAGCGGGCTTCAGAAGCCAAGGGTGCAATTTCCAGGCTGACATATCCATCAGTTTTGTTTTTCCTGATTTGTAGAAATACTGCCCTTTGCGCCCATGCGTCAGCTGCGCACAGAGGCGCATGTCGAGCTCCTTCACATAATCTGTGTGTCATCTTGCCCGCTTGCTTGCCTTTGCCTGGCAAATGTGCCCCTTCCATGTGCTCCTGGTTCGCAGTCTATTGAATATATTCTCATCCACAATGGACATTTTTCGCAGGCTGTGGGCTGCCCGTTTTCAGTAGCCTTTCACCTGCCTGTCTGCTCTTTTTTTGCTTCGGGACATTGCCTGGGATCATGCACTCCTCCCTCCGCACAAATGCATGTGCAATTAATGCCACTATCTTTTGCATCGCATGAGAGAGCCCTAGCTACCACTTTCCTCTCCTGATCTGACCAGTTCACACTTGGCTACTTCCCTACTATGAGCTGTGCAGGAAACTAAATGCTCACTGCACCACTGATAAAGAGACCACATGTGCGTTTTGCTGCGCATACAATGCCATGGGAAGCCCTGGCAAGCAGCTATCGGATGCATTTTCCCAAAACGGGTATGTGTTTGGAGAATCAGAGGCTGGAGGAGCAAGCAAGGCACAGTCCTCAGTGCTTTACCACCTTAAAACCAGAAGGTCGGTGTGGGGAGAGCACACTGTGTTTGCATCACGTATAGTATTTTCTACAGAGCCGTAACCTCTGCTGGGAGAAAGAGAGGAGGACGGGCTGGCCCTGGCCGACCCCTCCAGGGAGAGGGCAAGCAGAAGGGGAATAATGGGGGATCACCCGTCCTCTCTGTGCCCCCCCATGCACAACCCAGCACAGAAAGCAGCGGTGGATTAATGGCGGGGATTACAATGCCAGATTGCCCAGCCAAATGGGCACAGGGACCGATTTAGGACAGAGACGTATGGGAGGGAGGAGGGAGGAGACACTGAGACAATGGGAAAGAAGGAAGGATCCCACGGCAGGGGATGCTTTAAGGTCCCACACAGCTCCTTTGACTTGCACAGGAGCTGTGCAGAAGCCTTGTTGAGCTGGGGGGGGGTGAGTTACATCTGCGGAAGGAAATTCCATGCCTTTCCTCTTCTCCTGATCTAATCATAGGAACACGCAAAGTCGCTTTATACTGAATCAGAACATTGGTCCATCTAGCTCAGTGTTGTCTGCTCTGACTGGCAGTGGCTCTCCAGGGTTTCAGACTGGGAGGCTTTACCAGCCTTTCCTGGAGATGCCAGGGACTGAACCTTCTGTATGCAAGGTAGCTTTACCGCTACAGCCCTTCCCTAATCAAAGATGCCCCTCCACCCTTGGATTCAACAATCCCCCTCTGCAGTCTTCATCAGTGGGAGAGCAAGTGGCTAGGAGGGCAAGTGATGAAAGAAAATCCCTGGTTCGAATATCGCCAAAAATTCACTAGGTGGCCTTATTCTCCCAACTTCCAACACCTGCACTGTGGTGGGAAGCAGGGGGAAAACAATAGTACAGTGGTACCTCGGTTTAAGAACAGCCCTGTTTATGAACGATTCGGTTTATGAACTCCGCAAAACCAGAAGTAGTGTCCTGGTTTGCGAACTTTACCTCAGTCTACGAATGGAAGCCAAACGGTGCCTCATTAGGGTAGGCGCACCTTCTTTTAAGAATGATTTTGGTTTAAGAACGGACTTCCAGAACAGATTAAGTTTGTAAACCGAGGTACCACTGTACTGCCTACCTCTTTTCAGGGTTATTGTAACTCGGGATGGAAGGCTCTGTCGATTTCAGTTCTCTCAATTTCTCATTTCTCAGATGAGAACAGTCAGATGTAAGTAAGGATGCAGGCAGGTGAGGGGCTGGCCGAGCTCAGACTGAGAGGTTTGTTTGTTTGTTTAATAAATTTGTATCCTACCTTCCCTACAAGGAGCTCATACGTGGTTCTCTCACTTCACATTTTATTCTCACAACAACCCAGTCACCCAGCGAGCTTCATGGCCAAGTCAGGATTTGAACTCTGGTCTCTGAGGTCTTAGTCCCACACTCTGGCCACCACACCACACTGGCTCTCTGTTTGATGGGCCAGTGCTCCATTTGCCTCAATGGGTCAGCCCCCCACTGAATCCCTGTCAGGTATTTCCTTCCTCCAGCCCCATCCTCCATAGCTTTGGGAAAGGAGCACTCAGATCTCTCTCCTCTTCCTTAGCTGGGAATAGGTCCAGAAACTGGTTGATCTCCCAAGAGTCCACTTCCCACAACTAGAAATCAAATATAATCAGCCCAAAGGCTGGTTAATCGGAATAATAATAATAATATTTAGTATTCCTAAAGCATCCCTGCACCTGGCACCACACAGCCATCGAGTTAAAAAGTAACAAGCCTGCAGACTTACGACCCGGCGACGCTTGATTTTTACAATGCCGGTTTTGATTTCTCTCTTCCACTTTCCATACCTAATGAGCAGCGTTCAACAGTCGCAAAGTCCAAATGAAAAGGTGCTTATTGACACTGCAACAGCCTCTTATCTGGTGCCGGCTTCTGAAGCGGAATGCATTAGCAAACGGGCCCATCATAATTTCCTTTAAAACACACACACACATAGTACACAGAATGGAACACATTAAGAATTTAAATGGAATACTTAATCTGGTTCTGGTCACACTTATTATGGAGCTGAAATGCATTCCGTGTCTCTGCTGTTATGGGGAGGGGAGAGGTGGAGGGAAGGAAAGAGTGTGTTGGCATTTTGCGTCAGTGTGAACGCATTTAAGAGCTTGTGCACCCGAGGCAAACTGCCCCCACCGCTTAAGTTCTCAAGACTCAGGAAAGGAGTCTGAAATCCGAAAATCACATCTGCGGGGATGCACAAACAACATTAAAAAAAATAATCTCCAGAACGGTAGCTGTGTTAGGCTGTGTACATATCATTGGCTAAAAATAAAAATAAAAATTGCAGCTAGCTTGTTCTTTTTCTCAATTTGGATCGAAGCTGGTTTGGGGTAGGGTAATGCATCGAAGTGTACTCTTTCATAAGCAACGGCAGGAGGGATATGGATTTTGGGTAATGTCATGTGTACGCCGCTTCCTAAACCAGTGGTGGAAGCCAATGGTCGCAAATGGGAGTGCGTACACACAGCCTTAGCCTCTTGCAGCAAAACGACGGCGAGTCTTAGGGAACCGTAAAGCAAATGTTGTTCCCAACATGGTGCTGGAAAGGCAGACCAGCGACTTCTAGAGATGTAAGAACAGCTCAGACCAACCGTTCATGTAGCCCATCATCTTGGTTCCCCACAGGGGCCAGTCAGATGCCAGCGGGACCCGCAACCAGAACAAAACGTAATGTGGAGTGCTCCTGCCTGGGGTGCCTTCTCCCAGGATACTCCATTCCAATCAGACAGCCGTGCCCTCTCCTGGATACTCCATTCCAACGCCCCCTTCTCCCCACACCCACCCAGTTTTCTGTTTATCCTCTCAATAGACATTCAGTGTTCTGTGGCTGCTGAATACTCACTTCTCAGCCAGGACCTGAAGACGACAAACTTCCCCTCAGTGTTTTTACCTCAGGAACTGATATTCAGAGGTAGACTGCCTCTGGATGTGGAGGTGCCATTGCTAACTATCATGGCTAATAAGGGAAGCTGTGCTGGATCAGGCCCAAGTTCTGTCTGTTTTCCTGCTGGGGCAAGCTGGGTGCTTCCAAATAAAGCTCACAAGCTGGGTGAGAAGGCAGATGCTCATTCCCATACTGTACTGTTTATTTCCCGTAGGCCGGAATTTGGGGCATTTAGCCTCCAAACACAGCCATTCTAGGCAGCCATGCAGAAGCCATCAACAAACCTATGGTTTGTGTGTAGAAATAGTAGCAGCAGTGAAGGACCACACATATCTGCTCTTGGGTCCCTGAAGCACAGATTCACACAAAGCGGCAAAACGTCCTTGCAGGTTATTAACAGGATTTTTATTTGAAGTGCATATGCAAAACAAAGGTACAGAGCAATAAGTTTGCAATCTGCACCCCCTAGTCAGGGTGTGCCCCCTTTATATAGATTTGCAGAATAGAATACCACCTGGTCTCTTGTAAACCGAAAGTTATGGCAACTTCCTATGTCCTTACATGGGCTTGCCCCCCCTTTCCTTCCTGCACCAGCCTCTCCACGCCATGAACCTCAACACGTGTTCAAATGTAAAACATGTGATTTATACTAATGGCAATAAAATGGGGCTTTGTCTCCTGTATTACTTACTCCTCCCTTTCAACTCGCCTCCTTGTCTTCAGTCTTCCCCTGTCTGGGGCCAGAATGAAACATCCATCTAGCCTTGCTCTTATCTCTCACCCGCCTAGGCCTAGACCTTCCTGAGATAGGCCTATTTTCACTGTAACATCTAAGCAACAGAAAAAAACCTGTCCTTCTGGCTGGTGTAGAAAAACCTCCCCTTTTGGGATAAATAGAACAATATTGTAATATGCCCCTTCAGCAGTAATAATAGAATATATCAAATATTAGTCCTACTAAGAGCATACCTATTGAAAACAATAGACATGACTACATTTCTATTCATTTCAATGTGTCTGCTCTGAATATGGTTTAGTTGGATACAGGCCAACAATTCTTTAAAAAAAAATTATATGGCCAGCTATTTATGAAATTATCTAAGCTGTCTATAAAGGGAAACAAACATAACACTTTTCTTTTTAAATGCAAAGCACAAAAATCAAATCAACACAAATCAAGAGGAATTAACAGCACAAAGCTTTCTAGCAAAGGCAGAAGAGTAGTTGTAGTAATTCTTTCTTAAATTTCTACAGCCAGCCGTCAGGAAGATTCCTTAAGGCTGTTCACGAAGTGAAATAAGCATAATTAAAGAAACACTGCCAACACCCTAATAATTAAAACAAAACTAGTATAAATAACAGCACAGAATTGAAACAATTTGTGGCTCAGCGTAAAACTGCAGTGGAAGAGCGAAACCATAAGGTTTGTTTAAAAACACATTAAAACGGCCGAGGCGGAGGCCCATCTAATCTGCTTTTAAAGCTTTCTAAGCCAGAGTGAGTGATGTAAGTCAATTACGCACCGTGTGAAAAAGTGCTTTCTTGTGTCTGCCCTGAATCTCTTGCCCAATCAATCAATTTCGCTGGGATTATGATGCCCCCTGTTGCCCCAGCTTGGTCCAGTATGCTGAGAGAATAACAAAAACTCCCCAGCCACTCTCCAAACCCAGCAGTTTCATTTTATAAACCTCTCATAGGTAAACAACAACAAGTAGCAAGGGCCACATTAGAACATAGTCCACCATCCTTTTCTCACAGCGGCCAACCAGATGCCCGTGGGAAGCCTCCAAGCAGGGTCCAAGCACCAGAGCACTCTGCCCTCCTGTGCCTTCCACAAATTGGCACTCAGAAGCATTACTGCAGGGGTCAGCAACCTTTTTCAGCCGTGGGCTGGTCCACCGTCCCTCAGACCATGTGGTGGGCCGGACTATATTTTGAAAAAAGATATGAACAAATTCCTATGCCCCACAAATAACCCAGAGATGCATTTTAAATAAAAGGACACATTCTACTCGTATAAAAACACGCTGATTCTCGGACTGTCCGCAGGCCGGGTTGAGAAGACAATTGGGCCTCATCCGGCCCCCGGGCCTTAGGTTTCCTACCCCTGCATTACTGCCTCCAGCTGAGCAGAGCATAACCATCAGGGTTAGTGGCCATTGAGAGATAACTTTTTGCTCCACAAAGCTGCCCAATCATCTTTTCAAGCCATCCATGTTGGTGGCCAATACTGCCTCTTGTGGGCGTGAGTTCCACATGCCGTGCAACTATACTGTTTTGAGTCGGACATGCCGGAATTACAGAAGCCGCCCCAGCTTCTGATTCCATCCCGGCATGTGCTATTTTGGATCCCGTACTTCCAGAAGCACTGTGGTGGCAGATGGGTGACCAGTGGCGGTGGCAGGCAAAGGTGCGTATCACCAGGATGGTGCAGGGCAGGGAGCGGTGGACCCCAAGGGAGAGAGCCGAGAGAGGGGGCCCCTTCGAGGTCGTGTCCCGATTTGCCTCACCAGGATGTTGGAGGGTATAGTTCCATAATTTAAGTCCGTGGTGTGTGAAGGACAACTTTCTTTTCTCTGTCCTGATTCTTCCCACATTCAGTGTACCTGATATTTAGTGTCAAAAGAGAGGGAGAACAACTTTAGCCGCTTTCTCCACGCAACGCGTAATTTTATAAACCTCCGTCGTGTCACCTCTTAAGCGCCTCTTTCTTTGAAACTAAAAAAATCCTAAACCTTTCTTTGTAGAAAAAGGATGGGAGAAATTCATGGAGGACAAGTCTATTCGTGACTACTAGCCACAATGGCTAAGTTCTCCCTCCGATTTTTGAGGCAGTGTGAATCTGGATACCAGCTGTTGTGAACAGGGCTGTCCCGTGGGGCAGACTTGAGGCAGTTGCCTCAGGCGGTGAAATCTCACGGGGCAGTGCCCTCAAGGGCGTCTCGCTGACTGAACACCAGGCAAGCGAGGGGAAGTTGGGGGCTTCCAGTGAGATCTCACAAGATTTCACAGAGTTCCAGAATGTCTTGCCAGAAGCTGTTGCTGCTGCTACGCAACCCTGGTAAGAGAGGCTTCAGCAGACGGGCAGCAGCAACAGTGGGGCTGGTGGCATCTTCTGTTTCGCCTCAGGCAGCGAAATGCCAGCTGTGAATCACAAGTGGGGGGCGAAAGTGTTCTTCTGCTCAGTCCTGCTTTGGGGAACCCCATGAGGGCATCTGGCTGGGCATTGGGAGATCGGGAAGCTGGAGGATATGGGCCTTTGGCAGGCAGCCCTTTCTTACACCCATATGCCTTACATCAGAAAACTGGAACTGCAGAAGCTCATGAGAAGTAGGGTAGTGAAAGGCAGACCCTCCCTCCTTCCTTTCACCAAATGTTTATGGGGTTTAAATCCGTGTTAGCGACTGCACGTATTCCAGCAGGGATTGGTAGTTATTCTGGATTGATGAATGAGGGAACACAGGCGTGGTTGTGCCTCTGTGTCATCGGTGCGGACGGGTGTCTAGAGGAAAAGGCATATAATAGCTCCCGCAATTCTATTCTTGGGGCCGGGGCTGGAATCTATTTTTCAGCATCAGTAGGCGGTGGTGTACGTGGGAAGGGGGGAGGGAAAGGGATGTTGCTGTCTCCCCTCTGGCAGAAAAGGAGTGAACAAGGAAGTGATGGGGAGGACAGAGAGAGCTCCTTTTGGAAACATGTTAGCCCAGAACTCTGGAAGTGAGAAGCTTGGGACACAGAAGTGACAACGTTTCTGGAATACCCTAGTACCAAAACAGGGCCTTGTGCCTTTAGATTGACAGCAATGGACTCCAGACTCCCATAAACTCTGCGGACAAAATAAAAGCATGGTTAATCTAATTTACGTACATAATTTTTTATTTCTGTCTCTTCTGAGTTCCTGATATATGCACTCTGCTTCTGCCACCAAGTCCAAACCTTCATTATCTTGTGTAGTCAACACCTTTTCTACACTGGCTCTGAGCACAATTCATAGTGTTGGTGCTGACCTTTAAAACCCTAAACGGCCTTGGGTCAGCCCTGTATACCTGAACGAGTGTCTCCATCCCATATCATTAAGCCAGGACACTGAGGTCTAGGTCCGAGGGCCTTCTGGCAGTTCCCTCACTGTGAGAAGTGAAGTTACAGGGAACCAGACAGAGGGCCTTCTCAGTAGTGGTGCCTGCCCTGTGGAACGCCCTCCCATCAGATGTCAAGGAGATAAACAACTACCTGACATTTAGAAGACATCTGAAGGAGCCCTGTATTTGACGTTTTATTATGTTTTTCTATGTGTTGGAAGCTGCCCAAAGTGGCTGAGGCAACCCAGCCAGATGGACGGATTATTATTATTATTTCACTAACACTCTCTGCCCTACCTTACAGGTATCGTCTTCCTCGCCATGTCACTCCTGGCTCAACTGAAGGCTTCAGCCTTGCTGCTGGCTTTGTTCCTCCCTTCACCGCTGGCGACGGTGGGTGGCCATGGCGGCACGCATGGCGTTGAGACAGCGTCCCCGGACGGCGGCAACCACACCAAGTGCCAAGAGGCCACGGAGTGCCAGGAAGGTGTGATCTTGCCAGTGTGGTTCCCACAGAACCCCTCTGTGGGGGACAAGGTGGCCAGGGCCATTGTTTACTTTGTGGCTCTGATCTACATGTTCCTGGGCATGTCCATCATTGCCGACCGCTTCATGGCCTCCATAGAAGTCATCACCTCACAGGAGAAAGAGATCACCATCAAGAAGCCCAACGGGGAGACCACCACCACAACCATCCGCATCTGGAATGAGACCGTCTCCAACTTGACCCTGATGGCACTGGGTTCCTCAGCCCCTGAGATCCTGCTCTCCATCATTGAGATTGTGGGCCACGGCTTCACTGCAGGAGACATGGGGCCCAGCACCATTGTCGGCAGTGCAGCCTTCAATATGTTTGTAATTATTGCCGTCTGCATCCATGTGGTCCCTGAGGGCGAGGTACGGCGCATCAAACACTTGCGGGTCTTCTTTGTCACTGCTGCCTGGAGCATCTTCGCCTATATCTGGCTATACCTCATCCTGGCCTGGTTCTCTCCTGGCATAGTGGAATTGTGGGAAGGGCTCCTCACCTTCCTCTTCTTCCCACTCTGTGTGCTCCAGGCTTGGGTGGCTGACAGAAGGCTCCTCTTCTACAAATACGTCCACAAGAAATACCGGGCGGACAAGGCCCGAGGCCTGATCATCGAGACTGAGGGTGATACTGGCTATCCAAAGCTGGACATGGAGATGGACAACTCACTAAAGGAAGGATCCGAAGGTCTCGTGGAAGCAGGGAAGGACCAGGATGATGAAGCTCGCAGGGATATGGCCCGCACCTTGAGGGACCTCAAGCAGAAACATCCAGAAAAGGACATGGAGCAGCTTATCGAGATGGCCAACTATCATGTGCTAGTCCAACAGCAGAAGAGCCGGGCTTTCTACCGCATCCAGGCGACACGCATGATGATCGGAGCAGGGAATATCCTCAAAAAACATGCGGCGGACCAGGCCCGCAAGGCCATTAGCATGCAGGAGGTGCGTGCGGAAGAAGACGAGTCCGTGACCAAAGTTGGCTTTGAGCCAGCGCACTACCAGTGCTTCGAGAACTGCGGCTCGGTGGTGCTGACTGTGGCCCGGCGGGGAGGGGACCCAGCCTGCGTCACATTGCGGGTGGATTTCCGCACAGAGGACGGGACGGCCAACGCTGGCTCTGACTACGAGTTTGCGGAGGGCACCTTGCTCTTCAAGCCAGGGGAAACCCACAAGGAAGTGCGGGTCGGAATCATTGATGACGACATTTTCGAGGAAGATGAGTATTTCTATGTCCACCTCAGTAACGTGCGGGCAGCCTGGGCCGAACCGGGCCCTGAGCCTCCTCCCAAAGCATGCCTCGGGCCTTCTAAGATGGCCACTGTCACGATCTTCGACGACGACCATGCCGGCATCTTCACCTTCGACGGTGCCTCCATGCGTGTGAGCGAGAGCGTGGGGGCTGTGCGCATCAAGGTGCTGAGGACCTCGGGGGCACGCGGGAGAGTGGCCATCCCCTTCCGCACCATTGAGGGGACCGCTAAGGCCGGAGAGGACTATGAGGAGGTAGCTGGCAAAGTGGAGTTCCAGAATGATGAGACCATGTAAGAGACCAGGGAAGGTGGTTTGTTTTTGTCTTTGAAAATATTGGTGTGGGCACTGTGTACTGAAAACACGAGCAGGAATGCTGTGACCCACACAAGAGGGCCACCAAATTGGATGGCTTTTAAAGAGGATGGGGGGAGGGAGGAATAATAGAGCATGAGTCTACCAATGGCTGGTTAACCATGATGGCTATGGGGAGGCTGCGAGGAATCACAAGTGGGAAGTGAGTAGGTGCCGCCACACTAAAAGCCCAATTCCACTGTGTGGAATGGTCCTCCTGATAGGATGCCATCTGTAGGCCGCCCTCTCCCGCAAGACACAGTGACTGATTGGGTATATAATGTGTGAGACCAGGGCCGGTTCACCCATGAGGCAAGGTGAGGTGACCGCCTCAGGCCACAGGATCCACAGGGGCAGGAGAGAGGGCCTCCAAGGAATTCATCACCCATTGCCTCTGTAGCAGTGGCAGTGACGGCTGTGGCAAACTCCTCGGAGGCCGAATCTGCCTCCTCCTCTGCAGCCATGCCGCCTCTACAGCGGCCTTTCGACGAAAAGGAGGTGCTGCTTGGCTTCCTCCCATCCCTAAGGAGGAAATGGTGGGGGCTGCCCTCTGCACGATTCAGCCCCCTCCCCAATCACAGCAGCCTTTGATTCCCATTTCAACCATAGGGGGAAGGTGGATTTATCCCCTCACCCTTTTCCTGATGTAGATCTTCGTTCACCCTTTCTTCCCTAGCCGGGAAGCACCATTTTGCAGTTTGCCTCAGGTGGCAAAATATATTGGATTGGCCTTGGGCAAAACGATCTTTTAGGTATCCTGGCCCCAGACTACATTCAGTAATTTGTGGCTGTTATCATTGTTTTAATGGTGTAAGTTTTATTTCCTGTTCCACTGGGTTGTTATCAAGCAAAATTGAGCCTTGACTGGAGTCTAATGAATGTTAGTGATTTGTTAACATGTATAGCTAGGGCTCTGTAGCCCAATACCAGCACCTTGAACCTAGTCTAGTATAGAGCTGCCATATTTCAAAAATAAAGTTGTTGAGCTTTTTTTTTTTAGGAAGACCACAAAATTGTTGAGCTATGGCAGCCCTAGTAGCTCAGTGGCAGTCAGAGATTGCTTTCCCCGTTCCTCCCATCACACCTCCCCTCTGGAAAATGTCAACACAGCTCATTTCCCTCTTCCCAACCCCCCAACCCATTCTCATCTAGCTCCTGAGATACAGCGGTTTGACGCAAGCAGAAATTCAGCTGCAGAGCATTGCTTGGCTAGAGCTAATAAATGGGAAACAGATATGTGTTTTTTTTTAAGGGTGCGGAGCCTGAGGACCCCCAGTTGTTGATAGATTACAACTCCCCTCATCCGTGCCTGGGCATGCTGGCTGGTCCAACCGCACCTGGAGGACAGCAGATTCCCCACCCTGATTTAAGAAATGGGAATAGCATGTTGAATGTCTGTTGCACATACCAGGTTTATGTTAAAAGACATGGGAGGAGGCTGATGCTGGGTCAGGAGTGGCAAAGCTTGATAAAGGTGCTCAGTACATGCTCAGGGGCACCATTCCTTCATGATGCAACATGAAAGAAAGACAAGAAAGAAAGGCACACACTGCCATAGGTCAGTGGTAGAGCATCTGAAATCCTCTTTTGAAAATTAGGTGCTGCCTTTATTAGAGTCTCTCTCTCTCTCTCTCTTGGCCTGTGATGCCTGCTTTAACTGGCAGCTAATCCTCGAGGTCTTGAGTAGACAACAGTCTTTTCCTGTCACCTGCGATCTGAGCCTGTTAACCTGGATAACCCACCTTCCAAATATCCTGGGGTAAAAGGGACATTCCGTTTTTCGTCATGCAAGATCTCGGCGGCCATTTTGAGTGCCACGATCTTGTGCACTCTCACCCTGAAAAAGTGCAATGTTTTTCACAGCAAGACCAAGGTGCGGGTCACGTGACTTTCCTGGGTGCGCCTCCTGGAAGGCGTACGTCCCGGTTTTGCATCAGAAAAAGTTGGGTGGCAGGGAAGGGCTCCATAGTTTGATGCTAGAGCTTCTGCTTTGCACGCAGAAGAAGGTCCCAGGGTTCAACTCCTGGCATCTCCAGCTAGTCCTGAGAGACACTTCCTGTCTGAAACCTTGGAGAGCCACTGCCAGTCAGTGCAGGCAGTTCTGGGCTAGATTGAGTGGTCCGACTCAGTAGAAGACTCTTTCTTAAGGACATTTGCTATGAGTGGCAGGAGGTCCCAGGCTCCATCCCTCAGGAGCAGGCAGCATCCTGTGCTCACACATCCATCTCAGAAAATTATCTCCTCATAATTGCTGCTCGGCTGCCTTGTCGCCAGCCTCCAACCAACACTACCACTCACCCCCAGCATCCCTCCGGCTTCGTCAGACACATGGAATTAATTTCTTGAAATCTTAATCTTTCACCCGTCAAGCTGTGCTGCAGCAACCTCCAGCTCTCAATTTGACAGGCTCTGACCTAATTGCACGAGAAGGGGAAAGTGGGGTGGCGGGGGGAAGGAGCGGGACGTTTGGCCAATGGCACACGCGGGAGAGAGCGTGAAAGCACCCGTGCGTGGGGGCGAGCGGCTGGCAGGCCGTAAGCCGACGTGCGACGGAAATGGTGCAAGTGCGAGCAGATAAAAATGGGTGCTGTGTGCCAATAGAGAGGAACATGCAGGAGTTTGTGTGTGTGAGGGGAGGGTGGTGGCAGACAAAAGTCAGTGTGAGTGAAAATTTTTGGGATGCGCATTTATGTGCTCCTTTCTGAACTAGCGGAGAGCAATGTTTCTTTCAGAGGAAAGCGGGTGGAAATTACCTCACGGCAGTTGCTCTTCAAAATAGGGATGTGGAACCACAAGCCCTTGAGGCGTCTCTGGCCCTTGAATCTGTCCCTAAACTGCACCCTTCCCTGACCCCTTTGCACCCCACACCCTTGAGTGTTTTTGTCTGACTGGGATGTGTCCTTGAACTCTGCAAGAATGCTTATTACTTGTCTGGATGGAGAATAGAGAAAGGGCGTCTGTGAGTGTATGTGTGGAAACTAGCCTCCTATAAAAAGATAATATTGACATTTGTTGCTCTGCCCACTTTTGCCCTTGGCTCCACCCACCACTAACATGTGGCCCTTGGAAAGTTGTCCAGAATGGAATACGGCCCCTGAGCTGAAAAACCTACCCTGCTCTACTCTCTCTCTCTCTCTCTCTCTCTCTCTCTCTCTCAAAAGCACATGCCATTTGCTCTATTAGTTTTAAAGGGTATGGGCTTTTCCGTCTTTTCATGACAGCCTCACTCACAGAAATGGAAGCAGGCAAAGTTTTTATTCCACATAAAGTTTGGGCCCTCCAGGTGTTACTGAACCACAACTCCCATCAGCCCCAGCAATGACAGGAGTTGTAGTTCAGCAACATCCGGAGGGCCAAGACTCTCCACACGCCTCTTTCATTAGAGTAAGAATTAGACCTGCTTAGCTTACGTGTGCCAGGCAGCTTCTGTAAAAAGTGCAGGAGCCATCTATATCTGTATACAAAGCCACAGCCTCAGAAGAATAAAGGTGACATGTGGAACTAACAAGTATAGCCGTTGCAGGGATATTACAACATTTTGCTATATTGCCACCTGTTCAAGTGATGGATTTATGAGACCCCCTGAAGGAAGATACTCAGAAGCGCCTCTAAGGATCGAGCCAGGAAACCAGCTCATAAGAGGATAAATTATGTGTTCTCTATCCCCTTAATAAAATCTACAGTAGAGAAACAGACACGAGGCTGTTTCAAGCTCAACATGATCGCAAGGGCGACAGCACCTGTCACTGAAGGGAACTTCAGCAAATCTGTTACTGAGGATCTTGGGAAGGCAAGAGGTTAAGACAGCCCAGCAAAAAACAACAACCGCTCTTCTGTACTTACGTACCGCTAGAAAATATAGCTGTGGCATGCATTTGATCAGATTTGTTGTTCTGACGCAAATGCGGCAGAGTTTGGGGATATGTCTCCGTGTCAGTGAGACCTGAATCTTAAGAGCCGAAAGGGTGGCAAGGGCTTCCACCCCCTTGGCAGCCCTATAGCGTTGACGTACCCACATATATTCCCATCCCATTAGTACCAAGCCGTCTCTTTGTGTTTGTAATTAGGGAACTAAAAACAGATGGCATCAAGCGAGGCTCCGGCTGCCAGACTCGGCTTAGCGTACCCGGAGTGTGTGCATGTGTGTGTGTTGTGCCACAGCTTGGCGAGAGCGAAGCCATGGGGTCATGCATAAGCAGAGATGAGCTCGAAGGAGCAGGAGGTGGCTATGGGGAGGGTTGCTGGCTTCTCCCTGCTGGCCCCGCTCCTCTGTGCAGAGGGGGCCGGTTCTGGGGCAGAAGGCAGGGGCCGCAATGGCAGGTGGAGCCCGAACGGATGACAGGCAGGGCCCGGATGTGAGTTCTGCGCACCCAGATCTGGTGCTAAGATTTGGGTGGGGGTGGTCCAAGCTTCCCTCCCTCTCTCTTAACATAAGTGACCAGCGGTTTCTGTTAGGGCGGAAGTGAGGGAGCCCACCAGTAGGTGGCACCAGAGCCAATGGCAGAAGGAGCCAAATAGGTTTGTCCCCTGATTTTTACAAGGGGCAACGATGAGATTATGGAGGAGGAAGCTGCCAGGCAGGGCCACCCACTGGTCTGGGTGCAAGGAAGAGGGCAGGCAGGCCGGGGCTGGCTGGCGGCAATTTGAGGTTGGTGAGGCAATGCCCCATTCACCCTAATGCACCGGCCTCTACTGCATGTGACTTTTAATGGCTGCCTGCTATGCCGATATTAAGCCAAGGAGTGCTTTCCCTGTTGCGTCACTTCCGTGCCAAAGAAGTATGGGCTTACTAAATTTCCATTTGCTGGGCTCTGAGCAAGGCCAAGGCCAGGCCCAGGTCAGGGGGGAAGGGGAAAGCGGGGCAGTACCTTGGGAAGATGGTTTCCTGCATTAGTCTGCCTGCTCCAGAGAACCCATTATTTTCTCCCTCGTCCCCAGGAGATACATCGAAATTAAAATTATTGACGATGAGGAGTATGAGAAAAACAAGAACTTCCACCTGGAGCTGGGGCCACCAGAACTGCTGGACACAGGTCCACGGCATGGTAAGGGAAAAGTGGGGAAACCTGGGGTGTGTGTGTGTGTGTTGTTTTAGTTTGTATTATGTGATGTATTTTTGTGTTGTTATATTGTAAACCGCCCTGTGATTCTTGGATGAAGGGTGGCGTAGAAATTGAATAAATAATAATAATATTATTTGCAGGAGAGACATCCTAAGATACTTGAGGGGCAGAGTGGGATGTGGGGTGGGCTACAACAGGGATGAGGAACCTCGGATTTCCGGGGGTAAATGTGGTCCTCCAGGTCTTGCAAGCCTGCTGTACAAAGGTCAGCTTCACATTCATTGCTCTGCCCACTTTTGCCTGTGGCCCCACCCACCACTGGCTTGTGGCCCCTGGAAAGTTGCCCAGAAGGGAATGCGGCCCTCAGGCTGAAGGAGGTTCCCTTCCCCTGAGCTTATGGCAGAAAGACGTAAGGAAGACATGGTACTAGAGGAGCCCTTTATTTGTAGGGTTGTGAATCCAAGGTAAGTTTAAAGATAAGGAACCTTCAGAAGAGAGAGAAGTTGTCCACCCACAGGGAGTGAGCAGCAGCCAGACAGCAGACTAAGCAGGCACGCAGGTCATCGGCTCACACTCTTCCCTAGAATCATAGAATTTGGAAGGAACTCTGAGTATCATCCAGTCCAACCCCCTGCAGAAATGAAAAGTGTTGGTCCCCCCCCAAATTATAGTCACCCTGTCTAAATTCACATTGTCCACATCATACATTTAGAACACACTGTCATCATCCCCCCCCCGAATAATCCTGGGAACTGTAGTTTACCCCCCCCCCCCAGAGCTGCATTTCCCAGCACCAAGCTCCAGTTCCCAGGACTCTTAGCGGCAAGTCATGTGCTTTAAATGTATGGCGTGCACACAGTTGAAATTAACACAGTCCCAATTAACGCAAAGCTGTCTCCTCTTTTTGGGTGATGCTCAAACGATTGCAGGATGATGTCTCAGAGTTGTCTCAGTTGTTTCAAGTCCAAGAGCAACATTTAACCGACTTGCCAAATTGGTGGGGAAAAGGCCTTGCCTCCAGGGTTCTATGATCTTTGCTTTTTAAAAATAGAAAGGAGGGGAGCACAACTTCTTTTCCTACCTCTGTTCCCCAGCTTTTAAACAGTAGGCTGGCAGGTAGAAGTTTAGCAGATGATGGTTTTCATGAAAGGGAGATAAAATGATAAGAGAAGCTTCACCTTCTGCATGCTGGGCTGCTGTTTGAAAGGCAGAGGGGCCAAATTGTTAGGAAAGCAGGCAACCTTGGGCCATTAAGGAGATGGATTGAGGCAACTGGGAAGGGGACTGAGGGCGGTGGGTGACAGAGGAGGTTAGAGAGTTGGAAAGAGGTTTCTGGAGGCTGGCAGAGAGGGGATGTTGGGATTCCAGCCGCTCCCTATGTGTCCGTTTTCTCCCCAATCTCACCCCAGGTGACTCCAATGAAAACCGCCTGCCTAATGGAGAAGAGGAAGCAATTGCCAAGATGGGGTGTCCTAGCCTTGGAGAGAACACCAAACTTGAAGTTGTTATTGAGGAATCTTACGAATTCAAGGTAAGAAGACACTCTCTCACCTGGCACTCCCTAGCAAGAAAGACATTTTAGTCACAATCCCCCTCCTCACACCTCAGCATCCACCACCCCCTCCCAGTGGTGGCTGGTGCCCATTGGTACTGGTAGGGTGGAAGGCAGGGAGCCCACCAGTAGGTGGCACCAGAGCCAATGACAGGCAGAACCAAATCTAGCTTTGCCCCCATCCTCCTCCTCCCTGCTGAGTTCTACAAATGCTGAGACTGAGGAGGAAGCTGCCAGCAAATGCCATCCCTTGGACTGATTGTAAGTAAAGAGATAGACAAGTGTGGGTGGACTGGTGGGGCAGTGCCCCATTTGTCCTAGTGTGCCAACCTCCAAATTCCCCCATCCATTAATTTTTTTAAACAAACAAGACTATTTGCAGTTTGGAAAGTGACAGGGAAAAGTGTGGGATGAACGAATGACTAACAGGAAGATGTTTAAACATTCCGCAAGCAAACCAGGATATAGCAAGGCGGATGCCCATTGTCGTATAACTACCCCATTAACAAATGCTCAGCAAAGACCAGACATAGTCTGGCCACTGAGCAAGCAAACCAGGATGAATGCTTAATAAAAAGGCTGTCTTGAAAGAACCCTTGGGCTTTTGAATAAGGAACCAAATCAGGAACCAGCTCCTTGCCCATCACCCGAGGCTGAGAATCCCCCAGAATAAGGAGCTGAAGTTTAAACATCTCTGTTTCCTCACCTGCTCGACCCCTGCCATGGACTTTTGGGCCACCACAAAACATCCAACCCTGCCAAATGTGAATCTGCCCCCTACAAGGTGCCCTCGCATCTCGTTCAGCCTCCAAACCTTATCTGTTTTTCACAATATGTTATTGAGTGTGATGTCCCTGTGTCAGTTATCATCTCATCCTTATACACTCAATGGATCACTGCCCTCTGCAGGTGAGGGCTTCCTGCAGATATCACCTTGTCTGGACGTCCATTCCACACAATGTAGGAATTGTGCCTTTGGTATCATGGCACTTTACTTGCCTTTTGGAATTCCCTCTCTTTGAATATATAAGTTAATAATAGCAAATTTATTTCTGAGATGGGCAAACGTCCGTCCTGGTTCTTTATTAAAAACAGATTTGTTTCCTTTGAATCTGTCTCCCGGTTTCTCACGCCACCTTTTGCTCCAGTGCCCTTGTCATCATGGCTGGTTAGGCAGATGGCAGGGTGGCAGGGTGCCCAAAGATGCAATGACATTTCCCACGCCATCCCTGACCACGGGCACTGAAGAGCCAAGAGGAGGAGGATAGCAATACTGGTGGTGGTGGAAAGGGGTGGGCGTGGGGGGGAAATTCCATAGGGACTAGCCCCTTCTGCCGCTTAAAGTTCTCACCTCCCCACAACCCTCTTTTCCAGAGCACTGTGGACAAATTAATAAAGAAGACCAACTTGGCCCTCGTCGTCGGCAGCAGCAGCTGGAGGGAGCAGTTTGTTAGCGCCGTAACCGTCAGCGCTGGTAAGAAAGAAGATGGACATTTTTGGAGGGGTATACCCTAGGTAGGAATGTTGGGACAGACGGTGTAGCCAATTTCTGAACACCACAGACAGCTGCTTCCAGTCACCAGCCACAACACGCTCAGACGTAGCCTCATCCCTGTGGGAGGCACTTCAATGAGAAAAATAAGAAAAGAGGGGAAAGACAGCAGGTCTCTGCCCCAAGGAAATTCTGATTTAAATATTCCACAGTAGAAGAGAGAACCCACTAGAGGGGCCATGGGGTGAATGCAAGAAAATGCAGTTACATGACAGGGATGGGTGAAGCTGTCAGTTTTGTTTCCTCCCAGTTACCGTATTTTTCGCTCTATAACACGCACCCGACCATAACACGCACATAGTTTTTAGAGGAGGAAAATCCGTAGGCATGCCACCCATAGGCATTCCCTCCATAACACGCACAGACATTTCCCCTTACTTTTTAGGAGGAAAAAAGTGAGTGTTATGGTGCAAAAAATAGGGTACTCTTTTCTTTTTCATTCTTAAAATTCAGTTCTCCCCACCCCCGTGCCACTTTGTGGTTATTATTTTTTAAGGTCTTCCTAACAATTCTCAAGGGACGCGGGTGGTGCTGTGGGTTAAATCACAGAGCCTAGGGCTTGCTGATCAGAAGGCCGGCGGTTCGAATCCCTGTGACGGGGTGAGCTCCCGTTGCTCGGTCCCTGCTCCTGCCAACCTAGCAGTTCGAAAGCACGTCAAAGTGCAAGTAGATAAAATAGGTACTGCTATGGCGGGAAGGTAAACAGCGTTTCTGTGCACTGCTCTGGTTCACCAGAAGCGGCTTAGTCATGCTGGCCACATGACCCGGAAGCTGTACGCCGGCTCCCTCGGCCAATAAAGCGAGATGAGCGCCGCAACCCCAGAGTTGGCCACGACTGGACCTAATGGTCAGGGGTCCATTTACCTTACCTTTAACAATTCTCAGGAAGCTTAACAAGCTACAGTTCCTGGGATTCTTTGGGAGAAACCATGAGCTTTAAATGTATGGGTTTGATGGGACCTTTGGGTAACTTAAAATGGAAGCGAGCCACTGGGGATTGGAGCAGAGCTTGGCTCTCATTTGAAAGCGGCACAGCCACCTGCCACTGAAAAGCATCCATGAGCCTGACAGGGAAAATGGCAAATTGCAGTGCAGCTGGGTCAGGCCCCCAAGGGCCCCCTCACCCGGCCCCTGGGGCCCTCGGCAATTGTCTAACTTGGCTAGCCGCTGTTGCTGGACCTGCTCTCCCCACCACCATAAGAAATTTTGTTGCCCCATTGGAATTTCCTTAGTTGCCTCCCCGCTCCCTACACTCACATGAGGTAAGCAAAAGGGAGGCTAGAAGAAAGACTAGGAGCTGTGGGGAAGTTGGCTAAGGTTGACTGGTGGCGTCCCTGTTAATTTAAGGCACGGGTGTCAAACACAAGGTCCGCGGGCCGAATCCGGCCCGCCAGACCTCGTCATGTGGCCCGTGTAGCCGTGTAGCCCCCGCCCGCTATTAGAAGCCCAGTCGCTTCCCACCCGCCCATCGAACAGGCTGCCAACACGACGGCGCATGCGCGCGACGAATCCTCCCACTAACTCCAATATCATAAAGGAGATGCGCGTGCGTAATAGCCGGCAACCTGTCAGCGCCCGGCCCGTGGCGCCCGTTTGCCGTTGCTGTGGCAGCCGAGGGGCCCTGCAGGAGGCCCTGGCTGCGAGGCCTGCCGAAGGGACGGAGCCTTCCAGGAACACGGCGGCTGCAAGAGCTGCACCTACAAAGGCTGCAGCGAGACCACCACGCAAGTGGCCAAGCAGCGCAAGCCCTGGATGTGCAAGAGGCACCGCAACAAGATGTGCAAGGACAAGTACAAGCACAAGAAGAGCGACCAGGCCTTGGGGGGCGGTGGAAGTGGCGGAGGCGGAGCTGATGCAGAGGGAAGGCAATTTCAGGAGAGATGGGAAAGTGATAATAAAGAGTGGACACATAGTCCTACAGATACAACCCGCCCTTTGAGGGTGACCAAACTGCTGATGCGGCCCCCGATGAATTTGAGTTTGACACCCCTGATTTAAGGTGTCTCTCTGTGCTCCCTCCCTCCAGGTGACGACGAGGACGACGACTCTGGCGAGGAGCGCCTCCCCTCTTGCTTCGACTACATCATGCACTTCCTGACGGTTTTCTGGAAAGTTCTGTTTGCCTTTGTGCCGCCAACCGAATACTGGTGCGGCTGGGCCTGCTTCTTCGTCTCCATCTGCCTCATCGGAGTCCTCACCGCCCTCACCGGAGACCTGGCCGCCCACTTTGGCTGCACCATCGGCCTCAAAGACTCTGTCACAGCCGTGGTGTTCGTGGCCCTGGGCACCTCCGTGCCTGGTCAGTGAGGGGCGGCAAGTGGGGCAGATCATATCAGGGTCAGGAGTGACCTCAGTGAGGGGAAGGGTGGAACCGCCACAGGGCAAATTGTATTTTATGGGTTCTCTTGGCCCCGATCAGCTGGGAGGAATCCAGGTTTGCCTCTGACTGTCCTGAAAAGCTTTGCCTCTTTAAAATTGATGTAAAGGCATACTAGCCAGGCCAGTTAAAAACAAAACAAGCCACCAAACTATCTTGAAATAGGCATCACATTGATTAATGTAATCTGAGTATCTGAAAGGTTGGCTCACTCCCCACAGACCACCCCTGGGGAAAAATCGGCAGAGGGGTCTTCTTGGGAGCTCCCCGGCCCTCAAATGTTCAAGGAGGAAGTAGGGGAAGGTCCGAGAGAAGGGCTTTCTCTGTGGTTGCCCCCAAACTGTGGCATTCCCTCCCCAGAGGTAAATCCTTCATTGTGCAGCTTCTGTCATGTGCTGAGGAAATACCTGAACACATAGTCTTCGCCTTTGGCGTAGGACCTTGTGATGAGGTGTGGGTAAGAAACTGAATGGATAATAATAATAACTATAGTAGTAGTAGTAGTAGTAGTAGTAATAATAATAATAATAATAATAATAATAATAATAATTTATTTATTATTTATACCCCGTCCATCTGGCTGAGTTTCCCCAGCCACTCTGGGCAGCTCCCAAATGAGTGTTAAAAACAATACAGCAGTAACAGTAACGATAATTGCTGCCACCATGGGCTCATTTGGGAGGAGGGGCAGGATATAAATTGACAAAATGAAATGAAATAAAAGAATATTAATTAATTTGGGGCTTGAAGAGACCTTTGGCCTATCCCAAGGCAACAGGGATATTATTACAGTATTATTATTATTATTATTATTATTATTATTATTATTATTATTAGCCTTTGTTGCCTTGGGTTAGACCAAAGGTCTCTACAAACACACAAGCAACTTATATCTCTAACAAGGCCAGGGCAGGGCAGACAAAGGACTTCAATAATTTTAAAAATACAACGTTAAAATCAGCTAAAAGAGATCACAGTCAAGAAAGCAGTTTATCTGCCATCCAGTCTCTCCTTTAACAATTTTAAAAAATTGATTTTCAACAAATTATTTTTTTAATAAAAAATCTATTAAGCCTTTGGGTGGCAGATAGACTTTCCCGCTTTCTTGACTGCAATCAAAGAAGCAGGGAGGTCTAGTCGCCATCCATACACTTAACAGCATAAGCAGAGTGTGACAAGGCATTGACTTTCCAGGATGGTTTGTCTCACAGCACCTGGGATTTAGAGGCAAACTCCCTCTTTACATAGACTTTGCATTTTTAACTGTCAACAGCTAATAGCTATCGACAGCCTTAATTTGCCTAATTCTACAATCAATCACACACACACACACACACACACACACACACACACAAACAAACAGACTGTGAGCCTCTCTTAGTTACCTGGGAATAAGCCCCATTGAACTCAGCAAGACATACATCAAGATAGACACGTATAGGATTGCACTGTAGGGCACAAATATGCTTTAATCATAAACCAGAGCAATCCTATAAATCATAGTGGGGTACTGTTTGCCAGCCCGAGGGCTGCATTCCCCTTTGGGCAGCCTTCTGAGGGCCACATATCAGTGGCGGGTGGAGCCAGAGGCAAAAGTGGGTGTTACCACCTTCAGCCTCTCTGTCCTGCCCAAAGTTAAGTATTTTATTTTGTCTTCTAGTTTATTAGGTAGTAGAACCCCATATAATTCCATCAACCCAGAATAAAAGGGCATAGAGGGGAGAGGAAAAAGGCACTTATGCCTCAAGGAAGAAAATCACTGTTTTTAGCTCTGCAGTCCTGCAGACAGATCAGAGCTCTTTCTCCAGATCTCCAGATCCAGCCCACCTTTTCTACTCCAAAGGTAGGGAACCCACAAACCTTATTTTAATCTGCCCCCAGAGGAGCTGCTTTTGCAAAGTGCTTCCCCTCTGTTGTAAACAAAATCTGCCCTTTTCCCTTATGGGGTATCCACGAGCCCATATAGAGTCCTTACGTAGGTTCCCTATTGGTAGGAGTAAATTATTGGGAGGTAAGTCATAGAATAAGGGACACGGGTGGCGCTGTGGGTTAAACCACAGAGCCTAGGACTTGCTGATCAGAAGGTCGGCGGTTCGAATCCCCATGACGGGGTGAGCTCCCGTTGCTCAGTCCCTGCTCCTGCCAACCTAGCAGTTCAAAAGCACTTCAAAGTGCAAGTGGATAAATAGGTACCGCTCCAGCGGGAAGGTAAATGGCGTTTCCATGCGCTGCTCTGGTTCGCCAGAAGCGGCTTAGTCATGCTGGCCACATGACCTGGAAGCTGTACGCCGGCTTCCTCGGCCAATAAAGCGAGATGAGCGCCGCAACCCCAGAGTCGTTCACAACTGGACCTAATGGTCAGGGGTCCCTCTACCCTTTACCCTTAAGTCATAGAATCATAGAGCTGGAAGCGACCTTGAGGATTATCCAGTCCAACCCCCTGCAATGCGGGAATCTTGCCCAATGCGGGGCTTGAACCCACAGCTCTGAGATTAGGAGTCTTGTGAGCTACCCCATTGCTTTAATTTGTTAATATTGGCAGCTAGGAACCTCAGTCAGTTGTCCCAAATGAAGGTCATTGGGGCTGATGGGAAATGGAGGGCCAAAAGTTCCCCATCTCTGGCGTGCACACACACCAGGGGCTCTAACAAATCCTAAGCCTGCTCTTGCTATTTAGGGTGAGCAGAGCGGGGGCGAGCCTTGGGTTCATATTAATGGCTCAGGATGAAAGAGCAGGAGACTCTCACGTCTCAGAACATGTGGCCGACAAAGCCAGAGGCGACGGCAAGAGGATTGTCGGGGAAGAGAGGCGGCTGTATTTAACAGGCAGTCTGGAGAACAGGATTAGAAAGGAGAAAACTTGCTGTCTTGATGAGCTGGTGGAGAAATGATGATAAGGCTAAATCTCATATTGAGAGAGGGAGAGTGGGAAGCTAACCCTGCAAAGTGCTTAAATGCCCAAATATATATTACGTGGCAAAGAATGAAGGGTTCTGGAGAGGATTGGAAGTACGATTGCACAGCAGTGTAATACAGATTTTTACTTTATTTTATTTCGCAGACTTTTTTTTTTAGGCTTAGCAAGGGGGAAAATGGAGACATTCGTTTGGGAGATTTGCCTCCTGCTCAAACAATTTATTCTGATTTCACAGTGTCCTGAGAAGGTGCAGGGTTGCTGCACCCATGGCAGTGCCGGATTTAGGACGGTGTGGGCGGTTAGCCGAGGGGGCACAAAATGATAATGTTGATGATAAAACCTACATTAATATGGGAGGGGCACCAAATCTTGTCCTTGCTTGGGACACTAGGGTGCCATGTTACAAAAGTCCGCCCTGCCCTTAGTTTCCCAAAATTCTGGCACACTCACCCCTTAGATGAGAATTGGAGAATCCTAGCATCAAAACGTGGCCCTCCAAGCTCTGTTTGGCCCTCCAGTTGCCCCAGGCTGCATCCCACTCACCAGCCCTGATCTGCACTTTCCTTGAGGGCTTTTGCCTGCCTTGAATGGAGCCTCGTATGGCAGGAACATAGGAAACTGTCTTCTACCAAGTCGAAATACTGGTTCGTTTAGTTCTGGGTTTCCCAAACTTGAGTCTCCAGATGTTTTTGGTCTACAATTCCCATCATCCTTGACCCCTGGTTCTGCTAGCTAGGGATGATGGGAGTTGTAGTCCAAAAACAGTTGGAGACCCATGTTTGGGAAACCCTGGATTAGACGATACCCTGGGTGAGCCTCAATGTGGTTGGAAGAAAGCATGGCCATAGAGTATCTGTTTTGCAACCCCCTTCTGCCCTTTTGTCTCTGCAGATACCTTTGCCAGCAAAGTTGCCGCCATCCAAGACCAGCACGCCGACGCCTCCATTGGGAATGTGACGGGCAGCAATGCAGTCAACGTCTTCCTGGGCATTGGGGTGGCCTGGACTATCGCAGCCGGGTACTGGGCCAGCAAAGGCCAGCCCTTTCGCGTGAAGCCCGGCAACCTGGCCTTCTCGGTCACCCTCTTCACCATCTTCGCCTTCTTCAGCATTGCGGTGTTACTGTACCGGCGCCGCGCACCCATCGGCGGAGAACTGGGCGGTCCCCGAAGCCCCAAAATCCTGGCAACCCTCCTCTTCCTGAGCCTATGGCTGGTCTACATCCTCCTGGCTGCCCTGGAAGCCTACTGCCACATTCAGGGCTTCTGAGAGACAAGGGCAGACTGGGAGATTCGCTTTCGGGTTTGGCCTGGGGGAGGCCCCTGTCCAAACCTTGGGAAACTGATCCCTGGATGACTTGGCGGTGGAGGGGGGGAAAGGAAAAGGCAAACCCTCCCTCCCCAAGTTGGGAGACCCCCTTTTTTCTCAAGCACATGAGAACACCTTCACTTCCACAACGGTTCAGTGAAGACTTTGGCCGACGCCAGCCATGCGGTCTAGTAATGACTAAGGTGGTAACAAAACCGGGACAAAGTTACAGGGTCGAATTCTGGCCAAGGCTTCTGCGATGGACTGATGGCAGAGTTGCCCGCCTCTGTTTGGAGAGAGAAAATGCCAAGCTATTAAGAACCCTGATTTTAGACCCATCTTGGGGTGCAACAGATTCAAGGGAAGCTGAGCCAGGGCATAGGCCACCCCTTTCCACACCGACCTGGGTGAATTAGTAGCCTCAGAAAACAGTGGGATGGGGGGGGGGAATACTGACCAGCCCTGCCAATTATTCTTATCCTTGCAAGTGTTGGAGGACCAGTTAGTTGGACACACTGTCCTTCCCCTTAAGCCTGGCCAGTTTCTTGCAGCGAGAGAGATGGGGCGCTCTTTGCATCCCAGCGGATGGTAACATAATGATGTCGGCAAAACTGGAATTTTAGGCGCAAGTCAAGGTTGTGCTATCTTCCTCCTGTTCCTGGCCAAATGATCCAAAGAAGGCTGGGGGCAGGGAGAGGGAGGGAGGGAGGGAGAGAAAGGTGGAAAAAGCAAGCGAGAATAGATAGGAGAAGGGAAGAAGGATCCTAATCAGCCAGTTTACCTTGTTCCAAGCACAGTCAATACCCTCCGAAAAACCTGCACTCTTTACAAACTCCCAAGAACAGCACAAAAATCTCAAAACAGCAAAAAACAGAAGTATAGCTAGATCTAGGATAGCTGCTTTCTCCTCCCTTCCTCTTCCACGGCACAGCGCTCCCCCTTCCCAAATTAACAACAACCCCATATTATTATTCAACTCCCCTTTTCTGTACAGAACTCAGATTTCTATTTAGTTGAGTTTATTTTACTTACAGGGTGGGGAAGCCCCCCGCAGAAATTATTTTATTTTTATTTAAAAAGAAGAAAACCCACAAACCTCCGGCACCCATGCAATTGTCTGCCCCTTCTTTGTCCCTTAATGTGGACACCCCCCTCCTCCTGTCCAGACGCCACGGCCGCTGCGCATGGTGCTTCCCTCCTCTCGGGGGGGGGGCGACATTGGTACGTCCCATGCCTCAGTTTGCATGGTGGCCCCTGTGACCCCGACCCATACAATCTCGTGTCTCTGTAAGTCACTCTGGTGTCCATGCTTGCCCGTTCGTCTTTTGCACCAGTGCCTGCCTGTTGCTCGTGCCTGCTGTCTGGTTTTCCCAAAAAAACAAAAAATGTGCCCTCCCTCTTATGTCCTGTTGCCTGCACTACCTTGGATTTGTGTTTGTGTTGTGTGTGCGTGTGTTTTCTAAAAAACAAAACAAAAAACTATTTAAAACTTATTCAAGAAAGCTGTGCATTTTTTAATATATATATATATAGGTTTATCATCTTATTTAGAAAAAAAATAGTGTTTCCCAAACTTGGGCCTAAGGTTCCCTGCAAGCTGGACAAATGGTCTTATCCGAGGGATGGCAGGCTTCACCTGTCTTTATGGAGTTCCAACAGGCAAGAGGATGGTCACAGAGGAAACAGTGGCCTAACCCAGCTCGACTTTGCTTATCCCACTCTTTTCTGCTGCTGGATTTACAGGATCCCGAAAGCAAGCCATGTTTAAGGCACTCCTGTTGCTGTGACTCAAGGAGGTGTGGCTTGGTTTCTGACCAGGTGTTTTGGACAGGTGCACGTCCTTCATTTTCTCCCCCCCCCACCGCAAAGTGTTCCAGGTGGAGTGCAAATTATACTAAGGCTACATGGCTTGAAACACAGCAAGGTTGTTCCCTGCTACGTTTCAAGTCACTTTCTTACACAGCTGTACGACGAGAGAGTGGGGGATGTCTTTGCCCCATATCCATTATCTGGTTTGTTCCCCTGCACCAAACTCCAATGTTCTCATTTGCATACGTGCAAAGGCTGCCTGAATGCTACACACCTCAGCTTAGCTGTGGCTTCTGTTTTCTAACTGGACGTAAACCGGTTTGAGGAACGGGAGTATTTCTCAGGAAGCCACAGGATGCAGAGGAACTGTGGTTAACATCATGAGTACTCGGCTTCAAACACAGGGGTGGGATCACCCTAGAACTGGAGTAAGCGGCCATGTGAACATAGCCTAAGATATTTCAGAGCGCTGTTCTCTAACAGGGCTGGGGAACCTGTGGACCTCCTTGTATGGCCAGTGTTCAGGGACAAAGAGAGACATAGCCTCCTGTTGGAGGTCAGGAAACGACTGAACCCAAAGCTGAGAGCATAAGCTTGCAGAAGACCCTCTTGGATCTATGGGGCCACAGTCTAGACCAGCATTTCTCAAACTTGGGTCTCCGGCTGTTTTTGGACTACAATTCCTATCATCCCTGACCATTGGTCTTGCCAACTAGAGGGAAGTTGCAGTCCAAAAACAGCTGGAGACCCAAGTTTGGGAAACAAGCTTAGACCTTCACAGGCGCCTTCCTCTAAGCAACTCCAATGCTTCCCACAGGACTTGCCCAGTCCAGGAAGTGCAGGGCCCGTCTTCAGGCAAACGGCTGGCCCTTTAAGATGTAGTGAGTCACAAAGGGGTGGAGTGTGGGAGAAGTTGGCCTGAGGGGAGGGGCTTAAAAAGGCTCAGCCTGCTTTCCACCTTTGGCCACACCCACACCATACATTTTAAGGGCTATGATACCACTTTAAACAGTCATGGCTTCCCCAAAGAATTCTGGGAACTGTGGTTTGTCAAGGATGCTGAGAGTTGTTAGGAGACCCCTTATTCCCCTCACAGAGCTGCAATTGCCAGCATTCACTGTGGCGAGGGACTGCTTGTTAAATCACTCTGGGAATGGTAACTCTGCAAGGGGAAGTGAGCCGGGAAAAGTCTGGACTTTTACAAGGATGAGATGTCGGCCAAGCGTTCCTACGATAGTAATAAAGCCACAAAGCTGGCTTAATAAGGAAAAAGAAGAGTGGGGCAGGGGGACTTATCTATTCCATCTATTCCACTACCACCCCATTCCTTCTCTGAACCAAGGAAGAAACAGAAGGCAACTGAATTACACGTTTATTACATATGTTAAAAAAAAAGTTAAGGCAAGAAAGAAAATTACATCCATAGGAAGGAAATAAGAAATAAAAAGAGAGGGGCTCTAGGTTGTCTTCCTGCCACAACATGGGCAGAACAAAAGCCCCCCTCCCCTTTTGCTCTTCGCACCCATCTCCCAAAGCAGCGAAGGACCTGCCTCCCAGGATTTTTTAATTAGCCCTTTTGTTGCATTGCCTTCCCAAATCTGTCCACCGCTTCCCTGCCCCCCGAGCTCCTCACCCCATAGAAAGGGGGGAAGGGTGAGAGGGAGAAACATACACAGGTTGTGTACATACCGTAAGATCTAAAGTGCACGACTTCCCCAAGAGAACCCTGGGAACTATAGTTTGTTAAGGGTGCTGGGAATTGGAGCTTAGAGAGGGGTAAACTACCATTCCCAGGATTCCCGGAGGCGAGGGAGTCATGCTATAAATGTACAGTGTGTATGGAGGCCCGGCCCTCCTTTGGTGAGAAAAGCCTTGGTGGATCAGTCCCACATATCCACACGGTAAAGTGCACAACATCCACCAAAGAATCCTGGGAGCTATAGTTTCCCCCCTCACAGAGGACTAGTTCCCTGCACCCTCAACAAACAACAGTACCCAGAATTCTTTGGGGAAGTCATGTGCTTTACATGTGCAGGCAGCCCTGCTCCTCTGGGGGAGAGTGGAGGTGTTTTCCCACATGTTTTTCCCTCACATGCTCCATTTTTATTTTTTTTAAAGAGGAGGATCTTATTTTTAAAATAGCCCTTTTTGCTTCCTTCCCCTCTGCAGGGGAAAAAGTATTGGCGAGCAGGGAGTATGGGAGATCCCACCCTCCCTAGATAGTGCATTAAAAGGAAAAAAAAACACAAAAGAGGCCGCCATCAGCTGCCATCCTCCCTGTCTCGCCCCCACAACGTGTGAGGTGCGCATGAATGCATGTTGGTGGCGCCAGGGTTGCCTGATACTTTAGCCCTCACCAGTCACTCCTCCTCCCGCAAGTCTTTCTTCCAGCTTCAAAAAGCACAGACCGAGAGGTTGGGAGAAGACAAGTTGTACTTAGTTAATGAATTAAAAAAAAATTAGTTTAAAAAAATAAAACATTTGCTCTTTTTGCTTTTTAAAGGAAAGGGGGTGGGGGAAGCCAAGTGCCTTTAGTGTGTGTTTTTCTTCCATAGGCTCTGCCCCGCGACACATTTTTTAACAAGCCCTGGGATGGCGGGAGATGCCCCAAAGATGCCTCCCGTTTCTCTCTCGCGTGCATGTGTGCGCATGTGCACATCAGCACTGCAGCCACTGCCGGGTGTCCTCCTCCAAGTCTCACAAGACGGTCAGGTCTTCTTCGGGAGGGGTGGGGCCGAGGGGAGAGCCTGGGGGGTGCCCGTTGCTGATGCTGCCATCCAGCTCTTCCTGCAGGTAACGGCGGATCTCCTGAGGCAGAGTGAGGCCCTCCAGCTCGCACTCGCGTTCCAACTGGGCTGCCAACTGGGGAGGGATGGGGTAAGGGAGAAAGGAGAGAAGAGGGAGGGGAGAGAAATGAACACGCTCCCATCTCTGCTATGAGCTGTTTCTAACGTCTCACAAAACTCAAGGGGTGGCGCTACGCCCGCCCGCTCCACCGCTTCCATCAGTGGCAGAGAGGCTTTCTCACATGTGGCACCGCTGCTCGCCTTCCCCGTCCCCAGAAGTCAAGTGAATGGCAAGACCTGAAGGAGCACGCCAGGTTCGCACTGGGATTTGTGAGAATCGGGGTGCGATGGTGGTAGCGGAAGTGGGGCACGGTGGGCAGGCACAGGAGGCAGCAATTCCCACTTCGCCTCCAGTGGCAAAAGGGGATGGGCCACCCTTCACACACACACAAACACACAGAGTGAGAATGAAGGCTGCTAAAAATTTGCATCTCAGGTCTCTATGCAGGGGGTGATAATTAGGCTGCCATCCCTTTGGCAGGTGGGCAGCTCCTACAGCATGGAGAAGAGCCATAAGCTCAGTGCTAGCACATCTGCTCTGTGTGCAGAAGGTCTCAGGTCCAATCCCTTGCCAACTCCAAGTAGGGCTGGGAAAGACTTCCTGTCTAAAACCCCAAAGAGCTGCTGCCAGTCAGTGTAGACAGTACAGAGCTAGATGGACCAACGGTTTGGCTCAATATAAGGCAGCTTCCTATGTTCCTATTGGCAAAGTGGCATAGCTCAGTGGTACAGCATCTGCCCTGCATGCAGAAAGCCCAAGATTTGATCCCTGGCATTTCCAGGTAAGGCTGGTAGAGACGTCATTCCTGAAACGCTGGACAGCCACTGCCGGTCAGTGTTGACGATACTTGGCTAAATGGACTCAACTCCCTATCTTTTTAATCGTCCTCTGGCAGCCCATTTCTGCTTGTGAACACACACAAAAATGGGAACGCTCCCGAGGCCTGAGAACTTATAGCCAGAACGAACAGACAACTCGAATTCATAGAAGAAAAGCAACGGTTAGCAAACACAACTATGTACACAACAGAAACCAATCCTAAACGCTCTGTAACACCATCCATTCTTAAAAACTAGAAACAGAAGATTTGGAGCCTAAAACACAACCAAAGAGAGAGAGAAGGGCCCACACTCTCAGGAGCTGCTGGAGTCAGTGGGAAGGCTCTTCACGCTGTTCAGCAGATTGCAAACACTTTACAGCTTGGGTAGGAAGCAAGGCCACTTGGAAGCGCTTCCTCGATGGCCTCAGCCCGCAGGCTGCCTGCGTGTTAACACTTTAAATTGGCTCAACAATGGGAGGTCTTTGGCGCTGGCAAACGCAGAAAGTGCTCTCCGGCTGGGTGGCTGCCAGGTGACGGGAAGACGCAGCCGCTTTATGACTTGGCAACCAGCCCTAGAAGGTGGAAGCAGCAGCCTTAAGCCTGCCTTTTTTGTTTGCCAGAGGCCACAGGGCAGTGGTGGCTGGGGCCAGAGGCAAAAGCAGGCACAGCAACTAACACAGATTTTCACCTTTCAGCAGGAGGATAGTCTCCACACAAAAACACACATTCATACCCTGCCCTCTATCCTCCATCTGCACAAACAAGAGGCATTATCAGAGCCTAAGAGCTCATTCCAGGCAGGAAAAGCCCTGAAGGAGGATGTGAAGCCTGGGGAGACTTCTAAGGACCAGAAAGAGAGGCTTGGAGGGGCGTATTTGGCCCCTGGGTTCCCCATCCCCTGC